>NC_064826.1:54195000-55445000 GCF_024166365.1 Elephas maximus indicus | reverse complement strand
CTCAATGGTGGGAGACAAGGGAATAAAAACAGCAGGTTTTCCTTAAAGTCCCTGAATAGCACCGATGGTTTGCACCAGCTCAGCTGGTAACTGAAAGGTTGGTGGTTTCAAACCATCCAACACCAATGAAGAACCAGGCCTTGCGATTTGTTTCCATAAAGGTTACAGCCGAACGTAGCTGTGGCCAATTGAGTCTCTCCAAGTGAACATTTTTAACAACACAACACAAACAAAAATTGACAATAGAGTACCTTTTTTTATTTTATAAAAAACCTTGAGTTTTAGAAAACAATGATCGTTTTTAAACTTTACTGTGATTTACAGTATAATATGAAAATCCTATACTTCCTCATACTGGATTTTCTTATGGTAATTATTTATCTGCACAAAAAATTACTCACTTTTCAAGTGTTGCAGCAAGCTTATTTTAATAATATTATGTTGAGATAAACTCATTCTTATCTATATAGAATTAAGAATCTACAAAATTCCCAACAATGAAGCTTTAAAAAAAAATTTTACCTTCTGATACAAGATAAATTTCAGCAATTCATTCTCATACTGTGTTTTGATATGTTAATAATATCTGGAAAGAATATTAACAATGGTTAAACTGATAGATGAGCTTCTTGTGACTAAAAAGAAAAATTTAAAAAGAGGGCAGAAATCTCACTTTGTACATAAGCTACTCAGATAATTTCTGCTCTGCAGAGCTTTTCAAGTTCAACCTATTTGATTTTGTCATTAGGAAGACTGAAATAAACTGAGTATTTTAGTCATTGTTATTCTTGCCCATACATAAAATATAAATAAAATTAAATTAAAAAATGCATATACGTATGTATCAAAGCAATAAGTTTTAAAATCTTCTGAAATGTTGCGTGGTAAGAGGATTATGAAGCTCTGGTGGCACAGTGATTAAGAGCTTGGCTGCTGACCAAAAGGTCAGCAGTTCAAATCCTCCAGCACCTCCTTGGAAACACTATGGGGCAGTTCTACTCCGTTCTATAGGGTCTCTATGAGTCATAATCAACTTGATGGCAACAGGCTTGGTTTTTGTTTTTTAAGAGGATAATAATAGATTTTCTTAATAAGTGCCTAAATGATTGTGTTCAGATAGTTGAACATAGTAAAGTTGATGTTTAATAACTGAGAAATACAGAATATCTTTCTAATCCTGGTTTAAAACTTTGGCAAAGAGATTTCAAATGCTATACCTTATTATACAGAAATAGCTCTCATCCCTCCGATTAAGGCATATAGAGTCGTGTAAGAAAAGACAACAAAATGTTTATATTTTGCAGTTCAATTTAATTCATTAGCATTCATGGGATTTTAGGTTTAGCTTTTTTTTTTTCCTTATTGAATGTTGAAGTTTTCTTATCATACCTATTGGACAGCAACTAGAAACAGAAACTAATGATCAAATAGTTGGAAGAAACACCTTGGGACAGAGAATAGGGATGTTGTTGATTTCATTATATAATTAAAGTGTCCACAAATATGACCCCAGTACTTCACCTTTCTCTGTATCTACGTGCTTGCAACAGGACTTTGCAGCTTTTCGTATCATGAGGTGGAGTCCGTTTCCCCACTACTTGGTTCTAGACTGGTTTTGTAATTTGCTTTGATCAGTGTGTGTGGCAGTGTGTGTTGATTAGAAGGTAGCAGAAGTGGCATCATATCAGTTACACACCTAACTTACCTCAAGTAGAAGATAAACACCACGACTTAGACAGATTTTTAAAAATTGATTCTTTTTACGGTCAGATTCATCATTTTTTGCACTTATTACCTTTAGTAGATATGACATGGCCAAGCAACTGAAAACATTTTATTTTCCGTGCTGTTTTGGTTGGAAAGATTAATTGCATGATTTCAATTCCATTCAGACTTGAAAGACAGAGAAATGTAGAATTGGCTTTTTTTTTTTTTTTTTTGGTATCAGCTAGATAGTCTTGATATTAAAAGAAGAGCAAACCAGGAACTTCTTCACTATTCACTGCTGGCGTACTTGTTTATCCTCTTGCATGGCCCATTTGATTTTCATCAAGGTAGATTCATATTGCCTTGAAATTCTTAATCAAAAGAAAATAAAGGCATCTTCGTGGAGTATCAGATTGAATTCTACTATCTATTTTTGTCATGATTTAACTAATATAGTAACTTAGAACATTAACTCTGGAGACAGGCTGTTTGGGTCCAAATCTCATTCATACCACTTGCTTGCTGTGGGACCCAAGTGTAGCCAGTCATACAGTCAGTGTTGTGTTGCATTTCCTCTACTCTCCTAGTACCTAATTTTTTAGGTTGTTGCAAAGGATATTCAAATTAATATATGAAAGCACTTGGAACTGTGCCTGCTACATGAATAGCACTCAATGAATGTGAAGTGCTACTATTGTACTAGTATTTACCTAAAGAGGTAATAACTCATGAAGAATGGCAGTCTTAATTTCTAGTTTGTAAAATTGAACGCATATGAACAATCATAGCAGTATGTACATTATATAAAGTATCTTCGCTTTCTGTATTAATTCCATAGTGCTGATGTAACAAATTACTGTGAGGCTGTTTTTGTTCTAAAGGCCAAAAGTCTGAAATCAAGGCGCCATATGGACTACACTCTCTCCAGACACTCTAGGTGAGAGTCCTTCCTTGCTTCTTCCAGCTTCTGGTAGCATTCCTTGGCTGTGTGACTCCAATCTCTGCTTCCATCTTCACATGACTTTTCCCTCTGTGTCTTCTCTTCTGTAGTATAAGGACACTTGTCATTGGGTTTATCCCAGGATCTTCTCATTTCAAGATCCTTAATGTAATTCATATGCAAAGACCCTTTTTCCAAATCATGGGCATATCTGCAAAGATCAGCATTCAACCCACTACTCCTTCCTTCTCTAACATTTTGTTTTTTGCTTAACAGCCCTGGTGGCACAGTGGTTAAGAGCTCCGCTGCTAACCAAAATGCTGGCAGTTTGATTTCACCAACTGCTTCTTGGAAAGCCAATGTGGCAGTTCTACTCTGTCCTATAGGGTCGCTATGAGTTGGAATCTACTCGACAGCAATGAGGTTATTTGCCCACCCTCCCCTTTAAATACAGTTAATGTTATCATATAATAACTAAGCCAATTGACATTGAGTCAATTTTGATTTATGACGCCCCCATGTTTTTCAGAGTAGAACTGATTTCCACAGGGTTTCCAATGGCTATGACCTTTTGGAAGTACGTCACCAGGACTTTTTTTTGAGGCACTTCTGGGTAGATTTGAACCCCCAAACTTTTAGTTAGTAGCCAAGTGCTTAACCATTTGCATCACTCAGGGACTCACAGTATATAATGAACGCTGTTGTCAGCTGCCTTAGAGTCCTGCCACCAACTCACGGCAACCCCATGCGTTACAGAGTAGAACTGCTTCATAGAGTTTCCTTGGTTGTAACCTTAATGGAAGCAGATCACCAAGTCGTTCTTCCTCAGAGTAGTTGGGTGGGTTTGAAGGGCCAACAATTTTTTTTTTTTTTTTTTTACTTTTCAATTGTCAGGATTTATTAGAGCTTTTTTTTTCTTTGTATATTTTCACATAATTTTGATCAAACTTTTTATACAATTTGAAAGTATGCCCTTTCTACTTTTTTTAAATAAAAAAAATTTTTTTTGTAGTCTGCTTTAGATGAAGGTTTACAGAGGAAACAAATTTCTCATTAATTAGTACACATATGGTTTTGTAACATTGGTTGCCAACCCCATGACTTGTCAACACTCTCCCCTTCTCAACCTTCGGGTTCCCATTACCAGCTTTTCTGTCCCCTCCTGTCTTCTTGTCCTTGCAACTAGGCTAGTGTGCCCATTTAGTCTTGGTTTGTTTTATGGGCCTGTCTAGCCTTTGGCTGAAGGGTAAGCCTCAGGAGCGACTTTATTACTGAGTGGTGTCCAGGGGCTATACTCTTGGGATTTCTCCAGTCTCTGTCAGACCAGTAAGTCTGGTCTTTTTGTGTGTGTCTGAGTCAGAATTTTGCTCCACATTTTTATCTAGCTCTGTCCAGCACCCTCTATTTTGACCCCTGGCAGGGTATGCAGTGGTGGTAGCTGAGCACCATCTAGTTGTGCCAGACACAGTCTGGTGGAGGCTGTGGTAGTTGTGGTCCATTAGTTCTTTGGACTAATCTTCCCTCGTGTCTTTGGTTTTCTTCTTTCTCCCTTGCCCCAGGCAGAGTGAGACCAGTAGAGTGCCTTGGATGGCTGCTCACAAGCTTTTAAGACCCCAGACACTACACACCAAAGTAGCATGTAGAATACTTTCTTTACAAACTACGTTATGCCAGTTGAGCTAGATGTTCCCCGAGGCCATGGTCCCCAGAGCCCTCAGCTCAGTAATTTGGCCCCTCAAAGAGTTTGGATATGTCTATGGGGCTTCCAGAAACCCTGATGGCATAGTGGTTAAGAGCTAAGGCTGCTAACCAAAAGGTCAGCAGTTTGAATCCACCAGGTGCCCTTTGGAAACCCTATAGGGCAGTTCTACTCTGTCCAATAGGATCACTATGAGTTGGAATTGACTCAAAGGCAATGGGTTTTTTTGGTATGAGGCTTCCATGACCATGCTTTGGACAAGTTGTGCTGGTTTCCCCAGTATTGTGTACTGTCTTATCCTTCACCAAAGTTATCACTTATCTGTTGTCTATTAGGTGTTTTTCCCTATGAATCCCCCACCCCATAGCCATCAAAGATTGTTTCTTTTTGTAAACCTTTTCACGAGTTTTTATAGTAATGGCCTCATACAGTATTTGTCCTTTTGTGATTGACTTATTTCACTCAGCCTAATGCCCTCCAGATTCATCCATGTTGTGAGATGCTTCACTAATTCATCATTCATTGTTCCTTATCATTGTGTATAGGTACCATCGTTTATCTGTTTATCCATTTATCCATTGATGAGCATTTAGGTTATTTCCATCTTTTTGCAATTGTGAGCAATGCTGCAATGAACATGGGTGTGTATATGTCTACTCACCTGACAGTTCTTATTTTTCTAGGATACATTTCTAGGAGTGAGATTGTTGGATCATATGGTATTTCTATTTCTAGCTTTTTAAGGAAGCACTATATAATTTTCCAAAATGCTTGTACCATTTTGTATTCCCACCAGCAGTGCACAAGAGTTCCAATCTCCCAAAAGCCTCTCCAGCATTTGTTATTCTTTGTTTTTTTGATTCATACCAGTAATGTCCGGGTGAGATGGTATCTCTTTGTGGTTTTGATTTGCATTTCTTTAATAGCTAGTGATCGTGACTGTTTCCCCATGTATCTGTTAGCTATTTGAATATCTTGTTCAGTGAAGTGTCTGTTCATATCTTTGCCCATTTTTAATTGGATTATTTGTCTTTTTGTTGTAGAGGTGTTGGATTTTCCTGTAGATTTTAGAGTTCAGAACTTTGTCGAATTTGTCATAACCAAGAATTTTTTCCCAGTATGTAGGTTCACTTTTTACTTTTTTGAAGTCTTTTGATGAGCCTAAGTGTTTAATTTTTAGAAGATACCAGTTATATAGCTTATCTTTTGGAGTTGGTATATTGTTAGTTATGGTTCATATCCTGTTAATGCCCTGTTTTAAGGCCACTAAAGCTCGCCCTATTTTTTCTTCTACGACCTTTATAATTTTTGGTTTTATATTTAGGTCTTTGATCCATTTCAAATTAGTTTTTGTGTATGGTATGAATTATGGGCCCTGTTTCATTTTTTGCAGGTGGACATCCAGCTTTGCCAGCACCATTTGTTAAAAAGACTGTCTTTTCCCCATTTGATGAGCTTTGGGCCTTCGTTGAAGATCAGGTGACCACAGGTGGATGGATTTACATATGGGTTCTCAATTTTGTTCCATTGGTCAATGTGCTTGTCATTGCACCAGTACCAGGATGTTTTGACTACTGTAGCTATGTAGTAGGTTCTGAGGTCAGATAGTGCAAGTCCTCTTACTTTATTCTTCTTCAATAGTGCTTTACTTCTCCGGGCCTCTTTCCTGTCCATATGAAGTTAATGATTAATTTTTCCATCTCTTTGAAGAATGCTGTTGGTATTTGGATCAGGACTGCATTATATTTGTAGATTGCTTTTTTTTTTTTTTTTTTTTTTTGGGTAGAATTGACATCTTCACAATGTTGAGTCTACCAATCAGTGAGCATGGTATATATTTTTCCATTTTTGTAGGTCTCTTCTGGTTCTTGCAGCAGTGTTTTGTAATTTTCTTTGTATGGGTCTTTTATATCCCTGGTTAGATTTATTCCTTTTTTTTTTTTCCCTATGAGCTATTATAAATGGTATCGCTTTCCTGATTTCCTTTTCACAGTTCTCTTTATTGGTGTATAGGAATCCAACTGATTTTTGTATATTTAACCTTGTATCCTGCTAATCTGCTGAATCTATTAGTTCCAGTAGTTTTCTCTTGGAGTCTTTTGGGTTTTCTATGTATAGTATCATATCATCTACAGGTAGGGTCAGTTTTACTTCTTCCTTACCAGTTTGGATCCCCTTTATTTCTTTTTCTTGCCTTATTGCTCTAGCTAGGACTTCCAGCACAATGTTAAATAGGAGTGGTGATAAAGGGCATCCTTGTCTTTTTCCTGTTCTCAAGGAGAATGCTTTCAGGCTCTCTCCATTGAGAATGATGTTAGCTGTTGGTTTTGTATAGATGCCCTTTATTATGCTGAGGAATTTCCCTTCTATATCTATTTTATTGGGAATTTTTCTCAGGAATGGGTGTTGGACTTTGTCAAATGCCTTTTTTGTGTTGATTGAAATGATCATGTGGTGCTTTTCTTTTATTTACACGGGGGGTTACACTGATTGATTCTTTAATGTTGAGCCATCCTTGCATACCTTGTATGAATTCCACTTGGTTGTGGTGTATTTTTTTTTTTTTAATGAGGCTGAATTCTATTGGCTAGAATTTTATTGATAATTTTTGAATCTATATTCATGAGAGAGAATGGTCTGTAATTTTTTTTTTTTTTGACTTGTCTTTGCCTGGTTTTGGTATCAGGGTTATGCTGGCTTCATAGAATGAATTTGGAAGTATCCCTTCCATTTCTATGTTCTGAAATTGTTTGAGTAGTACCGGTGTGTAAGCTCTTCTCAGAATGTTCGGTAGAGTTCTCCAGTGAGGCCATCTGGGCCAAGGCTTTTTTTGTTGTTGTTGAGACTTTTTTTTTTTTTTTTTTTTTTACCTTTTCAACCTCTGGTTATGGATCTGTTTAGATTTTCAACTTCAGTTCATGTTAGTTTGAGTAGGTACTGTGTTTCTAGAAATTTGTCCATTTCTTCTAGGTTTTCAAATTTGTTGGAGTATAGTTTTTCATAGTACTGTGTTATGATCCTTTTTATTTCGTTTAAGTCTGTTGTAGTGTCCTCTATTTCATTTGTTATTGAGGTTATTTGTGTCTGTCCCTCTTTTTCTTTTGTCCATTTGGCCAACCGTTTGATAATTTGTTGATCCTTTCAAAGAAGCAACTTTTTGACCTTGTTGGTTTTTTTCTATTGTTTTTCTATTCTCTATTTCATTTATTTCTGCTCTGATCTTTATTATTTCCTTTCTTCTGGTGGCTGTGGGCTTCTTTTACTATCCTCTTTCTATTCATTTGAATCTTATAGCTAAAGGTTTGATTTTGGCCCTTCTTTTTTGATGTGTGCATCTGTTGCTATAAATTGACCTGAGCCCTGCTTTTGCTGTGTCCCAAAGCTTGAACGGCCAACACTTTGGCTAGTAGCAGGTCACAGACCACTTGTGCCATGCAGGATCCTTCCAATCATATAATAGAAATGATAAATTATTTTAATATTTTCTCATAATTTTATATTGTAATAATACTTATTTAATAATATTTAACTTAAATATTTATTTTAGTATTAATAAAATTTGCATTTTACCTGATTTCATTTTATTAAAATAAACTATGCATGAGTTTTCGTTCAGATCCTTTAACTAAGAATGAACTAAAATTTACAGAGCCAGTTTTCCAATATTCACATTTGGACATTTCCACAATTCTCCTGTCCACATCATAGTTATGTTATCAGTTTCTCTACTTATAGGCTGCAAAAATGTTAGTCTTTGTTGATGTTGTCACCATCTTCTGTTCTCATACTCCCATGCACAATGTGCAGTCAAACACCAGATGGAAATACAGATGCTGAAAAATCAAAACATTCGATTAATTGCTTCCTGTCTCTAGGGAAATTGCTGACCCAGAATTCAGAAAGTTTGGAAAGAAAGCAGACAACTTTTACTAGGTTTAGTCATATTCTTGGCTTTTGATCAAGAGGTGATGCTCTCCCTTTCCAGCATAGAGAGGAGGGCAGACAAGAATTTAGGCAGGGAAGTTAGATTGGAAAAGCTGGATATGTCCAGCTTCTACTGATCTTGTGGTTATCCTGCAACTTCATTACTTATGATAAAATGTTCTGAGGTGTTATTGAACATCTATATTACTGGCAATTATTCTTTAATGTGAAAATTTTAAATTAATGTATTACCTAACAGAAAATGTAGTTCTGAAATAAAAGGATAATGAACATCACCTTAAGGCTAGGTATGGTGTAAGATTTACTTTTATCTGATCAAGTAGAAAAAGTAGATTATGTTTATGTCAGTACATAGAAAGGAAAAATTCTTTAAGGCTTTCAGTCTCATTTATGGTTCTCAAGAACAAGATGTTACTTGAGAAAATGTGTAATTTTTGTATGGAAAAAGGAAAATATTTTCAAAATAACAAAGTTTCTTTCAAAGAGATACTTTGACTCTGTAAAGTAACACGTACACAAGAAGATAAGTTTTCCCCATTGCAAATTAGGAAAATAGAAATTTTCTGGAATTCCCATGCATTTATCCATGAGATAAGAATTACAATTATAACAAGTTTTCACCAGGTTTAAGTACTTTCTAAAAGTGAAATTTTGAAAACTGCTTATAACTGTGCCTCTCAAGGATTTTACAAAAATTAACTTTCTTGACATTTAATTTTCTTTCAACTGTTTCCTTCCTCCCACCCTCTCATTTTGTTTAGTTATCTTAACTATCCAGAATATCAAAATAAAATTATTTAACATGTATTTATGACGCTTATTGCCTTTTTTTTTTTTGTATTTTATTGGTCACAAAAAAAAAGATTTAAGGTTCTTTGTTCTTTTTTTTTTTTTTCTTTTTAACTGATATTGTCTTTTATTTCAGCCTCTCCTCAAGGACCTCACTGAGAAAAAATGATTCTTTATGCAGTATATTAGATAGATTATGCAAGAAAAAAATTTCCTACAGTAAAATCCAGGATCTGAGAATTTTTAGGAGTTAAGTATTTCTTAACAATGCTTTTGTATACTAGTTTCACTTAATCTCTTAACAAATATAGGATGATAGTGTTAATTTGTTCATATTTTTGAAGTAAATTGGAAATACCCTAGAGAAATAAAAAAAGAAAAAGAAAAAGGAAGAACCAGAAAAGAACCCATTCACCCAAAGTTGTGGCCTTTTTAAATAAAAACATATTTAGAAAAGATTATTCACTTAAAAAATCATGTTAAATTAGACACAAAAGACATAATTGCTCTGGCATGTGTTGCATTGGAAAGTTCATCCTCACATTCTTGGCAACAATCATATAAGTTCTGGTTAATGATAAGGGAATTGGCCATGTTTTTGTTGATTAAATTCTAAATAACATAGCAACAACTAAGTTTCATAAACATAAACATAAACATAGGATCCAAAAATCTATTCCCTAACTACTGCTGCCGTTTGAGATCTTGATCTTCTGTGCTGCAAGGTCAACAGAACACAAGTGTTTCTGATGCATATACATTAGGTCACTAACATATTGGTATCCTAGAGACCCATTAAATCTTTGGTTATTGGTGCTTCAAAATGCTTAAGTATATCTTCCTAGAAATTGGAAGGCAAGCTATCTTAGTTTATGTTTCAACAAAAGCATACTGTGAGACAAGAACATGTGTACTGATGGTTTATTTAAGGGGTGATGCTAGGAAAAATTTAAGGGGTGATGCTAGGAAACACAGTACCAAACCAAAAACCCATTGCTGTCCAGTCGATTCTGACTCATAGCGACCCTAAACCCAGTACAGGGGTGGTGAAATTACAGAGGTGGGAAAGACTAAAAAACAAAACAAAAAAAAACAACAACAAAAGATAATACTAAGTGCGTTAAAGAGAAGGTTACTTCTGTGGACACTAATCCTCCACTCAGCCAGGCTACCTCTGAGAAATCATGTGGAGCATACCTCTGAATTGTCCCCTTGGACAATAGGAAGGCTAGGGACTCATTCCCGACTCTTTCAAAGGTTAAAGGTTGACCCCAGGATGTGAAGTCCCTTGCGCTTTAGGGTTTTGGAGCTAGAGAAAGCCAGAGGTAGAGAAGCAGAGAGATTTGCAATGGAGCCCTTTCATGAGACTGAAAACTGTCTACTTACATTGCAGGAAAACTCAGAAATGGGCCAAGAGGATATGGAGAAGGTAATCAAGAGCCTTCCTCAAAAGTTTTGCCAAGTCTGGGGTTTTAAATGCTAACAAGTGGCCATGTAAGATGCATCAATTGGTCTCGACCCACCTGGATCAAAGAAGAATGAAGAACACCAAGGTCACACCATAACTATGAGCCCGAGACAGAAAGGGCCACATGAACTAGAGACTTACATCATCCTGAGACCAGAAGAACTAGATGGTGCCTGGCCACAACCGATGACTGCCCTGACAGGGAGCACAACAGAGAACTCCTGAGGGAGCAGGAGAGCAGTGGGATGCAGACCCCAAATTCTCATAAAAAGACCAGACTTAATGGTCTGACTGAGACTAGAAGAATCCCGGCAGTCATAGCCCCCAAACCTTCTGTTAGCCCAGGACAGGAACCATTCCCGAAGACTACTCATCAGACATGGAAGGGACTGGACAATGGGTTGGAGAGAGATGCTGATGAAGAGTGAGTTACTTGTATCAGGTGGACACTTGAGACTGTATTGGCATCTCCTGTCTGGAGGGGAGATGGGAGGGTAGAGAGGGTTAGAAACTGGCAAAACGGTCACAAAAGGAGAGACTGGAAGAAGGGAGTGGGCTGACTCATTGGGGGAGAGTAAGTGGGAGTATGTAGTAAGGTGTGTATAAGCTTATATGTGACAAACTGACTTGATTTGTAACTTTCACTTAAAGCACAATAAAAATTATTAAAAAAAAAGTTTTGCCAAAATTTTACCTCCAAAATATTTCTTTGTAGATGAAAACACAGAGTCCATGACATTTTAGATAATTTTCAGTATGAGGGAGTTATACACATTATTGTGCTAGAAAACAGTGTCACAAAATTGGTAATTTTCTAAATGTTCCTCAACAATCTGTGTCAGTTCGCATGAATGTAGTGAATCTCATTCTTTCATATTAACTTTTCTTTCTTTGATTTACAAACTAAATATGGATTTTTTCGCTCTTTTAAATGAAATTCCAAAAAGGTCAATGACTCTGAATGATAAATTGCTTTAGGCTCAAAGATGTTCCAGTAATGTTAAAGGAAAAAAAAAAAAAGAGAGAGCATCTTGTCTGAATAGAAAGGTAACTTTTTTTTAATACTATTAATTAAAGGGCATCATGATAGTATATACACCATAGTTACGACTCACAAAGCAAATTATTGATCTGATCTGAGTTGGTTACAGAACATTAAATTTCAATGTTTTTTATGCCAGATAAAGACAAATATTTAATTTGCCAGATCTGATTAATATCATTTGAACTGGTTTTAAAAAATAATTTTAATGACTGTTAGTAGTGCATCCAACTCATTCCTCTGATCTGGGAGGCTTGAAGTATGGCATATAGCAGGTCAGGAAATAACTGCAATGATAAAGCCATTTAGTCAAAGTAATTTAACATATCCTGCCTTAAAAGCCTAAAATTCACAGAATCGTCCCCTCCTTTTCCTTTTATTTTAGCTTTTTAATGCTTATTTTTAGCTCTACATGTGTATGCTCATATTAATTTTACTCTTATTCTATATATACCTTCAACATTAATAATATGCAATCAAAATATCAAAAGTGTGTTTTTTTTTTGTAATAATGTTTTAAAGTAAGCTTTTCTATTGTACTTTAGATGAAGGTTTACAGAGGAAATTGGTTTCTCATTAAACAATTAATACACATATTGTTTTGTGACATTGGTTGCCAAGCCTATGTCATGTTAACACTCTCCGCTTCTTGACCTTGGGTTCCCCATTACCAGCTTTCCTGTCCCCTCCTGCTTCTCTTCCTTGCCCCTGGGCTGGTGTGACCATTTAGTCTCATTTTGTTTTATGGGCCCGTCTAATCTTTGGCTGAAGGGTTGACCTCAGGAGTGACTTCAGTACTGAGTTAGAAGGGCATCCAGGGGACAAAATATCAAAAATTTAGAGCTGCATCTCTTTGCTTAGCAATCCTTGGCATAGCCAATGGAAGTGTAGTTTTGTGAATGGATTTGGCAAGTGGACCAATATTCTGAAAACAGAAAGTCTAGCCATTGTGTCTCTAAGACTGCTTGTTTATACTCTTGTATAGTTTATTAGTAAACACAGCTGAATAATTAAAATTCAAAGCAAATTCCTGAGCAAACAAATTTGACCTTAGTTATCATGACACTCATTTCACCCTCCAGTGGATCAGATTTCCTTCTCATCCAGAAAACTGAGTACTAAACTAAGCGACAGAATAGTTTATTAATGTCTTTTATGAACAGAACAGCTGTACCTGCACAGAAGACTATTGCTAGCTAATTAACCCTGGACCTCTGAAAAGATCACAAAATTTTGGCTTTTTTGTCAATGGTTCCAATTCCGAGGGAAGTATTCAATTAATATTGTCAAACTACATGATATAGAAAAAAATTTTTGCTGACTCAGAGTCAAAAGATGTCAAAAAACCCAGCAGAGAATTGTCATAAACTAATCTGGACTTTCTCAACTTTGACTCACTGGTAGCAGAGTCATTTAAAGAATGTGCAAACTTAATGTAGTTGGCAAATGAGTTGGATCCATGACTATTGGAAAGATATCTACTCTAGCATATTTCTTCATATTTTATTCTGGTCTATTTCATGGTGAAGTAATAATTCATTTGCACAAGTGGATAAAAAGCAAATCTAAATAGGGAGTAATAGTGGGAGGTTGTTTAGACATCAAAACACTTTAAAATAGCGCAACTGCTCTGATGTTGTTATCATGCCAACTATTTCTGACGGTTAAATGATGGTAAGAGGCAGAACAGACTTCCTAAGTAACTATTTGTTAACCATGTTCAGTCATTGTGCGGCACATTTATCTTTCAGTGTGATACATCCCATATGTACACACTGAAAAGATGCCAGTAAGATGCATGTACTTTTCAAAAGATAGAAGTTCATGAATACAATTATTGGTGCTTCCTGCCCATGGGGAGGAGACTGAATACCATGCAAGTGTCCTCACTCAAAGAAGTGAATTATGCATTTTACATAGGATAGCTTACATTCATTTTCTAAAGAATTCATAACTAATGGAATGATTCATAGAAAGTATCAGGAACAGCCTGGCTCCAAGACTTGTGATTACCTAGCCATTTTATCCTCGTCTCCACCTCGCAGCCATACTTGTCAACTAGAGCTCAGACCTGAGATTTCTAACACTGAACAGTCCACCCTGAAATGAGTACAACATGAACTCCAGGAACGCATAAAAATAGAGCTAATGTGGATTCTTGAGCTCACCAACCTCATATGATTTCTTTTTATACCGCTTAGTAACTTAGTAATTGTGGGTAACTCATTTCACTTCTCTGTGTCTGTTTCTTCTTCTGTAAAATGTTTGTTACAATAGTCCTTACTTCAGAGAGTTGTGAGAAATACATGAGTGATTACATAGTGCCTGAACTATAGAAAGTTTTCCACAGATTTGTTATCATTGATGTAAAATATTTCTTTTGCTTATCTTTGAACTACTGCTGACCTCGTAACCATATATGTAGGTAACTCCCATCCCTATGTCAATTTTTGAATTCTCAATTTCTTTCCTTTTTTTTTTATTGTGCTTTAGATGAAGACTTACAGAGCAAATTATCTTCTCAGTAAAAAATTAATACACTCACTGTTTTGTGACATTGGTTGCCAACCCCATGACATGTCACAAGCTTGGGTTCCCCATTACTAGCTTTCTTGTCTTCTCCTGACTTCTTGTTCTTGTCCCTGAGTCGATGTGCCCATTTAGTCTCATTTTGTTTTATTGGCCTGTCTAATCTTTTGCTGGAGGGTGAACCTCAAGAGCGATTTCAGTACTGAGTTAAAAGGGTATCTAGGGGTGAATTCTCAATTTCTTGTATAAAAGAAATATGCTCGGTACCACACACTAGTGTTCTTGTTTATCTTGTATTTCCAATGATCTTGTTGTTCTTTCTCATATACATACTTACTTCCTGGAAATATTATAAGAAAATTGAGCAAATGCTGAATACAGAGTTGAAAACATCTGAATTAACCCCCAGCTTTTATATTTTGGTGTTAGTGAAGACTCTAAACTTCTTTGAGCCTGTTTTCTTCACTCTAAAATGGATATAATAATTTCCATGTCACTTTTTTTTTTTTTTAAGAATGAAATGATCCAATACAAGTGAAAGTATGTTTTAGAGTTGGGCCTTACATTGGTCGTCTAAAAAAATGATAATCAAAAATCTTTTTCCCAGGTGAAATCAAATGTGGAATCTAGATAATAAAAAAAAATAATAATTAAGGGCCTTTTTATAAATGTATTTCATGATCCAGTATATATACATTATATATTTATGCTATAGGATCCCTGATGGGATCCGAGTGTTCAGGAGGGCTCATCTGCTAACCAAAAGATTGGCAGGTCAAACCCACCAGTCTGCTCTAAGTGACAAAGATGAGGCAGTCTGCTTCTGTAAAGATTTGCAGGCTTGGAAACTCTATGGGGCAGTTCCACTCTGTCCTATACGGTCACTATGAGTTGAAATCTACTCAATGGCAAAGGGGATTTATATTATAAATATACAATATTTATTTATTAAGAAGTTTATTGACAAGAACATTTAAGTTTTAGCTTCCAGTTTATATTAGTTGCATACAATCAAGAACATTTGGATTCACACAGTAAAGTAGTTACAAATGACATTTCAAAAAAAAATCCCTAATTATAACACCACATTTTACTGTACAATTAATTTTAAAAAGTTACAGATGGTAGAAATTTTAAACAATAATCACTTTGTAAGAGTGTATGCAATGAAATACAATACAACGAAAAACAAGTTATGATTCCCTCCCACCCAGAAGTGAAGACCCCTTACATAGAGTAACTCTGTTAACAGTTTCTTATATGTCATTCCTAAATATTCTGTGTACTTAAAGAATAGCAACTGGATCTTGTTAAAGATCTATTTGTAATATCACAAAATGCTGAGGTAAGTTGTTTTAGAAAATTTAAAATGAAATAATAAACAAATACTATGGGCAAATTGAATTAATTGTTCTCAAACCCGAATGTACATAGCAAAATAATTAAAGAAATACACACTGTTTAGAATTTCTAAGTAATAAAATGATGCACTGTTATCACAATAGAGTGTGTTATATGTTCATATTTTACTGGAAAACTCTTCCCCCATGATAAGAATGTGCTTTGAGCACATATGGCTGAGGCTTACTGGGCAAATGGAACAAGGTGTGATTGTGTTCTGGCTGTGTGCTCGTATGTACATTTTATATGGGTGCTCACGTGTAGATGTGAATTCAAATGAAGACTCACGACACATTTACAGGCAGTCTCCAGGTTACAAACGTCAGATTTATGTCCAACTCATAGTTACAAACCAATCCCAGTAAAGCCTATTGTACTAAAAATTTGAGGTACATACAATATCATAATAACAAACAGGTGCTACTTTGTGACACACCTCAAAATATTATTGTTATCACTGTATTATTGTGTTAAAGATGTTTTAATGTATCTGGAAGTGCTTCTTTAATGTTTTTATGCAGAGAAAGGTATACTATATCCTATATACTAAGATAAACACTTGACTAACTGACATTAAATACAAACCTTACCCAATTGTTCTGACTCACATACAAATTTGACTTCAAGATAGACTAGGAATGGAACTTGTTCCTAGTCTGGTGATTGTCTCTATAAGAAATTCAAATACATTTTAATGTGGTTTATGATAAGAAAGATTTATTTTAAGATCTGCCCAAAAATGAGTTAAAGTGCCTATACCAGTTTAACCTTGTAGCAACAGTTAATCTACTGGAGTCCTGTAAAATCTACTGGCGTCCTGTAAAATCTACTGGCGTCCTGTAAAATCTACTGGCGTTCTGTAGTAGGCTCAAATTAAGTAAATAATTCATTTAAGTATTTTACCACAATCTTAATTATTTACAATATATATTGTAAATAAAATTCAGATCTGAAGTCTTTAATATTCCTTAGTTCCTTCTGGGAACCATAGTTTTCCAGTATTTCCGTTTGAAAACAATGTACCTTTCTATCATAGTGCTGTGTTTACTACTATTATCAAAGCTGCTGTGAATTCTGCTACTTATTGTTTTAAAATTTCTCGAGCTCAAAATCAACTTTTTAAACCCACATTGTAACCTAAGTGATAGCTCATCATACATATATATAAAAAAAATTACCATCAAGTAGATTCCGACTTTATATATAAAACCAAACCAAAACCAAATCCAGTGCCGTCCAGTCGATTCCAACTCATAGCGACCCCATAGGCCAGAGAACTGCCCCATAGAGTTTCCAAGGAGAACCTGGGGGGTCCTAACTGCCGACCCTTTGGTTAGCAGCCCTAGCACTTAACCACTACAGCACCAGGGTTTCCACTGTATATATAAACCAAAAAAAACCCACTGCTGTCAGGTCAATTCTGACTCAGAGAGACCCTACAGGACAGTAGAACTGCCCCACAGGGTTTCCAAGGAGTGCCTGGCGGATTGGAACTGCTGACCTTTTGGTTAGCAGCGGGAGCACTTAACCACTACACCACCAGGGCTTCCACTCTATATATGGCAACCCTATATATAGATACTTCAAAAATAAACAATAATCAGTGAATTAATTCTATACTGAGTAATCTCATGACCATATGACCTTTTTTTCCTAGCATGCCTCTATCACACATATCCAATTTAGTAAATATTACTGTATTACTTCTTGAATGACCTCTCCATTTTATAATGTTAAAAACAGACTAAAACTTATACAAATATGATGGCTAAGCCATTTAGTCAATTTATATTTGCTTATCTTTTCTCGGTATCTTCAATTAAGAGATAAGAGAAAACTAACATAATAATCAGAGGTAAATAATCACAGTGCTTAATGTAGTAATGTTTTTATGTAACATTAGGTGCTTATTAATAATACAGCCTGAATCTTATTTGAAAATAATCATTTTGCAAAAAAGACATTAAGGTTTAAATAACAAATCATATTCTTCCTCATAAATATAACATTCTTGTACATACAAGAAGGTAGGCTTTAAGAGAGGTCTTTCATGTTATTTTTACATGGAAGTGTTCAAGTGTGTGGCCTTTGAGTGTCTATGTATATGATTGTTTAAAAGAAAACTTTTAAGATATTGTCGAGGAACCATGAATTTCAAACAGCTGTAACTGACAATTGGAGTAGTCTGGATTTTTTTTTTTTTTTATAGTCTGGATTTAAGTGGTTCAAGATTCAGTAAGAAGAAAAAAGAAAAAAAAGTCTATAATAGGCAAATGTCTATGGGAACCAATAAATCCTATCTAAAAAAAAAAATTTTTTTTTTTTCACTTATGCAGTATTCCTCCTTTGTCTATTGGATCAATCAGGGTGGAGATTGCCAAAAGAGATGAGTGCAGGCCCTTCTTCTTTGTGTTTACACATAACACAACATCTCTTTGTGTCAGCTGGCATACGGAAACCTCAACAAAAAGGCCTGAAACATCTTTCTGAATGTGTAACTTGATACTTCCCTGGCCCTCCCAGAGGACCGCCCCAGGGCTAGAGCTAATCTCTTCTTTATATTCGTTTCCACAGTGACAAGTATTAGTAATAACAGCATAAGAGAGGTCTGCAAAACTCACTGTGAGGTACAAAAAATTAGCAAACAAATAAAATTTTAGAATTGCAGTTTAGAATTAAAAACTGTAATTTTCCTCTTTATTACCAATATATTGAAATCCCTTAATAATTACCAGTCAAAACTATACTGCTTTCAAGAATATTAACTTAGAAATCATGAATTCAACATGAATACATAGATTTGGATTTATGAAATAATAAAAAAATCATGTGTGTGTGTGTGTAAGCAACTTTCATTTTCTAAACTTTTATATTGGCCTATTTTTTTATATCCAAAGCCCTTTTCATGTATTTTTATTAATATTTTACTTATTAGTTTATTAATTAACTATACATAATTAATATACTAATAGTCTGTTAAATAAGGTAGAACTAGTTCAGCTATTCTCACTATATTATTAGAGGAATTTATGGTCCCTATTATTTTTTTATTATTTTTTTTTTATTATTTAATTTTTTTATTATTTAATTAACTTGCTCAATAAAGTGATGTGGAAAAAATAAAAATGTACTATAAGTCACATGTTTAAATACATGGTATACATTCATTCATGTGATTTATAAGTATCTGATTATATTTAAAAAACAAAAACAATTGCCTTGAGTCAGCTCTGACTCATGGAGACCGCATGTGTGTCAAAGTAGAACTGACAATGGCTGATTTTTTGAAAGTAGATCACCAGCTTTTTATTCCAAGGTGCCTTTGGGTGGAGGGGAACCTTCAACCTTTAGCAGCCAAGCTCCTTAACCTTTCATACCACCCAGGGATTCCTGAGCCTACAGTGAAATTTAAGTCAGTCTAGACAGATTTATGAATTTAGCTTAAGCATATGTCTTCTTTTCGTAACAATAAATATATTCTTTTCTTTTGTGTACATGTTTGTTCTAAGAAAATTAGATGTATATTTAGCTTTTTAACACTCTTTTGTTGATTTGGTTAAGACTGATGGATCCTAGGGGAGAGGAAGAGAGGAAGGAAGAGAGAGAAGCAGAGAAAAAGATGGAGACACAAAAAACAGAACAACAGAAAGAGATCCAAGAACATCATTTAAATCCAGGGATCTTGTTAACCCTCTTGCACTTTTGTAAATTGGTGAAGCAGTCAAGTTTTGTTAATTGTAAGCCAGCTAAATTGGGTTTCTATTACTTGTGTCTGGACTATTATAGAGTCACAGAGGGATTTTAAGCAGGAATGATATAATCATATTTAAGCAGGCATGATATAATCATATGTATTATAGAACGACTATTCCTGCAGGAGGGAGGAAGATGGATTGAAGACAGGGAGGCTAGTGAGGAGGTTTTTTTTTTTTTGCAATAATCACAGTTAGCAATGATACTCACTAGACTAAGGGATTAGTTTCAAGGAGGTAAAGTACCTACTAGGTCCTTTAATATTGAGTTGACTCTGACTCATAGCGACCCTATAAGATAGAGTAAAACTGCCCCATAGGGCTTCCAAGGCTGAAATCTTTATGGAAGCAGACATTTTTCTCCTGCAGAGCTGCTGGTGGGTTTCAACCGACCATCTTTTGGTTAGCAGGTGAGTGCTTAACCACTGCATCACCAGAATTCTTTTATCAGAGGTAAAGTACCAGAATTAAAACATAATCACTTTGGGGATTAGAGGGAGAAGAAGGGATCTAAGGTAACTTCTAGAACCCAGTCTTAAATGTTTGGTAATAATGCCATTTGATATGATGAAGAGTAAAGGAGAGGTAATAGCTTTGAGCAGTGCGGATGATTACTTCCAGGGCATGTTGAGTTTGATGTATTGTGGGCTAGTCAATGGAAAGTGCAATTCATAGTTGAGGTAAAGATTTGGAGTTCAGGAGAGAGAAGTCTGTGTTAAAAAGTAGACTATGGAGACATCAAAAGTGCTGTAACCGTAGAGTGAAAAGTCAGGAGAAAACTCTGAAAGTAAATGCAATTATAATTATGATGACTGACAACACGAAAATACGTGCTACAATGTTAAGTGAAAAAATATTGCATCTTTGTTAGGATTATAGCGATGCAAAATGTATACATGTATAGAAAAGGTCTGAAAGATAATACAGAAAAAAAGGAAATGTTTATTAAATTTTTGGGCATAAGTATACATATTCTAATATAATTATACATGTATTTTAAATTTTCTTTTATATTTCTGCTTTATTATTGTTTGTATCCTTTTCTTAATGTAGATTACACCAAAATATGTAACAGAAGAGACTCTCAAAGCTATCGACTATGTAAATGAACACATGTAACATATTAGCATCTATAAAGTTGCCTCTATTAAATTCAGACACATCACCTCTTATTCATTCCAGATTGTAGAGTCTTAATTATTTAAGTGTATCTTCATACAGAAACATTTCCAATGCTTTGATCATTCTAATTGTGCCTTTAAAAACTGACTTGTACTCCAATACAGCTTTGTTAAAGTTTAACAACCAGTCATCATGCAGCCCATGCTTGCTCCTCAGAAGACAGAACCCATGCCCTGTAAATCTTTCTTACCTAGGAAATAGCAGAGTACCTGCCGCAAAGTAGTGCTCAGAAAGTGTTAGAGAAGGAAACAAACAAATGAAGTACTCAGTTTCTAATAGAGTGCCTGATATACCAGCTTATGATGCACCTTTTGATCCTAATTTATTGATCTTGTATTGGTTTAGTGTTGTCAGCAACCTATCCAGAATTATACCATTTTCTTTACTCAATAATCCATATCAAAGGCTGTAATCTTCATCATGTTTCGTAAAGAAGAGGGCCAATGAAAACAAAGGAAACCCTCAGTTAGATGGATTGATGCAATAGATTCAAACATACCAATAATCATCATGATGATGGTGCAGGATTGGGCAATATTCCATTCTGCTAGACACAAGGTTGCCTTGAGCTGGTGCTGACTTGATGACAACTAACAACTTATCAGAGGTTGGCAAACTATGACTTGTGGGCCAAATCTGGCTTTCTATCTGTTTTTATAAATAAAGATTTATTGGAAAACTGCCACACTCATTGTTTTATGTAGTGTCAATGGATGCTTTTACATTACAATGACGAGTTGAGTAGTTGCAGCTGAGACCAAATGGTTCATAAAGCCTAAATTATTTTCTATCTGACCTTTTTCAGAAAAAAAAAAAAAATTGCCACTTCCTGATCTACATCATTAATGACACCTAGAGCTTATCATTTATGTAGTGTCAATTTTTTCTCTATGTATGTAGGATGCTTGTTTACTAATATAAACATATTTCCTCTGTCTTTTTACTCATAGCTTTGTAAAATATTTTATAGTTTAACTTCATTTTTGACCCCAAAGAAATTGTCGTACTCAAGCTTGGGGAAAAAAAAAAAAAAAAATCACTGAATAGCCTCTTTTCCAGATAATTTATGGAAATTCTGGTTAAATGCCAACCAAACAACAATTACCAAGGGACTCTACCATGATTATTTCAACTTCTATTCATAATAAACAGTTGTATGATCTGTATAATTTATACAAAGTGCTCACTCTATCTCACCTCATTTATTTCTCACATAATTTCTTTAATTTGAAGGTTATTATTATGGCTATTATTATCATTTCCTTTTAAAAAAGGGACTACATGGACATTGCTGTTAAGTGATTTGCTCAACCAGATAATAATTTATTTTCCCTGACTTTCATAATTTAAGCCAATAGACTTCCCATAGCTAAAACTTTCCCCCATCCCCATGGAATATAAACTTTATAACATAACTTGGGTGAAAAATTGTCAAAAATTTTTTACAGATGAAACAAGGTATATACATTGCTTTCTCTTTCTCCTATATTCTCCTATAAAATATTCAAAGAAGAGTAGAATATTCTCTACAACTTTTGGTCCTTTTGCTGGAAGGTAAACACTTTACATTTTGTATAAATATGAAAATGAATCTACTAATACTTTCCAAAATATAAAAAAAGCAGGCAATTTCAAGTGTGTGTATATTCTGTTGAAAGGGGCCCTGGTGGTACAGTGGTTAAGCAATGGCTGTTAACTGCAAGATCAGTGGTTTGAACCCACCAGCCACTGCATGTGAGAAGCATATGGTAGTCTGCTTCTCGAAAGGATTACAACCTTGGAAATCCTATAGGGCAGATCTAATCTGTCCAATAGCGTCACTATAAATTGAAATTGACTCAATGGGAATGGAATATTCTGTTGAATAGACAATCTACTTATAATATTGTGTGTATTTTTGTATGCCCCAGCCCTAATTTTTCATGACTATGATCTTGCTTATTGGCCCAGTTGTGAGGATTTTTGTTTTATGTTGAGGTGTAATCCATACTGAAGGCTGTAGTGTTTGATCTTCATCAGTAAGTGCTTCAAGTCCTCATCACTTTCAGCAATCAAGGTTGTGTCATCTACATATTCACAATCAAAGCCCGTGGAAACAACAGTCAAGAAATCAAAACAGCTTATTGCATTCAGAAAATCTGTTGCAGAAGAACTTTTAAAGTGTTAAAAAGCAAAAGTGTTGCTTTGAGGCCTAATATGAACCCAGCCTAAGCCATGATATTTTTCAATAGTCTAATATACATGTGAAAGCTGGACAATTAATAAGAAAGATGGAAGAATTGATGCCTTTGAATTATGGTGTTGGTGGAGAATACTGAGTGCAGCATGGACTGCCAGAAGAACAAACAAATCTGTCTTAGAAAAAATACAGCCAGAGTGCTCCTTGGAAGTGAGGATGGCGAGACTTGGTCTCACATACTTTGGACATATTTTCAGGAGGGACTAGTCCCTGGCAAAGGACATCATGCTTGGTAAGGTAGAAAACCAAACCAAACCAGTTGCTGTCAAGTCAATCACAACTCATAGCAACCCTATAGGACAGGGTAGAGCTGCTCCACAGGGTTTCCAAGGAGTGGCTGGTGAATTCAAACTGCTGACCTTTTGTTTACTAGCCAAGCTGTTAACCACTATGCAGAGGGTCAGCGAAAAAGAGGAAGGCTCTAGATGAAATGGATTGACACGGTGGTTGCAACAATGGGCTCAAACACAGTAGTGATTGTGAGGATGGTTCAAGACCTTGCAGTCTTTCGTTTTGTTTTACTTAGGGTCGCTATAAGTTGGAAGTGACTCAACAGCACCTAAAAACAATAACAAAAATACCCCTAATTATAAAACAAAATACAACAGTGAATCCTAGTAGTGACCCCAAACTGGGGAGTTGCAGTTATTATTAGTAGCAGCAATCCCCACAGCATGTCTGTGGTTATTCAAGTGAAGAGAATAAAGTCATGAGAAATTTACTTCAGAGTTAAATGTTGTTAGTTGCCCTCTTCTGACTCATATTGACCATATGCTTGAGCCCATCTTTGCAGCCTCTGTGTCAATCCATTTCATTGAGGGTCTTTCTCTCTTCCTCTGACCTTCTTCTTTACCAAGCATGACATCCTTCTCCAGGTACTGGTCCCTCCTGATAACATGTCCAAAGTATGAGAGATGAAGCCTTCCCATCATCACTTCTAAGGAGCATTCTGGCTGTATTTCTTCCAAGACAGGTTTCTTCATTCTTCTGGCTGTCCATGGTATATTCAATACTCTTCCCCAATGTCTTAGTTCCAAGTCGTCAGTTCTTCTTTGGTCTTCATTATTGATGGTTCAGCTTCATATGCATATGAGGCAATTGAAAATATCATGACTTGGCTCAGGCACACCTTAGTCCTCAAAGTGACATTTTCGTTTTTTAACACTTTAAATAGGTCTTTTGAAGTTGCCAAGGATTTCATTTCACTTGGATCCACAATCAACACCATGGAAGCAGCAGTCAAGAAATCAGTTTGCCCATAAAACCCTTCAATATTGCAACTCAGGGCTTGAATTTTTTCTTCAGTTCTTACAAACTGAGAAATGCCAAGGCTGTCCTTCCATTTTGGTTTTCTAACCCCAAGTCTTTGCACGTTTCATTATAATATTTTACGTTGTCTTCTTGAGTTGCCCTTTGAATTCTTCTGTTCAGCTCTTTTACTTCATTTCTTTCATTCACTTTATCTGCTCTTCATTCAAAAGGAAGTTTCAGAGTCTCTCCTGACATCCATTTTGGTCTTTTTCTTTCTTTTCTGTCTTTTTAATGACATCTTGCTTTCTTCACATACAAAGTCTTTCCATAACTTCTCTGGTCTTCAGTCATGAGTGTTCAATATGTCAAATCTATACTTGAGATGGTCTCTAAGTTCAGGTGGGATACACTCACGGTTGTACTTTGGCTCTCGTGGTCTTGTTTTAATTTTCTTCAGCTTCAACTTGAACTTGCATGTTAGCAATTATGGTCTGTTTCACATTTGGCCCCTGGTCTTGTTCTGACTGATGATATTGAGCTTCTCCATCTGCTCTTTCCACAGATAGAGTTGATTTATTCCTGTGTATTCCATACAGTGAGGTCCCTATGTATAGTCATCCTTTATGTAGTTGAAAGAAGGGTATTTGCAATGAATAATTCCTTCTTCTGGAAAATTCTATTGCTCATTCTCCTGTGTCATTTGTATCACCAAGGACATATTTTCCAACTACCAATGCTCTTCTTGTTTCCAACTTTCTCATTCCAATCAGTGGTAATTATCAGTGCATCTGGATTGCATCTTTGATCAATTTCAGACTGCAGAAATTGGAAAGAAATCTTCGATTTCTTCCCCTTTGGCATTAGTGGTGGGTGAATCAATTTGAACAATATTCATATTGATTGGTCTTCCTTGTAGGCATATGGATATTATCCTATCATTGACAGCGTTTTACTCCAGAATAGAACTTGAAATGTTTTTTTGACAATGAGTGTTAAGCTGTTCCTCCTCATCATTACCCGCATAGACGACCATATATGATTTTCTGATTCAAAATGACCAATACCAGTCCATTTCAGCTCACCAATATCTAGGGTGTTGATCTTTATGTGTTCCATTTCATTTTTGATGACTTCCAATTTTCCTAGGCTCACACTTCATACATTCCATGTTCTTATTATTAATGAATGTTTACAGCTGTTTCTTCTCATTTGAGTAGTGCCACATCAACAAATGAAGGTCTCAAAAACTTTACTTCACCCATGTCATTAATACTGACTCTACTTTTTTTTCTACTTTGAGAAAGCAGCTCTTCCCCAGTCATATTCTGAGTGGCTTCCAACCTGAAGGGCTCATCTTACAACACTATATCAGACAACATTCCTCTCTATTTGTCAGGTTTTCACTGGCCTTTTTTTTTTTTTTTTTGACATATGACATAGACTGCCAGGTCCTTCTGTCTTAGTCTGGAAGCTCTGCTGAGACCAATCCATCATGAGTGACCCTGCTGGTATTTGAAATACTGGTGGCATAGCTTCTAGCATTATAGCAATATGCAAGCTACTACGATATGACAAACTTGACAAACTGACAGACAAGTGGTGGCAGGGTAATATACACTAAGGCAATTTTAAAATTATGTAACTTCTGTTACTCAAGCCATGCCATACAATTGAATACAACTATACGAGAAGTAATAAATACTATTTTCCAATGCAGTCTCCACCTGAAAATTTAGTCGATCTCTAATTTACCCTTGCTAAATCAAAATAATATTTTTGTAAGTGGTCAGGAACACAGTTATGTTAGCTGCCTTGTGAGGCTTTCAGTTCTTGATCTCCTGTTCCTGCTGCTTCTGTAATGGACCAAGATGTCCCAGATGCATGATGTCTGTGTTAGTTCTCCCACCTGAATTAGGCTGGTCTTACCAAATGGTCAAGGCACTATTATCCTCTCCCACACCAACTCCTCAATCAGATTGCCATTTCGTGCTACAATTTACAATGAACTACAGTACCTCCCATGCATCTGTCAGTTTGTGGTACCGTAGAGGCTTGTGTGTTGCTGTGATGCTGGGAGCTGTGCCACCGTTATTCCAATACCAGCAGGATCACCCATGGCAGACAGGTTTCAGCTGAGCTTCCAGACTAAGACAGATCAGGAAGAAGGACCAGGAGATCTACTTCTGAAAAGAATTAGCCAGTGAAAACCTTATGAATAGCAGCATAACATTGTCTGATATAGTGCCATAAGATGAGCCCCTCAGGTTGGAACGCACTTAAAATATGACTGCGGAAGAGCTGCCTCCTCAAAGTAAAGCTGACCTTAATGGTGTGGATGGAGTCAGCTTTCAAGACCTTCATTTGCTGATGTGGTATGACTCAAAATGAGAAGATATGGCTACAAATATCCATGAATAATTGGAACCTGGAATGTAGAAAGTATGAATCTAAGAAAACTGGAAATCATCAAAAATGAAACGGAATGCATAAACATTGATATTCTAGGTATTAGTGAGCTGAAATTGACTGGTATTGATCATTTAGAATCAAATAGTCATATGGTCTACTATGTTGGGAATGACACCCTGAAGAAGAATGGCATTGCACTCATTGTCAAAAAAGAACATTTCAAGGTTTATCCTGAAGTACAACACTGTCAGTGATAGAATAATATCCATATACCTACAAGGAAAACCAGTTAATATGACTATTATTTAAATTTATGCACCAACCACTAAGGCCAAAGATGAAGAATTTGTATATTTTCACCAACTTCTGCAGTCTGAAATTGATCAAACATTCGGTTAGGATGCACTGACAATCACTGGTATATTAGAATGTGAAAGTTGGAAACAAAGAAGGATCAGTAGTTGGAAACTATAACCTTGGTGATATACATGATGCTGGAGATCCCATGACTGAATTTTGCAAGACCAACAACTTCTTCATTGCAAATACCTTTGTTCACCAACACAAACAGTGACTATGCACATGGACTTTGCCAGATGGAATACACAGGGATCAGATTGACTACATCTGTGGAAAGAGATGATGGAAAAGCTCAATATCATCACTCAGAGCAAGGTCAGGGGCCAAATGTGGAACAGATCATCAACTGCTCATATGCAAGTCCAAGTTGAAACTGAAAAAAATTAGAAGTCCATGAGAGCCAAAGTATGACCTTGAGTATATCCCACCTGAATTTAGAGACCATCTCAAGAATAGATTTGATGTATTTAACACTAATGACAGAAGACCAGAAAAATTGCACAAGGACATCATCCATGAAGAAAGTAAGAGGTCATTCAAAATACAGGAGAGAAAGACAAGACCTAAATGGTTGTGAGTGGAGACTCTAAAACTTGCTCTCGAGTATCAAGTAGCTAAAGCAAAAGGAAAACATGATGAAGTAAAAGAGCTGAACAGAAGATTTCAAAGGGTGGCTTGAGAAGACAAAGTAAAGTATTATGATGACATGTACAAAGACCTAGAGATAGAAAACTAAAGGGGAAGAACACGCTCAGCATTTCTCAAGCTGAAAGAACTGAAAAGAAAATTCAAGCCTCAAGTTGCAATACTGAAGAATTCTACAGGGAAAATATTAAACATGAAGGAAGCATCAAAAGAAGATGGAAGGAATACACAGTCATTATACCAAAAAGAATTGGTCAGTTTTCAACCATTTCAGGAGGTAACATATGATCAGGAACTGATGGTACTGAAGGAAGAAGCCCAAGCTGCACTGAAGGCATTGGTGAAAAACAAGGCTCTCAGAATTTCCAGAATACCAATTGAGATGTTTCAATAAATGGATGCAGCACTGAAAATGCTCACTTTTCTACGCCAAGAAATTTGGAAGACAGCTGCTGGGCCAACGCACTGGAAGAGATCCGTATTTATGCCTATTCCCAAGAAAGATGATCCAACCGAATGTGGAAATTATGGAACAATATAATTTATATCACATGCAAGCAAAATTTTGCTGCAGATAATTCAAAAGTGGCTGTAGCAGTATATCGACAGAGAACTACCAGAAATCCAAGCCAGATTTAGAAGAGGATATGGAACCTGGGATATCATTGCTAATGTCAGATGGATCCTGGTTAAAAGAAGAGAATACCAGAAAAGTGTTTTCCTGTGTTTTATTGACTATGCAAAGACATTCGACTGTGTGGTTGGTAACAAATTATGGATAACGTTGCTGAGAATGGGAATTCCAGAACACTTAATTGTGTTCATGAGAAATCTGTACATGGACCAAGAGGCAGTCGTTCAAACAGAACAAGGGGATACTGTGTGGTTTAAAGTCAGGAAAGGTGTGTGTCAGAGTTGTATCCTTTCACTATACCCGTTCAATCTGTATGCGGAGCAAATAATCTGAGAAGCTGGTCTATATGAAGAACAGGGCATCAGGATTGGAGGAAGACTCATTAACAACCTGCTTTATGCAGATGACACAACCTTGCTTGTTGAAAATGAAGAGGACTTGAAGTACTTATTGATGAAGTTCAAAGACCACAGCCTTCAGTATGGATTACACCTCAACATAAAGAAAATAAAAATCCTCACAACTGGGCCAATAAGGTACATTGTGATAAACCAAGAGGAGACTGAAGTTGTCAAGGATTTCATATTACTTTGACCCACAGTCAACACTCATGAAAGCAGCAGTCAAGAAATCAAAAGATGCAATGCATTGGGCAAATCAGCTGCAAAAGATCTCTTTAAAGTGTTGAAAAGCAAGGATGTCACCTTGAGGACTAAGGTGCACCTGACTCATGCCATGGTGTTGTCGATTACCTCATAGGCATGGGAAAGCTGAACAATGAATAAGGAAGACAGAAGAATTGATGCCTGTGAATTGTGGTGTTGGAGAAGAATATTGAGTACACTATGGACTGCCAAAAGAATGAACAGATTTGTGTTGGAAGAAGTACAACCAGAATGCTCCTTAGAAGAAAGGATGGAAAGACTACGTCTCACGTACTTTGGACATGTTATCCGGAGGGATCAGTCCCTGGAGAAGGATGTCATGCTTGGTAAAGCAAAGGGTCAGTGAAAAAGAGGAAGGCCTTCAATGATATGGACTGACACAGTGGCTGCAGCAATAGGCTCAAGCATAGCAACAATTCTGAGGATGGTGCAGGACTGGGCGGTGTTTGGTTCTATTGTGCATAGGGTTGCTATGAGTCAGAACCATCCGAAAGGCACCGAACAAGAACACAGCAGGCATGTTGAATAACAGAGAACAATAATATCCACTTCTCTGGCCCTACACTGTTTGTATAGACTCTAAGACAGCACTGTCCGTGCCCCTAATATCTTTTTAGGTGTGTATGAGTGTATGTGATTCAACTCTTTATTTCTTTCACTTCTTGAATTAGTATCTGGCTTCTTTTGTTCTGCCTTAGAATCAGTTATTTATAGGAGATTCCTCTCATCTTCATGCAAAAAGCCTCTCTAAAGCCCATGTTATAAGCCAGCATTCCTTCGGATCCACAAGCTTAAGTCTGATTTTTGCAGCAAATGGAAAACTAAGATTGATTTCAAGTTCCTTGCTTATTTTTTAATAGATTAAGAATATCTCACATTTCACCTCCTGAGGCCGTTGTTTTCTCTGATTTCTGTCAGAATTCAAACCTGGAAATAATTTTATTTATTAATTCTTTGAAAAAGCCATCAAAATATTCTTGCATATGTCATTTCTTAATAATATTTGGTGTTCTTGCCAGCCAGTTGCCTACCATTCGCTTAGAATGTCTCAATTGTCAGTCTAGCCTGCTTCTCTGTGGCTCAGCCACATTTCTTAAAATTCTCCCCTTATCTCCGAGCTCCCATTTTCCAGACACTTTCTCTCTAAGTTGCCCTCGGAAACACATTTACCATCATTTTTCCACTTAGGACTCTTTATATCTTCCACTCTTTCTCAGCTACAACTTTTGCATATTGAAAGACTCACTAATATCCTTATTACAATAAAAGGTTATCTACTTCAGATTTTCTTTCCTTCTAAAGTTAAAGCCACAGAGTGGATGGCCTCTTTGTTTCTGCAGTACAGAGGAATTGTAAAGTTCAAATTTTTGAAATTTTAATCTGTCCTTTCCTCCTTTCCCACCAATTCCAGTAAGTGTAAGGAAAGAGTAGAGATGTCAATTCCCACTGACATGAAGTATGCAATCCTGTTCAAAGGCAGAAATGACGCCATCAGTTTCAAGTTTAAATACATTGTCACCTCTTTGCCTCCTCCAAGGGCAGTTATCTTTCTGTTTGAGAAAATCAAAATCAGAACAATAGTTGATATGAAAACTTAAAAATTGTCTTTGTTTCTGCAGAAATTATGCTGCAAGTCCAAATCATTTATAGCCAATGTTGTTGCTGATGAATCCGTGTTCTATTTCTTCTATTTCTATCTTATTGGAGATAACCGCCACTGTTGTTCCCCCCACCCTCCTTTTTGATACTCCTTGTAAATCTCAGTAACTTTTAAACATCTGCAGAACACCCCACTCTCACTGTCTCCAGGCCCCACACTAGTTTTTACTTGTGCATATCTTTAATCTAATGATTAAAACAACAGCTTGATGGAAATCTGAATTCAAAGACATTCTACCCTGCTTTGCTTTGAGCTTTTTTAAATGTCTGATTTACCTCCTGTTACTGAAAGTAAAGTTTGCCAAAAAGGACAATTTTGAAGGCAATAATCAAGGGTGAATATATGAGAGGAAAACATACCAACTAAAACACAATTGTGGTTTCAGTCTTGCAGAGAACAGAGCTAGGCACTACATCTTTTTTTTTCTTTCTTTCGATGTGAAGCTATTGCTGTGTGCCATTGAGTCCGATCTGACCCATAGAGATCCTATCGGACAGAATAGAACTGCCCCCATAGGGTTTCCTAGGTTGTAATCTTTACGGGAGCAGATCACCAGGACTTTTCTATTGTGGAGCCACAGGTGGGTTTGAACTGCCTACCTTTAAGTTAGCAACCAAGCTCTTAACCATTGCACCACCAGGGCTTTTCTAATGTGAGGCAATGCTTACCTTCTATGTTGCACTCATCCTTTTTTTTTTCCTTTAATAATTCTATGTTTGCTAGAGATAATGTGTTGCTCTTGATTCTTCCATGAAAAAAGAATGAATCTAAGGATTCTTAACGCTTTTTAGAAACAAAAGATGCTCCATTAAAGACATTTTAACTTTCATTTCTTCACCAATAAAACGAATTCAAGATTCTTTTTTAGTGTGGTAGGTGGTATGAAATATAAAGCATAATAATAATATCTGCTGATTTTGGATTTATAGTCTAATCTGAACTCTTTAGTGGATAGTTGGGCCCTTTAAAAATGTTTGACTGTGAGAAGTGTGTTCAGAGTTATATTAAACCTCTTTGGCCTAACTAAAGAGATCTCAGTTACATTTTTGAGACTGCAGCTCTGAGGAAATTTAAAATGCTTTAAACACATGGTTAAGTTGGTTAGTTACAAAAGCCAGTTTTGCTTGGGGGTTTTGCCCAGTGTCATACCCTGAGCAATATGGTCCACAGGAGCCACATAATACATGAATTCTCTGTCTGCTTGCTCTACTCCCTCTCCTTAAATTTTAATTTTTTTCTGGGAAAAGAAAAACCTGTTCCATATGTCTGAATAATGCTGTTTTAGCAGCATTCACATTGAGATAATAGCCACAGTTTCTTGGTATATCCCCTTATAATTCCCTTATACTTCTCCGTAACTTTTAAACAACTGCAAAACACCCCATTCTTGCTGTCTCCAGGCCCCACATTAGCTCTTATTTGTACACATCTTTAATCTCATGATTAAAACAACAATATGATTGAAATTTGAACTCAAAGACATTCTCCCCTGCTTCGTTTTGTCCTGGTGGTGCCTACTTCCTTATAGTCTGTCCTGGGTACAAAACACAATAATTAAAGACACAGTTCTTCAGGATAGCTACAGTGTGTTGACAAAAATAAGAAACAAATGGAATAGTTTCAGTCTTGTAGAGAATATATATTTGAATGAGAGAAACCTAACCCGTTGATAACTGTGTTTGTTATAAATGAATGAGGCTATGATTTTACAGAAATAAAGACATTTTCTAGCTTTTCATTTTTCCTGATTTCAATTTTCCCATATAACAAGGTAACTATTAAAAGAGCAGCTTAAGCAATAGTCAGCCCATAGCCTAAGATAACTGTAAGTATCACACTTAAATAGAAGTTCAACAAATATATTATGAACTTTGAGGTCAGGGGCTAAGGTCTAGGTTATTCATTACTGTGTTTTCTAGCTCCTAGAACAGTCACAACTTGGAAGATATACTAGTGTCAGTCCCTGTTGTACTAAATGTAAATTTTTTGACAAGTACTCCTCACAATTACATTATGACATAGTTACTTTCATTATCCACATTTTGCAGATTAGAAAAATGAGACTTCAATTAGTAAATTTACCCAATATTCCCCGTCTACTAAATTGCAGTCAATACCATTTCCTTATGATTATCGAAGTCAGTTCCATTTGACTATGGAACAAGTCTTCCTACCATCACTCTGTACCACAGAGGAAATGAAATAGAGAGGAATGAGGTGAACTGAGAGATAACTGAAAGGTTAAAAAAAAAAAAAAGGAAATAAATAAAAACAGAATCTGTTGATCAGTCGGTTTTGGAGGGTGGTGGAAAAATGGGAAGAAAGACTAAAGTGGGGGAGCTTTTTGGTCTTTCACTTCTTTGACTAATTGGAGGATGATGCCATTCACCTAGTTAGGGAATTTGAAGGAAAGACAGGCTTTTAGGAGGGAAGGGATGAGAGTACAGGCAAAAATAAATTTGAGTTTGGATATTTGGGATTTAATCTTCCTTTCTTGGCATCCAGTAAGAAAGGCCATTGAGCACAAGGGTATATGGGCCTGGGAATCAGTTTGAGCTAATAAGGTACATATGAATACAATCTGCATATATGCAGAACGTCTTTTAACATGGTCATACATTCATACCCCTATCTTATTCTATAAAGAGATTATAAGGGGTTTTAGATAGAATACACAAAATAATAAATTAGAAGAAATATAAAGTTAAAAATGAGGGCTAAGAAAAATAAAGTAGGAACAATAAGTAAGACTAAAGTTATAAACAGAGCATATTCATGTCACAGGATTCTATGGAATTATTGAAACCAGGTAAGAAATCTAGCTCTGAGGTCTGGGCTTGTAGAAAGACATGATTTCACCGTCAAGCACAAAGTTTGGGAATATCTCATATTGAAGGGGCAGGTAGAAAGGGAGCATTCGCATGAAGCCAACTGCACCGAAAATTGTCTTAATACTTCCTTACTGTGTATCCCTTTATGACCTATGCATGTAAAGTATTTTTCCAAAATTTTCTCAAGCAAATGAATATTTTATATTAGAATTTCAAGAGGTCACTCTGCAGCTCAAGTGTCTATAAAAGCTGCTGTCTTAATAATTTTGTGAACTGAAAACTAGTGCTGTAGACACAGATTGTTTCATCCTAAGGAAAATGTAATTTCTAAGGAAAATGTAATTTGTAAGATAGTAGAGAATGATATTGATGCATTAGATTTCTGTACACAGACCTAATAGTAAGACATTCCAGGTATACAGAAGCATGAGTGGTGAGGTAAAATCAGTGATTTCTGGAGTAGACTTATACCTTACTATTGAAAAAGGCCTCTCGAGAAGACAAAGTATTATAATGACAAGTGCAAAGAGCTGGAGATGGAATACCCAAAGGGAAGAACACGCTCGGCATTTCTCAAGCTGAAAGAACTGAAGAAAAAATTCAAGCCTCGAGTTGCAATAGTGAAAGATTCCATGGCGAAAATATTAAAGGACGCAGGAAGCATCAAAAGAAGATGGAAGGAATACACAAAGTCATACCAAAAAGAATTAGTCGATATTCAACCATTTCAAGAGGCAGCATATGATCAGGAACCGAAGGTGCTGAAGGAAGAAGTCCAAGCTGCTCTGAAGGCATTGGCAAAAAACAAGGCTACAGGAAGTGATGGAATATCAATTGAGATGTTTCGACAAACAGATGCAGCGCTGGAGGTGTTCACTCGTCTATGCCAAGAGATATGGAAGACAGCTTCCTGGCCAACTGACTGGAAGAGATCCATATTTATGCCTGTTCCCAAGAAAGGTAATCCAACCGAATGTGGAAATTATAGAACAACATCATTAATATCACATGCAAGCAAAATTTTGCTGAAGATCATTCAAAAATGGCTACAGCAGTGTATCGACAGGGAACTGCCAGAAATTCAGGCTGATTTCAGAAGAGGATGTGGAACCAGGGATATCATTGCTGATGTCAGATGGATCCTGGCTGAAAGCAGAGAATACCAGAAGGATGTTTACCTGTGTTTTATTGACTATGTAAAGGCATTCGACTGTGTGGATCATAACAAACTATGGATAACACTGCAAAGAATGGGAATTCCAGAACACTTAATTGTGCTCATGAGGAACCTTTACATAGATCAAGAGGCAGTTGTTTGGACAGAACAAGGGGATACTGACTGGTTTAAAGTCAGGAAGGGTGTGCGTCAGGGTTGTATTCTTTCACCATACCTACTTAATCTGTATGCTGAACAAATAATACGAGAAGCTGGACTATATGAAGAAGAACGGGGCATAAGGATTGCAGGAAGACTCATTAACGGCCTGTGTTATGCAGATGACACAACCTTGCTTGCTGAAAGTGAAGAGGACTTGAAGAACTTACTGATGAAGATCAAAGACCACAGCCTTCAGTATGGATTACAGCTCAACATAAAGAAAACAAAAATCCTCACAACTGGGCCAATGAGCAACATCATGATAAATGGAGAAAAGATTGAAGTTGTCAAGGGTTTCATTTTACTTGGATCCACAATCAACAGCCATGGAAGCAGCAGTCAAGAAATCAAAAGACGCATTGCATTGGGCAAATCTGCTGCAAAAGACCTCTTCGAAGTGCTGAAGAGCAAAGATGTCGCCCTGAAGACTAAGGTGCGCCTGACCCAGGCCATGGTATTTTCAATCACATCATACACATGTGAAAGCTGGACAATGAATAAGGAAGACCAAAGAAGAGTTGACGCCTTTGAATTGCGGTGTTGGGGAAGAATATTGACTATACCATGGACTGCCAAAAGAACGAACAAATCTGTCTTGGAAGAAGTGATGCCATAATGCTCCTTAGAGGCAAGGATGGTAGACTGCGTCTTACATACTTTGGACATGTCAGGAGGGATCAGTCCCTGGAGAAGGACATCATGCTTGGCAGAGTACAGGGTCAGCGGAAAAGAGGAAGACCCTCAACAAGGTGGATTGGCACAGTGGCTGCAACAATGAGCTCAAGCATAACAATGATTGTAAGGATGGCACAGGACTGGGCAATGTTTTGTTCTGTTGTGCATAGGGTCGCTATGAGTCGGAACCGACTCGATGGCACCTAACAACGACAACATTGAAAACCAATTATATGGTGCACATCTCTTCCCAACTCTCTGTTCAAGGTGCCATATTGGTAGCTGGCCCTGTTAGGAGTATTCACATCATGGAAATCAACAAATGCCCAGGGCTTTTTCTTTTTTCCTGTGTTGGAGAAGTAGTTGTTAAATGTTGACCCATGACTGATAATTGGCCTGACTAATATTCACAGCACAGTATCTTCTGTTTCCTATAAAATATATCCTATTAAAAAAAAATTGAGCAAATTGTTAAGGTTCATAATTAACACTTTTATGTACCAATATGTATTATAGATGAAGATTTAAGAAATGCAACGTGCTCAGTGCCACTGATATCATTTATTATCAGTCATTTCTTCACCTTGATTTCCATTTCTACTCTCAGAATAGAATTTATTTTCTTCTATATATAGTGTTGAGAAACACTGAAATTCAGTCAGTGTTGGGAGATGATTGTGAATCATTCACAGCTTCCTGAAAATGCTACTGATAGCTTGAAAAAAAAAAAGTATACTGTTTTTAACTGTGTGCTGCCTTAGTTAGTATCGCCTGTAACATGACGTCTTTCAGGACTAATACCTCTGAACAATTGTCTACACCCTATCCAAAAAAATATCAAAAGAAAAAGGAAACCCTCAAATATAAGGCTACATATCTTTCCCCCCACTCTATTAAAATTTGAATAGTATTAGAACTTCTTTCTGACAAAAAAAGTGCCTTAGTGAAACACTTTTTATTTATTTTCCCAATTTCAGTAATTAGTGCATTATCCACCTATGAAGAGACCTTTCTTTGCTACAGTCATAATTTTCCGATTTTATATTTCCTTGCTCTGGACAGTCCTTTTATCTTTCTTAACAGTTAAACCATTTTTTATATTTTTCTAAAAGTGTGATCGGAACATAATATTATTGTAAATACAATTCATGGTTTAAACCAACAGAATCGATAGTAAGTGCTATCAGACATATTTCACTTTCTCTCATGAATGTGTTGCTTGAATTTTCATTTAAATGCAATTCTATTGTATACTGGCATATGATTTTGGCAGACTTTACGTAATTTCTTTTGGACAATTGACAATAGATTCTAATTATTTTTTTTCCTGAAATTCCTTGCCAACAAGTTAATGATTTGCAAATGTGTGCTTAAATTAACCTAGGTAACTAGTATTTAAGAAGCTTATCCATAAAAAAAAAAAAAAAATTGAACATATGTAAGTGGCAACATCAAGTAGTGGCCAAGCCATTTCAAACCTTTATTATAATATTTGGGTGTTCTTAAAGTATATTATGTCAGAATTTTTATTCTCCAAAGTAATTAGAGACTTATTTTGAGTTTACAATTTTTTTGAAAAGAAAACTACAGAAAAGGTAATGAGGCTATTATTTAATCCTGGCCCTATTGTCTCAAGATGTCCCAGTGACATGAGCGGTGTAACTGATAGCACTGATCTTTTGTACCTTTGTTGCCAAATATACCAGAAAACGCAAGGAAAGGTGTTGTGAAAATATAGGTCTGCAGGTCAGAATAGCTAAACCTAACCAGCTGCCTTTGAGTCAATTCTCACTCACAGGGACCCTAGAGGACAGAGTAGAACTGCGCCGTAAGGTTTCCAAGGAGCGCCTGGTGGATTCAAACTGCTGATCTTTTGGTTAGCAGCAGTAGTTCTTAACTACTCCACCACCAGGGTTTCCTTTAGAATAGCTAGCCAGTGGTCATTATCTGGCATTAACAACCTGGCTGTAGGTTAAAGCAAGTCTTCTCCAGACATGCTTCCTCAGCTATGAAATGAAGGAGTTAACTACACTGTCCTAAGCTCCCTTTTGCTTCTTCTGATTCTCCATTTTCAAGTCTAAAAAAAGATATAGATCACAAACTGCAGTGACATAGGATTCTTCTTTCCATCACGTTTTATTCTCAGTCTGAGAAAGTATGTATGTATGTTTTAAGCTATGGAAAAGGAAACAATTACACACCAAACTTTCGATTTTTGTTTTCCCCGAAATAAGGGCAATATAATTGCTTTAAAAAAAAGAGGAAGAAGAAGAAGATAAATAAATAAACAGTTGTGAAAGTTGGATGTGGCTCATGGCAAAATAAAGATTACTCACATTCTTGAAAAACAGCGTTTTTCTTCTTTTGAAATAGAAATGCACGAAGTTCTACCTTGTGGCATAAGTAGTACCACAAGAATAACAAGATTGTACTAGATAACAGGTAAGGCCCTCAATAGTTTCTATTCAAGCAATGAAAAAAAAATCTTAGATTTATTTTGATAATGTGAATATACAGTAAAAAAACAGTTCTGAAATAGTTGCTGCAATTGGAAAACAGAACTTCTTTAACTTGGGTCTACTCACCATGCCTTCTCCAATAGTAATAGGACATTCTCCTTACCGTCATTTTAACCTGTCGGTGCATGATAGAGAACAAGGATGCTTTAGCACACTGGTCCTGATTCATTTGAATGGACACTGAGATCAAATGACGCATATCACTTTTCTAATTTAATGCCAACTTCTGATTATACTTTCTATCTAGGCACCAACTGGTTTCATGTCATTTCTTTTTCTTCTGTTCAATTTAACGGATTTACTTAGTACATATTTACTGAACTATCAGTTTTGCCTTAACCCAGACACCAAGAAAGCTCTCCTTTGAGTTTAATATCACCATCAATAAATATCTTAGCAGATCATTCTGAGATAGTCTTTTAACAAGCAACAGCAAGAGAAAGACAGAAAGATGGAAGGAAGGAAGGAAGGAAGGAAGGATGGCAAAAAGGGAGTGAGAGGGAAAGGGAAGAAAGAGAGAGGAAAGAAGGAAGGAAGGAGGGAGGGAGAGAGGGAAGGAAGAACAGGGTAAACTGACGTCTTCTGAGCTGAGGATCTACTACCCATTACAAACATTTTTGATAAGCTCTAGTGCAATTTTTTTTTTAGTGCAAAAGCACAAAACTGGGAGAAATTTTGGACTGTGTATCAGAAGAGTTGTATGCTGCAACTCACTCGTTTATGTACTGTCATTTCTCTTCAATGACAGTTTTCAAAGAACTTGGTTTTATGCCTGTTTACCAAAATGTTGAAATACATGCTGTTTATACAATGATTTTCTCCAGTTCCCTTATAGGAAACTTTAATGATAATTATTGCTCAATTGATCATGTGGGTATAACTCTGAGACTTCAGAAGGAGAGAAGACGTCTTCATGTATAACAGAATGAAACATCACTCAGTCTTGTGCCATCTTCACAACTGTTGCTGTGCTTGAGTCCATTGTTGCAGGCACTGTTTCAATTCATCTCATTGGGAATCCCTCTATTTTCCCTGACACTCTACTTTACAAGTAATATCAACATATTTAATTTTATTTTTGTTTAAAAATATCAACTTTTTTAAATCAAGGAACTACACATATAATTTGTCCAGATCAGTGAGTGAAAGACACAAAATCAAACCAACAAACAAAAACAAAAGAGTATACAATCCCAAACGTCACTAATGTTCAAGACTATCAAGTCAGCTTTGCAGGCTTTAGAATTTGGCACCCAACTTTTACCTGAAGACTTGTGCTGGAGTCTGCTCAAGAAGATCATGATGCTCTGATTGTGAACAGCGAAAGCTTAAGAAAGGGTGACTACTGGGGTGGCTCTTAACACCACAAATCTGATTGGCTTATAAGTGAGGACTTATAAACTTCTACAGACTGTGCAATTTTACCAATTTTTTTTTTTTTTTTAGATCTCTGTCTTAGTCATCTAGTGCTGCCATAACAGAAATACCACAAGTGGATAGCTTTAACAAAGAGAAATTTATTTTCTCATAGTAAAATAGGCTCAAAGTCCAAATTCAAAGCGTCAGCTCCAGGGGAGGGCTTTCTCTCTCTGCTGGCTCTGGAAGAAGGTCCTTGTCCTCAATCTTCCCATGGTCGAGGAGCTTCTCAAGCACAGGGACCCTGGGTCCAAAGGATGCGCTCTGCTCCTGGTGCTGCTTTCTTGGTGGTATGAGGTCCCCAACTCTCTGCTTGCTTCTCTTTCCTTTTATCTCTTGAGAGGTAAAAGGCCACACCCCAGGGAAACTCTCTTTATCTTACATCAGGAAGGTGACCTGAGTAAGGGTGGTGTTAAAATTCCACCCTAATCCTCTTAACATAAAATTGCAATCACAAAATGGAGGACAACCACAAAATCCTGGGAATCATGGCCTAACCAAGTTGATACATGTATTTTTGGGGGGACATAATTCAGTCCATGACAATCTCTATTACTTAATTTGAGCCCTGGTGGTGTAGTGGTTAAGAACTTGGCTGCTAACCAAAAGGTAGGCAGTTCAAATCTACCAGCCATTTCTTGGAAGCTCTACGGGGGCAGTTCTACTCTGTCCTATAGGGTCGCCATGCATCAGAACTGACTTGACTGCACCTAACAACAACAAAAATTACCTAATTAACGATTTATATGTCTAATTATTACTTAACCAACCACTTTTCAAAACGTTACTATCGAGATTGGTAAGAGGTTACTAAACACATTTGTAAGAAATTGGACAAGCCCAGTAACTTTTCTCACCCTTAATTTCTTGATAGAAGAAACAAATTATGGATTTTAAATATCTCTAAGATCTTTCCTGGCTCTAGAAGTCTTGGATTTATTGCTAAAGAAGTAATCTTAGTTTCTTCAATGTTTCTTCATCAGCCTGTAAACTGCTGAATCTCGTTTGGAAAAGCAGACACCAGTGAGTGACTGATAATGTCTCCAAATCGGTGCATGTTCATTTGTCCTTTAACAGAAAAACTGTTTTTTTACATCTTATTGATTTTGTTTACTACTAAATGTACAACTTTAGAAATGTCTGAAGTGATATACCTGTTCTCAATCTTGCAGTATACATAAATAAAATTGGAAGAAATACATCTGTTACATGGTACACAAAACCCGCGTTACCCTGAAATTGCTTGCCAAGGAATAAAATGGAGGCTAAACCCTAATTCAAGTGAAAATATTCATTGATTATTAAATATGTGTGAAATAGGTTTGTTTTGTTTTTGCGTGTGTGCTGCAGCAAATTGCGCACACTCTATGCTTCTGAGGACTGAAGACTTGCTGTTATTGACTGAACTTGAATTCATCCTGACTCATGGAGACCCCACACATGCAGAGTAGAGCTGCTACGTAGAGTTTTCAAGGCTGTGACCTTTCGGAAGCAGGTTGCCAGGCCTTACTTTTAAGACTTTTCTGGGTGGGTTTGAATAGTTAACCTTTCAGTTAGTATCCAGCACTTAACCATTGGTGCCACCCAGGAGCTATGCTAAATGCTGGTAAGAGGAATAAAACAATCATTCTTTCATATCTTCTTCCAATCACTAATTCAACATATGTTATTTATCTGCTGTTTACTATTGTCATGGAGCTTATGTTCTAGTGGGAATAACCAGAGGACAAAACAATCAAAGATAATTAACTGAGTGTGATAAAATGTTGGTCAGATAATCCAAACTGGGTGATGTGATAAACAGTTTTAGGATGGTTACTTTATATTGGCTGGTCGAGCACATCCCTACTGAAGAGTTGTTGTTGTTTAGGTGTTGTTTTTAGGTAGTTGCTACTCATAGTGACCTTATGTATAACAGAACAAAACACTCCCCTGTGCTACACTATCCTCACATTAATTGTTATGTTTGAGCCCATTGTTGCACCTGCTGTGTCAATCCATCTCATTGAGGGTCTTCCTCTTTTTCACTGATCCTCTGCTTTACCAAGCATGATGTCCTTCTCCATTGAGTGGTCCCTCAAGATAATATGTCCAAAGTACATGAGACAAAGTCTCTCCATCCTCCCTTCCAACGAGTACTCTGTCTGTATTTCTTCCAAGACATACTTGTTTGCTCTTCTGGCAGTCTATGGTATATTCAGTTTTCTTCACCAACACTGTAATTCATAAGCATCAATTCTTCTTCGGTCTTCCTTATTCATTGTCCAGCTTTTGTATGCATATGAGGCAACTGGAAATATCATGGCTTGGGTTAGGTGCACCTTAGTCCTCAAAGTGACATCTTTGCTTTTGAACACTTAAAGAGGTCTTTTGCAGCAAATTTGCCTGATGCAATAGGTCATTTGATTTCCTGACTACTGCTTCCATGGGCATTGATTGTGGATCCAAGTAAAATGAAATCCTTGACAAACTCAAGCTTTTCTCCATTTATCATGATGTTGCTCATTGGTCCAGTTGTGCGGATTTTTGTTTTCTTTATGTTGAGGTGTAATCCATACTGTAGCTGTAGTCTTTGATCTCCATCAGTAAGTTTTTCAAGTCCTCTTTGCCTTTGCAAGCAAGGTTGTGTCATCAGCATAAAGCAGGTGGTTATTGATTCTTCCACCAATCCTGATGCCACACGCTTCTTCAGAGTCCAGCTTCTTGGTTTATTTGCTCAACATAAGATTGAATAAGTATGGTGAAAGGATACAACCCTGAAACACACCTTTCTTGATTACAAACCATGCAGTATCTTCTTGTTCTGTTCAAAAGACTGCTTCTTGGTCTATATACAGGTTCCATATGAGCACAATTAAGTGTTCTGGAATTCCCATTCATCAAAATATTATCCATAGTTTATTATGATCCACACAGTTGAATGCCTTTCCATAGTCAATAAAACATAGGTAAACATCTTTGCTTTCAGCCAAGATCCATCTGACATTAGCACATCCTCTTCTCAATCTGGCTTGAATTTCTGGCAGTTTCATGTTAATGTACTGCTATAACCAATTTTGAATGATTTTCAACAAAACTTTAATTACACGTGATGTTAATAATATTATTTGATAATTTCCGTATTCTGTACATCACCTTTCTTTGGAATGGTCACAAATAGGGATCTCTTCCAATTGGTCGGCCAGGTAGCTGTCTTCCAAGTTTCTTGGCATAGACGAGCAAGTACCTCCAGTGCTGCACCTGTTTGTTGAAACATCCCAATCGGCATTCTGTCAATTCCTGGAGCCTTGTTTTTCACCAATGCTTTCAGTTCAGCTTGGACTTCTTCCTTCAATACCATAAATTCTTGATCATATGCTACCTCTTGAAATGGCTGATCATTGGCCAGTTCTTTTTGGCACAGTGACTGTGTAATCCTTCCATCTTCTTTTGATGCTTCCTGCTTGGTTTAATATTTTGTCCACAGAAATCTTCAAAATTGCAACTCAATGAGGGGGGCCAAGATGGCGGACTAGGTGGACGCTCCCGCGGATCCCTCTTGCAACAAAGACTCGGAAAAACAAGGGAATCGATCACATACATAACAATCTATGAACTCTGAACAACAAGCACAGACTTAGAGACGGAGGACGAACAAATACGGGCAGACAGCGACTGTTTTCAGAACTAGGAGCCAGCGCACCAGGCAGGTGACCTTCGGAGCTCGATCTGGGGCAGAGCCCAGGGGGGCAGACGGCACAGAAAGGGGGCCCACCCCTTTCCCCCCGAACCCATCCCGGGAGGAAGCCTAGCAGGTTGGCGCGGGCGGCGTAGGGGCGCAGCCGGAGGGAGAAACACCCAGGAGGCAGTGACTGATCTGAGAGGGGGGAGAACAGCGTCCCAGCCGGGGTGCCGTCCCGCCGGGAGTTAGGCGAGAAGCCGACGGGGCGCGAGCCGGGGGGGGGTCAGCTGTGTTTCCCTGGAGTGACCCCAGGGCGGGGCCCACGCGTTCGTGCGGGAGGACGCGCACCCAGTCCGCGCGTGTGGCACGGCACACCAGAGGGAGAAATCCCCGGAGGTGTCTGGTCTCAAAACAGGGAAAGCAGCATCCCAGACGGGGAGCCATTCCGCTGGGATCTGGGCACGCGCATGCGTGCACGCGGGCGGGGCATGAGCGCGGGGTCCATTTTTATTACCCTGAATTGACCCAGGGGGCGGGACCACCTGGTCGTGCGAGTGACGCCCTCCCAGTTTGCGCGAGAGGTGTGGCACACCGGAAGGAGAAGTCCCCGGGAGGAACTGATTGGTCCCGAAGCGCAGAAAGTAGCGTCCCAGACGGGGTGCCGTCCTGCTGGGGCTTGGGCGCGCGCACGAGCTGGGCGTGAGCACGGAGTCCATTTTTATTGCCCTGAATTGACCCAGGGGGCGGGCCCACCTGGCCGTGCAGGTGACGCCAAACCAGTTCGCGCGAGAGGTGTGGCGCTCCGGAAGGAGAAGTCCCGGGGAGGAAGTGACTGATTCCCGAACAGGGAAAGCAGCGTCTCAACCCGGAAGTCATCCCGCTGGGATTTGGGCGCGCGCACAGGCGGGGCGTGACCGCGGGATCTAATTATAATTGCCTGAATAGACCCTGGGGGCGGGCCCACCCGTTCGTGCGGGAAACGCCCACCCAGTGCCCACGAGCGATGCCGCGCACCGGAGGAAGTCCCCAGGAGGAAGTGACTGGTTTCCGAGCAAGGAAAGCAGTGTCCTAGCCAGGGACCCGTCCAGCCCGGATTTTGGCGAACGGGGGCGGAGCGTGAACGTGGTGTTCAGCTCTATATTCTGTGGTGCTACACTCCTAGCTCTCAGATCCCTCCCCCACCCTCCCCAGGCGACCCCATTAACATCCGAATACCCGGAGCCAGAGAGAGAATTCAGATAGGGATCTGACTGCATTTTTTTTTAGCTGACTACTTGGAAAATCTAGTTTCCCAGTGATGGCTCGGAGACAGCAGTCCATATCAAACCACATAAAGAAACAGACCATGACAGCTTCTCCAACCCCCCAAACAAAAGAATCAAAATCTTTCCCAAATGAAGATACAATCCTGGAATTATCAGATACAGAATATAAAAAACTAATTTACAGAATGCTTAAACATATCACAAATGAAATTAGGATAAATGCAGAAAAAGCCAAGGAACACACTGATAAAACTGTTGAAGAACTCAAAAAGATTATTCAAGAACATAGTGGAAAAATTAACAAGTTGCAAGAATCCATAGAGAGACAGCATGTAGAAATCCAAAAGATTAACAATAAAATTACAGAATTTGACAACGCAATAGAAAGTCAGAGGAGCAGACTCGAGCAATTAGAATGTAGACTGGGACTTCTGGAGGACCAGGGAAACAACACCAACATAGCTGAAAAAAAATCGGATAAAAGAATTAAAAAAAATGAAGAAACCCTAAGAATCATGTGGGACTCTATCAAGAAGGATAACTTACGAGTAATTGGAGTCCCAGAACAGGGAGGGGGGACAGAAAACACAGAGAAAATAGTTGAAGAACTCCTGACACAAAACTTCCCTGACATCATGAAAGAAGAAAGGATATCTATCCAAGATGCTCATCGAACCCCATTTAAGATTGATCCAAAAAGAAAAACACCAAGACATATCATCATCAAACTTGCCAAAACCAAAGACAAACAGAAAATTTTAAAAGCAGCCAGGGAGAAAAGAAAGGTTTCCTTCAAGGGAGAATCAATAAGAATAAGTTCAGACTACTCAGCAGAAACCATGCAGGCAAGAAGGGAATGGGACGACATATACAGAGCACTAAACGAGAAAAACTGCCAACCAAGGATCATATATCCAGCAAAACTCTCTCTGAAATATGAAGGAGAAATTAAGATATTTACAGATAAACACAAGTTTAGAGAATTTGCAAAAACTAAACCAAGACTGCAAGAAATGCTAAAGGAGATTGTTTGGCCGGATGACCAATAATATCAGGTACCAGCACAATACAAGGTCACAAAACAGAACGTCCTGATATCAACGCAACTCAAACAGGGAAAGCACAAAAACAAACAAATTAAGACTAATTCTAAAAAATAAATAAATAAACAAAATAATACACACAACAGGAAATCATGGAAATCAATAGATAAACGATCAAAATAATCAAAAAGAGGGACTAAATATAGGAGGCATTGAACTGCCAGATGGAGAGTGATACAAGGCGAAATAGAAGGATACAAGTTAGGTTTTTACTTAGAAAACTAGGGGTAAATAAAAAGGTAACCACAAAAAGGAATATCAATTCCATAACTCAAGAAAAAAGCCAAGAAAAATGTAACGACTCAATAAACACAGAGTTAAACATTATGAAAATGAGGATCTCACAAGCTACTAAGAAAAACGTCTCAGCACAAAAAAGCATGTGGAAAAATGAAATGGCCAACAACACACATGAAAAGGCATCAAAATGACAGCACTAAAAACTTACTTATCTATAATTACGCTGAATGTAAATGGACTAAATGCACCAATAAAGAGACAGAGAGTCACGGACTGGATAAAAAAACACGATCCATCTATATGCTGCCTACAAGAGACACACCTTAGACTTAGAGACACAAACAAACTAAAACTCAAAGGATGGAAAAAAATATATCAAGCAAACAATAAGCAAAAAAGAAGAGGAGTAGCAATATTAATTTCTGACAAAATAGACTTTAGACTTAAATCCGCCACAAAGGATAAAGAAGGACACTATATAATGATAAAAGGGACAATTGATCAGGAAGACATAACCATATTAAATATTTACGCACCTAATGACAGGGCTGCAAGATACATAAATCAAATTTTAACAGAATTGGAAAGTGAGATAGACACCTCCACATTTATAGTAGGAGACTTCAACACACCACTTTCGGAGAAGGACAGGACATCCAGTAAGAAGCTCAATAGAGACACGGAAGACCTACTTACAACAATCAACCAACTTGACCTCATTGACTTATACAGAACTCTCCACCCAACTGCTGCAAAATATACTTTTTTTTCTAGCGCACATGGAACATTCTCTAGAATAGACCACATATTAGGGCATAAAACAAATCTTTGCAGAATCCAAAACATCGAAATATTACAAAGCATCTTCTCAGACCACAAGGCAATGAAGCTAGAAATCAATAACAGAAAAACTAGGGAAAAGAAATCAAATACTTGGAAAATGAACAATACCCTCCTGAAAAAAGACTGGGTTCTAGAAGACATCAAGGAGGGAATAAGGAAATTCTTAGAAAGCAACGAGAATGAAAATACTTCCTATCAAAACCTCTGGGACACAGCAAAAGCAGTGCTCAGAGGCCAATTTATATCGATAAATGCACACATACAAAAAGAAGAAAGAGCCAAAATCAGAGAACTGTCCCAACAACTTGAGCAAATAGAAAGTGAGCAACAAAAGAACCCATCAGCCACCAGAAGAAAACAAATAATAAAAATTAGAGCTGAACTAAATGAATTAGAGAACAGAAAAACAATTGAAAGAATTAACAAAGCCAAAAGCTGGTTCTTTGAAAAAATTAACAAAATTGATAAACCATTGGCTAGACTGACTAAAGAAAAACAGGAAAGGAAACAAATAACCCGAATAAGAAACGAGAAGGACCACATCACAACAGAACCAAATGAAATCAAAAGAATCATATCAGATTACTACATAAAATTGTACTCTAACAAATTTGAAAACCTAGAAGAAATGGATAAATTCTTGGAACAATACTACTTACCTAAACTAACACATTCAGAGGTAGAACAATTAAATAGACCCATAACAAAAAAAGAGATTGAAACGGTAATCAAAAAACTCCCAACAAAAAAAAGTCCTGGCCCAGATGGCTTCACTGCAGAGTTCTACCAAACCTTCAGAGAAGACTTAACACCATTACTATTGAAGGTATTTCAAAGTATAGAAAAAGACGGAATACTACCCAACTCATTCTATGAAGCTACCATCTCCATGATACCAAAACCAGGTAAAGACATTACAAAAAAAGAAAATTTTAGACCTATATCCCTCATGAACATAGATGCAAAAATCCTTAATAAAATTCTAGCCAATAGAATCCAACAACACATCAAAAAAATAATTCACCCTGATCAAGTGGGATTTATACCAGGTACGCAAGGCTGGTTTAATATCAGAAAAACCATTAATGTAATCCATCACATAAATAAAACAGAAGACAAAAACCACATGATCTTATCAATTGATGCAGAAAAGGCATTTGACAAAGTCCAACACCCATTTATGATAAAAACTCTCACCAAAATAGGAATTGAAGGAAAATTCCTCAACATAATAAAGGGCATATATGCAAAGCCAACAGCCAATATCACTCTAAATGGAGAGAACCTGAAAGCATTTCCCTTGAGAACGGGAACCAGACAAGGATGCCCTTTATCACCGCTCTTATTCAACATCGTACTTGAAGTCCTAGCCAGGGCAATTAGGCTAGACAAAGAAATAAAGGGTATCCAGATTGGTAAGGAGGAAGTAAAGCTATCACTATTTGCAGATGACATGATCGTATACATGGAAAACCCTAAGAAATCCTCCAGAAAACTACTGAAACTAATAGAAGAGTTTGGAAGAGTCTCAGGATATAAAATAAACATACAAAAATCACTTGGATTCCTCTACATCAACAAAAAGAACACCGAAGAGGAAATAACCAAATCAATACCATTCACAGTAGCCCCCTAGAAGATAAAATACTTAGGAATAAATCTTACCAAGGATGTAAAAGACCTATACAAAGAAAACTATAAAACTCTGCTACAAGAAATTCAAAAGGACATGCTTAAATGGAAAAACATACCCTGCTCATGGATAGGAAGACTTAACATAGTAAAAATGTCTATTCTACCAAAAGCCATTTATACATACAACGCACTTCCAATCCAGATACCAATGTCATACTTTAAGGGAATAGAGAAACAAATCACTAATTTCATATGGAAAGGAAAGAACCCCCGGATAAGCAAAACATTACTGAAAAAGAAGAAGAAAGTGGGAGGCCTCACCCTACCTGATTTCAGAACCTATTATATAGCTACAGTAGTCAAAACAGCCTGGTACTGGTACAACAACAGGCACATAGACCAATGGAACAGAATTGAGAATCCAGATATAAATCCATCCACGTATGAGCAGCTGATATTTGACAAAGGACCAGTGTCAGTCAATTGGGCAAATAATAGTCTTTTTAACAAATGGTGCTGGCATACCTGGATATCCATTTGCAAAAGAATGAAACAGGACCCATACCTCACACCATGCACAAAAACTAACTCCAAGTGGATCAAAGACCTAAACATAAAGACTAAAACGATAAAAATCATGGAAGAAAAAATAGGATCTACCCTAGGAGCCCTAATACAGGGCATAAACAGAATACAAAACATTACCAAAAATGATGAAGAGAAACCCGATAACTGGGAGCTCCTAAAAATCAAACACCTATGCTCATCTAAAGACTTCACCAAAAGAGTAAAAAGACCACCTACAGACTGGGAAAGAATATTCAGCTATGACATCTCAGACCAGCGCCTGATCTCTAAAATCTACATGATTCTGTCAAAACTTAACCACAAAAAGACAAACAACCCAATCAAGAAGTAGGCAAAGGATATGAACACACATTTCACTAAGGAAGATATTCAGGCAGCCAACAGATACATGAGAAAATGCTCTCGATCATTAGTCATTAGAGAAATGCAAATTAAAACTACGATGAGATTCCATCTGACACCAACTCGACTGGCATTAATTCAAAAATCACAAAATAATAAATGTTGGAGAGGCTGCGGAGAGACTGGAACTCTCATACACTGCTGGTGGGATTGTAAAATGGTACAACCACTTTGGAAATCCATCTGGCGTTATCTTAAACAGTTAGAAATAGAACTACCATACAACCCAGAAATCCCACTCCTCGGAATATACCCTAAAAATACAAGACCCTTCACACAAACAGATATATGCACACCCATGTTTATTGCAGCTCTGTTTACAATAGCAAAAAGCTGGAAGCAACCAAGATGTCCATCAACAGACGAATGGGTAAATAAATTGTGGTATATTCACACAATGGAATACTACGCATCGATAAAGAACAGTGACGAATCTCTGAAACTTTTCATAACATGGAGGAATCTGGAAGGCATTATGCTGAGCGAAATGAGTCAGTTGCAAAAGGACAAATATTGTATAAGACCACTATTATAAGATCTTGAGAAATTGAAAAAACGGAAAAGAACACATACTTTTGTGGTTACAAAGGAGGGAGGGAGGGAGGGAGGGAGGGACGGAGGGAGGGAGAGGGCTTTTTATTGATCAATCTGTAGATGGGAACTGCTTTGGGTGAAGGGAAAGACAACACTCAAAACAAGGAAGGTCAGCCTAATTGGACAGGATTAAAAGTAAAGAGGTTTCCGAGATAAAATGAAAGCTTCAAAGGTCAGCGAAGCAGGGGCTGGGGTCTGGGGAACTTGGTTTGAGAGGACTTCTAAATCAATGGGCAAAACAATTCTATTATGAAAACACTCTGCATCCCACTTTGAATTGTGGCACCTGGGGTCCTAAATGCCAACAAGCAGCCATCTAAAATACATTAATTGGTCTCAACCCACCGGGAGCAAAGGCAAAGGAAGAACACCAAGGTCACACGACAACTAAGAACCCAAGAGACAGAAAGGGCCACTTGAACCAGAGACCTACATTATCCTGAGACCAGAAGAACTAGTTGGTGCCCAGCCACAATCGATGTCTGTCCTGTCTGGGAGCACAACAGACAACTCCTGAGGGAGCAGGAGACCAATGGGATACAGACCCCAAATTCTCACTAAAAGACCACGCCTAATGGTATGATTGCGACTAGAGGAATCCCAGAGACAATGCTCCCCAGAACTTCTGATGGCACAGGACAGGAACCATCCCCGAAGACAAATCATCAGGCATGAAAAGGACTGGTCAGTAGGGGGGGAGAGAGATACTGATGAAGAGTGAGCTAATTAATCAGGTGGACACGGGAGAGTGTGTTGGCAACTCTTGACTGGAGGGGGGATGGGAAGATAGAGAGAGAGAGGGAAGAAGGTAAAATTGGCACAAAACGAGAGACTGTAAGGGCTGACTCAATAGGGGGAGAGCAAGTGGGAGAAGGGAGTAAGATGTATGTAAACCTACATGTGACAGACTGATTGGAATGGTAAATGTTCACTTGAAGCTTAATAAAAATTAAAAAAAAAAAAAATTGCAACTCAAGGATTGAATTTTTCCTTCATTTCTTTCAGCTTGAGAAATTGCATGTCCTTTCCTTTTGGGTGTCTAACTCCTGGTCTTTGCACATTTCATTATAATATTTTACTTGTCTTCTCAAGCCACCTTTGAAATCTTCTGTTCAGCTGTTTTACGTCATCATTTCTTCCTTTCACTTTAGCTACTAGATGTTCAAGAGCAAGTTTCAGAGTCTCTTTTAATATACATTTTGGTCTTTTCTGTCTTTTTAATGACCTTTTGCTTTCTTCATGTATGATCTCCTTGATATCATCTCACAACTCATCTGGTCTTTGGTCATTAGTGTTGGATGTGTTAAATATATTTTTGAGATGGCCTCTAAATTTAGGTGGGACATACTCAAGGTCATATTTTGACTCTCGCGGACTTGCTCTAGTTTTCTTCAGCTTCTGCTTAAACTTGCATATGAGCATATGGCCTGTTTTGCAGTTGGCACCTGGTTTTATTCTGACTGATGATATTGAGCTTTTCCAGGATCTCCTTCCACAGATGTAGTTGATTTGACTCCTGTATATTCCATCGGGTGAAAGACATGTATATAATCACTGTTCATATTTTTCAAAAGTGGTGTTTGACCTATGCTCATCCAAAGCCTTCACCAAAAGAGTAAAAAGACTACCTACAGACTGGGAAAAAGTTTTTAGCTATGACATTTCTGATCAGTGCCTGATCTCTAAAATCTACATGATACTACAAAAAGACAAATAACCCAATTAAAAAATGGGCAAAAGATATGAATAGACACTTCACTAAAGAAGACATTCAGGTAGCTAACAGATATATGAGGAAATGTTCACGATCGTTAGCCATTAGAGAAATGCAGAACAAAAGCACAATGAGATTTCTTCTCACTCCAACAAGGCTGGCATTAATCCAAAAAACTCAAAATAGTAAATGTTGGAGAGGCTATGGAGAAATTGGAACACTTCTACACTGCTGGTGGGAATGTAAAATAGTACAACCACTTTGGAAATCAATTTGGCACTTCCTTAAAAAGCTAGAAATAGAACTACCATATGGTCCAGCAATCCCACTCCTTGGAATACATCCTAGAGAAATATACGAACAGATATATGCACACCCATGTTTATTGCAGCACTGTTTACAATAGCAAAAAGATGGAAGCAACCGAGGTGCCCATCAATGGATGAATGGATAAATAAATTATGGGATATTCACACAATGGAATACTATGCATCAATAAAGAACAGTGAGGAATCTGTGAAACATTTCATAACACGGAGGAATCTGGAAGGCATTATGCTGACTGAAATCAGTCAGTTGCAAAAGGACAAATATTGCATAAGACCACTATTCTAAGAACTTGAGAAATAGTTAAAACTGAGAAGAAAACATTCTTTTGTAGTTAAGAGCGGGGGAGGGAGGGAGGGTGGGAGAGGGATATTGACTAATTAGATAGTAAATAGGAACTACTTTAGGTGAAGGGAAAGACAGCACACGATACAGGGGAGGTCAGCACAACTGGACTAAACCAAAAGCAAAGAAGTTTCCTGAATAAACTGAATGCTTCGAAGGCCAGCGTAGCAGGGGCAGGGGTCTGGGGACCATGGTTTCAGGGGACATCTAAGTCAATTGGCATAATAAAATCTAGTAAGAAAACATTCTGCAACCCACTTTGAAGAGTGGTGCCTGGGGTCTTAAAAGCTAGCAAGCAGCCATCTAAGATGCATCAATTGGTCTCAACCCACCTGGATCAAAGGAGAATGAAGAACACCAAGGACACAGGGTGATTATGAGCCCAAGAGACAGAAAGGGCCACATGAACCAGAGACTACATCATCCTGAGACCAGAAGAACTAGATGGTGCCCAGCTACAATCGATGACTGCCCTGACAGGGAACAAAACAGAGAACCCCTAAGGGAGCAGGAGAGCAGTGGGATGCAGACCCCATATTCTCATAAGACCTGACTTAGTGGTCTGACTGAGACTAGAGGGACCCCGGTGGTCATAACCTCCAGAACTTCTCTTGGCCCAGGACAGGAACCATTCCTGAAGCCAACTCTTTAGACATGGATTGGACTGGACAATGGCTTGGAGAGGAATGCTGGTAAGGAATGAGCTTCTTGGATCAGGTGGACACTTGAGACTATGTTGGTATCTCCTGCCTGAAGGGGAGATGAACGAGTGGAGGGAGTTAGAAGCTGGCAAAATGGACACAAAAAGAGAGAGTGGAGGGAGAGAGTGGGCTGTCTCACTGGAGGGGAGTAATTGGGAGTGTGGAGCAAGGCATATATGGTTTTTGTGTGAGAGACTGACTTGATTTGTAAACTTTCACTGAAAGCACAATAAAAATTTTAAAACAAAACAAACAAAAAAAGTGGTATTTGTAATGAAGAAGTCATTGGTCTTACAAAATTCTATCATGTGATCTCTGGCATCATTTCTATCACCAAGGCCATATTTTCCAACTACTCATCTTTATATGGGTTTTTCGGGGCATCTTTATTTACTTCTATCTTTTGAATTCCAATCACCAGTAATTACCAATGCATCTTAGTTGCATGTATGATCAATTTTACACTGCAGAAGTTAGTAAAAATCTTTGATTTCATCTTTTGCATTAGTGGTTGCTGTGTAAATTTGCATAATAGTCATATTAACTAGTCTTCTTTGTAGATGTACAGATATTATCCTATCACTGACAGCTTTGTACTTCAGGATAGATATGGAAATGCTGTCTTCGACGATGAACATGACACCATTCCTCAATTTTTCATTCCCGGCATAGTAGATTATATGATTGTCTGTTTTAAAATGACTAATACCAGTCCATATCAGCTCACTAATGCCTAGCATATCAATGTTTCTGTGCTCCATTTCATTTTTGATGACTTGCAATTTTCCTAGATTCGTACTTCACACATTCCACATTTTGACTATTAATGGATGTTTGCTGCTTGTTTCTTCTCATTTTGAGTCATACCGCCTCAGCCAATGAAGGTCCCAAAAGCTTGACTTCATCAACATCATTAAGGTTGACTCTACGTTGAGGAGGCAGCTCTTCCCCAGTTGTTTTTTGAGTGTCTTCCAAACTGAAGGGCTCATCTTCCTGCACTATTATCAGACAATGTTCTGTTTCTATTCATAAGCTTTTCACTGGCCAATTTTTTATTTTTTTTAGCAGTACATTGCCAGGTCCTTCTTCCTATTCTTAGTCTGGAAGCTCCCCTGAAATCTGTCCACCAAATGTGACCCTGCTGGTATTTTGGTATTTGAAATACCTGTGGCAAATCTTCCAGTATCACAGCAACATGCAAGACAACACAGTATGGCAAACTGACTGTCCTGTGGTAAAGAGTAGGTATCACTGAAGCTCAGACTGAATGTGAAGAGGAGAACAACCTTGTAACATCAAGAAAAGGAGCATTTGAAGTAGAGCAAAATAGTCTGCAAAGACCCTAAATTTTTTGAAAATGCTTCACGTGTCTGAGGAAGTTAGATGACTAGTATTCTTGTGATGTGAGCTGAGGTCAAGGAGGTTGGCAGGGACCTGATCAGGTAGGTTTTCATATGTATAAAGTTTGGTTTAAATTTTAAACAATATTGGAAAACACTGCTGGTATTTAAGCAAGGGAGTGACATGATTTCTGTTTTCAAAATATTATTTAGACTTCCATGTGGAGAATGGATTGACAGAGGTAAGAGTTGGAGCAAGTAGATGAAGGTTCTTAAATGGACCAGGAAGAAAATGATAATGAGTTTGGAGTTAGTAGAGCTTTAGAGAAGTGGACAAAAAATTTGTATTTTTTGTATATTTTGGGGGGATATTTGATGATACTTGTAAGAATGTTGAAGTTGAGAAAAGGCAAGGAAAATGAGAAAGGATAACTCCCAGATTTGGACTTGGGCAACTATGTAGGTGATGATGCTTTCTATTGAGGGGATTCCCTTTGGGCCATATTACCTTAACAATAGCATGGAGTAAGTGAATAAGCAGGGAGATATACAAATCTGTATTTAAGAGAGATTAGCACTTGGCTCACTATTTACATAAATGAATTTAATGTCCTAAGATTTATGTTGGAGTTCCTGGGTGGCACAAGCATTTAAATACTCAATTACTAGCCAAAAGATTGGCAGTTTAAACCTACCCAGAGGCACCTAAGAAGACAGGCCTGGTGACATGCCTCTGAAAGGTCACACGCTTCAGAGCCCTATGGAGAACCGTCCTACTCTATACACATGGGGTCGCTATGAATTGGAATCAACTCACCAGCAACTGGTTTGGTTTTTTGTTTTAAGAATAATGTTAAAAATAATACATACATAAGAAGTTGAAAAACAACTATGCTAAGTACTGCCTTAGTTATCTAGTGCCACGATAACACAAATACCACAAGTGAATGGCTTTAACAAAGAGAAATTTATTTCCTCACAGTACAGTAGGCTAAAAGTCCAAATTCAGGGCATCAGCTCCAGGGGAAGGCTTTCTCTCTCTGTCAGCTCTGGAGGAAGATTCCTTGTCCTCAATCTTCCCATGGTCGAGGAGCTCCTCAGGCGCAGGAACGCCAGGCCTAAAGGATGTGCTCTGCACCTGGTGCTGCTTTCTTGGTGGTATGAGGTCCCAACTCTCTGCGTGCTTCCCTTTTCTTTTATCTCTTGAGAGATAAAAGGTGGTGCAGACCACACCCCGGGGAAACTCCCTTTACTTTGGAGCAAGATAGAATCCTTTCCCAATTCACAGAGCCACAGAAGCTGGTGCGCCCAAGATGAGCAGGTAAGAGAGCAGGGATTCCACTGACAGGTTGTGACGGTCGAGGAATTCCCAAGGTTGGCAGACAAGACCACAAGGTCTCTCCTGAGTCAGCTGCAGGGGCTAGAGAACCTAAGATAGATAGGTTGGGGAGCAGGACTCTTGCTTGCAGGCCGTGAAGACCGGCTAATCCCAAAATTGACAGGTAAACTGCTAGCTTATGTCCCAAGAACCAGAAGTCAGACAAGAGAGAGCTGCTGGATCCAGAGCAAGCCAACAACCTTTGCAAGACTAGCAGGAAAAGGAAGTAGATGGTGGAAGGTGGAGAGATGAGGGCTGAGGGGGCAGTGAGTCTCCACAGGCCTCTCCCCTGCTGGTACCACTCAGCAGATTCCATCATGGAGGTGATCACATATCAAATTTCAACAGGAAAGTGATCACATTATACAACTGCCAAAAAACTGAGAATCATGGCCCAGCCAAGTTGACACACAATCTTAACCATCTCAAGTACATTGTTTTCAAGTTTTTTTTAACTGATTTTCTAATCCTTTTTATATTTTTATTCTTATTGATAAGAAAGAAAGGAGGAAAGAAGGAAGAGAGGAAGGAGAAAAAAGCTAACTCTAGCTGACTCCACTCCTTTTAGAATAAATTTGATAGATTTGTGCTAGACTCCCTCACACAGTGATTTTCTTGGAACTGAAGTAAAGAAGCTGATTTTTGTTTAATGCCTGATATGTACCAGTTGGAGCCCTGGTGGCACGGTGGTTAAGAGCTCGGCTGGTAACCAGAAGGTTGGCAATTTGAACCCAACAACCACTCATTGGAAACCCTATGGGGGAGTTCCATCTGTACTAAAGGGTCATTATGAATCAGATTTGACTTGAAGGCAATGAGTTAATGGATGTTTGCAGCTCATTTCTTCTCATTTTAAGTCATGCCATCTCAGCCAATGAAGGTCCCAAAAGCTTGACTTCATCAATGTCTTTAAGGTTGGCTCTACTTTGAGTAGGCAGCTCTTTCCCAGTTGTATTTTGAGTGCCTTCCAAATTGAGGGGCTCATCTTTTTGCACTGTATGAGGCAATGTTCTGTTACAGTGTACCAGAGAGTAGTTTTATATACCAGTTAGTAGTTTATTTTATCTTCAGAGTTTTCTAATGCATGTATGAATATTCCAACTTCATGGAGGGAAAAACTAGGGTAAGAGAGGTTGGGGTGTTTGCTGAAGATCATTCAACTGGGAATTGGTGGAGATGGCTTGAAATGTTTGTAGGTTGGCCTCAATAGCCTTTCTGTAGCCACCACCACCCCACAAGCCCTCTGATATTCTGTCTGCTAGTTTCTTTATATCTGCGGGCCACAATTTTAATTCCATCTTTTCTTCTTCAGAAAAACTACTTGAAAAAGTAGTTCGTGATACCTTGTTATTTGCTTCCCCCTTTGCTTTTATTTAAAGAAGGATGAAACAACAGCTTGCTTCATACAGTTGTATTAGACTGAATGTGCAATTAGTGCAATAGTTTATAATCAGTAACCAGGTATTGTCACTTAAAAAAAAAAAAGAAAAAGGAATGATGTGAAATTCATCAGAATGCACTGTAATGAACATAACAGAATTAGTTTTTGAGCATAAATATGTAATATCCTCAGCTTCTGATTTTATTTTCTTTAATGTCAGACATAGAAGAGCAACTTTCCATTCCATTCCCTTTTTTAAAGAAAAAAGAATCCTTTTTCTTTCCAAAAAGTATTTTTGGGCATGTTGGATAAATTAAATAATCAGCAAGTATTTAAGTGCCCACTTTGTACTAGTGAATTGCATAATATATGTATGGTACATACTACATAAATATTCTTTTCAAAGCATTTCTTAAGCAAAGGATGCAGCTTGCATTCAACTTTTGAAGACCATTTTTCAAGACAGATCCCCCAATAGAGTTGGTATGCCTTGTGAAACCAGCTATTTTAAGTAAATATTTAAACAGAGTTTTGTGAATATTGGTTTAATGTAGTTTCTTATCTCACCTTGGCTAAAAAATCAGCAGAATGAGTTAAGGTTGTTTGATTTGACTGAACTTATACCTGAACTTTGGAACCATGTAAGACTGCTCTTTTAGTAATGTTTATTAAAATATACCTGAGCAGATTGTCTATATTTATGTGTTTGGGAAGATTTGACATCAATGGAGAAAGCAACCTCAAAAACTGTATTTCCAAAAACTCTTTTATTGTAACTTGGGTTATAAGTATTTGAAATTCAAAATATTTCCCAAAATCAGTTTTTTTTTTTTTTTTTTTTTTTTTTACTGACATAAGATTTCTCTGAAACTTGTCTTTGAGAGAAATGACCTACAGGGAAATTTACCCATAATCAGTGTTGGGCCAGTGTTTAAAATTCAAACCTGTGGCACTGGGTAGGTTTTTATACAAGTCCATAAAGAAATACAGTGAACTTATTTCCAAGCTTTTACAGACCATAACAAGTTTGTATCATTTATTGAGCTAGATCATTTGGATATCTCTTCAGGGGAAGTTTAAGCTTAGCCTAGAGAGAAATTTGCACTTGGATGAAATCCCTAGTTTCTATGACATAACTGAACACGCTTCATTCCCCGGCATGTTCTGCCACACACTGCTCCAGGGAAGAAATGTTTTTCTCCAAACTTACGATTAGCTTTCCTTTTTTCCAGTGGCCATCAAGTTGATTTTAACTCGTGACTACCTCATGTGTGTGAGAGGAGGACTGTGCTCCACAGGGTTTTGAACGGCTGATTTTTTGGAGATAGATCTCCAGGTCTCTTCTCCGAGGCATCTCTGGGTGGACTCAAACCACCATCCCTTTGTTTAGCAACCAAGCATATTAATGGTTTTCATCACTCAGAGACTCCTTACCTTTCTTGTATTTTGTTTAATTCTAGAACAAAACATTAAGTACCATTTCTTTGACCGAAGAAGCATTCCCAGCAGACAGCACAGATCCTCACCTACCAGTGAGAGAGTAAAGAGAATATAATCTCAAAATTGCCAGAAAGATAAGCATTTAACCAATAACCTGATGTACTTTCTTCTATCTGAAAGGTTATTTAGTCCATTTTCCTCCATATGTTCTTTTTGCTTTGGATACTACTGCTCATAGGTACCTGTACCCATTGCCATCGAGTTTATTCCGACTCATAGCGACCCTATAGGACAGGGTAGAACTGCCCCATACGGTTTCCAAGGAGCACCCGGTGGATTCAAACTACCAACTTTTTGGTTAGCAGCCGTAGCTCTTAACCACTACTCCACCAGGGTTTTCCTCGCTCATGTGTAGCTCCTATATTTCAACAGAAACTTATTTAATATTGAGTGCATTTTCTGTGCTAGGCTACAAGAGTATGTACTGTTGTTGTGTGTCCTCAAGTCGATTTCAACTCATAGTGACCTGTAGGACAGGGTGAAACTGCTTCATGGGGTTTTCTAGGCTGTAATCTTTACAGAAGCAGATTGCTGGTTCTTTCTCCCTGAGAGTGGCTGGTGAGTTTGAACTGATGACCTTTAAGTTAGCAGCCGTTGCATCACCAATGCTCCTTAGATTAGACACTTGATATACAAATTAGAGAAGACACTCAAATTAACAAATTAGACTGCTCCCCTTTCCATGGAGCTTACAGAGCAGAAGAAAACAGGAAACAAAAAGGAAAAAAAAAAAGTAATATGTGTATATATAATTAAAAAACTGTGGTAAATGACAACCGTGAAAGCAAATAACAGAGAGGAGAAGGTACTGTTTAAGATTGGGTAGTCAGAAAAGCCCTCTCTGAGAAAATGACAGTTAAACTAAGTCCTGAGAGATTAAAAAAAAAAAAGAGTGCACGGGGATTTTCTGGGGGGAAGAGGGTAGTGCAGACTTCTTCCCACAGAATTAATTTAATGTGCAAAAACCTAAACTGATTTAAAAAAAAAAAAAAACTATAGTTTTTTATAGAAAATTGGTAGAAGATGAGTGTGACTGGAACAATCCAAGGAGAGATATATACAGACACTTTAGTAAAATCAGTAGAGTCAGAAGAGAGTAGGCTCTGTAGGGAGTCATTGAAAGCCTTTAAGTGGGGCAGCAACATAACCCCTAACATTCTTGTCAGTTTAGAATGATGAGGAGGACATACTGAAATGATTCAGTATGGCATCTATTTGTGGTAGGAAAAGACTGAAAATGAAGGAGACTGGCAGGCTGTTTCAAGGGTCCTGGGGACCATCCACACTATTGGTGATTCATTAGAATGACTGAGCAAAATCAACATACAGTTGTAGTCACAACAACACAGCAAGGATACACAGCTGGATCAGTAAGGAAAAATACACAGGTAGGGTATGGAGGGATCCAGGCACAGGCTTCCTATGCTCTCCCTCTTGTGAGGGTCCACACGGAAGGAGCCTTACCCTCAGCAGTAAAATGGAACCACACATGAGCAATGTATTTGCCCAGGCAATGCAATTTGAGACTTAAAGATTTTTATTGGAGGCTAGTCAGGTAGGCAGAAGCCACCAGCTATAACTAACAAAATTCCAAACTCCCAGAAGGAAAGCAGGTGTTCAGTACTCCAGGCAGGCAAAACAACCTTACTAGCGTATCAAGTTTTTCAAAAGCTGAGTACCCAGGTCCCAGCCAAGGGTCAAACCTGCAATCAGGCCTTTCTATAGATAACCATCTGCCATGTCAAGTCTTTTCTGAACAGCTGTTGAGATAGGAACAGGTTCAGAGCATCAGGGCGAAGGACATCTGGAAATGTAGAAGTTCATTCCCCGAAATTGGAACTGCCCCACCTTTTACAAGTATCTAGTCATAATTCAAGCCCATCTCAAATTCTACTTCCTCTGTGCAATTGTAATTCTCTGCCTCTATTCTCTCAGTGAACTCTAAAAAAATTCCTGCAGCTAGTGTTTGTCATTCTTACAGTATTTAACACATTACCATGTGTTATATTTCTTAATATGTCTCATTTCTCTTCCTCTCCTCCTTCCTCCTATTTGGGAAGAATGAGTTTTGATTAGGGCGTTTCAGTTTCTCACTCCCTATACCAGCAGAGGCCATATAAACTAATTATAGGATGATTGTGTGAGAGAAATGTAGAGCAAAAGAGCAGGAATTGCATTTTTGTGTATTTTATGCATTTTGAATAAAATCAAAGCTTAAATCTTCAAAAGGAACAAAATCATACTGACAAAAAAAGTCATTATCATCTATATTACCCAACACGCGTGCATACGGTTAACCTCTCCATGCCTTGGTGGCGTAGTTAAGAGCTATAGCTGCTAACAAAAAAGGTCAGCAGTTTGAATCCACCAGCCAATCCTTGGAAACCCTATGGGGCAGTTCTACTCTGTCCTATAAAAAAAAAGCGTCCCTAAAATCACAATGGACTTGATGGCAATTTTTTATTTCACATTACCCAAAATCACAGTACTACGCAAAACATCTTTACGCATCATCATTTTCACTTTGTCTTTCCCTTTTTGATTCAAAGATATCTAAGTATTTCAACAACAAAAGAGCTAAATTTACTTCTGAAAGAAAAATAAATAACCATGTGGAGAAGCATCATATTTAATTGTGCAGTTGGTTTTGTTATTATTTTATCTCCTAGTAGCAAAGTGAGTATATTTATTATTGTTTTAAACCTCACCAGCTACCCCAATGGTTTCTTCTGTTTGTTTATTTTGGGTTGTGGTTAGGATTCCTACATAAATGTTTACAGATCTCTTCATGTTTCAGACTTCTTTTAGAAAGGTTATAGCCTCTAAAGGTAAGAATTTATAATTCCATAGGCCTATTCACAAAATAGGATAGCATGTTTGACCTAAGTGGTGATGGAAATGGATCCTGTTACAAAGGGATTAATCTGTATCTAGCCTGTTTTTGCTGAATGTATAAATACCAAGCCTAAGAAAAATAGTGCCTCCTCCTAGCATACCAGGCCTTGGAATTACCACTAAGTCTATAACAATAGTAGTGGGTGGACACATGACAGTTAGGAAGTGGATTTCAACCACTAACCCATTCATAAATGCTGCAGAAAATGCTTCAGACATAAACCTTTGGTTTCTCTCAGCAAAGGCTGAATGCATTACTTGAATGTTAAGTGACAATTTCCTATTTTGCTACGAGCAAAGAGAATTTGAAAGTTGAATAAACATTTGGCAATTTATTTGATGTTCTAAAAATAATTAGTGCTGAACACCTTCTCTTTTATTAATTGCTGAAGATTGTTCTATTTAATTTTATGAGAGTAATTTCAGATGTCGCCCTTCTTGGCATCCAGGTGTCTTCCTGTATCTGTAGTTCAGCTGAATTGCATAATTGTTAAGAGCTTGGTAAAATAAGACAGATTTGGTTCAAGTCCCTACTCCTCCACTTACTAACTGTACAACTTTGATTAATTTAAGTAACTTCTCTAAGCCTCAGTATCCTCATCTTTAAAATGGAATAATGAGACCCTTTTCAACAGGTTTTGGTGAGAATTATAGCTGAAGTGTACAAATTTATAAAATACACAGACAAGTACCTGGAATTCGATAAATCCTAGCTAACCATTCTAGAAAGTGTTATTATTCGCAGCAGGTGTATTAGTAGATTAGTAGTAGGACTAAACTGGCCATACTGAGAAATAGGGACTTAGTTTTCTTATCTCAGTTGTAAGAATTTTCTGATGTCAGCTCAACACCTTAATGATGCCAGGGGTGAGGATTGAGTTAACATTTTGACCTTTCCCTGTTGCAGCTCCAGCCAATGTGTTAATTTTATAGTTTGGATGAGGGAAGGGAGAGAGCAACAGCAATCTCCAAACCAAACTAACCCAAATCAGTAGCCATCGAGTCACTTCTGACTCATGATACCAACCTCAACTATCCCTTTAATCAAGAAAACAAGTGACTGACTTCCTGAAGACCCTGTAGATCACACGGCCACCTCAAAATGCCAGAAAGGCTGAGAATGAATTTTTGGATTTTTAAACTCATAAAAGCAGCAAGTATGAAGGAGTTGAGAATGTTTTCCCCTACATAGACTTTACTTTTTTTTTCAGCTCCAAGTACTGTTTTAAGAATTTTACTTTCATTAACTTACTTAATCCCTTCAAAAAACACACTACAACCCTAATGTGTTAAGCACTGTTATAATTATCAATTCACAGATGAGGGTACTGCAACAGGGATAGGTTAAATGACTTCTCCAAGGTCACATGCTTTGTCTGTGGTGGGGTTCAAGCCCAATTAGTCTGATTTCAGCATCTGTACTCTTAATTACAATGCTCTATTGCCTCTAAAAGGAACCCTGGTGGCACAAAAAGATCGAGCACTTGGTTGCTAACCCAAAGGTTGGTAGTTCAAACCCTCCAACGGCTCCATGAGAGAAGGGCCCGGTGATCTGCCTATGCAAAGATTACAGCCAAGAGAACTCTATGGGGCAGTTCTACTCTGTCACATGGGTCACTATGAGTTAGAATCAACTCAGTGGCACCTAACGACAACAACATTGGCTCTCAATGAGCAGGGCAGCAGCACCATTTGCTAAGTAGTCACAGCAACAGGAGGAATAGTAATAGGCCCTCTTTAGAGAGCCTCAGGGACCCAAACTTGAGAAATGCTGACAAAGTTGGGATTGCTGGGGCAAGTAGGCTTTATGAGTAGAGATCTTCACAGCTTTTTAAATTCTGAGGAACTTAACTCACTGTCTACTGTGGTTCCTGAGTGGTTACTGGAAATATATCTTTAGAATATGACTTTATCTACAAAATATTTCATCCACTTAGGAAAAAGAAAATGAATGATGATATAGGCTCCAAAGAGGAAGATAACATGAAGAACTTGGAAATTTATGAGACTTAAATATTAGACAACTATATTAGTACTTATAACTCTCTTAGTGTGGAAAAAAAATACTTAAAAGTTTTATAATAGTAGATGTATCTGTTTTCATGGATCTCTTGTCTTGTAAGTAGATAAAGGTTTTTCTACTTTCAAACACATTTAAAATACCTTTCAATTATTTAGTTCAGTTCAATTTGATTGGTTGGATTTTTTATGCAAAGTGTAGCCTGCTTCTCACATATTTTTATTGAGTCCCATTACAATCAGTAAGGTCCTGTAATAGATACAGCTAGTTATTTATTGCTTTGTAGCACCACAAACTTCAGGGTGCAGAATAACAACATACATTTATTTTGCTCCTGAATCTGTGATTATGGCAAAGATTCATGGAGTAGAACAGCCTCTGTTCGCTGTGGTATCACCTAGATTGACTTGATTGAGGGATGAATCATCTGTTTCCAAGACGAGTTATTCACATGCCTGGCAAGCAGTTTGCTGGCTGATGGCTGTGAGCTTAGCTGAGGCCTCAGCACCTCTCTACCTGGGCCTCTCCACATAGGCCTCTCCATGTGGACTAGGCTTCCTCACTGCATGGCCCATGAGTTCTAAAAGTAAATGTTCCCAGAAATAGTCAGTAAGAAGTTATCTTACCTTTTATGATCTAGCCTCAGAAGTTATCTGGCATTACTTCCATCATATTCTATTAGCCAAGGAAGTCATAAAGGCTCACTCATACGTAGGGGAAGGGACCATGGACGTTACCTTCTGATGGAGGAGAGGCAACTTTCTGGAAAATCATGTAGGACCAGAAATATTGTAGTTATTTTATAAGATACAATCTGCCACATGTTCCTCAGGTAACTCTAAATCAACATACATACATCTCCACTGGTTATCTCCCTCCACCTCATATACACACTTTCTCCTACAATTTCAAATTTCATTACTGAAATTACTATTCATCAAGATGCTTAAACTGTGATCTTTTGAATTGTCATTGACAGTGAGTAGATAATTTACATTTAGTTATAAAACCAAAACCAACCCCCCTGTTGTCAAGTTGATTCCAACTCATAGTGACTCTATAGGACAGAGTAGAACTGCCCATGGGGTTTCCAAGGAGTGTCTGGTGGATTCAAACTGCCGACCTTTTGATTAACAACTGTAGCTCTTAACCACTATGGAAGACACCAGTGTTTCCTATCTCCTTATAGGAAGATGTAATATTAAAAAAAAAATTTTTTAACAGCTAAAACTTCACAGGCCTTGTAGATGTAATAATCAAAATATTCAACAACTGAAACTGCACAGAATGAAAACCAGCTATCAACAACCACAGCAATTATGCAAGCACATACCAGCTGAATACTAGCTTTGCTCACATAAAATGATTAGTTTGGGAGTCTGTGTAACTGTTTTATAAATATTTAATGTCATAAATGTAAAAGTTGACTATTCCATTCTATCATGTACTTTGATCATGTACTTTGAGTACTTTGATCATTAAGTTTACAATTATCAACCACTTAGCAGGGAGCCTGCAAATGGTCCATTTAGTTTAAAATCATAAAAAACTCTGGTTTATCTGCGACAGCCAAGAGGAGGCTAAAAAGATGTGATGACTAAATTTAATGTGGTATTCTTGATCAGATCTTGGGCATAAAAAGGACATTACGTAAAAGCTAAGGAAATATGAATAAAACTTGACTTTAGTTAATAATATATCAATATTGGTTCATCAGTTGTGACAAATATACTAATGTAAGGTGTTAATAATAAAAGAAAACTAGGTATGGGTATATGGGAACTCTTTGTACTATCTTGGCAAATGTTCTATAAGTCTAAAACTGTTTAAAAAAATAAAGTTTGTTACAAAAAAAACCTCAATTTAGAAAAACCTTAGGAATCATCTAGCCCAATTTGCCTCATTATAAGTAATAATTTTTTTTGATTATTAGTAATAACACATGTTTATTATAGTAAAAGTGGGAAATGTAGAAAAGTACATGAAAGAAAATAATCTATATTCCAGTGTGCCATAGATAACTTATAAGGACATTTCAATGTATATTCCAACATATTTTATTATGTAAGTATATATAAATATATAAACATAAAAGCATTTTAGGAAAACTTTTTCCATATGGTACCTAATGCTTTGCAATCCTTTTCATTTAATAATATATTTCTCAGCATTTTCTCATATTATATATTTTTCTAAAAAGATGTCTGTATTTAGTTATAATGGTGTATCATAATTTAACAGATTTCCTAGTTTTAACATTTTGATTATTTTCAAAATTCTACTACAACTAATAAAACTGTAATAGATATCTTAAGACATATTTCTGACTTTTTTCTCTCCAAGAAACTCTCTATTAGTAGAATTATGATTGGGACACAAGGTAACAATACTTTATTTTTAATGTTAAACTTGTTGTTGTTAAAACTGTCATTAAGTCAGCCCCAATTCACGGCCACCCAATGTACAATGAAACAAAATACTACCTGGTCCTGCATCATCCCTGTAATCAGTTATGGATGGGACCAGAGTGTTTTCTAGGCTGAAATCTTTACAGGAATGAATCACCAGGTCTTTTCTGCCCTGAAGTGGCTGGTAGGTTTGAGCTGCTGACCTTCCGGTTATCATTAGAGCACTTAACCATTTTGCCACCAGGACTCCTTAATCAGAATAATACTAATTTTAAATATCAATACCAATTTTCTCACCAACTAATAAAATTGTCTATCATAAAGTAAAATGATACATGATTCAAAAAAATTAAGATCAATAATGTCTCTTCACCATTAGTTTGAACTCCTTTTTATATAAAAGTTGAATTTTAATTATTATTTTCCCAAGGGGTATCATGTATTTTATGGTTTCTGATTATTTTTTATTTTAAAAGAGATATGGTTAAGCCTATTTGTGGGATTATGGAATTTTAGAGAAAAAAAATTGGCCATTCATTTTTTTAATTTACCAATGAGACTGACTACTTTGTTGAAGAATGTATGGTTATTGTTAGACCTAAGCCTATGAAGTCGGAATCAACTCAACTGCACTGGGTTTGGCTTTTTTTTTTGGTAAGCCTATGAAGTACCTTGACTACTAGACCAATTTTTTTTTCTCAGTACTCATTTTTCTAATATTATTTGATTTTAAGTAATTAATCTCCTACTTTTTTTATAGATTATAAGGGAGCCCTGGTGGCGCAGTGGCTAAGAGTTCAGCTGCTAACCAAAAAGGTTTGGCTGCTAACCAAGCAGCTCCTTGGAAACCTTGAGGGGCAGTTCTACTCTTTCCTATGGAGTTGTTATGAGTTGGAATTGACTGGACAGCAGCAGGTTTGGCTTTTTGTTTGTTTACTGATTTTAAGAGGACTTAAATTTTAGAAATAAAATCTCAAACTTTCACAAATAATATAATTGTTATTTATTTATTATTATTACTATTAATTTATTAAATAATTACAATATGCCAGGAAATATATTATGAACTTACATAACCTGCATTGAAATCTTATAAGTTGACAGTAGACACTACGTGTTTGATTCAAGATGCAGAGTAGACCAGTAGCTAGCTCAGATTCAAGCGCAGTTCTGCCTGGTTCCAAGCACCACACTTTGTCATTTTTCTTACACAAGGACATATTTTTAACACCAGAATCCAGTTAAATGAACTAACATTTGGATAGGACTCAACACTTAATAAGCATATTGAAGCACTGACAGTCAATATTTTGTACTCAAATAATACAACTTTAACAACTGGGAACGTGCCGTATTTTAATAGAAACTGCATTTGTTTGAAACATTAGAAGACCAGGACTCCATATTAAACCTACCACATATTGGTTGCATTTCCTTGGGGAAATTATGAAATTTGTTGGGGCCTTAAGTTTCCTTATATATAAAAAGAGGATTAAACTAAATAATCTCTCATATCCTTCCAGCCGTAACATTCCTCTAACAATTCTCTAAATATTCCTGAAAACAGGGATGCTTTCAATTCCATTTTGAATTACTTACTCAGATAATTTAGTGATCTGTATAGCTCTTTTGATTGCTTTATAATCAGTCTAAACATTAAAAATAATTTCTATTTTAGTCAGACATTTCTGTCATACCTGTAAGTTGTCAGATATGTTCTCCATAACTAAAGTGTAAATCACAGCACAGAATGAAACTTTTCCTTGTATTTTCTATACTCAGTTCTTCAATTAAAATATAATTTTTAACTGGTGAAAACATGGTTTGTGGGGGGAAAAAAAGGCAGAAAATGAGAAAATTTCATTTAAAAACATTAAAAACATATATAGAGAAATAAATTTTCTAACATAGTAGGCCACACCGAACTCTCCATGTAACAGTATTTTCAACTGAAACAGAACGAAAATAACCAAATACCAAGTATTTTATTACCATTGACTAGCACAAACACAAACAAAAAAATGGAAATCACTGTATACCCAGTAGCAGTAACCCAATACCACAGTATGAGAAAAATACATTTATAAACAGATTAGTAACTTTTTGCTTAAAGATTTTTATAAATGTATTTCATGGTAATTGAGGTTTTACTAATTTCAATTACAAATACAGTGACTTTATTACAGGTCACTATAATATTTAAAGGATTTTTTTTTCTATTTAAAGGAAAGAAAATAAAAACTGGTTTTAGATTCTCTTACACCATTTTTTAAATAGAAAGTATGTCTTTATGTAAAACTAAGAAACTTCCACAAATAGATATTTTATCAAAGAAATTTTACTAATTATATCATTTTCTTCTTTGTCGTTATTATTAGGTGCTGTCTAGTCAGTTCCGACTCATAGCGAGACCCTACATTCAAAAGAACGGAAAACTGGCAGGCCCTCTGCCATCCTCATAATTGTTGTTATGCTTGAGCCCATCGTTGCAGCCAGTGTGTCAGTCTGTCCATCTTCCTCTTTTTCGCTGACCCTCTACTTTACCAAGCAAGATGTCCTTCTCCAGGGACTGACCTCTCCTGATAAAATGTCCAATTTATACGAAACATGGAGTCTCACCATCCTTGCTTCTAAGGCCCGTTCTGACTGTACTTCTTCCAAGACAGATTTGTTCATTCTTTTCGCAGTCCCTGGTATATTCAATATTCTCTGCCAACACCATAATTCAAAGATGTCAACTCTTCTTTGTTCTTCCTCATTCATTGTCCAGCTTTTGCATGCATATGAGGTAACTGAAATACCATGGCTTGGGTCAGGCCCACCTTGGTCTGCAAGGTGCTTAACTCAAAAAAAAGAATAAACATCCTAAATTTCAGATATAAAAAAAAATCGAGAGGTAGGTAAACATAGGTAGAATTTGATTAGTTCTTTTTATGCTTTAAAATATGTTTATAACCAATATTTGATCATTTAAACAACAAACAAAAAAGTTTCCACTGATTCAAGAGTAGAACTGTTTCCATAGAGTTTTCAATGGCTGATTTTTTGGAAGTAGATCATCAGACCTTTCTTCCAAGGCATCTCTGATGGACTGGAATTTCTAACCTCTCAGTTGTCAGCCGAGCATGTTCACCATGTGTACCACCCAGGGACTTCATTTGATCATTAATGCCCACAATTTAAAAAAATCTATTTTAGATGAGTTATCTGTGCTACAGAGAGATTAATATATCATACCGGGTTAACTTTCTAATTAATAACAAATACAGGATATGAATCAAGTTTCCCAGAGTTCTTTTTACTTAGCAAGTTCATTCTACTTCACCATAAAAACTTTCCTCTGATTGGTTCATATGGTTATTTAGAAAAATCAATTAGCATTTTAAAAGAATTAAAGACAAAAAACTCCCAATACTGCAAACTCACATTGGGTCATGTAGCTCAAAATATTTTCAGATATACTTGTGGTTACTGCTGTTGCAAGACATAAGCATTGACATGCCTGCATATAAAGCTGCACACCTGCCACTGTAGTGTTCCTTCTACCATTATTGTGACTCTTCACACCACTGCATAGATCTACAGTGCTTACTATCTCAGTTCTGTTAGGCATGAGCATAGTTTCAAGGTCAAATCTTTCCAAAGCCTATACTCCTTTCTCCCTTGTCACCACCCCTACTTCCCAACAGTAGCCCAAGTTGAAGAGGAGAACCATATCCACAACACTGCCAAACTTGCATAGTAACGGGGGAGTACATCTAGTTGTAATTTTCAAGCAACTGCTCATTATGCCTTGCTTGGAAATCCGATTTACCTGGTAATCAGAGAGGTACTCAAAGAGTATCCTTTGAGAAAGACTCTACCTTCTCCAGCAACATTTATATGCTTCCATGAAGGTCTCACCCAATTAAAGATAAAATGATTTTTTAAAACCATTAGGTAAATACTAAGGAGTAACTTGAATTCTAGAAAGAAATATCATTGGCTAGACAAGAAAACTATGCTGGCCGTTTATGGACATAACCTTCTCCTAATGAATAAAACACAAGTCTGAAAGGCCATTGTTATTTAGGTTTTTAATCTTCCTTTTATTACGAATACATTGTAAAATATACTGGCTTATGCATTTTTTGCTCTGTCGATAATTTTTTTTATTTATGTAACTTAGTAAAAGCAATGTAGGTTATTTTACATTATTCATTTATAAATTAGAATACCTTAGAACCACAGTTGTTTCTATTAATGGAATAAAGATATTGAAATTATAGGGAGAAGTCCCATAATCTCATAGGATCCTTATCTCCTTAATATTAATACATGCCCATACTCTATTGTCAACTGAAATAAAAACATTGCTTAAAAGCAGAAAGCCTTCAGTATTTTAAAAATTGTATTCTTTCCTGATTGTCTAATACTTCTATATTGGATGCTGTTTTTGTTAAATCTAAAACCAATGACACACTAAAATGATTTGGCTCATTTATTTTGTAGAGTCTAATAAGAAATTCTTAATATCACTGTGTAAAAACTCTCACTACTTATGAATAGGGATTTTTCTTTTCCTTATTCCTTATATTCTATTTTCATTTCATCACAGCTGCTGCCTAATAAATACTGTAGGGTATTCACTAGGCAGAAACAAGAATTTAAAAATTGAATTTTCTAAGTTAAAAATTTGTGAAATCAAAGATAAAACAGGACAAGTCCCTGCCCCCGCCAAGGCAAAAGCAGTCTCAGAGGGATTGATTGAAAATGGGACTTTTTAAACTAAAAAAGCACATATATAAAAATATACAAAACACCTGTCTTCATGAAATCTTTACACTGGATCTAGCCAAGTTGGAGAAATGTCAAAAAGTTCTTGAGACAGTTGATTTTTAAAAGGCTTGTCTCCTCTCTACTATTTTGTATTCACTAAAATATTATTTCTAAAGATATGAATTACAAGTAAGATTGTTTTCTCAGCCCTTTTCATTCCTAAAACTCCAGTTAAAATCATTTTTTTTGGTAGCATGGCAAAATGTATTTTAACTGGAATTCCTCCATTCCAGGCCAGCTGGCATCTGTGAGGGAAAAAGCTAAAAACATAAATCCATCATTTGGAATAGGTATAATCACCACTCTTGGCATGAGAAAATCTTAATTAAGCATGTTTACAGAATTATCCTCTCATACACCTTTAAGTTAATTGCCTTCCATTGAGATTTAAAATTAAATATGGAGGGCTTGCCCTGGTCTATGTATATCAAGACATTTTAATATCTTGTTTCTATATGCCTGGCTGAATTTGAGATCTGTTTTCTGTCCAAAAGAAATTCCATGGGTACTTTTACGTATGAGATCTTTCCTTTATTTATTTTTTCTCCAGTCTACAGTAGTCTAAAGGGTATAAATATGATGCCATTAAAAGTACTAAACTCTTCTTCCCTATTTTCATGTCTTTTCAGTGTTAGAGGAATACAACCCAGTGCCATCGAATATAGCTCCCAAAAAAGCCATAGGATTTTTTTGTTTTTTATGTTGATAAGTGCATTGTGTGGCATCTGATACCAAATGGCCTCTTCTGCTCATACAGTAATTCTTGAAGGATCCTTTGCTCCCTGGAACTCCACTTCATTTATCTATTTAGTTATTTATTCAACATATATTTATTGAATCCTTACTGTGTATCAGAATCTGTCTATACCCTGTGTATACACCATTGAATACAACAGACAGAAATCCGTATTTTCATGTATCTCATACTCTGGTAAGGGAAGAATTATTTGTGGAATTAGATTTCAAAAGCATTAACTTTGATGGGCACTTAATGGTATTTTATTTCTTTGGAGATCTCCAAACAAATAAATTGCTTTAAAGAAAAAGTTAAAAGACTTTTTCTTTTCTTTTAAGTAACTGCAAGTAACAAAGGTCACTTTCCTGTGACAATTTTTCTATGGAAAGCCATGTAACACATGTAATTCAGGTTAACTGTAAAATTCACATTATTTTTACTCTGGGCTAAAATCATGTTAATACTAATATCCCCGAGAAAATCATTATTATTTGCAATGCACTTATTGGAGTATTTGGGTAAATATGCAAATCTCTGGCTAGGACACAGAAAAGAATCAGCTGGAATATAAGACTAAGGAAGGCACAGATGTAGCACAAACAACAATGGCCGGTAATAATACCAGAGCATAGGCTTTGTTAACTTGGACAGGCCAAAGAAAGACTAGGCTTAGTCTCTCTTTCTAGACACATAGAGCATGAGTGTCTAAATTCAGCTCAAGTAAACTCAGCTACGGGTAAATGTGGAGTTTCTATTCAAACAGCAGCGGCTGTGACAAGTACCTCGTATCTATCTACTTCTTACAATAGCAGTATAAAGGTAGCTCATAGTAGTTATTACGTCTCTGGAGTTAAAATGAGCAGTGAGATTATAGCAAGTCATTTAAATACAAACTATGATAATTCCTTTATCATTATCATTCCTATAAAAAACTTGGTACAGTACCTGTCCTTAGAATCAGCTAATTTGACTAGGTTAAAATATCTGTTTAGTGTTGGGACTGAACACCTAATTCAGATCTGTGATTTTATTGCACCACAGGCAGACCAGCTGGGCAAATAGAACCTGAATTTGGATAGAGCTGTAACTGGCAATAATAGGCAGAAATTCAGCCAGAGACTACTAGTGAGCACCTTAATAGGTGAGCAGGAAAACTTCCTGACATGAGATCAGCAAGCTTTGGAGATCCAGACAGGCAAGTGAACAGTATTAGCAGGGCCGATAGCAGGTAATAAGATTCCAACGATGGGACAAGATTTTGAGGGCATATTTCAGGTTCCAAAGAACCCTGGTGATGGTAAGGCAACATTCAAGTCTCACAGGAACTAGTATACTGAATAGGTTATAAAGGAAAGGATCGAAACAGTGCAACTAGCATGAAAAAAAATGCATGAAGCCAAGTAAAAGATTTAATGCAGGAGGGTTTTTGCCATAGCGACGCAGTAAAAAAAAAAAAAAAAAAAAACACTATTGCCAGTGAGTAAATTCTGACTCAAGGCCACCCCATGTGTTTCAGAGTAGAACTGTGCCCCACAGGATTTTTAATGACTATGAACTTTCAGAAGTAGATTGCCAGGACTTTCTCCTGAGGAACGTCTGGGTGAATTCTAACCACCAACATTTTGGTTAGTAGTTGAGCACTTAATTATTTGCACCACCCAGGGTCTTCAGGAGAAAAGGACAAAGCAGGATTATTTGCAAAGCAACTTGATACTGAGGCAGCTTAGCTGCTAAAGCAGAATTCTTTCCAGCTTTCTAAACATGTAAAACAGGTAAAACCATGAGTTAAAAAGTTTGACTATGTTAGAGTTTAGGGAAAATCGGGGCAGAGTCAAGAAAACACTATGGTTATGATTTTTATTTACTTGCCAATTTGCAAAACCATCTGAATCTTAATGCTTTAATATAATATACATAATTTAAGATTTAATTTATTTAACAGAATTAAAATATATAATTTTAATTTCAGAGGAAAACGTATTCATGGAATATGATTCTGAAATTTATAATCCAGCCTCTTTGTTATCCATCGCTTTAGATTTATCCCACTGGCTAAAAGTATCAGAATCAAACTTTTATTTGAACTTTTGTTGAAGACAGGACTACAGGTAAAAGTACTGTTAATTGCCACTGCAGTGCTTGATTCCAAATTCTCCTTGGTTAAAAATAGCTGGACCAAATTACATATTACTATCAAAGGTCTTTCTGGAAGTTTTACCCTATGATGCTAACTAGAGGCAGACATGGTGGTTGCTTCTAAATGTCTTTTTCCCAGGTTCACACTATGGTCCTTTTCTTCTGGAACTTGCAAATACTATTGAGAAACAAGCACTAGGATACCAGCATATAAGGCAGAAAGAGACAGGGAGTCCTTAAGCCAACCATTCTCCATCTTTTTGTTTTCCTGTCTGGGCTCCACTCTACTGTTGCTTGATTATTAAAGGGGAAAAGTGACTGCCTAAATGATTTAAATAAATAAATAAACTCTCCCCTGGAACTACTGGTAGGTTCAAACCTTGGAGCAGCTGAGCACTTTAGCCACCGCACCACCTGATATTCAAAATCCCTAATGAAGCCTGAATTTATAACCTGGCCTCTAACCAGCTTGTTGTTGTTGGATGCCACCGAGTCGATTCCGACTCATGGTGACCCAATGTGTGCAGAATAGAACTGTACTTCATAGAGTTTTCAAGTATGTAACCTTTCAGAAGCAGATAGTCAAGAATGTCTTCCCCTCAGGCACCTCCCTGTGGGTTCAAACTGCTAACCTTTTAGCTAGTACTTAAGCACTTAATTGTTTGCACCATCCAGGTACTCCTTCTAACCAGCTTAACCTCTCCTCAAAAAGTCAGGGCTATCCACTTCCTTAGTTTAGGAGTTATCCTTAATAATTCTTATTTCCTCTTCCCCCTATCCAATTCAATGGGATTCCCTTTGATATTACTGACCTAAATAGGTACAGAACTTTTGGCCTCTGTTTCCACTCTATTTCAAGCGGCTTTATTTCTCCCAGTGATTAATAACCTATGTACTGGTATTCCTATACGCACTCTGTTTTCCTCCTATTCATTTGCTAGAAATCTTTTATGACATACTAAATCGTGTTATTTTTAAAAATCCTCCATGCTTTCTTTTCCTCTTAGAATGAGAAGCAACAGTCTTCTTGTGACTTAAATTGGTTGAATTCTGCCTACCTCTCCTCTCTCTCTCTCTCAGTGCCCCAGTCAGTCATACTGCCTTTGTTACACTTCCTAGAGTACACCAATACCATGGCTCCCTCATACTACAAGGCCTTGGTACATATTGTTCCCTCTATCTGCAATATTCTTCCCTCTCTTTCCCAAATAATTCCTACTCAAACTTCAGATCTCTCATCTCAAGAGCTGAAGTTTTCCCTGACCACCTCCTGCTCTCATCAGATTTCTTTTATTTTCCTTTCTTTTGACTTGTGGAGCTAAATTGAAATAATTTTATTCCTTAGTACACGGAACATTATCCTTACCTATTTCTGCACAACCATGGTAGACAGTCTTTTCCAAAGATGACCACAACAATATCTTCAATCCCGTATGCTTTTCTTGCCACTGCTTCTGTTGAGAGGTGGTGTCTACATCCCCACTTTTTATATCAGGGTAAGGTTGTGACTTTTTTGACCAACAGAGTGTGGTGAATTTGGCACTATGTGACTTCTGAGGTTAGGTCATTAAAAATATGCAGCCTCCATTTGATCATCTTAGAGCACCTCACACTGGAGGCTCCCATTGGAAACTTCCTCTCAGAAGCCAGCCATCATGGCATGAGAAGCCTTGGTCACATAAAATGTCTAGGCGTCAGTGGTCTAGTGACCAGTCCCACTGGGCCAGTCTTCAAATCATCACAGTTTAGGTTGCAAATATGTCAGTAAAACACTGTCTTATAAGTAGATCATTCAGCCCCATCTGCTTATGTCCCCAGTCATTTGAATCTTATAAGCTAAGGTCTCAGACATCACAGACTGTCCCAATTCCTAACTCACAGATCTGTGAGGGTAATAAATGCTGTTGTTTTACACCACTAAATTTGGTGCGATTTGCTACACAGCAATAACGACTAGGGCAAAGACACATTCTTATTTTATTTCATGATTCATTACTTTTACTTTTTCAGCCATAATTCTCACTCCTATTTCCCTATCTTTTTCCACTAGAAAATACACTACATTGTTTGAATATGTGACCTTGGATAAGGATATTTCTATAAGCAATATTGTTATTTTGTATATGGATCTATTTTTCACTTAAATAAACGAGCTTGTGCTAGGATTTTCTCCGTAAATTTTCCCACTCAGCAGTTCTTATGATCCATCCGGGTTGAATTATGCATTTCAAGTTAGTTGCTCTTAAATGCCTAGTGCTATTTCATGGTGCGCATTCATCCCAGTTTTATTATCCAGTTGCTTTAGGTTGAATACCTTGGTTACCTTCAATTTCCCCCTTCAAAAACAACACTCTAATATGGACTAGTGAAAATATAACAAGGAGTATATAAAAAAAGGATGAAATCATTGGTTCATAGGTGTCGTGGATTGAATTGTGTCCCCCCAAAATATCTGTCAACTTGGCCAGGTCATGATTTCCAGTATTGTAGGATTGTTTACTATTTTGTCATCTGATGTGATTTACCTATGTGTTGTAAATCCTATCACTATGATGTAATGAGATGGATTAGTGGCAGTTATGTTGATGAGATCTACAAGAATAGATAGTGTCTTAAGCAAATTTCTTTTGAGATAGAAAAGAGAGAAGTGAGCAGAGAGACATTGGGACCTCATACCACCAAGAAAGCAGTGCCAGGAGCAGAGCATGTCATTTGCTCCTGAGGTTCCTGCTTGGAGTAGCTCCTAGGCCAAAGGAAGATTGATGCATGGACCTTCCTCCAGAGCCAACAGAGAAAGCCTTCCCCTGGAGCTGACCCCCTGGATCTAGATTTATAGCCTACTAGGCTATGAGAGAAAGAATTTCTCTTTGTTAAAGCCATCCACTCGTGGTATTTCTGTTATAGCAGCAGTAGATGACTAAGAAAATAGGTATGTTAATAAATACTAATTTACTTCATTTCTGTAAATTATCAGATGTCTGCAGTATTCTAAACTTCTACAAGTAGCGAACAGGAGTTCCTATTTCATGCATATTTACAAACAGTATTTTTCTGAATTTGAATTTTAGTCTTACACAATCTTGGTATTATTTCAGTTTAAATTTGTAGCCTAATTATAGGATATAGCACTTTTTCACCCTTGCTGTGAATTACCTGTTCATGCCTTTTGCCTATTTGCACTTGAGTTTCACACATTTTTTCTATTGATTTTCATTTTCTTCCTTTGTAGATATTAATTCTTTGATTCAAGCACTGCAAATTTATTCTCCTAGTCTACAATGAATTTTATTAAAGAAAACCCTTAATTTTGATATAATGAAATTCACCTTAAATTATTAGTTTTTTCTTAATCTTTTGCTTGAGTTTTATATTTACGATTCACATTCATGTCTTTGTTCCATCTAAAATCTACCTTTGTATACCTCTGCCCAGCAATCGTATGTATATGACTGTGTTGGCATATATTTTTGTCCCTCTGTCTGTACTGGAATGCTTCCAGGATAATGGCTATGTAACATCAGTTAATACCTCTTAGCATGAGTCCTCCTATTCTTTTGTTTTAAAAATAGTTTTAACTATTCATAAACTTCTATTCTTTTATGGAAACTTTTATAACAGTTGTCTTACACTTCTTCAAAAATCTTGCTTGAGTTTTTCTTGGAATTCTTTGAATTTATAGATAAAATTGAGAAGCATTAACAACTTTACAATGTTAAGTCACCTCATCCATCAATCTGGCACTTTTCTTCATTTATTTAAGTCTTTTATTATGACCTACTGTATAAAGATCTTTTAAATTGTTTACAGGTAATTCCTACATATTCTATAGGTTTTTATTTCAGGGATTTGTTTTGTATTTCTATTTTGAATGGTATCTTAATATCAATTGGTATAATGGAACACAGTTTATCTTTGTGAGTTGGTATTATTTGAAATATTTCTGATTTATTTTATTACAGGCAACAGTTAATTTGTTAATCATGTTATGGTCTGGTTCAGCCTGTTACTAAGTCTGTCCTTTCCTCCTTTTTTAAGGTATGGGATGTTGAAACACACCACAGGATCCAGTGATCATAAACAACACAATTTTTTTAAGACATAGGCAAAGTTGTGGCAGCAGAGCAACAACAAGAGTGTTCTCTGACTTTCAGGTGGTTGGGGGAAGAGGAGCCTGGTCCTTGCTAACTTTATATAAGATAAGAATGCACCCATGAGACTTTTTGAATAATGTCAGAGGTAGAACTAATTTCCAGTGACCTTTCCTGCTAGAGGAAGTAGTAGAACAGGTAGGCTGCTTCATCTAAGACTTACCCATGTGATTTAGCAGAAATGAGTGGGACTGGGGGCTCCGACAGTTTCTACCATTGCAAGTGTTAATGTTTTGGTCAAATGTCGTTCAGTTAAAAGTGACTTATTATGGCTAATCTATTTCTTCATATCATATTATTTGCAAATATTAATAGTTTGGTCTCTTCTTAATTTATATGTGTGCATGTGTGTTTGTGTGTGTGTGGGTGATCCTATAAAACCATTTCCATGCTCAAGGAATAAAACATCAGATCCTGGAGTTGGACTGTCTGTGTTTGGGAATAACAGTTTTATCATTTGACAGTTGTGTGACTGTTTTCTGTGTCTTAGATTTCTCATCTGCAAATTGGAGATAGCAATTGTTGGAAGTATTTTTGGGCTGTTAGGACAGCACTGAGTTTTTTTTTTAAGAGGAGGATTAAATGGATTAGTAAACATAAAACACTTAGAAGATTCCTGGAAGACACTGAGTGCTAAGTTATTACCTCCAGAACACTTACATCAGTTTGCAATTTGACCCCCTAAGTGGGATCTTTGACGCCCACCTCTTTTACTACACTATTGGCTTTGTGAGAGCATAAGCTTTATTTGGACATGCTAACATCACATTCCTAGATTTAGCACAGATTATGGGAGGGAATGGGTATTGAGTATTTGTTAAATGAATAAAATGAGGGGTAAAAAAAAGTTTCTTTTTGCAAATTAAAAAAAATGTAATATAGTAATATAAATTTTTATTTTCTACAAGGATATCCAGTGTTTCCCAAATTCACATGACCATGGAGCTTTTGTCTTGTTTTAGGGGAGGGCCACTAGGGGCTAATGTCTACTGCACCATACCTAAGAGAAACCTGCTCCATAATCTACATTTTATTCCTGAATTAAACCATGTTCTTAGAGAACCGCATACCCAGATCCCAGTACATGGCATTCACAGAAGTATTTATTCTAAACTACAATTCAGTATGATGCTGAAAGAACTGAAGAAAAAATTCAAGCCTCCAGTTGCAATATTGAAGGATTCTGTGGGCAAAATATTAAATGATGCAGGAAGCATCAAAAGAAGATGGAAGGAATACACAGAAATACACAGAGTCACTTTACCAAAAAGACTTGGTCGACATTCAACCATTTCAGGAGGTAGCGTATGATCAAGAACAGATGGTACTGAAAGAAGAAAGTCCCAAGCTGCACTGAAGACACTAGCTAACAACAAACCTTCAGGAATTGACAGAAGATCAACTGAGATGTTTCCACAAATGGATGTAGTGCTAGAAGTGCTTACTTTTCTATGCCAAGAAATTTGGAATACAGCTTCCTGGCCAACTGACTGGAAGAGATCCATATTTATGCCTATTCCAAAAAAGATGATTCAACCAAATGCAGAAATTATTGAACAACTTCATTAATATCACACACAAATCAAATTTTGCTGAAGATCATTCAAAAGCAGCTGCAGCAGTACATTGACAGGGAACTGTCAGAGATTCAAACCAGATTCAGAAGTGGACATGGAACCAGGGATATCGTTGCTGATTTAAGATGAACTCTGCCTGAAAACAGAGAATATTAGAAAGATGTTTACCTGTGTTTTATTGACTACGTAAAGGGATTCGATTGTGTGGATCATAACAAATTATGGATAACATTGCAAAGAATGGGAATTCCAGAACACTTATTTGTGCTCATGAGGAATCTGTACATAGACCAAGAGGCAGTCGTTTGAATAGAAAAATGGGATACTATGTAGTTTAAAGTCAAGAAAGGTGTGTGTCAAGGTTGTATCCTTTCACCATACTGATTCAATTTGTATGCTGAGCAAATTATCAGAGAAGCTGGACTATATGAAGAAGGATGGGACATCAGGATTAGAGGAAGACTCATTAATAACCTGCATTATGCAGATGACACAGTCTTATTTGATGAAAGTGAGGACTTGAAGCACTGAAGATCAAAGACCACAGCCTTTAGTATGGATTACACCTCAACATAAAACAAAAATTCTCACAACTCAACCGATAAGCAAAATCATGTCAAATGGAGAAAAGATTGGAGTTGTCAAGGAGTTCATTTTACTTGGATCCACAATCAATGCTCATGGAAGTAGCAGCCAAGAAATCAAAGGATTGGATCTGGGCATTGCACTGGGCAAATCTGCTGCAAAAGACCCTTTAAAGTGTTAAAAAAGCAAGGATGTCACTTTAAGGACCAAGGTGAGCCTGATCTAAGCCATGGTGTTTTCAATGGCCTCATATGCATGCGAAAGCTGGAAATGAATAACAAAGAGTGAAGAACTGACGCCTTTGAATTACAGTGTTGGTGAAGAATATTGAGTATACCATGGACTGCCAGAATAAGGAACAAATCTGTCTTGGAAAAAGGACAGCCAGAATGCTCCTTAGAAGCAAGGATGGCAAGACTATGTCTCACATACTTTGGACATGTTATCAGGAGGAACGAGTCTCTGGAGAAGGACATCATGCTTGGTAAAGTACAGCATCATTGAAAAAAAGGAATACCATCAATGAAGTGGATTGACGTAGTGGCTACAACAATGGGCTCAAGCATAACAAGGATTGTGAGGATGGCGCAGGGTAGGACAGTGTTTCCTTCTGTTGTACGTAGTGTTGCTATGAGTCAGAACTGACTCGAGGACAGCTAACAACAACAACAGTAATGATGCACTGAATTTATACACAGAGGATTTAGAAGGACTAGCCAATGACACATCTCAGTGGCTGAAGGAGTATAATTTTAATAGTACAGAGTTTTTTTGCTAGGTACACTAGAGGAAATCCTGGTGTTGATAAGAAGAACATCTTCCCTTTGTGAGCAATTATTTCATTTTTGTCTTATGGAAACCACAAAATTCCCTCACTAAGTGTATTTCCTTGATCATAGTAACCACTAGAAAGCTTAGAATCAAATTTATATAGGCCCTCTAATATGAGTTTAGAGTTTCTATTTCAATCTCATGCTTCGTCATAACTTTCTACCAAATTTTTATTTTTCTTATTTGTTTTTTAAAATATTTTATTACTTTTCAGAAATACTCCTTTAGTCTTTTACAGGTCAATGTAATGTATAATAAACAAACAAGCCAATTTATTGCATACTAATAAAAATATTTACAGAATATATACTCCTTAAGTAGCATAAAGTGTGAGAGGAAAAGATATAAAAAATAATGAGAATCACATATCTGTCATTATTTTGAAATGGTATAGTAATTTTTCTTTGAGGAACCACACTTTTCTCTCCTCCTCTCTCAATAGCTTCAGGATCAAACCCTTCCATATCCTGGCCAGTGACTAATTGAACCTGTGATGTGATGTAAGCCAGGTTATCTGGACAAAATACTGGAATTTTTGGTGGCACTCTTGGGAAAAGAGCACACATTTTCTTTCTAATGAGGCTCACTTAAAGGAAAAGATATGAACCACTATGTTTGCCTGAATGAAATGACTTAGATAAAAACAGAGCTGAGATGTAGAGCCTATGAATCTAGCTCTGCCTGAAGGATTCTGGGGCTTGTCAATTACTAAGAAGATTCGAAATTAAACAATGATTGTATACATAAGTGGAGGGGGCTTAGCTTGAGATTTCCTCCAGAAAGAATACCCTGGGATAAGTGCTTTAAGGCGCATATTTATTTGGGTCCGTGATCCCTAGAAACATGATGAGGGAATGGGAGGAGTAAACCAAGAAAGACAGAAAAACAACACAAGGGTACTTTCTTGAGTTGGTCATTAAGGTGGGAAAAAAATACATTCCATCAGAGCCTTCTGAGAAGCTTTGAAGTATAATGCTGAGAATAATCTGCCTAAGAGACAAAAGAGGGTCACATTTATCCACCAGATCCCATCGCCATTGGTTAAAGGATTTCTTGAAGGTGTGTTAACTACCTTGTATTTCTGGGTTGCACAAGCAAGATTGCAAGACATGTTTTACCAAGGCGACCCATGCCAAAAGCTAGATACGTGGGGTGTGGTGCATGTGAGTTGCTATGACCTTACATAGCAACCTGTGCAAAGTGGTTGCTAAAACAAGGGCTGAAGTAAAAGATCGGCCAAGAGCATAGGAAGCAGGGCACAAGAAGGGTAATGTAAAGCTTGAACTCAAAAATGTAGAATTGGCTAGAGGAAAATAAGGAGCCTTCTTTCTTGGCTAGGAAGGTGATCTTTATATAGATTAAAAGCAGTTGGTTGAACTATATCTTGCTCTACATTGGGCCTCAAATTATGAATTACAAAGTCTGGGCATAGAGAAAAGTATCAGTGTTTTATAAGCTTATTTTTATGGCCATCATTAAAGTCTTATTTTCACTGCAGCTGAAACTGGCCTGTCTAAAAGCAAAAAGGAAAGGGAAAACCACCTTGTTAAGAAAAGCCCTTTCTTCTTGAGAGAAGTCCAAGCTGGATGAGCATTCAAGAATATGGAGCTTCACAGGTTTAGAATAGCCAAATTTTCGGCTTTAAGCCAAAATATGTTCAGTAATAGCATAAAGGATGAAAGTAACACGGAAATGTGGGTGGTAACCCCCGTCCCCAAGTGCCACCTGCCTCCCATATTCTATCAGCCAGCCAGCCAGCGGTAGTGATCACTCTCAGCGTTTTGAATTATCCGCTGGAACCACAGTCTTTGGGCAAGAGTTGAATAGTTATACATCTTCACTCCTGGCTATTAATTTACAGTGGTTTGAGAATGAGACCTAAGCCATTAGTTGAGGGTGAGGAAGGTACTTACAGAGAGCACCAAAGATATTTTTGCAAGAGATGGAAATCCCCAGGCCAGAGTATTGATGCATGATCTACGTTCCTCCATTTATCTTTGACTTTGCTTATTAGCCTTTGGAATTTGACCACAAGCAAGTAAATTGAAAGCCTGTTAATCTTTTAAGGGAGGCGTTTTTCCTGAGAAATCCTAAAAGAGGCTAATCAGACCTGGGATAGCTCCTCTCGCCTCTCAGAAAATCTCTGAGCAACCAAGCCCACACCCTGAGGTCATTAACAATAAAGATGAGCATTTCCAAAAAAAAAACTGCCCTCTTCCCCAGGGCAGGAGGCCAGATGTGACCATTTAGTAGAAGGACCAGGAGATTTTAGCAGAGTACAAAGCAGTGGCTTGAAACTTGTTCCACTGCCGGGGCAGGGAGTATTGCTGTTACTGTTCTGCAGGGCATGTTACAGGCTTTGCACCAGTGATCGCTCTGTGCTGGTTCTCTGCTTCCCTTGACCAAAATGGGACTTCGAATTTCAGGCTTGTTTATTTTATTCTACTGAATTTTAATATGTTGGAAATGCCTAAATATAATATTTAACATAAGTTACTGGATCATGAGAATATTATATGTTTCATTTAGTTATGTCAACCAAGAAACTATTTTTTCTGATGGCTACAATCAAGGGTAATGGATTTGTGTTGTAGAATGGACTAACAGTGGGGAAATGGTTAAATAAATTTTAATACATCTATTTGATGCAGCTACACCAAAAAATAAAAAAAATAGTGATATGAGGAAATACTCATGATAGAAAACATAAAAGGACAAAAATTATATAAGTAGTGTTGCTCAAGTAATGTTAAAGAAAAAAATAAATATTATTAAAAAATTATTGAAAGGAATTAACTAGGTGAGTGTATCACAACAGCATTCTTATTTTCTTCTTTCTGTATTACTGCATTTTACATATTTTATAAGGATCCCTGGTGGTGCAATGGTTAAGCACTCAGTTGCTAAAATAAGATTGGCCATTTGAACACACCCAGCAGCTCTACAGAGGAAAGACCTGGCAATCTGCTTCTGTAAAGATTACAGCCTAGAAAGCCCTAAGAGGCAGCTCTACTCTGTCACATGGGGTCACTATGAGTCGAAAATCAACTTGATGGCAAACAACAATGATTTTTATGCAATATTCAGATACTTACACTGTTTTTAAATAAAACTTTATTACAGCTGAAATTATTCAAATATCATATTCTCATTTCTCCTATGATAATAAAACCAAGACTGATTATGTTCAAATGTTGCCTAGCTCTATAAATTCAAAATATAAATGCATTTCGTATATATGTTGGAGTTTCTAGGTGGCACAAATGGCTAAGGGCTCAACTACTATCCAAAAGGTTGGCAGTTCAAACCCACTCAGAGGTGTCTAATAAGATAAGCCTGGCAATCTGGTTTCAAAAGGTCTTAAAAACTCTATGGGGCAGTTCTACTTTGCACACATGGGTTGCTATGAGTCGTAATTGATTTGGTGGCAACTGACATACATCCATACAAACCTTGTATGTATGTACATATATTGTAAGTGTTTTTTTTTTTTTTGCCACAAGAGAAATTTGATACATTCCTAGTATATTCATTAATATAAGTTATTTTCTATTTAATTAAGAAAATAAGTTGTTCTATGTGATTTTTTACACAATTATTGATTTGTTTTGTTAATATTTTCCAACTTCCGGTCTTTAAATTTATTATTTTTCATTTTTCCCAGTGCAATTACTTATAAAATTAATATTATTTAAGAATTTTTAAAGGCACTGTTTTAACAACATATCGTTGGGAAAACATACCTAAAATTATGACGAAGCGAGGATTGCTCAGATATTTAGAGATTTTTTTATTGCCTAGCTTGATTAAAACCCAGTCTAACAGTTAATATTTTGAATTTCTTTAAAACTTGACAGAATCATGAGTTGTTGTTTGTATTTGGCACAGGTCATAGCCTATATTTTGAGTGTGCTATTTTTTTTATCATATCAGAAAGGGGGAATTGGTGGTTATTGATAGAACCCTTGCCTTCTATGCAGTAGATTCAGGTTCGATCCCCAGACAATGCACCTCAAACGCCGTCACCACCCACCTGTCAGTGGAGGCTTGTGTGTTGCTATCATGTTGAACACGTTTCAGTGGAGCTTCCACACTAAGGGACTAGGAAGAAATGCCTAGTGATCTACTTCCAAAAATAAGCCAGTGAAAGACCTATGGGTCACAACAGCCTGATCCCATTGTGCATAAGATCACCAGGAGTCGGGGGCCAATTCAACAGCAGCTAAAAACAATAACATCGTATCTAGAATTTATATGTACATAATTTTTTTTTTTTCTAGAGAAAGTCAAGGATTCTTGGATTCTAGTATCCAACTAATAGTAATTTAATAAAGTTCTGGTTTATTTTTTTACTAAAGAAAAATGTTCTGAAGGTTGGCAATTACTGGAATTGGTTTCAGCTGCTCACTGTGGCATCAGGGCCCCATGTGTTTATGTTTTCCACTCCACCGTTCTTAGAGTGTGGTCCTTTTACCTTAAGGAGGCTAGAGGGCTGCTTGTCAGAGCAGGAAGAATGAGGAGACAACACTGCCAGCCATAGATTTTTCCTTTAATTGGGAAAGGAAAGCTTTCCCAGAATCACTCCTAGCAGACTTCAACTTTGGTCTGATTGACCAGAAATGGGAACAAATTCACTTATACTCCAAAGTTTAATAGGAAAGTCAGGAACAGAATTGTGAGGTTTGGCTCAGACCAATCATGATTGATTTCTTGGAGGTGGTCATTTCGCCACCCCAAGAAAAACCTGGCTGTCTTGGGAAAGAAGATAGATAGTATGGTTACTCCTCATAAACTAGAAGTCTACACCTGCCTAGCCCGGATGCTAGGTAAGAACAGCATAGATTTTGAAATTATGTACTACTGAGTTTTTAATTTTGTCTCTGGTCTTTATTTGTTCTGTGAAATGGCCAAGTAACAGAAAACTGAGTAACATAAAAACTAATTCAGGGGCTGAAGGCATCAGAAGAAAACTTCCATTTTTATATACTCCCCCTTGCAACAAAACTCTCCAAAAGAATTGTTATCTATACTTAACTATTTCCAATCCCTCTCATCTTTGTAGGTTCAAGTCAGGCAAGTTGCTTTTCAAACTGTTGATAATTATTGCTGTTTTAACACATTTTTCTTTCTTGGTTTTCACTTTTTCTTTATTGTCCTCTTATTTATTTATTTTTTTATACCTATATCTTTTTTTTTTTTTTCTATTTCTCCTCTTTTTCCTGATAATAGAATATCCCAGCACTCCATTTTGGTCCTCTTCACAATTTACAATAATTGGTCATTTTATGTAGCTTCGCAGCTTTAAATACTTGACTCATCTCTTTCTTTCACACTAATATCTAATCTATCAGAAAATTATTTTGGCTTTACCTTCAAAACATATCCAGAATTAAACTATTTATGCCCATCTCACTAGTCTGAGCTGGCATCATTCAGATGTCTTCGTTGGTTCAACTCTTGGCACCCTAGACACTTTTCAAGAAAGCAGTCAAAGTAATTCTTCCATCTCTTATGCCAGCTCATTTTATTCCACTTCTCAAACCCTGCAGTGTTTCCACGTTTTATTTAGAACCAAAACCAACATCATCACAATGTGTTTTGACATCTCACCCTCTTACATTTTTTATCTCATCCTCTATTCTCCTCCCCATACACTTCACTCCAGCCACACTGGCCTTGTTGATGAGCCTTAAACATACCAGGTATGTTCCCATGGTCGGCCCTTTATAGTTATTCTTCCCTTTGATCACATGTCACCTGCTCAATGAGGCCTACCCTGACCATACTGATTAAAATTGCCACCCAGGTCCCTATCAGGATCTTAAAATTCTGTTCTAGTTTTCTTTTTCTCCCAACGGCAGTTAATACCTTCAAACATACCGGATACTTATATTACTATGCTATTGTTTCTTGTTGGTCTTCCCCTTCCCCCACTCCAGGTAGAATATAAACTTCAGGAAGGCTGGATTTTGTCTTTTTGTTTTTCTTTTTACACTAATATATCCCAGTTGCCTCAAATAGTGCCTAGCAAATAGTAAGCACTCAATAAATATTTGTTGAATTAAAAAGATAAATGGTAAAATTCACTGTATCAAACACTCAACACTTTACTGGAAAAATAGATTCTGTTTATATAATCTTTTTCTTTCTCTGTTATAGAAATTCTGGCAAGAGATAACATTTTGTAAAATATTTATGCAAATTCAATAAGAATTTTAAAATGTGTCATCTTAATACTAATCAAGATCTATTTTCTTTATAAAAATTATACCCTTACAGAAAAGCAATGGCAAGTAAAAATTTTATCTTTCTGCCTTCTAAAGAAGAAATAATAAATCCACAGCAGCCATGGGTGATGAGAAAATAATCTAACAAAAATGTCATCCATAACCTACTTCCATCTGTATTACAGTTAAGTCAAAGTAAGAGGATCTTTAGAATTATTTTGGAGACTTACACAAAGGTTTGTTCAGTACTTCCTCCTTGGTAAATGCCAGCTATATTTAAATTTAAACAAACCAGGAGCAAAGGAGAAGCTGAATCCAAGAAATCTATTCCAGGTCCCGCAAAAAGAGGTAAGATTAGCTGGGATTGAACTGCCTGCCAGTGAAAAAAAAAAAAAAACTGCAAAAACCACATCTCAGGAAACATTTCCAAATGTGATTGAGGGTGCAGTCTGGTGGTTTGTGTAGCAATGGAGAGCAGTAAGTCCATCAGGAAATCAGAAAAACAGACGTGACCATGAGCCAGTGACCAGTAAGTCCAAAGCATAGTTCAAGGACATTCAGCTTCAACCTAATGTTTTCAAGATATTTGAAGAGATCTCTACATGGAGGAAGATTTTAATGCCATGTAGAGTTTACTCTTTAGTCAAAGATGTCTTTTTTTCCTTATAAGGGTGTCACCCATTTCCCTTTTTCACATCGGCAACAAAAACATACCTGATTCAAAAGTAGATACTGCAGAATAAATACTAAAAATTTCTTTCCCATTTAAGATGTCCAATTTTGATTAAAGAGAGATATCTTTCTTTTGGGGTATACTTTTGGAAAACATTCTTATTAAGGTAAAGATTCTAATTGAAGTATAATGCTTGACAATCCAAATCTTACTCTTCAATGTGTTCTATGTTTCATTTTTTTAATTCAAACCCAGTGCATTCACTAATCAGCAAATAATATTTACAACACCATTAATGTCATTATCCATCTGGATACTTTGAAGTATATCCATTTATATAGTTCACAGAGGCTGACAGAGAAGTTGTTTTAGACAGAAGACTTCGATTAACAGTAATTGGAGTAAAACAAATACACACACTAGAAACAGGATGATTGGCCCTAAATTTCGCAAACAAAAGCATGTACCAAAGAAGCAGCAGGACAAAAGCAGCATGCGTAGCCACTGACTTGGCTTCACGATATTTGCTCCCAGAGAATATGCAAGAAAGTGATAAGGTAGGAAATATTTATTCTGTAACACACATGGAGGTGCTCATCTGACAATGTAAAAATGTTTTCTCTTCCAAATTATAAAATTTTAACATCTGGGACCACGTAAAGAGTATTCTATTGCGCCAAGTAAAGGTCACATTTAAAGATGCATCATTAAGACTTAATTGGCAAAGATTAGCATCTTCTTGTGTGCTGTGTATTATCCTATCTACAAAGTTCTTATTTTGAAATATTACACATACACAGCCCAAATATTTTCAAGAATATTTCCTCATATGAAAGAAGTCATTGTTTTGTGGCCTTCCCTCCAGTGAACCTGCTATGGATTGTGTTATGTCCCCCAAAAATATGTGTTGTAAATCCTAACCTCTATGCCCGTAGTTATAATGACATCTGGGAACAGGTCGTCTTTGTTATGTTAATGAGACAGGGTTAGTGTAGGGTTTATCTTGGCTCAATTTCTTTTGAGATATAAAAGAGATTAAACAAGAGAACACAGAAGAAATGGGGAAAGACTGATGACAAGCCACATGGAGATCTTCAAGGAACCAGGAAACAAGCTGAAGAGATAAGGACCTTCCCCCAGAGCCAACAGAAAAAGAAAGAATTCCCCTCGAGCCAGTGCCCTGAATTCAGTCTCTGAACCTCCTAAACTGTGAGAAGGTAAGTTTCTGTGTGTTAAAGCCATTGAACTTGTGGTATTTCTAATACAGCAGCAGTAGATAACTCAGGAAGAGTTTGGTACTAAAAGAGTAGGGTACTGTTCTAACAGATACCTAAAATGTGGTAGCGGTTTTGGAATTGGGTAATGAGTACATGTTGGAAGAATTTTCAGGTGCCTAATAGTAAAAAAAAAAAAATTTTTTTTTTTAATAGTAAAATTCTAGATTGCCTTGAAGAGACAGTTGGTAGAATTTATGGAGGTCAAAGGCAATCCTGGTGAGCACTCAGAAGGAAGTGAGGAGCTCTATAGAGAAAGTCTCTGTTGTCTTAGCAAATACACATGGCACCAGCAACAGAATGTTACTAGAAATGTGGACTTTAAATGTGTTTTTGGTGAGGCTTTAAAAGAAAAAGATGAACGAGTGATTGGACAATGGAGGAAGTGTGACTCTTTTTATGCAGTGGCAAAGAACTTGACTGAATTATGCTCAAATGTTTGGTGAAAGGTAGAACTTGTAAGTGATGAACTTGTATATCTGGGTGAGGCGATTTCTAAGCAAGATCTTAAAGGGGCTGCATGGTTTATCCTTGCTGCTTATAGTAAAATGTGAGAGGAAAGAATGGACTTAAAAATGAACTGTGCAAGGTCCCACCCCATCTGGAGCAAGGGAGAATGAAGAAAACCAAAGACAAGGGAAAGATTAGTCCAAAGGACTAATGGACATCAACTTCCACAGTCTCTACCAGATTGAGTCTAGCACAACTAGATGGTGCCTGGCTACCTTCACTGACTGCTCTGACAAGGATCACAATAGAGGGTCCCAGACAGAGCTGGAGAAAAATGTAGAACATAATTCTAACTCACAAAAAAAGACCAGACTTACTGGCATGACAGAGACTGGAGAAATGCAAAGAGTATGGCCCCTGGGCACCCTTTTAGTTCAGTAGTAAATTCACTCCTGGGGTTAACCCTTCAGTCAAAAATTAGACAGGACTATAAAATAATTTTTTTTTATAAAATAAAGAATAACACATGTAGTTCAAACATGTATAGGAGACTAAATGGACACACCTGCCCAGAGGCAAGTATGAGAAGGCAGAAGGGGACAGGAAAGCTGGGGAAATGGAAATGTGGAACCCAAGGTCAAGAAGTGGAGAGTGTTGACACACTACTGGGTTGGCAACCAATATCACAAAACAATATGTGTACAAATTGTTTAAGAGAAACTAATTTGCTTTGTAAACTTTCACCTAAAGCACAATTAAAAAAAAAAAATGAACTGTACAAAATGCAAACCGAACTTAAAGATTTGGAAAATTCTGTTGTGCGAACTAAGGACATGTGTCCTAGAATGTTTACCAGAATGTGGCTACAGAGTTTTTTGCTAATGAGATTAAGCCTATGATTGATATCTAAATAACTACAACAGTAGAAAATCCGTCGGCTTAAACTGAAGGGGACAGAGAAAGAACTAAACGAAAAAACACTGTCTGCCTCTTATAATTCTACAGGCAGGGAACAGGCCAAAGGAGCTACAGCTATTGTTCTCCAAGAAAATAAAAGAGTCATCCCTGGAGTGGCTCAGAGATTAGCAGAACTGTTGGAAGGAGCATGGGAAGCAGGGCTTTTTGATTTCAAAGTGTGGGGCCGTGGTCTCCTGGATTTCAAGGAGCCAGGTCTTCGCCAACTCTGTTCTGGAATGTGGGGCTGCTTCTAAGGTGTGCTGGGGGGATACTGTGTCACCACCCAAAGCTGAGGAGGTGGGGCTACCATGCTCAAGGGACAGAAGAATGGGGCCTGCTGGGGCTGAGGTGGTGGGGTCATCACTCAGATGGATTAGGAGAACAGGGACACTCAAAGCCAAGGGAACAGAGCTGCTGTCCCAGTGGACCTGGAAGGTGGAGTTGAAGCCCAGGGCCAAGGAACTTCTACGCAGAATCCAGAGGTCATAGCCAACACCCAGAGTCTGGAAGTCAAGGCCATTGCCTAGATGTATCAGAGAAAACAGGGAAGAGAGGATTATTTTTAAGACTTGAGAGATAATGTAATTTGTTCTACTGGGTTTTGGACTTGCTTGATGCCTGTTATCCATTTTTTCTCTCCAATTTCTCCCATTTTTAATGGAAATGTCTACCTTGTGCCTATTCCACCATTGTATTTCAGAAACAGATAACTTGTATTCTAGATTTCACAGGTTCACAGATGAAGAGGTATTTTGCTCCGGAATGGACTACACCTAAATCCTCACCCACATTTGATTTAGATGATTCAGAAGATGAGATTTTGGACTCGGAGTTGATTGAAGCTTTTGGGATGATGTGATGAGGTGAATGTGCTTTGCATGTGGCAAGGACATGAATTTGCGGGGGAGCCTAAGGGTGGGCAGAGTGCTATGGATTGAATTATGTCCTCAAAAAGTATGTGTTGTAAATTCTAACCTCTACAGTGTTTATAATCCCATTTGTGAATGGGGTGTCTTTGTTGTGTTCATGAGGCACAATTAGCGTAAGATGTGTCAAGTCAGTCTTTTTGAGATACAAAGAGATTAAACAAGCAAATGAATGAGCAGAGATGGGATAAGATAAATGCCAAGGCACATGGAGATCACCAAGGAACCAGGAAGTAGAAGCTGAAGAGTCAAGGACATTTCCCTGGAGCCAAGAGGGAAAGAAAGCCTTTCTCTTAGAGCCAGCACCCTGAATTTGGACTTCCAGCCTCCTAAAGTGCGAGAAAACTAAGTTCTGTTTCTTAAAGCCGTCCACTTGTGGTATTTCTGTTATAGCAGCACTAGACAACTGAGACAGAGCCCTATTTCCAATGAACTCATGATTGAATGACAATTAAAAAAATTACTCCCAAAACATGTGACCAGATCCGTAAATATAATCTATGATAGACGCTCAGATATATGTATGAAACTGAGCTGTACAGTTGCAATATGAAATGTTTAACCATGCTAGAGTTACCTTGTTTTTTCCCAAATACCACCCTTTTGGCAGAAAATATTATTTTCAGAAAAAAATAACATTCTTCAGTTGATAAAAATATTTGCCTTCTTTTTTTTATAATAGAACAAATTATGCCTGAGCTAATCTCATTTTACATCTAAAGAAACTGAGGCAAATCAAATGTATGTGATTAGTTTGGGTAACCTCTAGCAGAACTATAATTACAACCCCTTCCTTGAAGCAATGCCTCTTCCTCGGTCTATTGCATATTTCACTGAGCCTTGCAGATTCAGCATACAGGAATGGAGAAGATGACAATTATTTATTTAGTTGGAAATATGAATACAATGTTTAGCAAAAGGAATAGATTCATAGCGTCAGTATTTCTGTATGTCTCCAAAGATCTTAAATCCTTTGTAAGTCCTCAGTTGTTAGTTTGTGGTTAAACAAAACATAATTATCTGATAAATCTTTGTAGTGTGGTCTGATTTTTCCTGTAGCAAATCCAACAACCTGAACCAAACTAACACATTTTCTGGCTTCATCTCACTGAAAGAAATTACAGGAAATGAAGCCAGGCTTTCTGTCCTGGGGCAGATTTTTGCAAGAGCAAAAGTTTTAGTTTGCTAGATAAGGGAAAGAATAAAACTCCCTTGGCGTTTTGACAGGTTTAAAGCCACAGACAAGATGTTAATTTTCTTACAGCAGAAAACACAGACTTGTTTATCTGTCCTCATGCCTATTTTTATCTTACTGTCATCAATCTGACAACAGGTCAATTATAAAGGTCTAGTTTCGAAGGCAGTGGCATGCAGACACTGCAGATAGCTAATGCCTAACAGGTAGGAGTAGTAATACCCACCAGTGGCCAGACCTATAACTTAATCCTACTAAATAATATTTTACTTCCATGTCATGATGTTAAGGAAAGGGTAGAAAAAGACAATATATGGTGAAAGTCACCAATGTCAGTCTTCAAAAATCAAATAGAAGCTGGAATGACCAAAGGAAAGGCTAGTGTTGGGGAAACACTGCCAGGTTTCTTATACTACAGAAGATCGAAGATGAAGATTCACTATGAAAATACTAATGTCATTGTGCAAGGAGTTGGATCATGACCAATTCTTCTCTAATTCTAAAGACTTAAGAACAATTTAGGTTATACATAAGAACTCCCTGTGTAGAAGACAAACCTGAATTTCCATCTGGAAGGTTAGGAGTCTCCTTCCCTGGCCGTCACTCAAAGCACAGACATCAATCAATAAGTGCTGGCTTGTGAAGTCAGGCGGATACGGTAAGTGACCTCAATGGCCACTTTTAGCCCCCAGATTCTAAATGTGAAGACACTGCAAGGTCAAATAAAAGTAAATTTAATTATAAATAAATAATAGCATTTGGGAACAGAAGGCTGCCTCCTTCATGAACCCATACTGATTTTATTATTTTCTTTTGGTTCCTGATAATTTAATTGCTTCTCTTAATGTTTATAAATTTTCAGAGACTGGGCAGCCTATTATTCTGAATTAGAAAGTAAAAAAATCAAGAATTTGTGGGTTCTTAGTCCCTCCACAGATTTGCCACGTGGCCTTAGGCAAGTTGCTAAATTTCTGTAATATTGAGTCATGACATTAATAATTGAAGGTGTTAAAAATTAAAAGTCAACAATAAAAATTGCTCATTCTTAATAGCCAATATTCTTTAAAGTTGGATTTGTTGACAGATCTTCCTTTCTTTTTTGAGTTAAAATAAGAATCTTTCAGTATATAATATAACGAACTCTTATTCTTTGCTTGTTAGTGACAAGTGAGCATTATTGAATTCAATGCCTAAAATTGTAAAGGAATGTTTAAATTGAGGCTAAAATTCTCACTGGAAAACATAAAACAATTTATGGTTTATGGTTTCCCCTTTTGATTTGTTAAAAAAAAAACTTTCAATAATTTCTGATTTAGTAATAAATTTTTTTGTTTATTAATTGAATATCAAGGTATGGAGGCCATTGTGTAAATTTTTACAATCAAAACCACAGGTAACAGTTTTCTTGAAACAATTCTTTGCCTGTATTTGCTTAAAAAATATTTTTGTTGCTTAATTATTACATTAAGCATCAAGTGATAAAAATCCCTAGCAATTCAATAGGAATTAATAAAGCTGTAGGATTTATCTCCTATTGTCAAAATCCATGGAATGAAAATCAATCATTATTCCCTACTTAAAAATTCAATAAACTATGCTTCATATCTAGTTTGGTGAATTTCTAGAACACAAATTACTCTTATTCTGTTTTATCATTTTGCTTATTAAAGGCCAAAATAATAAAAAGGACACTGGAAATAATGGAAAAACCTTTCCTTGGAAGCACATTTAGATTAAAAATATTAGTAGTGAAGTCATCTGCATTCCAAACTGGCCCTTTAGGTTGCGCTCTGTTATGCAAACTGATCTTGCCCTCTCTGAAGCAGATACAAAAATTGTACTTCTGCATATATGCCAAAAAATGGCTCTTTGTCTAGTAGTCCTACATCAACTGCCCAGTTTTTCAATTCACTCACCCTGTTTGTAGAATTGTATTTGTATTCACAATGCAATCTCTTTGCTTTCACAATGAAGTAATTAAAGAGTTCTGATTTTCCAATTATGCCCATGTTTATCCCAGAACACTGCTCGTTGGCCTTTGTTAACCTATGCATAGATTCTACGTTGGCTTTGATGAAATCTGCAACAATGTCTTCTTCTCTGGAATGTCCCATATGACATTAAGCAAATTTCCCTTTTGATACTATGTGATGGTGATAAGATTCATTCCTCCAGTTTACCTACTATGTTTCAGACCCTCTCATAATTTTCCATTTGATAAGTACACTACTGCAGGGAAATAATGGAGAGAAGAGAGTCAAAGATCCGTGCAATCTCGACCAACTTACTTAAATCTCTGCTCCTGGTTCCTAATTTTTAAAATGAGCAGTTCATATTTGGTCCTTTTCAATTATAAAAGGCCATGGGTTTCATAGCATTTTGATGTCATGTGTATCAATATTGGTGGTGAGACTATTCTCATTTTCTTTCTTTTTCCCCTTCCTCTTCTCTTTTTATTCCTCATAACAGTGTTTCTCTTCTTCCCTATAGCAGTGCTTATGCATGTTTATTATTACACACACTTTTTAGCACTAATATGATTATTTCTTTCTGTTTTGAAGAAGTTCATTTATAACAAATCCTTACAAGTGTTGTTTATGATATCATTATAAAAATGCTTACTACTAGAATACAGTTGACCTTAATCTATATATGATTTCCACTCTAATAACGGCCTGAAATTTTCCAAGAGGCTCTAGCTCACAGACCTTCAACTACAGGCCCCACTTCCCACTGGCTGCTCATTGAATGAACATGGCAGGGATGCTAAGACAGGACTGTTCTTGAGGGACTCACACGCCTTTTAAGACTTTGGCTCCAGAACACTCCAGTGGAATAACCGAACCTTCCTTAGGTGACAGGGCTGTCTAGGAAGCTTCCCTTTTTCTCTCCTTCACTCGAAGTCAGACTGACATTAAGGTTTTAGAGCTCTCCCAGCCTTCCCTGGCTCCCTCCCCATTTCTTCCCATGTAATCCAATGCAGCTTCCCTAGTGATATCCTTGCACTTTACATCTCATCTTGCTATGTGCTTCTCAGAGGACCCAAACAAACATAGGCCTCAATGACTAGGCAATACACAAATAACCCAATTTTCAAAAAGTAAAATAAAGAAACATAAGCTTTGGATGTATTGAGATCAAATCAAATAAAAACAAAAGTGATCAACAAACAGCAAGAGTTTGATATTTACAGGTTAAAATGCCCTCTTGTAATTTCTTTACAAAGGAGGAAATTGACATTTAAGCCATTTCTACTTCAAGTTCTAAACTGTCCTTGGCACTGTACATGCAACCTCACACATAATGCTCACATCAGCATTCTATTTGGCAGATAAGGAAAACTGAAACTCAGAGAGGCTAAGGCTAAGTATCCCCAGCTAGAGTGGTGGAGTGGAAACTTGAATCTAAATTTTAAACACATTCTTAGTCCTTCATTCCACACAACATTTTCTATCGCGCTAGACTGAAAGATCAAGGGGAGATAACAGTTGCCACATTTTTCATGTTGTTCTTGTTTTTACATGGGTTGCACTAATGCATAGCTGCTTAACCAAAACATATCAAATAATTGTAATGAGTGCATCCACGGCAAACCTCATTGACTGCAGCATGCCATGGGACTTGCCCTGTTCTAAATGGCTGAATTTATCATAAACATAGAAAATATGCTTGTCAAATTTGCAGAAGGTAACGCGGGTTTGTTGACATGGAGGGTGATGCATTTAGAATGCAAAACATTCTTGATAGAATAAAATGAATTGAAAACAGCAAGATGAAGTTTAACAGAGAAAACATATGGCCCTGATTTTAAGTTCAAAAAGACAGTTCTGTAAGTATAGGATGTAACTGCTCAAAGATGAGACCTTTTTTTTTTTTTTTTTCTAAATGTAATATATGGGTTGGTCTTCTGAAATAAGAAGAGTTCATGTAGAGGTCCAAGATTTTATATGACCACAAACTCAATATGAGCCAACATTGCTACTATGATGCTAAAAAAGAAAATTTACTTTTGGACTGTACTAATTTACACATGGCATTAAACTCACAGATCTGGGTCTGAGCACCAGTTTTAAGAAGTGCTCCATAAACTCCAGGTTTAAGGAGAGATGCTGAAAAATTGTCCTGGATCAGAATTTACTCCTACATACCTTCAACAAAATTTAAGTACGAACTAGAAAACAGAAGTGAAGGCGATGAAAATGTGACCTTTGACCTCAAGGAGTTTAAAGCCTGAGCTGATAATCTGAATACTTAGCATAGAGAAAGCAAAACTATTAAGAAAATGAAGTTGTTCTCAGATATTCGAAAATATTTTGAGAGGAAAAGTTTAACTTTTCCTAAGCCTGATTCCTTCCATTCCGGCTAGCCTCAGAGAAAAGATGGCGGCTTCCTGCAAAGCACCATGGGAAACAGTTATGTTCCCAGTACTTCATAAAATCACTCTTGGTCAACAGTCAATGGCCTCCTGATTATGAACACCAATGTTGTGAATCCTATGGCCTGAATCTGACTCCCATCCCTCCAGAGAAAGGGATGGTAATAGTTGTTCCTCCGCCTTCGCAAACTGTAACAGTAATTGTTCCTGTATCCCTGCTCCTGCTCACACGAGAAAAGGCTATGTAGTGATACAGCTTAAAATCCCCACAAGCTAAGGATCAAGATCACCTTTCCGGAATCCAACACCCAGCCTTGTTGCATTGCCTTGCTCTGCCCAGAGTGTGATGGGCAATGTAGGACCCATACATTTTCTCATCTTGTCTCTGAGACCTATTCCCTATAAATGCTGCTCCAGCAGATCTGCTAGGAAATTTGCCCTTCTTTGCATAACACATATGTAAGAGGAAATACAAATTAGGTACTCAAATGTTTGTTAAATAAACCATCTAGGAACTAAACCCTAATCAGTTCCAGTAAGTCACATCCAGCAAATTTTCACTGGAGTAAGAAAGAATGTTATAAAATTAGAGGTAACGAAAGATGCAAAGAATGGTTTTTATGAGGTAGGATCTTTCAGCCAGTGGTAGCCTTCAAGTAGGGCTGAGGATATCACTTAAATATATTATTTGCTTTATTTTCACTTTGAAGTAACTCTTTAATAGGTGGAAACCCTGGTGGCACAGTGGTTAAAGTGCTATAGCTGCTAACCAAGAGGTTGCCAGTTCAAGTCCACCAGGCACTCCTTGGACACTCTACGGGGCAGTTCTGCTCTGGCCTATAGGGTCCATACGAGTCGGAATTGACTCGACGGAAACGGGTTTGATTTTTTTTTTTTTTCTTATGATAGGTGGAAAATGCTCTCGTGATACATCTCCACATCCTCTTCCAATTCTCAAATTCTATTGTTCTCATGTTTTGGATGGGAAAATGTGAAACCGTAGCTAAGCAATTATCTCCTGTGGTTGAGTAAATACAGGTTCTGATCTGTATACGTTCTCGATGGCATTGTTTTCTGACTCTATCATTCGTACATTTGCTTTACCATCTTCACCTCTCAACTCTTAATGTTACAGCTGGCAGTTAGTGCTACAATTTGGTTTCCTTCATTAGCTCTATGGTATTTATTTTTAAATGCTTTAAAAATATGTGTACTAAAATGAATTTTGCCTTTTTAACTTTTAGAGTGCAAATCAAGTTTAGTAAAAGGTTATGTTTTATAAAAACATTGGAAGGATTTCTTGAAAGCATGACTGAAGCCTATTATTTTTCCTCCCCGGAAGGAAATGTTATAAATGTGGAAATGTTATAAAAGGTGTAAAATTCAGTACCTTGAAAAACTCTTAAGAAAGGGATCTCATTTTTATACTATCCTGAAAGATGATACATGTTGGCAGTACTCAACATTATGACTCAGCTTGGCATTTCAAAATATACCTTAATTAGTTTTGTTCTAGAATAATGAATTCTGTCATTAATCAGCCTCAGTTGTTTCCCATCTCATAACACACCAAACCGTGTAGTTAAAGCAGCAAAGCCAAAATGCAAATCTTAAAACAATCTTGATTAGGGATTGTAAAAATATTCTGCCCACCTGGTAAAAAGCTATAAATAGCTAATTTCAAAATAGAACATTTACTGTACCTGTGAGACAAATAAGTAATCAAATCTTTGTGAAAAACACACGGAGAAAATAAGATATACCATCATTTCTTATCCTAGAGATTTCCCATTTATTCACTGTTTCTTGTGTGGTACCTGATTTGTATACTACAAATGTTTTAGGATGGGAATAAGATTAACAGTTACCTAACATGCAAGATTTTTTCCCCCAGCCATTTTTTAAATAATTCACCCTCTACTAAGTTCAGCAATGGGAATCTTTCATTTTTTTTTTAAGTAAATAAATGTGAACATTATTAGATATTTGATATCGTTGTTAGTTGCCCTCAAGTCGATTTCCACTTACCTCAGCCCTGTGTGTCAGAGTAGAACTGTGCTCTATAGAGTTTTCAAAGCTGTGACTTTTGAAAGCAGATTGCCAGGCCTGTCTTCCTAGACACCTCTGGGTGGGTTCTAACAGCCAAGTTTTCAGTTAGTAGTTGAGCTCTTAATTATTATAGTTAGTCTCTGATATGACTATATTGCATGTGTCTAGGACTATTTTTCTTTTAGTAGTTAGGACTATTCATATGGAAGAGAACAAGGAGTGCCATATTTTTAATAACAATTAAATTTTACATACCACCTAAACATGTGATTTAAATTGAGATGCTCCAAACAAGGACTTTGGGAAATTGGATAGAGAATGAAGCAATAAATAAATAAACGGATGAATAAATAAATAGAATTATAGACTTAAGAATGAAAGATAGTGCCTGGCTAAATTATTGTATTTATTGTGAGTTCTTTTACATCATCTATTTTGAATACCTTTACATGGATTTAAAAAAAAAAAAAAAAAACTGAGATCTTTTGTAATGTTATTTTATCGCCTTGATTAAGAAAAGGAGTTTCTTATACTATAGATGCCCCCTGTTATCTAATAGGATAAAGACCAGTGAACAATTAATTAAAAATGTGTGAATCTGCTGACTGGAGTAGCACATAGATTTTCTTTCCTAAAGCACCCTTATGGTGTATAGACTACAATTTCGAGTTTTAGTTTCTTTAAGTTGAATTAATTCCAAAAAGACATGAACAAAGCAATATCCATAAACCATTCTAGATATGTAAAGTGTATCTCCCAATCTTTTATTTGTTTCATACACACCTCTTTAACAGCAGACACCTGATAGTTTTTTCAAAAGTATTTAACTTGGTTTTTATAGAAACAATAGTTTTCTTTCTTTTCACACTGCTATTTCACCAGTTATGTATTATAAAATTAATTACATTAATTTATTACAATAACAAGTACATAATCAAGTTTCAGAATAAAAGCAACACATTCTTGATAAGCATAATAATAAATACCATATCCTCCTGATACGACGTAACACTTAAGAGAAAAAATGAATGTTGTACGCTAGAGTGTAGCTAAAAAATACTGTCTGTGTGCTAAAGACATGGCTCAGTATGAAAGCATCTTGAAATTCAGTTAAGTGGAGGTAAATGAAGAAAGTTCTTAAGTAGGAACCTTGGTGATGCAGTGGTTAAGTGCTCACTGCTAACTGAAAGGTCAGTGGTTTGAATCCACCAGCTGCTTCACAGGAGGAAGATGTGGCAGTCTACTGCCGTAAAGATTACAGCCTTGGAAACCCTATGAGGCAATTCTACTCTGTCCTATAGGGTCGCTATGAGGCAGAATCGACTTGACAGCAGCAGGTTTTGCTTTCTGGTCTCTACTGGGATCTGTTTATTTAGATGCAAACTTTTTAGCAGAGATATAGATAGCCAATAACTATCATCAATATTTCACAAAGGAAATGGTAATCTCATTTTTAATGTAATAATAGCCAATAACTATCATCAATATTTCACAAAGGAAATAGTAATCTCATTTTTAATGTAATAATTTGCCTTGAACCAGTAATAAATGAAAGAGATGGAAAAGGTCCAATTTTCAGTGTAAATCAGAATCAGTTATTATTTCTGTACCTACTAAAAATTGTAAATGCTTTTCTTTGCTCTGGCTCCAATTCTTAAAGGAACAAATTTGTAGATAAGTGTGTACCTCATTGGCAATAATGACCATGAGTCTTTCAAAACTGCTTGGACTCAAGAATTCTCTTAAGAGTGGTAGGTAATAATTAGGGTCAGATCTCTGATAAGTAAAGATACGTGTGAAAAACTTAGGAATTTCCTAAATGATAAATTTCTGTATTCTTTCACTGGATCATTTTATTTGGGAGTACTCAGACAAAAAGTCCTTTCAGAATGTCCTGTGGAGTCTTAATGAAAATAGACAATATCTGAAGAGAGAGCTTGTTTCATGTCTAGCTTCAGGAGACTGTTCATGAATATATTATGTCTGAAACAGGTTAGAGATAGTATTTATGCTTGGCTGTTTGTAAAACTGCTTTTTCTTGAATGATGTGCAGCTGTAATCTTAAAATGCTTGTGTACTTTGAAAATAGCTATGCTAGTGTTTTAAACAATCTATTTACTTCTTATGATAGAGATGTTGAACACTTCATAACCTACATGCTTAAAATAAAAAGTGTCATTTGAATTTTATTTTTTGTAAATGTTTCATAAGTATGTTGCTAAAGCGTGCTGGATATATCAGACATCTCATTATCCACACAAGCAATGCAAATCCCCTGGCCTATTTTTGACAATAAAGCAAAAGCTCTGGAACTGAGTTTTAAAGGAAAGTAAAAGATCAAGTAGCATACATTTTTCTTCAGTTGTTGGCATCTGTTTTAGGCTGAGTTCTCTAGAGAAGCAAAACCAGTGCAGCGTATATATATATATATATATATATATAATATAGGAGAGAGAGAGAGAGATTTATCTCAAGGAAATGGCTCACATGGTTGCAGAGGCTGCCAAGTCGCAAGTCCATGAGTCAGGCGTCAGGCTGCACTCTTCTCCTGTCTCATGTAGCTGCAGGGGCTGACGAGCCCAAGATTGGCAGGTCAGATGGAAGGCCACTGGCTCACAGGCTGTGTAGGCCAACAAATCCCAAGATCAGCAGGCAATATAGCAGGGCACTGGATCAGGTCCCAAGAACTGAAGGTCAGATGATGACAAGCTGGATGCAAGATTCCAAGCAAGCAAATGAGCTTTGCCAGAATGTCCATATATATTGGATGTAGGCAAAACCCCCAGGAAACACCTTTTCAACTGATTGGCTGCTTACATAAGATCGCAAAATGGTAGATGATGACCTTACTGCATAATTGCCAAATTACATCATTATGTAACTGCCAAACTACATCATTACATAACTGCCAAACCACCAAGAATCATGGCCCAGCCAAGTTGACATACAACCTTAACCATCACAGCATCTATAGGTAGAATGTCAAGTCTGGCAATCAATCTTGAAAAGAAATTTGATGCTTGTTGGATAGAAGCCAGCATTTTATTTCATTTAGGCGATAATATAACTTTAGTTTCAGGATGTATCTTTTAACTATTTACTAATCTTCTACCTCTTGGAAGAAAATAGAATCCTATATCTTGAAGCATTTGCTAATTTAACGTCCAACTATATATATTAGATAGCCACACCAACTTGAGGTTTTAAATGTCCAAATATAGAAATGAAAAATATCAGATATTACAGCTATTGATACAGAACTCTCAAAGATGACCAGGGATCAGCTATATTGAGTTTTCTTTAGTGACGGATTTACTTTAAAGAAAAATATTGCTTGTCGGTTAGCATAGTTGTACTCAAACATTTTTAGAGTTTATAAAATAATGGTATAAATACATCTCTTCATTGTGATTCCTTAAGTAGTTGGAAAAATAATGATATCACAAAGAAATAAAAATGTATGGCAAATGTCCTTTGCCATGAGACCAGAAAGACTGAATGATGCCGGACTACCATTATTGAACATTTTGATCAAAGATTCTGTAGAAGAATCCTGGTCAAAAGGGGAAAAATGCAGAACAGAATTTCAAAATCTCATGGGCTACTGACTCCCTGAAGCCCTGAGGGTTGGATGAACACCTGAAACTACTGCCCTGAGATAATCTTTAAACCTTAAACCAAGAAAATATCCCCTGAAGTCTTCTTAAAACCAAATAGTTTGACTAGTAAAAATAGTTGCCTTGAGCATTATGCTCTTTTAAGTACTATCTGTATGGGATCAGACTGACAACAGCAACTGGAAAGATTAGATACATACCTTAGGGGACAGAGAATTTATGTTAATGAAGAAGGAACAACACAGAAAAAGAGGGTGAGAATGATTGCACAACTCGAAGATTGTAATCAGTGTCACCAAATGTACATGCAGAAACTGTTGAACTGATGTATAAAATTTTAAAAAGAATCACGATAAAAGTAAAAAAAAAAAATTGAATGGCAAGTGTAATACATATAAGGCAAAAAATTCATCTCAACATTTTAAAGCAATGCAAAAACTCACAAAGATACGTAAATGAGATCGATGAAACTATTTTCAGCACCTCATTCTTCTTCTAAACTCCCTTTAGGCTTGGCTCCTCCTCCCTTCTTCCTGTCTTTGTTCAGCCTTTCCCTTTTTAAGAAATATGCATATAAAACAACTGTGGAAAGTAGAAGCTAATACGCTTGCAGGATTTAACATCATCACACATGCCACATCTCCTCCTTGGAAGGAGCTTCTACTGCTTTTTGTAAGCACCCCTTCAGCATTAAAACACTCATCAAGGTTTACCTCTTCAAAGAAGCTTGGACAGATTAGTCACAATAATTTTATTCACTCCAGAAAAATCATCTTGCTAAAACTTCACCTAGTTTTATCTCTCTGTTGATCTCAATGAAAATACTTGTACTAAAAAAAACAAAAATCAATCATTCAATAAACATTTTTAAAATAGCCGTGTAATTTAATTCATTAATGTATATTATATTAACCCTCACTTTTAAATCCCTAAATCCAGATTTACTGTACATATTCTGAATTATATATGGCCTTACATGAAACCTGAATCTCTCTGACCCTGCCCTACAGGGATATAGGGACTGGTGAAGCAGAGACTCCAGACCAGTGAAATGTCAGTGATTGGTGTTCTATACACCATAGCATGGAGACTAGTAGACCCAAAGGATTTGAGTCAAGTCAGAATATGCTAGAATGAGTCAAGTTTCAAATACTGGCTATCACAAATACATACACTAAGTATAATCGTCAAGAAGCAGCACCAAGGTCAGAATCACAGAACATGAGATTAAGATTAGTTGGGAATGGGATCAGACAGGTCTGGAACACTGAAGAGAAAACCTCTAATTGCTAGAAATGCTATCTATGTATTCACAGTTTAGACTTAAGATTTTGGATGTGAAATTAAGTAGTTGATTATAAGACTAAAACATGATAGACTCAGTCTTTTAAAAAATATTCGAACATTACAATATTTTATGATCTTATGGTGTCTGTAAGCAAAGATTAAATTACTCCACTTGGCTAACTAACACTTTACGTACAATTTTGAGATTTCAGTACTTAAATAAGTATAAACACAAAATGTATAGTAAAATATAAATCCATAATTAAAAAATCAATAAATTTATGTATACTAAAATGGAGATTTTCCCAAGATAGCCTGAGTAAAAAAGACAGAGATGCTCAAGATACTATATACAGGATTAACCCATTTTTATTAAACATTGTATATACAGAAGAGATATATTCTAAAAAGGTAGTCACAAAATTTCTAACAATGAATATCTTTAGTATCTTTAGTTTATTATGAAAGGACATTCTTTGGTTATTTTTATTTTATCCACTTTTTAATGTTTAAATTTTTACATGTGTGAATTATTTTTAATAACACATTTAAAAGTTTTTTTAACCCCTATAAAAGAAAAAATAGCTTACTTAAAAATCTTTAAATATTAAATATTAGCAAAAATAAGACCCATCCATGTACAATTGTTATTAACATATCTCACGCTTGCATCTTCGGTACAAAAGATTTTTTACTTCTTTTAATTATGCAAATCAGTATTATTTAGAGGCTTGGCCTTATTTGTTTTTTCCTCAGTTCTTGAACTTAAATTTACATATGTCCACCAAAAGGGGAAAACTCCACAGGTACTATAAGCTGCTAGAATTCCCATGCCAGAACTGCTATCGCTTTGTGAATTACCGCTCTCTCTGACTCTGTTTCTCTCTCCCTGATTTTCATGAATACAAATACACAACTACTTAAAAAACATACCTAATTTTCCTCCAAGGACATGCACACCATGGCAGGGGAGTAGTTGAGATACTGTGCTGTTGTTAGTTGCTGTCGAGTTGACTCCAACGCATGGTGCTCCCATGTACAACAGAAATAAACATCGCTTGGTCCTGTGCCATCTTTGTAATTGTTGGTATGTTTGAGCCCATTGTTGTGGCTGCTGTGTGTTTTCAGTGCCTTCCAACCTAAGAGGCTGATCTTTGAACACTTTATTAGAAAATATTCTGTAGTGTTCCATAGGATTTTCACTGGCCGATTTTTGGAAGTAGATCACCAGGCCTTTCTTCCTAGTCGGACTTAATCTAGAAGCTCTGTTGAAACCTATCCACCAAGGGTGACCCTGCTGGTATTTGAAATACCAGTGGCAGAGCTTCCAGCATTACAGCAGCACACAAGCCATCACAGCATGACGAACTGACAGACAAGTTGTAGTGAGAAAAAGTTTCTGTTGCTGTTGAGCTGATTCTAATTCATAGTGACCATAAAGGACAGAGTAGAACTGCTCTATAGGGTTTCCAAGGCTGTAAACTTTACAACAGCAGACCGCCACATCTTTTGGTTAACTTTTTGGTTCAGAGCCAAGAGTTTAACCGCTTTGCAACCAGGGTTCCTTCAAATTAATAATCATTCACTGGCACCAGCCTATGCCTAAAATAAGCCCAGTATTGGCACTGATCCTAGATCACTAGTCAAAATACCTTGATCCCTTTTAGTGAATTTCTTCTTATGACTCCTGGGAAGATGTCATCTGATCTTTATACCATCTGATCTAAGTTGGAGGGTCACAAATGTATCTAAATTGTCTAATATTGAACCTCAAAAGGAAAGCAGCCCAGTTCTTAATCAGATTTCCCCAAGGAAAAACCTTGTCTCCAATGAAAATTTTCTATCCTGTAACCAACAACTTTTGAACTCTAAATTTAAGGAGCACTGCCTTTATCCAGCTATAAAGAATCGTGTTAGAACTTACCCAGGTTAATGGAAACCTCCTTACCTTATACAGTGTTTGAATTAGATAATTCAACTAGATGTGGCAGAAACCAGCTCTGGCTAATCTACACAAAAAAAAGAACTGAATAATAATTAGATTTAAACTTAAGAAGTAACGGGCATCATCTACATTAAGACAACTTTAAAATGCTAATGAGAGCCAGAAAGGAAAAATTGACTATTTTTGGATGGGAAGACCTAAATTATGTATGTCAGTTCTCCAAAATTTATTATAAATTTAATGCAATTTTATAATATGCCAATAAGATTTCTCTAGTAACTAGATTAGATCATCCATAAACATGCATAAGAAAAATGAGCAAAAATATTTTAAATGCTGCCAAAAAAAGAGCACTGACGTGTCTCACACTGCTAGTATTAAAACATTATGAAGCTATAGAAGTTAAAATATTTTCTCTTCATTACATGCCATTGGATTGACTGACCACCAACCACTTTCTGTCCTTGAGACACTTCATTCAAGTATCACATTCCTTGGAAAGAGATTAAAATGCTAACCCTTGGCACATCTTGAAACTAATACTACATGATTTCAGGAATGTCTAGGCCCCCAAAAAAGAGTTGGATGTGGAGTCAGATCCACTCCTAGTATTAACCCAAGAGAAAAGAGAACACATGCTATGTATGGCAGCTTTATTCATAATAACCTAAAACTGGGAACAACTCAGATGTCCATCAAGAGGAGAAGTGATAAACAAACTATATTACATTTATGAACTGCACTAATATTCAGAAAAGTAAAACAAAACAAATATTGACTGATAAATGAATGGATTGTAAAAATTTTATGTTAAACAGAAGAAGCCAAATAGAAAAGAATATATACTATATGATTCCATTTACATAAAGCCTAAGAATGCTGAATACTAATCTATGGTGAGAGAAATCAGGTCTTTATTGTTTAGCATTAGTGGGAATTAGGGAGTGAGGGGGATTTACTCAAACGGAGCAAGAACAAATTTTCTAGAGTGATAAAAATGTTCCATATTTTGGCATGGTAGTGGTTACATGGGTGTATACATTTGTCAAACTCATTGCACCATATAATTTTGACCCATAAGTGATTTATACCTCAAACAAAAAATACAGAGAGAGTACATATCTTTAAAAAAAGAAAGGGAAAAGAGAAGTTGAACATAACAAACTAGATATGCATTACAATGCATCCCTTGGATATCCAATAAAACACATCTCCTTCTTTCCATTGATGTAATTCCACTAGTCATTACCTCTTTTCCTATTTTGTATCAGCAGGCATGATCTTAACCCTCATCTCAACCAACGCTATAACTCCTCTCCTTTCCTTTCAGATTTTCTAATAGCATGACAAGCTCAAAATCATCAGGAGGCAGTCTCAGATTCCAATTGAGTGAGCCTGTGATTATGTATGACTAAACCTTCAAATTAACAGAAAGCAGAGATAAGAATATGAAAAACCAACATTTTAAGATATTAGCTGTAAGTAGTAGAGTTGTAATGTCAATTCTTCTCTTCCTTCCTCCTTCTTTACTCTACTTATGGAGACTGCTGCACCCTGTCTCCCTCTCTTCCAGCATTGTTTTGTTTGTTTGCTTGTTTGTTAGTTTGTTTTTTTGGTTGGTTTTCTGGAAGGACCAGTGCATTTCTGTTATGTTGTTTGAGTGAGATAGCACTATATATTGGTTCTTATTTCATAACACATACTTAAGATAACACTTTTTCCCCTAAAGTTATTTTTTCCTAGTTAGAACATTAGCCTTAAATGAGCATGTCACTGTTCTCTAGGGCCACCTGATTCTGGGCTTAAGATAAGAGTAGAGAATTTTATGGGACTCTGTCCATTCCATTTTGATATGAAGGGAGTTCCATAGTTAAGATCAAATGTGTGAGATATACCAAGGCTATGTAATAGATGCACACATAAGCCTGTGGTAATGGCAGAGGGATGAAAGACAGGGACATCAAATACAATACAAAAATAGGCATAGTTCCGGTTACATCTGTCCTCCTAATGTAAGAATTCAGTGCAATCAATTGACTGCCATTTAACTGGATGGTTCCTTTGAACTATGGAATCATGCTGGAGATCAAGGATGGAAAATTAGGCACTCAGCCATCCTGGAAGCCAAGTCTGCCTTGATGAGGTACAGTACAATTTTTTGAGACAATTTATATAATCTCCATCTCTATCACTGTGACCAGTTTACTCAAGAGCCAATTTAAACAACAATAAGCTATTTAGAGACAAAGGCTGACGAACATCTATGGAGTGGTTATCCTATTCATCTTACGAAAAACCATTTCTACATCAGAGACCTTTTATATGAGAATTCAAATGAATGCAAATTTTCTCTTGAACTGGATCCATTTTTAAAACTCTGTCCACATATCTCTCTTTTTTTCATTCTTGCTCCTTCTCTCTTTCCAGGTAGTTCTTTATCTGAATGGAAGAGAGATAATACATGGAAAACTGTTGCTATGCATAGTATGGTAGATATCTAAGCAGTGTGGTAGGGGTAGAAGGAAAAAATATCATAACCAGGTGATCTCAGGGTATTGATTACAGATGGCAAAATTCATCACAGTTCCCAAGATTATGAATAAGATTTTGTAGGAAAACAATGGAGGTGTGGTGAAGTAATAGTATAACCAGAGCACATGGCACATTGAGAGATGGATTTGAAATGTAGGTAGAGACAGTTCAGTGGGATATTTACATTTCCATATAGAAGAATTTTATGTTATTTTGTCTAAAGTTGATAATTATTACATGTTTGATCAAGGAAATATATCAGCCTGATCTTCATTTCAGGAATATAATTCTGATATCACCATGCAGAATGGCTTAGACTGAAAGATATTAGAGGAATGGAGATAAATTTGGAAGAAAAGTAATAAGGAATTAATATACCAGCATTAAAAGTGGAAGGGAGACTTAGTTGGAAAAAACATTAGGGATGTAGAATCAATACAACTTGATAATTGATTAGATCCAAGAGTTGAGAAAGAACTAATAAAGATGATTCTAAAGAGCTCCCTCTGATTTCCATCTCTCTTGTGACCCACAATGGACCAGAAGTGTAATATAGCAGTAGTGGTCTCCTTGATAAGCAACAGGGTTCCAAAAATGTATTAAGGACTCCTGAACCCAAGGCCACCATGTGTCTGTCAGTTGAAGAAAATTACAAGACCACAAGAGCCAAAGTAAGAACTTGAGTATATCCCACCTGAGTTTAAAGAACATCTCAAGAATAGGTTTGATGCATTGAACACTAATGACCAAAGACCAGATGTTTTGTGGAATGACATCAAGGATATCACCCATGAAGAAAGCAAAAGATCATCAAAAAGACAGGAAAGAAAAAAAGACCAAAATGGATATCAGAAGAGACTGAAACTTGCTCTTGCATGTACAGTAGCTAAAGTGAATGGAAGAAATGATGAAATAAAAGAGCTGAACAGATGATTTCAAAGGATGGATGAAGAAGACAAAGTATTATAATGAAACGTGCAAAGACCTGGAGTTAGAAAAACAAAAGGGAAGAACACTCTTGGCATTTCTCAAGCTGAAAGAACTGTAGAGAAAATTCAAGCCTCGAGATGCAATATTGAAGGATTGCCCAGGGAAAATATTAAATGAAGCAGGAAGCATCAAGAGAAAATGGAAAACACAGAGTCACTGTACCAAAAAGAATTGGTTGATGTTCAAACATTTCAAGAACCCATGGTACTGAAGGAAGAAGACCAAGCTGCACTGAAGGAAATGGGAACAAGGCTCCAGGAATTGACAGAATACCTATTGAGATGTTTCAACAAACAAATGCAGCCCTGGAATCACTCACTAATCTATGTCAAGAAATTTGGAAGACAGCTTCCTGCCCAACTGACCAGAAGAGATCTGTATTTGTGTTCATTCCAAAGAAAGGTGATCCAACCGAATGAGGAAATTATCAAACAATATCATTAATATTATACACAAGTAAATTTTTGCTGAAGATCATTCAAAAGTGGTGGCAGCAGTGTAGTGACAGAGAACTGCAGAAATTCAAGCCAGAGTCAGAAGAGCACATGGAACAAGGAATATCAGAGTTGATGTCAGATGGATCTTGACTGAAAGCAGAGGATACCAGAAAGATGTTTACTTGTGTTTTATTGATTATGCAAAGGCTTTTGACTGTGTGGATCAGAACAAATTATGGATAACATTGTAAAGAATGGGAATTCCACAACAATTAGTTGTGCTCATGCAGAACCTGTACACAGACCAAGAGGCAGCCATTTGAACAGAACACGTGGATACTGCGTGGTTTAAAGTCAGGAATGGTGTAGGTCAGGGCTGTATTCTTTCACCATATGTATTCGATCTTTATGCTGATCGAATAATCTGAGATAAAGGAGTATATGAAGAAGAGTAGGGCATCAGGATTGGAGGAAGACTCATTAACAACCTACATCATGCAGATGCCACAACCTTGCTTGCTGAAAGTGAAGAGCACTTGAAGCACTTATTGATGAAGATGAAAGACTAAAGCCTTCAGTATGAATTATACGTTAACAAAAAGAAAACAAAAATCCTCACAACTGGACCAATAAGCAACATCATGATAAACAGAGAAAAGATTGAAGTTCTCAAGAATTTCATTTTACTTGGAGCCACAATGAACATCCATGGAAGCAGCAGTCAAGAAACCAAAGGATGCGTTGCACTGGGCAAATCTGCTGCAAAGGATCTCTTTAAAGTGTTAAAAAGCAAAGATGTCACTTTAAGGACTACGATGTGCCTGACCCAAGCCATAGTGTTTTCAATCCCCTCGTATGCTTGTAAAACCTGGCTATGAATAAAGAAAGTCAAAGAAAAATTAATCCCTTTGAATTATGGTGTTTGTGAAGAATATCGAATACACCATGGACTGCCACAAGAATGAACAAACCTGTCTTGGAAGAAGTACATCCAGAATGCTCCTTAGAAGTAAGGATGGCAAGACTTCATCTTACATACATTGGACATGTTATCCGGAGGGAACAGTCTCTGGAGAAGGACATCATGTTTGGTAAAATGCAGGGTCAGAGAAAAAGAGAAAGACCCTCAGTGAGATGGATTGACATAGTGGCTGTAACATGGGCTTAAGCATAACAACAATTGTGAGAACGGTGCAGGACCAAGCCATGTTTCATTTTGTTGTACGTAGGGTTGCTATGAGTCAGAACTGACTCAAGGGCACCTAACGACAACAACAAACACCAAGATAGAAATCCTTATATAATGGAGGGACAGTCATGGTGATAATTCTAAGAAAGGGCCTTTTACTAAGTGCATTTTTTGTCTGTGGCTTTTGTATTAAGAGAATTTCTGCTTCCCTTTCCCCAAGATAGCTAATCATTATGCAATTCTCTCCTTAGCCTGTTTCCCTGCTTCATTCCTGATGTCTTTGTCTCCCTTACTTCAGGAATGTCTTGTTTGTTAGCTTGTTTTTTAGTTTTCGTTGGTTTTTATAGATTTTATCAAATAATCCAGAGCTTTTGAAGCGATCTCCAAATACTCTCCAAAGTCAAAATACCTTGGTTTTCCACATTGAACACTGAACTGAATTCTCTATGGCCTTTTCTGGATTTGATTCCTACCATGGTTCTTTCCCTGAGTGAGACCTTTTGCCCTGATGATACTTCATAATTCTTTTGTTTTCCTACCACTTCCATTTTCTTACCTCTGAACTGCCCACTTTCACACGTAGCCTGTCTTCTTTGCAGTCAGGACATAGGTGCTGGAGTGTTACTGCCATTCCTTAATGCTAATGCTGACACAACAAACATCATAGGGAAACAGGAGAAAAGTGACTGGGAAAGTCATAAGTGTGTCTGAGTTTGATAAGTTATTAGCCACTTGATTCTAAGGTTTCAGAACACAGGCATTATGGTTATATGCAACCTGTTCTTATATATTTGCTTTCTCTAATCAAGACAAAAAAATTGATGTGGAGAAACTACTGTGGATGATAAATATAAAGCCAAACTACATCCTGTATTGTACAAGATCCAAGGCTCTTGTTATGTCTTTGAAATATTGGTTAGGTTTTAATTCATTAAACTTTCTATATAAATTTTTGTAAAAGTTAAAATTAACTTGTATTTATGAACACCAGATTCTAAACATTGAAAAATGATTAACTAATGGTTTTAGAATCTTCACCTAATCATGTTGATTATCTTGCTCTTAGATTTTTCTTTGTGGAATTAGGGTTTGCACAAGATGAATTCTAAGTACATTGATTGTTTTAGAACATGATCAATACCTAAAGATAACATATTCAATATCTAATCAAAGACACTCAAGACTACTCCTTTGGCCCTGCCTCCTTCTCTATGCCTCCCACCCCCATTAAAAAAAACTTTATAGTAACTACATTTTGCTTTAGGAGTACATAATTTTTTTTTTTAATTTTTATATGCATGTATCTTTATAAGCATAATAATATCTACTGATTAAGCTGATATTCAGGATTAATTCAAAAAAGTAAATTCTTGTTCTTAAATCAAATTAGAAATCCAAAATAATTTCTTCAGCCTCTATATCAATACTACTTTACAAGGGTAATTAATATATTTTTTTTTTTTTAATAAAGTGGTGGCTCCATTCCATGCCACAAATCTGATCATGGTCCTTTTTCAAAACTAAAGACCAATTTAGAAGAAACGAGATATGTTTTAGATAAGACTCAAAAAAATAAACAAGAATAATACCCTTTCATGTCCAATTATTTCAAGAATGTTTACCTCCTGCTGAGCAAAACCTAATAACAATTTAATTTTGCTTGGGGCAATATGGGTAGTCCTTATTTGTTTAAGCTTCACTTAAAATATACCCTATGACACCAAATGCCATATCACGGATGTTGTGGTTCATTAACTCAAGGCTATATCATACTCAAAAAGAAACATAGTTTTTCAATTAACCTGTAGATTTCAGATAACTGTCACAAACTCATTTACCATTCAGGACAATTACAAACTTTTAGAATTTCAATTTTTGGTTTCGTGAAACTTCATTTCTCAATACCTTACACTCTTTACTCAAATTGCTACAGATATAAGCCATTTTGTTTTAACAATCACTCTTATATTCATTTTCCCATGTATGCTTGCTGGAAGCCTTGGTGGTATCTAAATTAGACCTGGCAGATACAAAGAGAGACTTACCACTTTGGACACAATATCCTATGGGGCACCGGTTTGAAGGAGGCAAATCGAAAATGAAAAGAAATTTGACGCTACAAGGTTGAAGGCAAAAAAAAAAAGTTTGAAAGTGGCATGATTTAATATTACAATAACCTATGTTTATTTGTAATGTTTGGGGAATGCTATGGTTAGCTTAATTGAAAATTGTGGGTAATTCAAGGATACATATGCCATAACATGGTTTACTGATTTTCAAAGTAAAATGTGAAAAATACATTCAGCTTTAAAACTGAGTTTACCATAATTTAAACTTTGACGATTCAGAAAGTCCTTCATTGTTTGTATATTCTTGGCCTGCCAAAACATGCTCTCTCTCTAGCGGAAAATAATGGATTTTGTTTTTACTCAGCCCCAGGGGAAGCAAAGTGTCTTGCCACAAAGAGGAAGGATTGGTTAATGGGGAACAATTACTTATTTTAAAAACGATGTTTGTTCCACTTCCCTGTTGCCTATCAGAAGCGTCTGTATGTGGGAAATCAAGAGCAATGCCAAGAAGTAAACAAAGGGCATCGGAGACAGCCCATGCAAAAATTTACCAGCCCACCAGCCAGTCTGTTCCACTCCTTAAGCCCAACGAAGATCCACAAGAGACTAGAGCTCTTTTTCATGGGATGTAACCCCTGTGCTCATATACTTCAGTGTTCATTGTTTAATACAATAGAAAGGAGAAGTGAGAAGACAGGAGCATAGAGAAGTGACAGGAGGAGGAAAGAAGAGAAATACATTGCAATTCTACCTTGATTTATTCATTCAACCGTAATTAAGCACTGATATGTTGCAGGCATTGCATAAAACTCTGATGAAAGAGAACCTTAAGAAACTTAAAATTTAAGCAAATAAGGTAAGAGGCATGTAAACAAATAATCATAATATATTGTTATTAATGCTCAAAGAAAAGTATGCAGAAAGTACTAAGGAAGAAAAAATAGTGAAGAAGAATGAGTTGAGATTAATAAAAGAAAGAAGTTGTCAAAATTGTCCTATCAAGGAGGTGAAATTCGATGTATCTTGGGACATTGTTAAAATGTGAGGAATAACCAAAGGGAATCATAGTCAAGAAGCAGGAATGACTGTCCCACAAAAGTGTGTCCCACAGGATTGAAACAGTCCGTAAAGATCCAATTATCTACCTGAGCACAAAGGGACTTGTTCTTCTGTCTTCTACGCATCTTTTAAGACATATGGTGCACTTTATTCTCAAGATTAAAAAGTCCAATTTACAGTTTTTAATTTCTTCAAGGTTATCAGTGTGGTATACTAACTTTCTGTTATACTAACTTTGAACAATTTCTTAATTTCATAACTTTCTCATTAAAATAGAGACAATATTTTGACAGTACTCAGCTGTGGATTTTTCATTGTTCAGTAAATCTCTCCTTCCTCACCAATCCCAGAAGCCCTTCTAGCATAAAGATTAAGGGAAAAAACGTTGATTGCCCTAAGGGTCAAGTTGTATTAACTGCCTAGAATTAAAAAGTCACTGAACAGAAGACCGAGATTCTACAAACTAGACATTGTCAAGAATTTTCTATAATCCAAAACCTCTTTTTTTATGTTGAAAGAAACTCGACTACCATAAAATAGTATTTTAAAGTAAACCTTAGGGAGAGAGAACTTGGGATATGACATAAGGGAAGTAATCACCTGAAAGAAAGGGAAAGATGAAATCTCTTCCTAAAAGCAGGATGGGCACTGAAAAAAAAAAAAAAAAAAAGAATATAGAATAAAACTGGATATGGATGCCCTGGTTTATTTTTTCATTTATTGATTTATTCAACAACATTCATTCAGTGCCTATTAGGTACCAATGATTATTTTAGGGCATGTGGGTACAGCATTGAACATAAGGCCTCCACATAGAAAAAATTCACAGAGGAAAGATGTTTTAAGAAAACGCAGGTATGTTTGGGAGAATTTTGGAGGAGTAGGATTTCTTACTTGTCAGGTTGCCAGCTGAAAAATTGCAAGCACCCTTAGAGAAGAGCTGCATCTAACACCATCAGGTAGAAATGTTAAATGATAGAGGTAAGGTCTGAAGCAAAGAAGAACCTAAAATGTCAGTCTGGCTAGAAAAAAAATTGTAAAAGACTGAAGACTTTACAAGAACAGACAGATAACAAAGGATACCCGTCTTTCAACTGACACCAAATAGAGGAAATACAGCTAGACAAAAGACAAACCAGTAGGTTTTTGTTGCTGTTGTTGTTTGTTTGTTTGTGTTAAACATAGCTAAGTTTAAAAGCATGTGGTAGAAGTAAAAAAAAAAAAAAAGAAATAAGCCATAGCAATGAATGGAAAGTTTGTGTTAAACATAGTTTAAAAGCAAGTAGTAGAAGTAAGAAAAAGAAATAAGCCATAGCAATGAATGGAAAGTAAGGCAAATGGCCCATGGATATTAGAGAGGAATGTGCCTAAGGGACTGTGGTGATAACACTCATGTTGACACTGATTTTGAGGCCACAGGGTCCATAAATGTGTGAATCTAAAACAAATCTGGAACTAATCTCTCAACATAAAGCTGGGACCATCTGTAAAATGAAGAACAACAACAACAAAAATTCCTCCTACTAGCCCAAGTGAAAAAGAAGTGTGCAAGCAGGCATTGGGCATGGGTGAAGATAATCACCTGTGAAATTTTAAACTCCATGCTTGTAGTTATAAAGACTAGAAACTGCAAGCAGAGAAATTACCATGAAAATTAGTCCCAAGCTAGTCAATCCTATAAGTCAAATGCAAAGCAGACACATAACAGATGTCAGTAACTCAGGGTATGTGCAATTAATGTGGAAAGCAACTCATTCTGAAAAGATCACTGTCCAGCATTACAAACATGCAAGGAAAACACAATTTTAGGAGAGTGTGCAATTCTGTCAAATGGAAGAATTACAAATTAAAGCAATCTGAAAGAGATTAAAGTATGTTTGTCAAAAAAGTTCAAATAGTTGAAGGAATCAATATAAACTGTAAAGCAAACAAAATATTATGGAAAAAAATCTGTATTTGCACATTATACTAAACATTTTTAAAAAGAAATAAAACTAATTCTTCTCAAATTTTACAGACAGCTAAAATAAAGGAAACACTATACACCTTATTTTATATGAACAGAATAACTACCAAACCAAATTCAACAAAATAAAGCAGGAAAGGTACACTACAACTGAATGACTATATCCTAGGGAAACAATATGATTAAAAAGTCAATCCATGTAATTCACCACATTAATAGATTTGTGTTAGTTTCCTCCTATTTGTCCCTCTATGACCATTCTTTACACATCTCCATCCTGACCTCTGCCCTGGCATGCTGATAAGCTTCAGTTGCTTTCTTGTTGGAAGTAGCCAATGGGACACATTGACAAGACAGAATAGGAGGAGAGTGATATCTGGATACTTACTCTTGAAGCTTTCTCTCCATTACGTTGCCCATTTGGATTGGTACACTCTCCAATCCAAAATCACAGCTTCTATTGAACAGCCCTCTCCTACAGCCACATATTTCACTAGACTCAGGTAATCTTCCCTTCCATTCTCTTTGGGCCTTGTGGCAATAAAGGCTCCCCACTACAACTAGTTCTGGAGTGTAGCACCGACTTTTGTTGATATTTCTTTACCCTGTCTACATCTTTGAGTGTGCTATTTCTTTTCTTCTGGGTCATAGGCTGATAAAAGGAAAAGGGAGAAAATCTTATGACCATTTTAATAAGATGCAAAAAATTCTTTTGAAATAATTCTAGATCTATTCCTGCTATAAACTCTCATCAAACTAGAAATATAAGGAAACACTAACCTGATAAAGGATGACAATAGAAAAGACCACACATAATGATGAAGTGTTGAAATGTTTTCCTTAAGGTCAGTAATGAAACAAGAATTTCCACTAACACCACTTTGCTTCATCTCATTGCTACAGGTCTTAATCTGTGCATTGGGGAAAGAAAAAGAAATAACACACATAAGACTTTGAAAAGACAAATTTATAAATTTCTCATTTGTTCATAGACAATACAGATGTGTAAGTGGAAAACCCTAACTCCACAGATATAGAATTAGAATTAATGATGATTTAGTAAGATGTTTAATATAATTTTCAATGCAAAAATCATTTACATTTTATACCAGAAAGAAAATAGAAAAGAAAAATTTAAAAACATCTAATACCTATAATAAATCTAAGAAAAGTGTCGCAGCAAAACTATGCCGACAGTAACAATTTATTTTTGAGAGAAATTGAAGATAACTAAGAAAATAGAGCATTATAGCATGTTTATGGGTTGAGAGACATAAAATAATAAAGATATCCTTTCTCCCCAAACTGATCATAATTTCAACAGATGTGTGCTTTATGTGAATGAAAATCGAAAAAAAAAATTCTAAAATTTACATCGAAAGGCAAAGAATCAAGAACTCATGACATTTGAAGAAGAAAAAAAAAATGGAGCATATAAAATACTTATACAATGTTATAATAATTAAGACAACATATTATCATCACAAGGACAAATAAAGCAATGATCTAGAACAGAGACCCCAGAAACAAGATCAGACATATATATGGAACCTTAATTTATGAGAAGGTATCACTGCAGAGTAATGAGAAAAAGATGGCCTTTAAAAAAGAAAAGACAGTGGAACCATAGAACTTTCATCTATAAAAGAATAAGCTAGAGTCCTACCTCATACCATGTACATCATTTCTTAATGGGTCACAGACTTACATGTCAAAACCAATGCAATACATATTATAGAAATAATTTAAACTATTATTTTCACAATATTAGGGTAAAGAAAGATATAATAAACAGGAAATAAAAAGAGAAACCACACAAAACTACTGAAAACTGAACTATATCAGAATTTACTTTACTCTTTCCCAAAACACACTATCAACAAAGTGAAAAGGCAAGCTACAAAGCGTTAGAGGGTATTTTTTATATATATCTAACAAAGGACAGAGTATACAAATAGCTCCTAATAACCAGTAGGAAAAGAGAGATAACCCAACTGAAAAATCAGCAAATATTTTGAACTTCAAAAAATAAGATACCTAGATGGTTAATAAACATATGAAGAAATGCTCAAACTAATTAATAAACAAAGAAATACAACTTATAACTATAACCAAAAAAAAAAAAAAAACCACCAAACCCATTGCCACCGAGTCGATTCCGATTCATAGCCACCCTAAAGCACAGAGTAGATAAGACCTTTATATTACACCCATAAACCAAACAAACCAAACCCAGTGCCGTTTAGTCGATTCCGACTCATAGCGACCATATAAGACAGAGTAGAACTGCCCCATAGTTTCCAAGGAGCGCCTGGCGGATTTGAACAGCTGACCCTTTGGTTAGCAGCTGTAGCACTCAACCACTGTCCCACCGGGGTTTCCACATTACACCCATAGACCGCTTAAATGTTTCTTACAGTCTAGAAGCAGTGTTTATTTTTTCTGCTTCAACTTCATTTTTGCATTGCAAATGATTCAAGAAGAGGCATGTAAAGAAAATTGTATCACTTAGGATAGTTCCTTCTTCTCCCCCTGCCCCTTTTTATCTTCCACCGATGAGTTGAAGGTACTCTTATAAAGGAAGGGAGATAATCAGTGAAAGAAAGGAAAAATCAAAACCCCATCCCGTTGCCATTGAGTCGATTCCGACTCATAGTGAATAGTTATGGTACAAAAGGGGGTATTTGATTTGTCTTGTTTTTATCTCAGAGGACAGATTGATGGAATACCAAACAAGATGTTTCAACAAATGGACGCAGTGCTGGAAGTGCTCACTCATTTATGCCAAGAAATTTGGAAGACAGTTACATGGCCAACTGACTGGAAGAGATCCATATTTATGCCTATTCCAAGGAACGTGATCCAACTGAATGTGGAAATTATTGAACAATATTATTAGTACCACATGCAAGTAAACTTTTGCTGAAGATTATTCAAAAGCAGCTGCAGCAGTACATCGACAGGGAACTGCCAGAAATTCAAGTCCGATTCAGAAGAGGCCACAGATCCAGGGATATCACTGTTGATGTCAGATGGATCCTGGCTGAAAGCAGAGAATACCAGAAAGATGTTTACCAGTGTTTTATTGGCTATGCAGAGACATTCAATTGTGTGGATCACAACAAATTATGGGCAACATGGAGAAGAATAGGAATTCCAGAACACATAATTGTGCCCATGAGGAACTTGTACGTAGATCAAGAGGCAGTGGTTCGAACAGAACAAAGGGATACTGCATGGTTTAAAGTCAGCAAAGGTGTGGGTCAGGGTTGTATTCTTTCACCATACCCATTGAATCTGTATGCTGAGCAAATAATCCAAGAAGCTGTACTATATGAAGAACAATGGGGCATCAGGACTAAAGGAAGACTCATTAACAACCTGCATTATGCAGATGCTTGTTGAAAGTAAGAAGACTTGAAGCACTTACTAATGAAGATCAAAGACCACAGCCTTCAGTATGGATTGCACCTCAACATAAAGAAAACAAAAATCCTCACAACTGGACCAATAAGCAACATCATGATAAACGGAGAAAGGATTGAAGTTGACAAGGATTTCATTTTACTTGGATCCACAATCAACACCCATGGAAGCAGCAGTCAAGAAATCAAAAGACGCATTGCATTGGGCAAATGGCTGCAAAAGGCCTCTTTAAAGTGTTTTAAAGCAAAGATGTCACTTTAAGGACTATAGTACACCTGACCCAAGCCATGGTGTTTTCAATCGCCTCATACATATGTGAAAGCTGGACAGTGAATAAGGAAGATGGAAGAAGAATTGATGCCTTTGAATTATGGTGTTAGTAAAGAATACTGAATACACCATGGATTCCCAAGACAAGGAAAAAAATCTGTCTTGGAAGAAGTACAGCCAGAATGCTTCTTAGAAACAAGAATGCCGAGACTACATCTCACATGCTTTGGACAGGTTATCAGGAGGGTCAATTCCTTGGAGAAGGACATCATGCTTGGTTAAGTAGATGGACAGCAAAAAAGAGGAAGACTTTCAACAAGATGGACTGAGACAGTGGCTGGAACAATGCGCTCAAGCTCAAGCATAACAACGATCCTGAGAATGGCACAGGACTGGGCAGTGTTTCATTCTGTTGTGCACAGGGTCACTATGAGTTGGAAGTGACTCGACCACACCTAACAACAGCAGCAATTTGGTTTGATATTATCTCAGAGGGCAGTTTGAAACGTATTTATACCCTCTGTCTTATGTGACTATTTCCTGCTCCCATCCATTCTTGCCAACAGGTTCACTCACCCTTAAATATTGAACTGGCCAGAGTTTTACAGCACAGTCCAGAAAGGATTAATGTGGGATGGTACGTTGCCCAGAATAATACTTGGTCTGGAGGGAACCTGTGAAGCAGTAGCTAATTTGACTGTGGAGGAAATCAATAGAATCAATTTTTCTATCAACTTACAATCGAAATCTTGTCTTATAAAAAATGCTTCATATTTTCCACAGCTTATAATTTATTTGTACTTAATATTGGGTTACTTACTTGTTGCCACTGAGTCAATTCTGACTCATAGCGACACTATAGGACAGAGTAGAACTGCCTCATAAAATTTCCGAGGAACTCCTTGGGGGATTTCAACTGCCAACCTTTTGGTAGTAGTCTTAGCTCTTAACGCTATGCCACCAGGGTTTCCTAATATTGGATTGGACAATAAAATTATACATATGTATCAAAATCACTTTGTTGAGTCTTTTTCAATGAACTGCAGTATTTCTTAATCACATAAGATTATCATTTTATCATAGCTGCAAAAGTGTTAAATACAAAAAGGAACACCTCTGAACATGCTGTTGCTGTGTGCCACCTAGTCAATTTTTGACTCATAGCAACCCGGTGTGACAGAGCAGAGCATTCCCATACAGCTTTCTAGGCTTTAATTTTCATGGGAGCTGTTGGCCAGGTCTTTCTCCAGATGAGCCACTGGGTGGGCGTCGAGCCGCCAACCTTCCAGTTAATAGCTAAACACTTAACCATGAGCAACCAGGGTTCCTTTTCTGAATTTAATTCTTCAGTATTAGAATGTAGAACTGACAGTGGTGTCGAATAGAAAAGAAAAAACCCGTCTGAATTCCTTAGTTTTCTGATTTGTTGTTTTTTTATTCTACACCCAAAATACAGATAATTGAAATATGATGCACAGGGTCACTATAAGTTCTTAGGCCTGGGTTTTCTAAGCAAAGGGAGAACGCCAGGACTGAGGGAGATAAATGGTCCTGGATTCATACCTGAACTTTGATAGTTGTCTTCAGACACCTGAGATTTCTTATTCTGAACTATCAAAAGAGTAGAACAGCAAAGGACATCCAAATCCACTTGCTTTTTTTTTTTTTTTACATAAGTTAAAATGTTTGAGGGATTGAGGCCAAGGAATGCTATTAGCTTCCTAGGTCGCGACAACAAATTACCATTAACTGGGTCTTTACAACAACAGAAGTGGCTAGAAGTCTGAAATCAAGGTATTGACAGGGCCATAAACCAAACCAAAAATCCATTACCATTGAGTTGATTCTGACTCATACCGATCCTAGGAGACAGAGTAGAACTGCCCCGTAGGGTTTCCGAGGCTGTAATCTTTACAGAAACAGATTGCCACATCTTTCTCCACACAGTGGCTGGTGAGTTCAAACCACTGACCTTTTGGTTAGCAGCCAAGCACTTAACCACTGCACCACTAGGGCTCCTTTGGTAGGGCCATGCTCCCCACAAAACTTCTAGAGGAGGCTCTTTTCTTGCTTCCTCCACATTCTGTTGCCTCCAGGTATTCCTTGCCTTGCAGCAGCATAACTCCGTTCTCTGCTTCCATCTTCACTTGGCTATTTTGCCTCCTCTGTAAGGACATCCATCACAGTGGTTAAGGGCCCACTCTACTGAAGAATGACCTCATCTTAATTTAACTTGTTACATCTCCAACTATCCTATTTCTAAATAAGATCATATTCCAAGTGTGGACTTGAATTTTGGGGAGACTTTATCCAACCCAATACCAGGATGCTGGAGATGAGAAAGAAAGAAAAGAAATATACAAGCTAAAATTTACAATAAAAGTTTTTTTGCCTGCAATTACATGAGCCCTCAGAGTGTTACACACTCAGTGTTGCTGCCTTCTTCACAGTGGTTCCTTATTTCATAAATATGAATTTAACACTTTAACTTTTAATGACATGATTATATAATCCTCATCTATAGGATTCTGGAAAATACACTAAACTCTGGGTCTTAGTTTCCACATCTGTAAAATAAACATTCTAAATATGTGGGATGGTGCTGGTGGGGTGGTGTGCATCACAGCTATGGAGTTGGACAAAATTGGCATATAGACCATGACTGCTTATATCCTCTATCACAGTATCTATATCTTTGATCTATCTCCAGAAGCACTCCTGAGACTGCCATTTATTTAAAAAATGTGGAATATAAGCAATTGAATCAATAATATACTATCATGCTATCTAAACAAAAGCAAATATATATATATATATATATGTAAAAGCCTAGCAAGTTCAATCACTGCAGATAAAATTATGGATGCTCTGCCAATGATCCTCTGAAAATGCGAAAAAATGATGTTCACGTATAGCCCTATCTAAGCTAGGACTTTCCAGGTTAAACAAGGGACACAGGTTGTCTTCTGTTTACTTATCACTTTATATATTGTAAATCATTGTTTACTTTTTAGTCTAACCCACTAGTAACAGACCTCCCAGAATAACACTTGTCCAGCGATTTTATACTCCAAGAACAGTGCCTGTCACTGATATCCATCGCATTATCAGTGTGTAGTCTATGGAAAGAAAAAGTGTTTTGTTTTTTTGGTGTTGTTTTGCTTTTGCTTCTAAAATAGAAAGTGTTTGAAATACAAACCATAACAGTATATTTTGGAAATATTATCTTTGTAAAAGTTATTCTGAAAGGAAAAGGTCACAAATAAAGCAGTTAATATTAGTTCCTTTAGTTTTCACCATGGGAGTCGGTTCATGCTCAGGTAGGGAATAATTTTATTTCCTTTTTATGAAAGCTCTACAGAAATGTGCTATTTAGCCCAAGTGTAATAAATCTTGTTGGGGAAATAATTTGTAAGCAAATAGAAAGTTCCTTGAGGAAAGCACCTGAAATAACATCACTTTATAATCAAGAAAGACAACTTCTCTGATTTTCTCTAGTAACTGATTATCTACAGTTTTAGTAAGAAAAGTTAGGATGACGTTCCTCACAGGTTAAGACTGTAGGTGTCATTGTGTGGAACAGATGGAGATGGACAAGGGCATGTCAGAAAAGTGGGGAGGGGCAAGTATTAGCAACGGAGAAAAGTAGAATCTATTGCATTTTTTCTATTTTATTTTTATTGCATTTTTTTCTATTTATCATAAGCAAAATATACTTACACAGCATATTTTTATAAAGCTTTGGTATTTTGATACCGATAAGGATTGTCTGAAAAAAGATTAATCATTAAAATATCATGTTGACTTTTTTTTCCTTTATCCCTTTCATGGGTACCTAGGGTCTCTGTAAGTCGGAACCGACTCAACGGCATCTAACAACAACAACAACACTTTCATGGGTAAATTATTATTATTTGGAATTTTTTGGTTTTTTCACTAATGGAATAGATACTGAATTACTGTTTGTTGTTAGTTTTTATTATCTGAAAAAATGTGGTGCCATTTTCCAAGCAGGACCTATCAATCCCATACTCCATGAAGTAAATCACACATATAGGACATACCAGTCCCATGACACATCACGCTTCCTAGTTACACCTGAGCCATAAGATATCTCACTCAACTCCAAAACTACACAGGAAATCCTAAATAACTCTGCACTTGCTGCACACAATGGTCATCAGCTTGATTTAGAGTGGATGATATCAGCATCATGTCCCATGAAGCACACCACGTAGACGGGATATATTGGTCCCATGGCCTAGGAAGTGCATCACAAACTGTTTCACCCCCAAAATAACTCATTTACTTGAAATATCTGAATGCCAGTAACCATAACTTCCCAAAAACACAAAGGAAATAGTAAACATACTTGCAAGACTTATCTCACTGTACAGAAGGCAAAAGATACAAAAGTTTTACACAACCACTCCTCTGGGAAGCACCCCCTCTTACAAATAGCTGTCAACACTTAAATGTGCAGACCATCTTCCTTGTTTTTAGGCAGTTGCACCAGTATCAGCCAGGATGCCAGAACATACTAAAGTGGCTCAAATCCTGTCAGTGAACCTCCAGTGGTGGAAAAATGTAACACAGGCATATACACCCCTTGGTCCATGAAAGGGTTATACTTCTGTCAATTAAGCACAAAATCTTTCAGTCACCACAGGATTAAGGTGCTTGGATGTAATAACAATGCGGAGTCCTTAGTGAATGCTAATTCAATTAACCTTCCTCATGACAATAACTTCTGCCATCCTGTCTAGCTTCTGTATTTCCTCAGTCTTGTCAACAGAAAATATAAAATGAAACCAGAACCCGGAAAAAAGGGAACACATTGCTTTTCTGCACATACATTATACTAAGTTGTCAGAAGAATAAAGAACTTGAGCAGAATAAAACCTGAGAATAACCATATTTGATTAATGATTGAATTGATTGAGATATCTTCCAGTGGTGTTATCAACCACTTAATACTATGGTAAACTTTTGTAGGATCTGGCACTGACTCTTTTTTTCCTTTATAAACCTGCACTTAGTGATACAATCATTCCAAAGATTTAAACTACTATACATATATGAATGACAATTCAAATCTTCAGTCCAATTACTTCATGATGTTCAACTCCTATAAATCACAATACCTTCTGGAATTAGATGTCTTCCAGGCACTTTAAGCTCAACAGGTCCCACACTGAACTCATAACTCCCCCATCTCTCTTGAAATTGATTTGTTCTCTAGTATTCACTAATTATATGTGTTTACATGTCTCTCCCACTAAATTATAAGCTTATTGAATGTAAAATATGTGTGCTTATATTTACTGTACTTATACTCAGTAATAGAACATGGAAAAAATAAATGAAAGTTTGAACGATAGTCTAAACACACTCCAGTCCGGGAACCTCAAATTCATCACGACTATTTCTTAAGAAGCACGTTGCTTCTGATAGAACAGTTCCTTTGAGTTTTTTGTTTGTTTGTTTTTTCTCTTTCCCTTTCTGTTTTACTAAGCCTAGATCTAGGTATATTAAGCAGGACTAGAAGGCAGTAGTCTTTTATATATTACAACAGAAGTAGAATAATTTAGCAGGTTCTTTGTCAAACTGAAGGGAAATTTAAGATTAAAGGGATAACTGGTGTGTGGGGATCAAGACAAACATAAGTTTGGAGATTCTTCTGGAGCAAGCAGACCAATGGCTAAAACAATAGTCAAATTCAAAGATCATAAAGACATAAATTAAGTATTTAAAAATTGATTTGCTAAGTAAAAGGGGGATGAATTATAAAAGCTCTCCTAAAGAGACGTATTTTTTTCTGGATATTAACTCCTTGGAGGTGCCTACCATGGTATGCTGGAACTACAAGAATAATGGAAACCCTGGTAGCGTAGTGGTTAAGAGTTACAGCCACTAACCAAAAGGTCAGCAGTTCAAATCCACCAGGCGCTCCCTAGAAACTCTATGGGGTAGTTCTACTCTGTCCTGTAGGGTTGCTATGAGTCAGAATGGACGAGATGGCAATGGTTTTTTTTAAAGGAATAATATCTAAGGATGGAAAGCACATCTCTTTGTGTCTTAACTATCACTACTTTCATCCCAAGAGACTCTTTAAATAGCTAATCCCTACTGAGATATGTTATAAAAAAAAAAAAAAAATTTTTGTTCTGTGTAAAATACACTTTCTTTCCTATGTCCATGATTGAGGACAGATGACACAAAAGCCAGAAGCTTATGTCATAGGAAACCTGTATCATCAACTCTTGCGCCACGGGAGTTGACCACTGAAAACTTCATAATACAACTTTTCTTGAGCTATATTCCTATAATATTGTACTTGCATGGATACACCCCATACTGGAGAGAAAAACAGCGATATGAATGTGGAAAATATTTTTTAAAAATTAGATATAGTAAAATCTTACTAATGAGCATTTTTTTACCTAGTTAATATTTGCTAACTACAGCTGTTATACTGTTCTAAGATGGTGTATTTTTACAACTGATGAAAGGACCTTGAGTGAAACCAAAACTTTTCAAAGGATATGCAGCCAATTCCCTATTTTCTACGTACAAATATTATACTAATATCCCTGAGAATTTGATATATTGTATCATTTATTTCAAGGTTTTCTTTCCAAAATTCATACTTAATTTTAGATTTAATCATCCTTGGAAATGTTCTCACTTAATTTTGCTCAGGGCACATTTTGCAGTAAATGGATACTTTTTTACATACTTTCAGAAATGAATACATTTCATGTACTGGTATTTCTATCACACACAAATAACTACAGCAAATAAAGCAAGGTGGTAGGGGCAAAGGGTACAGAGGGTACAAAATATCCTGTGAAGCATTGCACGCATTTGCCCTGGGAAAAGGCATTGTAATTTGAAATGCTATCTCAAAAACCAAAACTTTCATATTGCATGGGTTGTACACTTATTTATCTTTGAAGCATAGTAATGAAAGAGCAATTTTTTCTCTTTTATTTCAATGCATAATTTAAATATGCATTTTATCAGAACAACTTAATTTATACACACTCATGCAAGGAAGCCAATGGGGCTCTAAAACAACATGCTAAAAACCCAATTAGTCAAGCCAGAGATGCCCTTGTGGGTGAGTGCATTTAACTGCCCCAAGGAAGAGAGATCATGCGTAATATACTGTGCACCTTCAAATGAAAAAGACAAGTCAGTTTGGAAGTCCAGCAAAATAGATTTTATAAGGTATTTAGACCACATATATCTATACATAAAGGACCAACAAAAACCTGACTAATGCCTTTTCCTCTATACAAGAAACATTTTTTTTATTGTGCTTTAAGTCAAAGTTTACAATTGACATCAGTTTCTCATACAAAAACTTATATACACATGGTTTTGTGACCCTAGTTGCTCTTCCTATAATGTGGCAGCACATTCCTCCTCCTCACCCTGTATTTCCTGTGTCTGTTCAAACAGCTCCTGTCTCCCTCTGCCTTTTCATCTTGCCTCTAGACAGGAGTTGCCTAGTCTCATGTGTCTACTAGAGCTAAGAAGCACACTCCTCACCAATATCATTTTATGTCTCACAGACCAGTGTAATCTTTGTCTGAAGAGTTGGCTTCAGGAATGATTTTAGTTTTGGGATAGCAGACAGTCTGGGGGCCATGTCCCCTGGGGTCCCTCCAGTCTCAGTCAGGCCATTAAGTCTGGTCTTTTTACTGGAATTTGAGTTCTGCATCCCACTTTTCTCCTGCTCCATCAGGGACTCTCTGTTGTGTATCCTGTCAGGGCAGTCATTGGTGGTAGCAGGGCACCATCTAGTTCTTCCAGTCTCAGGCTGATGGAGTCTGTGGTTTATTTGACCCTTTCTGTCTCTTGGGCTCATATTTTCTTTGTGTCTTTAGTGTTCTTTCTCCTTTGCTCCAGGTGGCTGGGGAACAATTGATGCCACTTAGATGGCCACTTGCTAGCTTTTCAGATCCCAGGTGCTACTCACCAAAATGTGATGCAGAATGTTTTCTTAATAAACTTTATTATGCCAATTGAATAGATGTGCCCTGAATCCACAATCCCCAGATCCCAACCCCTGCTACTCTAATCCTCAAAATGTTTAGATGTCTTCAAGAAACTTCTTAGTTTTTGGTTTAGTCCAGTTGTGCTGACTTCCCCTGTATTGTGCATTGTCCTTCCTTTCACCTAAAATAATTCTTGCCTACTATCTAGTTTTTTTTTTTTTAATCTAGTTAGTGAATACCCCCTCCCTCCCCACCCTCATAACCATCAAAGAATGCTTTCTTCTGTATTTAAACCTTTTCTTGAGTTCTTGTAATAGTGGTCTCATACAATATTTGTCCTTTTGTGACTAATTTCACTCAGCCTAATGCCTTCCAGGTTCATCCATGTCATGAGATGTTTCAAGGATTCATTGTTGTTCTTTATCATTAGGCAGTATTCCATTGTGTGAATATACCATAATTTGTTTATCCATTCTTCCGTTGATGGGCACCTAGGTTGTTTCCATCTTTTTGCTATGTGAGCAGTGCTGCAATGAACATATTTGCGCATATATCTATTCTTGTGAGGGTTCTTATTTCTCTAGGATATATTCCAAGGAGTGGAATTGCTGGATTGTATGGTACTTCTATTTCTAGCTTTTTAACAAGCACCAAATCAATTTCCAAAGTGTTTGTGCCATTTTACATTTCCACCAGCAGTGTGTAAGTGCTCCAGTCTCTCCACAACCTCTCCAACACTTATTATTGTGTGTTTTTTGGATTAATGCTAGCCTTGTTGGAGTGAGATGGTATCTCACTGTAATTTTGTTTTGCATTTCTCAAATGGCTAATGATCATGAGCATTTCCTCAAGTACCTATTAGCCACCTGAATGTCTTCTTTGGTGAAGTGTCTGTCTATATCTTTTGCCCATTTTTTAATTGGGTTATTTGTCTTTTTGTTGTTGTGGTTTTGCAGTATCTTGTAGATTTTAGATGCTGATCAGATTTGTCATAGCTGAAGTTTCTTTTCCCCAGTCTGTAGGTTTTCTTTTTCCTCTTTTGATGAAGTCTATGGATGAGCATAAGTGTTTGATTTTTAGGAGCACCCACTTACCTAGTTTCTTTTCTGGTGTTTGTGGATTGTTAATACTGTTTTGTATAGTGTTTATGCCATGTATTAGGGGTCCCAGCTTTGTCCCTATTTTTTCTTCCATGATCTTTATTGTATTAGATTTTATATTTATGTCTTTGTTCTATTTTGAGTTTGTTTTTGTGCATGGTATGAGGTATGGGCCTTGCTTCATTTTTTTGGCAAATGGATATCCAGTTATGCCAGCACCATTTGTTAAAGAGACTGTCTTTTCCCCAATTAATGAAACTTGGGCCTTTGTCAAACATTAGCTGCTCAAAAGTGGATGAATTTATGTCTGGATTCTCAATTCTGTTCTACTGATGTATGCATCTGTTGTTGTACCAGCACCAGGGTGTTTTGACTACCGTGGCAGTATAATAGGTTCTAAAATCAGGTAGTGTGAGGCCTCCAACATTGCTTTCCTTTTCCAGTAATGCTTTACTTATCTGGGGCCTCTTCCCTTTCCATATGAAGTTGGTGATTTGTTTCTCCATCTCATTAAAAAATGCCATTGGAATTTGGATCAGGATTGCATTGTATCTGTAGATCACCTTGGGTCAAATAGACATTTTCACAATGTTGAGTCTTCCTAGCCATGAACAAGCTATGTTTTTCCACTTATGTAGGTCTCTTTTGGTTTCTTGCAGTAGTGTCTTGTAGTTTTCATTGTATAGGTGTTTTACATCTCTGGTTAGATTTATTCTGAAGTATTTTATCTTCTTGGGGGCTATTGTAAATAGAACTGATTTAGTGATTTCCTCTTCAAAGTTCTCTTTTTTGGTGTAGAGGAATCCAACTGTTTTTTGTATGTTTATCTTGTGTCCTGATATTTTGCTGAAGTCTTCTATTAGTTCCAGTAGTTTTCTTGTGGATTCTTTAGGGTTTTCTGTGTATGAGAGAATAATATTTTTTAATAATTTTTATTTTGTTTTTCTCTTAAAAAATCATATATTTTATTATTACATAAAAAAGAAACGAATTATTTTCCTTTAACAAAACCCTAAATAATAATATAACAAATATAAGTTGTAAAAATTACTTCCTACATGAAATCATGTCAGTTTACAGTACTGTGGGGACAATGGAAAAGCTCAATATCATCAGTGCAGAACAAGGCCAAGGTCTGACTGAGGAACAGACCATCAAGTGCTCATATGCAAGTTCACGTTGAAACTGAAGAAAATTAGAACAAGTCCACAAGAGCCAAAGTATGAGCTTGAGTGTATCCTACCTGAATTTAGAGACCATCTCAAGAATAGATTTGATGCATTGAACACTAATGACCAAAGACCAGACGAGTTGTGAAGTGACATCAAGGACATCATACATGAATAAAGAGATCATTAAAAAGACATGAAAGGAAGAAAATGCCAAAATTGATGTCAGAAAAGTCTCTGAAACTTGCTCTTGAATGTCAAGTAGCTAAAGTGAAAGGAAGAAATGATGAAGTAAGAGTTGAACAGAAGATTTCAAAGGGCGGATAGAGGAGACAAAATAAAGTACTATAATGACGTGTGCAAAGAACTGGAGGTGGAAAGCTGAAGGGGAAGAACACACTCAGCATTTCTCAGGCTGAAAGAACTGAAGAAAAAATTCAAGCCCTGAGTAGCAATACTGAAGCATTCTATGGGGAAGATATTAAACGACTCAGGAAGCATCAAAAGAAAATGGAAGGAATACCCAGAGTCATTATACAAAAAATAATTGGTCAATGTTCAACCATTTCAGGAGGTAGCATATGGTCAGGAACCTATGGTAATAAAGGAAGAAGTCCAAGCTACACTGAAGGCATTGACAAAAAACAAGGAATTGACAGAATACCAGTTGAAATGTTTCAATAAACAGACACAGCTCTGGAAGTACTCACTTGTCTATGCCAAGAAATTTGGAAGACACCTACCTGGTCAACCGACTGGAAGACATCCACATTTATGCCTATTGCCAAGAAAGGTGATCGCACCGAATGCAGAAATTATCAATGTCATTAATATCACACACAAGCATAATTTTGCTGAAGATCATTCAAAAGTGGCTACAGCAGTACATCAACAGGTAACCCAGAAATTCAAGCCTGATTCAGATGACGATATGGAACCAGGTATATCATTGCTGATGTCAGATGGATCCTGGCTGAAAGCAGAGAATACCAAAAAGATGTTTACCTGTGTTTTATAGACTCTGCAAATGCATTCGACTGTGTGAATCATAACAAATTATGGATAACATTGGAAAATATGGGAATTTCAGAACACTTAATTGTGCTCATGAGGAACCTGTACATAGATCAAGAGGCAGTCATTCAAACAGAACAAAGAGATACTGTGTTGTTTTAAGTCAGGAAAGGTGTATGTCAGGGTTGTATCCTTTCACCATACTTATTCAATCTGTACACTGAGCAAAAAATCTGAGAAGCTGGACTATCAGAAGTAAAGTGTGGCATCAGGATTGGAAGAGACTCATTAACCACCTGCGTTATGCAGATGACACAACCTTGGTTGCTGAAAATGAAGAGGACTTGAAGCACTTAAAGATGAAGATCAAAGACCACAGCCTTCAGTCTGCATTACACCTCAACATAAAGAAAACAAAAAACCTCACAAATGGACCAATAGGCAACATCATAACAAATGGAGAAAAGATTGAAGTTGGCAAGGATTTCATTTGATTTGGATCCACAATCAATGCCCATGGACGCAGCAGTCAAGAAATCAAAAGATCCATTGCTTTGGGCAAATTTACTGCAAAAACCCTCTTTAAAGGGTTGAAAAGCAAAGATGGCACCTCAAAGACTAAGGTGCTCCTGACCCAAGCTATGGTGTTTTCAATAGCCTTATATGCATGTATAAGCTTGCCAATGAATAAGGAAGACCGGAGAAGAACTGATGCCTTTGAGTTGTGGTGTTGGAGAAGAATATTGAATATACCATGGCCTGCCAAAAGAAGGAACAAATCTGTCTTGGAGGAAATATGACCAGAATGCTCCTTAGAAGCAGGGATGGTGAGACTACATACATACTTTGGACATGTTGTAGGAGGGAGCAGTCCCTGGAGAAGGACATCTTGTTTGGCAAATTAGAGGGTCAGTGAAAGAGAGGAAGACCCTTAACAACATGGATTGACACAGTGGCTGCAACAATGAGCTTAAGCGTAACAATGATTGTGAGGATGGCGCAGGACTAAGCACTGGTTCATTCTGCTGTACACGGGGTCGCTATGAGTGGGAACTGACTCAACGATACCTAACAACAACATGAACATGAATTCATGAGATATTTTACTTAGAAAAATGTCATCTCATTGCACCTTTCAGATATTATAAAAGAAATTTATTAGACCCAAAGAAAATAAAAAATACAAGAAATAGAATTCCCTGTCTACTTGGCTTTAACCTTCCCATCTACCGTGTAACACCAGTGGAGCTTCCAGCTTTATAAGGGTAAAGGAGAAATGAAGTAAACTTAAAGATCACACTGCAGCATCAAAATAAAGAGCAGACAAATGCATAACTAATAGTAACTGACTCATCTCCAAACTGACCTCCCCAATAGACCAATGTTTTTGTTAAAAAATCTCCTCCCACATAATATTTAGATAATGCCTTGATAAAATACCTAGTTAAGATATCATATTAAGTCATTAAAGCTGTACCTTAAACTTAGGGTGAGAGGGATTTTGAGGATTCTCATGAAAGTTTTGTATCCCATGCCAGAGAGCAGTTGGCTCCCTAGGCAAAATAGGGTGCTCTGAACTGGCAGTGAGGATGTTAATCCATAACACTCAAGGGAAGAAGAAGCTCAGGTGCATGCCAATATAAGCCTAATTAGGTGAGTGACATATAGGAGACAATAGACAATCACTGCAGCAGTTGATACTCAAGTATTTGTAGGCTTATAAATGCAATTGTTTTTATTTATCCATAAGCAACAGGACTTAAGTCACCAGCTTGAGTTACAAGTTAAGGCTGGAGTAGTGGAATAGAGTTTTAGGAATGAGTGTCAAGATCAAAACTAGGAAATGGAGCTGTCCAGCTAATGAATTTGGGCTTCAGCTCTTAAGATGGATTAGATAAAGAAGGGTATCTAGCCAATCATGGTGGTCAGGGGTGGTATAAGGGAGAGATATAATTTAGTACAACATGAATGCTTGCTCTTCAATTCTGATGTGTCACAAGGCAACACATCTACAACTGGGACATGAGATTCCATGTTTTGGAGTGGATTATTTCTATGTCAACAGATTTATATTTTTTAGTTACTAGTGTTTCATGGGATCCCTGGTGGCATAGTGGTTAAGAGATCAGCTGATAACCAAAACATCAGCAGTTCAAATCCACCAGCTGCTCCTTAGAAACCATATGGGGTAGTTCTATTCTGTTCTATAGGGTTGCTATGAGTCAGAACCAATTTGACAGCACCTAACTACAACAACAACAACAACAAATGTTTCATGACAAGTTAAATATCTCTCTAAGCCTCAATTCCCTATGTGTAAATTTGGAATAGTAAAACTTTTTTTTTTTTTTAATCTTTTTAAGCATCAGTGATGATGTTTCAGTGGCACTCAAAAAATGTTAGCTCTCAAATGGTTAGGCAGTCACAATTGAAATAAACCCTGACTTAAAACAGGACTATCTGGGAGTTGGAAGAAAATTAAACTCCAGCTGAGGGATATGGGGCATATTATTGAATCTATGTGACAGGATCTGAGGAAGCAAAGAAAGGCAAGAGACATCAGACCAAGCTGATAACTGACCACCTCTATTTTCTTTCTGGAGCCCTGGTGGTACAGTGGTTAAGAGCTCAGCTATTAACCAAAAGGTCAGCAGTTCGAATCTGCCAGCTGCTCCTTGGAAACCCTATGGGGCAGTTACACTCTGTCCTATAGGGTCACTATGAGTCGGAATTGACATGACGGCAACAGATTTGGGTTTTGTTTTGTTTTGTTTTTTGGTTTAGTTCTTTCCTATGAAGCAACTAATTACTTCCTCTCCAACACAGAGATAAGATCTGATGGTGCAGTAGGCCTAGAGCAGTGTTGTACAGCATGAGATACAGGCTAAAAAGAATAGCAGAGGGTTGAATCAGGAAGGGTTAAAATCACTGAAAAGTAGAATTTGAGGAGACAGGTTGGTACTAGATCTCCTACTAAGAAGATAGCTGCAACTCCTTCTTATAATCATGGAGATCTCAGGAAGGGAGACATTGTCTGAGAGAGCACTGAAATAAACCAATTCCGTGAAATCCAGGAATATTTATTAAATATTTACCATGTGTAAAGCATGGTGGAGTGTGTGTGGAGAGTATGTAAAGTAGATAGAATACCAAGGACACATTTTAACTTCACCAAAATTGTTGAGGGCAAAAAATAAATGTCTCTTGCACAATTATTGGACTGGGAGATGGAGCTGTGTAGATATGAAAGCACTTTGCCACACTAGGTCATATAAGAAACACAGTGACCAAGAGGCTCGGGTCCCAGGTCAGGGTTAAGAGCAAAGAGAATTAAAAGAAGTGTTTAGAAAAATAGGTGGTAGTAGTGGGAAACTGTAAGGAAAGCCTATGTGTAGAAAGAGATCAGACCCTAAAGGAAAGTGGAACAGAGGATTCAATTTTTTTTTTTTTTCAAATGAACATATACACAGACCCGTGAAAAAACAAACACGGTGCTGTCCAGCCAATACCGACTCAGAGAGACCCTATAGGACAGAGTAGAACTGCCCCATAGGGTTTCCAAGGAGTGGCTGGTGGGTTGAAACTGCCAACCTTTGGTTAGCAGCTGAGCTCTTAACCACTGTACCACCAGAGCTCCATAGACACACACACACATATGTGTGTGTACATATATGTGTGTGTATATATATATATATTTGAATATATGTATATCTGTGTGTGTGCTTATATATATACATATATATAAATAAATGTGATCTTAAACCATCTGTTTTTAAAATATTACTTAAATACCCCCATGTGCCTGTCAGTCTGTCATACTGTGGGGTCTTCATGTTACTGTGATGCTGGAAGCTATGCCACTGGTACTCAGATACTAGCAGGGTCACCCATGGAGGACAGGTTTCAGCTGAGCTTCCAGACTAAGACAGGCTAGGAAGAAGTACCCTGCAGTCTACTTCTGAAAATCATTTGCCAGTGAAGACCTCATGAATAGCAACAGAACATCGTCTGATATAGTGCTGGAAGATGAGCCCCCCAGGTTGGAAGGCACTCAAAAGATGACTGAGGAAGAGCAGCCTCCTCAAAGTAGAGTCGACCTTAATAACATGGATGGAGTAAAGCTTTCGCGACATTCATTTGCTGATGTGGCACAACTAAAAAAGAGAAGAAACAGCTGCAAACAACCATTAATAATCGGAACATGGAATGTACCAGGTATGAATCTAGGTAAATTGGAAATCATCAAAAATGAAATGGAACACATAAGCAGTGATATCCCAGGCATTAGTGAGCTGAAATGGACTTGTGCTGGCCATTTTGAACTGGACAATCATATATTCTACTATGCTGGGAATGACAACTTGAAGAGGAATTCTGTTGCATTCATTGTCAAAAACAGACATTTCAAGATCTAGAAGTACACCACTGTCAGTGATAGGAAAATATCCATATGCCTACAAGGAAGACCAGTTAATACAACTATTATTCAAATTTATGCACCAACCACTAGGGCCAAAGATGAAGAAATAGAAGATTTTTATCAGCTGCTGCAGTCTGAAATTGATCAAATATGCAATCAAGATGCATTGATAATTACTGGTGATTGGAATGCGAGAGTTGGAAACAAAGAAGAAGGATCAATAGTTGGAAAAGATGGCCTTGGTGACAGAGACAACGCTGGAGATTGAATGTTAGAATTTTGCAAGACTAACCACTTCTTCATTGCAAATACCTTCTTTCACCAACATAAATGGCGACTATATACATGGACCTCACCAGATGGAACACACAGAAATTAACTTGACTACATCTGTGGAAAGAGACAATGGAAAAGCTCAGTATCATCAGTCAGAACAAGGCCAGAGCCCAAGTATGGAACAGACCATCATTTGCTCACATGCAAGTATAGACTGAAGCTGAAGAAAATCAGAGCAAGTCCATGAGAGCCAAAATATGACCTTGAATATATCCTACCGGAATTACAGACCATCTGAAGAATAGATTTGATGCATTGAACACTAGTGACTGAAGACCAGACGAGTTGTGGAATGACGTCAAGGACATCATACATGAAGAAAGCAAGAGGTCATTGAAAAGACAGAAAAGAAAGAAAAGACCAAGATGGATGTCAAAGGAGACTCTGAAACTTGCTCTTAAGCATCGAGCAGCTAAAGCAAAAGGAAGAATTGATGAAGTAGAAGACCTGAACAGAAGATTTCAAAGGGCAACTCAAGAAGACGAAGTAAAGTATTATAATCACATGTGCAAAGAACTGGAGATGGAAAACCAAAAGGGAAGAACACACTCAGTGTTTCTCAAGCTGAAAGAACTGAAGAAAAAATTCAAGCCTCAAGTTGTAATAGTGAAGGATTCCATGGGGAAAATATTAAAAGACGCAGGAAGCATCAAAAGAAGATGGAAGGAATACACAGAGTCATTATACCAAAGAGAATTAGTCGATGTTCAAACATTTCAAGAGGCAGCATATGATCAGGAACCAATGGTACTGAAGGACGAAATCCAAGTTGCTCTGAAGGCATTGGCAAAAAACAAGGCTCCAGGAATTGATGGAATATCGATTGAGATGTTTCAACAAACAGATGCAGCACTGGAGGTGCTTACTCGTCTATGCCAAGAAATATGGAAGACAGCTTCCTGGCCAACTGACTGGAAGAGATCCATATTTATGCCTATTCCCAAGAAAGGTGATCCAACCGAATGTGGAAATTATAGAACAATATCACTAATATCACATGCCGGCAAAATTTTGCTGAAGATCATTCAAAAATGGCTGTAGCAGTATATCGACAGGGAACTGCCAGAAATTCAGGCTGGTTTCAAAAGAGAAAGTGGAACCAGGGATATCATTGCTGATGTCAGATGATCCTGGCTGAAAGCAGAGAATACCAGAAGGATTTTACCTGTGTTTTATTGACTGTGCAAAGGCATTCGACTGTGTGGATCGTAACAAGCTATGGATAACGTTGCGAAGAATGGGAATTCCAGAACAATTAATTGCGCTCATGAGGAACCTTTACATAGATCAAAAAGCAGTTGTTCGAACAGAACAAGAGGATACTGATTGGTTTAAAGTCAGGAAAGGTGTCCATCAGGGTTATATTCTTTCACCATACCTATTCAATCTGTTTGCTCAGCAAATAATCTGAGAAGCTGGACTATATGAAGAAGAACGGGGCATCAGGATTGGAGGAAAACTCAGTAACAACCTGAGTTATGCAGATGACACAACCTTGTTTGCTGAAAGTGAAGAGGACTTGAAGCACTTACTAATGAAGATCAAAGACCACAGCCTTCAGTATGGATTGCACCTCAACATAAAGAAAACAAAAATCCTCACGACTGGACCAATGAGCAACATCATGATAAATGGAGAAAAGATTGAAGTTGTCAAGGATTTCATTTTACGTGGATCCACAATCAACAGCCATGGAAGCAGCAGTCAAGAAATCAAAAGACGCATTGCATTGGGCAAATCTGCTGCAAAGGACCTCTTCAAAGTGTTGAAGAGCAAAGATGTCACCTTGAAGACTAAGGTGCACCTGACCCAAGCCATGGTATTTTCAATCACATCATATGCATGTGAAAGCTAGTCAATGAATAAGGAAGATCGAAGAAGAATTGATGCCTTTGAATTGTGGTGTTTGCAAAGAATATTGAATATACCGTGGACTGCCAAAGGAATGAACAAATCTGTCTTAGAAGAAGTACAACCACAATGCTCCTTAGAAACAAGGATGGCGAGACTGCATCCTACATACTTTGGACATGTTGTCGGAAGGGATCTGTCTCTGGAGAAGGATATCACGCTTGGCAGAGTACAGAGTCAGCAGAAAAGAGGAAGACCCTCAATGAGGTGGATTGACACAGCGGCTGCAACAATGAGTTCAAGCATAACAACGATTGTAAGGAAGGCACAGAATTGGGCAGTGTTTCATTCTGTTGTACATAGGGCCACTATGTGTTGGAACCAACTGGACAATACCTAACAACAACAGCAACAAACTTTAATATATGAAATTTAGTAGTAAAAATTATAGACATTTACGTCATTAAGAAATCCATGCAGTAAAAGAAGCCTTGGTGGCACAGTGGTTAATGCTCTGCTGCTAATGGAAAGGTCGGAGTTTGGAACCCACCAGCTGCTCCTTAGGAGAAATATGTGGCAATCTGCTGCTTTAAAGATTATAGCCTTGGGAACCCCATCGGGCAGTTCTACTCTGCCCTATAAGGATACTGTGAGTCAGAATTGAGGTGACAGGGATGTGTTTAGTATTAGTAACTTTAAAAGAAACATTAGAATCATGTTCAACTCTTTGTATAAGCCCCACGTCCATTTGCTCCCCTCTCCAAAAAATTTTTTTAAAACTGGTATAAATCTGTTTTGAATATACATACACATTTGATTAACGAGTGATCAAAGTTGTCTTATAAATTGGGAAAGGTTTAAATCGTAAAGTCTTTCTGGGGCCATTCTTATAATTTAAAGAGTAAAAATCAGAATTACATGTTTTCTCAACCAACACATTTGACACCCACAAACTTTACTATCCTGCAGACCCACGTTTTACAAGTTCCATTCTTTTCATGGATGCAAGACTCTGACTAATGTCTTCAGGTCACAATCAGGCATCAAATCAATGGGGAGGTGAGTCAGGTCCCAATCAACATGACTTTACAACTTTTCCAGTGACTCTGCCTGGGCTTGCTGAGAGCACTAAAAAGTTGCTTCCCCTCCTACATGCTCTCAAGTGGCTTTTGTGAGTTATCACAACACTATCAGTATCATGAGGAGCCGATGAATTCAAGATTTGTTTGTTTTAGTGAAGTCCATAATTTGTAAAGCTCTGAAGCATCTTGGAAATATTATTGAAGACTTTAGTTTCTTCAGGCTCTTAGAATGACATGTACCTTGGCTGAACTTTGAAATAAATTCTACATTTATCACTGTTTTACTGCATCCTTTTATTTTTGTTCGTTTCTTTCACAATCATGAACTCTCTTTGATCTTCCCATACGTTGTATCCACACTGAAATTTATAGAGTAAGAATCTTTTTTTTTCCTATAAAATAGACTTGACAACTTAGTGTCACAATAAGTTCGCTTCTAAATGAACAAAAGGTAACTTATTCTAGGCATCTGATCCTGGTTTGCTCTTTCTGAGTTTTCAGAAATATTCTTCATAATTTCCCAAGTCGATTCATCTACCAGGAATATAAGAAAACTTGCAATTTAAATTTTTCTGATGTACCCCAGTAGTTCTGGACTTCCAATCCAATGAGATTTATCAGTGAGTAAAGAAATATTTTTTTCTTCACATTGAGGTACTGATTTGAAAAGTTAACAATTACTACCCCAATTCGTAATCTTCGACAACCTGTACCCTAGTCCACTCCCAAGCATCCCACTCCATAGGGTAATTCACAATAAGAGTAAACTATTCTTTGACTTCATATCTGCCCCAATCTGGGAATCTATTTACTAATTTTAGCGATGCTTTCCTTGTAATTTACCTCTTTATTTCTTTTACAGTTTCTCCTGTTTTCCTTCAGTAAATGTTTATTTATCTTCTACTATGTTTCAGCTTCTAGGATAAGCGCTGGTGATATAGAAACAGCGTGTAGTTCCAGCTCTGAGATGTTTTGCAGGGACTGGGCTATGAGAATACATGGGAGAAAACTCTTTATCAGTACAGTTTACCAATTCCACTTAGCACTGGCAGCTTTTTGGTTGGATCTGTCAGAGTATTTTTTATCACCTTTGTTCAGATTTTGGAAGACTTCTTTGAATAAACCTTTAGATTTTTTTTGTTTTGTTTTGTTTTTGGATTCTTTTAACACTATAAATTCTTTCTGTCCTATTTTTGGTGATCCTTGATTTCCTTTTCTTAAAATTATCTTCATTTATGTTGTTGTTGTTGTTGTTAGGTGCCATCCAGTTGGTTCCAACTCATAGCGATGCTATGTACTATAGAACAAAACACTGCCCTGTCCTGCACCATCCTTACGATTGTTGTTGTGCTTGAGTCCATTGTTGCAGCCACTGTGTCAATCCATCTCCATAAGGGTCTTCCTCTTTTTCACTGGCCCTGTACTTTACCCAGCATGATGTCCTTCTCTGAGGATTGATCCCGCCTGATAATATGTCCAAATATATTTAAGACATAGTCTAGTCATCCTTGCTTCTAAGCAGCATCCTGGTTGTACTTCTTCCAAGACGGATTTGTTCGTTCTTTTGGCAGTCCATGGTATATACAATACTCTTCACCAACACCACAATTCAAAGGTACCAGTTCTTCTCCGGTCTTCCTTATTCGTTGTCTGGCTTTCCAATGCATATGATGACATTGGAAATATCATGGTTTGGGTCAGACACGCCTTAGTCTTCAAGGTGTTATCTTTGCTTTTCAACACTTTAAAGAGGTCTTTCTCAGCAGATTTGCCCAATGCAATGTGTCTTTTGATTTCTCGGCTTCTGCTTTCATGGGTGTTGATTGAGGATCCAAGCAAAGTGAAATCCTCGACAACTTCAATCTTTTCTCCGTTTATCATGATGCTTATTGGTTTAGTTGTGAGGATTTTTGTTTTCTTTATGTTGAGGTGTGATTCAAACTGAAGGCTGTGGTCTTTGATTTTCATCAATAAGTGCTTCGAGTCCTCTTCAGTTTCAGCAAGCAAGGTTGCGTCATCTGCATACCGCAGGTTGTTAATGAGTCTTCCTCCAATCCTAATGCCATATTCTTCTTCTTACAGTCCAGCTTCTCAGATTATTTGCTCAGCATACAGACTGAATAAATATGGTGAAAGGACCACAAACCTGTTGCACACTTTTCCTTACTTTAAAATATGCAGTATCCCCTTGCTCTGTTCGAATGACTGCCTATTATCTATGTACAGGTTCTTCATGAGCACAATTAACTGTTTTGGAATTCCCATTTTTCAAAATGTTATCCATAGTTTCTTTTTTTATATAATTTTTATTGTACTTTAAGTGAAAGTTTACAAATCAAGTCAGTCTCTCACACAAAAACCCATATATACCTTACTACACACTCCCAATTACTCTCCCCCAATGAGGCAGCCCGCTCTCACTCCACTCTCTCTTTTTGTGTCCATTTCATCAGCTTCTAACCCCCTCCACCCTCTCATCTTCCCTCCAGGCAGGAGATGCCAACATAGTCTCAAGTGTCCACCTGATCCAAGAAGCTCACTCCTCACCAGTATTCTTCTCCTACCCATTGTCCAGTCCAATCCATGCCTAAAGAGTTGGCTTCGGGAATGGTTCCTATCCTGGGCCAACAGAAGGCCTGGGGACAATGACCACCAGGGTCCTTCTAGTCTCAGTAAGACCATTAAGTCCGGCCTTAAGTCTGAGAATTTGTGGTCTGCATCCCACTGCTCTCCTGCTCCCTCAGGGGTTTTCTGTTGTATTGCCTGTCAGGGCAGTCATCGGTTGTAGCCGGGCACCATCTAGTTCTTCTGGGCTCAGGATGATGTAGTCTCTGGTTCCTGTGGCCCTTTCTGTCTCTTGGGCTTGTAATTGCCTTGTGTCTTTGGTGTTCTTCATTCTCCTTTGACCCAGGTAGGTTGAGACCAATTGATGCATCTTAGATGGCTGCTTGCAAGCATTTAAGACCCCAGACGGCACTCTTCAAAGTGGGATGTAGAGTTCTTAATAGATTTTATTATGCCAATTGACTTAGATGTCCTCTGAAACCATGGTCCACAGACCCCTGCCCCTGCTACACTGGCATTCAAAGCATTCAGTTTATTCAGGAAACTTCTTTGCTTTTGGTTTAGTCCAAGTGCGCTGACCTCCCCTGTATTGTGTGCTCTTTCCCTTCACCTAAAGTAGTTCCTCTTGTTGTTGTTAGGTGCTGTCGAGTTGGTTCCAACTCATAGCGACCCTATGCACAACAGAACGAAACACTGCCCAGTCCTGAGCCATCCTTACAATCGTTGTTAGGCTGAGCTCATTGTTGCAGCCACTGTGTCAATCCACCTGGCTAAGGGTCTTCATCTTTTCCACTGACCCTGTACTCTGCCACACATGATGTCCTTCTCCAGAGACTGATCCCTCCTGAAAACATGTCCAAAGTATGTAAGATGCAGTCTCGCCATCCTTGCTTCTAAGGAGCATTCTGGCCGCACATCTTCCAAGACGGATTTGTTCTTTCTTTTGGCAGTCAATGGTATATTCAATATTCTTCACCAACGCCACAATTCAAAGGCGTCAACTCTTCTTCAGTCTTCCTTATTCATTGTCCAGCATTCACATGCATACGATGTGATTGAAAATACCATGGCTTGGGTCAGGCGCAGCTTAGTCTTCAGGGTGACATCTTTGTTCTTCAAAACTTTGAAGAAGTCCTTTGCAGCACATTTACCCAATGCAATGCGTCTCTTGATTTCTCGACCGATGTTTCCATGGCTGTTGATTGTGGATCCAAGTAAAACGCAATCCTTGAAAACTTCAATCTTTTCTCCATTTATCATGATGTTGCTCATTGGTCCAGTGGTGAGGATTTTTGTTTTCTTTATGTTCAGGTGTAATGCATACTGAATGCTGTGGTCTTTGATCTTCATTAGTAAGTGCTTCAAGCCTTCTTCACTTTCAGGAAGCAAGGTTGTGTCATATGTACAATGCAGGTTGTTAATGTGTCTTCCTTCAATCCTGATGCCCTGTTCTTCTTTATATAAAAAATAGTCCAGATTATTTGTTCAGCATACAGATTAAATATGTATGGAGAAAGAATACAACCCTGATGCACACCTTTCCTGATTTTAAACCAATCAGTATCTGCTTGTTCTGTCCGAACAACTGCCTCTTGATCTATGTAAAGGTTCCTCATGAGCACAATTAAGTGTTCTGGAATTCCCATTCTTCACAGCTTTATCCATAGTTTGTTATAATCCACACAGTCGAATGCCTTTGCATAGTCAATAAAACACAGGTAAACATCCTTCTGGGATTCTCTGTTTTCACCCAGGATCCATCTGACATCAGCAATGATATCCCTGGTTCCACGTCCCCTTCTGAAACTGGCCTGAGTTTCTGGCAGTTCCCTGTTGGTATACTGCTGCAGCTGTTTTTGAATGATCTTCAGTAAAAGTTTGCTTGCATGTGATACTAATGATATTGTTCTATAATTTCCACATTCGGTTGGATTACCTTTCTTGGGAATAGGCATAAATATGGATCTCTTCCAGTCAGTTGGCCAGGAAGCTGTCTTCCATATTTCTTGGCATAGGCGAGTGAGCACCTCCAGCGCTGCATCTGTTTGTTGAAACATCTCAATTGATATTCCATCACTTCCTGGAGCCTTGTTTTTTGCCAATGCCTTCAGAGCAGCTTGGACTTCTTCCTTCAGTACCATCGGTTCCTGATCATATGCCACCTCTTGAAATGGTTGAATATCAACTAAATCTTTTTGGTATAATGACTCTGTGTATTCCTTCCATCTTCATTTGATGCTTCCTGCTTCTTTTAATATTTTCCCCATGGAATCCTTCACTATTGAGACTCAAGGCTTGAATTTTTTCTTCAGTTCTTTTAGCTTGAGAAACGCCAAGTGTGCTCTTCCCTTTTGGTTTTCCATCTCCAGCTCTTTGCACATGTCATTATAAGACTTTACTTTTTCTTCTCGAGAGGCCCTTTGAAATCTTCTGTTCAGTTTTTTTATTTCATCAATTCTTCCTTTTGCTTTAGCTGCTCGATGCTTAAGAGCAAGTTTCAGAGTTTCCTCTGATATCTTGGTCTTTTCTTTCTTTCCTGTCTTTTCAGTGACTGCTTGCTTTCTTCATGGATAATGTCCTTGATGTCATTCCACAACTCGTCTGGTCTTTGGTCACCAGTGTTCAATGCGTCAAATCTATGCTTGAGATGGTCTCTAAATTCAGGTGGAATATACTCAAGGTCATATTTTGGATCTCATGAACTTGCTTGATTTTCTTCAGTTTCAACTTGAACTTGCATATGAGCAATTGATGATCTGTTCCACAGTCAGCCGCTGGCCTCGTTCTGACTGATGATATTGAGGTTTTCCATTGTCTCTTTCCGCAGAGGTAATCAATTTGATTTCTGTGTGTTCCATCTGGCTAGGTCCATGTGAATAGTGGCCGTGTATGTTGCTGAAAGAAGGTACTTGCAATGAAGAAGTCTCTATTTTTTTCTTCCATGAACTTTATCATTTTAGATTTTTTATTTAGGTCTTTGATCCATTTTGAGTTAGTTTTTGTGCCTGGAGTGAGGTATGGGTCTTGTTTCACTTTTTTGCAGATGGATATCCAGTTATGCCAGCACCGTTTGTTAAAAAGACTGTCTTTTCTCCATTTAAATGTTTTGGGGCCTTTGTCAAATATCAACTGCTCATACGTGGATGGATTTATGTCTGGATTCTCAATTCTGTTCCATTGGTCTATGTATCTGTAGTTGTACCAGTACCAGGCTGTTTTGACTACTGTGGTGGTATAGTAGGTTCTAAAATCAGGTAAAGTAAGGCCTCCCACTTTGTTCTTCTTTTTCAGTAATGCCTTATTTATCCGGGGCCTCTTTCCCCTCCATATGAAGTTGGTGATTTGTTTCTCCATCTCATTAAGGAATGTCGTTGGGATTTGGATCAGAATTGCATGAAATGTATAGATCGCTTCTGGTAGAACAGACATTTTTATAATGTTAAGTCTTCCTATCCACGAGCAAGGTATGTTTTTCCACTTATGTAAGCCTCTTTTGGTTTCTTGCAAAAGTGTACTGTAGTTTTACTTGTATGAGTCTTTTACATCTCTGGTAAGATTTATTCCTAAGTATTTTATCTTCTTTTGGCTACTGTAAATGGCATTGATTTGTTTATTTCCTCTTTAATGTTCTTTTTGTTAGTGTAGAGGAATCCAACTGATTTTTGTATGTTTATCTTGTATCCTGATAATCTGCTGAACTCTTCTATTAGTTTCAGTAGTTTTCGGGAGGATTCCTTAGGGTTTTCTGCGTATAAGATCATGTCATCTGCAAATAGAGATACTTTTGCTTCTTCCTTGCCAATCTGGATGCCCTTTATTTCTTTATCTAGCCTAATTGCTCTGGCTAGGACTTCCAGCACAATGTTGAATAAGAGTGGTGATAAAGGGCATCCTTTGTCTGGTTCCTGATCTCAATAGGAATGTTTTCAGACTCTCTCCATTTAGGGTAATGTTGGCTGTTGGCTTTGTATAAATGCCCTTTATTATGTGGAGGAATTTTCCTTCTATTCCTATTTTGCTGAGAGTTTTTATCATGAATGAGTGTTGAACTTTGTCAAATGCCTTTTCTGTATCAATTGATAAAATCATGTGATTTTTGTCTTTTGTTTTATTTATGTGGTGGATTACATTGTTTTTCTAATGTTGAACCACCCCTGCATACCTGGTATGTATCCCACTTGCTCATGGTGAATTATTTTTTTGATATGTTGTTGAATTCTATTGGCTAGAATTTTGTTGAGGGTTTTTGCATCTACATTCATGAGGGATATAGGTCTATAATTTTCTTTTCTTGTGGTGTCTTTACCTGGTTTTGCTATCAGGGATATGGTGGCTTCATAGAATGAGTTTGGTAGTATTCCGTCCTTTTCTATGCTTTGAAATACCTTTAGTAGTAGTGGTGTTAACTCTTCTCTGAACATTTGGTATAACTCTGCAGTGAAGCCGTCGGGACCAGGGCTTTTTTTGGAGGGGGCGGGTTGATTACCTTTTCAATCTCTTCTTTTGTTATGGGTCTATTTAGTTGTTCTACCTCTGTTTGTGTTAGTTTAGGTGGGTAGTGTGTTTCTAGGAATTCATCCATTTCTAGGTTTTCAAATTTGATTGAGTATAGTTTTTCATGGTAATCTGAGATGATTTTTTTTTAATTTCAGTTGGGTCTGTTGTAATATCACCCATCTCATTTCTTATTCGGGTTATTTGCTTCCTCTCCTGTTTTTCTTTTGTCAGCTTCGCCAGTGGTTTATCAATTTTGTTGACTTTTTCAAAAAACCAGCTTTTGGTCTTGTTAATTCTTTGAATTGTTTTTCTGTTTTCTGTTTCATTTAGTTCAGCTTTAATTTTTATTATTTGTGTCCTTCTGGTGCCTGAGGGTTTCTTTTGTTGCTCTCTTTCTATTTGTTCAAGTTGCAGGGACAATTCTTTGATTTGGGCCCTTTCTTCTTTTTGGATATGTGCGTTTATTGATATAAATTGACCTCTGAGCACCGCTTTTGCTGTGTCCCAAAGGTTCTGATAAAGGAAGTGTTTTCATTCTCATTGGATTCTCTGAATTTCTTTATTCCATCCTTAATGTCTTCTACAATCTAGTCTTTTTTGAGCAGGGTATTGTTCAGTTTCCAAGTGTTTGATTTCTTTTCCCTGCTTTTTCTGTTATTGATTTCCACTTTTATGGCCTTAGGGTCAGAGAAGATGCTTTGTAATATTTCCAGGTTTTGGATTCTGCTAAGGCTTCCTTTATGACCTAATATGTGGTCTATTCCAGAGAATGTTCCACGTGCACTAGAAAAGAAAATATACTCGGCTGCTGTTGGGTGGAGTGTTCTGTATATGTCTATGGGGTCACGTTGGTTGATGGTGGCTTTTAGAACTTCCGTGTCTTAACTGACCTTCTTTCTGGATGTCCTGTCCTTCACCAAAGGTGGTGTGTTGAAGTCTACTACTATGATTGTGGAGCTGTCTATCTCACTTTTCAATACTGATAGAGTTTGTTTTATGTATCTTGTAGCCCTGTCATTGGGTGCATAAATATTTAATATGGTTATATCTTCTTGGTGTATTGTCCCTTTAATCATTGTATAGTATCCTTCCTTATCCTTTCTGATGGATTTAACTTGAAAGTCTATTTTGTCAGAAATTAATATTGCCACTTCTACTCTTTTTTGATTGTTGTTTGCTTGATATATTTTTTCCATCCTTTGAGTTTTAGTTTGTGTCTCTAAGTCTAAGATGTGTCTCTTATAGGCAGCATATAGACGGATCTTGTTTTTTAATCCATTCTGCCACTCTCTGTCTCTTTATTGGTGCATTTAGTCCATTTACATTCAGGGTAATTACGGATAGGCATGAATTTAGTGCTATCATTTTGATATCTTTTTTTGTGTGTTGACAGTTTCTTTTCCCCACTTGATTTTATGTGCTGAGTAGATTTTCTTTATATATTGTCCTTTCCTCATATTTGTTGTTGTTGATTTTGTTTCTGCTGAGTCTGTATTTTTTCCCTTGTATTTTATTTTGATGAGTAGGATAGTTTGTCTCCTTTGTGGTTACCTTATTATTTACCCCTACTTTTCTAAATTTAAAACTGTTATTTCTTTGTATCGCCGTATCTTCCTCTCCATATGGAAGGTGTATAATTACATTTCTTAGTCCCTCTTTGTTGTTTGAATGTTGTCCTCTTTTATATAATAACATCTCTGTTACCCTGTGTAGGGTTTTTTTCTTTTTTTTTTTAAATCTTGCTTTTTTTTTTTTTTTGGATTTCCCTGTCTGGGTTGACTTCTGGTTGCTCTGCCCAGTGTTCTAGTCTTGGGTTGATACCTGATATTATTGATTTTCTAACCAAAGAACTCCCTTTAGTATTTCTTGTAGTTTTGGTTTGGTTTTTACAAATTCCCTAAACTTGTGTTTATCTGGAAATGTCTTAATTTCACCTTCATATTTAAGAGACAGTTTTGATGGATATATGGTTCTTGCCAGGCAATTTTTTTTCCTTCAATTTTTAAAATATGTCATCCCATTGCCTTCTTGCCTACATGGTTTCTGCCAGGTAGTCCAAGCTTATTCTTATTGGCTCTCCTTTGTAGGCGACTTTTCGTTTATCCCTCATTGCGCTTATAATTCTCTCTTTATCTTTGGTTTTGGTAAGTTTGATTATAATATGTCTTGATGACTTTCTTTTAACATCTACCCTACGTGGAGTTCGATGAGCATCTTGGATAGATATCTTCTCATCTTTCACAATATCAGGGAAGTTTTCTGCCAACAAGTCTTCAACAATTTTCTCTGTATTTTCTTTTATCCCTCCCTGTTCTGGTACTCCAATCACTCGTAGGTTATTTCTCTTGATAGAGTCCCACATGATTCTTAAGGTTTCTTCATTTTTTCAAATTCTTTTATCTGATTTTTCTTCAACTATATTAGTGCCAAGTGATTTATCTTCAAGTTCAGAAATTCTAGCTTCTACTCAGTCAATTCTCCTCTGACTTTCTACTGAGTTGTCTACTTCTGTAATTTTATTGTTAATCTTCTGAATTTCTGATTGCTGTCTGTCTATGGATTTTTCCAGCTAATTAAACTTTTCATTATGTTCCTAAATAATCTTTCTAATTTCTTCAGTTGCTTTATTTGTGCATTCCTTGGCTTGTTCTGCGTATTGCCTCATTTCCTTCCTGATGTCTTGAAGGGTTCGGTATATTAAACTTTTGTATTCTGCATGTGGTAATTCCAGGAATGCACTTTCATCTAGAAGATCCCTGGATTCTTTGTTTTGAGAGCCTGTTGAGGTGATCATAGTCTGTTTCTTTATGTGACTTGATATTGACTGTTGTCTCTGAGCCATCTAAAAGTTATTGTATTAGTTTATGCTTTCTTACTGCGTCATAGCTGCTCGCTTTGTTTTGTTTTGGTATACCCCTACGGCCTGCTTGAGTGAGCTAGCTTGATTATTTTCACCGTTGGAGCACTGGTGTCCTGTCTCCAGCTGGCTAGAGCTGTTATCAGGTATATCAGTCTAAGAGTCCATTCAGTTTTCTTGTATGAATTCAGCTCAGGTTTCCAGGTAGCTGATCATCAAGTGTGTGGTACAGGCTCTGTCCTACAGTCTTAGAGGGGCAGGGGTGATTGGCATATATACTGGTATCTGACTGCAGCAGGGGGTCAAGCTCCGAACACAGCAGGGGGCTGAGAACAGACTCCCAAGTGCCTCTGAGGAAAATGCATCTCTGTTCCCTAGAGTGTGCTGGTGGATGGGTTCTGCAGAGGGACCATGGGCACCCAAAGTTTTTGGTTGTAAGGACTGGGAGGTATCAGTTATCTTTGGACCTCTTTCGTGGGTGGCTGGGTGACCTGAGTGGAGCTACCAGTCCTTAGGTCTCTGACGTGGGTAGGTGAGGACCTTGTTAAATAGGCAAAGCAATGTCAAATATCAAACACCCACCTCTCCACTGCACAGCTGAAATGGTTGGAGTTTGCCAACAAGGCCCTATTCTCCTGAAATAGGCCCACACAGGTCCATGCAGAAAGGAAAAGTGCTCAAGGTCCACGGACGGTTTATGCTTGGACAGGAACCACTTCTGTCCTGAGCTCCCCGGTTAATGGAACTAGCAAATTATCTTTTCCCCCCAGTTGCAAATTTTTTCCTTCCCCAATGCTGGGAGGATGGCTGTAGGTGCTCACCAGGGTCTATCTCAGGCCCAAGGATTCAACCACTGAAGCTGGCTTGGGGGTTGGGGGGCGGGGTAAAATATACGCAAGTACTTAGCTTTTGCGAGAGCACCATTCTCCTCAGGTTCCAGAGGTGTGAGTAGGCTGTGTGGCTGGCTGCTTCTCCCTAAGAAAACTACGGCCGAATGCTAGTACCAGTCTGCCAATGCTGCTGCCGCCGTTCCTGGAATGGTGCCTGAGGGTTCCCTGCGATTTAGGTCAGGTAACTCCTCTCCACTTCTGAACAGTCTCTTCCTCCCCCCTGCCCCTCAGTTCATTGTCTAAGTTTGCCTTTGATGCTCAGGAGCTCCCAGCTTGTCACAAATATACTCAGTTCACTTATTGTTTTTGGTCTTTGTTGTAAAGAGGGCTCTCTGGAAGCGTCTTTCTATTCCCACCATCTTGCCTCCACCTCCTCCATAATTTCTTATGCTCCACACAGTTGAATGCCTTAGCATAGTCAATAAAACACAAGTAAACCTCTTTCTGGTATTCTTTGCTTTCAGCCAGGATCCATCCAATATCAGCAATGATATCCCTGGTTCCATGCCCTCTTCTGAATCCGGCCTGAATTTCTGACAGTTTCCTGTCAATATCCTGCTGTAGTTTCTTTTGAATGATATTCAGCAAAATTTCACTTGTGTGTGATATTGATATTGTTGATAATTCCTGCATTCTGTGGGACACTTTTCTTGGAAATAGGCATAAATATGGATGTCTTTCAGTCAGTTGGCCAGGTAGCTGTCTTCCAAATTTCTTGGCATAGACAAGAGAGCACTACCAGCACTGCACCCATTTGTTGGAACATCTCAATTGATACTCTGTCAATTCCTGGAGACTTGTTTTTCACCTATGCCTTCAGTGCAGCTTGGACTCCTTTCTTCAGTACCATCAGTTCCAGATCATATGCATCCTCTCAAAATGTTTGAATGTCAACCAATTCTTTTCAGTAGAATTACTCTTTGTATTCCTTCCATCTTCTTTCAATGCTTCCTATGTCATTTTACATTTTCCCCATGGAATCCTTCACTATTGCAACTCGAGGCTTGAATTTTTTTCTTCAGTTCTTTCAGCTTGAGAAATGCCAAGCATGTTTTTCCCTTTTGATTTTCTATCTCCAGCTCTTTGCACCTGGTCATTATAATACTTTATCTTTTTGAGCTGCCCTTTGAAATCTTTTGTTCTTTTACTTCATCATTTCTTCTTTTTGCCTTAGCTACTCTACATTCAAGAACAAGTTTCAGAGTCTCTTCTGACATCCGTTGTGTTCTTTTCTTTCTTTCTTCTCTTTTTAATGACCTCTTACTTTCTTCATGGATGATGTCCTTGATGTCGTTCCACACCTCGTCTGGTCTTTGGTCATTAGTGTTCAATGCATCAAATCTATTCTTGAGATTGTCTCTAAATTCAGGTGGGATATACTCAAGATCATATTTTGGTACTTGTGGACTTGTTCTAATTTTCATTAGTTTCAGCTTGAACTTGCATATGAGCAATTGATGGTCTGTTCCACAGTTGGCCCCTGGCCTTGTTCTGACTGATGACATTGAGCTTTTCCATTGTCTTTTGCCACAGATGTAGTTGATTTAATTCCTTCATGAGGCCCATGTGTATAGTTGCTTTTTATGTTGGTGAAAAAAGATATTTGAAATGAAGAAGTCGTTGGTCTTGCAAAATTCTGTCACGAGATCTCTGGCATCATTTCTATCACCAAGGCCATATTTTCCAACTACTGATCCTTCTTCTTAGTTTCCAACTTTCGCATTTCAATCACCAGTAATTATCAGTGCATCCCGATTTCATGTTTGGTGAATTTCAGACTGCAGAAGTTGGTAAAAATCTTCAATTTCTTTTCTATAGCCTTAATCGTTGGTGCATAAATTTGAATAATATTAGTATTAACTGGTCTTCTTTGTAGGCGTATGGATATTATCCTATTATTGACAGCTTTGTACTTCAGGATAGATCTTGAAATGTTCTTTTTGACAATGAATACAATGCCATTCCTCTTTAAGTTGTCATTCCTGTCATAGTAGACCATATGATTGTCCAATTCAAAATGGCCAATACCAGTCCATTTCAGCTCTTTAATGCCTGGAATATCGATCTTTATGCACGTCATTTTGTTTTTGATGATTTCCAATATTCCTAGATTCATACTTTGTGTTTTTCATGTTCCGATTATTAGTGGATATTTGCAGCTATTTCTTCTCATTTAGAGTCGTACCATGTCAACAAATGAAGGTCCCAAAAGCTTGACTCTATCCATGTCATTAAGGTTGACTCTACTTTGAGGGGGCAGCTCTTCCCCAGTCACCGCTTGGGTGTCTTCCAACCTGCGGGGCTCATATTCCCACACTATATCAGACAATGTTCCACTGATACTCATAAGGTTTTCATTGGCTAATTCTTTTCAGTACTAGACTGCCAGGTCCTTCTTCCTAGTCCGTCTTAAGCTGAAACCTGTCTGCCATGGGTGACTCAGTTGGTATCTGAATACCAGTGGCATAGCTCCCAGCATCACAGCAACTTGCAAGCCCCCACGGTACGACAAACTGACAGATGCATGTGGTATCTCCACTTATAGTGATTGACAATTCTTACAATATACAAACACAAGAACCATTTGCCAGGTCAGAACAAAGAAGTAAACTCTTATACATAACAATTTCACATTAGAGCAACTATATTTGGAGAGGGATTACCTTATCACTTTCTTTATGTCAACATTTATAGAATATTATCTAGGAATTGAGTTTATCTATTTTTTGGTAGCTTTCTAGACAAAATATGTCAATGGAAAATATTATTACAAGCTCAACTATGCATAGCACTGTTTTCTTCATAAAATATGTAATAGGCCATATAAAAATTGCCTATAGAATATTCTATCACTGTTCCTCATAGTCTGTGGATGACTGAAATAACTGATAAATTCTATGCTAATCACAAAAATTGGCTAGAAAAGCTAACACACTCATATGCACATGACCTGGTCTAAACTGCTATCTATAAATACATAATTAAGTCCCCAGATTAAACCTTTAGAATTTGGCATTGAAATCTTGCAGTTTGCATGGGCACTCACTTACTTATGCTAAGAGCTACTGACAGGTTGGGAAGAGTTGCTAAGAGGTTGAGAAGCAGTACATTGTCAGATACAAATCCCATGGCACATCAGTCTTATTCCTTCACATATGTATATTCAACAAAGTTTTAAACTTCTCTTTTAAAAAACTGTCACGTTATTATTATGTAATAACCATTGAGAAATTTAGTTACAGCCTAAGCATTTTATGATGAAAATATCTGGTATCTATAAGTGCTTATGAAAATAAATGGAACCATATCAGTGGAAAAAACATATGCTGATTCAGGATTCAAAATCTTCAACTATGAAAACAATTAAATTAAGCTTAGTGAATAGTTTTACATGCTGAACAACAATTCCTAGCACTGGAACACATTAGGAGGATGGCTGGAACAGCTCACTGTCTATTTTGCAAAGGACATTAAAAGTGACAGAAATCCTGAAATAAAACCTTGTTCCTGTTTAGACTGGAAATGAAATAAAACTACCAGTTGCTTTGATATTCATTTGAGAGTAATTGTGGCTTCTGTTTAAAAATGTAATTGTTGTCCTTTCCTTGAACAGTCTGAAAGACTTTTTCAACCTACAGAAGATAGCATTAATATACAAATCTCAATTTATTTTATAATTAGTGTCACTTATTTATTCTTGATATTAATACAAATTTATGCATAAATCAATAATTAGGGATTTTTAGTCTTGTAGGTACCAACAGTACACCGAAAATAAAGAAATAAGGGAGGGCAAAAAAATACTTGAATGCAGTTAGAAAATTCTATGATATACGCATTGGCCCAATGTTGCCAAGCTTCATGACCTCTCTATTATGTAAGGCTGTGTTACTCATTCACCATCAGTAGACTGAGTACTTGGACTGGTATGTCAGGGGATGATGGAGTTGGGCCAGTATCCCACAGCTACTCATCCACTAATTATTGTAGCCCTTTTTAAAGCTGAAGGACATTTTGCTAGTTTTGAAGATCATTTGTAGCTAAGGACTAGCAAAACATCATCTGAATCTGCCTCAGGTGAAATGTAGTAAGGCTGGATCTCTATTTCAAGGAACCAAACATTTGGCTAATATTATGCTCATCATTTTTGTTCACTACCAAATTGATTGCTTATTCAAATATTCTTATTAATGCTTGTTTTGTCCATATAAACAGTTGTAAAAGCTATCAAAATTTAGCCTTGGGAACTAATGTTTAAATGCTGCCACAGTTTGTTGGTAGTGGCTTTTTTTTTTTTTTTAACTCAAATGAATATCACTGTAATGTGCTAAAATTCTTTGTAGAGAAGACAATAATATGCTGGATAAATAGGGCTTTAAATAGCAAACATTTGTCAGCTGAGGCCATTTAATGCAGATTTAAACAGGCTGGTTTTCTAAACTGCCTAAGGAGAAATAGTGTCTTCATAGATATAAAACATGTGTTTTGGGAAGAAATCATCTTCAGTAATGGGGTTGGCAAGTTCAAGCCATGGAGCCTAGTGGTCAAATTTTAAGTTTGCCTAAGGTTTATTCATTGTGCCAGATATTGCTCTACTTGAGTTTGTGGAATTCTGAGTTGCAAAGTAAATTATATTTCCATTGCTCTTGGAAGAATGCATCTCCACATGGATGCAATGAGACGTAAGGGCATCAGTTCTCTCGAGGTAAACTATGATTCTATCATGGGTAAAAAAGTCCCTGAAATGAAGGATAAATTTGGGGGAGAGGAGCAAAGAGAACTAAGGGAAGCCTTCTTGTCCTTCAAAGTAGAGGAAAGTCAAATTTAATTTTCCAGAACACTCTTTAACAATTCAGCCTTTATTCTCAAATGGCAGTGGTCAAAATGAGAAATAATATGTGGAAAGAATCCAGCTGTGGTATTCATTTTTGACCCCAAGTAAATAATCATTGAACAGAGGTTTCTTTTGCACATACTGCTGGCTTTCAACATATATACACTTTTAATGAAGAGCACGCGAGAAAGTTTGAAATACCACTCAGACTCAAACAAGTGCCTTGGTGGCTCTGGATTCTGATTCATGGCCACTGCTGACCGCTCATAAAATAATATTAAAATGATTAAAAATGACTTCTTTATATTATGGAATCTTGTTTCCATAAAAACCATGGCATCCCATAAGGAACAATTATTTAAAATATTCCATTGTTTACATAGTTAACCTTGTCTGCCCTGTGACAAACCACCTCAGCCCTTAGAAATTGTTTACATTTAAGCCCACGGCATTTAACAGTGGGCCTACAATTTATTATATCCTCTGTTTGCAGCTTGGTTCTTTCCTTACACCTTCCACAGTGACTGCTGTATTTTTGTATTCAGCATTAAATAATTTAAGGAATATTAGATAACATCAGACAAAGGCCTCAAAGTCATTAGCTGTCTTAGTTTCCTAGTGCTGCCATAACAACAACAAAAGATACCACAAGTGAGTAGCTTTAAAGGATAGATATTTATTTTCTCAAAGTCCAGGAGGCTAGAAGTCTGCATTTAGAGTGTGACTCTAGGGCGAGGCCCTTCTTTGTCTATTTTAGTTTCTAATACCTGGCAGCAATCCTTGGAGCTCCTGGGCTGTAGATGCATCTTCCATGTGTGTCTGTCTTCATATGGCATCTTTTCCCTGTGTGTGTTTGTGTTTATTCTGCTCCTTCTAGAACTCAGAAGTGATTAGGTTTAGGAGCCTCTATACTAAGGTATGTCCTAACTAACATAACAAAAGAAAACCCTATTTCCAAATAGGATCACATCCACAGATATAGGGGCTAAGACTTAAGTATGCATTTTGGGGGACACAATTTAATAATTCTATAACATTAACCTACCCTCTTAAATACAATACAGTATTACCAGTGAGCAGTTTCTATATGTCAAGTCCCAAGTTAGTCACTGTAATAAAGTAATAAAGAAATAGTTGTATCTTTTGCACTCAAGGCCTATAATAGCTCATGCATGTGAGTGTATATGTGTATGCATGTATGAATAGGTGTATATAGGATGTCTGAGAGTGTGTGTGACCTTGGTGTGACAGTAATTAAATAGTGACAAGCCTTGGTAACTGCTTGGAAGGAAAATTAAAATGTACAATGAAAGATTTTATTCATTGGCCTTATTTAAATCTGTATACTTTCAAAGTAACTACGTGAACCTATTGTCTTTGAGTCAATTCAGACTTATAATGACCCTATAGTACAAAGTAGTATTGTCCCATAAGGTCTCTTAGGCTAAAATCTTTATGGGGCAGATTGCCAAGTCTTTTCTCCTGTGGAATGGCTGGTGGATTCAAACCACTAATGTTTTGGTTAGCAGGTAAGCGCTTAACCACCAGGCATCCTTCCGCTATCATGTAAAAAAAAAAAAAATGTTGTCTTGAATTGACCCTTAGTGCAATTTTAACTTAGATGACTTTTGCCTTTTGTGTTCCTCTATTGATGCAGTGGCAACTAACAACAACATCTCTCTTGTACTGTGTTTTTAGTGACCAGTGTCCTCTGTGCCACTTATAGCTCTCCATCCCAGTGCCACATGGGACCTAGATATTTCTTTCCTCATTAAATGAGACTCTAGTCCCTCTTTTGCTACTGGTGATAACAATAACCAGTTTTAGACATGGATGTGATGTATTTTCTTATTACTTGTTAGAAATGCTTTCATTTTTTAAAAAGGGATGAGAAAAGTAACCTCAGGAAACAGAGAAGCCTGGCGTGGGAATATTTCTGGCAAAATAAGACCTTGATGTTCCTCCCAAATCGTGGTGCAGAGGAAGTTGCTAGTCCAAATTGCAGCAAACTTTGAACTCAATGAATTGCTTTTTCCTATGTAATACTAGCATTACCGCACCAAAAAAATCACTCAATTTTCTTTGGTCTATTATCACTTTTGTCAGGCATTTTTTCCATGTAAACCAAAGGAGATCCCATTTCAGAAAAACACTTATGTGTAGTTCTTTCTTCTTAAGAAAAATGTCTGCCTATCTTCATAGTGATTTACAATTTTAGCATTTTTTCGAAAAAGAATACTAGAATGTGGTAGATTAGTTAACTGAAAGTATATTTATTAAGCACCTGGTTATACATTCACTTTATATTCTCCATGATGCCTACGATTGACGTTCAGCTCTGCTATTCATTGGATATGATACCTTACGCAGATAAATCATGTTGGACTTTAGTTTTCTCATCTGAAATATGGGGATATTTCACTAAGGATCTCACTTTTAATTATAAAAGTCTATATTCTATGACACATTAGAAGTTTTTCTTACTCTGGACTCCTAGTTTATAAAGGTTAATATATACATATTACCATAAAATAGAATGCAGTTTTGGTATCGATTATAACTAAGGTCAGTACTTGAAAAGATTATATACAGAGTTTATGAAAATTTACAAACACAAGCAAACTATTATTTTTCTTAGAAAAGGAGACAACTCATCTTTATATCTGTCTTTGATATTTGATGGGCTCTCTTCAGCTAAAAGAGTCTTAGGATCAAAGCTTGAGAATATGTAACCAATTATTAATTTTCTTTTTAACATTAGTTACTTATTATAACTAGACATCTATATAATTACATAAACAAGTCCATTGTGCTTTCTTGGCTGGTTGTTAAGGGCAGAATTAGGTAGAAATGTTCATAAATATTAGATGCCAAATTATATTATTGCAAGGTTTAACATATAATTGGTAAATTATATGTTAAGCCTAAGAGTATAAAAGTAAGCAATGTTAAAAGTAATGGAGAATTAGTATATTATACTTTTCATTCCACTTATATTAGCAAAGCCTAGTGTTAAGGCTTTCTGTCTTAATTAGAGAACTTATCATATGAAAGAATTTAACAAGCCTCATTTATGGTTCTGTGATATAAACTTCTTTCCTATGCAAATATTATTTAATAAAGGATGAGCTTCTTACATAAATATAACATGTTAGGTTTGGGAGTAGGTAACTAGCAGTAACATAGAGCACTAAATAAAATATTTGCTTCCTGATAAAGATATGATTAGAGTCAGCAAAAGTTATAATGTTTAAAAGTTATTACTAAAAAAAAAAAAAAAAAATTTCTTAAGAGTGCCAAGAACCCAAGAGTTTCTGGATAATGTATAAATCCCAGGAAAGAAATAGTCCTATTTTGGTCAAAAGTAAAGACAAAACAAGGACAGTAGAAATGGAAGTTTCATAATTTTTCCAAAAAATGCATCTGTTTAATGATTTAACAAAACATTAATCACTGACAACTGTTTAGAGAGGAGTAAGTTCTTAACATTCTTTGGAGTTTTACAGAAATATCAATCAGGTGATATTGTTACTGCTTGGTTTATATTCTTGTAAAACTCATTCAACCAGATATTTGGGGTAATCATTTTCTTAATGTTATGTGATTAAAAATATTTTTGAAAATATTTGAATTACAAAGCCTCACATTGACAATTTTGTTCAGCTAAAAAAATTTATATCTACTGTGCACTAAGTACTTGGAATAGAAAATTAACATGTAGCCGATGCTGTTGAGAAGCTTATAATCTTGAGTGTAAAACTAACATTTGCTAAACTGGAGCTATGGTACTTGGGAAGGATCCTAGCTTGTCCTTCAACAGATATGCAATTTTGTATACCTACCTAGTGCCATCGAGTCGATTCTGACTCATAGCGACCTATAGGACAGAGTAGAACTGCCCCACAGAGCTTCCAAGGAGCACCTGCTGGATTCGAACTGGCAATCCTTTGGTTAGCAGCCGTAGCACTTAACCACTATGCCACCAGGGTAGGATCTTAAATTCTCTGGGCCTCAATTTCCTCATCCCTAAAACTGGGATAATAATAATAGTTACTTATTTTTTTTTAAACTTTATAGGGCTGGGGTGAGGATCAAACTGGCTAATATACATAAAGAACTAAGATCAAGAATGATGTCTTGAAACAAAAATCACTCATGAAATGTTATCTACTTGTCCTTCTCAAATTATAATTTATGTAAAATAGTTAGCATCATGCCAAGCACTTAGGTAGTGTTCAGAGTACAACTGCCCCGTAGGGTTTCCAAGGAGCAGCTGGTGGATTCGAACCTCCAGCCTTTTGGTTGGCAGCCTTAGCTCTTAACCACTGCACCACCTGGGCTCCAGCTAGAGAAAAATACTCCCTAAACTGAAAAAAAAAAAAAAAAACTGAAGAGGGGACATAATTTTAACTTAGAATAAAGTTGGTCTGTTTGACATTATGTACAACTGGACAGTCTCATTTCTGAAATGTATCCCTATCTTGCAACTAAGATTGATCAAAGGACTTTTTTTTTTTTATTACTTAATAGGGATTACAGAAATCGTGGAATTTTGGGGGGATTTATTTCTGTTTTCATCTAGGTGCAAGAGACAAGCTAACTCAGTAAGCAAAAGTTCATAAACTTATAGGTTAATAGATTAAGTTGTTTTAAAATCACATACCACAAATTACGATCATTCAATACGCTAGTCACATTAACTTCAGGGAAATATACATGGAAAAAAATGATCGCTCTGTTTCTGTGAAATGCTATCATAAATATGCATCTTTTTACCGAAATCAGAGAATCACTTGTAAAGGAGAAAATAATTATTTTTATTCTTTGCAAAACTAATTTAGTATTGTAGAAAGTAAATTTTACAAGTCCGATTATTAATGGAGTGTTTTTAAAACCCTGGTGGGATAGTGGTTAAGTGCTACAACTGCTAACCAAGAGGTTGGCACTTTGAATCCACTAGGCACTTCTTGGAAACTCTATGGGGAATTCTACTCTGTCCTATTGGGTTGCTATGACTTGGAATTGACTGGACAGCAATGGGTGGTAGTGGTAAGTCAATAGCTCCCCCCTCCCCTCAGAAAGCCCACTGGCTATTATTTACAGTGTTGGGGTTGAGGAAGGAGGTTAAACAGGCATGGTTTTCTATAATGAATTGATAGGAATAGAACAGGACTTTCTTTGTCCTCTCAGGTACACTACTCGTCTTGCCGGAAGTCGGTTATTTTGTGTCCAAATGCCACTGGCATCATTTCCAAAAGGAAGAGGTTTGAGATCATTCCCAAACAGGAGCCATTTTTGTCCAACAAATATTCATTGAGTATCTACTTTGTGACAGGGCATGTGGTAAGACCCAGTGATACACTAGGGAACAAGAAGCATCGTGTTCCTGCCCTCCTGGAACTTACACTGTAATGCAGGATTGCAGAAAACAAATAAATTAGTAAATAAACAAGATGATTTCACCTAATGATAAGTGCAAAGATCAAAATAAATCTTGAGTGACATGATTAGGGAGCAAGGTAGGGTAAGAGAATGAGCAAATTACAGAGTCAGAAAAAACCTACAAGTCAAAAACCAGAAGTCGTGCATCCTGATTGTGGAGGTTGGCAGCATTCTGAGAGAGTAACCACAAGGTTCAGTGAGATGTTCAGCAGAAGCGACAGGCGAAGGTCTCATGCATCAGGAAGTATATGGAACATACGAGGGCTCAAAGGCACTGGCAAGATGAGATGTAGGGAGAACAAAAGAAAAGTAGAAGGCTTAGACTTTGACAGAAAGCAAAGAAACCAAAGCAGCATGCCTAGTAATGATAGTAATTGTGGGGTATTGCATTACATGCGGGGAGAGTCGAAAGGCCTCCTCCGTCAAGCCTAACAATGTCAGGGTACTGTAGCCAGTGTAAACAGGGTGTCAGGGAGCAAAAGTTGGGACAAAAGAGTACTGGGATCAACCTAGTCCCCTAAGACTCTCAATACACTATTTAAAGAGGGGGGAAATACTGCTTAAAATTCAATTCACAGTTTTATGTTTGTGTATTTTATCTTTAGTGAAAACAGATAGTTGTATCTAATAGTATGTTAAAAGTGAGTATAATTTTAGACACGTTAGTCTCAGAAGAATCCAGTTTTGTTTAAAATCTCAATTTAAGATCTTCAACCAGATATTGTCTGTAACAACCAGATATTGTCAACCAGATATTGTCTGCTGGAACCCAAAGGCTATGTGGAAGCTACATTTAACTTCAGCCCAGACTAATAAACACTGATTTGGTTTCCCTGCCTTTGAAGTGGAGACTTTTCACAGAAAGTAAGGTGTATAATGAGCCAGAAAACTCAGGTTAAATGTGATCCTTTACTCACTCTGATCAGGCAAAAATAAATTATCTCTAAACCTTGGTCCCTCCTCATTTGTGGATAACCAGTTGCCATCGAGTTGACTCCAGCTCATGGCAATCTTATGTGTGTCAGAGTAGAACTGTGCTCCATAGGGTTTTCAGTGGGTTTGACTGTCCAGAAGTAGGTTGCCAGGCCTTTCTTTTGAGGTGCCTCTGGGTGGATTCTAACCACCAGCCTTTTGGTAAATAGTGAAGCAAAAACCATTTGCACCATCTGGGACTTCCACCTGTGGATAGGAATTTTTAAATTTATCTTATTATCTTAGGTTGTATTCCACCTAAATCTGAATGTGAGACGTGCATTTGAATGAAAGCAGTTAATTTCAGAGGTGATCCCAGGAAACACTGTCTGGGAATGTGATTGTGAGAGGGGAAAGGGAATGAAGCCAATGGAAGGTGTATTATGGAGCAGATGACTGCTGTGGGTGACTAGAAAAGTCTGGGAGACCTTGTCAAACATGCTGCAGAGTTTCTTCATTCATGAGTAAGGCAGCTAGGGTATTTATCCTCTTATTCCTATCAGTCACTGTTTCCTAGCTAGTTCCAGGGATGTTACCTACCTGACACTACTGGCCTGTGCTGTACACAGCCTTAGGAGATTCTGGTGGCCAGAGAAAAACCTTAGGTAGAGTCATAGAAGCTATCAGGAGTGGCGAGTGGTGAGGGGAAATGTGTTAGGCAGTGTGTTTTACACCTACTTAAAAATCGCTGTGAGTTGGAGTCAGCTCAATGGCAACGGGTTTGAGTTTAGTCAATAAAATCAAATAAATTAATCTGCATCAAAATATACTAAATCATGAATGTATAGATATTGATATCAAGTTCCTAATAAATTGAAATAAGTTACTATTTTAATGGAAATGCAACTGTGATACCCACAAAATTATAATACAAAGAAATATTAATTTACAATTAGGAGACCAAGTTTAAATTCTGACGTTTCTTCGGGCACATCACCTCTCTGAGCTTAAATGACTTTGTCTGTGGAATGGAGTAAAAATAGCTCTCTTAAAGTGAAGATGAGCATATTAAATGAGAAGAAGGGCAGATGTTCCTGGCACGAGACTTAACACACACGGGTTTTCAATAATTTTTAATTCCCCTGCTCCTCTGGCCCTTCCTCACTTACACACAAAGAAGACCCTCTGATATATAACTTTTAGCAATCATAATCACCAATCATCATCATTATATGGAATTTCACCATTAATACACATTTCAAAATGGCTGCAGTGGTTGTTCATAGCAGTGGTGTGATGTGTTTCAATATAGTAGAACATGTTTTGATTTAAAAAATAATCAATTAACAAAATAGCTGTCATTTTGGAGTTAACCAGGGCAAATTACCCTGTTTGTAATGGACCATAAACGGTACTACTACATGATTGTGCTTCTGGGGAGCCTTGTGTTACGGTTTTTATTAGTAAGAACTAAAAATTATAAGGAAAGGAGCAGAGATCTTAGAAGTCCCTCCCATCTCTAAAATTATATGAAATATGACTTCCAATTTGAATATTAAGTTTAAGAGTAATATAAATATAAAGGTAAACAACTTAACTTTCTGTGAATATACTTAAAAGGATTCGTAACACTAAGTTAAATGCCAATGTTGCCTGGATCAGGCTGGTCTAAGTTGTTACTTTAGGATGACTGCCTGGTCTGCAGGAAGCAATTTGATCGTTTCTGCAATATCACCAATGCCAACACTCCCCATAGCTAGTGTGTTGAAAGACAAATATGCTTAGTGGGGAAAATGTTACTAAACTTGGAAAAAAATCCTCCTCTAAGTAGCACATTGCATTAAAAAGTAATTATAAGGCACTTGGGAGACTGACTCTGCTATATATAAATGTAATAAATACCAACTCCTGAATAACACTTTGAAAGAGAGCTGTGCAAAACATAAGTGGAGCATGGTACAGGCTGATATCCGAGTCATGAGCTGGGAACTGACCCATACTAGGGTTACTCAAATGTTTGGAATAAAATTGTAATGGTTTTGCTTACTTTATCTTTGGGTAGTGCTTCAGTAATTTGTGCCTTTATTTCAATAAAGGAAATATTATACAAATGAATCAAGGAAATGACTCCCTTTAAGTTCCCTTGGTGAATTTTTTAACTCAATGCTTCATTAAGCACAGTTCATGTGCAAACAGTAAAAGTTTTACCTAATTAAATCTCTTCTTTACTTCATAATTCTCCAAAGTTTGGATTTTTAGGAAAAAAAAAATGTGTGTCCCTTAAAGTATTATTTAACTGCTTCTAGTATTTAATGACAGCAATATATTTTTAAAATGTTAGGAGTTTGTCACTTATATGTTTCAAAGTTTACTGTCTCTATTTCCTGAACAGGAAGAAAAAATATATTTGCAATGTAGAGCATACACTTTTTTAAAATCCTTTGCCTAGATCTCAAGAGAATATTAGGGTACACTAACATAAGTGTCAAGAAGAAGGTGATGATGGATGGTGGATTAAGCGAACACTTCACATCTTTAGTGTCAATAACGATCCCCCTCACACACACACAAAGAAACTGTCTATTTCAAAGAATGCTTTGAAAGTTGGCAGTAACTTGTTAAAAGCTAGGTTTCAGATTTAATAAGCACCATCATTTTCAACTTTTTTTTTTTTAAAGGAAATCAAGGAAACAAGCTTTTCTGTCTTAGTATGATTCTCGGAAGTTCAAGTTTCAACTTAGTTCCAAAGAACCCACGTTTTAAGAGGTCATTCAGTATAAAATATGGCACCTAATTTAGATGTTCAATTGGCTTTATGTCAGGCTCTATGCTGATTTTAGAGCCATTTACTGAAGTGTAAAGCTTGGAATGGATTTGCTCCATCAAACTGCTACTGTAAATAGAACTTTAAGACCTGACTACTTAATATGATGTGCTTTTAATTCTTTAATAATGGTTTTTGGAAGATAAAATTATGGAAACTTGCACCTGTTCATAATCCTTCTTCAAGTTTTTAAATTTTAAAATTTGTTTATACGGAGGAAGAGGGTAAGGGAGAATTGCATCATGCTCCTCCTGAATATTCTTATTATTTCAGTTGTATGTTTTCTGCTGCTTCTCAGGACCTAGGGAAGTGCTGGCATGTATGAGGGAAGACAGTCTAGTGCAGTAATTCCCATAAGTATTGCCTATGGACCACCTTAAAAATCACGCGATAAGCTTGATTCTCCTCTCAAGTTTTAAACAAGAAAGATTACTTACCAGTAATGGTAGACAAGATGCAGAAGAAGACGGTGGACTCTGTGGATAGCTGAGCAGACAAGGACCAAGAGGCAAGTAAAGTCTTCATGTATTCACTCATTCCAAGAACATTGTTGACCTCCTTTCATGTGCTAAGAAGTGTGGTGAATGTCAGGACAGTTAAAAATGTGAATAAGGTATGGCTTTCTCCTCCTGGGAACTGCTTCTGGAGTGGGAGAGATGGAAAATAAGCCCTTAATATACTAAGTATGGAGCCCTGCTGGCACACTGGTTAAGAGATTGGCTGCTAACCAAAAGGTCGACAGTTCAAATCCACCAGCTGCTCCTTGGAAACCCTATGGGGCAGATCTACTCTCTCCTCTAGGGTTGTTTATGAGTCAGAATCAACTAGATGGCAAAGGGTATACTAACTGTGATGATTGAGCTGTTTTTCTGAGTTTTAAGCAAAAGGCTGATGATACACCAAATACGTAAATAATCATAACTTCTAAGTACACAATGCAAATAGCACACAAGGGTAATTTCCAAAAAATTAGCTACTGCCACAGCATGGCACAAAACAATCAGCATCAACATAGTCCACGGCACTAGAGAATTGTCAAGGAGATTGCCCGCCTTTTCTTTTCAGTTGCTGGGTTGTGGGATAGTCAGGTAATTATGCAAGCCATCCACATATCTCCAGGCTGTGTACCTAGCCTAATCACACATATCATTTTGGTTTAGAACTTCTATGTATTTAAGATATGGCCAAGGAATGATAAAGGGGAGGTATATTTAAACCAATGAGTAATATTACTAAATAAAGGGGAAACTTATCCATTGCTATTTATTATCCAGTAAGTTTATAATAATTAGTATTTATTTTATAGCAAATATCATTAATTTATTAAACATCAACTTATTAAAACTTTCATTTCAGGTCAATCCACATTTATTGAAAGTCAAGCAACATGGTAGTTGCTATTCATGATACCTCCTAGAATCAAATATCCGTTTGTATGCTTTCACATTATTGCAAACATGAATTTGTCTACCAGGTTGTGTATTCCTTAGGAACTGGAAATACATGTTTTTTTCTTTATAAACCCAGAAACTAATATGTTGAGTTAAATATGGTTTTCAGATTGTATTGATTGAAGCGTTGTGTTATTAAACTTCTAAGTTTCAAGTAAGTATTTTATTCTTTTAAAAAAAGTACATTAAAATGGTTTAAAAGTTTTCCTTATGGTAATGTCACCTTCACTTGAATTTAGATATGCTCTTTTGACTGTAAGGTAACAGTTTGGAGTAAGAGTTATTACAAAAGGTCATTTCAGTGCACAATAGAGTATAAGTCAGATAACTGAGAGTAGAGAGACAAATAAGAGGTCAAGAAGGAGAATTACTCTTCCGATAACCCTGGTTATGAAGAAGAGGGATAAGATTGAGCCTAACCACAACAAGGTAACATACATCTATCAGTCTTCCTTTATAAATCAACAGAGCTTTCTTTTAGCTTTACTATTCCCGTCTCACCCAGGGTTCGCTGATATGGAGAGGTGGTAGCACATATGACCATTTGAGTCCCATTCTACCACTGACTAGCTTCGTAATGCTAGACACAGCAAATACTATCTATAAGCCTCCACTTATTCAAACTGTTAAATGTGAATAATAATGCCAAACATATAAGGTAATTATAAGTTTACAAAACAAGCATTTGAGAAAATGGTAATATAGCATCTGACACAGTTACACTATAAATGCTGCTGATATCAATGGAGCTGTTACATTATGCTCTAACAGCTTCAATAGACAGTAGGTTGTTAAATTTACTACTAAAATACATTTCTCATAGGGAATGCAGTTGGAATGTTAAATATTCATGTAACAGTAAATGTGTGTAGTCCATATATAGCATAAGATGACACTGGAGTGCCTGACTTAACACTAGACTGCAGACAGCCACCACCACATAGAAAACTATAGATAGTTCAGTCTTCTTCACAAAACATTAATGAGGAATTTGTTTCAAAAGAGCAAAGTTTCTATGAATTTGTTAGTGTTCATATTTTCAAGAAATCCCAGACCAAACTGTGAGTTAAATTAGTTAAATATAATTTTGTACCTAACCTTTACTGAGGGCTGTTGAAAATGAGTGCCAAGCATTGTCCTCTCCAAACATTATTGAATCCTCTTAAACAACATGTAAAGTTGGGACTAGTATTATTTTCTCACCCCTCCCTCTCACACACACATTTTACACGGAGGAACTTAAAACTTAGAAAAGATGAATAAACAACCCCTCGTCTGACATTTCACAAGTAGCAGAAATGAGAAGATACTTACTGTTTTACAAGTAGGACAAACAGATGTGGTTAAAAGCAAAATTATGTTCATATAAGGGGAGAGAAATTAATATTTACTCTGGAAACACTTTTGAAAGACCTGCAGTTTTTAAGGAAATGGTGGATGTATTTAAAATGTTGGAGTTAGGATGAACTATAAGGAATATACAGTAAAAGGTTTTATAATCCTGTTGGGATATATGTCTTTTTGCTATAAAACTAGAAGTAATTTCCAAAAACTAGAAGCAGTTTCTTTTTCAAATGAAGAAAAGTAGAGAATAGGGACAGTTTTTGTTTTTTTTTTTAACACATATCATACGGTTGACAGAAAATTAAAATCTCTTTTGACAAAGGCATTTGACTTAAATGGATATTTAATATTCAAGAGGAGAGGGGGAAGAACATGAGCACTTATGTCAAGGATCCTATATGGTTTTAGGTTCTCCATTTGTCCCAGAGTAAGCCTCATGAAATTAACTAAAACTTGACCTGGGATCAACTATTTCATGAAGACAGCAATAAATGTTTTAATGGTATTTGATCCCACACTTGCAGTTCAGTAAGATGGCTTTCTTTACAAGAAACATTTCGGGAGGAATATTTTAAGACAGAGAAACAATCATTCCAGTTTTTTTTTTTATTTGACCTTTTATAATTCCAAAGAATAAATATTTTTGTTTTTCAAATAAAAAGAAAATGTAGCCAACAATACAGACTATATTAGTGTTAGTTTTGTGGAGAGAAATGAAGCAACTAAGCTTGCCAAATTTGTTGGCTTAAAAATGTTGGTTCTAGTGCTAACATGAAATCAAATGGCACAGATGACAATGCTGCCAATTTAATTCCTATGTCAGAAAACCACTGGCTAATAGGTGTGAAGCTTTGATGTACTGGTTCCCTCCACTCCACCCTCTTCGATGAATTCAATTTTATTTATACATTGGTGTAATAAAACTAGTAAAGTATGTTGGATTTAAAAAAAAAAAAAGGAAGGAAGGAAGAAATGTTTTCATAGCATGTTTAAAAACACAAAACCAAAGTCTAATTCAAACAAATCTCAATATGTAACAGCATTTTAACAGACCCTCCCCATTCACCAGGGACATTCTTATCATCAATATATATGAATCCAAAGCCAGCCCAATTAGCTGATGGAGAAAGCATAAGAATTAGTGTAGGAAAACAATTCCTTTACAATTCACAAATAGCTCCTCAGAGAGATGACACACAGAGATCAGACTTTTGTCAAACTCTGTTCATGGACCCTTAGATGCCAAAGGAGAGGCATAACACAGGAATGAATCAAAAAAGAAAGTGTCTGCACTGAGCCCAGGAGTCCTAAGTATTGAGTAGAATGTGTAAAAAAATATATATATATATATAATATTACAGTGAAGCATATAATATAAACTAAATTTCTTAAAAAAAAATTTTTTTTTTTAAAGAAGGAACTAACATTGATTTGTTCCAAATATAGATACAGATGTGTTGAGGAACTCCAGACAGAAAGAGGCAGGTAAACCATACACCCTCCTCAATCCCCAGGGACACCTGCAGTGTGACATGTTATTTTTTAAAATAAAGATTGCCCATGGCTACTACCTTGTATTTCTCTTTAAGTTTTGATGACAGCGATATGCATGTATTTCATCTTATCAATGTCTCCACAACTCTTTACATTCAATTTGCTTTGTAAATGCCTTGGAAAGCTGAAATATGTAAGTATTACTAATTTTATTGTGACTATAGAAAAAACTGAAAGCTATTTCATTTTTTTTAGGTTTAAAATTGAGACAACATGAAAGCAGTCTTTGGGAAAAGGGAGTTTTAGTATACAATTCGACGGATGTTCATCAAAGAGGTATTCCTTGTTCACAAATTTTGCATTCTCTTGACATCTGTTGTGGATTTCATTGACAATTTCTGTTTAGAAATTTCTAATTTTCTAAAACCAAGAGATTCAAAGGAAAAATGCCATGAGACTCACTAATGGAAGTAGTTATTTAATTTTTGAAAAATAATATATTGGGATCATTTAGAGAAGATTTGGAAGTAAGAAGTCTTGAACAGAGACAGAAAACCAAACCACACCTATTGCCGTCGAGTCAATTCTGCCTCACGACAACACAATAGGACACAGTAGAACTGCCCCATAGGGTTTCTGAGGCTGTAAATCTTTACAGAAGCAGACTGCCACATCTTTCTTTCATGGAGCGGCTGATGGGTTTGAACCGCAGACCTTTCTGTTAGCATTTGAGTGCTTAACCATTGTGCCACCAGGGCTCTCTGAACTGATATTAAAAAAAAAAAAAAAACCAGTGCTGTCAAGTCGATTCTGATTCATAGTGACCCTATAGGACAGAGTAGAACTGTCCCATAGAGTTTCCAAGGAGCACCTGGTGGATTTGAACTGTTGACCCTTTGGTTAGCAGCCATAGCACTTAACCACTATGCCACCAGGGTTTCTGGTATATTAGAACTTTCCTACAAAGACCAGGACATGTCGAGGGAAACTTTTCCATTTCAATATGAGCAATACTTGCAGGCCTGTTCCCAATTCCCACTTATTTTCCTCCAACAATTCCTTGTGATTGAATCCACATATTTTATTTTCTGGCTTTCATAATCCCTTTTCTTAACAATTTTAATCTTCTGCTGGGCTGAATACAGAGCAGGATACTATTTTCCAATTTCTTGTTTAGGCTACTATCTGCTATTTCTTTTTTAGGCTGCTGTTGTGTTTTCAGCACACAAACATTTTAGTTTGGATTTCTTTTAAGTTCCCTTACCCCCAGTAACTAGGATTTAAAAAAGAGAGTGACAGAGAGGGAGAGGGAGAGGGAGAGGTACTAAAGAGTCACAAGTGAACTTGCTGATTTATAATATATATCTGGTTGGCCACTGTGCATCTTTCAGTTTGTCATATTGTGGTGGTTTCTGAGTTACTGTGATGCTGGATGCTATGCCGCCAGTGTTTCAAATGCCAGCAGGGTCATTGTTGGTAGACAGGTTTCAGCTGAGCTTCTAGACCAAGACAGATTAGGAAGAAGGACATGGAAGTCTACTTCTGAAAAAAAAAAAAAAAAAATTGGCTAGTGAAAACCTTCTGAATAGCAGTGGAATATTTTCTGATATAGTGCAGGAAGATGAGCCCCTCAGGTTGGAAGACACTCAAAATACAACTGGGGAAGATCTGTCTCCTCAAAGTAGGGTTGACCGACCTTAATGGCATGAACATGCCAGATCATTGGCTGATCTGGCATGACTCAAGATAAGAAGAAATAGCTGCAAACACCCATTAATAATCAAAATATGGAATGCACAAAGTATGAATCTAGGAAAACTGGGAGTTGTGAAAAATGAAATGGAACATATAAAGATCAATATTCTAGGCTAAAATGGACCGGTATCGGCCATTTTGAATCAGACAATAATATGGTCTCCTATGCTAGGAATGACAAATTGAAGAGGAATGACACCTCATTCATGACCCAAAAGAACATTTTAAGGTCTATCCTGAAGCACAATGCTGTCAGTGATAGGATAATATCCATACGCCTACAAGAAAGACCAGTTAATACCACCATTATTCAAATTTACACACCAACCTCTACTGCTAAAGATGGAGAAATTGAAGACTTTTAACAACTTCTGGAGTCTGAAATTGATCAAACATGGAATCCAGATGCACTGATAATTACTGGTGATTGGAATGCAAAAGTTGGAGACAAAGACGAAGGATCGGTAGTTGGATAATATGGCCTTGGTGATAGAAACCATGTCAGAAATCACATGATAGATTTTTGCAAAACCAAGGACTTATTCACTCCAAATACCTTTTATCCACAACAGAAATGGCAACTACACAAGTGGGCTTCACTGCATGGAAAACACAGGAATCAAATCAACTACATCTGTGGAATGATACCAAGGGTAAACCTCAATATCATCAGTCAGAACAAGGCCAGAGGCCAACTACTGAATTAACCATCAGTTACTCATATGTAAATTAAAAGTGAAGCCGAAGAAAATTAAAACAAGTCCAAAGAACCAAAATACAACCTTGAATACCTTCCACCTTAATTTGGAGACCATCTATAGAATAAATTTGACACATTGAACACTAATGACTGAAGACCAGATGAGCTGTGAATGACATCAAGAACATTGTACATGAAGAAAGCAAAACGTCACTAAAGACAGGAAAGAAAGAAAAGACCAAAATGGGTGTCAGAAGAGACTCTGAAACTTGCTCTTGAACATAGAGTAGCTAAAGTGAGTGAAAATGATGAAGTAAATAGCTGAACAGAAGATTTCAAAGGACGGCTCGAGAAGACAAAGTATTATAATGACATGTGCAAAGACCTGGAGTTAGAAAACCAAAAGGGTAGAACACACTCAGCAATTCTCAAGCTGATAGAACTGAAGAAAAATTTCGAGCCTTGAACTGCAATATTGAAGGATTCCATGGGCAAAACACTGAACAATGCAGGAAGTATCAAGAGAAGGTGGGAGGAATACACAGAATCACTGTGCCAAAAATAATTGGTCAATGTTCAACCAATTCAGGAGGTAGCATATTATCAAGAATTGATAGTATTAGAGAAGTCCAGGCTGCACTGAAGGCATTGGCGACAAACATGTCTCCGGGAATTGACAGAATACTAATCAAGAAGTTTCAACAAACAGATGCAGCACTGGAGATGCTCACTCACCTATGCCAAGAAGTTTGAAAGACAGCTACCTTGCCAACTGACTGGAAGAGACCCATATTTGTACCCATTTCCAAGAAAGGTGATCCAACAGAATGCAGAAATTATTGAATAATGTCATTAATATCACACATAAATAAAGTTTTACTGAAGATCGTCAAAAAGAACTGCAACAGTACATCAAGAGGCAACTGCCAGAAAATTCAAGAAGGATTCAGAAGAAGACATGAAACTAACGATATCATTGTTGATGTCAGATAGATCCTGGCTGAAAACAGAGAATACAAGAAAGATGTTTACCTGTATTTTATTTACTATGCAAATGCATTCAACTGTGTGGATCATAACAAATTATCGATAATATTGTGGAGAATGAGAATTTCAGAACACTTAAAGTGCCCATGAGGAACGTGTACATAGACCAAGAGGGGATACTGCATGGTTTAAAGTCAGGAAAGGTGTGTGTCAGGGATGTATGCTTTTTCCATAACTATTCAATGTGTATGCTGACCAAATAATCTGAGAAGGTGGTCTATATGAAGAAGAACTCAGCAAAAGGATTGGAGAAAGACTCATTAACAACCTACCTGTGATATGCAGATGACACAACCTTGCTTGCTGAAAGAGGAAAAAACTTGAAGCACTTGCTGATGAAGATCAAAGACCACAGCCTCCAGTATGGATTACACCTCAACATAAAGAAAACAAAAACCCTCACAACCAATAAGGAACATCATGGTAACAGAGAAAAGAAGGAAGTTGTCAAAGATTTCATTTTACGTGGATCCACAATCAATGCCCATGGAAGCAGCAGTCAAGAAGCTAAACAATTATTGCATTTGGGTAAATATGCTGCAGAAGACCTCTTTGAAGTTTTAAAAAGCAAAAAAATGTCCCTTTGAGGACTGATCCAAGACATGATATTTTCAAGCACCCAATGTGCATGTGAAAACTAGGTAATGAATAAGGAAGACTGAAGAATTGATGCCTTTGAATTATGGCGTGAAGAATATTGAATATACCCCAGACTGTCAGAAGAATGAACAAGTCTGTTTTGAAAAAAGTACAGCCAGAGTGCTGGTTGGAAGGAAGGATGGCAAGATTTTGTCTCATGTACTTTGGACATGTTATCAGGAGGGACCAGCCCCTGGAAAAAGACAACATGCTTGGTAGAGGGTCAGCTAAAGAGAGGAAGACCCTCAATGAAATGGATTGACACAAAGGCTGCAACTATGGGCTCAAACATGGCAATGATTGTGAGAATGGCCCAGGCCCAGGCAGTGTTCCTTCTGTTGTGCCTTGGGTAACTATGAGTTGAAACCAACTTGATGGCACCTAACAACAACAATACACACACACACAGATACACACACAACTAACATTATACTTAGTGGTGAAAGAATGAATACTTTCTTCTAAGACTGGAGCCAGGGAATGTGGCTCCACTGCACTGAGTTGATTCCTACTGATAGCGACCCTATATGACAGAGTAGAGCTGCCCCCCTAGGATTTCCAAGGCAGTAAATATTTACGGAAGCAGACCGCCACATCTTTTTCTTGCAGAATGGCTTTGTGGGTTCAAACCGCCAACCATTAGTATAGTAGCCAAGTGTTTTAACCAGTGTACCACTACATCTCCTTTGTAGACCCTAACCAGTGCAATAAGGAAAAAAAGAAACTGAATACATCCATTTTGATGCAGGAAGAAGTAACACTGTATTTATTAAAAGATCACATGATTCTGTATGTAGGAAATCCCAAGAAACTCATAAAAATATCTATTAGAACAAATAAATAAGTTTAACAAGAGTGCAGGGTATAAGCTCAACACAATAATATCAACTTCTATATATTAGTAAAAAATAATGCATAAGTGAAATTAAGCAAGTAATTTCAAATTGACATAAAATAAAAATGAAACTAAGAAAATAATTGCATTCTAACAGTATTAAAATGTAATATATTTAACGAGATAATTGCATAGTTGTTCTTGTTGTTAGGTGCTGTCGAGTCGGTTCCAACACATAGTGACCCTACGTACAACAGAAGGAAACACTGCCCAGTCCTGCATCATGCCCCCCATCATTGTTATGCTTGAGCCCATTGTTGCAGCCACTGTGTCAATTCATCTCGTTGAGGGTCTTTCTCTTTTTCTCTGATCCTGTACTTTACCAAGAATCATTTCCTTCTCCAGGGACTGAGCCCTCCTGACAACATGTCCAAAGTATATGTAAGGCGCATTCTCACCATCCTTGCTTCTAAGGAGCATTCTGATTGTACTTCTTCCAACACAGATTTGTTCATTCTTTTGGCAGTCCACGGTATATTCATTATTCTTCACCAACACCACAATTCAAAGGTGTCAACTTTTCTTCAGTCTTCCTTATTCATTGTCCAGCTTCTGCACGCACATGATGTGATTAAAAATACCATGGCTTGGATCAAGTGCACCTTGGTCTTCACGGTGACAACTTTGCTTTTCAACACTTTAAAGAGGTCTTTTGCAGCAGATTTGCCAATGCAATGTGTCTTTTGATTTCTCGACTGCTGCTTCCATGGGTGTTGATTATGGGTCCAAGTGAAATGAAATCCTTGACAACTTCAATCTTTTCTCCGTTTATTATGATGTTGCTTTTTGGTCCAGTTGTGAGAATTTTTGTTTACTTTACGTTGAGGTGTAATCCATACAGAAGGCTGTGGTCTTTGATCTTCATTAGTAAGTGCTTCAAGTCCTCTTCACTTTCAGCAAGCAAGGTTGTATCATCTGTACAATGCGGGTTGTTAATGAGTCTTTCTCCAATCCTGATGCCCTGTCCTTCTTCATATAGTCCAGCTTCTTGGATTATTTGATCAGCATACAGAAGAATAGGTATGGTGAAAGGATACAACTCCAACGCACACTTTACTGACTTTAAACCATGCAGTATCCCCTTGTTCTGTCTGAACAACTGGCTCTTGATCTATGAACATGTTCCTCATGAGCATAATTAAGTGTTCTGGAATTCCCATTCTTGGACATATTATTTGTAATTTGTTATGATCCACACAGTCTAGTGTCTTTGTGTAGTCAATAAAACACAGGTAAACATCTTTCTGGTATTCTCTGCTTTCAGCCAAGATCCAGCTGACATCACCAATAATATCCCTGGTTCCTCATCCTCTTCTGAGTCCAGCCTGAATTTCTGGCAGTTCCCTGTAGATATACTGCTGCAGCCACTTTTAAATGATCTTCAGCAAAATTTTACTTGCGGAATTTTTTTTTTTTTTTTTGTGGTATTATTTTCCGCATTCGGTTGGATCACCTTTCTTGAGAATAGGCATAAATATGAATGTCTTCCAGTTGGTTGGCCAGGTAGCTACCTTCCAAATTTCTTGGCATGGAAGAGTAAGCACTTCCATGACTGCATCTGTTTTTTGAAACATTTCAATTGATCTTCCATCAATTTCTGGAGCCTTGTTTTTCACCAATCCCTTCAGTGCAGCTTGAACTTCCTCCTTCAATACTATCAGTTCCTGATCATATGCTATCTCTTGAAATGGTTGAATGTTGACCAATTCTTTTTGGTATAATGACTCTGTGTATTCCTTCCATCTTCTTTTGATGCTTCCTGCATCATTTAATATTTTCCCCATGGAATCCTTCACTATTGCAACTCGAGGCCTGAATTTTTTCTTCAGTTCTTTCAGCTTGAGAAATGCCGAGCAATTTCTTCCCTTTTGGTTTTCTATCTCCAGCTCTTTGCACGTCATTATAATACTTTCCTCTGTCTTCTCAACAAGTATGTGTGAGCATGATCAAAATTACAAAACACTAATGAGCGAAATTAAAGAACTTCTGAACAGATGGAGAGGTAGTCCATGTTCCAGGATTGCAAGAATCAGAATTATCAAGATGGCAATTATTCCCAAATTAATGCATAAATTCAACAAAATACCTAAAAAAATTCCACAAACTTTTTTTTGTAGTAACTGACAAGCTGATTATAAAATTTATATGAATACATAAAGGACTTAGAACAGCCAAAACAATTTTGAAAAAGAACAAAGATGGAGAACTTACACTATCTGATTTCAAAATTTACTATAAACCCAGAGCAGTTAGTACAGTGTGGTATTGGTAGAAGATAGCCATATTGGTCAATAGAATAGAATTGAAAGTCAAGAAATAAATCCTTACATTTACAGTTAATCGATTTCAACAAAGTTTCCAAGACAATTCAATGAAGAAATGATGGTTATTTCAACATATAAAAAACACCCAATGCCGTCGAGTCGATTCCAACTCATAGCGACCCTATAAGGTTAGCAGCTGTAGCACTTAACCACTACACCACCAGGGTTTCCATATTCAACATATATTTGAACTAAGTATTCACAGGTTAAAAAAAAAGGAAAAAATAACTTAGATACCAACATCAAAAATTACTCAAAATGAATCATAGGCCCAAATACAAGAGCTGAAACTATAAAATTTCTAAAATAAAAGATAGGAGAAGATTTGTGACCTTGGATTAGCAAAAGAGTTCTCAGATTTGACATCAAAAGCATGATTCATAGAAGAAATAATTGATAAACTGGATTTCATCAACAATAAAAACTCTTTTATTCAGAAGGTACTATTAAGAAAATGAAAAAATATGCCTTAGACTAGGAGAAAATATCTGATTAAAATATAAAATAAAACTTTTATACAGAATATATAAAGAATACTTTCAGCTCAACAAGGGAAAGAACTCAATTAAAAAACATACAAAAGATTTTCATTGACATCTCATCAAAAAGTTCTTAAAATCACTAATAAGCAAATGAGGTATACAACATCATTAATATTAAATTAATGTGAATTAACACTATGATGAAATGCCACTACACTCACACTAGAATGAGTCAGTAACAGCAAGTGTAGTAAGGATGCGCAGACACAGAAACAGTCATACTTTGCTGGTGGGAATATAAAATTTTACAGCCACTTGAAAAAACAGTTTGGCTGTACCTTAAAAATTTGAACATAAACTTACCATATCATCCAGAAATTCCACTCCAAAAATTTTACTCAGGAGAAATCAAAACATATGTCCACACAGACAAGCATAGTTGTTCCTCCATCTGTGGGAGATTGGTTCCTGCAACCCCGAGGATACCAAAATCCTTGGATGCTCAAGTCCCTTATATAAAATGGTGTAGCGTGTCCATATAACCTACACACATCCTCTCATACCCTTTAAATCATCTCTAGATTACTTACAGTACCTAACACAATGTAAATGCTACGTAAATAGTTGTTATACAGTACTGTATTGCTAAAGTAATAATGACAAGACAGGAGGTGAATAATGCTCAAACAATGAGTGCTGAAGAGAGACTGAGGACCTGTGAAATGGTGGGAGGCTACAGCAGCAGATGCCTACACATGACTTCATTCACGTGAATTCAGTGTAGTGCTCTGTGCACAGCAAATTCAAGTTTTGCTTTCTATAACTTTCTTTTTCCCCCAAATATTTTCCATTCATTGTTGTTTGAATTCTGAGATGCAGAACCCACTGATACAGAGGACCATAAGCATTATTTACAATAGCCAAAGCATAGAAACAATCCAAGTATCCATAAGCAGATGAATGGATAAACAAAATGTGGTATATCTGTACAATGATAACAATTCATCAATAAAAGAATAAACTACTGATACATGCTACAATATAGATGGATCTCAAAAACATTCATTATGTTAATTAAAAGAAATCAGGTACAAAAGGCCACACATTTCACTATGCCATTCATTTAAAATATCCAGAAAAGACAGCTACATAGAGAACAAAGCCAAGTCCGTTGCCATCCAGTCAATTCTGACTCCTAGCGACCCTACAGGACAGAGGAAAACTGTCCCATAGGGTTTCCGAGGAGCAGCTAACGGATTTGAGCCACCAACCTTTTGGACAGCAGTTGTAACTCTTAACCACTGTGCTACCAGGGCTCCTACATAAAGACAATCAGTAATTGCCTAGTCCTGGGGAGAAGAACAGGGATTAACTACATGCAGATGAGAGCAGAGCAGGTAGGAGCTTTTGGGGGAATAAAAATATTCTAAAAAAATGGATTATGATAATGTATGTGGAACTCTGTAAATTTACTAAAATTTTTTGAGTTTTATATTTACAGTAAACCAAAACTCATTGCTGTCAATTCTGACTCATAGCGACCCTATAGGACTGAGTAGAACTGCCCCATTTGGTTTCCAAGGTAGATAAGAATTGCCGGCCTTTAGGTTAGCAGCTGTAGCTCTTAACCACTATACCACCAGGGTTTCCATATTTATAATAAGTGAATTTTATGATATCTAAATTATACCTCAACAAACTTGTTAAAACAAACAAACAAACAAAAAACCCTATGTATTGACTCTGGCTTTGTTTGATCCCATAATTTTTTTCTCTCTATGCCTCTATTTTCTGTATTTTTTTCTCATGGAATCTACATTTTACACATTACACATTATAAATACTGAATGCAGCTTAACATCATTAAAACAGCCCAAGAATCACAATAGTTAATGGAATTATCACTGTTCACAAGTTCTTTGTCAATTTTTTCATATGCCCAATGTCTTAATTGGTAAAACAATAACCAAGAACATTTAAAAAATGTTTACCTTAAGATTGTACAAAAATAGCCAGAGTGCTGCTGTCTTAGCTCAGGCCTTCTTGATTTCTTAGGTCGATATTTGGAATTGGTCTCCTATTCCCCTGTCCCAGACTCATCTTCCTCAATTTCATCTGAACTTCTTCACAGACTATTAATAACTCCCCATTGCCTATAATAAGCATTTTCTTTTTTCCTTTATATCTTTTTTTTTTAACTTGGAGTCTACAGACTACAGCAACTTTATATGTTTAAATCAGGATCTTCATAACCCCCTGAATTTAAGTGCAAAATAATTTCGTATACTAAAGCCTGCGAAAGCCAAGACCTGTGTAGGAAAGAAAACTGTCAGACAAGGAAAACGCAAATATTTTCCACGGATAGAGAACAATAGAAAAGTGTTAAGACTGCACCTGTCAAAGGCAGAAAACTTGCGAGATCCAGCAAAACAAGGCAGTCCCATTGACTTCCAGCTCTCACAGGCTTCATTCTATATTCCTATATGTATATCTTTTTGAGAGAAAGCATCCAGAGCTTTCATCGGATTCTCAGAGGGACTGGTTCCTTGAAAAGGTAAGAGCTATTGTCTTTCACTATGGAGTCATAGTTCGCTTGACTGACATGCAGGGTCACCTATGATCTTGACCCAGCTGCAGTCCTCAAAACCAACTTTTTCTCCTCCCTTGTTGCATCATCTCCTCCAAGGAATAAGGTGGTATTTATAATTCCCTGAAAATACCCTATTTTTTTGGTCTTTTGGGTTCATACAGGCTCTTCTTACTGTGTGTACTCATTCCTTCCATGTACAAATGTTTAATGAGCTTCTGCTTTGAAAAAGCCCTAGTGGTTCTAGTGGATACATGTCCTTCCTGGCTTTCTGGATCCTACCTGGTAAATTTTTACTTGTACTTGAGACAATTTTCAGTTGCTTCTTTCTCTAAATTTCTGGTCCTGTTAAAAAAGTCCTTTATGTCACTCCATCATGTTGTCACAAAACCACAAATGAACCTGAGTTATAAAATTTCATACTGAACTGAAATTATTGTTATATATTATTTTCTAATCTATGCTGGGAAACCCTAGTAGCGTAGTGGCTAAGAATTCGGCTGCTAACCAAAAGGTCGGCTATTTGAATCTACCAGGCAGTCTTTAGAAACCCTATGGGGCAGTTCTACACCGTCCTATAGGGTTGCTACCAGTCAGAATCGACTCGACTGCAACAATTTGGTGTTTTGGGTTTTTTTAAATCTGTACTGAGAGCTCATTGAGAGAAAAAGCTCGGTCTTAGTTTCCAACCAAACAGCAGACCTTGAGTATATTTTTTGAATGAATTAGTGTATGAATTAATACCCAGAGACTAGTCCTTGAACTCAGAGGCACTCAGGGTCAAAAACATATTTTCTATTACCAATCTATGAGGAATGAATAATCTCAAGAGCAAAGAAAAACTTTTGATGGGTTGTGGTAGGCAAAATAATGGCATCCAAAGATGTCCACACCTAATCACTGGAACGTGTGAATATGTTATGTTAAACGGCAAGGAAGGAAATAAGGTAGAAGATGGAAATAATGTTGTTAATCAATTGACCTTAATATTAGGAGAGTGTGATGGATTGATTATTTGATGAGCTTGATGTCATCACAAGTTTCCTTAAATGGGAACGAGAGAAGCAGGAGAGTGAGAACAAGTTAGCATCGCAGGACTCAATTGCCTATTGCTGATTATGAAGGTGGAACGGGATCATGAGTTACTCATAAGGGTCATTTAGATTATGCGCAGCCTTTAGAAGCTGTGAAAGGCAGAAAACCAGAATTTCCTCTCCAGTCTTCAGAAATGAACTCAGCCATGTGTGCCCAGAAGGTAGAGCTATGAGCCACAGAAGATTTTTCCCATGACCTGAAACCAAATGGAGTTTGCTCTGATGGATTTTTAAGTTGCTTGGGACAAATGACTCCTTTTCTTTCTTCTATTTTCTCCCTTTTTTGACCCAGAATGTATATTACTGGCATCTTATGCCTTTCCCACTCTCATACTTTAGAATCGGATAATCTGTTTTCTAGCTTCACAGATCTAAAGGTCAAAAGGAATTTTGTTCAAGGATGGATTATAACCAGAGCTTCACCAGTACCTGCCTTAGATTATTTAGATGATGAGATTTGGGACATTTGAGCTTAAGAAAAGTAGATAATATTTTGCATTTTGAGTTGATACTGTACTAAATCGAGAGTTTGGGGGATATTGGAATGGGGTGAATGTATTTAGCATGTGGGTTGGATGTGAATCTTTGGAGGACAGGGGGCTGATTGTGATAGGCAGAATTATGACCTCCAAAAGATGTGCATAGCCTTCTTTGGAACTGGGAGCGTGCTACGTGGAATTACAAGTGGAGGAGGAAGATTGCAAGTGGAATTAGGTTTGCTAATCAACTGATCTTAAAATAAAGAGAATATCCCAAATTTTCCCAATGTTATCACAAGAGTCTTTTAAGAAGGAAGAGAAAGGCAGGAGAGTCAGAACCAAAGAGATGGCATCATGAAAAAGGCTTGACTAGCCATTGTTGTTGGCTTTAAAGATGGAAGGAGGCCACTAGCTAAAGAATACACACAGCATTGCCCTAGAAACTGGGAAAGGCAAGAAAACAGATGTTCTGCTAGACCCTCCAGAAAGGAACTCAGTCCTGCTGACACCTTGATTTTAGCCCAGTGAGAAAACCATTTTGGATTTCTGACCTCCAAAGCTGCAAGGTAATAAATTTGTGTTGTTTTAAATCACTAAATTTGCAGTAACTTGTTACAGTAGCAATAGGAAACTACTATATGGGTTTTATTTTTTCTGTAATTAATACAGCCCTCTGTTCCTTAATTTTAATTTCAGAGCATTTTTGAGTGTTCCTCAAACTTCTCTTTAAAGACCTCTCTTGATCGCTTTTGAAAATTCAGTTTAAGATCTTCTTCAGTTTGTTGTAGCAATTGCTACAGTTGGTGCAACACAGATTTGAACACCCAAAATGTTCAGCTTGAAGCAAGCCAAGGAGTGAATAATTTGGGCTCAAGCAGCTGATTCCATTCATATGTCAGTGAACACTCTATTGCTTGAAAGGAAACCCAAATGAAAGGAGATCAGTTGAACAATCTGTCTTAACACAGAAGTTTTGTTTTTGTAAAAAAAAAACAGACAAGAACTTTGTTTTGGTGCAAAAATAGACATTGATGGATTTCGTCAAAGTTGGAATGAAAATGTTTGACAGTGTAACCTCAAAATAAACTCCCCTTTATTTTTACTTTCTAAAAATTTCTCCAAGAATACAAAACATAAATAACAATATGCAAACATCAGAAGAGAAACTAGATAACTGGGAGCTTCTAAAAATCAAACACTTACGATCATCCAAAGACTTCACCAAGAGAGTAAAAAGAAAACCCACAGACTGGAAAAAAAAAATTGGCTATTGCATATCAACCAGGGTCTAATCTCTAAAATCTACAAGATACTTCAACAAGAAAAAGACAAATAACCCAACAAAAAAATGGGCAAAGGATATGAACAGGCACTTCACCAAAGAAGACATTCAGGCAGCTAATAGATAAATGAGGAAATGCTCAGGATCATTAGCCCTTAGCAAAACCTACAATGAAATACCATCTCACCCCAACAAGTCTAGCATTATCCAAAAAACACAAAATAATAAATGTTGGAGAGGTTGTGAAGAGACTGGAACACTTATACACTGCTGGTGGGAATGCAAAATGGTACAACCACTTTGGAAATTGATTTGGTCCTTCCTTAAAAAGGTAGAAATAGGGGTACCATACAATCCAGCAATCCTGCTCCTTGGAATATATCCTAGAGAAATAAGAGCCCTCACAAGAATAGACATATACACAAACATGTTTGCAACACTGTCCACAATAGCAAAAAGATGGAAACAACCTAGGTGACCATCAACATGGTATATTCACACAATGGAATATTACTCAATGATAAAGAACAATGATGAATCCTTGAAACATCTCATATCATGGATGAATCTGGAAGGTATTATGCTGAGTGAAATAAGTCAATTGCAAAAGGACAAATATTGTATGAGACCACTATTGTAAGAACCCAAGAAAAGGTTTAAACACAGGAGAAAACATTCTTTCATGGTTACGAGGGTGGGGAAGGAGGGTTAGGGGAATTCACTAACTGGATAGCACACAAGAATTATCTCAGATGAAGGGAAGGATGACACACAATACAGGGGAGTCAGAACCCCTGGACTAAACCAAAAGCTAAGGAGTTTCCTGAACACAACCAAACGCTTTGAGGGACAGTGTAGCAGGGGCAGGGGTCTGTAGACCATGGTTGCAGGGGACATCTAGGTCAATTGGCATCACAAAGTTTATTAAGAAAATGTTCTTCATACCACTTTGGTGAGTGGCATCTGGGGTCTTAAAAGCTAGCAAACAGCCATCTAAGTCACATCAGTTTGTCCTAACCCACCTGGAGCAAAGGAAAATGAAGAAAACCAAAGACACAAGAAAAATATTAGCCCAAGAGCCAAACATGGCCACATAGATCAGAGACTCCATCAGCATGAGACCAGAAGAAGTAGAGGGGGCCCTGCTACAAAAAATGACCACCCTGACAGGGAATACAATAGAGAGTCTCTGACAGAGCAGGAGAAAAATGTGGCGCAGAACTCAATTTCACATAAAAAGACCAGATTTAATGGTCTGACTGAGACTAGAGGAACCCCAAAAGACACGGCCCCTGGACTCTCTGTTAACGCAGACTAAAACCATTCCTGAAGCCAACTCTTCAGACAAAGATTAGACTGGACTGTAAGACATAAAATGTTGTGAAGGGTGTGCTTCTTAGCTCAAGTAGATGCATGAGACTAAATGGGCAGCTCCTGTCCAGAGGCGAGATGAGAAGGCAGAAAGGGATAGGAGCTGGTTGAATGGACACGGGAAATCTGGGGTGGAAGGGAGGAATATGCAGTCACATTATATGAATAGCAGCTAGGGTCACATAACAATGTGTGTACAAATTTTTGTATGAGAAACTAACTTGAGCTGTAAACTTTCAACTAAAGCAAAATTAAAAAAAAAATAAAGCAAGAAAAGGAGATAATATCTTTTATCCTGGGCTAGTGAAAGTACACCTGGAATTTTATATCTATTTCTAGCAACACTCACAAAGAGATTTTAATAACACAAGTTAGAACTGGTAGAGCAACAGATTAATAAGGAGCTTTAAAACAACTAAAATTGGAAAACAGCTACAAGAATTAAGAACAGAGACAGCATTTCCGTGAACCTGATGAAGATTATGCTACAGGATGCTCTACTGCACGAACTCCTCTAGGCCCTAGTTTTTAACCCAATTTTGTGTTTATAATTTTGTATTCCCCGTGTGTCTGTCAGTTTGTCGTACCGTGGGGGCTTCCGTGTTGCTGTGATGCTGGAAGCTATGCCACCGGTATTCAGATACCAGCAGGGTCACCCATGGAGGACAGGTTTCAGCTGAGCTTCCAGACTAAGGCAGGCCAGGAAGAAAGCACTGGCAGTCTACTTATGAAAAGTATTAGCCAGTGAAAACCTTATGAATAGCAGTGGAACATTGTCTGATATAGTGCTGGAAGATGAGCCCCCCCAGGTTGAAAGGTGCTCAAAAGATGACTGCGGAAGAGCTGCCTCCTCAAAGTAGAGTCGACCTTAATGACACAGATGGAGTAAAGCTCTTGGGACCTTCATTTGCTGATATGGCACAACTCAAAATGAGAAGAAACAGCTGCAAACATCCATTAATAAATGGAACCTGGAATGTACGAAGAATCAATCTAGGAAAATTAGAAATCATCAAAAATGAAATGGAATGCATAAACATTGATATCCTAGGCATTAATGAACTGAAATGGACTGGTATTGGCCATTTTGAATCATACAATGATATAGTCTACTATGCTGGGAATGACAACTTGAAGAGGAATGGTGTTGCATTCATTGTCAAAAAGAACATTTCAAGATCTATCCTGAAGTACAATGCTGTCAGTGATAGGAAAATATCCATATGCCTGCAAGGAACACCAGTTAATACTACTATTATTCAAATATATGCACCAACCACTATGGCCAAAGATGAAGAAATAGAAGATTTTTATCAGCTGCTACAGTCTGAAATCGATCGAACATGCAATCAGGATGCATTGATAATTACTGGCGATTGGAATGAGAAAGTTGGAAACAAAGAAGAAGGATCAGTAGTTGGAAAAAATGGCCTTGGTGCTAGAAACAATGCTGGAGATCAAATGACAGAATTTTGCAAGACCAACAACTTCCTCATTGCAAATACCTTCTTCCACCAACATAAATGGTGACTATACACACAGACCTCGCCAGATAAAACACTCAGAAATCAAATAGGCTATATCTGTGGAAAGAGACGATGGAAAAGCTCAATATCATCAGTAAGAACAAGGCCATGGGCCAACTGTGGAACAGACCATCAACTGCTCATATGCAAGTTCAAGCTGAAACCGAAGAAAATCAGAGCAAGTCCATGAAAGCCGAAATATGACCTTGAGTATGTCCCACCTGAATTTAGAAACCATCTGAAGAATAGATTTGATGCATTGAACACTGGTGACTGGAGACCGGATGAGTTGTGGAATGACATCAAGGACATGATACATGAAGGAAGCAAGAGGTCATTGAAAAGACAGGAAAGAAAGAAAAGACCAAGATGGATGTCAAAGGAGACTCTGAAACTTGCTCTCGAACACAGAGCAGTTAAAGCAAAAGGAAGAATTGAAGTAAAAGAACTGAACAGAAGATTTCAAAGGGCAGCTCAGGAAGACAAAGTAAAGTATTATAATGACATGTGCAAAGAGCTGGAGATGGAAAACCAAAAGGGAAGAACACGCTCGGTGTTTCTTGAGCTGAAAGAACTGAAGAAAAAATTCAAGCCTCAAGGTGTAATAGTGAAGGATTCCATGGGGAAAATATTAAACAACTCAGGAAGCATCAAAAGAAGATGGAAGGAATACACAGAACCATTGTACCAAAGAGAATTAGTCGATGTTCAAACATTTCAAGAGGCAGCATATGATCAGGAACCGATGGTACTGAAGGAAGAAGTCCAAGCTGCTCTGAAGGCATTGGCGAAAAACAAGGCTCCAGGAATTGATGGAATATCAATTGAGATGTTTCAACAAACAGATGCAGCTCTGGAGGTGCTCACTCATCTATGCCAAGAAATATGGAAGACAGCTTTCTGGCCAACTGACTGGAAGAGATCCATATTTATGCCTATTCCCAAAAAAGGTAATCCAACAGAATATGGAAATTATAGAACAATATCACTAATATCACAAGCAAGAAAAATTTTGCTGAAGATCATTCAAAAATGGCTACAGCATAAACAGAATACAAAACATTACCAAAAATGACGAAGAGAAACCAGATAACTGGGAGCTCCTAAAAATCAAACACCTATGCTCATCTAAAGACTTCACCAAAAGAGTAAAAAGACCACCTACAGACTGGGAAAGAATTTTCAGCTATGACATCTCCGACGAGCGCCTGATCTCTAAAATCTATATGATTCTGTCAAAACTCAACCACAAAAAGACAAACAACCCAGTCAAGAAGTGGGCAAAGGATATGAACACACACTTCACTAAAGAAGATATTCAGGCAGCTAACAGATACATGAGAAAATGCTCTCGATCATTAGCCATTAGAGAAATGCAGATTAAAACCACGATGAGATTCCATCTCACTCCAACAAGGCTGGCATTAATCCAAAAAACACAAAATAATAAATGTTGGAGAGGCTGTGGAGAGATTGGAACTCTTATACATTGCTGGTGGGAATGTAAAATGGTACAACCACTTTGGAAATCTATCTGGCATTATCTTAAACAGTTAGAAATAGAACTACCATACAACCCAGCGATCTCGCTCCTCGGAATATACCCTAGAGAAATAACAGCCTTCAAACAAACAGATATATGCACACCCATGTTTATTGCAGCTCTGTTTACAATAGCAAAAAGCTGGAAGCAACCAAGGTGTCCATCAACGGATGAATGGGTAAATAAATTATGGTATATTCACACAATGGAATACTACGCATCGATAAAGAACAGCGACGAATCTGTGAAACATTTCATAACATGGAGGAACCTGGAAGGCACTATGCTGAGCGAAATTAGAGGCAAAAGGACAAATATTGTATAAGACCACTATTATAAGATCTTGAGAAATAGTATAAACTGAGAAGAACACATACTTTTGTGGTTACGAGGCGGGGAGGGAGGGAGGGTGGGAGAGGGTTTTTTACTGATTAATTAGTAGATAAGAACCGCTTTAGGTGAAGGGAAGGACAACACTCAACACATGGAAGGTCAGCTCAGCTGGACTGGACCAAAAGCAAAGAAGTTTCTGGGATAAAATGAATGCTTCAAAGGTCAGCGGAGCAAGGGCAGGGGCTTGGGGACCATGGTTTAAGGGGACTTCTAAGTCAATTGGCAAAATAATTCTATTATGAAAACATTCTGCATCCCACTTTGAAATGTGGCGTCTGGGGTCTTAAATGCTAACAAGTGGCCATCTAAGATGCATCAATTGGTCTCAACCCACCTGGATCAAAGGAGAATGAAGAATACCAAGGTCACACGACAACTAAGAGCCCAAGAGACAGAAAGGGCCACATGAACCAGAGACCTCCATCATCCTGAGACCAGAAGAACTAGTTGGTGCCCGGCCACAATCAATGACTACCCTGACAGGGAATACAACAGAGAACCCCTGAGGGAGCAGGAGATCAGTGGGATGCAGAACCCAAATTCTCATAAAAAGACCATACTTAATGGTCTGACTGAGACTAGAGGAATCCCAGCAGTCATGGTCCCCAAACCTTCTGTCGGCACAGGACAGGAAACATCCCCGAAGACAACTCATCAGGCATGAAAGGGACTGGACAGTGGGTAGGTGAGAGATGCTGCTGAAGAGTGAGCTAATTAAATCAAGTGGTCACTTGAGACTGTATTGGCATCGCCTGTCTGGAGGGGGGATGGGAGGACAGAGAGAGTTGGAAGCTGTCAAAATTGTCACGAAAGGAGAGACTGGAAGGGCTGACTCATTAGGGGGAGAGCAAGTGGGAGTACGGAGTAAGATGTATATAAACTTATATGTGACAGCCTGACTTGATTTGTAAACGTTCACTTGAAGCTCAGTAAAAGTTAATTAAAAAAAAAAAATGGCTGCAGCAGTATATCGACAGGGAACTGCCAGAAATTCAGGCTGGTTTCAGAAGATGTGGAACCAGGGATATCATTGCTGATGTCAGATGGATCCTGGCTGAAAGCAGAGAATACCAGAAGGATTTTACCTGTGTTTTATTGACTATGCAAAGGCATTCGACTGTGTGGATCATAACAAATTATGGATAATATTGCGAAGAATGGGAATTCCAGAACACTTAATTGTGCTCATGAGGAACCTTTACATAGATCAAGAGGAGGTTGTTCAGACAGAACAAGGGGATACTGATTGGTTTAAAGTCAGGAAAGGTGTGCATCAGGGTTGTACTCTTTCACCATACCTATTCAATCTGTTTGCTAAGCAAATAATCCGAGAAGCTGGACTATATAAGAAGAATGGGGTACCAGGATTGGAGGAAGACTCACTAACAACCTGCGTTATGCAGATGACACAACCTTGGTTGCGAAAGTGAAGAGGACTTGAAGCACTTACTAACGAAGATCAAACACCACAGCCTTCAGTATGGATTGCACCTCAGCCTAAAGAAAACAAAAATCCTCACAACTGGACCAATGAGCAAGATCATGATAAACGGAGAAAAGATTGAAGTTGTCAAGGATTTCATTTTACATGGATCCACAATCAACAGCCCTGGAAGCAGCAGTCGAGAAATCAAAAGATGCATTGCATTGGGTAAATCTGCTGCAAAGGGCCTCTTCAAAGTGTCGAAGAGCAAAGATGTCACCTGGAAGGCTAGGATGTGCCTGACCCAAGCCATGGTATTTTCAGTCACATCATATGCATGTGAAAGCTGGACAATGAATAAGGAAGACCGAAGAAGAATTGATGCCTTTGAATTGTGGTGTTGGCGAAGAATATTGAATATACAATGGACTGCCCAATGAACAAAATTCTGTCTTGGAAGAAGTACAACCACAATGCTCCTTAGAGGCAAGGATGGCGAGACTGCGTCTTACATACTTTGGACATGCTGTCAGGAGGGATCAGTCCCTGGAGAAGGACATCATGCTTGGCAGAGTACAGGGTCAGTGGAAAAGAGGAAGACCCTCAATGAGGTGGATTGACACAGTGGCTGCAACGATGGGTTCAAGCATAATAATGGTTGTAAGGATGGCGCAGGACCGGGCAGTGTTTCGTTCTGTTGTGCATAGGGTTGCTATGAGTCAGAGCTGACTTGAGGGCACCTGATAACAATAACAACAATTTTGTATTGTTTTTCTTTTTTAAAAAAATTTTTATTGTGCTTTAAGGGAAAGATTACAAATCAAGTCAGACTCTCATACAAAAATATATATACCTTGCTATATACTCCTAATTGCTCACCCCCTAATGACACAGCACTCTCCTTCCCTCTGCTCTCTCTTTTCGTGTCTATTTGGCCAAATTCCGACCCCCTCTGCCCTCTCATGTCCCCTTCAGACAGGAGATGCCGACATAGTCTCATGTGTTTACTTGATCCAAAAGGCTCATTCTTCACCAGTGTCATTTCCTATCCCATAGTCCAGTCCAATCTTTCTCTGAAGAGTTGGCTTTGGGAATGGTCCCTGTCTTGGGCTAACAGAAGGTCTGGGGACCATGACCTCCGGGGTCCTTCTAGTTTCAGTCAGACCATTAAGTCTGGTCTTTTTATGAGAATTTGGAGTCTGCATCCCACTGCTCCCCTGCTCCCTCAGGGGATCTCTGTTGTGTTCCCTGTCAGGGCAGTCATCAGTTTTAGCCAGCACCATCTAGTTCTTCTGGTCTTAGGCTAATGCAGTCTCTGGTTTATGTGACCTTTTCTGTCTCTTGGGCTCATAATTACCTTGTGTCTTTGGTGTCCTTCATTCTCCTTTTCTCCAGATGGGCTGAGACCAATTGATGCAACTTAGATGGCTGCTTGCTAGTGTTTAAGACCCCAGATGCCACTCTCCAAAGTGGGATGCAGAATGTTTTCTTACTAGATTTTATTATGCCAATTGACTTAGATGTCCCCTGAAACCATGGTCTCCAAACCCCGCCTGTGCTACTCTGACCTTCAAAAAGCATTCAGTTTATTCAGGAAACTTCTTTGCTTTTGGTTTAGTCCATTGTGCTGACCTCTCCTGTATTGTGTGTTGTCTTTCCCTTCACCTAAAATATTTCTTTATCTGCTATCTAATTAGTGAAAACTCCTCTCCCTTCCTCCCACCCTCCCCCCTTTAGTAACAATGAAAGAATATTTTCTTCTATGTTTAGACTATTTCTCAAGTTCTTATAATAGTGGTCTCATACAATATTTGTCCTTTTGCAACTGACTAATTTCACTCAGCGTAATGTCTTCCAGATTCCTCCATGTTATGAAACGTTTCACAGATTCACCATTGTTCTTTATCGATGCCTAATATTCCATTATGTGAATATACCATAATTTACTTATCCATTCATCCGTTGTTGGGCACCTTGGTTGCTTCCATCTTTTTGCTGTTGTAAACAGTGCTGCAACGAACATGGGTGCACATGTATCTGTTCATGTAATGGTTATTATTTCTCTAGGATGTATTCCAAGGAGTGGGATTGCTGGATCATATGGTAGTTCTATTTGTAGTTTTTTAAGGAAGCTCCAAATCAATTTTCCAAGTTGTTCTATCACTTTACATTCCCACCAGCCATGTATAAGTGTTCCAGTCTCTCCACAACCTGTCCAACATTTATTATTTTGTGTGTTTTTATTAATGCCAGCCTAGTTAGAGTGAGATGGAATCTCTTTGTAGTTTTGATTTGCATTTCTCTAATGGCTAATGATCATGAGCATTCCCTCAAGTATCTGTTCACAATCCTAAATGTCTTCTTTAGTGAAGTGCCTGTTCATATCTTTTGTCCATTTTTTAATTGGATTGTTTGTCTCTTTGTAGTTGAGTTTTGCAGTATCATGTAAGTTTTAGAGATCAGACGCTGATCAGAAATGTCGTAACTAAAAATTTTTTCCCAGTCTGTAGGTAATCTTTTTACTTTTTTGGTGAAGTCTTTGGATGAGCATAGGTGTTTGATTTTTAGGAGCTCGCAGTTATATGGTTTCTCTTCCGCATTGGTAGTAATGTTTTGTATACTGTCTATGCCATGTATTAGGGCTCCTAACATTGTCCCTATTTTTTCTTCCTTGATCTTTATTGCTCTATATTTTATATTTAGGTCTTTGATCCACTTTGAGTTAGTTTTTGTGCATGGTGTGAGGTAGGGGCCTTGTTTCATTTTTTTTTTTTTTGCATATGGATATCCAGTTATGCCAGCACCATTTGTTAGAGACTGTCTTTTCCCCCATTTAACTGACTTCGGGTCTTTGTCAAATATCAGCTACTCATATGTGGATGGATTTATGTCTGGATTCTCAATTCTGTTCCATTGGTCTATGTATCTGTTGCTGTACTAGTACCAGGTAGTTTTTGACTATTGTGGCAGTATAATAGGCTCTAATACCAGGCAGAGTGAGGCCTCCCACTTTGTTCTTCTTTTTCAGTAATGCTTTACTTATCTGGGGTCTTTTTCCCTTCCATTTGAAGTTGGCGATTTGTCTCTCCATCTCATTAAAAAATGTCATTGGAATTTGGATTGGAATTGCATTGTATCTATAGGTCGCTTTTGTTAGAATACACATTTTACAATTTAAATCTTCGTTTTTCCAGTTATGTAGCTCTCTTGCAGTAATGTCTTGTAGTTTTCTTTGTATAGGTGTTTTACATCCCTGGTAAGATTTATTCCTAAGTATTTCATCTTCTTAGGGGCTACTGTAAGTGGTATTGATTTGCTGATTTCCTCTCTGATGTTCTTTTTGTTGGTGTAGAGAAATCCAACTGATATTTGTATGTTTATCTTGTATCCTGATACACTGCTGAACTCTTCTATTAGTTTCAGTAGTTTTCTTGAGGATTCTTTAGGGGTTTCTGTGTATAAGATCATGTCATCTGCAAAGAGAGATACTTTTACTTCTTCCTTACCAATCTGGATGCCCTTTATTTCTTTATGTAGCCTAATTCCTCTGGCTAGGACCTCCAGCACAATGTTGAATAAGAGTGGTGATAAAGGGCATTCTCATCTGGTTCCTGATCTCAAGGGGAATGCTTTCAGGCTCTCTCCATTTAGGATGATGTTGGCTGTTGGCTTTGTATAAATGCCCTTAATTATGTTGAGGAATTTCCTTTCTAATCCTATTTTGCTGAGAATTTTTATCATGAATGGGTGTTGAACTTTCTCAAATGCCTTTTCTACATCAGTTAATAAAATCATGTGGTTCTTGACTTTTGTTTTATTTATATGATGGATTACATTAATTGTTTTTCTAATGTTGAACCATCCCTGCATACCTGGTATGGTCATGGCGAATTATTTTTTTGATATATTGTTGAATTCTGTTGGCTAGAATTTTGCAGAGGAGTGCATCTAAGTTCACGAGGATAAAAAAATATAGGTCCGTAATTTCCTTTTTTTTTTTTTTTTTGTGGTGTCTTTACCTGGTTTTGGTATCAGGGATATGGTGACTTCATCGAATGAGTTTGAGGTATTCTGTCCTTTTCTATGCTCTGAAATACCTTTACTAGTAGTGGTGTTAACTCTTCTCTGAAAGTTTTCTAGAACTCTGCAGTGAATTCCTCTGGGCCAGGGCTTTTTTTTTGTTGGGAGTGTTTTGATTACCTTTTCAATCTCTTCTTTTGTTATGGGTCTATTTAGTTGTTCTACCTCTATTTGTGTTAGTTTAGATAGGTAATGTGTTTCTAGGAATTCATCCATTTCTTCTAGGCTTTCCAAATTTGTTAGAGTACAACTTTTCATAGTAAAAAAAAAAACTGATATGAGCCTTTTAATTTCTTTTGGGTCTGTTGTAGTATCACCCATCTCATTTTTTCTTTGGGTTATTTGTTTCCTCTCCTCTTTTTCTTTTGTCAGTTTGGCCAATGGTTTATCAATTTTGTTGAGTTTTTCGAAGAACCAGCTTTTGGTCTTGTTAATTTTTTCAGTTGTTTTTCTGTTTTGTAATTCATTTAGTTCTGCTCTAATTTTTATTACTTGCTTTCTTCTCGTGCCTGAGGGTTTCTTTTGCTGCTCTCCTTCTATTTATTCAAATGGTAGGGATAATTCTTTCATTTTGGCCATTTCTTCTTTTTGTGTGTGTGTGTGAATTTATTAATATAAATTGACCTCTGAGCACCGCTTTTGCTGTGTCCCAAAGGTTCTGATAGGAAGCGTTTTCATTTTCTTTGGATTCTATGAATTTTTTTATTCCATCCTTAAAAAAAAAAAAATTTTTTTTTTTTTTAGTGCCTTCTACAACGCAGTTATTTTTGAGCAGGATAGTGTTCAGTTTCCAAGTGTTTGATTTCTTTTCCCTGCTTTTTCTGTTATTGATTTCTACTTTTATGGCCTCATGGTTAGAGAAGATGCTTTGTAATATTTCGATGTTTTGGATTCTGCTAAGGCTTGCTTTATGATCTTATATGTGGTCTATTCTAGAGAATGTTCCATGTGCATTAGAAAAAAAAGTACACTTGGCTGCTGTTGGGTGGAGTGTTCTGTATATGTTTGTAAGGTCAAGTTGGTTGATTATGGCATTTAGATCTTCCGTGTCTTTATTTATTGAGCTTCTTTCTGGATGTCTGTCCTTCACCAACAGTGATGTGCTGCAGTCTCCCACTATTATTATGGAGCTGTCTATCTCATTTTTCAATGCTGTCAGGGTTTGTTTTATGTATCTTGCAGCCCTGTCTTTGGGGGCATAAATATTTAATACGGTTATATCCTTCTGGTATATTGTCCTTTTAATCATCATATAGTGTCCTTCCTTATCCTTTGTGGTGGAATTAACCTTAAAGTCTATTTCATCAGAAATTAATATTGCCACTCCTGCTCTTTTTTGATTGTAGTTTGCTTGATATATTTTTTTCCATCCTTTGAGTTTTAGTTCGTGTCTCTAAGGTGTGTCTTTTGTAGGCAGCATATACACGGATCTTGTTTTTTAATCCATTCTGCCCCGCTCTGTCTCTTTATTGGTGCATTTAGTGCATTTACATTCAGTATAATTATGGAGAGGTATGAGTTTAGTGCTGTCATTTTGATGTCTTTTTTAGTGTTTTGTTGACATATTCTTTTTCCCACTTAATTTTTTATGCTGATTAGTTTTATGTTGCCTTTTTCTCTTATTAGTTGTTGATTTTGCTTCTCATGAATGTCTGTTTTTTTCTTGTATTTTATTTTGATGTATAGGATAGTTAGTCTCCTTTGTGATTACCCTAATATTTACCCATATTTTTCTAAGTTTAAACCTAACTTTTATTTCTTTATATCACCCTGTCTTCTTCTCCATATGAAAGATCTATGACTAGATTTCTTAGTCCCTCTTCATTACTTTAATGTTGTCTTCTTTTACATATTAACATTGCTGTTTCTCTGTTTTGAGAGTTTTTTTAATCTTGATTTATTTTGTGATTTCCCTGTCTGGGTTGATACCTGGTTGCTCTGTCCAGTGTTCTAGTCTTGGGTGGATACCTGATATTATTGATTTTCTAACCAAAGGACTCCCTTTAGTATTTCTTGTAGTTTGGTTTGGGTTTTATGAAATCTCTAAACTTCTGTTTATCTGGAAATGTCCTAATTTCACCTTCTTATTTGAGAGACAGTTTTGCTGGATATATGATTCTGGCAATTTGTTTCCTTCAATGCTTTATATAAGTCATCCCATTGCCTTCTTTCCTGCATGGTTTCTGCCGAGTAGTCCGAGCTTATTCTTATTGATTCTCCTTTGTAGGTGACTTTTCACTTATCCCTAGCTGCTCTTAAAATTCTGTCTTTATCTTTGGTTTTGGCTAGTTTGATTATAACATGTCTTGGTGACTTTCTTTTAAAATCTACCTTATGTGGAGTTTGATGAGCATCCTGGATTGATAACTTCTCATCTTTCACAATATCAGAGAAGTTTTCTGTCAACAAATCTTCAACAATTCTCTCTGTATTTTCTGTTATCCCTCCCTGTTCTGGTACTCCAATCACTCATAGTTTGTTTCTCTTGATAGCGTCCCACATGATACTTAAGATTTCTTCATTTTTTAAAAAATTTTAATCTTATTTTTCTTCAAATATATTGGTGCCAAGTGCATTATCTTCAAGCTCACCAGTTCTGCCTTCCACTTGCTCAATTCTGTTCCTCTGACTTTCTATTGAGTTGTCTACAAACAGTTGTGGTCTGCCAACAAGGGCCTGTTCTCCTGTAATAAGCCCACACAGGTCCATGCAGGGGGGAAAGCTATTCAAAGTCCACGGACCATTTATGCCTGGATAGGAGCTGCTTCTGTCCTGAACTCCCCAGGCTAGTGGAGATGGCAAAGTATCTTTTCCCCTAGTTGTGGATTTGTTTCTTCTCCAAGGCCATGATGTTGGCTCAGGGTGCTCAGCAGGGCCTATCTCAGGCCCAGGGAAATCAGCAGCCACTGAAGCCGGCTTGGGGGTGGGGAGCACTATAAAATATATGCAAGTACTTGTCTTTTGCTGAGAGCTCCATACTTCTCTGGTTCTGGAGGTGTGAGTACGTTGTGCAACTGGCTGCTTCTTTGTGAGGAAACTGCAGCCAAACACTACTACCAGCCTGCCACAGCCACTCCTGGGAATGGTGCCTGAGGGATCCTGGGGATTCAGGTCCAGTAACTCCTCTCCACTTCTGAACCATCTCTCCCTCTCCCTGCCACTCAGTCCATTTTCTAACTTTGCCTTTGATATTCAGGGCTCCTGGCTTGTCATAAATATAATTGTTTCACTTGTTTTTTCAGGTCTTTGTTGTAAGAGGGATCGCCGGAAGCATCTGGCTATTCTGCGACCTTGGCCCCTCCCTGTATTGTTTCTCTTAAGAGGAACCACAAGACTCTATACTCTTCAGGACCTACAAAACCTGGATTGGCCCAACTGAAAATAACCAAAACTGCTACCATTTTGAAACCTTGTGGGCTGGCTCAGGAAAAATTGGTTCCTTACCACTGCAGGTGGTTGAACCAAGGTTGGACTCACATAACAGAATGTCTTAGAAGGGATTGACACTGGCCTCAGCAGAGAATGGTGTTGATGGCTCATAAGTTCCTTCCAACACTTTGGCTCCAATTTTTAAAATTTCACCTCTTTTTAAGGAAACAATATTCAAAGAATTTTTTGCTCTTATTTTTTTAATATGATAATTCTTAACTATTGGATGGATGGATGGATGGATGAATGGCTGGATTGGTGGGTGGATGGGTGGATGGGTAGATGGATGAATAGACAGATGGAATATAGTTATATATTATCTTAACATATGACTTCAATATGAGAAAATTGAGATTTTTTAAAACTTGCACACACTAAACCTGGTTGCATAACCCACTGTGTGTTCAGCACCATTCTACCTTTCAAGGAATCAGATTTTTAGTCTGTTAAATAGGAACAGCAGCAACAATAAAACCCTGCCATGAGTAGCTTTATTTTTAATTTTCTTTAAATTTTTAAAATAAAAATACTTCATATTCCTTTAAAAAAAATCTCCATATTTTCTTTTTGGCAAAATTTGGTTTTGTAACTACTTCTGAATACTAAACCAAAAAACCAAACCTGCTGCCATTGAGTCGATTCTGTCTCATAAGACTATACTTGCAGGGATCATACTCCCGAATACTACTGTTTAATTTAAAGTTAATTAAATAACAGTAGCAGTAATAAGGAGCAGTAATAAGGTAGTCATTGTAAACAACTATATCCACAGTGTTTACTCATTCTAAATACAAATGGCATTTATTATTATATTGTATTATTTGCTTAGTAATTTTTCATAAACTGCTTTGTTATGTCTCTTGTATTGAGCTCTTGTTTTGGATATTGTAAAAAATCAAGTATTCCTTTCGAAGTTAGAAGCTTCATGAACGCCAGGAGTGACTCATGTAATCTTTGTCACTCCTACATTACCTACCCAAGTTCTCCATACACAATTACTCACATACCAATAATTGTGATTATTTATAAAACCAACGACTTTTCACAAAGGTATTATATTACTCTGAAAAAGATATTTAGGAAAAAAGAAAAGCTAGTCATTTATAACAGTGCCGGAAGTAAATTTGATTCTGTTCTATCTCAATATATAAAATCAAAATTAGAGAAGAAATCTTGCATTTCTTAGTTTTGTAGGTAGACTAAAATATTTTGTTAGAAATATTCCTTTTAAGAAATTTCTGGCCAACTTCTTTTCAAAAAAATATTTGAATTTATTAGTATATGTTGATAGACTAAATTAGATGAAACCCTGAGCTGATGTAATGAAATAGTATTAAATACCTTGGTAAACCAGGTTTACCATGCGTAGATTAAGTTCTGTTTGTGATTATTTATTTTATTGATATAATACCACATTTGCTTGAAATTTTTTTAACATACATTTACCAAGATTAAAATTATAGTACCACATCAAAACTGAGTTGATGTTAATTGGCTGACTTGGTAATTTTTAAAAATTATGGGTGTGATTAAGACATCTTTTAATGAATCCAAACATATGGTATTTTGAAACTATTCCTGAAAATCAGTACTTTTAATGTTTTTCTGATGAATTCATAAAGCCATATTATTTCCTGAAACTGCAAATAAATTCAGGCAAAACTTCAATAAATTTTGATTAATGATAATTACATAAAAAATTCATTTTTAAACTATGTATTTTATTTTTCTGACAAGAAATTGATAATTCCAATATGCAATTCACGATAAAATATTTTTGAGATTTTAAAGTAATTGTTAGTGTTTTGACATACTAAAAAAAAAAAAAGGAAGATGAAAAGGAAACAATAATCTCTTAATTAGTTTAAGATGATTAATTCCCAACATTTATCTATTTGGTTTCATTTTTTTTTCTTTTGAACTAAATTTGTTTTTACTGAGTAACAAAAGCTAGGAACAATGCATTTGCAAAATCCTAAAATAATATTCTTTTAGGAAAGAAGATATATTAGCACACAAGGGAAAGTGTCTATAAATTGTTATCATTTCCATTCTAATTACATCTTTTTTTTCAGCCATTGCAATGAGCAAATAAAGTTGAAAAGAACCCCAAAGTTAAATCTCAATGTCAATGTATAAATCCACTGTTTCTGTTTCTAACTGTGGATGAAACAGCAAACATTAGCCAAGGCAACTACAGATCCAAAATTGTAACTGTCAGTTTGGAGTTGATTTTGGAACATCATCAATCTCTAACATCATTCCTTAACACCAAATGGAAGATGCAGGGCCTTATATCTAGAAGCAGATGACCTTCTCTGGCCTCTGAAATCTAGGTACTAGGAGGACTTCTATCATTCAGAAATAATTTTTAAACTTGGCTATCTAATGCTTGGAGTTCTATTATTAAATAAGCCTGCCAGGCAGAGAAAATGTATATTTCTAGGAAATAAAGTACAGTAATTTTCAAATCTTACATGAGATGAATGATTTTAATGAGTCGGAATCAACTCAATGGCAACAGGTTTAATTTTTTCGGAGGGGACAAGTAGATTCTGAGCACCTGTAATAGAAGAGAAAATATAGAAATAACACTGAAAGGAGAAAGACAAAGAGGGATGCTAAAATCACACAAAAATAGAAATGCAGGTCCAAGGATGTCCATTTCAAAAAAAAAAGAAACCTATCTTGATATAACATATTACATATATTTAATATGCCTATTTGCGTAAATATCTATGCACAGATTTTTTCATTAATAAAAAGTAAGGCAAAGAAAGTGAACTGAACTTAATCAGATAATAAGGTATGAATCTGTCTTGGAAGAAGTGTGGCCAGAATGCTCCTTAGAGGCAAGGATGGCGAGACTGCGTCTTACATACTTTGGACATGTTGTCAGGAGGGATCAGTCCCTGGAGAAGGACATCATGCTTGGCAAAGAACAGGGTCAGCGGAAAAGAGGAAGCCCCTCAACAAGATGGATTGACACAGTGGCTGCGACAATGAGCTCAAGCGTAACAACGATTGTAAGGATGGCGCAGGACCAGGCAGTATTTCGTTCTGTTTGCATAGGGTCACTATGAGTCAGAACCGACTCGACGGCACCTAACAACAACAACAAAACCAAGGATGAGAATACGAGGATTATGTTATTTTGTTACATGCTTTGATTTCAGAAAACTTGAGAAAAGGAGGGAAATGTTCAGTTGTTTTATTGTTTGTTTTGTTTTCTAAGAATGGCCTATGTCCAAAATTGTAACCAAATTAACCTCAGTGAACAATGTTGTGCATTTTAATCCCACCTAGGCTTCTCATTCTTTGACTTCCCTTAAAATGTTTTTAATTTAAACAGAATGTTCTGAGCAGTTAACCCAATGCCTATTTTCAGGTTTTGAATAATTTTATGAAAGACAATGGCCAGCAGAACACATTCATTCCAATATTACTTAGTATCTGTACCCTAAAAAAAACTCTAGAGTCACTTAGCTACCTTCCACATCTCTTTGAAAGTTTAAATGTGAAAGTGAGATGGGGAGGTGGACAGCTGAGGACAAAAACCCACAAAAGAAGAGGCAAGCTAAAGCAATAAACCTAATCTTGAACACAAATGCACGCAGCTGTGCAGTCTTCGGGACCCAGGGAACCTGTCTGTGTGTAATGCGATATTTAGGAAAAGCAGCCATGTTCTCTGGAAGAAACTTCTCCATTTCTTCTTTTGCTTTCTTATTTTCAAAAAACCTGAGATTACAAAACAAAGGATGCTTCCTTTTGTTGAATGATTTATCAGCCTTAAAAAAACACGTTAAAAAAAGGAAACATATCAGGATTTCTATTTCTAATCTCAACTGTTTCCTGTTATTGAGAATGTCATCTTTGCTCAGAACCTATAAAAGTGAAAAGAAATCCATGCTCCAAAGACTGTCAGTATTACATCAATATATACTGTTGATACATCAAAACATTCATCTAAATAAAGTTAAAGACACTTCTCAATTTAAGAAGTACTCAGTGTTTATGGAATTAATGAATAAGTAAAAATCTATTTTTAACATATGTTCAAAATTCGATTTAAGGTAATTATTGAAGGACGTGAAAGAATCAAGGAAGCAGGAATTGTCTAAGTAAATGAGGCATGAATGAATAAGATGTTTAGGTTTTAAAAGTTTTTGCATCAGACATTTCAAACTTTCATTAAACTTACAGGTAGTGGTTATAAAAAGCTGTTTAACTTAAAATGTATCAGAAAACATTCCAATCATTTACCTACTTATTTAGTCTTTTCCTATGAGAAACTGAGTCATCGTCTGGAAAATCTGAACACGTGAACCTCTAGCTATTGTAAAATTTGAAACTCTTGTTCCTGCAACCTCCATTTCTAAGCAGTGAAAAGTGGAGGAGACCTAGGAAAGGCCCTGTAACCTTTGCCTGGGCAAGCCTGGGAGATAGTTCAGGGTGCCAGCAGCCAATCCTTAGGACAGAAGAATGGGCGTGGGGTATTTAAGGAGTCAAGTTGCAGTAGTCACATAAAGTGATGGGGAAGAAATAGGAGGCATCCCTTCTAGTGGTTTAATGTCTATATTCCTTTCCTCTCACCAACCAAGACGACATCACAGTATCTGCCAGAATGCCAATGATTTTTATTCTCTTCTATGAACCTTGAGGTTTCCTTTCCTGTTCAGTTCTACTTTCATTTGCAAAATATTTCTCTACTTTCTTGTGTCTTCAAGGAATCCAAGCACAATTTTACTTACACTTCTTTCATGTGCTTTGATGTTGAAGCAAACAAAAAGGACTTTAATCCTTCTCAAGGCAAATAACACAAATTGGGGAGAAATAAGAGCAAAACTGTGTCTGCCCGCCCTCCTCTACTCCCAATCCCCCTAATTCCCTTATCTCTTATAGGTCCTCTAAGTGGCAAAAAAGGAGCCCTGGTGGCCCAGTGGTTAAGCGCTGGAAACGTGGGCAACTCGAATCCACCGGCCACTCCGCGGGACAAAGACGTCATGGTCTCCTTCTGGAAAGGTTACAGCCTTGGATACCCTATGGCGGCAATTCTATTCTGTCCTGTTGGAACTCTGAGTCGGCTGCACGGCAAGGGGTAAGGGAAGAAAAACAAAAGTACACTCTGGTGCTGTTTATCTTTGTACACATAATACTGAAGAACTGTCATCTGCACTTACGTGTGGAAAACCAACTGCAATTATTGTGGACATGTCCTTAAAGGCACAGCAGTTAGAGGTCTGGCTGGGAAAAGTTGAGAGTCCGGAAGACGGATAATGCGGAGAGAAGAGGCTGGAGGCTGAAATTGCGTTTAGTACAAGGAAGGAGTCATGCCCCTGAGGATACATACCTTCCTTCTTTCCTACAGCTTGGGCTGTAGGAGAACTCCTCTTTCACCAAGATTGGAACAAAGAAATCCGGAAGTGGGTCAGTTGGCATAGGTGGTTGATATGAGGGGTGATAAGTAGGAGTCCAGGGAATAGTATATAAATAATGTCAGTCAGCCTCGAAGTATAGTTTCAGTCCACACTTAGCCTTTTAAAGTGCTAATGTATCTGGCAAATGTGTTGGTCAAGGACTCTCAAGATTGTTATTACATTTACCGGGTGTGGTGGTTCAAGTAGAATTGTTCTTAATTATGTCCACTATCTTATTTAATTTCAAAATTATTTTGTGTTGGTTATTGCCATATGGAACCCTATGGGGCAGTTCTACTGTGTCCTATAGGGTCACTATGAGTCAGAATTGACTTGACAGCAACAGGTTTGGGTTTTTTGTTATTATTCTGTGGACAGTGAGTACGTTATTATAGAGGACTTCTATATAGAGGATTTCTATAAATCATATAAAGGAATACCCTGAACACTGCTGTTAAACTGATAATCCATTTAATATAATAACACCTATGTAGAAACTGAGGTAAAGGATAATGAAGGGACTTTTTCCAAGGAGGGCTGAGATTAGAATTTCTTGTCCTGAGCTTTTGAAATATGGATATTACACAAAAAAATCCTGTCTTCTTCATTTCTAAACGTCAGGTAGAGTATGAAATCTCTAAAAGCCATGTACAAATATAGTAATAATGATAGAATAACTTAATGATATTTCTTTAAAAATAGAAAACTATTCAGAATCTGTTGTAAATTATTTTCCCTTGCTTGGTTCCCACCAATGTTAAATAAGCTTCAATTATTTTCTCAAAATCATATACACATCACTTGGAAATATGGTAATTTGTCTTTACAATGAATTATTTTACCCCCCCAAAAGAACTGACTTTTTTTTACATTAACCAATTACACATGAATTGTGAATTTCAAAAACAAATTGAAACAATTATGTAAATCATTAAACTATTTAACTAATTAATTATCCTGATAATAGACTTACATTTCCACATTAATCTGGTACTGAGGGCTAGGCTTTCATTTTTATTAAAAAAAAAAAAAAGATGTTCATGAATGAAAATATCACAATGGCATTTGCAAATAGGCACTGCAAAATAGAATTTATAAAACCGTATGTTCTGCATTTCACTTATTTTTACAAAAGATGGATTTTTAATGTGTTCTACTGTCACATTTGCTTGCAATTTTCTGCTAACCTTGGAAAAGGCTCTTTAAAAGATTGAAGATCATGAGGCTAAGTAAGCCTCTTCAGTTGTATTTAAAGGGAAATTAATTCTCTGGAATCTGCATTTGTCATTTTAAATGACAACAGATTTTCCTCAAGTGTGAAATCATAAATTTAAAAGTTAAAAGGCCTCTGGAGAGCAGGGCTAGCAGTTGTCTCTGGATGAGGAGACCTTTGACAATGACAGCAGATGACATCCCTCAGTACAAACTTTGTCGAGTGTGTCCACATAAAATTTGTGGAAAGAGATTTTAATTCTGCTCTTCTGTGGTTAGTGTGGTTTGCCTTCTAGAAAAGAAGCAAGTGTTATCTGTAAGTAACACAAGTCTCTAGGATGTGATTTCGTAGTTAAGGCATGAAGAATTAGCAATGTTTTCAACAGTCCCCAAGGTCTAGCTTAGTCTCTTGTGTCTGATCAACAGCGGAAAGAGTCCTGGATACAATCCTCACGTTACATTCCAGAGGAAAACCATCACTGCACCCTTAGTTTTCCAAGTTTTACTGTTTAAAACGACAGTGAAGTCTTATACTAATATTAACTGGACAACTGTATACAGATGTGTCATCTAAGACGGTTAGCCCTAGGGGGAAGAAACATGCCTCTGTCTCAGCGTTCATCCCGAACAGCTGACAATTTGGCAACAATCTGTGTTATGTTAAGATTTCCTAATATCCCTCCTTGTATTGTTTCATAGGAGACTGCTTCAAGAATCATGAGAGTAAACAGCATTCTTTCTAGAATTAATTATTAAAACAATCACAGTGTGTATGTTCATCATTAAATCATATCTCAATGATGTTATCCTTGCACATATATATGGTCATAAAAGGAAAAATTGGTTAATGCCTGGGTGAAGAGTTTCATACATAATTGAAACTCTGTTTCCATATCTTTAAAGTCCATGCTTTTTCTTCTGAGTCCAGGGAGGGGCATCATAGTTTACCTTTGCCTTTTTTCAAACAACTGATGTATATTTCAGAGAGGTATTGTTTACTGCTTCTCAGCTATGTTTTTAACAAGGAAAGAAAAATGTAAAACAGTAACAAGTGTAGCGAATGAAATAACAGGAAGCCATATACACAAGCAATGTATTGCCTGTTTTTGGATAGTTTCTGTCTTCCCTAGTAGCACTAGAAGGGTACAGGGAGTGCAGACCACTCTGGGTGACACTGTCAGAGGGGGTAACATCAAAATGACTGTCTATAAAAATATCTCTGTAGTTAATTACAACAACAAAAACATGTACCAATACATGTACCAATATACCTACAAGGGACATGTTATCAGGAGGGACCAGTGCTGGAGAAGGACATCATACTTCGTAGACAGCCAAAAAAAAAAAAAAAAAGGAAGACTCTCAAAGAGATGACTTGACACAGTGGCTGCAACAATAGGCTCAAGCATAGCCACAATTGTGACGATGGTGCAGGACCAGGCAGTTTCTCTTTCTGTTGTATATAGGGTCGCTATGAGTCAGAACCTGCTCAATGGCACCTAACAACACAAATGCACTCTGGTCAGAGCTGTCATTATTACCCAATTGCAATCACATGGTTTTGCCTGCAAGCACTAAAAGCCTGTGCTGTTTTTGTTGCAGCTGATGTTTTTATAGTTGCTGATTGTATCAAATTGTCTGGTGTTTTAGCTACCCTATTGTGGTAATTAGTATTTGTGAACCTATATCAATAACTTTTTTGAGAATGAAATAGTAATTAAAGGAAAGGGAGTGGTATACGGAAATTACCATTTATAGGTAACATTAGTTCAAAAACCATTACTAAGGATTCTGTAAAGCCTGGTACAGGAGGAGGCCTATGGCGGTGGGTGGGTGACACCATGAGTTACCACACTGGGTGACGCCAACCCTAGTGATGCCACTGGCTGTCATCTGTAGTCACTGGGTCTGGCTGTGAACATGTTTGCTAATTGATGGCCAACATAATGTGATGTGTGTGTTCTGGGTCCCTGATTGATGAAGAATAATGTCATCTTTTTTTGTTGTTTTCCTGTACATTAGTGTTTTAATATTTTATTGTTTCCAACTGTGCTGTCTTTATCCTTATACATATAATCTCCTACCTTTTATACAATTGCCTTCTCATATTTTAAAACCTTGTATTTAAAAAAATCAGTATATCTTACATGCGTATTAATGTATCTGAGAAAAAAGATCTGGTACTGGTAATTCTAAGTAAACTGTAGTCAAGCCTCGCATATCTGTATACCAAGTGTGACCATTTCAGTTATTTTTGACTGCCCATGTAATGAATTTGCTCTTCTGTCTAGATCATGAGCTTATATAGACTTCTATTATAGAGGAGCTCTATTATAATCAGCTGATAGGCAAAGTTACCATTGAATCACTAACACTGGAACAAAAGCATTCAAAGCCGCAGAGAAAAACGTTGGAATGAGAGCTTTCAATGCAGCAGGGAATTCTCCTGATATAAAGGGACACAACAATACATAGATAACCAAGACAATATGGAACACTGAAGATGCTGCAGAACATCCTGTTAGCCATGCTGCGTTCATTCAGATCACCTCATGTTTTACTCAAGTTGTGTGGCATGTGAACTAGCCAAAAGAGATTTCCCAAAAGCCGAATAAGAAAATGCCTAACATTGATGTAGTGCTTATATATATCAGAAATTTTTCTAAGTACTTTAAGTATATTGACTTATTTAATTCTCACAATATCCCAAGATATAGGTTATAATCATTTCCCCCACTTTACTAAAGAATTGAGACCTTAGAGATTAATTTTCCCAAGATGACAAAACTTATAGGTAGGAGAGATGGATTTTGAACTCAGTCTGTCTCCAAAGCCTTCAATCTCGACCACTAAGCTATGTTGTGTCTCCAATATGAATGGAACTATAATATTAATAGTTTATGCACTAAAAAACTGTTGAGTATTTGTTTTCAAATAAAAATGTTTTAGTTTATATGCTTTTCAATATCAATTTTGGACTTTGTAACTATCCCTTTGCATTTATCAGGTACTTGGCCGTATCATATTTCTTTATCTTCCACAGTGTCCTGTCTCTATGAAGATGTTTATTCCTAGACTTTTCCTTTACAGTTTAATTACCTTTATTTTATAAATTAAGAAGCATATCCAAAGTTTTGCAGAATTGGCAATATACAGTGATGGTTAAGAAATTGAATTCTGAAATCTGAAACACCAGTTTCAAATCCCGACTCCAACACTCAGTGGCAGTGTAACCTCAAGCAAGATGTTGCTATTGCTTAATATCTAAGCCCTTACATTTTTAACCTGGGAAATGGAGAATATTAATAGTATACTATTAATATTAATATTTGTATATTTACCTTATGATCTTTTGAGAATCAAATGAGATAATGCACATAAAAGACTTCGCACAATCCTCGGCCCAGAGAAAGTCAATTTTAACTATTTCCATTTTTGAAATAGTGATGGATATAGTTTGATGTTTAATGCAACTCTTGTTTACCTTTGTTTTCTATGTATAAATGTACAGCTCTGCCAAGTGGATAACCTTGAACATAAAACCTTTCCGAGTTTAGCTAAAACATAACCATAATTACAAATTATATGCTTATAATAAGAATTAAAAATATCCAGGGGAGAAGAACATGGAAATTAAAGTTAAGTGTAGAGCTGGAACCAAATCCAAGATTTTCATCTTAGCTAGATTTTTGTTTGGAATGGAGATTCACGTCAGACTTTATGTAAGGTTGTTATAGGCAATACAAGTTAAAGAGATTATGTGTTTGGAAGTTTAGACATAGGCTACAGGGTAATATAAGAATGAGTATGGAAGAACCTGTGTTAATGAAACTTATAATGAGAAAAGAAAAAGATTTGTTTTAATAACTTGTTTATGACTTTTTCTCACTTTTTAATGGATATCACATCAACATCCTGTCATTTGCCTTGCTCTAACATAGACAAAGAAAGCAATAGCTCCCACACCAAACAGTAGAGATAGACTTAGTAAAAACTGTTTTAATTGAGCTACTTTTTTTTTTTTTTTTTTTAATTTCTCCTCTCGGTGATGTCTAATGCTCCTGGTGATGGTGATTTACTTCCCAAGATGTCCACTTCATATTGTTTTTCCTGGATGATTAGAATAGAGAAACCTTTCACTGTTGTTTGCTTCACTTGAGTTGAGATGGAATGGTTCCAGTTGTGTAAACAGCTCTTAGTGATCTTCTAGCCTTCTTTCCAGTGCCCCATGGAGACGCAGTTGATTAAGCAGGGGCACAGTGTGGACAGGTGCTGCACACAATTCCCCTCACAGTTCCACCACCACCCCATGCCCCTACACCGAAGGTCTCAAGTGTGATTCTAGTCCCAGTTCTTTCATGAGTTGCACAACTAATCAAAATTTACTCTGAGGTGATTTGGATCATGTATACAAATTGCAGATAGAATTAAGTTAATACAGTCCTTTATTTGTGTGAATAGCCAAAACTAGTTCTCTTGAGAGGAAAGACTAATTGACTGCTCAACTCATGCATTTATATGCTCAGAAAGTAGGCACAGAAAATGAGAGCAGTAAAGCAGCTAACAGTATCCAATTAACAAGAGATGATGCTCTCCTTCTGCCTGGAACTTATCAGCTGTAGCAGAGCTTCTGTATCTGATGGAATTTGTTTGCTTCTTAATGGGAGAGCTGTAGCAATAGGGAAGAAGATTCCAATGACCAAAAAAAAAAAAAAAAAATCCAACATTGCTTAAACATGATTTTTATCCATAAATAACTGCTTTAAATTCTTATGAAGAAAGTTAAAATATCTTCTGAACACATTATTATATGTACTTTTAAGAGAGGGTATTTTAAGAGAAATAATTTCCAACTTTTATCTATATTTAATATTTTGAAGAAACTCATTATTTGTTTCTTTTAAACTGGCTTATATCTGAGGAAAAAAAACTGTGCTAAGACTATTACTAAATTATGAAAATGACTATAACAAAAAACAATCAAAATGATTTTGGAGACTTAATTTAGTATAACTAAACAATTTAACCTTCATCCAACACACTGTTGAATATAGAGTTAAGAAACAAATTATAAACTTCTTAGTCACTGTATTTACAAGTTTCACCCCATCTCTTCCCTCCAAAAATACATTACTTTGCTAGAACTACTGGGTTTTCTGAGATACTTTTCTGCCATACCGTAATTTAAACAACGAGGTTTGTGAAATAACAGGGTGGGGGAAAAATGCATATTGTGCAATTGCCTACTTATTAACTATATATGGTCCATGAGATATTTTCTTATACTCACATTCCAAGTAAATTATACCACCTGCTAAGACAATGTTTCCTAACCCCTTGGTTACACATTAGAATTATCCATAGAAATGACCAAATTCCCGCTCTAAATCAACTGGTTAATTTCTAAGGATGGGTTCCAGGTATAAGTATTTTTTTAAAGCTGCCCAAATTATTCTAATGTCCAGACAGATTTAAGACTCACTAGCCTACAGAAACTAATACTTATTCAATGTTTACTATATCCTTTTTTTTTTAGAGATGACATTAGGCATACTTCAAATTTTGTTTCATTTACTTTTATATCTATCATCAAAAAGAATGGGTAGAATTACTGGAGTAATCAACCTTAAAACCAAAAACCAAACTTGTTGACATCAAGTTGATTCTGACAGCCCCATGCAATTTCCAAGCAGTGGCTGGTGGCTTTGAACTGCCAACCTTTATGGTTAACAGCCGAGCTCTTAACCATTATGCTACCAGGGCTCCAATCAACCTTGAGGGCCTAAAATTTAACTCTTATAATTGCTTGATAAAATCACCTTTTAAGAAGATATTTTGGCGTCTTATCTTCAGTAATGGAAAGCTTGTTTTAATTATTTTTATTGCAAATTAATGCATAGATAGAAAGAATCACCAAAACAAGCATAAGACTTAATGAATTATTATAAAGCAAACCCCTTGTAAACACCACCCAGGTCAAGAAATAGAAATTTGCCATCCATCCCCAAAATGCTTACTTTAGTATACAATATTTATTTTTAAATATTTATTTATATGTCAAAAAGTTTATACTATTATTTTTTGTATTTAAAAGTTGTATTAGGAGAGATTTGTCTTAATGTATTTTACATGATAAAACCTTCAAGGAAATGTAGTTAGGCTACTAAGGTAAAACTGAAAAAAGACAAATAAGCATTAATCTTTCTCTCTCAAACAATATTCAGACTAGGTCTGCTGTCATAATTCATGGGGACATTTTTCCAGTGAAAGAATAGTTAGTGCCATATTTGGTTATGCATTGTTAATATATATTGATTTTAAATTATAAAGTTTATTAGGATTCTCTGTGAAATATTATAATGTAATAAAAATGTAAAGATTATGTTTTATTTTCTCTTCATAATATGATATGTTCAGATTTTCTGTAAGAAATGCCAGAAGTTGTATGAGATTTTTCCCTATGTACCTAGAAAAGGTCATTTAATTCTTTTTTTTTTTTGCTTGTATTTTAGACATTATGTTATTACTAGCATAAGGAAAACAAATATTTTAATTTTAACTATACATAGCATATATAGATAATATATTCAAATAATTCTAATATATAAAAGATTTGACACACACACATATATATCCCCTACATATTTTTCCATTTAGTTATTCCTTCCCAAGTATATATTTTCAACTGTCTTTTCTTCATTTAACTTTGAATTTCTTACATGATGAAATATTTTGTGTCCAAATTGGATTTATGAATCAATTAATATATTTTATTAAGTTTACAAATAAACTTCAGCTACCAGTGTGTTTGGAAGTGAATTTGACCACATCAGTTTAAACTGTGCTGTTGGTACCATAGCCTATTCAGGTTATTGAGCCTTAAAATGCACCAGATTTAGCTCTTCTTTTTTATTCCTTACTATAAGTGAGTTGGAAACCCTGGTGACATAGTGGTTAAGTGCTACGGCTGCTAACCAAAAAGTTGGCAGTTCAAATCCTCAAGGTGCTTCTTGGAAACCCTGTGGGGCAGTTCTACTTTGTCCTGTAGGGTCACTATGAGTCAGAATTGACTCAACGACAATGGGTTTGGTTATTTGGTTTTTTATAAGTGAGTTAATTTTTGTGTGTTTGGTGAGAATCTAGACCTTAGTACTCTATTGAAAAAATTGTAAATTTTCCCTGCCCTAATAAAAATATGTATATTCTTCTTTCATTTCTACTGCTAGAAGTTAGAGCAAATAGAAAGAGGTAATGTCAGGCTGCCCATTCTCTGTGGTGCCTTGAGTGGGGGCAGGTAAGAATATCGTTAAAGAATGAAACAAAAGGAAAGTTTGAACATGTTTGGAATGTCCTTTAGAAATTTCAGACTTAGGATTTCAGTCCTACATAACTGTCTCAAAAAGATGTTACATTCAGAACATGTTATAAGATTTTCCACTTGTGAAATATGACTAGAATTTTTTGTGAAATTCTTCCTATATGAATCTTTTTGAGTCTATAAGACAAAAACAAGGCTATGTGATGGGATCTGGGAGAGTTGGAGAAGGGATGAATTTTGTCAATGGTCATTTACTATCACTTGTATTCAATAATGTTTCTTTGGGGAGTCAAATTATTCTCGAACACAGTGCAGCAAAGCTGACTAATATGAATAATGCGCTTAGAAACCTAGCTCTGTAATAAATGCCTCTGGATTCCAGTACCTGTCATTTGAGGCTATAAAAGGGCTTTACCAATAAGATCTATTCATTTTCCACAGATGGAAAGAGTGATAAAATAGTGTATCGCAAGAACAGAACCCATGGTTTCTGACAGGCTATAGTTTCTCTTCATTATTTAGGTTTGGTTGCAGTAATGAGCTTTGAAATTACAGATTTGACTTCAGTGGATTTGGCTACCAGAATAAAATAAATATCAAAGGTGTCCTTCTGCCAATCAAATAAAACAGTCTTTCAGTAAATAATCATTTTCATTCCTTCATTATGAAAATGTTTTACTTACAGTGAATACTTTCTCCACCCATTAAAAAAAAAAAAAAAAAAAAGGCTTTCAGGGCTTTTTAAACAATTTACATTCAGTTCTTAAGCATATTGAGGAACAGGAGATGGGGTGGAAAATTGACCCTTTGAAAAGGATCAGCTTTCTTTATAAAAACACAGAAATCCTCAACATAAAAACAAAACAAAACAAAAAAACTTTTCTTATGTTATTTAGTATTTCTCATGGCCCAGCACATGCTTGCATGACCCTTAACCATAATAAAGCATTAGAATTGGCATAGCGAGGAAAAAAAAATATTTTTGAAAAGAGGTTGTTATTGATAAACACAAGAATTCTGATTTAAAAAAATATATACTATGGAGTAGTATGTATTGCAGTGAAACAAACCATACTTGTGTCTTCCTACAGGAAAGCCTTCTGACTACTGGTTTGTTTGGTTCAGAACTTTGTCTACTTATATCTTCTTTACACACCTAGAAAGAAAAAGGAAATCTGATAGGATCATGTCAACAAATCATCAATGTGTAGTCTTTATCTGGAAAAGAAATAGATAACATTAATTTTTCAGTATTTTGAAAATAGTATTGATAGGAACTTTAGAAGTTGAAATCATGTCTCTTCTATTAGGAAGTCTTTTTTATTATATAATTAAATATATCACATTAAATATAAATATATTAAACATGAATATATATACACACAATGATATAAATATGGTACATTTACAACGAATTCAGATCTGAGTATTTGACTTTTTGTTATAGAGCAAAGATAAATTTCCTTATATTCTATTGCTTTCCTCTTTTGGCTACCCCTTCTCCTCTTGTTTGTTTTCATTTGCTTTCAGAAAAAGAAAAGAAAATTTAGGCGGAAAATGATTGTGCATCACTAGAATCAAAAATATCCTGCCTTGCCTGCAGCATTCATCCACCCAGAGCCATTTATCTATTACTTTCCAAGTTGTCACAAGATTGGAACTTAAAACATACCACATAAGGGACCATCTAGTCCTATTGCTGTTTTGGGAACACGATTTGCCGCTTTATGGGGTACACTGTTGCCTTATACCTGAATTTCCCTTAAAGAACTAGTTACTGGTATAATTATAAATTGCAAAAGAACATAGTAGGGGCTATTCTGTTTTGTTCACAATCATGTCTCCAGAGCCTGGCACAATGTCTGATACATAAAAAACAAACAAACAAACAGACCGTTGCTGTCGAGTAGATTTGGACTCATAGCGGCCCGAAAGGACAGAGTAGAACCGCTCCATAGGGTTTCCAAGGACCTCCTGGTGTATTTGAACCGCGAATATTTTGGTTAGCAGCTGTAGCTCTTAACCACTAGCCACCAGGACACAAAAGGGGTGTAAAATGAATATGTAAAAACGAATAATAAATGCATGTCAGTCGACAACGTCATTGGGTAATCCTGCCTGCCTTTTCATTTTACTTGGCTTTGTCAATGTACCTTAGCTATAATAGGCATTTTATCTTTGAAGTTAGTATAACTATATGAAATAATGGTATATTTCTATTCATTGTTCAGCCAAATTAATAAAATCTGACTAGAATGGAAAATTCAGATTTTTAGCGTTATGGGGGAACCGTGGTAAAATTGTCTGAATGGTCATACTGCTACTTTTGTGTCCTGCTTTAGAATGTGAACAATCATTTTTGCTTGGCTGCTGACCAAAAGGTCAGCAGCTTCTCCTTGGAAACCCTATGGGACAGTTCTACTCTGTTCTATAGGGTCACTACAAGTCAGAATCAACCTGATGGCAATGGGTTTCGTTTTTTAATATGTGGTTATTGGAGTCCTGGTGATGCAGTGGTTCAGAGGTTAGCTGCTAAACAAAAGGTAAGCAGTTCAAATCTGTCAGCCATTTCTTGGAAACCCTATGGGGCAGTACTACTCTACCCTATAGGGTCAGAATCAGCTCGCTGGCAAAGGGTTTTTTGTTTGTTTGTTTTGGTTTATGTGGATATTATTCTAGCATTAATTTAGTTTTTTTTAATGAACTATAACTGAACAATAACTGCCTTCTAACTGAGCTCCAGCTGACAAGTAGCTCTACAATGTTAAAAAGTCTACAATGTTAATTAACATGGTCCATTTTTTTAATAGGATGACCCAGTAAAGAATATTTCTCTAGTTAGCCTAACTGCAATCTATACATATTAATTGTATAAAGTTCTTTTTTATTGTTGTTGAAAGTATACACAGCATACCAAACACCAATTCAACAATTTCTACATGTACAATTCTGTGACATTGATTACGTTCTTCAAGCCATACAACCAATCTTGCCCTCCATTTCTGAATATTTCCTCCCCCATTAACATGAACTTACTTCCCACTAAGCTTCCTATCTTTCTTTCCAGTTTCTGTTGTCAATTTGATCCCATACAGATAATTCTTTAAAAGAATATGGTGTTCAAGGCAAACATTCTTAACCTAGTATTCAGTTTAAAGATGACTTCAGGGGATATTTTTGATCTAAGGTTTGAAGATTATCTCAGGGCAACAGTTTTGGGGGTCATCCAGCCTCAATGGTTCTAGGAAATCTAGATTCCATGAAAGCCTGAAATTCTGTTCTACATTTTCCCCTTTAATTCAGGATTCTTCTATAGAATTTTTTAAATTTCTCATTGAAAAAGTTATGCACATACTGTTTTGTGACATTGGTTGGAATCCCCACAGTGTGACAGCACACTCCTCCTTTCCATCGGGGTTCCCTATGCCCATCTGTTCAGTTCATATCCCTTCCTGCCTTCTCTCCTGCTTTTGGTCAGGAGTTGCCCATTTGGTCTCCTATATTTGATTGAACTAAGAAGCACATTCCTCACAAGTATTTTGTTTTATAGGCCTTTCTAATCTTTGGGAAATGGGCTTCAGGAGTGGTTTCAGTTCTGAGTTAGTAGAGTGTCTGGGGGCCATAGTCTAAGGGGTTCCTCCAGTCTCAGTCAGAACAGTAAGTCTGGTTTTTTGTTTTTTGGTGAATTTGAATTCTGTTCTACGTTTTTCACCCACTCTGCCCAGGACTGCCCAGGACTCTCTGTTGTGATCCCTGTCAGAGTGGTCAGTGGTGGTAGCCAGGTACCATCTAGTTCTAAGTCTGGGCTAAGGCTGGTGGAGGCTGTTGTTCATGTGGCCCTGTAGTCCTTTGACTAACATTTTCCATGTGCCTTTGGTTTTATTCATTCTCCCTTGCTCCAGATAGGATGGGACCAGTAGAATTATTTTAAGTGGCTGCTCACAAGCTTTTAAGGCCTCAGACACTTCTCACCAAAGTGGGATGTAAAGCATTTTCTTTATGAACTATGTTATGCCAGTTGACTTAAATGTCCTCTGAGACTATGGTCCCCAGTACCGTATTCCTAGCAACTCAGTCCCTCAAAGTGTTTGGTTGTGTCTAGGAAACTTCCATGCTTTTGCTTCAATCCATTTGTGCCAAATTTGCCTATACTGTGTATCATCTTTCCCTTCACCAAAGTTGAGACTTGTCTACTATCTAGTTAATGATTTCCCCTCCCTCTCTCCCCACCTGGAAAAAAGATTGAAGTTGTCCAGGATTCCATCTTACTTGGATCCACAATCAACAGTCATGGACACAGCAGTCAAGAAATCAAAAGATGCATTTCATTAGGCAAATCTGCTGCAAAAGACCTCTGTAAAGTGTTGAAAAGCAAAGACGTCACCTTGAAGACTAAGGTACACCTGACCCAAGCCATGGTGTTTTTAGTCATCTCATATGCATGTGAAAACCGCTTGATGAATAAGGAAGACTGAAGAAGAATTGACACCTTTGAATTGTGGTGTTGGCGAAGAATATTGAATATACCATGGACTGCCAGAAGAACAAACAAATCTGTCTTGGAAGAAGTACAAGATTGCTCCTTAGAAGCTAGGATGGAAGACTATGCCTCACATGCTTTGGACATATTATCAGGAAGGATCAGTCCCTGGAAAAGGACATCACCCTTGGTAGAGGGTCACTGAGAAAGAGGAAGACCCTCAACAAGATGGATTGACACAGTGGCTGCAACAACAGGCTCAAGCATAACGATTCTGAGGATGGCACAGGACCAGGCAGTGTTTCGTTCTGTTGTACATAAGGTTGCTATGAGTCAGAACCAACTTGATGGCACCTAACAACGACAATCTCCTCACCCTCGTAACCGTCAAAGGTTTGTTTTTCTGCATGTAAACCTTTTCTTGAGTTCTTATAATTGTGGTCTCAGACAATATTTGTCCTTTTGTGATTGTCTTATTGCACTCAGCATAATGCCCTCCAGATACGTCAATGTTGTGAGATGTTTTGTGGATTCATCATTGTTCTTTATCGTTGCCTAGTGTTCCATTGTGTGTATGTACTATAATTTGTTTATCCATTCATCTGGTGATGAGCATTTAGGTTGTTTCCATCTTTTTGCTATTGTGAATGTGCTGTAATGACCACAGGTGTGTATATGTCTATTTGTGTGGCCGCTGTTATTTTTCTAGGATATATTCCTCAGAGTAGGATTGCTGGATCATATGGTATTTCTATTTCTAGCTTTTTAAGGAAACGTCATGGAGCCCTGGTGGCACAGTGCTTAAGAACTTGACTGCTAACCAAAAGTTGGCAGTTCAAACCCATCAGCTGCTCCTTGGAAAACCTGTGGGGCTTTCTGCTCTGTTCTACTCTAACTTATGGGGACACTATGAGTTGGAAAAAACAGGTTTGTTTTTTTGGGAAAGAAGCATCATATTGTTTTTCCGAAGTGATTGTACTATTTTACATTCGCACCATCAGTGCGTAAGAGTTGCAATGTCCCCATAACCTCTCCAGCATTTGTTATTTTGTGGTTTTTGGATTACTGCCAGTATTGTTGGGGTGAGGTGGTATCTCATTGTAGTTTTGATTTGCACTTCCCTACTGGCTAATGGTCATGACCACATCGTTATGTATCTGTTGGCCTCCTAAATGTCTTCTTTTACCTCTTCATGTTCTTTGCCCATTTTTCAGTTAGGTTATTTGTCTTTTTGTTTTTGAGGTGTTGAAGTAGTCTATAGATTTTAGAGATTAGACCTTTGTCAGATATGTCGTAGCCAAAATTTTTTCCTAGTTTGTAGGTTCTCTTTTTCCTCTTGTTGAAATCATTTGGTGAGCATAAGTGTTTGATTTTTAGGAGTTCCCAGTTATCTAGTTTCTCTTCTGGTTTTTGTGCTATACTATACTTTGTATACTATTTATACTATGTATTAGGGCCCCTGGCATTGTCCCTATTTTCTTCTTCCAAGATCTTTATCATTTTAGATTTTATATTTAGGTCTTTGATCCATTTTGAGTTAGTTTTTGTGTATGGTGTGAGGTATGTATCTTGTTTCATTTTTTTTTTACAGATGGGCATCTAATTATGATAGCACTGTTTGTTAAAGAGACTGTCTTTTCCCCATTTAACAGACTTTGGTCCTTTGTCAAATATCAACTGCTCATAGATGGATGGATTTATGTCTGTGTTCTTAATTCTGTTCCATTGGTTTATCTGTTTGTTGATGTACAAGCACCAGGATGTTTTGACTTCTGTGGCTGTATAATAGTTTCTAAAATCAGGTGATGTGTGTCCTCCCACTTTGCTCTTTTTCTTCAGTAATTCTTTACTTATCTGGGGCCTCTTCCCTTTACATATAAAGTTAGTGATTTGTTTCTCCATCTCGTTAAATAATTCTGTTGGGATTTGGGTTGAGATTGCATTATATCTGTAGATCGCTTTGGGTAGAATCGACATTTTCAAAATATCGAGTCTTCCTAGTGATGAGCATCATATGTTTTTCCACTAACGTAGCTCTCTTTTGGTTTCTTGCAGTAGCGTTTTGTAGTTTTCTTTGTATAGGTCTTTTACATACCTGGTTTGATTTATTCCTACGTACTTTATCTTCTTGGGGACTATTGCAAATAATATTGATTTGGTGAGTTCCTTTTCAAAGTTCTCTTTGTTGTTGTAGAGGAATTCAAACGATTTTTGTTTGTTAAGCTTGTAACCTGCTACTTTGCTGAAATTGTCTCTTAGTTCCAGCAGCTTTCTTGTGGATTCTTTGGGGTTTTTTGTGTATAAGATCATATCATACATTGATATGAATAGGGATAGTTTTAACTCTTCCTTACCGATTTGGATGCCCTTTATTTATTTATTTGTCTTCTTGCTCTAGCTAGGACTTCCAGCATGATATTGAATAAGAGTGATGATAAAGGACATCCTTGTCTGGTTCCCATTCTTAAGGGGAACGCTTTCAGTCTCTCTCTGTTTAGAATGATTTTGGCTCTTGTTTTTGTATAAATGCCCTTTATTATGTCAAGGAATTTCCCTTCCATTGCTATTTTGCTGAGAATTTTTATCAGGCATGGGTGTTGAACTTTGTCAAATGCCTTTTCTGTGTCGATTGATATAATCAGGTGATTCTTTTATTTACATGGTAGATTACATTGATTGACTTTCTAATGTTGAACCATCTCTACATACCTGGTATGAATCCCACTTGGTCATGATGTATTATATTTCTGATATACTGTTGAATTCTATTCACTAGAATTTTGTGGAGAATATTTGTGTCTTTCTTCATGAGGGATATTGGTTTGTAGTTTTCTTCTCTCTTTTTGGTGTCTTTACCTGGCTTTAGCATCAGAGTTTTTAAAATCAAAATATTCGATAATGGTAGCCGAGCACCATCTAGTTCTTCTGATCTAATGGCAAAGGAGGTATTTGCTCATGGAAGCAATTAGGTGTGAATTATTTTCCTCCTCCTATTCTTGTCTCTCCTTCTTCTGCTGCTCCAGGTGAATAGAATGCAGTTGTTGTACCTTGGATGGCCACTTGCAAGCTTTTAAGACCCCAGGCACTATGCAGCAAAATAGGAGGTAGAACAGAAGCACCAAAGCGATATTAGGCCAATTACCTGGGATGTCCCATACAATCTCGACCCTAAACTTCCATACTAAGAAACCAAAATCCAGAGGTATATGGTTGTAGCTAAGCAGCTTCAGCAGTTGCTCTTTCTCTCTCTTTTTTTTATAAAAGTATATCACGCCACATTTGCCAATCTGGCTTTTTTTTTCAGGTGTACAACTTATTTACATCAATTAATTGGCTATGCAACCATTGCCCTTAACAGTGCAGATTTTCCATCACCATGAACAGAAACTCAGTGCGCCATAGGAAACAAAACCTCTTTACTCTCCCTCCTTGCCCCTGGTAACCACTAATAAACTTTGCTCTCTCTATATTTTGTATAAAGTTCTCTTCTAGGTATCTTATTTTAAAACTTAAAAATTATAATGCCTCATCAAGATATTACTAAAAAAGACTATTGTACTGTAACTTGATTGATCTTTCAGCTAGGATACGCTGGGAAGTACCTTTTTCTATGAGCCTTGCTGTGACTAGGAAAAAAAGGCCTGACTACATAATCAGTCCCATTATACCCTAATTTCTAAATTAGTCTTCCAGAATTCTAACTTCTGTTTAGAGATTTTAAATTTTTAGTTTAGTAATTTTGGCTGACATCTTATATGAATTCCGCAAAACAAATGCATGGCTCCAAAACCCTTCTTTGGAGACCACCAAGCTAGAGCTTGCTTACAGCTTAGTTCCAACTGAAGTAAATAACTCTGTGTTAAAATTCATAGTTTCTTTTGGAGCTCACAGCTCTCATATGTTTCTGGTTCATGTAACCACCCATATCATTAGAAATAGTGAAATACAACATTAAAATACCCAGAAATGATGAGAATTGCAGTCATAATAGAATCATGCTATTTTTAGGAACTTGTCAAAATTCAAATGGCACATGCAAAATTTTTGTATGGTAACCTCACTGAGTCGTATCACGACTATCATAGCAAATCAGACTCCTTTGCAAATGTTTACATTAACTTTTCATTGCTATCAAATTCTGTGTTGCTATCTAAAATTCAGCTTTAAACTTGGAAATATATTCTGGTCTACATTTCACAGTAGATTTGTGTACGTAAATGGAAACGCTAGGTGGGTAAAATCAGAAGTGACTTCATTTCTTTGAGATTATATATGTATTTTTTCTTCCCCCCACCTGTGGTTCAGCTTAGGAAGAAATCCATCAAACAACACACATACAATTAAGTCTGACAAACATCTCTCCTTTTTTCCTGCAGGAAGACTATTTCTATCATTGCTGATGCATTACTTTAATCATCACAAAGAAAGAGAACTCCAGAGAATTTCCCTGATTTTGTTTGAGAGTTCTCTATTGCAGGTAAATATGGCTTTATTTGAGAAGTACTTACTAAGAGCTACTGGAAAAAAAAATTTTTTTTTCTTCATGTAGATCTTTAAGAAAAGATTTTTATTTTATAACTCAAAAACTGACTAATTTCATGTTTTTCTATTTTACATTCTTTATTTAAGAATTTTCAAGTTGAACAGGGATACAGTCCATTCCAATTTGTACACAGTGATAAAAATCAACAATCTGAAATAACCTCTGGGTATTTGGATAGAAAGGAATATATGAGATCATTTAATATAAACTTCTAATTTTACGAGCAAAGAAATTCACTCCCAGAGAGGTGAACTGGTTTTAAATGGCTTGCCTAAGCCCACATAGTGATACACGACAAAGAGATGCTTGGAATCGAGATCTCGGATCTCTGCTCCAATGTGTCTTCTACCTCACCATGCTATCAGGCATAATTGCATTAAAACTGAACTCTAGGTACTACTTGCTTGGTTACAAGACATGAAAGGATGTTCAGTGAATTCCATCTTATTTTAACTCCATTTTATAACTGAAGATACAATGCACTGGAACAGAGGCACAAGCTCCCCTGGGAAGCACCTGATACTCATTTAGCCCTGGCCTCACATTTCTTCATTGTAGAGAATCCCAGAATTAGACAGCATCATTCTCTCATCTGAGTATTGTTAGCATCTTGCACAATTATCCCATTTATTCTTTCAATGGTAGAAGTTACTGACCAATTTATTCTGTGATTTGAGATAAGAATAATTAAAGGTAGAATACTTTCTCTTGCCTTTTAGATACAGTTAGACACATTTATAGACTTGAAATGGTCCATTTTTCTAAAATACTATGTTGTTCAATTTCTACTGCACTTCACCTTTTAAAAATGACGGCTGAAGCAAATCCCTAACTAGAGTATGGAAGATTCAGTCCATCAGTGTTTTTACCGAGGATCACAGAAATCTTTTTCACAGCTGTTTATCTAAGATCTCTGTGTGCATCTGATTGCAAATTGCTGTCTTCCAGCATAGGTTAATAGGTACGTGTTTGGACAGAAGCAGAGTGTAATTATCATTTTCTTTCCCTCCCTCAGTCTCCCCGCCCAGGATACGTGTGAAAGGAACTTAGAAAGATCTGTGAAGGCTCTCTATGAAGGCAAAACATTGATTAATGGTAGGTAAGATTGCTAGCCATTAGTGGAACAATGGGAAAGTAAAGGAATGTATGTTCGGCTTCAGTTGATGGCTATTGACAAGGGTTCTTCTCCACCCAATCCCTAGTACATTGGTACAGGCATTCCTTTTCACTGCTAAAATTGTCAGCATCTTCAGACTGATTCTAACTGCAAAAAAAACTTCAATATAAACAGAATTTTGTCCTCACACAAAATTTGAAGGAAAAAATATTGCTTAAATATAACCAGGAAATAAATATGGTATTTATATAACTAAGAAATGCTTTTTAGATAAAAATATTATTATATTTTAGATGGTATAGTTGTTATAGTGCTTGAGAAAATAGGCTGCTTTTTAGTTTTCACATTTTTGGATGATTTAGTTTTATGAAATTAGAACCCAGAGACAGACATGAACAAGTCATGTAAACTAACCATTTCTGTTTAACTGTTAACAAAGTATATCGTATGTCATAATTTTAGAGTTTATGAAAAATATTGTTCTCCCCTTGAAGAATTTACCTACTTACTTTCACTTACTCTTTCTCCACTCACGCAAATAACATTTATATATGACTCACGCAAGCCAGATGCTGTCAGAAAATGTGTGACTAACTCACAATTCTATAATTTTTATATTTCTTGACTTTTATCCTGAGCTCTAATTGAAAATTTTCAGGATGTTTCCTTTTTTACTGCCCTGTCATCCTCCTTTTGCTTTCCTGATTTTTATAAAGATATTACCCTTAACTTTCTTCTAATTATTCAGACTTAACTGTTGAGTAATCTATAATTTCTCTCCCCCTTTCTTCTCCCATAGCCATTCAGTAGAACAGTACCATCATTTTTCTCCTCTACATAGATCTCTTCCCGTTATTTGGACCGTATTTCAGACTTCACTCCTAGCCTTCATCACTGGCTCTGCTCGCACCTTCTTTGCCAAATGAGCCTTCATCAGGTACTCTTGAATCATATCTCACGCAAATAGATTCAGCAATTTCATAATCTCCACAATTTTATTCTTACACAAAGCTTAATAGCTTTACATTGCCTCCTAAATAAAATCCAAACTTTTTAGATTGACACCCAATGTCCTCCCTGTTTTGGCACCAATCATATCTTGCCAGGCATATCTTAGTTACTCCCCTAAACACACCTTTGGCTCCACCTGTATAATCAACCTTGTAAGCTCTAATCTTACAAGCCACATTCCTGCTTCCGATCTGGTGCTGTACTATTCTTTCATTTGGAAAGTTTCCAGCTCTCTTTTCCAGCTACTTTAATCTAAATTTTAGTGTCCGTTTCAAGGCATAAGAGAATATATTGTTGTTAAAAGGGTAATTTCTAGATTCAAACTGTTTGGGTTCAAATCCACATCCTAGTCAGGAAAGTCGACATTAAAGTGAAGTGACAAACAACCTACAAATATCAGCGTCTTAAAACAATAAATGTTTTTCTCTCACCCTTTATGTCCATAGTGGGCTGCTGGGGCCTCTGCTCTGTTTCTTTCATGCCCTGTGACACTCAGACTGATGGAGCCTTCATGCCATGCAATGAGGGAGAAGGAAGGAAACACAGAGAACCAAACACTAGTTTGTAAAGTCTTCCATTCTTCATGTGACCATTTCCGACATCAGAGGAAACAGCAAATTGAAATCATACCATGAGTCTTGAACAAGGAAAACAGTTTTGACAACAGCCCTAGTGAATACAATATTCCCTAAAACCACAATTCCCCATCGTTACCGTGGAGATAATGTTTTGAAGTTTAAATGTGATTATATATCATGTAAAACTCTTGGTAAGAGTCTGGCACCTTGGATGTGCTAAATAAATGTTAGCCTGGTGGCATAGTGGTTAAGTGCTATGGCTGCTAACCAAGAGGTCGGCAGTTCAAATCCACCAGGCGCTCCTTGGAAACTCTATGGGGAAGTTCTACTCTGTCCTATAGGGTCGCTGTGAGTCGGAATCGACTCGACGGCAGTGGGTTTATACATTCATGCACCACATAATGTCCATTCTGGCAACGTCCAACCACAAAGGTGTCCATGGTTCCATAAAGTTATAATAGAGCTCAGAAATCCTGATTGGAGAACTGGCCTCAGTGGACATACCAAATGCAACAGCTTCCCACACACAAATCATGTATTTCATGTCTCCTGTATTACAAAGTGATTGCACTGCCAGGGATACAATGGTACAGTACATATATAACTTTTAATAAATATGCCTTGATAATCATAATAAATGCCTATGTAACTAGCTTATGTATGTACTGTACTGTCCTTTTGATAGTTATTTTAATGTGAACTTTCCCTACTTACAAATAAAAGTTTGCCCCATCACAGTGTGTGCTTTAACTTGTAGGCAGCAGCATCCAATCTTACGTTCACACAACATCCAAATCATATAAAGTCCTATTTCATAGAACGTATTGTGAATGTTAAGCAATGCATGACTGAGTTTAGTTCCTGTGAAGCCTCCTGGGCTAATTTAACACAGTGCCTGTCTTGGCTTGGGTTTCTGCCCGAGAGCACAAGTTAAGACAAGGGCTTTTGTACAGGTAGTTTATTTTGGGACGTGATCCCGGTAATAAAAGTGGGAAAGTGGGAAAAGTGATACTGGGGAGGAGGGAGAAAGCTAATCAAAACAAGGATGTGATAACAAACTTGTCACCAAGTGGGCAACTGGGACTCAGTCACCCAGTAATCCTAAGAGGTGTCCTCTTGAGGGACAGAAGAGGAGAGTATTTATTCATAGGCTTTCCTGCTTCACTGATCAAGGATTGCCCCACTGGATATTAACTCCTTTACACTTTCAGGTTCAGGTATGTGAAGTGACCAGTGGGATCCCACAAGTCTTATTTCAGAGAATTCCCAGGACAAAAAACAAGAGATACACAGTGCACTTGAGGTAGCAATGATTGGAGTAAGAGGTGGGCTCAGAAAATGTGAGAAAGGACCCAAAAGGTGTCCAGAACAGTATGCAACCTGACAATGGTGATATCCTAAATATAGATTCATTTTTTAGGTACTTTACATACATGATCATGTTAACCAAGCTCATAGAGATTGGTGTTTATACTGATGTTTATTAATTATAAATAAAAAAATTGTCATGCCATAGTATATATCTGTAGCCTTTGCCTATCCTCTCTCCCTTTCACCCTGGTTTTGATAAAATCCTCTTCAATTTTCCTTTAGAGAGTTAAACCCACTAAAAAATGTTTTTGGTTGAGACTGAGCCAAACCCTCACTCCATAATTGGACACGTGACCACAGACATTCTTCAATCCTGGGGTGTTTTCTGAAACTATCAAGAAAGAGATGCTAAACTAGTGGAGCATTAAACTGCACCTGTCAGGATATCTTTGCCACCACAAGGGGTAAGCTGTCTGAGATGAGGCCAATATTGGTTGATAAAAGCAGAGCCTAAGGGTAGAGGGATCAAGTCCTGATTACTTCTTTTGCACGCAGTTGCACTGAGTCAGATTTTCAGCTAGTCCACCCCCCTAGATATTTTGGTTCCATGAATCCAGTAATTTCCTTTTTCTCTAAGCCAATTTGAATTACATTTCTGTCATTTGTAACAGAAAGAGTACTGGCTAACAGTCCAGAATGCTTGCTTTATCTGACCATTTTATTCTTTTGCCATACTACATGGAAAGCCAAATTAAAATATAAGTTTCTTGGTGAACCTGGAATCAAGCCAAATCAATGGTCTTAATTCAATGTTAAATGGCACCCAGCTTGGACACTTTTTGGTTATGTCCTTGATTTGGATACTGTACTCTGGGCGTTGGGCCTTTGAACACTGCTAACTTCTGTTCCTTTAGGGTTTCTTTAAAGATCTTTCCTCCGCATCCCATAAAAAAAAAAAAAAAAAAAAATAGCCTCTCTCAAAAAGAGAGTGTTTAGGATTAACTAAATTGCATTCATACAAATCCTGATTCCCTGATGATCTTGATTAGAGTACAGAGATTAGTTTGTTTACTCTGTTAGATATGTAATCACATGATCGTTACATGGATTTCTTTTTTTTTTTAAGTATCTGAACATCATCTTATTTCCTTTATCTCTAGTTTATTCCTTAACCATAGTCAGGTAGACCTGGGTTTATTCTAACATTGCCACTAATGTGCGGAAGGATTCTGAAGTTTCAGTTTCTCCATTCATAATATGGGGATAATTATCATAGAATATCCTCCTTTTGGAGTGTGCCTTAATCATCTAGCGCTGCTATAACAGAAATACCACAGGTGGGTGGCTTTAACAAAGAGAAATTTATTTTCTCACAGTCTAGTAGGCTAGAAGTCCAAATTCAGGGTGTCAGCTCCAGGAGAAGGTTTTCTCTCTCCTTTGGCTCTGGAGCAAAGCCCTTGTCGTCAATCTTTTCCTGGACTAATAGCTTCTCCATGCAGGAAACCCAGATCCAAAGGACACACTCTGCTCCCACCACTGCTTTCTTGGTGGTATGAGGTCCCCAGCTCTCTGCTGCCTTCCCTTTCCTTCTATATATTGTAAGATAAAAGGTGGTACAGGCCGTACCCCAGGGAAACTCCCTTTACGTTGGATCAGGGATGTGACCGGAGCAAGGGTGTTACATCCCACCCTAATCCTCTTCAACATAATCCAGTCTTGCCTCATTAATCACAGACAGAGATTAGGATTTATAATATATAGGAAAATCAATCACAAAAATGGAGGACAACCACACAATACTGGGAGTCATGGCCTAGCCAAGTTGACAGATATTTTGGGGGGCCACAATTCAACCCATGACAGAAGGCATGAAGGTAAAAAATACACATGTGAAATTATTTCACAGAACCGGAAAGGTAGTAAACAATAAACATATGCTAGCTATTTTTATGGAGCCCTGGTGGCACAGTAGTTAAGAGCACAGCTGCTAACCAAAAGGTCAGCAGTTCAAATCCACAAGCTGCTCCTTGGAAATGCTATAGTTTTCTAATTTTTATAATTATTGTTATTATTAGGAATTACCCTACATTTTCTTATATTGAAAACTCCCTAAGTGGGCCAGAATATTTTTTGAGGGAGTGAAAATCCAGGTATTTCAAATTTTTAGTAAGGATTAATTGAATCAAAGGCTTGTAATTATTTTGAATTATGCTATCTTATGAATCATTAACATATCCTTAACTTAGAGTTATCACCATAAGCAGATGTTAGTAAATTCACACCTAAAGTGTGTCACAAACTGGAGAAAAATTTTTTGAAAATGGAAATAATCTATTCATACGCTTACTTCTATTATTGAGTGAAAATTTGCATGGAATGAAGTGGAAAAGGAAAACACAGCTGAAGTAAAAAGTTTAGCAGTAGCTATCCATAGGTAAGGATGGAGTAGGGATGAAATGAGACTTTGAAAGTGCCATAGAGAAGAGAAAAATGCCAATGAATCGGGAAGCAACACTTCACTGAAAGTAAGCAGTGACTTATTAATAAAAAGCTATGGAAAGGTAAAGAAATCAGCACCTAAGGAGAAAAAAAGATGGCATTTTACTAAGACAATAACATAAAATTTTCTCTTCTTTTAATTGTGAAAAGTGGTTTCAAATAATTCACAAACCATGCTCAGAACAAAGGACTGCTGTTTTGCCCAATAGGACAATTTTCATAGCTAAGACCTGAGAAAGAAGATTATAGTAAATAGTGGGCAACGGGATCAGTAAGCAAAAATCTTCCCACTTCTTCGGCCACCACAAGTGAGGTAAAGGGCATTGAATAATCTGGGGAGTCTGCAGAATCTTATTTACCAGATACCACTGAAAACCTATAGTTGCTCTGTATTTTATTTTTACTTCTTTACTGATTTCCTCAGGTAAGAGCAAGAGGGTTCTGCTAGCCATGCCTATATCATATTTCAAATAATCCTGAAATGTTGAAAGGGGTGAATGACAATGAATTATGAAAGACTCTGGTTGCAAGCAACAGAAATCAATTCTGCCTAGCTTAAGTTAGAATTTTCTGATGGGTAAACAGGCTGGAAAACAATGCTTCATAAACATCAAAATGTAGGAATCTTTCATGATTTCAAAGACTATGTCAGCAGGCCACCACCTTCTGAATCTTCTCCAACTATTTTCTTTTTGAACTACTCTGCTCAAGAATCAAATTCCAGAGAGAGTCTAAATGGCTTAGCTTTAGACACACAGGACATCTGTGGCCAGGAAAGGAGGGTAAACTTAGTGTAAACTTAGTGTAAACTTAGGTTTACAGTCCCAAGACTGAATCAAACTAGGGCAAATAATTTTCCAAAGGAAAATTGAACTGCTAAAATGAGGCATGGATAATGGATAGACAAAAAAAGAAGACGCTGACTAGAGCTATAAATGTAATATTCATTTAAGCCATTTATTTGGGAAACTCAGAAAATAGATAATTGATTATGAAGCTACGTTTTTAATTTCTATGTGAAAATAGCTCTTTCACAAGCTGATATTTACACACACACACACACACACACACATATATATATATATATTCTACTCTGCACATATGGGGTCACCATGAATAAGTTGAAATGGACTTGACAGCAACCAATAACAGCAGCGTGTATCTGAGTACATGTATGTGTGTGTGTGTGTGTGTGTGTATATATACAGTGAAACATGTGAGAGTCACAGCTCCACAGAACTGCTTTGTTTTTCCAGATCACACAAGTTTTCTGCCTTTGACAGGTTCTGGTCTTACTACTTTTTTATCCCTATCTATTAGTGGAAAATATTTGAGTTTTCCTTCTCTGACAAGTTTCTGCTTTACACAGTTTTTGGCTTTGGCAGATTTTACTGTGTGTGTGTGTACAAATGTACATATATATATGTGGAAAAGGGTATTATATAAAGGACAATGTTGACACACTTATTTGTAAAATAAAAGTTCTTCATTTTCATGTAAAAATGTATAGCTTTTAATGAGAAAGCAGTGAGCTTCACCTTTTCTGAGTTTTAATTTCCTTGTCTAGAAAATGGGAAATTTGGATTAGATCATCTCCAACTCCAAAATGCTGCAAATCTATGAAGATAATGAGCAACCAAAGGCCTGCCTTAAATATGAAAACATTCCTCAGTGATGTTCAGAAACTGAAGCTGACCCTTTCATACTGTGGCTTGTGATCCAGAGTCACAATGTGAGGTGTGTGGCTGGACATTGGGAACTAGGCTGTGATATGAAATGTCCTCCCTGGAAAAAAAAAAAAAAAGTGAGGGGTAAATCCCTGATTTCTACCCACGTTGCTGGTTTCTTAAAACTGAATAGTGTGCCATAGTTTATAGAAGCAAAAATATGAACTTTCTGGAGTAAAAAGAATTAGATATCTTGAAATGAGTGAATACAGAAACAACAATTGATATTAACCAATTTTAGCTGTTTTTTTTTTTTCTGTGCTAGAAATACTTATTTCTTACTTTAGAACATAAATAAAAACCATGAATATGCTAGATGTTCACAAAATTAAAATGTAAACATTAATAGCAGAGATAATTCCTTGTTTGTATTTCCCAGCAAATATTAAACAACCAAGCACTTTTGGTAGGAAGGTTTCCTCATGCATGTTTGCGTGATGTCAGGACCTTATAAGTGAAAGCATCATAGAGAATCTGATGCATGACAATTGTGGTTTGGACTATATGCTTTAGTAAATGATGTTTTTGGTTTCTATTATCCTAAGTCTTGTAAGGAAGCCAAAATTTCCTGCTAAAACAAATAAGCTCTGACTTGAAAACAAAGGGCGGGGGGCGGGGCAAGATAAAAACACTTTTTAATGAACTTTGAAGTAATATTGTATTGAAAATATTTGGTTGCATTCTTACCAGAAGTCTAATACCAATTTTTTTGGCCTGTATATTTGAAGTTTACAGAGTTTCAGAGGTAGCAGGGAAGGAAGGCCAGAAGGCAGAGGCAGAAACAGAATGTGAGAAGTTGATTAGAAAGAGGAAATGGTTGAAAGAAAATTGTATGATTTATGATTTAAACTTAGCCATTGACTAAGTTTACTCACCTCTACTGCCATCATTCAATTCAAAGCAAATTTAATGAGTTTTTAAATCAGCTATTTATAGTATATGACAAAAAGATGTAAAAAAAGATGTAGAGTGTGTTAATTCAAATAATCTGATTAAAGGCTATCAAATCATCAGGGATATGTTTTAATTAATCAGTCAGTAATTGTGCATTTATTTTAGGGTAAGTATTTTTTTTATTCAGCATTGTGTTTAGGATTTTGGATTCTACACCATGTTTTTTATTTGTTTAATTTATATGGGTACCATAACCACCTATAATAACTCTGGGAGAATAGAGAAGGAAAATAAATTGAAATCCATCATTATATTACCTCGATACTATATTGGGTAAAAAATAAAAAAATAAAAAAAAACATTGGGTACTGGGTTTATATTAATTTACCTCTCTCTGGCTTGTCCTCAGCCTGTAACTGTATCTCATAATTTAACATTTAAATTTTTTGGTATGCTACCCTTTTACTTAACACTATCCATAAATATTTTTGCAGTATAAAAATAGAAAGTATATCCATAATATTTAGTGCAAACATAGTAACCCATCAAATATCAGCTGCCAAAAATTTATTTTGTTACCCCTATTCTTAGACTTTAAAGCCATTTTTATTTTCTTCATGTAAGTATTAAGATTGAAGTGAGTATTTCATCTGTATAGTTTTTCCCATATCCCCATAGGATGGAGTTAATATATTTGGAATCACTTGAAAAAGAATAAGAACACTTTTATTGCAGAAATTGCATTCTGATTACGCTCAATTTAAAATTGTTTCCTTTGACATTTTAATTAATGAAAAAGTTGTTTTGATTAGCGTTGTTTTGGGCATTTCTGAGGAATCTTTTTTTCTCCCTATTTTCCACTGTTAGCAATTGTTTTCTTTATTTTGTGTATTATTGCTTCATGATCTCTTACCATTTATCTAAAGAGTCCCTTTATTGTTTTATAAGCACTTAAAGGATCATGAGGCTAAACAATTGTTTCAAATCATCATTTGCCTATCTCAATGATATAGCTGGTCTCCATAAAAATTCATATAATTTTACCTTGCTAATATGGGATATAAATGATAATTCCATCTCTAGTTTAATCATTAGGAATTAATGAATAAATGCAAAAATATGGGCCATGTATGTGAGTATAATTTTTTGTGTTTCATCTCATATTTTAATTGTTTTCAAATAATAAAAGCTTCCCACAAAGAGAGTGTGGAGATGTTGCCAAGTATGATTTTGAAGAGGATTTGTAGGAGGAAATGTGAGTCAGTCAGTGGTAAAGGTTAGGATCTTTGGTAGGGAAGAGAAATGCTGTTGAATTTCCGACAAAGAGGGCAAGAGGTTATTCTCTCCCTTTCACAGATATGTAAGTGTGCTCTTAGAGCTGTGGAGTGCTGGTTGTCTTGTGGGGTGCCTCAGAAAAGGGTGTGTGAAGTGGCAAAATCTCTGAGAGAAAAATGAAACATTTAGTCAACATCGCTTTAAGTTGTTATTTTATCAGCATAACACGCAACAACTTGTTTTACTAATGTGTTTTCAATGGTGTCATAAGGACTCTGCTGGAATGTCATTTTGCACCCGAAAGTGCAGAAAGATTTCATTTTGCTAAGGATAAAGCTGAGTAAAGATTTAGTTGTAAAATAATTTCTGGTATGCCGGGTGTGGCTCTGAGCTGATCCTATCCCCTGGAAATCTTAGCTCCTCTCGCTCACTCCCCATTACACATACGAGGGGAAAGCTGTTTATAAGCTCTGATTCATGGGTAATTTTGCTACACTTAATATAATTACCTTATTTAATTTAATCTGTGCTCAGTAATTGCCATAGCTACTTTATCCACACAGGTGGCTTAGGCAAACTATTGTTTCAACAAAATTTGTTATCCTTGTGTTTGAAATCTGACGGTAAAATTTCCTAGAATAGAAACAGACATTCTTCAGGGGTTTTCATGTTAGAAATATTTGATTCAGTGCTTATTTTTTTTTTCTAGTAGTATCGAACTGACCAAACCAAACCCATTGCCATCGAGTCAATTCAGACTCCTGACAACCCCATGGGACAGAGTAGAACTGCCCCATAGAGTTTCGAAGGAGTACCTGATGGATTTGAACTGCCAACCTTTTGGTTAGCAGCCATAGCTCTTAACCATTACACCACCAGTGTTTCCAGTATAGAATTATGTGATTTAAATAGACTAAAAAAATTCTGACCCAGTGTTGAACCTAACGGAAAAAAAAAGTCTAGAAATATTCTTAACAAGATTTTTCTAAAGTCTCATTAGATAATGTGTAATGAAGAAGTTTTAATTGAGATTTAAAGAGCCTACACAAATTCTGACCTAATATTCTGAGTTCATAACTTCAAGATATTTTTCCATTTTTATATAAAGGTCTTTTTTAAAATTTCATTCAATTCCTAGAAAATACAAGATTTTTTTTTTAGGCATGAGAATTTCATCTTTTCATATTTTCCTCCTTGGTCTTGTTTTTTTTTTTTTCTCCCCATTTTGTTTTGCAGTTGACTATTTTTCTTTCCTGCACCACTATCTAAAATAAAGGATAGTGAACTAGTAGTGACATGTTAAATTTGAAGTACCTGTGGGCAATGAAGTACATTTGGCAGTTGTTTTGTGAGTCTTGATCTCAAGGTTCCTCAATGTTATTATTATTTTTTTTGCATCATGTAGAAATATAAACCTTTTTTCTGAACTGGTCTTCTTCATCATTTCCTGGCTGCCCTTCCTCTTACGGTTTTGCGGTTGCTCTATAAGGTCTGTGAGGATTGAGACAGTGTCTCATTCATGTTTCTTCCAACAAATTAGCACACTTTTATGTCCTTTTTGGCACTCAAAAATATGCTAAATTGCTCCTTTCATTTCTTGGACATCGAGGTTACAAAGATGGAAAGCAGGCACAGTGCCTGCCCTCATATGACACACAACATCACTGTGTAAACAGGCAAACATGTAATTACTATTCTTGATGCCTGTAATATTGGAGGGGCCACAAGAGCAAAAAAACAGTGACTATTGGATTGGCCTTTCAGAGAGTAAGGGTGGGTGGGGATTCTTTCATGGACTCTATATCATGCAAGACCTACTAGGGCTGCTGCCTCAACATGCCAATTCCATTGCAAGATATAAAACCTCAGTAAGTGACCTCATTCCCCCATACCATATCATAGCTCAAAGGAGAGAAGCTCCCTACCCCCCACCCATAAAAGTAACACTGGCACAATGGCTTAATTTCACAAAATCATATGGGGACCCCAATTACTTTCAATTTTATTCTTTTATCTCCTAGGTCTTTCCCTAGAAAGCATGGTGAAATCTTACTCACCTGCACCTTGTCCCCATGCCAGTCCACGGAGAAAGGGAAAGATAAAAAGTAGAAGGCAAACAATTTTCTTTTTATAATACATCACCCTGAAGTCCTCCACATAAATTCTATTCATAATCCTTGCAGAAAGGTATTCTTAAGGCTGAAATAAGATAAAAGGGAGGCTGAGAAATAAGGTATCTGATAGGGCTGCCATGTGTTCTGAGGCAATGCAGAGGTTCTATTAACAAAAAGAATGAAGTGGAAATAGATAATGGGAGGTTAATTTACCATAAAGGGTCAGCAGTTTGAATCTGCCAGGCACTCCTTGGAAACTCTATGGGACAGTTCTGCTCTGTCCTATAGGGTCGCTATGAGTTGGAATCGACTCGACAGCACTGGTTTTTTACTATACATACTTAATCCCAGTATGTTCACTATCAATATAGCCATTATTACTAGAAATTTTATCATATCTACATTCTCAATTTGTTCATCATATTTCCTGACCCAGTGATTTTATTCTTGTCGTTCACTTGCTCTAGTACTATCCACTATGTCAGTTCTTTATATTATCCGTTACCTGGGGCTCACCACTTTTTTTCACTACCCGTCAGTTCTCTCCTCTCTTTTCCTGTCTAGCTTAGAATTCTATGGTCTGTCAATATAATGAACCCACTGAAAATAATCATAAAACCCTTGCCTTTTTCTACTTATATCATAATTAACAAAAAGCCAGTTGTAACTGAACCCAACTGTGCATCTCCTCTAAACCTTCACCTCAGTATTTAAATATTTCTAGAGAAAAATTGTGAAACTGAGATGATTGGCTCCATCTTACATTTATTGTCATCGATTATGAAACTGAAATGATTGACTTCATCTTAAATTCGTTGTCATAAATTTCAGGCAGGCAAATCCTAAGAGCCAGAGTTTCTATATATTACCTTTGTAAGTTTTTCATTTCTCATGCCTTAAACTGCTTACACCCTCAAGGCCACCACCTTAAACAATTCTAGATGCTCCATTCAAATCAAATATAATGTAAGTGGCATCCCATTAGCCCTAAACATTCCCTTTCTTCATCCACCTTTGCAGATGGTGGCCTCATACTTTCAACAACTTCTCTAAACCAAACCTACACATCAGCCTGCAGCTGCATAAGTTTTCCAAGGAGGAAGTATCGCTCCTTCTATCAAAGCAAAGTATAGTTCAGGCACTTTTGCTTTAGACTCTATCACCTGCAAACATCTCAAAAGATGTGTTCATTCAGACATTTCCCAAATCTTCAAATTCATCATTTGTAATGACATAATATCATCAGCATACTATATAAACTGTAATCCTGTTCATAATTCTTCCCTTCCATCGTATTCTCCTCTGGATGTTTCTCTCTCCTTTTCACACACACACACACACAACTTCTCATAAAAGTTGCTTATACATTTTGACTCCATTTAACAAGCTCCCATTTGTTCATTAACGCAATCCAAGCCAGTTTAAGTTTCCGTGATTCCACTGGAGTCATGACCCCCCAATAACTTCCTTATTGCCAAATTAAAAGGACATTATTTGGTCATCATTATACTTGACTTTTGGGAATATATAACACAGCTTGACCTTTTGCTTTTTCTTGAAATTCTCTTCTCTCTCATATCATGCTCATGGTTTGCCTGCAACTTCCCAGGATGCTCATTTGCTGACTTAATCTCCTTTTCTCAAATTATGCATAGTGTAGTTTCTCCAACTGCAGCCTTGACCTCCTGTCAACTCTATTTACATTCTCTACCTGGGAGATTGATTCCATTCCCATAGTTTTAAATAATAGCTACACGCTGGTAACTTACAATTTTACTTCTCTGACTAAGACCTCACATCAGAGATACAGATTTATATAACTAACTGTCCATTTGATACTTTCAGTGGAATACCTTAAGGGAAACTCAAAGTTAAGTTGTCCAAAACAAAGCTCTTGATTAGATTTCAAACTAATCCTCCCTCATTCTTAGAAAATGGTGTTACAGTCCACCTAGTTACAGAATCCAGAGAACTGAGAGTTATTATTTTTTTATTTTTTTGTTTATATCACACATCTTCCCCCTTATTCCCACATATGTTGTACCATGAGGAGCTTTATAATCTACCTTCAAAATATATTTATTTCTATACTTTCTATTTTTACTAGCACTAGCCTAGCTCTAGCCATCTTCATCTCTTGCTTAGATAATTTAATCACTCACAAACTGATTTTCTCATTTCTGCTTTTTTATACCCTCAGGTTCACTCTACATACAGCAACAAGAATCTCCATTAACAATTAAATGAAATCCTGCTGCTCCTCCACCTATAAACCTCCAATGGCTTCCACCTGCACTTAGAATAAAATATAACTTCCTTATTACAGCCTAAAAAAAATTTAGTGTCATTTGTCTCTTGACTTCCTTTTCAATTTTATTCCATGCCACTCCCTATCCATCCCTACACCCAGTCACACCAGGCTACTGTCAGTTTCTAGGATCAGTTAAAGCCCCTCCTTTCTCAGGGTCTCCATGTTACATTTCTCTCTGCAAATCTGCCTGCCTGAGTGGCTTGTCCTTTGATTCTACATAGGTAACTTTTTCTTATCATTTAGTTCTCAGCACAACTAATAATAAGGCCTTCCCCAATCATTCTACCAAATATAGCCCCCAGCTACCTGTGGAGCCCTGGTGGTACACTGGTTAAGGGCTATGACTGCTAACCAAAAGGCCTACAGCTCAAGTCTACCAGCTACTCCTTGGAAATCCTGTAAAGTACTTCTACTCTGTCTATAGACTCACTATGAATCAGAATTTACTCAACAGAAACAGGATTTTTTTTTTTTTTTACCTATAGATATTCTTTATTACAGAACTCAACGAATTTCCTTTCTAGCGTTATATGAAGCTATGTAATTGTGTGATTTTATTATTACTTTTTCTATTAAATGTAAGCACCGTGATATCAATGTCTTTTTTTAATCTTGTTCTATCTTTCTGGTTCTATCTTGATAGCCCCAGAGAATAGGGGTTGGGACAGAGCAAGTTTTCAATAAGAATTCATTGAATAATTGAATGAATGAGTATTTGAAAATAGGTTCACTAATTGCATAAAGGGAATGGGATTCACAGCATAAAAGCAAACATCAAGTATAAAGTCATGGACTTGAAAAGATCATGTATCCTAAGGACGACAGGCAGTTTAATGTCCTATAATGAATAATAAAAATAGTTTAATTCTGGGTATAAAACAATGAAGGACAAAAAAGCCAAATCATTAAGGACTTGGTATGTCATGCTAAATATTTGAAGGATTTTCTTCAGGATAGTGACAAGATTGGCTTTGAAATCTGAGCCAACAGCTATAGAGAGAATATCAAAGATGGAAGGGGAAATGCACTGTGGAGAGAGAAGAGCTATGGTATTATTACTATATTTCCAGTAAGAAAGGATTAGAACTGAACTAGTGGTGGAGCAGTTGCACTACAGAGAATGGCATGTTAGGTAATAGATAGAAGGCGGTACTTGGTGACCATTTGATACGGGAGTGGAGAGAGGGGAAGAGTCAAAAGATAATTCCCAAGTGGTGTGACATAGGTAACTGGCAATGTCACTAATGCAAACAGGGAATACATGGGACTATATTTCTTGACAAGTTCAATTTTTGTATAAGCTGATATTTCCAAAATTAACACCATCTGATTTACTGGAATATCCAAGTCAAGTAAACAAAAATAAAGTGTAGTGAACTGATTTTCCTTCAAGCTTCATATTACTATGCTCTTACTATGCTTTTTGGGCTGTGTTTAAAGAAGTAAGAAAGAAAAAGAATCACTGTGCAGATTCTATGCCAAAGTGGAAGTGGTCTTGGGGAAAAGTTATAAACTGCATTCCTTTATCTTGCCTCTCCCATATTGCATTTTTTTCCCCCACAGATTTTTTTTTCCCCTCAAAGTAATCATTTGGCCAACTCAAGCTTTGATTGGATTATGTATTTCTTAGAAGCTATTGATATTGTATTAAACAGTGAAGGGGTTTGGTTAGACACTCAGAAATTGCCAAACCCTGCTTTTTCCTAGGTACCTCCTAGCCTTTTACATGTTGGTTGAAGAAATAACCACAAAGGTTATTTTAAAAAAAAAAAAAAAAAGATGATACAAATAGATCTTCACTTCAAACACAGACTTAAAACTCCAATAGCATAATTCTGAGTTGACCAAGTCCATTGGGTGTTCAAACAAACTGTATAATCCATGGGTGAATGCAATCTTTAACTTATTAAAATCATGAGCTCTGCTAGGTATTATTTCAGAGAATAATTTTGGGGGGAAGAAAAAGGAATCTTGAATTTTAAAGATTATATGTGGGTGTGTGTGTTAGTGCATGTGTGTGTGAGAAAGAGAGAGAAAGAGAAATACTGTAAGGAGAAGAGTAGGTATCTGCTATAGGACACACAGACCAAATACTTGGATCCAGAAGCAGCTACCAGCAATTAACAGCCACTGAGCATTCATCGCACCCAGGAGTGGTACAAGCATTATGTGTGCTGTTCCATGTAACCCCATGTAGCCTATCATGTAATTCTACCTGTATCATCATTTTATAGACATTTCATTGAGAACACAGAGGCTCAATGCAGTATTCTTTGGCACAAGGCAGAATGCCAGTGACATCTATTGAGGGGTACACTATCATTAAAATTTTGGCTTCAGTTTGGGTGCTACTTTTTGCCAGCTCTGATTTGTTTTGTCTATAATACTGTGAACTATATATCATTACCACCATTTTACAGGTCAGAAAACTGAAGCTCAGGAAAGTTATGTAACTGGTCAAAGAACAGGCAGTAAAAGGCAAAGCCAGGATTTAGTTGGAAGTCTGAATCAATCTTAATCTAGACAATGTCAACCCAAAGTAAAATGATAGAGAGATTAAAGATCTTTCTGCTTTTCTTTTTGTGTTAACACAGGCAGGCAATAGTCTAATGATTTGCCCAGATATATACTCTAGTAAGTTGTAAAACTGAGAATTAAATTCAGGTGTTTATGATTCAAATGCATGCTAAAAAAAAAACAAACCTGAGGCTACAGGTTAGTGGGCATCAGAATGAGCTCAGAATTTGGGGTGGGAGTATAAAGGGAAGGATGGTTGAATGGAAGGGTTATATGTTATAAAACTAGATGAAAGGAATTTGTTTGTGATGGTTAATGCAAAACAGAAATAGTCCTTTTACAAACATCGTAAATTTTATTACAGTCATTCTTAGCTTCCTTTATTCTTCCCTATCTACAACAAAAAACTACTCATTTCATGGTATATTTTAAGTGAATTTTTTATTGAAGTGGAAGTCATGGAGTTGGAAGGGTAGAAGACTATTATCAAGGCATTATTAACACAAATTAATAGTGGAAAAAACTTCTGTCTTAAATTTTGGATCCTGACTTGCCACACTGATGTCGTTGATCTTTCTTTACTTGGTGCAACCCAAGCATGAAGGTGAGATGACCCCCTAAGTGCTGCCTAAATGCATATCTTGCCAAAGGCCAATTACAGAAAAAAAGAACGAACTTCTTTTGAAATGATAGAATAGTTAAGCAGCCAGGGAAATAGAACAATATAATTAACACGGCTGGGTCTATCTTCCAGCTTTGTCAAATCTTAACATCGTTGCTCTATTTGCTTTAGTTGTACATTCTTAAGAATAAAATCATTAGAGATGCATTTAGATCTCATTATGAGCCCCATCCTGAATCTCTTCTCTCCTTGCCTATCCTGATTTTATGTTTATCATTTCTATTATGTGTTTGTGTCTATAAGCAATATACAGAATTTATAATGCATCTAAAAACAATATGTAGTATTGGTTTGAACAGTTTCAAACTTTATATAATGGTGCCATGCTTTCTGTTTTTTTCATCTTTCAATATTTTTTTCTAAATAAAGTTTTCATTTTAGAACCACTTTAGATTTATAGACAAGTTGCAAAGATCATACAGAGTTCTCACATAATGGACATCTACTTTTGCTTAGTATTAACATCTTACATTTACATTAATGTGTATATTCATTACAATTAGTGAAGCAATATAGATACATTATTATTTATTAAAGTTCATATTTTATTTAGATTCCCTCAGTTTTTACCTAATTTCCTTTTTCTATTCCAGGATCCCATCCACAGTACTATGTTTTATTTAGTTGTCCTGTCTCCTTAGGCTTCTCTTGGCAGTGACAGTTTCTCAGACTTTCCTTGATTTTAATGACTTTGACAGTTTTGAGGAATACCAACCAGGGTCACTTTGAGTCAGAACCAACTTTGGTTTTTGTCCTTTAGATGGGATTTGTCTGATGTTTTTTCTCATGATTAGATTGGGACTGGGGTTATATGTTTTGGTCACTATGGGTCAGAATCAACTTGAAGACAATGGTTTTTTTGTTTTGTTTTGTTTTGTTTTTTAATGTTTTGGGAAAAAAGACCAGAGAAGCAAAGTGCCATTCTCATCACATCATCCCATGAATTTTTAACAGTTATCCAAGTTGAAAATGTACATTCTCTGGTTCCTATATTATAACTTATTGTAGTCAGTATATCAATATTCTAAAATTCATTGGCTCCTTCTACCATCAATAATTAGATCACTACCAATATTCCACAAATACAAGTAATACTGCAGTGTTTCCTTATGTACATAAGTGAGAGTCTCTCCAGTAAATATATATAAAAATAGAATTTTCTGGGTCATGAAGTATGAGCATTTTTAACTTTGCTATCTCTTCATTCCAGGGTGACTATATCAATTTACACTTTAAAAAGAGTGTATGACAATCCAAATTACAAGAGCATTCTTTAATGAGATGAAGAAACTAATCACCAGCTTTATGTGGAATGGAAAGAGAGGCCAGAGAAGCAAAGTATTATTGAGGAAGAAGAACAAAATATGAGGCCTCACACTGCTTGATCTTAGAATCTACCATACAGCTACAGTAGTCAAAACAACCTGGTACTGATACAACAATGGACACATACACCAACGGAACAGAATTGAGAACTCAGCTATAAATCTATCCACCTACAGTCAGCTGATGTTTGACAAATGGCCAAAGTCCATTAAACGGGAAGAAGACAGTCTCTTTAACAAAAGTTGCTGGCAAAACAGGGTGTCCATCTGTAAAAAAAAAAAACCAAACAGGAGCCATACTTCACACCATACACAAAAACTAACTAAAATGGTTGAAAGACCTAAATATAAAACCAGAAATGGTAAAGATCATGAAAGAAAAAATAGGGGCAGTGCTAGGAGCCCTAATACATGGCATAAATACAATACAAACCATAGCTACCAATGCGAAAACACTAGAAGATCAACTTTATAACTAGGAGCTTCTAAAAATTAAAAACTTGCACTCATCAAAAGACTTCACCAAATGTGTAAAAAGAGAACCTATAGACTAAGAAAAAAAAAATTGGCTATGACATATTCAACAAAGATCTAATCTCTGAAGTCTACCAAATACTTCAACAATCAAAAGACAAATAATCCAGTCAAAAAATAAGCAAAGGATAGGAACAGACACTTCACCAAAGAAGACATTCAGGCAGCTAACAGATACATGAAGAGATGCTTGAGATCATTAACCATTAGAGAAATGCAAATCAGAACTGCAATGAGATACCATTTCACCCCAATAATACTGATACTAATAAAAAAAAAATATTGGAGAGGTTATGAGGAGATTTGAACTCTTATGCACTGCTGGTTGGAATGCAAAATGGTACAACCATTTTGGAAAATGATATGTCACCTCCTTAAAAAGCTAGAAATAGAAATATCATACAATCCAGCAAATCCCACTCCTAGGACTATATGCTAAATAAATAAGAACAATCACGTAAATGGAAATATGCACGCTCATATTCATTGCTATTCACAATAGCAAAAAGATGGAAAAAACCTAAGTGCCTACCAACAGATGAACAGATAAATTACGGGGCATACACACAATGGAATACTATGCAACATTAAAGAACAATGATGAATCCACAGAACATCTCACAACATGGATAAATCTGGAAGGCATAATGCTAAGTGAACTAACTCAATCACAAAAGTACAAATATTGTATGAGACAATTATTATAAAAACTCAAGAAAAGGTTTACACATAGAAAAAAACAATTTCTGATGGTTATGAGGGGCGGTGAGGATGATGTCTAAGGCTGTGTTCTCTAGAGAAGCAAAACCAGTAAGCGTATAAACTTATATAGAGATTTATATCAAGGAAATAGCTCATATGATTGTAGAGACTGGAACGTCTCAAGTCCATGGATCAAGATAGAGGTTTCTTTCAATTCACGTAGCTGCAGGGGCTAGTGAACCCAAGATCAGCAGATTGGAGAGCAGGGTTCTTGCTCACAGGCTGTGAAGATGGATGAATCCCAAGATAGGCAGATAAGCTGATAGCTCAAGTCCCAAGAACTGGAGGTCAGACAAATATGTGGCAGCCGCAGGACCCAGAGCAAGAAAAAAGCCTGAATGTCTGCTTATATTCCAATGCAGGCCACACCCCCAAAGGAACTCCCCTTCAACTCAATGGCTGCTCACAGCAGATTCCATCATGGGAGTGATCACATATAAACACTGAGAATCATGGCCCAGTCAAGTCTGCAAACAATCTTAACCATCACAGATGGGGACGGGGAATCTCAAACTAGTTATTGTTGTTGTTAGGTGCCATAGAGTTGATTCCAACTCATAGAGACCCTATGTACAACAGAAGAGAAAACTGTCTAGTCCTGTGCTATCCTCGTAAATGTTGCTATGATTGAGCTCAATGGTGCAGCCACTGCGTCAGTCCATTTCTTTGAGGGTCTTCCTCTTTTTCACTGACCCTTAACTTTACCAAGCTTGATGTCCTTCTTCAGGGGCTGGTCCCGCCTGATAACATGCCCAAAGTATGTGAGACAAAGTCTCACAATCCTTGCTTCTAAGGAGCATTCTGACTGCACTTCTTCCAAGACAGATTTGGTCATTCTTCTGACAGTCCATGGTATGTTCAATATTCTTCACGAACACCATAATTCAAAGGCATCAATTCTCCTTTGGTCTTCCTTATTCATTTTCCAGCTTTCACATGCATATGAGGTGATTGAAAACATCATGGCTTGGGCCAGGCACACCTTAGTCCTCCAAGTGACATCTGTGCTTTTTAACACTTTAAAGAGGTTTTTTGCAGGAGATTTGCCCAATGCAATGTGTCATTAGATTTCTTGACTGCTACAGCCATGGCATTGATTGTGGATCCAAGCAAAATGAAATCCTCGACAGCTTCAACCTTTTCTCCATTTATCATGCAGTTGCTTATTGGTTCAGTTGTGAGGAATTTTGTTTTCTTTATGTTGAGTGGTAATCCATACTGAAGGCTGTAGTATTTGATCTTCATCAGTAAGTGCTTCAAGTCCTTTTCTCTTTCAGCAAGCAAGGTGGTATCATCTGCATATCTCACCTTGTTAATGAGTCTTCCTCCAATTCTGTTGCCGTGTTGTTCTCCATGTACCGCAGCTTCTCAGATTATTTTCTTAGCATACAGATTGAATATGTATAGTGAAAGCATACATCCCTGACACAGCGCCTTTCCTGACTTTAAAACCACACAGTAGCCCCTTGTTCTATTTTGAACAAGTCCATCTTGGTCTATGTACAGATTCTACATGAGTACTTTAAGTGTTCTGAAGCTCCCATTCTTCCCAGTGTTATCCATAGTACGTTATGGTACACAGTCGAATGCCTTTGCATAGTCAATAAAACACAGGTAAACATCTTTCTGGTCTTCTCTGCTTTCAACCACAATCCATCTGACATGAGCGATGATATTATTCCTCATTCTACATCCTCTTCTGAATCCAGCTTGAATATCTGGCAGTTCCTTGTCAATGTACTGCTGCAGCTGCTTTCGAATGACCTTCAGCAAAATTTTACTCGTTTTGATAATTTCTGCACTCTGTTGGACCACCTTTCTTTGGAATGGGAATAAATATGGATCTCTTCCAGTCCAGTTGGCCAGGTAGCTGTCTTCCAAATTTCTTGGTATAGACAAATGAGCAATTTCAGAGCTGTATCTTTTGTTGAAACATCTCAACTGGTATTCGGTCAAGTCCTGGAACCTTGCTTTTCGCCAAGGCCTTCGGTGCAGCTTGGACTTCTTCCTTCAGTTCTGTGGGTTTGTGATCATATTCTATTTCCTGAAATGGCTAAACATTGACCAATTCTTTTTGGTACAGTGACTATGTGTATTCCTTCCATCTGCTTTTGATGCTTCCTGCATCATTCAATATTTTGCTCTTAGAATCCTTCAAAACTGCAACTCAAGACTTAATTTTTTTATTCCGTTCTTTCAGCTTGATAAAAGCCAAGGGTGTTCTCCCCTTTTGGTTTTCTAACTCCAGGCCTTATGTACATGTCATTATAATACTTTACTTGTCTTCTTGAGCTGCCCTCTGAAATCTTCTGTTCAGCTCTTTTACTTTATCGTTTCTTCCTCTTGCTTTAACTACTCAAAGTTCAAGATGACGTTTCAGAGCTTCTTCTGATATCATTTTGATCTTTTCTTTCTTTCTTGTCTTTTTAATGACCTTTTGATTTCTTCCTGTATGATGTCAAGGTCATATCTTATAAGAGTTTCCATTATAACATATCCGGACCCACACTTCCTATTTCTACCCTTTTACATTTATAGCAATAGGCAGATGTAAAATGCTTATGTTTGTGTTATTAATTTTTATTTTCCCTATTACTAATGAAGTTGAGTACCTTTTCATGTATTTGTATGTTCTTCATTTTTCACCAATAGGCAGGACTTCACTTATCACATCACAATGGTATGTTTATATTATCAGTCACAAGGAGAAAATCTAAAAAAGGGTAAAGTTCTTGATGCTTCTGTAAACTTTTACAGTTATGACAGGAATTTCTACATCTCTGTTGTTTGAAATACTTCCAAATATACTCCTGTTTTCACTTGTTAAACTTAACAAATCACCCCAATCAAGTGCAATTCATTCTACCTAGAATATCCTTGTTTTTACTATTCTTAAAACTATTCACAGTATTGGAGAGGCTTTTCCCAAACAGATACAACAAAATGTAAATGTGAAGAAGGCTCCTACATTACATTTAGATGATTGAAACAGAAAAGGCAGAACAAAAATGAATATATTTATTAAAAGAAATAAATATTAGTTGACACTGAATTTTGCATATTGTTAGGAGAACAAATAATAAATGTACTTATTAATATCTACTTCAATTTTACTATTTTTATCCACATAGTCTACATCCTGGATTTTTATATCACTTTTCATGTGTTACCAAACTCTAATTGCCAGAAGATTTATAGATTCATCCTTTATTCTTCCAATCTCATCTAGTTGTTTCAAACTATGATGTAGCCAAAGGCAAGATAACAAGCCTAGACAGCATGTACATTTTTGTTACTCTGTGAGAAATACTTTAATTTTGACTTTAAAAAAGAAGGCTTTCTAAGGGAAGATGTAATGAGAAACAGTCTAAAATGCTTTTAAACAATATTTTTGTTTTACTTATTTATCTTGTAAAAGAAAAACATGTCATGCAAAAGAAAAATGAGTCATATATTTAATCAGGTTATTTATTTCACTTAAAGCTTACCTAAGCCTTAAGTAAGACAAATGTTTAAATTTGATTTCATACTTGAAATGGATAACTAAAGGTTACAATAATTTCAATTTGATCTGATGTGAAGTAAACACAAATTAATCAAGATATTCTAGAATTGGGAAAAGTTTGAGGAAGTCAATCATTATAGCTGATTAAAACTTTTAGAATGTTTTCTTTCTTTGTGCCATTTCTTAAAAATTAGCATAAAAAAAAAACAAAAACAAACTCGTTGCTTCCAACTCATAGTGACCCTGAAGGACAGAGTAGAACTGCTACATAGGGTTTCCAAGGAAAACCTGGTAGATTCAAACTTCTGACTTTTTGGTTAACAGCTGTAGCTTTTAACCACTATGCCACCAGGGTTTCCAAAAATTAGCATACATGTGTCTAAATTAACAATACAGTGTTATGCTTGAAAACATGCATTTAAATGTACACCAGTTTTTTGTCTTTATTCAGGGGTTTTTCTTATTTTATATGTCACAATCTGAATTTCTGTCCTCTGCCGTCATGAAACCTTTTGTTCTTTAATCATTTTGTTCCATGTTGTCTAATGACCCTCAAACTTCACCATGTTCCACATCCCAAGATTCATAATGCCATTTGTCAGAGTATTAAATTATTTTAAAGTTCACACTTAAGATCCAAAGTCTCCATCTGCCATATATGCAGTCTGTATATATCATCTAAATTTAAATTGTTGCCACTCTCCTTTAACAGGTCTTATCTCTCAGTGTTTAACTAGAGTAATAGATTCTGTTGGTTACCCAGGCTTTCTCCTGGGAAAAGAAGATTTTAGATTTGACTGCCATCTGAACTGCTGTTGTTACCTTGTTAGGTGCCATTGAGTCACTTCTGACTCATAGCGACCCTATGTACAACAGAAGGAAACACTGCCCAATCCTGAGCCATCCTCAATACAGTTGTTATATTTGAGCCCGTTGTTACAGCCACTGTGTCAATCCATCTTTTTGAGGGTCTTCCTCTTTTCACTGACCCTCTACTTAACCAAGCATGATAACATGTCCAACATATCCTTCCTGCTAACGTGTCCAAAATACAAGAGACATAGTCTCACCATCATGGCTTCCAACGAGCATTCTGGCTGTATTTCTTCCAAGACAGACTTCTTTTAGCAGTCCATAGTATGTTTAATATTCTTCACCAACACCATAATTCGAAGGCATCAATTCTTCTTTGGTCTTCCTTATTCATTGTCCAGCTTTCGCATGCGTATGAGGTGATTGAAAATACCATGGGTTTGGTCAGGCGCACCTTAGTCTTCAAAGTGATATATTTGCTTTTCAACACTTTAAAGAGGTCTTTTGCAGTTAATTTGCCCAAATACATCATTTGATTTCTTGACCGCTGCTTCCATGGGTGTTAATTGTGGATACAACCCTGATACAGACATTTCTTGGCTTTAAACCATGCAATATCCCCTTGCTCTGTTTGAACAACTGCCTCTTGGTCTATGTACAGGTTCTGAATGAGCACATTTAAGTGTTCCAGAACAGTGCACTACCTGAAATAGTGCACGCACCTCATATGCAGAAGTCACTGTTACTTCTTATTGCACACTGTCACATATCTCCCGCACTATAGAAACCTAGAGTTAAGTCACTAATTTTATACCCATTTACATGTGGCTTGCACCACAGTAAAGAATGTTCATAAAATGACCACAAAGAACAAAGACTATACACACTGAGCATACCACATGATTAATCAAGATGTATACTCTAAGCTTATCATATCCCCACAACTTAACTAATATTAAATTTCTTTCTTGAAAGCAATATTTATAAAGAACATTAATGTTGCTGATTATTTTTATTGTCAATATGAGATTGCTGTAAAAATGTGATTTACAAAATAAGAAACCCTCAAATGGCAAAGTCTTTGTGGGAGAATATGAGAATACATTCAGGATAAAGTCACTCATACTTTCTTTGTCTTACATAATGCATTCCTGAGAATAGCTACAAGTCAAATATTAAAATCATTCTATAGACTTATATTTAACTTGAAAGATTCACTTTTTAAAAAAGATTATACATATATAATCCATTAACTATGAGATCATGTAAAACTGGTGAAATTTGAATAAGGTCAGTGGATTGTACTCATGCCAGTTTCTTGGTTCGATAGTGTAGTATAGTATTGCAGATTGGTATCATTGTGAGAAACTCATCTAAGAATACAATGAATCTTGTCTGTACTATTTCTCGTAACTGCATATGAATCTACAATTACCTCAAATTAAAAATCCATTAACTGTACCTCCTCCTTTAGACACAATTTTGAATTATGGATCTCTATAGTCGATGGCACTAGTTTTTTTTTTTTTTTATAGTGTTAGACAGGAGCACCAAACATTTGCTTTATAAACCTCCCATTCTAACACAACTAGTAGAACAAGCAAATTTTTACAACATTCAGGAGGACTCATGATAAGAAGTAAATTAGGAAAAGAAATAAGTTCTGTTTTCCTCCCATAGTGCAAGACTTGTGATAAACCCAGGATAGGAAATTTTTCCAGGGCAGAGAAAATACACTGCCTGTCACCACTATTATTTTCCTCTTCCTTAATATGCTCAAAGGTGCTACCCAGCAGCACTGGAGACAGTTAAGGTCTGTCTGTTGATGACATACACACCTGTGCCAGCTGCTGTGAAAATTAGGCTCACTCCCTAAGCAGCTGAGAAATTCTTAGAAATTGTGTCTATCTGAAACCCTGCGGGCTGCTAGCCAGCACTGAGCAAGGGAGACTGCTCGAATGGATCTATGATAAAGAACTGGGCGGTGGTGCAAAGTACTTCTGCTCCTTACGCTTTATTGTTCGGCCTTTGTTTTGTCAAACTATAAATTCTAAAAGGAAGAATTAAATTGAATGATACTATTTACCTCATTATTTCTTAGAACTGTCAAAGTCATAAAAATTCTTTTAAAACTTATTTTCTCATGATTTCTCTGAAAACGAAATATTTATGTATTTCTCTCTATATAAGATTAGGAGTTAAAAGATTTAATTTAATAATGCTTTTGCGAGTTTTTTTCTGAGCTTAATTTGCATAGACGCAGTCCTCAACCAACTACCGTTAGAAGCAAATCAGGTGTTTGCCAGCGAACAATTCCAATGCAATGGTCATTTGCAATAGGACCACTCATCTCTCAACAATCTCCAATTCATGTTCCAGTGGCTTCTGCTTCACAGCTGCCTTCATTTATGCCCCAGCAAATATGCTGGTGGAAAGAATGATATGAACTTTCTCTGCTTCGTTTCAGGGAAGGTTTGGTCTTATATCTCTTTGTCCTTCCCCTGGCGTTTTACTAAAGATTCCAACCCTCTCTTTATCACAATCTTCAGAGTATGCCCAGGGTCACCTCAAAGATAACAGATAAGAAGTAGGTATTAAGTCCTTCATCTCAGCAGGTGGTCCTTCAAGGGTCTCACGGACAGCACATCCACTCTCCTTCCCAGATTCTGAAGGGGTCCAGCTGAAGCTTTTATCTTTTCCTGAAATGTTTGAGAGAAATGTTGCAGATAATACGACGTCCTTTTACCCCAAATGCTTCAACCAGTAATTTCTAAAAGCAAGAATATTACTTTGTATAATCACAGTACAATTATCAAGTTAAGAAAATTGAATATTGATTAAATATTATTATTTAACATATTTTCTTCATTCAGTTTTTTGACAATTGTCCCAATAGTATCATTTATAGCAATTTACCCTGATCTGGGTCCAATTCATGCCCTTGCATTAACTTTGATTGACATGTCAATTTAGACTAACCTGGAAGAGTTCTGCACTTTGTGTTTCATGGCCGTGGTATTTTTGAAGTACTGGCCTGCTGTTTTGTAGAGGTAAAATCTTCATTATTGTTTTTATTTTCTTTTTTCCTAGTTGATACCAAAACCAAACCAAACCTGCTGCCTTTGAGTGGATTCTGATTAATAGCTACCATTATTCTATACCAGTCATTGATAGGCTGTTCCCATCAAAGATGATAACAGATATCATCTTTCTCATCTTTCCTTTATACATCAATATCAATAACTGAACAATTTTGGAGAGAGAGATTAAACAAGTGGATACTCTGTTTAGGTAAACATAATAAGAAGTCCAGGGCTAACCCACTTCCGGAGTACTTATCTAGTAATCCTCTGGCCTGTTCTTTTGTACCCTTTTATCCAGCCTAATCACATATGCACACCCTTTATCTTCACCTTCTGGTAATGATTTAGAGATGAAGCAGTATTGCTTTCTGAGTCTATACACCTAAAACTTCTTTAAGGGCACGTAGACATTCTAGCATAACCTTTAAATTCTGGTTTCATTTGATAGCGCTAATAATCGCAAAGGCTGGGCCATTCCAGCATTCTATCAGCCTACTCTCTTTCTTGAGCTTGGATACTTGCCACTTATCTAGTGCTGCTATAACAGAAATACCACAAATGGATGGCTTCAACAAACAGACTTTTATTTTCTCACAGATTAGTAGGCTAGAAGTCCAAATTCAGGCATCCACTCCAGGGGAAGTCTTTCTCTCTCTGTCAGCTCTGGAGGAAGGTCCTTGTCATCAATCTTCCCTGGTCAAGGAGCTTCTTAGCACAGGGACCCTGGGTCAGAAGGACACGCTATTCTCCTCCTGGCTCTTGTTTCATGGTGGTATGTGGTCCCCATGTCTGTCTGCTCTCTTCTCTCTTTTATATTTCAAAAGGGATTGACTTAAGACAAAACCTAATCTTGTAGTTTGAGTCCTGTCTCATTAATATAACTGCTTTATTAACATCATAGAAGTAGGATTTACAGCACATAGGAAAATCACATAAGATAGCAAAATGGTGGACAATCACACAGTACTGGGAAATGTGGCCTAGCCAAGCTGACACACATTTTTGCGGGGGGACACAACTCAGCCCATAACACCACTTAAGCAACATCTTTTTCCTATGCACTAACATTGTTCAAAAAGCCCTGATGGCACACTGGTTACAGCACTCAGCTGCTAACCAGCCAGTCCTCAGGAAAAAGATGTGGCAGTCTGGTTCCATAAAGATTTAAAGCCTTGGAAACCCCATGGGGCAGTTCTACCCTGTCCTATAAGGTTGTGATGAGTTGGAATCGACTGTTTTTGGCTTTAAGCTTGTACAAAACAATTTTACCCAGCAGTAGGATAGTTTTTTCTCAATATATTTTCTTAAATAATGAGGTGGGGGAAGGGGTGAGTCCCATAAGATAACATATTTGTGATGAAATCGTATTTACATGTTGCTCAGAAAACTTTTTGACACTGAACAGGGCTCCACCATTAAACTTGGTAGGTTAACTATGTTTTGTTTTGTTTTTTTTCCAAGTAGCGAAGAAGATTAAGAGTATTGCATGATGGTAGTGGGATGGGACAAGTTTAAGGATCATTTTCTACGTTCATTCCTCACCAGCCAGCTTTCTATGTTCCTTCCTTACCAGCCAGATCTAGGGGATTACACAGGGTAAATAGCCAAGTATAAACACACATGAAGTTTCATAACAGCCACAGTTTAGTACAACATAGAACTCCACATATTCCCAAAAGATCTAGTTTGGTTTTACTGAAGCCTCCAGTTTTTATCCCGCACCAATCTTGGGTAGTAGGTATCTCTACTATCAATATTTTAGGACAAGCCTCTTTCTCAAGAAAAACTAGCATCCTTCTAGAAAAATGATAAAACAATGAAAGGAAAGAGGGAGATGCTTGTTTCTAGTGTAGGAGTGCTAGTACACTTGCAATGAAACCTAAGCTGTACAAGATTTACAAATTAAGAGTATTTGGATCATGGTCCATATGACACAGGATATTGTTCCACTTTACCCAAGGGTAAACAGATGACAAGATTTTTCTTTCCACGCTGACACCATCCCTCTGGGTGTAAAGTCCATCCATCATCTGTTAAATGTTCTTAAAAATATCTTGAGTCATTAGAAAAACATAGGGCAATACAGATCAGGGTTAGCCAAGTGTTAGGGCATGGGTGGTTGTCCTTCTGCTGGATGATGTAATAGTGATTTGCATGGTCTCACACCCCATACCAATGAGCCTTGTAGAACTTACAATTAATGACGTATGATCAACAGGTATTGGCCTAGCTTCCATGATTTCCCAGTTCTGATAGTATGGTGGGTAGCCAATGTCTGATGCTAACCTATTCCTCTTCCCAATATCCACTGCATCCCTCTTGACTCCAGCACTTCTCCCTCCATTTCTAATTCTCTTCTTGGCCTCAAGTCATGATCATCCCCTGATTATCTCCTAGTGTACCATCTGGAGTACATAAATTTTTATTTTCTTCCTAATTTAATTATTTTTGCATAAAGACTATGTCCTGCTTTCTTCTAACCTTCCTTCTGATATGTAAGAGACCTTATTTTTGGAGAAAAAGGGAATTTTATTTTTTCTCATTTTGCTTTGCCTGTAATAGTACTACTTTTCCCTTAGCCAATGTGAATGCCTCTAGGACTGACTTGAGGAAAGATCATACACAATAAAATATAGAAAACTGCAAGGAATAAAATCTTAGAACGTCATCTTGCTACATAACAAAGTCATTAAATATTGACTCCAAGTGACTGTATAGCTGATTTTCATATGAAAAAAAATTTTTTTTCATATGAAATTTAGAAGAATTCAAAGATGATTTGGAGATATCAATACTTACATGTTTAGGAAATGTACAATATTTTTAAACAAAAATTCCGTTAAAAATATTTGGGGAAATTAATAATGAGCTTGAAGATGAGGCCTCAATGCTTATAACACATCAAGATGGATGATTCCAGCAGCTGTTTAAAAATAAGTTTAAAGAGCTTAGGAAAGATATTAGCCTCAGATGTATTTGAAATAAATCTACATAGAGGTAACAGATGTAGACAAAGGTGTAGATATTTTAACATAATAAAAGGGTTGGAGAGAAAAGATGAAAAAGCTAACGATAGAAAGAAAAAAGGAAAGAAAACTATGAAGACACACACATCCAAAAGGCACAGTGAGAGACACTAGCAAAGATTTATAACAACAACCCAGATACCAGAAAGGAGTTTCCTCAAAGAAGAGAGGGTGGAAGATATCGCAGACACTGAGCTCAAAGAATTTGAGAACCGGGACCACGGGGAATCTGGTGATCTTGTCAAATTTGTTGCAGTTTTAGACATGAAAGGAAGGCTGAGTTCAGATAAGGAGCTGCAGGAGGCAAGTACAGATTTCTCTTTTGTGCACTTTGACATTGAGGGGAAAGGAAGTGGTTTAATGACCACTTGAAGAAATAACAGGTTTGGGGGAAGGCACTGGATGCAGGAGAGGATTAAAAGTTCTTGAAAGTAACCAGCAAATAGCCAACAATGAGAGGAAATCTGAAGTTCATGGAAGAAGTGTAATCATTAACAAAATAAAATTCCAATTAAATAAGCAAGGAAGAATGCATTAATAAAGGATTTAATATTTATAAGAAAAATTAGAGGATGGATGCTGAGAAGAGGAGAGATAGTAAAACAGTTCAATTCAAATGACCTCAGTGTAGGGAATAAGATAATTTGGCCACTGTAATGAGGATGCGGGATAACTAAGACTAAAATGATCTGAAACACTGTTGGTAATTCAATAGGTTGTCAAGATGGAGGACTCCTGGAGGATAATTGCATGTATATGCACTTCAACCAAAGGGCAGTCCAAAATTAACAACACAGAAAATGGAGAGTAGGTTTGCCCAAGGTTTGAGTGTAGGCCAGGAGTGCAGGATATAAGAGCTTCTCAGGTTCAGGCAATGCTGTTGTTGAATGGTTGACTGTCAGTAGAGAAGTACATGATTCTACAGTGGCTTTAAAAAGCTGTATGAAAAGATGCAGAGACATAGATGAATGGTTGAAGTTGTTTTGTTGGTCAATAGTCTGGAAGTAGTGGAGTAAGCAAAGCATAGTGATTGGATATTAATAAATGAGCTACAGAAACAGAAGATTATGGGGAAATTTTGCCATTCAAAGAAACCAGATTTTATTTAAAGCAGTTCAGATGAGTTTTTTTTTTTTTTTTAAAGCAGTGGTACACTGGAGCTTGCTTACATTTAAAAACAGGTTCAAAAGGATGGGGTGGAAAGTAGTAGGCTGGGAGGTTGGGTTGTGGGAGAGAATGAACTTCAGGGATAAGAAAAGGAAAGGATTTAAAAATACACTAGATCAGACATGTTAGTGAAGTAAAGGAGGAATGCTAAATATGTTAAATATGCAATAACTCTGTTATTGGAAGAGTTTTTGTATTTAGTCATTCCCAGTGTTCTATCTGAAATGCTACTCAAATAAAATAGTACTATAAAGTTTTATTCACTTTTTTTAAAATAAAAGGCAGTCAAAGACACACTCATACTAAAGTTAGATACATGTTACCAAACAGTATGTGTAAGAGATGGAGTTCAGCAATAATCTTTTATTAAAAATAATCGTTAGAAAAGTGAGTATTTTTGTGGATAAGATACAAAGGGGTAGAAATTCTACTCTTATTGAATGCTCTTGTATGGAAAATAGTTTATATGATTTTACTAAACCAAAATATTCCATTAATGGAGGACATTTTAAAATTCAGCGATGTATCAAGATACTTTAATAATGCAGTATTTCAAGTATATTTTGAAAAATATTTCAAGTATCCTGTGAGTGAAATGATAGTTGGCAAAATATAAGACAAATGGATTGTCTCATTAACTCATGTTTTGTTTTCTGAAAGTTGTTTATGTTCTGAAGTTTTAAGATTATATGTGGTTTCAAGATTTCTGAAAAATGATTCCATATATCTTCTTTTTATTAAACATGGACAAGCTCAATTCCATAATTGAGCATCTCGCCTTCTTTATGGTAAATAACTCAGGAATGAGAAAGAAAGAAAGGAAACACAATGGAAATAAGAAAAGTGGTTTTCAAGGAAAAGCTGATAAACCGAGGTCTTGTTTTACTTAGGAAGTAAATGGAATGAAAATCACTGAAGCAATATTCAGAGGTTTTCTTTTACTTTATGGAGACCTTATACTTTGTGGCCAATATGCTATTATAGGTAAGGCTTTGTATATAAACTGGTTAACTGAATTGTCCTCTGGGATTACCAACACTGTAAACAAATTGGTCACAAAGACACTGAATAGTTTTCATTTGTTGTTGTAGTTCTATAACTTGTTTCTTTATCCATCTCTTAATTCTTCCATCTCTACTTTCATGGACAACGGATTCACAAAAGTGGCAATTTTAAGATGGCAAAAAATACTAAGAAAAAGAAAAATAGAGTACATAAGATGAAAGATCAGAATAATGAAGGAGCACTATATGATTTTTAAAAACCACTTCCCAGAGCATGTGTGTGGTCAAAAAAAGAATAGAATCAAGAGATTACATGAAGAAAGAACAGAATTTCAACTCTGCTGCCTGGAAGGCATCAACAGAGATTATCTAATGAGATTTCCAGATTTCACACTGGAAGTAAATACTAATCCATTGTGTACCAGTAGATTTGGGGGAAGTCTTATATGTCTCTTTATTTACATATTTGTTCCATTTTTTAATAAACATGCTACATAGTTGATGACAAACACCTGATCAAAATATGGGAAATTTACCATTCATAAAATGTGTATTTAGTGCAGGAAAAAATATCTAGATGACTGGATCTCTTTTTATCTGAATGTTTTGAAATTCTTTAGCCACAACTTGTATATAGCATACTTATAAACTTTCATGAGCAAATGTTTGACAAGAAATATAAAAAACATAAAACCCTGAAAAAATCTATTAGGACAAATAGGTCAAAAACTCAAAAATACATAAGAAGTCATAGTTTAAAGTGAAAATGTTATTTCCTTTATAAAACTTATAAAAGTACAGCATGACCTTCAAAACCCATTGCCATTGAGTCACTACTGACTCATAGTGACCCTACTGGACACAGCAGAACTGCCCCATATGTACATGGAATTCACTGTAATAACAAATTATTAGAAATTAAGTTTTTCCTTTATCTCTATATCAAGCTGATTAATATAAAAATTGATGGGGAGAAAAGGAGTTCCTTAATTTAAAAATTATTTGATTCACATCATTATTACCAAAGATGACCTTTTTTTTTTAATGTGTTTTCTTTGGAAAAATATATTGTTGATCACAAGCAACTTAAAGACTATTTTTGTGTTATTGTACAAAGAATCTCAGAGAAATTGCACTTCTGATTAATAAGGTCTTACTTAAAATTGTTCTTCAAAATGAAGGGGCAAACAGGTGTAATTTAAGAAAAGTTTTCTAGTAAAGGAACACAAAGCTTTTATCCATAGACTTTATATTATATATTGATACATGTATAGTATCTATAAGCTTTACATATGTTTTCAAATTTAAATGTCATATGTATTGACTATGTTTCAAATAATAGTGATGTGGATAGTTTTTATTGTGCTCAATCATCTTTAGGCTTAATCCCTATACTTCATAGAACATTTATAACTTTTAGAGAAATACTTTCGAGTGAAAGATATAAGTACGAAGGATAAGGAGCCAACTAACTGAATATCATTTTTTGAAAATATAAACTCTTGAAAAGGATCTCAATTACTGTTTTTACAATCTACTTTATTTTTATTTGAAAGAGCACAAAGGTTATTGGACATAGCGTACATGTCTTGGAAGGAACCACAAGGCTTTTTTCATAAGCCATCATTATTCACTGATGTCTAGATAAATCTTTACAGTACCGTAAACTTCCACGATACAAACTCCATAAAGGGAATACATGGCATAAACTTAGGAAACATCTGCCCTTGCTCTCTATAATAATTCTATGACCAAAAAGGAGACCATGTTTCACCTTCACTTAAAAAAGAAAAAACAATTTGATCCAAATCTCTGGCTTGTGATACAAAACTTTTCTAGGTTTTGCACAGAAATAATCAGTATCTTAGATTTTCAATGTTGAAACTGGAAAACTGCCTTTCTCTTCAGGCAACCATTTCATCAAAGCAAACTATGAGCCCAAAATCCTTTTTGCTACCACAATTACCACAAAATCTGCAAATATGCTATCTGGGGTCCTTCCACAACCACTGAAATGAAAGGAAAATCTGCTATCATTTACAGTTTAACTCTATATTCAAATAAAAAGGGGTCACTAAGTATACAATAAGTGTATCATTTATTAAGAATGTAAACTAGTTAAAAAAAAAGACACTGCATGGTGTCTAGATTCAAGTTGAAAAACTTTAAGTTATATAACCTACACCTGTAATTTAAAGTTGACATTTTATTTTTTCAAACCTAAAAAAGGGATGAAAGGGTTCTTTTGAGAATAAAACTCTTCAGCCTACTTGCAAGGAAAAAAAAAGGAAGTTTTATGTTTAGTAGACTGTCATATAAATTACAGCTGGGAAAGAACGCCTATAGCAGAGAGAGAGAGTGAATAAAACATATGAAAGTCTGATAATTTTAAACAGACTTAATACTGTAAGGAAATGGATTAATAATGCATTTGTAGAAAAATATGGGAATTAGATGGGAAAGCACTAAACAAGGATTTGGACAGTTTAATCATTATTGGTGAAAAATAAACTGTAAATGTAATTTAAGAAAAAAGGTTCCTGTTTTAAATAAAAATTAGTAAGATGTAGAAGCTTAACAATCCTGTTTGTCTTTAATATTAAAACAGCTTGAAAGTACAGTAGGGTAAAACTTTCAAGGTGACATAGTTAACAACGTCACTAAGAAATGATGTTTGCAACATAAAACTATAAAATCCACTTTTGCTTCTTTAAAAACACATGCTAACACCAAAAACTTTAAAAAAAAAAAAAAGATGCAACATGTTGTTAGGTGTCATGGAGTTGGTTCCAACTCATAGGGACCCTATAGGACAGAGTTACAACTACCCCATAGGATTTTCAAGGAGTGGTTTGTGGGTTTGAACTGCCAACCTTTTGGTTAGTAGAGGAGCTCTTAACCACTACACCACAAGGGCAACATACTCTAGTATAATTCAAGACATACTCTACACTGAGAAATAAACCTTGGTGTCGCATAAATGCTGTCCTATAGGGTCGCTATGAGTAGGAATCGACTTGACGGCACTGGGTTTTTTGGTTTGGTAGCATAAATGTATTGATTGCTGATACCCTGTGCCTATGGTTGTTGCTGCTGTTGTAAGGTGCCATCGACTCCATTTCAACTCATAGCAACCCTATGTACAACAGAACGAAACACTGCTAGAGGACATGGCACAGGGCGCGCCATCCTCACAATTGTTATTCTTCAGCCTATTGTTGCAGCCATGGTGTCAATCCATCTCCTTGACGGTCTTCCTCTTCTTTACTGACCCTCTTCTTTACCAAGCATAATATCCTTGTCCAGGGATTGATCCTTCCTGATAACATATCCAAAGTATGTGAGACAAGTCTCGCATCCTTGCTTCTAAGGAACATTCTGGTTGTACTTCTTCCAAAACAGGTTTGCTTGTTCTTTTGGCAGACAATGGTATATTCAATATTCTTCACCAACACCATAATTCAAAGGTATCAATTCTTTTTTGGTCTTTCTTATTCATTGCCCAGCTTTTGAATGGATTTGAGGCAATTGAAAATACCATGGCTTGGATCAGATGAACCTGAGTCCTCAGACTGACTGATATCTGTGCTTTTTACCACTGTAAAGATGTCTTTTGCAGCAGATTTGCCTAACGCAATGAGTCATTTGATTTCTTGACTGCTGCCTCCATGGGTGTTGATTGGGGATCTAAGTAAAATGAAACCCTTGACAACTTACATCTTTTCTCCATTTATCATAATGTTGCTTATTGGTCAAGTTGTGAGGATTTTTTTTTGTTTTGTTTGTTTATGTTGAGGTGTAATCTCAAATTTGCGGTCTTTGATCTTCATCAGAAAATGCTTCAATTCCTCTTTGCTTTTAGCAAGCAACATTGTATCACCTGCCTGTGGTAGCACTCTTCTTAAAAAAAAAAAAAAAAATTTTCACTGTGTTTGTGATGGGGCCCTGGTGGCACGGTTAACCATTTGGCTGCTAACCAAAAGGTTGGCATTTCGAATCCACCAGCCACTTCTTGGAAACCCTATAAGGCAGTTCTATTCTGTCCTATAGGGTCCCTATGAGTTGGAATCAACTCAACAGCAAGGTTTTTTTTTAATGCTTACGATAGCTTCACAGCTATATTTTTCAGACAAAGTGAAGGTAAAATCCTAAAAGAAGTAGCTATGAAATGTGTGTTTAATAATAGATTTGTGTACTGAATTTAAATAAGCCATTAAATAGAGCGGGCTTCATGGGACTCATGGCTTCCACCCACTTCTACTACTGATTTTGGCCACCTATAGAAACTCTTTTTAAAAAAATTATATTGAAAAAATAATATATACTTATGGTATACATTATAACCGAAATTAATTAAAGAAAAGTGTAAGTTAAAAAGCAAAAAGTATCCCACTTAACTGTCCCTTCATTCCAGAGTCTTTTCCAAGATATATATTATACACGCATAGAGTCCCTTGCATATATTTAGTATTACCACTGTATTTACACAAATCCTTTGCTTTACACAGATGACTCTTCTGACGCATATTATTTATAATAAAAATATAGTTTAACCACTTTTCCATATCAATATACATTCACATATTCTTTTGAACAGCAACATAGTATTTCACTTCACTATATTGATGCATTATAATTTACTTAATCATTCAGTTAGAATGGACTTTTAATTTGCTTCTGTTGTTGTTGTTGTTAAGTGCCCTCAAGTTGGTTCCAACTCATAGTGACTCATAGGACTGTTGACATACAACAGAACAAAACACTGCCCAGTCCTGAGCCATCCTCATAATTTTTGCTATGCTTCAGACCATCTTTGCAGCCACTGCGTCAATCCATCTCATTGAGGTTCTTCCTCTGTTTAGCTGACCTTCTACTTACCAAACATGATGTCCTTCTCCGGAGACTGGTTCCCCCTGATAACATGTCCATAGTATGTCCATTAACAAAACTTTCTGTTAATTAAGATAGAATGAGGACGTAAGTCAAAATCACTGATAGCTTTCTATGAAAACTTTTAAACTTTCAGTCTGGGTAGATAAGACATGTTAACAGCAAAGTCAAGGGATTTTTTTTTTTTCTTTTTTTAATGATATTTTATTTTATTTTTGGTGACAGTTTACACAGGAGTTTAATTTCCCATTTGATAATTTCTGCACAAATTTTTCAGTGAATGAAGGATTTTTAAGTAAGTCATATATATATATAAACCAAGGTGACACAAAGGCTGGAAAATAGATTCATCTTTCAAGTAATATAATTGACAACATATGTTTCATTTTCTTTTTTTTTTTAATTGTTATTTTGGAAAAATTCTCATTCAGATTAAAGCAATATTTATACAAGGTAAGAAAATTTAAAAAAAGTAAATATTTTTTCAAATATGAAAAAATAAATGATAATAAATCCATAGTGTAAAGGAATAATTATTGAATGTACAACCATCTGTATTCATTCACTCAATCATATATTGATTGAATGTCTATTTAAAAACAAGTTATTATTCCAGCACCTGTGTGGGATAGGAATCATTACTTATTTAACACATACTATTTTTTATTTTATAAATAAATAAATTTCATGTAACTATTCATTACATGCTTATCCAGCCACCCCACCTGTCTTAGTTATCTATACCAGAAATACCACAAGTGGATGGCTTTAACAAAGAGAAATTTATTTTCTCATAGTCTAGGAGGCTAGAAGTCCGAATTCAAGGCACCAGCTCCAGGGGAAGGCTTTCTCTCTCTGTCAGCTCTGGGGGAAGGCCCTCGCCATCAATTTTCCTCTGGTCGAGGAGCTTCTCAGCACAGGGACCCGGGTCCAAAGGATGCACTATGCTCCTGGTGCTTCTTTCTTGGTGATATGAGGTCTCTGTGTCTCTCTGCTCACTTCTCTTTTTTATAGCTCAAAAGAGATTAGCCTAAAACACAACCTAGTCTTGTAGGTTGAGTCCTGCTTCATTAGCGTAACGGCTGCTAATCCCATTTTATTATCTTTACTGAGGTAGGATTTACAACACAGGAAAATCACATCAGATGACAAAGTGGTGGACAATCACACAATACCGGGAAGCATGGACTAGTTAACACACATTTTTGGGTGACACAATTCAACCCATAACACCACCCTTCCAAAAAAAAATCATACACTATGAGTAAGATAAAACAAGTAGTATTACTGACACTTTATAGATGAGGACACTTGGGCTCAGGTAAATTAGGAAATGCATCCAAGTTCACATAACCAGTAAGTTTTGCCATAAAGATATGAACCAAGGTTGCATGTATTAAAGCTTGTGTTCTTTCATCTACAACGTGCTCTAGTCTTTCTTTCATTCTCATTCAAATGTGTGTTGCACAAACGTCAGTGAGTGTCAATTCTATGTTAGCACTGTGTAAGAAAATAAATGAAAAACACATAAGTTTTGCCACTGAGGGGGGAATACAATGGTGTGGAGTCAGAGAAGTAGATTGATGCTGTAAGGAGAATAATAAATTCTACAACAAAAGTAGGCTGAGAGAGCATGGAAATAGGCAGCTGACAGTCTGGAGATTGTCAGAGAAGACTCCCACAGGGGAGATGCTTGGACTGGTATTAAACAAGCCATGAGAATTGCCCAGATATACAAGAAAATGAAAAGTCAGAACAGTCTCTATCAGACTTCAATTTCTAGTAATATGGAAGTTGAGAGTTAGTTTATTGCTCCAAGGCCCTCTCCATGGGAATAAATATAATAAAGATACATGGATAAATACTTATAATTTCTAGAGTTACATTGTTATTTAAATATATTACATAGTTACATTTATATTCATTTCTATATCTATTACAGAAACATTACTTCCTATCACACTATAGAGTTCATCCTAACTTCTCCCTTTCCATATTTGCAACTTCCTTATCTGACAGCAAGAAAGAAACTTGGATCTCATTATTCTTAATTTATTTACTTACTTGATTTATTCTCCCTATACATAGCCAAATTTCCCCTTACCACAGCTACTCATTCCCTGTATGAACACCTTGCTTACCCAACTATTGCACCAGGATGTCCCCATGTGTGAACACTCTCTTCACTTCATTCAGTTTCTGATATTCAAAACACATTCACACCAAGACAAAGACATCTCCTATCCTGTTTGGGCTCTGAAACGCCAAGGCAGACCATCTCTTCTGTACTTGGTTTCTAATGCCCAACCTCACCCCCCTTCATGTGGATATTTCCTTTTCATATTTGGACTCCTAACATCTCTCACCAGATGGATCCCTAGTGGCGTAGTGGTTAAGAGCTCGGCTGCTAACCAAAAGGTCAGCAGTTTGAAACTACCAACAACTCCCTGGAAATCCTATGGGGCAGTTCTATTTTGTCCTACAGTGCCACTATGTGTGAGAATCAATTTGATGGCAACGGGTTTGGTTTTTTTTTTTTTTTTTTACATCCTTCACCAGGCTGCACCTGGAGGTGAGCATATACCTTGATCTGTCCCTCCTAAGGGCTGTAGGGCTGAATCTTTCAAGAAGAGAAGAAGGGAGGGGAAGGGGAAAGGAAAAGCAGGAAGAGGAAGGATCACAAATAAGAAACCAGCTTGCTCAGTTTTCTGCCAAAAAATCAGGAGTAGTAATTCTCAAAAAGGAAACTCCACAGGTTCTGTGGTTTGAAAAGCATAGCCAGTATATATTTTTGCATTTGTAAAAGGAAACAAATATATTACATATTTAAATTTATATTGTTTTCATGGTACAACTACTTAAAATAAAGCCTGACAAAATCTTCTTGGATAAGAATAAGTATCTTGTGGTAAGCAGAAAAGGAAAAGAGACTTTTGTATTTATCAAAAAGAAGCACGGGTGAAAAAAAAAAAACAATGGATAAGAGGTATAGCTGCTAACCAAAAGGTTGATCGCTAGAGTCTACCAGCAGCTCCTTGGAAACCCTGTGGGGCAGTTCTACCACTATGAGTTGGAATCGACTCCATGGCAATGGGTTTGGGGTTTTTATAGAGGATAGGCACCCCTGCTTTTCAGAACTATCTGTTTTGCTGGCTTTATTTGACACAGTATCTCTTAGCATTGTGAGGTAAAAAAAATAGGGCACAATATGACCCTTAAATTATTCAAGACCAAGAAATCCTCAACTTTCTAAAATTTTAACCCTTATTCATATTTTGTGTTTAATATCATAAAACTTCATCTTTTCTTCATCTTTGGCCTTTGTGTTTGGTGTGTAAATTTAAATAATAGTCCTATTAACTGGCCTTCCTTGTAGGTGTATGGATACTATTCTAACGCTGACAGCGTTGTACTTTGGAATAGATCTTGAAATGTTCTTTTTGACGACGAATGCAACACCATTCCTCTTCAAGTTGTCATTCCCAGCATAGCAGACCCTATGATTGTCAGATACAAAGTGACCCATACCAGTCCATCTCAGCTAACTAATGGCTAGGATATTGGTCTTTATGTGTTCCATTTCATTTTGATGAGTTCCAATTTTCCTAGATTCATACTTTGTACATTGAAGGTTCTGATTATTAAGGAAGTTTGCAGCTGTTTCTTCTCATTTTGAGACATGCCACATCAGCAAATGAAGGTCCTGAAAGTTTGACTCCATCCACATCATTAAGGTCAACTCAATTTTGAGGAGGCAACTCTTCCCAGTCCTATTTTGAGTGCTTTCCAACCTCAGGGGCTCATTTTCTGGCACTACGTCAGACAACATTCTGCTGCTATTCATAAGGTTTTCACTGGTTAATTCTTTTCAGAAGTAGACTGCCAGGCCTGTCTTCCTAATCTGTCTTAGTCTGTAAACTCAGCTGAAACCTGTCTGCCATGGTTGGCCCTGCTGGTATTTGAATACCAGCGACATAGCTTCCACTATCACAGCAACACACAAACCCCCACAGTAAAACAAACTGACAGATGCCTATGAAGAAATTGAAGATTTTTACCAATCTCTGCAGTCTGAAATTGATCGAGCATACAGTCAGGATGCAGTAATTACTGGTGATTGGAATTTGAAAGTTGGAAACAAAAAAGAAGGATCGGTAGTTGGAAAATAAGGCCTTGGTGATAGAAACGATGCTGGAGATCCAATGACTGAATTTTGCAAGACCAATGACTTCTTCATTGCAAATACCTTTTTTCACCAACATAAACAGCGACTCTACACGTGGACTTTGCCAGATGCAATACACAGGAATTAAATTAGCTACATCTGCAGAAAGAGATGATGGAAAAGCTCAATATCATTAGTCAGAACAAGGAGAGGTGCCAACTGCAGATCAGACCATCAATTACTCCTATGCAAGTTCAAGCTGAAACTGAAGAATATTAGAACAAGTCCATGAGAGCCAAAGTACGACCTTGAGTATATCCTACCTGAATTTAGAGATCATCTCAAGAATAGACTTGATGCATTGAACACTAATGACAGAAGATCAGACAAGTTGTGGAATGACATCAAGGACATCATGGGTGAAGAAGGCAAGAAGTCATTAAAAAGACAGGAGAGAAAGAAAAGACCTAAATGGAAGTCAGAAGAGACTCTGAAACTTGCTCTTGAATGTCGAATAGTTAAAGTAAAAGGAAAAAAATGGTGAAGTAAAAGAACTCAACAGTAAATTTCAAAGGGCAGTTCAAGAAGACAAAGTAAAGTATTATGATGATATGTGCAAAGACCTGGAGATAAAAAACCAAAAGGGAAGAACGCACTCAGCATTTCTCAAGCTGAAAGAACTGAAGAAAAAAAAAAAAATTCAAGTCTCAAGTTGCAGTACTGCAGGATTCTATAGGGAAAAGTATTAAACGACACAGGAAACATCAAAAGAAGATGGAAGGAATACACAGAGTCACTATACCAAAGAGAATTGGTCAACGTACAATAGCGTATGATCAGGAACTGGTGGCAATGAAGGAGGAAGTCCAAGCTGCACTGAAGGCATTGGAGAAAAACAAGGCTCCGGGAATTGACTGAATATCAATTGAGATGTTTCAACAAATGGATGCACCACTAGAAGTGCTCACTCATCTGTGCCAGAATATTTGGAAGACAGCTACCTGGCCAACCAAAAGGAAGAGATCCATATTTATGTTTATTCCCAAGAAAAGTGATCTGACCAAATACGGAAATTATTGAACAATATTATTAATACCACTTGCAACCAAAATTTTGCTGAAGATCTTTCAAAAGCAGCTATGGCAGTGTACCAACAGGGAACTGCCAGAAATTCAAGCTGGATTTAAAAGAAGATGCGAAACCAGGGATATCATTGCTAATGTCAGATGGATCCTGGCTGAAAGCAGAGATTACCAGAAAGATGTTTACCTGTGTTTTATTGACTATGCTAAGGCATTTGACTGTGTGAATCATAAGAAATTATGGATAACATTGTGAGGAATATGAATTCCATAACACTTAACTGTGCTCATGAGGGATCTGTGCATAGATCAAAAGGCAGTCATTCGAGCAGAACAAGGGGATACTGCATGGTTTAAAATCAGGAAAGCTGTGTGTCAGGGTTGTGTCCTTTCACCGTACCTATTCAGTCCGTATGCTAAGGAAATAATCCAAGAAGCTGGATATACGAAGAAGAATGGGACATCAGGATTGGAGGAAAACTTATTAACAACCTGGGTTATACAGATGGCACAACCTTGCTTGCTGAAAGTTAAGAAGACTTGAGGCACTTACTGATGAAGATCAAAGACCACAGCCTTCAGTATGGATTACACCTCGACATAAAGAAAACAAAAATCATCACAACTGGACCAACAAGCAACATCATGATAACCGGAGAAAAAATTGAGGTTGTCCTGGATTTCATTTTATTTGGATCCACAATCAACACCCACGGAAGCAGTAGCCAAGAAATCAAAAGATGCATTGCTTTGGGCAAATGAGCGGCAAAAGACCTCTTTAAAGTGTTGAAAATCAAAAATGCCACTTTCAGAACTAAAGTGCACCTGACAAAAACCATGATATTTTCAATTGCCTTATATGCATGTGAAAGCTGGACAGTGAATAAGAAAGATGGGAGAAGCATTGATGCCTTTGAATTGGGGTGTTGACGAGAATATTGAATATACCACATACTGCCAAAAGAACAATCTCTCTTGGAAGAAGTATAACCAGAAAATTCCTTAGAAGCAAGGTTGGCAAGACTATATTATCAGGACATGTAATCAGGAGGGAACAGTCCCTGGAGAAGGACATTATGCTTTGTAGAGGGTCAGCAAAAAAGAGGAAGACTCAACAAGATAGATTGACACAGTGGCTGCAACAATGGGCTCAAGCATAACAGCAATTATGAGGATGGCGCAGGACCTAGTAATGTTTCATTCTGTTGTTCACAGGGTTGCTTTGAGTCAGAGCTGACTCGATGGCACCTAACAACAACCACGACATCATAAAACTAACTTATAAAGAAGGTATTAGGACGCTTGTCTAAAAGTCTATCGTTGGCTAATTAGAAAATCATTTTATTGTTGTTTTCTTATTTTTATGAAGTGCAGTGAAAATATTCGAACAAATCAGAAATGAATACAATGGAAAGCTATAGTGTTGTTATTATTAAGGTAGGTACTGTTGATAGGGAGTCCTTGGGTGGTACGAATGGTTAATGTGTTAGGCTGCCAACCCAAAGTTTGGAGGTTCGAGTTCACCCATACACGACTCAGAAAAAAAAAAACCTGGTGATCCGCTTCTGAAAATACCAGTCATTGAAAATCCTATGGAGCAGTGTTCTACTCTGACACACATGGGGTTGCCATGAGTCAGAACTGACTTAGTGGCCATGGTGGTTTCATTATTGATAGAGGCACACGGAGAAGAGGTTACTCCACTTAATCTTCGGAGACTCTGCCCCTTTTTTGGACGGATTTGGATATGGCTCTTTCTATATTGAAAAACTACACTGAAAGGGTCACATCGTAATGTTCTGCTACAGTTTAGAAATGGTTACTAAAAGCCTTTAGAAGCTATATCTTTTGAGCCAAAAGTTTTAAGAATTTGTCGTAAGAAAAATTCCCCAATGAAATTAGAACATACACAAACTTTTAGTTATACTGGTAAAGATAACTATGTTATTCTTAATAAAAATAATCAGAAACCACTTAATGTTCAACAGTAAGGAATTGGGTAAATAATTTTTTTATAACCATAGATAGGATATCATATAGTTTCCAAAAAAAATTGAAGTATATTTATTAAGAAATAATTGTTTTATATATTTTTGAGTGACAAAAGTAGTACATACTAGCATATGTGAAAATAACTTTATATTAAAACAATTACACACATGCAGAAATATGTATATATAAACCCCCCAAAAAAACCAGCACCGTCGATATATATATATATGTACATATATATACTTGTGAATAAAGTAGAGGATTAGCAAAAACGAAGAAGACCCTTAATGAGATGGATTGACACAGTGACTACAATAGTGGCTTCAAACATACCTACCACTGTGAGGATAGAGACCTGGCAGGGCAGTGGTTAAGTGATACAACTGCTAACCAAAAGGTGAGCAGTTCAAATCCAATAGCTGCTCCTTGGAAATTCTATGGGCCAGGTCTACTCTGTCCTCTAGGGTCGCTGTGGGTTGGAATCGACTCGAAGATAATGGGTGTTTTGTTTCTTTTTGTATTGTGAGGATAGGAGCCCTTGTGGCACAGTGGTTAAAAGCTACAGCTGCTAGCCAAAAGGTCAGCAGTTCAAATCCACCAACTGCTCCTTGGAAACTCTACGGGACAGTTCTACACTTCCTGTAGAGTTGCTATGAGTCAGAACAGCAACAAGTTTGGTTTTGATTATTGTTAGGACGACTCAGAACATTTTGTTCTGTTACACATAGGATCGCTGTGAGTCAGGGCCGACTCCATGGTATCTATCAACAACAACCTAGAGAAAAGGTCTGGTTGTGTATGAATTAAAATATCATATGCATTTGGAATTATAATTGTTTTGTTTTTCCTCAATTCATCTTTTTGTTCATTTTTTCCTTCATTCCTTCAACAAAACTTAATAACTGTATCCAGACTCTGAGCAAAATTCATTTTTTTTCCTTTAAAAAAGAAAAGTATACCTAGCTGAGTACACGTGCTCTATCTCCTTTTATTTATAATTATCCAAAAAGGCACCTGAAAAAACATCCTGGAACACACCAAGTTATACCCTGAGTGATTTAAGCCTTGGAAAACATTAAACTAAGCACAAAGAAAATCTCTTGACTTTCAAAAAAAAAAAAAAAAAACTTATTTGAGGAAATAACAAAGGGAGAAATGTTATCTGCAATCCATATGAAAACTCTCTTTCCACGAGACCATGCAGTATATTAGCTTGAGCTGTAGGTGCACAGTGGATGGCGTAGAAAATCAGTATCTCTGTTTTGCCTTGGTGTTCAAACCAGGCATATAAAAATGTATCCTGATTTCTTGCCTGAAAAATTCCTATTACTAGAAAAGTATTTACCTGGGTAACTCAATTTGAACCACAATGGATTAGACGAACTACATTTATTTCTGAATTTGCTTTGTGTGATTAAGTAGGTTAATCTGAAATATGTAATGATTATTGATTAGGAGGGTGATTTCAAACACAGGAGAATAATCTTTTATTTATCTACTCTTGCAAGCACAGAGAAAGCTTAAGACCAATAGCTACATTCTGTACCGTTTAATTCTTGCCAATTAGTTTAGGTCTTTGTGTTATAAACCATAACACATTATCAAAAGGAGTTGGGATGCTGCAGTAATTTACAAACCAAGGAGTGTGACTTCATTAAAAGTAATCCTATCCACCTCCTTCGAGATCCAGGAGCTGCCTAAACAGGACAGAACAATATTGGTATTTTTAACATTCTTATTTTGCTATAAATTTGGAAATCCATCAATAAACATCAGCTGAGACTTAAAAAATTATTTTCTCTAGTGTAAGTATAATTTCTTTGAAATTGTATTAAAGTAAATATTCTCTCTGAAGTACTACTTTTGGACTATGATAAAAAAGTTTGCAAACAATTCTCTATTTCATGGACTGGGGACCTTTTCTCTGGTAGTATACTGTGCATTCTTCTACACAAAACCATAAGGTCTATTTATAAAGTATTATTCTCACCCCGACAGAAATGTTACAGTGCTATTGTATTTTGCCACTAACTGTGATACCACAGCATACTTTTACCTCTTGCCCTTCCATCTGCAGAGGATACAAGAGCCTTTTTCAAACTACCGTTCTCTATTACCTCTGGCAGTTTGACTTACGTAGATTTAGATCCAGATGCAGGTATTGCTGCTGCTGTTACTCAGGCTGACCAGCCTCACCCTATTTACTGGTGCAACACTGCATATGCAAAGTGGGATTAACAAAATCAAGCCATTTCCATCAATTCTATGATGTTAAAAAAGAGGCAAATACCCTGTATAAACCCATTTGTTCTTTGGGTCGGGAAAAGAGAAAATCATGTTTGACATTTATTAGTTGGAGAGGACGTTTTGATTATGCTGTAATTGAAAATGTGGATATGACTATTTAGTGAGGGTTGGTTGAGTCTGTATGAGAACCAATCAAATATAAGTTGTCTGTGGTACACTGACATATGCTGTATACCAATGAAGGATCTACCCTGTGAACTGCTATTTACAGGCAGAAATTGATTCTTTTTAATGTACAATAATTAATTTCATTCTGCTTGTTTCCATTTTACTGAAAGAAAAACTAGACCAAACAGAATTAGTTTAGAAAATGTACCTTACAAGGTTCAAACAGGCCTTGTCAAACTCCTCCTGAAAATGAAGAACTCACAATATCTTAGTGCTTAATGAAACCAATTATGCTATTGTAGAAACAGCTAGGATTGATTGAACATACCCCTCGCACAGGCCCCGTTCTAAGATTTTTATGTGCGTTATCTCTTGTAAACCTGACAAGAGCAGTAAGAGGCCATTGTACAGATAAGGAAGCTGAAGTGCAAGATACTTAATGCTATTTGCTCAAGGACTTATAAGTAGTGAAGCCTGAATATGAACCCAAAGTCTGCTATGTGTCCATTAGGAGGCAATTTTCAGAATGACTCATTAGCAGATCAGGTCAAAACTCAAGAACATTGGAGCACTTTTCTTAGGAAGTTTTATGGTAAAGATGGCAAGCTGTCCACCAAAATCTACGCTCTCCCTTCTATTGGAGACCCTGGTGGCATAGTGGTTAAGTGGTTAAAAGGATGGTAGTTCAAATCTACCAGCCATTCTTTGGAAACTGTATAGGGCATTTCTACTCTGTCCTATACGGTTGCTACGAGTTGGAATCACCTCGAAGGCAATGGATTTTTCCCCTTCTATCACTCATTTATAGCTAGAAAGTACTGTCCAGCCTTCCTTGCACCTAGAAGGGGCCATAGGACCAGTTCTTCCTAATGAAACACAAGCAGAAGCGATGCATGCTATAAAAGGCCAAAACTATTTATAGGCCATTTCCACATTCCCTTTCCCCCTCTGCCAGCTGCATGAGTAGGAAAGCTGTACAAGATGAAAGAGGTACAAAGAAGAAGAAGCCTGATTCCTTGAATGTCCACATGGAGAAAAGCTGCCCACAAACTGGAAACAACTGTATCAGGCTGACATACGAGCATGAATTCATTATACTAGGTCACAGAAATTTTGGGATTATTTCCAAAAAAAAATAACATCACCTAATACTATTTTCTGTATTACTCAATAGGATGATTTGGGGCAGGGAAAAAGTAGGGTACAGGAGAAAAGAGTCGAAGGGAAGACCATAGGTGTGACTGGGTTTTTGTTAATGGGTGAGCAAAATGATATTCTAAACTATGATGCAGCTAAGACTGAGCTAGTAGTTAAAACATACACATTCTAGCTTCACATCCATCAATGTGCTACTTTAAGCAACTTCCTTTAGCCTCAGTTTTCTTACCTACGAAATAAATTCTGCTAGATGGGCTCTGCGATTACTTTAAGCTGTAGTAGTCCGTGTTTCCATTAACACATAAAGTAGTGCACTCCAAGGTACGAGGTGCACCAGCATTTATTTATCTGAGAAGTATGCAGTGAGTAAAGAATACAGCACTAGGAGTCACCAACCAAGATTCCAAGGTTTGCCCTACCTCTGGATGGCTGCAGGCACTGAGAAAAGTCATTTAAATTCTCTAGACTTCAGTTCCTTCAACTGTAAAATAAAAATAAATGAAAAATAATATCTAAGTTTCTTTCAAGTTCTATAATTCACCACTTTTATGAACAGACCAGTTCGGTTTTTTTTAAAAAAAAAGGAAAAACCAGGAGTGTGCTTCTCTCCAATTAAGGAACACGGCTTTCTTTACAAAGTGCTGTAAAAAAAGTTGGTCAAAACTCTTAATACTAATTTAATTTTAATTCATATACTATTTATCATATATGACATAAATTATGTATAATATATATTTACATTTCATATGTATGTATGTGGTGCAAACAGTTAACGTGCTCAGCTGCTAACCAAAAGTTTGGAGTCCACCCAGAGATACCTGAGAAGAAACGCCTGGAGATCTACTTCCAAAGATCAGCCATGGAAAACCCTAGGGAGCACAGTTCTACCCTGACACACATGAGCAGGAATAGGCTCAACAGAAAGTAGAAGTGGAAATGTATACAACAAATAAATAATCTTAACAATTTTCAAGAGACCAGGACATTTTCAACAGCCTTTTCCTCATCTATCATTGTAGTATAAGAAACTGTCCTGGAATAGTGTGGCAGGGCGGCAGCAGTGCAAATTTACAGTCAGCTCCCAGCCCCCCACCCAGGGTCACATTCCTCCTTGATGATGCACTCCCAGCGCACTGTCACCAGCAGAGGTGGAAGTGCAGTGTGATGCCTTCCTCCTGGGGGCCAGAGAGAGAGACTCGCTTATGCTGTGACTAGTTAAGGAGAAGGAGGCAGAAATGTTCGCAAATTAAGCTTTGGAAGCATCAAGTAATTCCACCTATGCCTTTTTAACAGCTCAGGTCCTTCATACACAGAAACGTGACCATCTGAATCCATCTTTTTTTTTTTCTTTTAATTAATATATGTATTTGAGTGCTTACCTTCTACCTATCAGCAGACACCCATTTTACCTAATTTTTTTTCAGGAAAGTAATTTGAAATTTAAGTATCAAATTCCAATTTTATCTCCAACTACCTAAAAAAAAAGTTTTGTTTAAATAAAACGTCAAATAACTGTGAAAAGCATAAACACAAGGAAATGTTTGGCTTCTCAAGGGGTGAAAGTGGTAGCAAAATATGTTTCTGAGAGATAAAGAGTTTCAGATGTTTTACTAGGTTTGAGGGGTGTGTATTTTAAAAACGAGAATGCATATAAGGATAATTGGACCAGTGATATACACATGTTGAGAATAGACAGCTAACTTTGGTTGGGGCCTTCTAAACCTCACTACAACCTTTAGCACTTTTATTATCTGCAGTGATTATTATGCTTGTCTCTGTGCCTTGTCTTGAGAAAAGACTTGCTTGATGGCTATTAACCTACGTGTAGATGAACCTGAGTGGCATAAAATAATCTAGGTTGAAATTCTATAAGTACAGACTGTGGCTTTTATAAAGAAGTATTTGACATTTACATCAATGCTATTTTTTATTCATATTTTTGAGCTATTCATAGCATTGATTTCTAAGTTTATTTTAATAGTGCTTTCCCCTAATGACACCCATAATTTTATTTGACATTTTCTGTGTGACATGTTATTTGTATGCCTTTATGTATGTTTCATATGAGTGACCATAATATTATAAATAGCTCTATCACATACTTAGTTATCTGTTTTATAATTATTTATATTTTGAGAGCACTAAATATGATCAATGAGGGATTGGTGATCCAGTAGTAGAATGCTCGCCTTCCATGTGCGAGAACCAGGTTCAATTCCAGGCCAATGTATAGCCACCACCCATCTGTCAGTAGAGGCTTGCAAGTTGCTATGATACTAAACAGTTTTCAGAGAAGCTTCCAGTGTAACAGGGACTAGGAAGAAAGGCCTGATGATTTACTTCTGAAAATTAGCCAGTGAAAACCCTGTGTATCACAAAGTCTGATCTGCAACTGATCACAGAATAGTGCCAGACTGGGCAGCATCTTGTTCTGTTGTGCATGGCATTGCCATGTGTTGGGGCAATGTGATAGCAGTTAACAACAACAAACATGATCAACTGTATTGTTGGTAACCAACAAATAAGAACACCTTAGCAACTACCTTGAATAGTATGATGTAGGGCTTAGGGACACAGGTTTACATCAGACAAGTCTATGTTCAAACCCTAAACTCTGGCATATTACCTATTCTCTCAAACTGTGGCTTTCTCATTTCTAAAGTGTGGGTATGTTGGAGTTATAGCCCTTGGAAAGATGCAGTTTATATTCAAACAATAGGGTGTTACCTGAATTTCTATTTCCCCTCCTTTTGCATTTTAGTTTTGCATTTTAATCAAGTTCTTTATTGAGTTGCCCTTTATTAGTTTTTTTTTTTTTTTCTTCCTCTTTCCCTCACATGGACATCCTCTGTCCAAAATGAAATTGCCTGGTTGAACAATGGAATAGTGTACAAATGGACTCATCATTCCTTCCCTAATGGTTCAATGGAATCCATGCTAGTTTTGTCTGTTCCTATGTTGGGGTCATGACATTGGAGCTTATGTCTGCTTGAAAACATCTGAGGCCAGAGCCCTCTTGACTCCCCCATCACTTCTATACCTGACCCTGACCCTTATATTTCAAAAAAGTTGTGGTTTGCTGCTGTGACTTCTCCTTCACTGCTCTGACCCATTTTTCTGACGAATTCTTTGTGCCGCAGTTTGTAAAACATGATTCTCTGTAGTTGGGTCCTGGACCCCTGACCTGAACCAACTGATTGTACTATGAGTTTAAGTGATTGCTCCAGTTGGATCAAAGAAGCAAAGAGGGCTCCTTTCATTCTCTGTCGACACTATTTCAACAGCTCTCTGTCAAATCACAGTGTCTCTATCAGGCAAAAGTGAAACTCATTAATTATAACATTTGTAATGTTCTTTAGAGTCTACAAAGCCCATATACACTCATCATCTTTTAATTCCTTCTACCAACACCATGATGCAGATAAGGCAGGTATTAGTTTTGTCTTAATTTTACATACAAGAAAGCTAAAGCCTACAGGGGTTAAGTGAGTTGTCCAAAGTTATACATTAAGCAAGGTGCAGGCCCGAGGTAAAATATTTGGCTTTTTTTAAATCAGAGGCCAGTGTTCTGGCTTTGTTTTTTGTTTTTCTTCTGATAACTATATGCCTGACCCGATCCATTCATAAAGTATATCAAAATGAGGGAAGACAGAGTACCAAGAGACATTTTTTCTTTTTTTGGGGGGGAGGTGGGGAGAGAGGCCTGAAATAACATATAGATAAATTGAACATAAATTTGTGAATAGAACTTTGCCTGAGAGAAAAACAAATAAATAAAACTGAACCCTGAAACTCTGTCACCCACATGTAGTTTTTATTGAAATGTTTCTGGGCCAACTTGTTGACACAGCCCAAGAAGGCAGAGTCACTAAAAGAGTGAATTGTTTAGGTGCATAGTCCCAACACATGGTATCCAGATCTGTCTCCAAACATTTAGGCTATGTTACCGGTTGTTAATATAAAGAATGTATACCTGAAAGGGCAAGGCGAAGTAGAGAATATAAAAGTCTAAAGGTGCTGATTTTTAAAAATTAAAGTTAGAAGCAAACAAACAGCTTTTGGGAGGTTACTAACAATTTGCCCATGACATTTCAGGTAACATATTTAAACCTTGATGATTCAAAATATCCTATCGACAAAACTGAAATAATATTGATGCAATAATCCTATTGTGGGGGACTTTAAGTGTGTTCTTTATTTCTTTATGAATAATTTATCATTTAAGGTGCTTTACAATAATTTCTGTTGATTTTCTCCCACAAATTTTCTTTAAGATGGTTAAACCATATTGTTAGGTGTAACATAACATATTTTGCATATATATTTATATAATTATGCATCTTCCACCAGTATTACCATCTCTCCAATGATAAGCAAACATTTCTATCATACCTGTATTATTGAAAGTCTTCTAAAGAGTCTAGGATTGCTTTCCTACATGCACATGTGTGTGGGCATGTGTGTAACAATTCTATATAATTCTATTAGGAATCTTATTTTAAAATAGATCTTTTAATCTTTCCATCTAACTGTTTTTACTAGATACATTTCTATCTATTAAATAAATTGAAATTACATATAATAGCTATAAAATTGGTAATGTATTGCTGAGTAAACCAAAATATGCTCCTCCCTGTCTTGATGGGCTATTAACTAGTACCAGGCACGGATAAAGTATTTGAAATACAAAGATGAATGAAATATGATCAGTTACTCAATTGGAGGACTCTCTTCCTGCCCCAAAGAAGTTCTCATAGTTTTCTTTCTTTTTTTTTTTTTTCTTTCTCCTTTATGGTTTTTGTTGTCTTTGTTCCCTCCAGGCTCTAGGAGAACAGTATGGTGTTTTGTGTGCACGTGTGTATGTGTGTGTGTGTGTTACGTTTCTGGCAGCTACCACCACAAATTCTTGTCCCCAGGGTCTTTCACCACATAAAACTGCACATATCTGGGATAGAGGATATGGCCTTCCAAGCTGCACACTCCTTGCTTGCTGCCACTCAAGATGTACAAATGACCCCTTTTCTATTGAAGCATTTTGCAAGTAAACATTATTGAGAAACAGAGAGATTTTCCAAAATAACTGCAGATGATTCTGGAATCTGTATTTTCTGGAATTTCAAGTGTGCATCAGAATCACTTGGGGAGTACCTTCAACATGCATATCCCTGGGGCTCATCCAGTATTTACCTAATCAGAGTCTATGGTAGTTGGAACTTGGGTATTCCTACATTTTACAGAAGCAACCTGAGTGAGTAAATATTGCTTTAAAATCTCATAATATAATCCCTAATTACAGATGGTAAAAAAAAAAAAAAAAAACTAAGGGATTGGTCTCTAAAGTAGGCTATGTATCTGTGTCTTGCTTGTGACAGGAATAAAATAGTCCAAATTTCTTTATGTTAATCTTTATCCAAAATAAATGGGCAATTAAAAAAGACTTCCCTGTTAAGGCTCAGATGAAAGATTATGTTAATAATACACACTAATGAAATAAATATAATAATAATAAAGGGAGAGCTGACGTATCTTCCTTAAGTATAAACTCCGAACTATACATCATAAAGTAAAAACAATGATGATCTTATCAGATATGCCAAGAAATCATTAAAAAATATTCAAATATTTCAAAAAGACCGTTTAAGATGTAAATTCACATCAGTGATAGTTTATGTTGCTGTTAGGTGACACCAAGTTGGTTCTGACTCATAAGCAACCCTATGTACAATAAATAGAAACCGCCCATTCCTGTACCATCTTCACAATCGTTGCTATGCTTGAGAACATTGTTGCAGCAACTGTATCAATCCATCTTGTTGAGGGTCTTCCTCTTTTTCACTGACCTTCTGCTTTACCAAGCATGATGTCCTTCTCCAGGGACTGATCCCTTCTGATAACATGTCCAAAGTATAGGAGATAAGTCACCATTCTTGCTTCTAATGAGAATTCTGGCTGTACTTCTTCCAAGGCAGACTTATTCGTTCAGGTATATTCATTATTCTTTGCCAACACCATAATTCAAATGCATTGATTCTTCTTTGGTCTTCCAGCTTTCACATGCATGACGTAACCCAAAAACCATGCTTGGGTCAGGCACACCGTAGTCTTCAAGGTGACATCTGTGTTTTTTAACACACTAAAGAGGTTTTTTGCTGCAGATTTGCCCAATGTAATGCATCTTTTGATTTCTTGACTGCTGCTTCCATGGGTGTTGATTGTGGATCCAAGTAAAATGAACTCTTTGACAACCTCAGTCTTTTCTCTGTTTATCATGATGCTGCTTATTGGTCCAGTTGCAAGGATTTTTGTTTTCTTTATGTTGAGGTGTAATCCATATTGAAAGCTGTGGTCTTTGATCTTCATCTGTAAGGGCTTAAAGTCCTCTTCACTTTTAGCAAACCAGGTTGTGTCATCTGCATATTCACAGGTTGTTAACGAGTCTTCCTCCTATCCTGTTGCCTCATTCTTCTTCATATAGTCCAGCTTCTCGGACTATACAGGCTGAATAAGTATGGAGAAAGGATACAACCCTGACACACACCTTTCATGACTTTAAACCAGACAGTATCCCCTTGTTCTGTCCAAATGACAGCCTCTTGCCTAGGTACAGGTTCCTCATGTGCACACAATTAAGTGTTCTGGAATTCCCATTCTTTGCAATGTTATCCACAATTTGTTACGATCCACACAGTCCAACGCCTTAGCATAGTCAATAAAACACAGGTAAACATCTTTCTGGTAATCTCTGCTTTCAGCCAGGCTCCATCTGACATCAGCAATAATATATCCCTGGTTCTATGTCTTATGAGTCCTGCTTGCATTTCTGGCAGTTCCTGTAGACATACTGCTGCAGTCACTTTTGAATGATCTTCAGCAAAAATTTACTTCCGTGCAATATTAATGATATTGTTCGATAATTTCCACATTTGGTTGGATCACCTTTCTTTGGAATAGGCATAAATATGGATCTCTTCCAGTTGGTTGGCCAGGTAGCTGTCTTCCAAATTTTTTGGCATACACATGTGTGAGCACTTCTAGCATTGCATCTCTTTGTTGAAACATCTCAATTGATACTCTGTCAATTCCTGGAGGCTTGTTTTTTGCCAATATGCCTTCAGTGCAGCTTGGACATCTTCCTTCAGTACCATTGATTCCTGATCATATGCTACCTCCTGAAATGGTTGAACGTTGACCAATTCTTTTTGGTGTAGTGATTCTGTGTATTCCTCCCATCTTCTTTTAATGTTTCCTGCATTGTTTAATATTTTCTCCATAAATTTTTTCAATATTACAACTCAAGACTTGATTTTTTTCCTCAGTTCTTTCAGCTTGAGAAATGCCAATGTGTCCTTCCCTTTTAGTTTTCTAACTCCAGGCCTTTGCAGAGGTCATTACAGCACTTTACTTGTCTTCTCAAGCTGCCCTTTGAAATGTTTTGATAGTTAATGGCACACTTTTTATCAAAAGTTAAATAATATTATTTATTTAATATTTATTTTATTGCAAATTTATATTTTATGAATGTTTTATAAAGTGCTTAATAGTACAGAAATGTATGTGAATAATTTCTAAATAAATATATACAGATGTATTAGGATGTTTTCAAATATTTTTTGTTCAGAGAGGTGTGCAGTTAGAAAAGTCTAGAGACCATAGCTCTAAAGGCTTTCTGCCTTCTTATTTTATGCATTTAAAAGACATATTCCTTCCCAAAGTCTCCAATTCTTAGGTGGGAGAGTCAATGAAAACAGACTAATTGAATGTGCTTTAATCTTAAATGAACAACTTGCAATTCTTTGGAACTCCTACCTGGGTGGCATGATTCAGGCACTCAGCCATGCCCAGAAATGCCTTCATCTTTTGCAGACAAATCTGTAAATGGCAAAATAATTATCTAAGTAGTGAATATTATTGAAGTATACAATGCTCTGAATGCTGTAATTGATAGCTGAAAATTGTGAGACTGCTGTTGTTAGGTGCCATTGTGCAACACTGTGTGCAACAGAACAAAATGCTGCCTAGTCCTGTGCCATCCTCATAACTGTTGCTGTGTTTGAGACCACTGTTGCAGCCACCACGTCAATCCATCTTGTTGAGGTTCTTCCTCTTTTTCGTTGACCTTCTACTTTACCAAACACGATGTCCTTCTCCAGGGACTGTACCTCCTGATAGCAGGTCTAAATTACGTGAGATGAAGTCTCGCCATCCTCTCTTCCAAAGAGCATTCTGGCTGTACTTCTTCCAAGACAGGCTTGTTCATTCTTCTGGAAGTCCACGATATATTTAATATTATTTGCCAACATCATAAGTCAAACACATTGATTCTTCTTTGGTCTTTCTTATTCATTGTCCAGCTTTTACATGCATAGCTAGGGTCAGGCACACCTTAGTCCTCAAAGTGACATCTTTGCTTTTTAATGCTTTAAGGAGGTCTTTTGCAGCAGATTTGCCCAACGCAATAAATCTTTTGATTTCTTGACTGCTGCTTCCAAGGACATTGATTGTGGATCCAAGTAAAATGAAATTCTTGACAACTTCAGTCTTTTCTCCGTTTATCATGATGCTGCTTATTGGTTCAGTTGTGAGGATTTTTATTTTCCTCATGTTGAGTGTATATCCATACTGAAGGTTATAGTCTTTGATCTTCATCAGTAAGTACTTCAAGTAGTGAAACTACTTCAATATTTTAATGGACATGTTGTGGCAGGCATTGTGGTAAAAGTTCATCAAAGGCAGTTATTATTATCTCTCTATATAAATGAGGGACTATCTATGTAAAAAAAAAAAAATTCATGTAGAGGGCACTAATTGCTTAGCAGAGTCATAAAAGGCTTTACAAGAGATAACATTTGTACAGGCCCTTGATGAATACACTGATGTTTGCTAGGTTCCTCCTGGCAAAGACACACTACATCAAAAGGGCCCTCACAAATTGGTTTCCAGAATTCACAACACTCTCTTTCTCCTATTCTTTCCTACTAGCTAAGTCTTACACTTCTTTATCATATCAACTTTTCTTCACTTATAACTCTTCCTTGTCCATTGAACTAAGTGCCCCAAAACAAAAATGTTAGTTGGTCATTTAATTATTTGTCCATAATCTCCCAACTCTGCTTTTGCTAGAATATAAGATCTATGATTGCCTTTACCTTCCAGGTCCCAAAGGTACATAAACATTAAAAAAAAAAAAAAAAAAAAAAGTTGCTTTCTATATATTATATATATATATAATTATCTGAAAAGTCTATTAAAGATTCTTGCAAAAATGTAAAACAATCCTATTCTCACCAAAATTTTTTTGCTTCTTTTAGAAAATATTTTTTTCATAAAAATGTTATTTGTATTAGTATATTTTGAGTTTACGATTATTATTTTCAAATGAATTAATATTTTTTTAACTTACTCCATTTTAATTTTTCCTGTGGTAGATATAACCTACAGAAATGAAAGCTTTTGGTGGTTCTCAACAATTTTTAAGAGCATAAAAATGTCCTGCAACCAAAAGTTTAAGAACTGCTGCTATAAATAAGGCAAGGGAGGGAAATCAATGGTAGCAGCTCTCCTTTCCTTTCTCAGATCCTAGCTTCGTGTTCATGGGAGGCGGACTCATTAAGCATAAATGACTTGGAATCAGATTAACCAAACTGGCCCTGAGTTCAAAGTTCTTCAGATTTCTAGCTCTGTGACATTAAGGGCCAACCTCTTGATGCTTCTAATTCTCTGTTTCCTCATCTCTAGCATGGGAATATCAATAATACCTGTCTCATAGAGTCTGTACAGAGGTGAACAAGAAAATTATGAAGCTTATGCTTCAAGTCCTGTGACTTGCACAGGTACCTTTCAAGGCCCTAGTTAATGAGTGTAGGACAATTCAAAGCGTTGAAGATTAGTCACTATTCAAAGACATTTGAAACACCTTGAAGTCTTACAGCTTTTATATGAAAACAACAACAACCACAAACTTGGTAGAGTTTCCTGAAACCTCGACAATAATCCTAAAAATTTATATGACATTAGCAATAACAAGTTATTCAATGGAAAGGGCTTTCCCTAAATTATCAGTAATACAATACAAATTTTAACCAACTTTGATAGAGAAAAGACTGATTTTTTTTTTCCATAAGCTTTCTGTAGGAAATAATATTACATAATTATTGTCATATGAAGAGGCATAAAAAGAATCATAGGAAGGTCAGTCTGGCCACATAGACAGTTTGGTCAGTCCTCAGAATGCTTGATGCTGTGATTACAAGTAGAAGAAGCCATTTAGTTCATCATAATAAAAGACGGAATTTAAACTTTTGAAAAATTAATAGAAAAAGTCATCTCTTTCCCTTCAGACTAAAATTAAATTGCATTTTTCTCTCTTGGGGTCCTTGTTTCTTCTTTACCCCAAGAAATGATACTAGATATGTCACCCTAAGCACAATTAATATAGTATAAAAATTTTATTATAAAATCTATATCACTAAAGCACATTTTCTAATGATGACCCATGTTGAAATGTGGAAAATGTCCTTGGTGCTATCAATCCGTAACATTGATAGTGGTTTTTACTCTAAAGAGTGGATCATGTTTGTTGAGAAAGGAAGTGCCAACTAACCAAAACAATATGTGTATTATATTACTCTTCACATTTGATGTTTGACAACAAGAAATGGTACCTACCCAAACCACAATATCAGGTTATGTATCCAAGTAGATTTTGTTTATTTGAATCAATATGCAGGATTGTGCACGTATATGGGTTTATATTACCGTAGCCACAGATGGTAGCCACTGAATACATGACATTTTACATAGATGCACATGTTTTCAATGATGTTAAACTTAATAATTTATGTATTTTTTTATTTAGCCCATGAGACTGAAAGGCAGCCAGAGAGAGCCACATCTAGAAATGTTGCTGATATAAACTAAATTAAGTTTAGTATAATATTGCACAAACAAAATGAAAATTAAAAATAAAACATATGTATCAAATACAGTTTTAGTACTAGTCAAATATTGTGGGTCATGGAGGTAAAAGTTATCATCATGCATTTACATTAAGTGATTAAAAGCAGAGTAGCTTCTGTTTAATGTCCCAGGGTACTGTCCCTCTTGTCCTCCTGAAGGATCACACAGCACTGAAAAGAAGAATACCCTTGATCCACCTGTGAAGAAATACAGACTAGGGGGGATACAGGATAACTATAAACATGCTGCATAATTAGAAAATAGTTCCCTGGAGATAAAGAATTTAAGTGACAATTGCTTTAAAAAGCAAACCAACAAATGCTCTGTAATAAAAATAATAACAAATTTCCTTACCTGAAATTCTTGGAAAGCATTTTCTTCTTCCAATTAATACTGAATTCACCTGATACTATATATGAATGAAGCGAAAAATGGATTGGATTTTGGCAGACCATACTTTCAAAGGAATTTCAGTTGCTAAAGCTTAGTATCCCTTTGGGTGCTCTCAGCATTTGTAGAAATTATTCACAAGTTGAGTTCTAAGTCTTTTCATATGTTACTATTGTAAATAGAAAGAATTTTTAATTCTTCATATGTCTGTAAATTAAACACACCATCTTTATTAATTAACTGCTTACTGATAACTGGGAAACAAAGTGACCTTAGGTATGTTCAACACATGATAATTGCGATTTGTAAAAATCAGTCCTGTATATCCCTTAACACCTGGGAGAACTGATCTTGTAATAATATTAGTAATAAAATCCTTAAAATCATTCTAATATATTTTGTGATAAACTGATAATTTATAACTTCTAGAATAAATTTGCAAGAATAAGAAGTTCTTATTATAATTGCTATAAATTGGTGGAAATAAAAAATACACATAAATAAATGATAATCTGTGTGTATTTTTAAAATAGTTACATAAGTTTATAAATTATATTTTAAAATAAAAACCTTGTTACCAGAGCAGAAATTTTAATCTAAAGAATTATCATTTTTTAATGATAATGAACTCATTGAACAAAGATTTGTTTATTCTAAGTACATAAAATTTTGATTTTAAGAGAAGGAATATTTTTCTCATGTATTTAATTAAACATACAGACAGTGCACACACACATATAATAAAAAATAGACTTTTTTTTTAACCTAAAGCCCATATCAAAGCAGAAAAGTAGAAGATACCATACAAATGCCATCTCTCTCAGAACAAGAATTTATTAGCCCTGAAGTCAAACTCACTGTTGTTTTTAGGCTTGGGGTTTTCCAGGAAACACAATTTTTACTCTATTGAACGGCTCTTCCAGTAGGAATTCAAGCATTACATGAAAGAAAATGCTCAGGCTTTCTACCTTCCCTTACAGCCATGGGCTGTACAGATCCTCCTTAAAAAGATACTAGCAAAGGAAACCCTGGTGCCGTAGTGGTTAAGTGCTAAGGCCACTAACCAAAAAAAGGTTGGCAGTTCGAATCTGCCAGGCGCTCCTTGGAAACTCTATGGGGCAGTTCTACTCTGTCCTATAGGGTTGTTATGAGTCAGAATTGACTCGACTGCACTGGTTTTTTTTTTTTTTTTCCACTGGGTAGCAAAGGAAAAGAGAAAGGGAAAATTGGGAATTAAACCAGGAAAAGGCCTTCATAGCGATTACCAAGTAGTAGAAGAGAATTTGAGAATAGAAGAAACAGAGTCAACAAATCTTTAGAACTAGTTCCCATTTCTCTGTATATTTTCATACATTTTTAGGAACTCACGCTCCTTATCGGCTCAATTTTTCAGAAATTCCCTATATTTACCTTTAAGCCTATTCATCCTCTTTAGTTAAATAGTATAGATGACTGCTCTGTGTGAGACACTGAGTTGAAACGGTAGGGAATTAGGAAACCTCCTAATCTCTCACTTCCCTAACACCACAGTTCCAATTTTGCATTTATTTGGGAGTTAATTTGATAATATCTGTCTCCCTCACTAAACTACAAGTTTCATGAGTTGAGAAACTATCTTTACTTATCATTTTATCCCTAGCACCTAAACAGTCTAACTCATAGTAGACATTCAATGTATATTGACGAAGGAATGAATGAAAGCAGAGGTGTCTATAACAAAATCCTTTGGTCTACTTCTACTGAACCAAAAAAACCAAAGCCGGTGCCGTCCAGTTCATTCCAGCTCATAGTGACCTTGTATGACAGAGTAGAACTGCTCCATAGGGTTTCCAAGGCACAGCTGGTAGATTTGGACTGCTGACCTTTTGGTTAGCAGCTGAGCTCTTAACCACTGTGCCACCAGGGCTCCAATCCTCCATAGTAAACAATGAGTCTAATAGCCATGCAGATCATATATTGACTCATACCTTAACAGTATTTATTGACAAAACAAATTAGACAGGCTAATGCCTAGGGAAGGCTTGCATAACAATTTTTGATTTATTGCACTCTGTTGCTCCAGAATAGATAAAACAGTTTTAATTTCTAAATATGATATCTTCAAAATAATCTTTAATCCTATTGAATGTCTATTTTTGTATTTATCGTGGATTGCTAATTAACTCTTAACCGTTTACTAACCTAAAACAAAGTACAGCCTATGATAGGATTTTATTCATTTCAAATCTATGTTTTGTGTCTAGTTATCTGGAATTTTGACCATTGTTCTCTTCCTATGTGAAATCTCCTAAGGATCTTAATGTGTTTATGCACATACAGATGACTTCCAACTAACTCTGCAGTGTCAAAAGATGGTGATTCGAGGAATTCACTAAAAGCATAAACTAAATTTAAAAAGAGAAAAAATATCTTGTACAGATATGGTAGTTTAAAAAAAAAAACTCCACTTTAAAAATCATTTATACTATGACTTAAAAAAAAAAAAAACCAAACCTACATAATGATTAATCAATATTCAGATAAGAGAAAGAAAGGCAAGGATAATCTTTAATAGATTATTTTATCATCCCAGGTGTAAAGATACATGTTTTGTGATCAAGAGGAAGGTTTATAATGATACTACTTAATTTGTTGAGTGTAGAATAGAATTGTACAAAAGTGGGTTATAATTCAGCATCTCCCATTAGTCATGTGACCTTAAGCAAATCATTTTGACCCTCCATTTATTCATTTGTAAATGAGGAGGGTGTATCAATAAATTTCAAGACTAAAGCTCCACAGTTCTCCATGGTAGTCCCAGGGGTGATCACTCCAAATGCTGGTCTTTTTTCAAATTTTTGAAAGGCAGATCATAATACATTGTAAATACTTCATAAGGGCTAATAATAACCAAGACAAAGATTGAGAATTATAGCAAAGAGTAGTTTTTTTTTTTTTTTTTTTAAGAAAACAAGCTTTAATTGATCTTGGTGAGAGAGAATTTAATGTGCAGACACTGACTATAAACTGTTTGGAACCTAAGAGCCCCCAAACTATTTGATTATTTATTATTGAATAAGTTTCTGTATATTGAACAGCGTGAGTTTTAGAGTTTGTACTGGTTGCTAATTTGACATAAAATATATATTTGGGAAAAAAGGAATAAAACATTACAAAATGTCAAAGCTGAGGGGAGGACAAGGGGATAAGATGAAGAGAGAAAGGGAGGTGATCGATAAGGAAAAACAATTGTTTGCTCTTAAAAGCTTTTAGGTAATTGATTGGGGAGAAACAGAGCATCTAATCAGCCATGATGCATTGTGATGGGCCCAGTCTCTCCCTGCCTGTCCTGCTCCCTCACCTCATCCCTTCAGAGGCCCCTTCCTGATGCACAAATACTGACTAGCATCTACTGATCAACCTGATTGTGTATGTAAATTGTAATGGCTATAGGTGGCAAAGAGATTTAGTACCGTTCCACCAGACTGATATATAGATATAGCTATAAATTCTCCCACACTGAGTTTTAAAATCAGCCATGCAATCATATCAGTAAATATATTTTGAGTTTGTTCTATTAAGGAAATTTCATGCTCAGGCTATTCATTACATTGATTTTAATATATTTTGTTGTTAAAAAAAAATATGTACTAAATTGAAGCATTGATCATATGCAATGTTGCAGCTTTAATCTGGAGCTAAATAAGACTAATGGGAGTAAAAGAGCCAATTGTCTTTGGCTACACTTGATTGAAGAAGCCCTGGTCGCACAGTTGTTAAAATGCTCAGCTTCAAACCAAAATATCAGTGGGTTTGAACCTACCAGCCCCTCTGTGTGAGAAAGATGTTGCAGTCTGTTTCTGCAAAGATTTACAGCCTTGGAAACTCTTTGAGGCAGTTCTACTCTGTCCTATAGGGTCACTATGAGTCAGAATTGACTCGGTGGCAGTGGGTTCGCTTTTGAGTATGCTTGGTTGGGATGTTCACATACCTTATACATTTTTTTTCTCAAAGGTACTGATTTCTCAATGTCTGAACCAGGTTGCCCTCTTTGAATCAACATATCTATATTATTTATAATGACACTTGGATTTTCTTTGGTATTTAAAGTAATAAGTGAACATAAGTGTGTGGAAGAAAAGGAGATAGCTTATAAGCGCCTTGGCTTACTTACTTTCTTTGTCACCTTTCTCTGCTCACATTTCCCAATGGCAGTGCAGGGTGAGACCTGATGGAGTAGGTGAAAGTGAGGGGTACTTATCCTCTACTCAGTAACCACTACTGCTTCTCCAGGCTTAGATTTCCAATTTGGGGGTTTTGTACAAGGGCTATGCTCAGTATGTATTTTGGACAAATGCCAAAATTAGGCCTAACAAAATCCAATTCTCACTACAATAGAATGAATTTCTGAAAAGCAAAAAAAAAAAATTTTAATTAATTCACTTCATTAAAAAATATGGTAAAATTTTAAAAGTTTGACATTTTAATGTAGTACTCTCTTAGCACAGCTCATAGCTTCCTTTACGACAATTTGCATTATCACATGGATTCACTTACTTGATGGCTGCTCTCACCATCTCAGGCTACCACGGAAGTTTAAAGTTTTTTCATAATACAATGATTAAATAAGACAAGCAGTATCTCAACGTGTTTCAATTTTTTTCTATGTTAAATTTTAAAAATTAAGCAAAGTTTTACAATTAATCCAGTTACTCGATAAGTATAACTATATAAACCAAATTTGTAAAGTTTTGTAATTAATAGTTATTGAACTTTTATGAGTTAGAGCATGCAAATTTGAAAATTTAATTTTAATTAATCGGAACACAGTATATTATTTAAACTATTACATGGAATTGAAATTTTTAAGATGAATTTCTACTTTGATCGGAAGAAACAAGTACTTCATCTAGCAGTGGACACCACAGACACTGACGATGACTGATTTATTAAGTTATTTTTCATCCTGCAGCAAACGGTTAAGAGAAAGTCCTATCTCCATGTTAGCTCCGGAACTTGGAGACTGGTAAAGATGCAATTTCATTGAGGGAATTGCAGCAATGAAAATTATTTGTAATCATTAAAATAAATTGTTACTGAGTATTTTCATAAAGTCAGTGTTATTGTCCTAAGTTGGTTTTATTTATATTTGCATATATCTAGTATTTTACACAATCACTTGAAAAAAAAAATCCTTAATCCTTGGATCTAGATAAATGGTAACAGAACAATGTAATAGGCATGTAAGATTTTAAAAAATAATATAAATAACATTCCCACCTGGATCTCAGCTTTCATGGAATACAAGTTTAGTTCAACACCTTTCCTGGAGTAAATAATCACTAAGGTCTTCGCAGCAGGTATCATAAGAAACACTTGTACTCTGAAGAAAAACCATTTTGATTTCTTCTGCAGTAGATATCTGCAAAAAGGCTGCTTTCTTTACAAGCAACTGTTGGATGTTAGAGTTTGTTATCTACAAATTACAGTGTGAAGATTTTTATTGAAGCCTTTTCAACGTATGAGAGCTGCTATTCTACTTTGTTGGAACACTTGCATAAAAAGATGCCAAGGCAGTTTCAAAACTCCTCTTTTGTGGAGCTTGGCTGAAGAAGAATGGTGAAAATATTCCACTATCTTTCTGCTTGTCACTGGTAATTCTGTGATTAAGAATGTGATTTCTAAATCAATCATAACGTTTGCCAGGTTCGTTATATTGTAAATGACAATTCTGTAACAGTTTACTTAATTTCCATTCTGTAGGTATTTCTTTAATAGATTCTATGTTATTAGTTTCATGAGACTAAGAAATTTGTTGGCAAGCAGTAAGGCAGAAGCAGAATTTATTGGATATGAATGACAATCTATTAATCATAGAATCATTGATCATGCATAAGTTCAGCTATAACAAAAATAGTGTTGAAGTAGGCATTCAGCAAATATCACCTTTGAGTCAAACACTGAGTATAAACCTTTAAAGGACTCATCTATTTACCCAGTCTTTGCTTGTTCAACCCCAGGCCAGCATCAAGACACACCCACATTCTAGTAAGGAAAAGCCATCTAGAAAACTGGCCATCCTTCCCAAATTTGATGAATTTATTTCATTCATTTTAAAATCTGACTTGTACTAGGGTTCTGCAGAGAAACAGAACCAAAAGATACATACATACGTACATAGAAAACTGTCTTTAAGGAATTGGCTCACACAACTGTAGGGCTGACAACCCAAAATCCACAGGTCAGGCAATAGGTTGAAAACTCCAACAGTCTTTGGTCCAAAATTGCTAGACTAAGTAGTGGAATGAAAATTCAAGAAGGATATCTATGTTACAGTCTTGAGGCAGAGTGCTCCTCCCTTGGATAACCTCAGTTTCTACTCTTAAGGTCTTCACCTGATTGGATGAGGCCCACCCACATTATGGGGAGTAATCTGCTTTATTTAAGGTCAGCTAATGTAAATGTTAACCACATGTCAATGCCTCCATAGCAACATCTAGGTTAGTGTTTGACCAAACAACTGGGCACCATAACTTAGTCAAGTTGATACATAAAATTAACCATCACATCACTTTAATCATTTGATCCTAAAGACACACCATTGGCACCTATGTGTATACAGTAATGGTGAAACTTTGAAAGCTCTTCCTGTGCTTCCCTGTTACCTTCCTGATCCCTTGGACCTTCTGCTGGTTGGCCCACAGTGCCCTGGCTTCTAGAGCCCTGGAATTTGTTTCAGAATTAATGCAGTGAAAAAAAAATTTGTAGAAGATGTTCAAAAATAAGATTATGCGGTAAGCAATAGCTTTGTTATCCAGATTTTTGCTGAAAGAGAATTGTGTATTTTTCCCTTCATCCTTTAACATGTTCAGAGCTGAGCTTGGCTTGCCAGACCAAAGAGTTTTACATAAAAAAAGTTATTCATCTTTGGAAATAAGAAAAGAAGGAAAACATTGGTGATTACTAGGTAACGGGAATTAGAAAAAAGAAGAACGTGGAGTAATCAGATGTATCTCGATTTTCTGGCCTGCTGAGAGGAGTCTGTTAGACAAGCCACCAGTATAAAGAGAAGCTTTGCCCCAAACCATGTATCCACCAGGGAACACTCATGTCAACTAGCTGGTATGCTCAAGAGAGGTGCTAAGATGTCCTTTTCTTCCAAAACTCTTAGTTCTTACAGGGCTCAGCTAAAGAGAGATAACTAAGAGCCTGGAGAAACTGCCAGAGAGGTTAAAAAGTCAAGGCAAATCACTCTGTATTGAAAGCTGCAGAAGAGCCTCCCTACACAAGTACCAGGTCACATTTTTGGGGGAAAAAAAAAACAAAGGAACGGCCAAATTGTCTCAGTCTGAGATGATCCAAAGAGACTGAACATTACTTAATGGGAGGGCTTAAATTACATATTTTTACCTAACGTAAGTAAGGGAAAAGGTAAATAAAGAGAAAGGGAGGTAAGAAAAAAGAGGGAATAGGAAGTGATGGGGAAAAAAGAAAGCAAAGGGAACATTGTCTTCTAATTTCCCTTTGGCTGTTACAACTCAGTAGAAAATTTCACAATATCTGTGAGTTTATTTCAGTCTGGAAAGTACCAAGAAATGCTGTAATACTGTACTAGAATTCCTACTGGATTTGGAAAGAATGAATCAGGGGTGGTAATAGGGAAAAAGGATGCTAAAAGGTCAGTTCCTAAGGATAGAGGAAGAAAATAATGAGTCAGAAAGGGAAACTAACACTGGGCCCAATGATCTTCTTACTTCCAAAAGCCTCAGTTGCCCTTTAGTCTCACCATGGCAAGAAGCGTCTTCTCCCTGATCTTAACAAAGATCAGTAACATGGAAGGAGAGGTACCCACACACATCACTGCAAGGAGCCCTCACATCATCTCAAATAGAAAGAACTAAAAATACCTTCTCCATAGAAATGTTTTCACACATGAACGTAGGTTGCATTGCACTAGCTTACATTTGGGGTCCTAACCACCAGATAAAATCTGTTTCCAGGAAAAATTAATTTCTAAGTTTAACCAAATCAATAAATAACTTCGGAAGGCTGTTTTTAAGTGGCTGGCAGTCTGTTTTTACCATATTAGATCAATAGCTGCAGCATGAAAGATCTATTCACTCACGTACTTTGGAGTAATGCTCAGTTGGTTTCAAATGCGTTTAGCAAATTGGAGAAGTCACTGCCCTCAGATGACTAAAGTGGAAACTGTCAATTAAGTAATAGTCTATTATAGCCGAGCGAGAGTCTGCCTATGCCAAATTCTGAATCTATTTTCTAAGAGCCCAAATGTTTTTAAAAGTATTCTTTATTATGAACTAGTTATATAAAAAGAAGAAATTTTACTTACCTCATATACTGTTGAATATCAATTATATAGAACATGTCATTTTCAATTATTTCTCATAACTGTACCTTTTCCTTATTCTTGGCCCATTACTTGAGTTCAGGTCCTTATTACCTCAGAATATTATAGTAATTTTTTAGAAGGATATCTTGCTTCTAATCCATGCTAGGTAGCGTTGGCAGTCTAGGCTTCTCAAAGCAAAGAACAGTGATATCACTACTCTGCTCATTTTTTTTTTTCCAATATCTCCCTCCAGCTCAATCTGTAAAGTCCCAGCTTCTTCATCTAGCATCCACAGCCTGCTCTGATATCATCCAATTCTGCTTTTTCAGTCTCATTTTCTACTCCTCAATTTTATAGACATTCGTTTCAGTCAAATTTGACATTTTCATGTTACTCTACCCACTGCCCATATTCCCTATCAGGGCTTTGTTCATTCATATTATTCTCTTCATGAAATAACCTCACCTTATGATCTCTCCCACCCCTGTACTATCTAGCAGCTCTGCCCTGTTCATCCAATTGGACCTTGCTGAAGATCCATCCTAACCGCATTCTCTCCCTATGCTATATTCTCCTCTGCACAGCTTCAGAGTGTCTCTGAAGTCCAATAGAATTTTATGTTCTCGCTTTTTTGCAATATTCCTTTCTGTCTTCAACAGCCTATGGCTAAGCTACAATTCTGGTTAAAGCAAAATTTCCCTTAATCAGCTCAAGCTCCCATGCAGGGGATCATAATTGGAGAAAACCATACAACACATCTGCACTCTTTTGGATATTTATTGCATACTTCCACTCTCTTGTTGGGCATTCATTACATACAACCTTTTCGGTCTTCACTTCAGTTGCTGGCCTTAATCCTACAGTGTTGAGAAAATAGAGGCATATGAAAATATAGAAAATATGGACAGCATTTTCCTGTACTATTTAAGCTATCTTTGTTTACTTCAAGATCATGAAGTTGTTCCCATGTTTTCTTCTAAAAGTTTTATTGTTTTACCTTTTGCTTTAGGATATCCACCTGGAATTTATTTTTGCTTACGGTGTTAGTAGAGTTCTAGATTCACTTTTATTTAACTTAGGGATCTTTAGCTGTCCTAGAATCTGCTGGTTCATTTTTACATTCAAAAGGTTAATGAATCCATTTGATTCTGACAAATGCTGTGAAAGAAAAAGTGCTAAATTTTCCCAATATTTAACTAAGTATTCTGTTCTAATAATTAATTACTGAATATTTATTGCTGTCTCACTAATTTGAAATATCACCTTTAACTATACACAAAATGTAAATAACATATTTGAGGTACAAATATTTTTATCTCAGCACTTCTTGGTTACCTCAGGACCCATCATTCACTGAGATACTAGTATTTCATATCCTGTGGATAGTCATGGAAACCCTGGTGACATAGCGGTTAAGTGCTACAACTGCTAACCAAGAGGTCAGCAGTTCAAATCCACCAGGTGCTCCTTGGAAACTCTATGGGGCAGTTCTACTCTGTCCTATAGACTCACTATGAGTCGGAATTGACTCAATGGCAGTGGGTTGGATAGTCCCTCATTGAAAGAAAGACCCAAAGGAATAAGATGAAACAAAAAAAGTCAACTTTCAGCTTTGAGATTTTTAAGCAGATTTCTTCAAATTCCTAGTAGAATCTCAAAAGGCAAGGCTTTTTATTTGAATAAACAAGTCTATTTGTTTATTTTTAAGTATTAAATTTTGAGGAACAAAGTATATGCCATAAAACAGATAAGAAAAGGAATAGGTGAAAAATCAGATTACCACTACTCAGGGACTATATGAAGTTTGACCATCCCGAGGAAACAGGTGTTGAGTTGAAGAAGTAGAAGAATTAGATTTTTATGGATTTCCTCCAGCTTTCTACTGTCTGGCAAAGTCTAGGGATGATAGAATTCCTTGTACATTTGGTAAAATGATAGTAAAGGAGATAAGTACCTTGTTTCTGTACCTCTGGAGCTAGTGACCTCACATTTGTATCCCATAATACAATGTGTAGAGTAAGTAGAGCTGAGGGACCTGCCTGTATAGCTACAGGAGGATGAAATAAATCCCACCTCCACACCCAAACCCCAATTTCTCACAGACCTCAGAGTATCATGGGTGAGTATAGCATGTAAAAACCTGAGAAAAGGCCAGTGAGCCCAAAGGAGCCTAGTGTTCAGAAAAAAGAGCAACCTGAGTGGAGTTTATGACTGGATGCTGTAACTGGACAATAAGTACTCTACAAACTTAGTGGGAAAAAAGGATACATTCCAGAAGAGGACTTTGTATTCATCTTAGTGCATGTCAGTGGAAAAAAAAATATATATCTTAAACAAAATATTCCCTTCCCTCCCTTCAACTTCTGGACTTATTTAAACCCCCTTCTAATTTAAATGATACCATTGTGAGAATGGTGCAGGACCAAGGAGTGTTTCTTTCTGTTGTACATAGGGTCACCATGAGTCGTAACCAACTTGGTGGCACCTAACAACAACAACAACACTGGAGGAAAGCAAAGAGTTGCAGGACCTAGGATTTGACTGTAACTAAAATTTTAGATGGCTGAAAAATCACTAATCGATTAAGTTTACCTGAAAAAACTAAGATGAGTTTTTGTTTGCAGGTAGAATGAGGGCATGTGCCTCTCAGTGACACATCTGCCCTTCTATAAGCTAAAAAAAAGAAAAAAAATTACTTCTCATAGTCCCTTGCCATCTAGACCATAGTTATGTTCAGTTAAGAGAAGAAACTGGCAGAAAATCAGTACACAGGAGGAGTATAATGCTGTATGCTTTGGAGTCCCATAATTTGGCAGGTGCTAGGAGTTCCTGGTAGTTGCAGGTGGGAGGTGGCAGTGTTGAGGTGTTTCTAGCTGCAGCATTGAAGACAGAGATAACACCGTTCGGCAGTCCCAGTCCTGGCCAAGGCAGCATATCTTAATAGGTACAGTTATGTACTGCAACATCATATCCAACAGTACAGTAGCTAGTAGACCTACAGACTTCCAGCCTTGGGGCATAAGCAGCATCTAATCTGTAGGTATCGTTCTCTTTCCCTTTCCTTTCCCTTTTGTTCCCCCTTCCAACACCCTCTCATCTAACTCCTGTGTATCAAATGCCTTTGGTATGAAATACTTGAAATGTTTTCTGCTTTTAAAACTGGACCCTGACTGATAGAGGCCTTGAGAAAGACTTTAAGTTGAGTAACAAAATAATAAAGTGACATGTACAAGTATGCTCATGTAGCCTTGCTTATAATACCAAAGTATTGGAAATAACTCATGGTCTCACAGAATAACATAATTAAAACAATGAAAGTAACAAAGCAACAGTCCCATGCAATAGAGAAGATGAGCCTCAGAAACATGCTGCTAAGTATAGAGCCACAGTTACCATTTTTATTGTTAGTGCCATTTACATATGGCTAACCATGCAATGTATTGTTTAGAGCCATGTGCATAGGTGAAGAAAAAAGCAAGACAAGATGAACACTAAATTTAGGATACAGTTTACCTCTATGTGGAAGCAGAGATTGAATCAGGGATCAATACGAAGATATTTCAAAGTATATATTTAAAAAGTATATATATTTATGCATACATATATATATATACACTATTATGTTCCATATATACACACATACACATGTGCTATTTTCTATATTTTAAATGCTACATAATAAAATAATTTTTAGAAAAGAAAGCATATATTTTCCACACAAGTTTGGGAACAGAAATCAGAATTTCTGTGACATATATGAATTATAACATATATCTGTCTGTTTTCTAGACTTCTAATTTGTTTTATTTGGTTATCTATTCTCTAAGAAGTTCCTCACAGTTACAATATAATTTCATAACGCTTTAATAGTTAATATTGGCACATTGTCATTTTTTAACATTTGTCATGATATAAATTCTATCCTGCTTGCAAAACTGACTTTCATTCTTAGGGATGACTTCTCTTTTATTCTTAATTAATGAAATGTTAACTTTTTAATTTTTTTAATATAATTTTTACTGTGCTTTAAGTGAAAGTTTACAAATCAAGTCAGTCTCTCACACAAAAACTTATATACACCTTGCTACATACTCCCAATTACTCTCCCCCAAATAAGACAGCCTGCTCCCTCCCTCCACTCTCTCTTTTCATGTCCATTTCGCCAGCTTCTAACCCCCTCTACCCTCTCATCACCGCTCCAGGCAGGAGATGCCAACATAGTCTCAAGTGTCCACCTGATCCACTTCTTAATATTTTTAATGGCTATGTTTTATGTTTTAAACTTAACTCCTCTTGTTAGAATTGCAAGTTCTAAATATAGTGAATTTAGAGATAATTTAAAAATCATATGATTATCATAGACTTTTAATATAGACACGCTTGGCAAACTCAAGAATAAAGATTTAGGAAATAAAAATTTGTTTGATGTAGGGAAAGATAATTTTACTGAATCAAGCAGAAAAAGACTGCAACTTGCTAAGAGTATTATAGTATAGTGATTCATTATTATTCACTAAATTAAAAACAAATAAAATTGAAAATCTGTTTTATAAATGAACTGTTTTATAAATGTACTTTGCAAGTGATAATTATAATGAAAGTATATCTGTACTTCAAGGGTCAGAATATTCATTGAACTAGATTGACTTAAAAGAACAAAATCATTTTTTAGCTAGTAATTTAGTAAAGCAATAGCTCTGTGTATTAAATTCAGCACTTTGGGAAACTGTGTTTATTCTGTTTGACCAAACCAAAACCAAATGACTGCCATCGAGTTGATTCTGACTCATAGCAACCCTGTAGGACAGAGTAGAACTGCTGCATAGGATTTCCCAAGCTATAAATCTTTATGGAAGCAGACTGCCACATCCTTCTCCCATGGAGTGGGTCTGGTGGGTTCGAACTACCAATTTTCGGTTAACTGCCAAGTGTGTTTAACCACCTCACCATCAGGATTCCTTTCTGTTTGACCTATAAGATACAATTTGGCTAGCAGCAAAAGACAAAATAGATAAATTGGACCTCGTAAAACTTAAAAACTTTTGTTATCAAAGGACTTCATCAACAAGAACCATTTATCTGTTAAGGGTCTAATACCCAAAATATATATAAAACTTAACAACAAAAAGACAAACAACCCAATCAAAAAATGGGCAGAGGACTTGAACAGACATTTCACCAGAGAGGATATTCAAATGGCCAACAAGCACGTGAAAAGATTCTCAACAACATTAGCAATTAAAAACCAAACCCACCGCTGTCAAGTGTATTCCAACTCATAGAGACCCTATAGGACAGAGTAGAACTGCCTTATAGGGTTTCCAAGGCTGTAAATCTTTACAGAAGCAGACTGCCACATCTTTCTCCCATGGAGCGACTGGTGGGTTTGCACTGCCAACCTTTTGCTTAGCAGTCGAGTTCTTACTGTGCCACCAGGGCTCCTTGATTAGGTAGATGTGTATCAAAACTGCTATGAGATACCACCTCACTCTTGTTGGAATGGCAATGATCCAAAAAATGGAAAATAGCGGATGTTGGTGAGGTTTTGGAGAAACTGGAACTCTTGTCCATTGCTGGAGGGAATGTAAATGATACAACCACTGTGAAAAACAGTTTAGTGGTCCCTCAAAAAGTTGAACATAGAACTACCATATCACCCAGCATTTCCAATCTTAGGTATATATCCAGAAGAAGTGAAGATAGGAACACAAACAGAAACCTGTATACTAATGTTCATTGCAGCACTTTCACAATAGCCAAAAGGTGGAAACAACCAAAATGCCCATCAATAGATGCTCACTTAATGCAGAAAGCAGATCCAGTCATATGGTAAATGTGTGATTTATATCACTTAACTTTTATTTTCTGTCTTTAAAATAATGTTAATGTACTTAATAATATTATTATTATAAGTTTGAACTAAGGATCTAGCAATCCGACCTATTTTAAATGTTTAATATTCATTGTTACTAAGTTATTTAAATCATAGTTTGCATGAAAGTCATTCTTTTGATTAGCAAAGGCCATTCCCTACCAGGCCTATCTCCATTTTGATATTTTAGGAAAACATAGTGGGCATTTTTTGTGGTATCAGAAAATTAAATATATCTCTGAATCATAAGATATAACACGCTTGTCACATCCTCATTTCTGAGAAACCAGAAAGGAAAAAAAAAAAATCTACAGACTAAAAATCAGCATTCTTTTAATAGCTTTATTATATATTTTACTTTTTTTTAATGGAAAGATAAGCGTAATCCTAGAGTGAACCAAATATTTGAAGCACAAATACAGTAGGGAAGGAAATCATAAACTTTCTCCTATTTGTGGAAACTGATGGTTAAAGTCTGTCCAAAATAAACCGGACAATTTAGGGGAGAAATTCTATCTAATGAATTTATTTGGAAGGCATTTTGATACTGTGTGTCCGAAATCGTGGGCTGTTTTGGAAAATTTTCATCCATTTGGGGGTTACTGATTTCATTGTGGCTAAGCAGCTGCTTATGACCTTGAACAAAGCAGAAGTCTTGGAATATCTTCCTGCTGTCTACTTGGCCCTGTTCTCTCCAGTCACCACACAATGCAGTATTTTCATTCCATTTGGAGTATACGTATGTTTGGCTTTCAGGAAATAACAGATTACTGTTGATTAGTTGTGAACAAATAAGCCACAAGAGGGCATATTTTTCTTGGTCTCATCACTTTATACAAATAAGGCTTGCCTCTATCAGGTATCAGGAATTTACCCCCTACTTTCTTTTTTTTTTTTTTTTTTCTTTTCTTAAAAGACGCTATGAGTTGGAATTGACTCGATGGCAATGGGTTTGGTTTGGTTTTGGTTTTCTTAAAAGAATACACTACAGCTAAATTATTCTGTAAGGGTGGAGTAGTGCTGATATGAAAATATTAAGAAAATCATGCTTAAAGATATTTTCTCCTTATATTTTTTTCTTATGTGTATATATTCATGTATATATATATAGGAAAGTTTATTCTTCCTTAAAATCCCTATTTGGAGATTGTTGATATAAATACATTGTTAAAAATCAAAAACAAAGAATCATGTATTCGCCTTTAAATTAACCCCAGTCTGCAGTAATTATGTGGACTCCTGTATCAGGCATGGAAAACTTTTCCAACGTCTAGTGAGTATTCATAGTCAAGGAGGTTTTTCTTTTCTGAGGTCTCAGGACTTGGGCCAAAGGGGCTGGGCTATGTTTTTATTTTTATTTTGAAGTGCATTCCTCCAGAATTTAATTATTCACCACACCCCAACCCAGCTAAACAAATATAACCTTAAGATTCTGGTTTAGAAAGGTTGTTAAAAATGGCTGATTTAAAAAAAAAGAAATTTAATTTTTAAGAAAAGGCTCTATAACAGAGAAGACTTCAAGGCAGGAGTCAGAAGGAGCTGAGTGGTCACTCCGTCTTCCTTAGCCTTGGTGTCCTCAGGTATAATATAAGGACTAGAAGGTCTCTGAGGTCTCTTCTAAGTCTGAATGCTTATGATTCTTTATGATGTTATAAGAGTTTAAACTGAAAGACATGAAGCAAAGTTCAAAGAGTTTTACATTCCAGTTAACTAACCATACACTATCTTTTGTCTGATGTTGAGAAACGGTACATTTACTTCTGAGGGTCCTTTGTACGTGTAATTAATACTGAAATAACAGATAAAAGTCAGGTGTGTTCTTGTCCACTAAACATATCTCACGATCTTTCTAACGATCCACTGATGAGTAGATTGCCATGATCAAATAAAACAGATGGAAAAAATACCTGAAGTTTATTAGGGAAAAATACCTGATAGACGATTAAGAGCTAGGTGAGCTGGTTTCAATTCATGCCATCACTTGTTCTAATTAAACAGAAACTAACATATGCCTCAATTTTCTCATCTGAGGATAACAACATTTCTTATCTGTCAGTACTGATATGTCAAAATGTGGTAGAACATGAATAAAGTAGTATTTATCATAAGGTAGTGAGGTTTTAAGTTTGACCAACCTATGACTAGTTTTATAGACTAGTTTTAATGAACACTGACTGGCTTGTTTTTATCTCCATTTTCCTTGTTTGCTTCTGTGCATAGAGTCCAACACAGTCTCTTTCATCTATTGTCTTTTTTTTTTTTAAATCAACAAATTTCCATTTGTTTTGTGACTCGACTGTAGAGAAAGAACTAGGACTATGGATTTTGTTTGAAAAGAACTGCAGGCTAGTTAGTACCTTCTGCTGAGAATGCAGCCAAATCCTCTGAGATTCTGCTAGATTTAAATTCTAAACCCAGTACTTATCTTTCTCCTGTCTTCTGTGCTAAGGTAGCTATATGCAGAGTTGGAGAAGCCTAGAATATGCCTATTTTACCCTTATCTATCTCTGTCCCCCCTGCCCCATGGCCCCCAACACAGATGGATGATTCTTGAAATTCTATAATTAGAACTTTATTCTCTGGCTTAATTCAGTATTAAAACATAATCCTTTGATGAACACATATCAACTACCGTATGGTCAGTGTCTTAGTTACCCAGTGCTGCTTTAACAGAAATACCAGAAGTGGTTGCTATGAGTTGGAATCTACTCCACAGCAATGGGTTTGGTTTTGGTTTTGGATGACTTTAACAAAGAGAAATTAATTCTCTTACCATCTAGGAAGCTAGAAGTCTGAATTCAGGGTGCCAGCTTCAGGGGAAGGCTTTCTCTCTCTGTTGGGTCTGGGAGGAAAGTCCTTCTTATCAATCTTCCCCTGTTCTAGGAGCTTCTCAGAGCAGGGACCCTGGGTCCAAAGGACGCGAGCTCCTGGCTCTACTTTCTTGGTGGTATGAGGCCCCCATGTCTCTCTGCTTGCTTCTCTCTTTTATATCTCAAAAGAGATAGACTTAAAACACAACCTAATTTTGCAGATTGAGCCCTGCCTCATTAACATAACTGCCTCTAATCCCATTCATTAACATTATAGAGGTAGGATTTACCGCACATAGGAAAATCAGATGACAAAATGGTGGACAGTCACACAATACTGGAAATCATGGCCTACACAAGTTGACACACATTTTGGGGGGACACAATTCAATACATGACAGTGAGTATGATTTACTCAGATTCTACCAGTGAATGCAAATGGAGGAGGGTGAGGGGTAGGTAGTGTTCCATAGAGGAAGAGCTCGAACTCTCAAGACAGTTTACTTATTTGATAATTTTTCCAAGCAAATAGGAAATAGTTGGTTTTCCTTTTTTTTCTCCTCAGACTTAAAGAGGCACAACAGTAGTAATTAGATAGTTCTACCTGATACGGAGCCCTGGTGGTGCAGTGGTTAAGAGCTCAGTTGCTAACCAAAAGGTCAGCAGTTCGAATCTACCAGCTGTTCCTTGGAAATTCTATGGGGCAGTTCTAATCTGTCCGATAGGGTACCTTTGAGTCAGAATTGACTCTGCAGCAATGGGTTTTTAACCTGATGAATCTCTTTCAGTGTAATTAAGGATCACTTGTTGAATCTTGAATAGTCACTCTTAGAGACAAGCTATATAGTACATTTTAGCAAAACTTAATGTGAAATGACCCCCCCACACTGGATTTTATAGCAAAGATTCAGATAGGGTATTAGTCTTTAAGGGCAGTTTATGCAAATTGCTTTTGTTGACAGTAAAGCTCAAGCTCTTAGTAAGGGTTGTTAAAAGCATTCTGGTGGAAAGTCTTATACATTTCATAGATTTTAAGAAATAAATTCAGTGACCGATTACCAACAAAATATCCACTTTTTTTTTTTTAATTAACTTATTTAACCCACAAATATTTGTTAAACACCTACCATATGCAAGACACTGGGGAAGCACCCTGAGGACTACAAGCCATGGACACAGCTGAGGCCATTCATCACAACTTTGAGCTGTGTAGTTGACTCTGTATGCTGTGTGCTCACAGTAATTAAAAGAAAGGAAGGCACAGAACCCAGGTTCCAGATGTTGTCTTCTCATGGTACATTCAGGATGCCCTAGGAAATGTGGTCTAAGTTTGAAGTCAAGACACAGCAAACTAAATCAGTTCAATACAAACCCATAGACATTATTTTAGGAGCTGGGGAAACAAAGAAACAAAGCAGCGAGCACTTTTGTATGGGATGTAAACACATGCACATCTAATTATGATACAACATAAAAAGTGCTCATAATACTAGTGAAACCAAAGTGCTTTGAGAAAACAAGAGGGAGTGATTAATTCTCTAGGGGCTTTGTGGAAAGGGTGAAATGGTAGCACAGTGGAGGTGTCATTTGGTTTGAAGATATTAAGCCAGGATTTAGACAGGAGGGAAAAAGGGGAACTCCAAAGTTAACCACAATTCTAGTTAAACACAATATTCTGGCCAATAGTCTGACGACAATGGGAATGGGAGTCTGACAAAATTATTAGAAAAACAACAAATAGAGAATTTTCAAAAAATTAAAAACTACTTATTGTGAACCCACCCTGTGCAAGGCACTGAGTTATACCATGGGAGGTACACAGAAATAATTTGTCCTTCGCATGAGCTTGCAATTGCTTGTAGGGAAACACACACACACAATTAGACTCCTTTAGCTTCTGTGGCCCTCAGCTCTCTGCTGCAGAGGGGAGGTGTAATGAAGAGACATCCCCCACTCAGTTCTTCCGTTGTTGCCATTGTCTGCTCACTACCCTAAAATCCAGATGCCTCTTGCCATTATCTAAGGGAGCTCTGGGACTTTACCCGGGTGTGCTCCCAAACCAAGCGGGCAAATGCAAGAATCTGAGCCTGCTGCTTTTCTATGGTTCTACCCCAACTCAGCTTTGTTTGGGTCTTTAAGGGTCAGGCGTGTAACCAGAGACACAGAGTCCCAACCACAGGAGTATCTGCCATGCAGCAAATAAGGCCTAAGCCTCAGGGGCCATCACTTGCATAGGCCCTTTCCATGTCCCCGACAGTGGCCCTACAATGAGTTCACATACGTTTTTGTAAAATTTGTTAAAGATATTTACGCATTATTTTCTCTTAAAGAGGATCTTACCTCCAAATTGTGTAAATTTCAGGCGCCACAAAACGTGGCTCTGCCCTGGTCTCCGTATACGGATTTCCCATTGTGGGATCAAGATGTGCACAAACCCACAAAAGAAACTTCTGAAGCACGGGAATAGATGGAACACCTCAGTTGGTCTGGTGTGAGAGAAAAGCTTACATCTTGGCTCTTTACTGGTGGGGTCTTTCCGGGGTGCTGGCCCCTTAATGGAGGGCTGGTCCCCCATCCCTATCCGTGCTTTTCAAAGCCACTAACAGTGGACCGTGGAATGAAAACGTCCCAAAGTCAAAGAGGCTGCTTTACAGACAGGGTGCCCTGTCCGGAAAAAAAACAGCCCTCAATGTGGCTGGAGCTACCTCTAAACGCTGACTGCTGACAGGGACGGACTTATGCACACTCCCGAGGACTGGCGTGCTCAACACAAAGAGGGACCGGAGGCAGGGGGAGGAGATCGGAAGGGAGAGGTAATCCCCGGTGTTCTGATCATCCCCTTTTTAGAAAGACTGAGTCTCTCCCAGGACAGCTGCTGCGGTCACACCACAAACTTAAAAGCCGCCCTCCCGCTCGGAACGTGCCTTTCCTCACCACCCTCGCCTCCCAAAGCTCCAGCTGGTGCCTCGCCCGCCACCAGTTTCCACACCGCGCTCGGCGGCGGCAGCGCCCCCTGTCTCCTGGCCTGGCCTCTGCGGCCACAGCCCCGCGCTCCGCCAGGGCCGCCGGCGGCTCCGCGGCTCAATCAGGGCTGTCGCTCTGAAGAGCTCGCGCCGGGACCCCGGCTCGCCGCCTCGCTCGCCTGCCGTCTACATCCTCTTCCTCTCTCCCTGGAAGGTCATTAGGGAAAGAGAGAGGGAGAGAAGAGTTCAGAGAAGGTTGGTTTCGGGTCACCTGCTATCCCAGGGGGAGGGCGCACTGGGGACCCTTGGGTGTTAGCAGGAATGATCAAGTTTGGGAGTGGCTGGGTGTCCGAAGTAAGGATGTGGAGGGACAAGGAGATAAGGAACCGTCTCGGAACTGAGAAGGCATTCGGGAGCTAATGGGGAGTCTGCGCGCGGGAGAGCGGACGGCTAGTGCGCGCGGCGCCAGGGACAGCTAGTTCCTGCCCTGGCACTACCGCTGCCGGAGGCTGCTTCTCTGGAGCCTCCGCCTGCTAGCACCGCGCGAAGTTTTCCTTCCGAGACGTACCCAGGAACTTCGCTTCCTCCCTCTTTTCCTTCCTCTCTCTGAGACCAAGGTGGCGGAGAGCGCCTTGTGAACGCACCCAGTGGCTTCCGCCGGCTGCAGGTTCACTAGGAGACACGTTGGCGGGGACCGTCAGGGGAGGACTTGACCAAGGGCATCTGCGCCCTCCCTCGCTCCTTTTCGCGTTGGGCTGGGGGAGGGGAAGGGGAGAGCGTAGTGGTTGTTTTTTGTTGTGAAGCTTTTGGGAGGGGGGTGGGAAGGAATGGGCGACGCCTTTTTCCTTGCTCGGGAACTGCGACGCCGGATGGAAGTGTGCATCCTTCTAGATCCACAAGGGAAAGTTGGAGTCGGACACCAGCCGCAAAGCTCGCTGCTTAGGGAATGCGTTTATGGCAAAACGCGTTCTCGCTGGAGCGGCGGAGCCCTTTGATATCCCTCGGCTTGACTCCTTCTGGTAGAGCCCTGATTCGACTCAGGCTGGGAATTTCATTCTCCGTGCGGCCCCGCGGTGTCCCTCCTGTCTTCCTCCCGGCACGCTGGAGTTGACGCGTTAATGGGCTGCTCTGCAGCGCTCAGCACTGGCTAGTTCTCCTTCCCCGGTAACTTGTGTTCAGCCTGTGAGCTGAGTTGCCTTACTTCCTTCCAGGCGCGCCAGAGGAGACTTGACAGAGGGAGGAGACGCAGCGCTCTCGCCGGGCAGGATGGACTCGAGGGGACGGAATGGGAGCCAGAGGTTCTCCTTTTGGGGCCTCTGGCGCCCGGAATTCCGCGTTATGGGGGTCTGAGTTAAATAGGCGAATTTTTCGCCGTTTAACCCAGAGCGAAGTCAGAATAAGAGGCAAGTGTCCCTGCATGGACTCTGTCTCCACCAAATCCTTTCCATCCATCCACCCCTTAGCTTGTCAGGACGTTTACAAAAGTAAAAGTTTAGCTGGATGGAAAAGGCTTCTCTGCCTGAATGCGTGTGTGGGGGGGGGGGATTCCTTAATGGGGAGGAATAGGTTGGGGGGGGTAGAAGATACGGGATGAGACCCCTCCTGGTAAGGTCCTGCTACTATTGTGTAGCCGTGGCAACCGCTAAGGCAAGAACGGCCAGAGCTGTCCCGGTTCCGCAGGTGGCAAGAAAAATGTGAAGGGTGGGGAAGCGAGAGAGCCGCATGTCCTCACTCCAGTGATGCCTTAGCTTCTCCGCTCTGACTCTGAACCAGACGGCGGCGAGGAGGATGAGCAGGAAGGGTTGGGGCTGGGAGTGAGCTGCCCTATCCGCGAGTTACCTTAACCCTCTCCAGCCTTGGAGCTGCTGAGGCTAGCCCCAGCTGCTAGCGTTAGCGAAGGAAACGTCGTTGACAGGCTACAAACTGAAGGCACAGGTCAGGGAGATGGGAAAAGACCTTGGCCCTTGGAAGGATAAGGCCAGGAAATACAGGAAGGTGATGTGGACGAGATAAAAAAAAAAAAAAAGGGGTCAAGAGGTAGCTGAGAAACAGTAGAACAGTACTGATTTAGACTGCCAGCATTTCAAATGGAATTTGCCAATTTATGAAATGGAAAATTGGAGGAGAAGGAAGGGAAATTTAACAAACACCTATTGTGTTCCAGGTGCCCAGGTGCTTTGTACATTATCAGGCTTCCAAACCAAAAAAAAAAAAAAAAGACAGTTGCCGTCGAAATACTACATGAATTACCATTATTCTCCTTTTTTTTTTAATTAAAAAAAAAGGCTAGAAATGGGCAGTGCCTCATTTTGGCTTTTATGATCTTAACAAAGAATGATAAGTTTTAAGAATCATATTGATAGTAAAGTGGGAAAATTAGGTATCCTCATTTTAGAGATGAAAATATTTAGATTCAAAGCTGTGAACTGACATGTCCAGAGATAAGCTTGCAAGGGGCAGGGCTAGACTGAGGCTGTTTTACTTGGATGTAGGTCCCCTTTCAGGGATTTCAGGCAACTTCCCATGATCCCACCTAACGGGAGGCCCTTTCTGAAGTCAGTCCCCATGCTGTGCATCTATCTGTTGTAATTTATGTATTATCAACTCCCAAGAATTTAAAAGGGATCCGTGATTGAGGAAGGTATGGACCGCATCAAGTCTATAGGCTTAGAATCACATATACTCAACGGGTAATTAATAATCTATACTTACACAGGTTTTACTATACCTTGTAGGAATTATTAATGTCCTAAATAATGTATGTAAAACAAAACAAAGTAGAAAGAACAAAACTTGCCAAATAGCAACCCCATGGCTGTGTTGAGAAAATTTCCTGAAATTAATGAAGTTTTCCTTTGTTTACTTCTTGCCTTCATGACCTGAGTATTTGAAAACTTTGTATTTTGGTCCCACTGGTTCACCTTTGGAGCCCTGGTGGCATAGTGGTTAAGAGCTTGGCTGCTAACCAAAACATCTGCAGTTCAAATCCACCAGCCACTCCTTGGAAACCCTGTGGGGCAGTTCTACTCTGTCCTATTGGGTCACTATGAGTCTGAATTGACTCAACCTCAATGGCCTTGGTTTCGTTTGTTTGCTTGTTTTGGTTCACCTTTATAAGAGTTTGTTACCCATTCACTGAGGAAGAGTAATGGTTTGACTCCTGTTACCTTCTGGCTGACTCTCCTAGAGGGAAGATCAAGGAGTAGTGTCTGGCAATGCAAAATGTTTTGGAACTATCAGGAACCTGCAATCAACAGGAGCAGAAACTGTTAGAGAAGTTATGTGGCTTTTCTTTTGTCTTCTACCTAAATTGCCTTTATAGTCTTAGCTAATTCATTTGCTTTATATTTTTCAGCGGGAAAAGAGCACATAGAAAAACTGAATTTTTAATGTCTTTTTTTTGTGTGTAGAGAGGGGTGGTAAGCGTAGTAGTTGGAATCATTTTTGGTGACAGACAGGGCCAGGGGTATAAACTATTAGAGTGCAGAGGAACCGCATCTTCTACTGTTTTCCGAGTGATATGCGAACAGATCAGGCAATAGTTGGAAACCGAATCACTGGACTGAATTCCTGTTCATGTCTTCTTTTCTTAAACTAGGAAGGTTATTGTTTGGGGTTAGAATTAGAAAATTTAATGGTACCCAGTTCTTACTCCTCATAATTGTGTTCTCATTCCGTCGTATATGTGTTTCTTAACTATCAAAAGGTTTATCACAGGCCCCAAGGTGTCTCTGAAGATGTCTTCTGGAATTGACAGACATCTCTGTGGCCTGGTGTTTGTGTAGACTTACCAGGCCTTGATGGAGTTACTGGGATAAATAGCCCTCATTTCTGTGATACATTTGGAATATCAACTTTTCAGTCTCAAGGAAAAATTGTTCCAATGCTTTACTAGAGAAGCCAGTTCTCACATACTGGTAATGGTTTAATGATTATTAATTAGTGGGTCTTCAGATTGTTTGATATAGCTTCATTGTTTTGGGAAAAACAAGTGTACGCTCTGACTTTACTGTTCTCTCTTGGAGGTATAATGCTATAATGGCTTATGTTCCTTGGGAAGCATCCTTGTAAATTAATGTTATCTTTCATAAACTAAAGTAACTATAGCTCTATTTTGAAAAGTTCTTATTATTCTTTCCATAAACACCTGGAGCTATATGGATTACCCAAGTAAAATAATAAATATTTTAATACCTGATAACATATTCTTTCAAAGGAAAAATATTTATTTTAATTTATATGTCTATAACACACAAACACATACACACTTACAGTATAGACCCAGAAATTGGTCAGTAGTATAATTGAAGCCACCTTCAATGAGTTAGATTACGTTTTCATATTTGTAGAATAAATAGTTTTATGGAATACTGATAATGACAATATAATAATGATTTCCCATGGGCAAAACTTGCTAATTGCTTTTCTTCCCACCTCAAAATTTGGTAAAAAAAACAAAAACAAAAAAATCCCTTCCTCCAGGAAACCTTGGCCAAAATCTCCCTTTATTTTTGTATCTTTATCATACATTTTTCTAGTACGTATCGTGCAAGCTAACATTCTAAGTGTTCAGTCATTTATTTTCTTCTTTGTTGTTGTTCATGATCCCTGACTAGAGCATAAGAACCTTGAGGGACAGAATTGTCTTCTCTACCTTTTTATACCTTCAGGTTAGAACAGTGTCAAACATACTCTATATGCTTAAGACAGAATGAAGTCTAATTAAGAGTGATTTTGAATTTCTTAACTTCCTAAATCAGACCAGACTAAACATCTTTGGTTTTATGCTTAAATCTGAGATCTTAGCAAGGAGAGTTTTTTTTTTTTTTTTTTACTATGTGAATTTTACCCTTTCATGGAAGCTGAGGGTTTTATGACAGCGTGGAGTGGTATAATGATCATATAAGAAAGTGTATGTAAGAATGCTTTGTAAAAGTCACATGGTACCAAAAGTTATTTTTATTCTTAAATTTTTTGTTTTACTTTTTACAAGGACTCAGTTAATAAAAATGAATGTCTACATCATCTACGTCCACATTGATTTGACTTAACTTTAAATACCTAAATAATAATTAGAAAGAACAATATAGCCAAAGAGAAATTCACAGTAAACAAATAACACATATAAGCAACTGCAACAACTTTGAAATTATTTTGAAATTTCAGTGTTAGTCCCTGGGCGGTACAGATGGTTAAGTGCTTGACTACTAGCTGAAAGGTTGCAGGTTTGAACCCACTCAGAGGTGCCTCAGATGACAAGCCTGGCAATCCACTTCCGAAAGGTCATAGCCTTGAAAACCCTATGGAGCCACTCTATTCTGCACGCATGGGGTTGCCATGAGTCAGAATCGACTTGATGGTAACTATGAGATATACTTAAATTATATATATACATATATAATTATATACATATAATTATATATACATATAAAATATGAAAAACAGTTATACAGTTATGTCCTTTTAAAAAGCTGGTTTATGTAATGAAGTATACCGCCCATGCTTGGATTTTAAGGACTTTTAATCTATTGTTATTAATATTTGATCATTTATGTCCATATTAATAATGTTTAATTTCTAATAGTCATGAACCAGGACATCTTTAACCAGCTTGTGAACCTTAAAATTTACTGTTTGTTTATTCTTTGGCAAAACTCAATAAGCTACAAATATCAACCCCTCTCCTCTCCAGAAACCATGTATAAAAGAAGCCAAGACTGAAGTGACCCTAGCATTCCTAGACATCTCTGAGTCCATTTGAATCTGAATCTGTTTCCTCATACTTACCACATCATGCTTTTACAGATGTGGTGTCTTCTGCTTCAGGTATTAGAAATGATTTACTGTATCTCTCTTGTTTCTTTTGTAGGCTATTTAACTTAATTATTCTAACATTTTATATTTTAAGACTGGTAATTTATAGTGTATTCTGTTTTCATTAAGAAATCATGAGGAAAATGGTAAATCTTACTATATATTTTTTCTAGTTAAATAGAATTAAGCATCACTAAATGGGACTGTTGCTACTAAGAAGAAAGTAAATAAAATTAGCAAAAAAAAAATTTAATTATCAGGTATCTCAAAAGATACATAGTACCATTACATTTACAGAAAATAAATAAGGTAATATGAGCCAAATCAACAACAACAATAGATATATGAAGGTGACACTATTGATTTACCATCAGATAAATATCTAACTTGTTTTTTGTATATTAATTAATTATAGATTTTACTCGGTCTCCTTTTTAGTCAATCTTTTGCTTATCTTATATAGCTTTGAAGGATTATGGTGTCGTATTTGGTCCACAAATAAGCCTATCTTACTGGGAGCAAAATAACTGAATTAAACATGTATATTTTTAAGTATGGCATATTGCATGGCAGAAATTAGACTAATAAAATTGCTAAGTAGAGATATTGCCTGGACCTCTCTTAGTAAAGATACAGGAAATTGTGTAATCCATACATTTATTATCTGCATGTATGAACTACTTGAAAACTGTCCAAGTTAAAAAAAAAAAAGTGCTCCTTTAAGTTGCTTAAATTTTCTCCCTGAAGCCTTATTTTACATATTGTATAGATAGCTGGACCCATGCATAATGCTGTCATAATCTCAAATAATTTTGAATAATCTGGTTTTCTTTGATGGGATAAATAAAAGCAGGGCTAGGTTTTTACACCCTCATATATTTTTAGATTTTTAAAATTTTTATTGTAAAGGCCAGTTCATATATATTAAACTCAGACATACTGGAGTTTTATTATTTTTTGTTGTTGTTGTTTTCAGACAAGTATTTGCTGGGCATATCTGAAGTGCTTGCTTTATGGAAGAGAGAAGTGTTTTCTAAGGTGAAAGATAATTTCTTAGACTATTGTCATGGATTGAATTGTGTTCCCCCAAAACATGTGTCAACTTGGCCAGGCCATTATTCCCGTTATTGTGTGGTTGTCCTCCATTTTGTGCTTTGATGTAATTTTCCTATGTGTTGTAAATCCTAATATCTGCCTGTGGTTAATGAGGTAAGTTTAAAATAGAAAAAAAAATATTAAAGAGGAATAGGCTGGTTGTAACACCATTACTCAGATCACATCCTTGATCACATGTAAGGAGAGTTTCCCTGGGGTGTGGCTTGCATACTTCTTATCTTACAAGAGATAAAAGGAGAGAGAAGCAAGCAGAGAGATAGGGACCTCCTCATGCCACCAAGAAAGAAGCGCTAGGATCCAAGCTTTGGACCCAGAGTCCTTGTGCTGAGAAGCTCCTAGACCAAGGCAAGATTGATGGCAAGGACTTTCCCCAAAAAGTGGTGGAGAGAAAAGCCCTTCCTTGGGAACTGGGACCCTGAATTCGGAGTTCTAGCCTCCTAGACTGAAAGAATAAACTTCCGTTTGTTAAAGCCATCCATTTGTGGTATTTCTGTTATAGCATTGCTAGATAACTAAGATGACTATTATAAAATAACCTTAGACATATTATTTGAGAAACTCCCAATTTTGAGAAAGTACACTTCATTTCAAAGATGGATATTCAGAACTCTCAGAATTATTAGTTTACCTGTTTACTAATATTGGGTCCATAGACATTGATCCTAATTTGAATTCAAAAGCAGGTACAAATTTTTTGTAGATATTTTATTTTTATAGTAAATATTTTCATTACAGATTAAGTGCATGCTCATTATTGAAAAACTAGAAAATGTGTATAAACACAGAGAAAAGAACTATCAGTAAAAATTTATCCATAAATTTACTACGTAAAAAGATATATGTTCATTCTTGGCTTAGTTGTGATCTTTATTTTAAAGGTAAAATTTTTATTTGACACCTACCACCTAGATCTTGATTTCTAATATCAATCTCTATTAAAAGGAACCAGGGCTCACTGGAGAAATGCTGATTGTTGGACTGGCATAGGAAATATGCAAAATGAGCCTGGAGCATCTTGCAGTTCCAAAAACGCAAGGAAGAGGTCAAGATACACACACACACACACACACACACACACACGCACTCACAGTGACAGGGATATGTCGGGGGACACAACTAAACAAAATGTCTCCAGAAGACCAAAGCTAGAATACTTTGAGCAACAAGATAAAGCAGCATTGGATTAATATCAAAAAACCAAAACCGTTGCCATTGAGTTGCAACCCCATGGGACTGAGTAGAACTCCCCATAGGGTTTCCAAGGCTGTAAATCTTTATGGAGCAAACCACCACTCTTTCTCCTGTGAAGCAGCTGGTGGGTTTGAACATCTGACCTTTTGGCTAGCAGCCTAATGCTTAACCTCTGAGCCACCATGACTCTTCTAGTAACACTGTATGTAAAATAAATATCCATTAGTATGTACTGAAATAAATGAATGAGTAAATAAATTCATAAATGATAGAGAAGAGACGTATCTCCTATGAAGAAGAAATTCAAATAATTTATGTAAATACTCCTCCTTCAAGGAAGGGGAATGTAACTCTATTCCTCAGATGTGACTTCCTTCCAAGAGTACAGCAGTATGGAAAAGGGGGAGGAAATAATAACTTTACACTGGAACAACCTTGCAAACAATACCTCAAGATTTCAGGTGATAAAGGTCAACAGCAATATTCATAAATCATGTTGAGAGATAATCTGTAGCTTTGATATAATGGGATGAAAACGGCATTTTGTCTGTGTGATCCTCCTTTCAAAACCCAGAATCAGTCTTAAAAAGCAAAAAACAAACCCATTGCCGTCGAGTCAATTCTGATTCAGTCTTACCACAAGGGGAAAAAAACCCCCACAAATTCTATTAGAAGGGAATTCTACAAAATACCTGACCAGTACTTAAATCTGTCAGGATCATCAAAACCAAGGAAAGTCTGAGAAACTGTCACAGCAAAGAGAATCCTAAGGAGACCTGATGAGTAAACATAATGTGATATCCTAGATGGGATCCTGGAACAGAAAAAGGGGAGCTTTTTATTGTGTCTTCTTCACCCCGGTAGTGAAGGAGAGATTCCTGCCTTGGGATTATGGAGATGACTGAACACAAGACACCTGAAACTGGACAGATGAGATCAGCAGCAGTTTTTTAATCACAAATACTCACAGCCTGAGGAAGAACACTGTGCACACGGGGCCGTACAAGGGATGCACTTGGGAACAGACTGAACAACCGGAAGTTGTGGGAGGCAGGATTTGTAGTATCAACAGGGTGGGTGACCCCTGGTTCCAATGGGAGGGTGTGATTGGCTTTTTGAATAATTCCGTGACTGGCAACGAAATGAAATCACTACTCAGTGCTAAGTACAGAAGGTTGTTTGACTAGGGGACCTTATTCATGAGAGAAGAATAGGAAGGGTAACTTGAAGCTAGGCCATTTGAGACCCTCTCTTTTTTTTTTTTTTTCCTATTTCACTAGCTGTTGAGGCAGCACATAATATTGGGCCTCAGTTTTAGCCCTCATACCACAGGATATTAGGTAAAAAAACTAAGGAAATATGAATAAACCATGGACATCAGTTAATATTAATGTGTCAATATTGGCTCATTATAACAAATGGATCATATAAATGTAAGATGTTAATAATAGGGAAAGCTAAGTGTGGAGCATTTGAGAACCCTTTTGTACTATCTCTTCAATGTTTTAGTAAATATAAAACTGTTCTAAAAACAAAGTATTTTTAAAAATTATTTATTTTATAGGGACACTTGGGGTCAGTGGCCAAAGCCTCTGGGTTGAGAACCAATGTACTCCTGTTGAAAGCAGGGGAGACAAACTAGCCACCATGGCCAGTAGAGTAGTAGCAGTTGGACTGACATTGCTAATGTGGGATTTTCATACCAGTATGTTTTGCAAGGAAACCCTGGTGGCATAATGATTAAGAGCTACGGCTGCTAATCAAAAGGCTGGCAGTTCGAATCCATCAGGCACTCCTTGGAAACTCTGTGGAGCAGTTCTGCTCTGTCCTATAGGGTCGCTATGAGTCAGAATCGATTTGATGGCAACAGGTACGGGTATGTTTTGCAAAGCATGGAGCGTGTGGAGCCTCAGCTTTTCAAAGTCTACCAAAATCTGCCTTCAGTGGTGGCTATTACAGAGGTGGTTTTGAATCCAAAATGCAAAACAAGAAGCAACATTAATACTGGGCATTAGCCCTACTGCCAATAAAGGAAAAATCAGAGATGCTCATCAACATATTATGCTCTTAAGTCACCCAAAGGAGGGTCTCTTTATATAGCAGTCAAAATCAATGAAGCTGAAGATTTACTAAAAGGTCAAGCTAAAAAATGAAGTAAATGTATAATGAATTTTTAGTCCATATTAGTTCATGTATGTGAGTACCAACTTTTTATGATAAATGCCTCAAAGCTTAAAGGAAAGTTGTATTCAAAAGCACATAGATTCACTATAGTGAGAAAGTCTATAAAAGGTGAATCATTCCCTGGTGAGCAAGGTTAATGTCTTCCAAATGAATGCCTGCTTTATTTTTATAGTTCTAGGTTATCACCCTTCTGCCATTAGTTTTGATACCAAATATCAGATTTTATCATAATGAACAAATATTGTGAATTAGCTATTCTCTTAATTACTTATTTTTAAAAATAAAAAAGAATATGTGAATTACAGGTAGTCTCTGACTTATGACAGGGTTCTGTTCCAATGACTCCTTCATAAGTCGTTTCTGACATAAATCAAATAACTTTTTTTTTTTAGTTTTCATTATTATTGCCTCTTATGATCAGTATCTTTATAAATCCCATCTTAATTTGTCTTTGGGGGTTGGAAACGTTATATATAAACTTACAGATATAATGACATCAGCAAATTAAGTGTCACAATATTGTATGACGTACACACTACTAATGATGAGATGTACCAAAAAAAAAAAAAAAAGTATGGTCATAAGTATGGTTCCTCATAACTCAAATGCATCGTTAAGTCGGGGACTAAAGAATCCAGGTTACCATTATAATAGGCTCTGATGCAAAGAAAGCTATGTATTAGTCATGTGTTCTAAATCAATCTTAAATATTAAAATAGAAAAGCAAATCTTTTTTCTACTCTGCCTGTGCTATTTATTGATATTGACAAGATCCATTATCAATGCCAGATGTCTTCAGTTCTACAGACTGATTATGCTTCCAAAATTCTTGCCAAATCGACTAGATGACTACTTATTCGTTTTTTCTCTTCTTTGAATCTCAGGGATATTTTGTACATTAAATATTTTAAAGACTGTTTCCCATCAAATGTCATATTTGTCATACACATATCACTTCTATTTTGAAAACTAAAATTATACCTAGGAGACCTCTACCTGTACTCCTTCCACCCAAGGGGAAAAAAAAGAGAAAAAACTCTAAGAAGCTGAGACTTACCTGTGTTCCAGTCCAAGCGGAGTGGGCAGGAAATGTCAGCTGCCATCTCCCCTTCTACCTATTAATTATATATGACTCTTTATTAACCTCCAAAATGTCAGTGCTCTCTCTCTCTATATATATATATATAAAAAAAATATATATATGTAAAAATATCACTTCACACCTTGCTCTTTCTCTTCCTTGTATTCAAAATTGCTGTATTATTTTTTAATTATGTTTTACTGTCTTTTCGTGAGCTCCCTTTACAGTTAGACCAAAGGCCCTGTCATTTTACCTTTACTATCTAAGCTTTTGTACAATGTCTTAGTTGGAAACCCTGGTGGCATAGTGGTTAAGTGCTACGGCTGCTAACCACCAAAGGGCCGGGAGTTCAAATCCGCCAGGTGCTCCTTGGAAACTATGGGACAGTTCTACTCTGTCCTATAGGGTCACTATGAGTTGGAATCGACTCGACGGCCCTGGGTTTAATGTCTTAGTTGTTATCTCATATTGATAATTATTTAATAATTACCTGGCTCTATGCTTTAGAGTTAACTGAAGTTTCCGCTGAGTTTGTGTTCTGCTGTGGCAATTGCCAAAAAATTTAGGCATGCATTTTTACTCTTTCTGTTTTTAGTTTGCATGAGTCATAGCACAAAAACACATTTCAAGATATTCTTTGGGAAAAGTCATGTAACCTAATCCTAGAATGTGTGATTAAAGGGTCTTTTTTTTTGTTGATACCCCACTGAATTTCCTAAAACACTGAAAGTGTCTGAAAAAGACTCAGATAAATTATGACTAATATGCTCTGAGCTCTCATTGGAATCTTAGATTCATGGTTTCCATTTTTGTTACACAAGAGAAACTAGAAAAATGGAAAAAAATAGAGATTCTGCCTATGATAATTTAACTTAATCAAAAAGAGGAATGAAGCAATATAATATTCTGACTAAAAACTTAAAAAATGTGTGCCTAGTTTCCTTAATAGAAATATGTGCAATTCGTATTTTAGCATAGACTTTCACCTCATCTCCCTCTTTTCTGCTTTCTGTCAATATATTTTTCAAGTAGTTGATGGCTTATAAACAATTATAACTAGGAATATAGTTTCTTAGAGTTGCTATAACAGAATACCACAAGTATATGGCTTTAAGGAACAAAAGTTATTTTCTCACAATTTAGGAGGCTAGAAGTCCAAATTCAGGGCACCAGCTCTAGGGGAAGGCTTTTGGTCTCTGAAGGCTCTGGGGGAAGGTCCTTGTCCCTTTTCAGCTGCTGTTCCCCGGTTCCTTGGCGATCTTCACGTGAAGTGGAGTCCGCCTTCCTCCATTTGTGCAATCTTGCTTTCTTGCCTAGTCTGCTCTTTTTATATCTCAAAAGTGATTGGCTTAAAACACACCCAAAGGAGGATGAGAATGATGGTTGCACAACGGGAAGAATGTAATCAATCAATGTCACTAAATCGTCCGTGTAGAAACTGTGGAATCTGTGGATGCTTTGCCGTGTGTATTCTCAACAGCAACAAAATAAATAAAATTTAGAAAAAAAAAACCCACACCCTACACCTATATGACCTCATTAACATAACAAAGAAGCCACTATTCCCAAATGGGATAACATCCACAGGTGTAGGAATCAGGATTTATAACACATATTTTGGGGGGACACACTTCAATCAATAACAGATACTATTTTAAAAAAAAAATCCTTTGTAAATGAAAATAACCACCTCAAATCTTACCCATTTTCAGGGTAAATTATTCATATCAGAGGACTAACTCTTTAAATATTAGTGCAATTGCATACTTATGAATTTTATCCCAAGCATTTTTGCAGATTTAAAATTTACTCTTTGGCCACGCTAACTTCTATCTTATCACTTTATGTATTTCCATATCATAATCTAATTAGTGTGATATATTAGCAGGTTGGTAAAAGGTAGCGTGGCCAGATTCTTTGGTCTGCAGATGTATTTGCATGATGAAATGGCTTAAGATAAGTTATTTGCACTTTTAAGGCGGGAAGTTAATACACATCAAGAAATTGGATCGGCTTTGAAGTTAAGACTTTTATCACCTGTAAAGTAGCTGTTCAAAAGCATTTATACTGAATTTACAGATAATAAATGTTCCCTTTCTTTGGCTTGCTTCGCATTTTGCAGAACCGTGGGGATTGTTGTCTTAGACTTCACTGTGATGAAGTTTGGCAGAGAGCACTCATTGTTCAGGTTTTAAAAAGGGCAAGTTTTTGGCAGGAATCAACTGCATAGAAAAGGAATGCTGTGCTTACACATGTGCACTCAATAAACCTTCAGAGAGCCTGGGCCCAGATATTACAAGATTCCTCACCCCGCCCTACGCTCAGCCTATGGATATTGATTGTTTAGAATCCTTCTTTTGTTATGTCACTATCACACAGCTCTTTTCATGTTTCCGAAAATGGTACTTTGGATTCATATTTCAAAAGCTATTAGTGCACAGTGATTAGACTTTCATATCCTGTGCACTTTCACTCAAAGTTTATTAAAAAATAACAGTTGTATTCAGATTTGCTATTTTTTTTTTTAGTATCTAACATTCATATATTGTCATCTCAATGAGGACCAACACTCGTTGTTTTCTAGATTTGTAGCCCTTGGTTATTTCTGATAATCAGAAATGAAGCTTTGAAGTTTCCCTTTTTCCTATTATGTACAAACTGCATCGAAAAGTATGTGTGCTTTAACTAGATAATGTGTTAGGAAGAGCAAAGCCAAAAATTTATAAATTCCCCAAATCAATAAACAGAACAAACCAGTGCCAGTCACATGGGCCTACAGTTCTCACAGGGCTTTGGCTTCACTAATTTGTCTTTCCAGTTGGAGTCATTTTATGTCTTCCTTTTTTTATTGCCCACACCTCTCCTGGCCTCCGGTTCCTGCTGCCACTGCCCCCTCACCCCCTCATATATCCACTAAATCTTTCCTGGAAAAGTACTTTTCACTCAAATCCTGACTACCTGTCCCTACCAGAATAGAATTTCTTATTCCAGTCCCTAATAACTTTTCCTTCCCTCTTACTCTGTGCCACGCCACAAGACTAAGTTCCTCAAGAATAAAGATAAATCATTGTTACCTAGACATTTTTGTCTGTATTCCTTGCATTTCACCAAGTCTTATACATAATAGAACTACAATCTCTCTTACTTAAATTGAAATGAATTTATTCAGAAAACCTATGTGTTTTCCTCTGGTTACTTCTTTGGATCTGTAATTCCTTCACACAAAAGTTATTTCACACATAATATTCCTCATATATTCATGTTGCAGTTGATGCCATCCTATCTCTAATTCCTCATTCATCTTTTCTTTAAATTGAAGAAATATATATTCAGAGCCTAATGTGTGCTGGGCATTATGAGAGTGATGAAACACAGATGAAAAGTCACAGCTGCTGCTGTGAAGTAAACTCTATATATATATATATATATATATATCTTCGTCATCATCGTAGATCAAATCAAATATCCTTATTATTTCAAAATTCAAAGAAACAACAGGTTCTATTCTTAGCCTTGGTCTTTTCTCTCTACAGCCTTTTCCTTAATTATGTCATCTTTTTGTTTAACTCCTGCTTTTACCTACATGTAGATTATGCCCAGAATATTATCTCCAACTCTTATTTCTTTTTTGTGCCCCGGTTATTCCACCTCACCATTACAAGCCCCAGCTCATCACCTGGGTATTAGTCCGGGTTGCTCTATACTTTATTTATAAAGGAGGTCATTCACTTTGTTAACGGAAAGTCCCAGAGCCTTTGAGTAGGAGAGCTTTGAACTGAGGCTTTATAGTGTGGGTGAGAATGTTGTACAGTGGTTAAAACTATGGCCTATGAAAGCAGACAGCCTGGGTTCAGATCCCAGCTGTTATTTCTTAGTGGTGTGATTCAGACAAGTTACTCAACCTTTTTTACCTATTAGTTTCCTATCTGTTAATTGGGAATTTATGAAAGTACTGGCCTCCTAGGGTTATTTTGAAAAATGAGTTAATAAGGAAAATAGAACACTGTATGACAGATTATAAGAAGTGTGTGTTATCTTTTTGGGTTTTTTGGACTTACACAGATGATGTGTATTTCACATAGGTCAGATTTCCACTTCATCTGTACCCACACTGTTCTATTGCCACCTTATTCTTTATCTGCTGAGTTCCATCATTCAAAGAACAGTTCATGGACGATCTTCTTCAGGTATATTTCCAGATAAGAGAATGATATATTAGGATTGACTGTTAACACCTCTCTCTTTTCCACAGAAATGCATTTATTTAAAGAGAGATAATTTTGAGGCATGCGGCAACAAATCATGTCATAGTACCTGAGGGGAGAAGTCAGGGCAGAGGAATCCCTCAGTACCACTTGTCACAGAAGCAACAGCCAATTATAGAAGCTAAACAGAAAGTAAAAAAGTCCTTGTTGTTGTTGTGCGCCCTATTGCTTAGCATTGTACTGTTCTTCTAGTTATCTACTACTGGATTTGTAACAGTGCCCATTTTCTTGCTACGATGCTCCATCTGGAATAAGCAATGCAGATTTGTTCAACAGCCTCTCTCTACCATATTTTTGTTTGTTTGTTTTAACTCAATTCTTAGATATTTCTTTAGCTCTTCGTCTTGAGCCTCTTGTCATACTGATCCCCACAGCTTACTTCCCTGTGACCACTGCCTGTGCCCCTTCTACTAGGTGTTGCTCATAGGACCTCTCATTAAATGCTGTCCGTATTCTTCAGTTTCAGAATATTCTATCGTAGTCCTCCTTTAGAAAGTAGGAAAGAGAAACAAAGTGACCTAATTCATTGTCCACCCACTTGAGGGTATAGACATTGGCCCTGCAACATTCTTCTGTAGTACATTCTCACGCCCAGGGACTAGAACTGTTTTAGACAGCACACTAGTCCTGAGCTTCCCCTGCTTTGCCTGTCTAGCCATGAGGAAGCACTAGATCTTTACTCCCTAAACTTTGGGCTTTAAAGGACCTTGTAGGAAAGTGCATTTCAGCACTTCTGAATTTCAGTTGCCTAATTTAAGGGAAACTAAGCCCTTATCTCTCAAGGAGAAAGTTTGTGAAGAATACAGAGATAAATGAGTGAATTCTGCATTTGGGTGTAAGAAATCTAATGTTCAAAGAGATTCATTGTCCCATCTACTTGGCAGTTTTCTGGAATATAACTAAATAGAACCACCAAGTATGTTAATAAATGACACTTTCCAGAAATTCAACTTAAAAAGGTCACTTCAGCTTCTGAGCAAGTGGAAGTGAAACTGAATAAATGTTCCGGTTATTTTATGGGAAAATACTTTTCTAGTGCTTTTCTCAGTATTGTTACAGATTAGTCTGTTACCAGAATTTTCTTTTTTGATTATGGGTGTTCATCCATATATTCTATATTAATAATAACTTATTAACCCCATCTCAAAGAAAGTGAAATGTTTTAGAGATACAATAAATAGGACTTTCTTAAAATATTTTCTAAATAATCATAAAGCCTATCAGTATACAATATGCACCCTAGGGCGATTAAATATTTTATGGTTGCAAAAATGATTCTATTATTTTATCGTGTGCACAGGGAAAAAAATATATATGTTGTTGTGTGCCATAGCAACCCCATGTAACAGTAAAACAGGCTCATAAGACTTTCCAGGCTATAATCTTTATGGGAGCAGACCACTAGGCCTTTCTCCTGTGGTGCTGCTGGGTAGGTTCAAACCCCTGACCTTTTTCAGTTAGCAGCTGAGCGCTTAACCATCGTGGAGCCCTGGTGGCACAGTGATTAAGAATTTGGCTGCGGACCAAAAAGGTCAGCAGTTTGAATCCACTAGCTGCTCCTTAGAAACTCTATGGGGCAGTTCAGCTCTGTCCTATAGGGTCGCTATGAGTATAAACCGACTCGATGGCAAGGGATTTAGTTTATATACGTTTCTGTGGAGCTCTGGTGGTGCGGTGGTTAAAAGCTCAGCTGCTAACCAAAAAGTCGGTAGTTTGAATCCACCAGCTGCTACTTGGAAACTTTATGGGCAGTTCTGGTCTGTCTTATGGGGTCACTATAAGTCGAAATCAACTCAATGGCAATGGGTTTGATTTTTTATATACCCATAGGTATCTATTTAGCTACCTAACTACCTTTCACACGTGACATTTTCTATGCCATGAGTTTTAAAGGAAACTTTATTAGAGTAAATCAAGAGAAAGAAATAATTTTAAACATAAACCCAAGAATTGGTTTGGTTTAAGGTGCAGTTTAGTTTTGTATTCTGTTGTGTTTGTTTTTTGTAAATCTACTCATTCCTTCTGGATTTTAGTTTTTTGGGTTTTTTTTTAGTGAATGACTATTTGTAAATATGCTGGTTTGCCTCTTGGTGGGATTTTAACTAAATGAGATACTTCATATTGTTTCTCAGCGTTTTTAGGGGCAAGCTTTCTTTTTCAAATGAATACTTGTAGATTGTCATTCATGAGGACCAGCCAGCCTGGTACTGTGTTTTCCAGATAGTTCCAGGGTCACTAAAAGAAGGTGATTTGAATCAGGATGACAATTTTTGTTCCAGGTCCTCGGACCAGGACTAAAGGCACTGTAAGGAAGGTGGGATAATCCTGGAGCTATCATTCATGTTGTAATGTTGGGGGACCTCTAACCCCTGGTTTGTCTCTGACTGCCCCTCCTCTGTCACTGGTTCCTCTCTATCCTTCTCCCACTAAATGTACTTTGTCCATGGTTCTTTTCTTTCTACAGACTTTCCTCACTGATCCACTCACTTTCCTAATTCTTTGTAAATGAAAATTACACATAAATTATTAACCCTTTCTTATCTCCTTTCTGGTCTTGATCATTTTGCCACATGTTTTTCAGGCAAGCCCTGGTTTAGGACAATTGATCGTCCAATTAAAAAGAAGTTTAAGTTTTTATTATGATCTCATCATGTGCTTTTTTCTATTGTGTTCATGATTTTGTGTACATAAGTGTTTATACTATATTGTGGTGGAAAGAAAGGGAACTTTGGAGTTATAACCACAATTTTTCTGTGTATTATTTGGGAAAATTTGGGAAGTTACTTAACTCTCTAAGCCTTGGTACACTCATGTATTGAAATAGGGTTTATGACAGTATTTCATGCAAAACATTTGTGAGCATTAATTGAGAAATTATAAATAAAGACTCTATTTCAGTGCCTGGCATCACTGATATTTAAGAAATCAACATCAGTAGTTTTATTTATCCTTGCCAGTATATATCAAACTTCTCCTACTGATTGCCAAGGTCCTGAAAGACATGGTACAGAATTTAGATATAATTCCATTGGCAGTGGAGCACCGTTGAAAGTTTTTTAACCATGAAGTAACCCAAGAATTAGTGATTTAGGAAGATGAACGTAGCAATTATTTTCCAGGAGACCAATTAAGAGAGTATTTTCATAGGTGTAATTGCTGTTGTTAGGTGCCATTGAGTCCGTTCCAACTCTTAGAGATGCTATGTACAACAGAATGAAACACTTCTGGGTCCTGCATCACCTTCACAATTGTTGTTATGCTTAAACCCATTGTTGTGGTCACTGTGTCAATCCATCTCGTTGAGGCTCTTCCTTTTTTTTGGCTGACCCTCTACTTTACCAAACACGATGTCCTTCTCCAGGGACTGATCCCTCCTGATAACTTGTCCAAAGTGTGTGAGATATAACCTGGTTATCCTTGCTTCTAAGGAGCATCCTTGTTGTACTTCTTCCAAGACAGATTTGTTCATTCTTTTGGCAGTTCATGGTATATTCAGTATTCTTTGCAATACCACAATTCAAAGGCATCAGTTCTTCTTTGGTCTTCCTTATTCATTGTCCAACTTTAGCATGCATATGAGGGAATTGAAAGCACCATGGCTTGGGTCAGATGCATACCTAGGTATAATAAGGCCTGGGTTAAATATTAGAGATAGGTACTAGGGAATTTATCAAAATATCAGACTTTGTTATTTATATGGTTCGTAATTTTGCAAAAAAAAAAAAAATGTATTCAAAGCCTTATTATTATAATGGAAACTGCACTCAGCCTGACTTAGAACCGTTTTATATTCTCCTCAGAATGTATGTGTTAACCTTCAGATTTCTTCGCGGGTGTTACACGTTTTGAAATGAAGGTATATTGTTTCCAAAATTTACATTAGAACACACTTTTTCACTCTTTACAATACAATATGGTACATTCTATTTCCCTAACAAGAGTATAAATTCATTAGGAAGGAGAACTATGTCTACATCTTGTAATAATTCTCCTTGGCACCTAGGATAACAATGCTTGTTGAATCATAATAGCAGATTAAAAAAAAGAAAATCAAAATAGGGTTGGGAGAGCTGAAAATAAGATCCAGAGTCATATATAAACCGAACCCATTGCCATCAAGTCAATTCCGACTCATAGCGACCCTACAGGAAAGAGTAGAACTGCCCCATAGAGTTTCCAAGGAGCACCTGGTGGATTCAAACTGCCAACCTTTTGGTTAGCAGCCATAGCACTTAACCACTACATCACTAGGGTTTCCTGAGTCATATATAGGATCAAAAAAATATTATTTTCTTTTAATAAATAATGAAGTAGATATTTCAGCTTTTTTTTTTTCAGTTTTATTTGAAAGAATCAGGGAGTCTTAGAACTATTCTCTCTCATCAAAGATAGCTAAACTAAGTCTCTTAGGTGACAGTAGGTATTTAATTAAAAATACAAAGTATTATGTGCTTTTATAACCTTACGTACCATAAGCTATTATCTCTGAAAATGTTCTAAGTACTCTGTTTTGCCTCCTTACTGTCAACTTATGTTGGCCTTAGGTTATCTGCATTCAAAAGAATGTTTAGAGTGAAAAATACTATGTGAAAGTAGCAGACAATTTGTTGGTACTGAAAAACCAGTATTTCTAAGGTTCAGTTTTATGGTATAAAAAAAAATGCTGAATTTGTTCATATTCCATACAAAATTTTCAAATGTCTCCAGTCATATGTGTTTTGTTAAAACTTGTTTGACAGAACTATTGCCTGAGGGTCTCTGTTTATTTGTTTTTCTTAATTCCAGCCTTGGAAGTAATCAGAGTGAAGCCTGATAAATTATCAGTTTCAGAATAAAAAAAATCAGTATCAGAATATCTATTTGGAAATTCCCCTAATTAAGAAAAAATAGTAATAAAACATTTTTTGTGTAATCTTTCTTATACACTCGTGGTATTTCAAAACAAAAAGCAACTTGATGGAATATCTAGTTGTATTTCCATATTTTACAGACAAGAATGAGCATAATCTAATGTGAATTCCCTCTCTCTCTCCCTTCTCCCTCTTCTACCTCTTCCTCCTGTTTTCCTCTCTCTCTTCCTTAAACATGAGAGAACATTTTCTATATTCCAGGACCAGTGCTAAGTGTTCAGAAAAATTTATGATCTGTGTCTATGAGATACTATGTGCAAATACTATGTGCACAAAACTGCAATTGTAATTCAAGTCTCTTCACTCCTAAAATTGTAAACATACTGCTTCTTACTGATGTCAAAAAGTGCTTTAGAAAAGAGATATTGTGTGTTCTACCAAACTGTTGACACTTCTTCTAAGGCAAGGTGAAGATTACTAGTAACACAACGATGATGATTCCTGGAAGTACAAAAATAATTTTTTTGTCCAACACCCCCAAGAATTCTAGTCTGCTGTTCACCAATATCTACAGAGCTGCCCTTGATATAGTCTCTATCTAGATACTTTTCCTTATAAGGAAAAATAACTTTAGATAGATAGATAGATACACATACACATATATATGTATTTATATACACCTAAGTTTTTTTTTTTTTTAAGTAAGTAGAGGGTCAGCAAAAAAGAAGACCTTCAACAAGATCGATTGATACAGTGGCTGCATCAGTGGGCTCAAGCATAGCAACAGCTATAAGAATGGCACAGGACCAGGCAGTGTTTCATTCTGTTGCACATATAGGGTCGCTTTGAGTTGGAATTGACTCGATGGCACCTGACAACAACAACATATATCCATATGTGTATACTATAGAATTAACATGTTACCTGATAGACGTAAAATAGTAATTAAGTTTTGGAAAGCTATTGGCTTTTTTTTTTTTTTTTTGATAGGAGAAGAGTCAAAGCACTGGGGAAAAGAGAAAAATCCTATTGTCTTGTGTAAATCAGTTTTTATAACGACAGGAAATAATGCAAAAGCACAAGCTGACGTGTACTCTCAAGTTATAACACTCATCACATGAAATCACCTGTTTCCTAGTTTGTGCCCTTGCTTATAATGTAGGTTTTATGAGGACAGGAATATGTCTATGTTGATCACCCTTGTATCACTATAAGGCCAATAAATACATGACAAGTGCTCAAAAGGAACTGTTAAATAAATTAGTGATCCTTTTTTTTTTTTTGTATAGGGAAAATATTTGTGAAGTATACTTTACGGTTCTCTCACCACCTTAGGACATTCAGGAAGATTCAGGCAACCTGGAAAATGTGAAGTCTTTGATTTGCTGTCTTTTTCTGATTTGAGTTTACCTCTGACCTACTTTGCAGTTATCCATCAATTTTAGGGTCACTTCATCGTTCAGAAAACCTAATCCAGGGATAGGTTTGCTTCAAGGGCAATTTGCGCGCATCCGTGTTCTATAACTCATTGACAGTCGTTCGGTTCTTTTAAAATAAAAATAGATTGTACTTCAATACAGTTAAAAGTTATTAAGTAGTATTTGCTGTTAATTATTCCTTGAATGACTTGTTCTGAGTATCCTATAGAAAGGATGAAGCTCTTCTGAGGTTGATGTTTGACTGCACTCCCTCTCCCTGCAAAAAAGCTAAGTAATGGATGGATTATATGGGCAGATATAGTCCTTTTCCACATATGTGTTTTATTTTCATAAGAACCCCAGGTTGATTCATGTACTTCTGCAATTAGACTATGGTAAGACATGTACAAATTACTGCCACACCATTCAGTTATAGTGTAGACTTCAGTTCAAAATAAATGTCCTCATCAAAAATATTCATGTTAACAGTACAGAATGCAGCTACTGACATTTGTTTATACCTTTTTGTCTCTTCCAGGTATAAAGACTTATCTAAAAATTTGCCACTTTCTGTTTTTCATCTGGGTGTGAACAAAGAAAAAGAGATAACATTTTCACACAATCTCATGGTTTCTTGATGTGGTCACCTTTAATAATAGAAACCAAAAGAAACATTTCCCAATGTATTCATCACAATTGTATCAGGAAGCAGATGTGCAGTTTTATTTTTCTTTTAAATCATGTATTTATTTATTGCACTACATCTTTCAGTTGTGAGTATTTTCCTGTAGAGGGAAATTCCATCCTTCCTGGAATAATAATTTCCCAAGTTTTATACTTTTTTTTTTTTTTGGACTGGCAATTTGATACAAAAATACACTCTCCCTTACATGTATTGGTCTTTTGATTCTATTTCTGAACAGGTAGACTTTGGGGACTTACAACGCCTCCCAAGGATGTTTCGATAATATTATAAAAATAGATGAAGGCAATTTTAGGAAAAAAAAAAAAAAAAGCACATTCATACTAAGAGATAAACAAGTGAATTTCCAACAATAGGATGAGCTGCCCAGAAAAAGATATCATCCAAAGGTGACAATGTATAATAATGTTACTCTCTTACTAAACTGTCCATTCTTCTAGCCCTCTCATTCCTTTTCTTCCTTCCTGCTGAAATGATTTCTGTCTCTATCAGGACATCTTCAACCTTTGGCTCTCTTCCATATTTCCAGAGGCTCTTGGCTTCGCTTTGCACATTTCCATCTAAGACTTACAGATTAGAAATTTCAAACACTTCAGCCTATCATATCATCAGGATTATTATACTATCTCGTCTCCTGACTTTTTGATGTAGGTGACGTAGTTTCCTTCATAATGATGCATAATCTGGTTTTGGCTTTATGATTTCCAGATGGACTTCTGTTCGCCTTTATCTCATGAAACACCTGCTGTTTCACCAGCCACCCTGCTGGTGGATATTTCTCTAAGCTCACTCATTTGTGTTGGTATCAGGACATTGTTTCAGCCAGTTTTTCACAAATTTGGTAATTTACATTCACACTTACAATGCTTATATCATTCAGACAGTGGTTCTAATCAGGAAATTTTCTATTTTAAGTAGTTTTGGCCACTATCAAGTATGCCATCCTGTACAAAACCTCCAATTCATGTTTCCTTATCCATCTTTATGTTCTTCCAGACCTTCAAACACAAAATGTCTAATGTAAAACAGAGTAGTAGTCATTATTTTGTATGTTTGTTTAATGACTTTCTTAACTTCTTGTTATTTCTCTTCTCACCATTCAACTAGTAACTCAAATTTTACACATCAGCCTTTTCTGACTGTGGGCCTGGTTAGCCTAGGTTTCCATCTTGACTCTGTCATTTGCCAGCTTGTATCCTTGGACAACTTATTTTTTTTGTCTATTCCTCAGTTTCAACATCTATAAAATGAGGTAACAAGAATATTTAATTCATAGGTTATTGTGGAGATGAAATGAGTTAATACGTGTACACATCTTAGGATAATCTCTGATCCTTAGTAAGCCCTGAATAAATGTTAGCTACTATGTTTATACATGTTTTATTACACCTCAACATAAAGAAAATAAAAATCCTCACAGCTGGACCAATAAGCAATATCATGTTAAGTGAAGAAAACACTGAAGTTGTCAAGGATTTCATTTAATTGGGTCCACAATCAATGCCCATGAAAACAGTAGTCAAGAAATCAAATGATGTATCACACTGGGCATGTCCACTGCAAAATGCCTCTTTGAAGTATTAGAAAGCAAAGATATCACTTTGAGGACTAAGGGTATGCCTGACCTAAGTCATGGTATTTTCAATCACCTCATATGCATGTGATGAAAACTGTGGTGGTGTAGTGGCTAAGTGCAACGGCTGCTAACCAAAAGAATGGCAGTTTAAATCCACCAGGTACACCTTGGAAGCCCTATGGGGCAGTTCTACTCTGTCCTATAAGGTCGCTATGAGTCAGAATCGACTCAAAGTCAATGGGTTTGGTTTTTTTGGTTATATGCACATGAAAGCTGTACAATGAATAAGGAAGACTGAAGAGGAATTGATGACTTTGAATCACGGTGTTGGTGAAGAATATTGAATGTATCATAGGCTGCCAGAAGAACAAACAAATCTATCCTGGAAGAAGTACAGCCAGAATGCTCCTTGGAAGAAAGAATGGCGAGACTTCATCTTAAATACTTTGGACATACTATCAGGAGGGGCCAGCACCTGGAGAAGGATATCATACTTAATAGAGTGTCAGCAAAGAAGAGGAAGACCCTCAATGAGATGGGTTGACACAGTGGATGCAACAATGTGAGGATGGTGCAGGGCTGGGCAGTGTTTCATTTTGTTGTACACAGGATCATTATGAGTTAGATGCAACTCAAAGGCACATAACAACAGCAACACTATTTTTATCACCTTCCTTTGCTTCTTAAATTCTTATTTCAGGCTAATTGAGCAAGTTTTCTTAAATTTTTCTTCCTTTCTATTCTCACTGCCAACACTATGATTCAAACCTTCATGATCTTTTGCCTGAACTATTTTAATATCCTCCTAACTCATGCTCTTGTTCTCATTTAATCATAAGTCCTAACCAACTTAGAATGTTGCATTCCAGAAAATTTATCTTGTTAAGAACACTGCATTAGACAAATCCCAAGCCTCATAGAAAAATATATAATTTGAGGAAAAATAAAAATGACATTAAATATGTGTGTGTGAGTGTGTGTGTGTGTGTGTGTGTGTGTGTGTGTGAAATCCCATAGTAAACAGAAGTGGAAACAACCTCATTATAAGCAAATTAGATATGGGTATTAAACCTGCTCATGTTGTTAACCATCTTCTTGGCACCCTTATTTGTTAATTAGGAAAGTGCTGAAACATATAATATTCTAAGGCGTATATTTATATAGTTTTATAATAAGAAAACCATATGTACTTTTAAAGTTTGTGGATCACTTATATGTATGTAATATATAATTAATTTTATTGTACATAATATACTTTATTATTAAAATATATATGTAATTTTTGCACCTTTAGAAAATGTTTCTATAAGAACATGGCCTTAGTAAAGGGTTATCAGGAAGTTTAAGACGTATATATATTTTTACCTCATCTTCTCTCCCTAAATAGAGACCTCTCACACCAAACACCTCCTCCTATTTTATATGGGAGGGTCAGGAATAATTGATGCCTTTCTTTTTTTAAAAGAAATGACCTGAAATGGATTTAAAGAAATGAATCATGGATTTAAAAAAAAATGGTACACGTATGTATCTAGTTACTTAGAAATCACAGGTGGCAAAACCATTACGGATGGGGCATGATTTTCTCCAGTGCTGCTGTTTGCTATCCACTCCCCACTCCAAGTGATGGCAGAACGCAGTGTAAACTCTTTAGCTTGGCATAATTGGGCTCTGCTCTAACTGTCCGGCTTAGACCATGCTTATTTATCTTAGACACACAAAACTGTTACATCAGCTCCTTTCTCTTTGGATCCCTAATGTATCTTTTGAAATAATACCCACTTTCAAATCCTAGTATCCCTATGAAATTTTCTTTGATTCAACTCCACCCTCCTCCCATCTCAATGAAAAAGTAATGTGTTTTCTTTTTACTATTCCATTCGTATTTTGTATCTCTTGTATAGCACTTACATTTGCCTAAATTACAGCTTTTTGTATACATGTTTTACTTCTCTAAGTAGCTTATCTTCTTTAGTAAAGGGCCATATTTTATTTACCCTCTATAAACAAAGCACAATGGGGTCAGATCTTACACAGACTCTAGGTTCTAAAGTCAATATTTAAAGTTAAAATTGCATCTAAAATCATCCTGAAAAGTCCCTAAAGTAATACCTAAACTGTACTACACAGCATTTACGCACCATATTAGGGGCTCACATTCAGGCTTTCAAGGCTCTCAAGTCACTGTTTTTTTCACTTCAGCACCAGATGAAGTAATTGTCTTGTATTTGGAGGCTGTATTGTGTGAAAAAATCCATGCATCTTTAAACATGAAAATCAAATGCACCCTGGTGAGATGCCCAGACTATGAGAGCTGAGAGTGACTAAAGGAATTTCTTTTTCTCAAAATTATTTTTAAAATCTAGTTGGTCCAAAATCCAATGGTTTTTATGAAATTTGGTTTCCATAGATCACAAAGGTTTTCTGTATATATATATATATATATATACATAGAGAGAGAGAGAGAGAGAAACAAAGAGGAGGAAACAGAGAGAGAGGAAGAGGTAGGAGGCAGGTTTGGGTAAAAATGTTGTTAGGTGCTGTCCAGTCGGCTCCAACTCATAGCAACCCTATGTACAATGGAATGAAACACTCCCGGTCCTGCACCGTCCTCACAATTGTTGTTATGCTTAAGCCTGTTGTTGCATCCACTGTGTCAACTTTCTCCTTGAGGACCATCTACTTTACCAAGCATGATGACCTTCTTCAGGTCCTCCCTAATAGCATGTCCAAAGTATGTGAGACAAGTCTCACCATCCTTGCTTCTAAGGAGCGTTCTGGCTGTACTTCTTCCAAAAATATACTAATTTAAATAACTAAATTCAAGCAACATTTGATACAAAAGGAGTCCTGATGCCACAGTGGTTAAGAGCTATGACTGCTAACCAAAAGGTCACCAGCCTCTCCTTGGAAACTCTATGGAGCAGTTCTACTGTGTCATGTAGGGTTGCTATGAGTCAGAATTGACTCAACGGCAATGAGTTTTTTATAATTTAATAGCTCATTTCAAGTGGTGGCTTTGACATAGCAGCACAGTTAGAAATGTGGAATTTTGCTCAGATCGTTAAGTTAGGTGCCATCGGGTCTGTTCTGACTCATAGCAACACTACGTACAACAGAAAGAAACAGTGCCTGGTCGTGCACCATCCTCACAATCATTGCTATGCTTGAGCCCATTGTTGCAGCCACTGTGTCAATCCATCTCCCTGAGGGTCGTCTTCTTCACAGATCCTTTATTTTACCAAGCACGATGTCCTTTTCCAGGGACTGATCCCTCCTGATAACACGTCCAAATTACATGAGACAAAGTCTCACCATTCTCCCGTCTAAGGAGCATTCTTTCTGTGCTTCTTCATAGACTTGCATTAAAATTCATGGTGTGCTAATTGACTGACTGTATGACCTGAAGCACTAGTCTGACTTCTCTGAGCATCAGTTTCATCACAAGCTAACTGGGGTTTAAAATAATATCTACCCATAGGAGACTGAAATAAGTTGTATGGGGTAAGGACTTTGTAAGTGCTCAAAAAGTCAGATATTGTTGTTCCCTTTACAAAATAAGCGTTTCAAACTGGGGCGAAAAATTCAGGCTTCCTTGTTAGAATGGGAGTCTTTCACTGTTACTCAATTCAATTTACGTTTGGAAGATTGGCAGGTATTGCTCTCCTCCCCACCCCCCCCCCCACACTTTTTTTGTAAGGGCATTCAGACATGAAATGCTTGATTATTTACCTGAGTCGGGATTGAAACACTTGGCCGGTTGATGGCATTCTGGGAGTGAGAAGGGCTCCTCTCTGAATGATGGAAGCTGGGTTTCTGAATCTGGTCTTTCAGAAATAAGGGGTTTCTTTAACCATTTTCCATGAATTTAAGTTTTTCATAGTAAATTTCCTTGGATCAGATAAATTTTAAGTAATATCTCTCAATCTTTTCACTACTTCTTTTAAAGGCAGCTCTAATAATCTTAATCTCACTCTTCTTATGTCCTCTCCTCTGGGCACTTGATTCTTTCTTTTCTGAATTATTTTCCTATCATGCTTACTATTTTTACAGCCTCTCCCTTGTCCCCCTCCCAAGGCTCCTTTTCTGATTTTTCGAATTTTATAAATGCCTTCATGAGTTTTTGAAAATTTAGCTAACCTTTTACTGTTCATCCCATGCCATACACTGTGCTCTCTGCTTTACAAGAATTTTCTTTCTGAATTCTCATGATAATATAGGGCAGTGGGTAATATTATTTTCTACTTTTCACCCTTGAGGAAACTGAGTCACAGTGAGATTAAATAACTTGCTCAAGTTCAGTCCTATTAAGTGGTAAATATGGTACATGGCCATTGTTGTTGTTACGTGCTGTTGAGTCAGTTCCAACTCATAGTGACCCTATGTACAACCAAACGAAACACTGCCTCATCTTGGGCCATCCTCACAATGGACATTATGCTTGAGTTCATTGTTGCAGCCACTGTGTCAATCCATCTCATTGAGAATCTTCCTCTCTTTCACTGACGCTCTAATTTACCAAGCATGATGTCCTTCTCCAGGGACTGGTCCCTTCTGATAACATATCCAGAGAATGTAAGACAAAGTCTTGCCATTCTTGCCTCTGAGGAGCATTCTGGCTATACTTCTTCCAAGACAGATTTGTTCGTTCTTTTGGCAGTCCATGGTGTATTCACTATTCTTCGCCAACACCATAATTCAAAGGCATCAATTCTTCTTTGGTCTTCCCTATTCATATGCCAGCTTTTGCATGCATATGAGGCAATTGAAAACACATAGCCTGGGTCAGAGCCCCCTTAGTCCTTAAAGTGACATCTTTGATTTTTTAACACTTTAAAGAGGTCTCTTGCAGCAGATTTTCCAAAACAAATATGTCATTTCATTTCTTGACTACTGCTTCTGTGGGCAGGGATTGTGGATTCAAGTAAGATGAAATCTATGGCTTCAGTCTTTTTCTCTGTTTATCATGATGTAGTTTACTGGTCCAGTTGTGAGGATTTTTGTTTTCTTTATGTTGAGGTGTAATACATACCGAAGACTACAGTCTTTGATCATCTTTAAGTGCTTCAAGCCCTCTTCACTTTCAGCAAGCAAGGTTGTGTCATCTGCATACCTCAGTTTGTTAATAAGTCTTCCTCTAATCCTGATGCCCTTGTTCTTCATATAGTCCAATTTCTGGGATTATTTGCTCAGCATACAAATTGAATACGTATGGTAAAAAGGATACAACACTGACATACACCTTTCCTGTCTTTAAGCCATGCAGAATCCCCTTGTTCTGTCCAAACAACTGCCTCTTGGTCTATGTACAGGTTCCTCGTGAGCACAGTTAAATGTTTAGGAATTCCCATTCTTTGCAATGTTATCCATAATTTGTCATGATCCAAATAGTTGAATGCCTTTGCATAGTCAATGAAACACAGGTAAACATCTTTCTGGTATTCTTTGCTTTCAGCCAGGATCCATCGACATGAGAAATGATATTCTTGGTTCCATGTCCCCATCTGAATCCAGCTTGAATTTCTGGCAGTTCCCTGTCAATGTACTGCTATAATTGCCTTTGAATGATCTTCAGCAGAATTTTACTTGCGTGTGATATTAATGATATTATTTGATAATTTCCACATTCTGTTGAATCAACTTTCTTTGGAATAGACATAAATACAAATCTCTTCCAGTCGGTTGGCCAGGTAGCTGTCTTCTAAATTTCTTGGCATAGATGAGTGAGACTTCCAGTGCTGCATCTGTTTGTTGAAACATCTCAGTTGGTATTCCGTCAATTCCTGGAGCCTTGTTTTTCTCCAATATCTCAGTGAGGCTTCAATTTCTTTCTTTAGTAGCATCAGTTCTTGACTGTATGCTACCTCCTGAAATGGTTGAACATTGACCAGTTCTTTTTGATACAGGGACTCTGGGTAGTCCTTCCATCTTCTTTTGATGTTTTCTGTGTCATTCTGTATTTTACCCATAGAAACCTTCAATATTGCAACTCAAGGTTTGAATTGTTTCTTCAGTTCTTTCAGCTTGGGAAATGCTGAACATATTCTTCCCTTTTGGTTTTCTAACTCCAGGTCTTTGCACATGTCATTATAATGCTTTACTTTGTCCTCTCGAATGGCTCTTTGAAATCTCCCTTTCAGCTCTTTTATGTCATCATTTCTTTCATTCTCTTTAGCTACATGTTATTCAAGAGCAAGTTTCATAGTCTCTTCTGACATCCATTTTTGTCTTTTCTTTCTTTCCTGTCTTCCTTGCTTTCTTCATGTATAATGCCCTTGATGTCATTCCACAACTCATCTGGTCTTTGGTCATTATTATTCAATGCATCAAATCTATTACTGAGATGGTCTCTAAATTCAGGTGGAATATTTTCAAGGTTGTATTTTGGCTCTTATGGACTTGTTCTAATTTTCTTTAGCTCCAACTTGAACTTGCATATGAGCAATTGATGATCTTTTCCACAATCAGCCCCTGGCCTTGTTCTGACTGATGGTATTGGCCTTTTCCATTATCTCTTTCCACGGATGTTGACTTGATTCCTGTGTATTCTATCTAGCAAGGTTCAGGTGTATAGTCTCTGTTTATGTTGGTGGAAAAAAAAAAAAGAAAGTTGTTTGCAGTGAGGAAGCTGTTGGTCTTGCAAAATTCTCTCATGTGATCTCTGGCATTGTTTCTATTATCAATGCCACATTTTCCAATTACACATCCTTCCTCTGTATTTCCAACTTTTGCAATTCAATCACCAGTAATTATCAATGCATCTTGATCAAAATCCTATGGGGTTTGATCAATTCCAGACTGCACAAGTTGGTAAAAATTGTCAGTTTTCTCATCTTTGGCCTTAGTGGTTTGTGCATAAATTTGGATAATAGTTGTATTAACTGAACTTTCTTGTAAGCATTTGAATATTACCCTATCACTGACAGCATAGTAGTTCAGAATAGGTCTTGAAATGTTCTTTTTATTAGTGAATACACTTGTCATTCCTGGAAGAGTAGACTGTATGATTTTCTGATTCAAAATGGCCAATGCTGATCTATTTCAGCTCACTAATGCCTAGGATATCGATGTTTATGCATTCCACTTCATTTTTCATGATTTCTAATTTTCCTAGAATCGTAAAATCCTACTAAGTGATGAAGATGGTACCTGAACCTAGAGATCTTGATTCTAAATCTCAGGTTCTCAACTGCTATACAAGTATTAGCTCACACTCTTGGAGAAAAGGCTACCTTTTCTTCTTTCCTTTATTCTGTCTCTAGGTTTTACATTCCTGTATATTTCTTTTAGAGGTCTTCCCATTCCCTTCAAAATCTAAATTAACATTTCAGAACACATTGCTTTTTCCTCTCCTTTTCCTTGCCCTACATAACATATTTCTGTCCTTTTGTGTCATTAGTTCACTGGGATGTTTTCGGCCTCTAAACCTGTGCTCTCTGACATTCAAAGGCTGGCTCAGTGCCTTTACTTCTGTCTTCCAAGGAGTCTGAACATTTTAAATGTTTTTTTCCTTACAATCAGTTCCAAGTTGATGTTTGCCTCTGCTAAATGTATTTCCTCTCTGCTACTGTAACCTTCTGCTCTGCAGATTGCTCCTTGGTGCTTTGGGAAAAAGTTGCCAAGTTCCTTTGTGTGCATTTGCTTATTTTCTTAGTTCCTGGAAACTTAACAGTGGCTTCCACTCCTATTCTAAATTCTTCTTCCATAGGTTTCTGCCCCATCCTTCTAGTGCACCTCTGCCATTTTTCCCCCTCCCACTTGTTGCTCCACCTCAGTTAACCTTCAAAATATTCTCTTATTAATACTTAAATCTGCCTGGATCTTTTACTATCTTTTTTTTTCTTTTCTTGTGGCAAGGGTTGTATTTTAATCAACTATGATATATTGTTCTGTGAAAATAAATGGCTACACATCCTGGAAACTTGTGAACTAAATTTTATTCTCATTTTTTCCCCCTGACCTACTACTTCATTTGCTTCTTTTATTCTTCTTTTGTAATAACTGTGCTTTTATGACTCCCAAGAACCTCATGATAAAAATATGGTTTTGCATAATAAGCACTGTTTTGTGAGCTCTGTTTATTATAGCTGTGATTGAGTGCGTGAATCACATAAGGATCCACAATGCAGTGGAAAGATCATTGAATGTACCATCAGAAGATGCAAGTCTTTGCTATTGGTGGTTCTTCTTGTGTACTTGATTTTGTCTTTTAGCATCTTCTCTCATTTTAGCTTTGTTACTTATAAAGCAACAGGTTAATTATACCAAATTCCAAAGGTTAGCTTCAAATGAGATAAAAAACCATACATATGTTTTACAAATTGTGAACAGCCCTGGTGGTACACTGGTTAAGCACTTGGCTGCTAACTGAAAGGTTTATGGTTCGAACCCACCAGTGGCTCCACAGGAGAAAAGACCTGGCAGTCTGCTCCCATAAATATTACAGCCTGGGAAGCCCTATGGGGTAGTTCTACTCTGTCCTGTAGGATCACTGTGAGTTGAAATTGTCTCGAAGGCACACAACAACTCAACAGCAAAAGAATAATATACCAAACTGAAACGAAACCTGTTGCTGGGGAGTCGATTCCAGCTCATAGCAACTCTATAGGACAGGGGAGAACTGCCCCATAGGGTTTTCAAGTGAGTGGCTGGTGGATTTGAACTGCTGACCTTTTGATTAGTAAAAAAAAAAAAAAAAAATAGTAGCTGAGCTCTTAACCACAGCACCACAGGGCTCCTCAAAGTACAGAGATGAAAGTTTGTCAAGCAAGTAAAAATATAAAATGAAACAAATGGAAAATTTGACAAGAACAGCATGAGAATATCATTTATTAAGAGGTTTTTTTTTTTTTTAAATTGAGATTAGGAGTTTTCTTAAAAAAAAAAATTGGAATCTGTACCTTGGGTTTTAATAGGTACCCTTGTAAATGTATTAGTATATGAAGGTAGTGGGTGCTGTTTTGCTGACCAGATGTCATAAACCAAAAATAATGCCTATGTGGGTATTTCTTTCTATGATGGGTTGAGAATTATGTAGTGACTCATCGAGAAAACACAGACTGGCCTATACAGTGTGAAGGATCACTTTTATATGGCCTTTCTCACCATTGTCTTGTAACTCCCACCAAATGATTGGGTGGGACTATGCAGTTCAGGTGCCTGTGGCCCAACAAGGGGACTGGAAAGCTTGCTAATACAAATAAGGTGCATGGCACCCTTGTGGGGATGGGACCATGCAAATAAGATGTATGTGACCCTAATGAGGGGATTCATCAGTTTTACCATCCTGCTAGGCTTAGAATGAGCCATTCCAGAGGCAAAAGGGGGGATCTTACCACCACCAAGAAAGAAGAGCCAGGAACAGAGCATATCCTTTGCACTTGGTATCCCTGCACTGAGAACCTCCTAGACCCAGGAGACAAAGAGCTGTAATGCCAGAGACAGTGCAAAATGGTGAGAAGTGGTAGCAAACAGGGCAGAGAACCAACAGTAGCAGAATCAAGAGGACAGGAGATGGTGCGGTGGGCTTCCTGTCCCACTGAGTGAGAAAGCTGAGTGTCTTTGGGCAGGAGGCTTAGTGGCGGAGTGGGGTGCCTCTGGGCATTTGGCAGAGATAGGTTTGCTGACCTACAGAGTGAGAGAGCTGAGTACCTTCAGGCCAAGGCTTACTGGCAGAGTGAGATGCCTCTGGGCCCTTATTGGTAGAGCTAAAGAGTTTTGTAACTCTTGTTCAAGAGAGCAGAAGCTGAGCCAGCCCAAGAGATCTGAGGGGCCAAGGACTGAGGGGCTGAGGGCTAGGGAGAGGCCTGCCTGTGGGCACAACCAAGAAGCTGTTCTGACTGAAGAACTGTATTCATTCCTGATCCTGAATTGTAACCTGTTACTTCTCTAATTAACCCCATAGATGGGAGTATTGTCTGTGAATTCTGTGTGGCCCTTGCAATGAATTACCAAGCCAAGGAGAGAAGTAGAGAGTACCATGGAAGGGACAGCTAGTGTCAGAAATGGTAATAAGGTTGTAGAGAGGAGGTATGTCTGACCCCTGCTTCATAGGAATTAGTTTTAGGCTGATGTTGATGGTGACTCTCTCTCTCCCTTGTGAAGTTAGAGGGGTCAGGCACCCCCACAGCACCATTTTTGCAGCCTATATGGACATCACTAATGTCCAGATGGATCTTGGCTAAAAGCAGAGAATACCAGAAAGGTGCTTATCTGTGTTTTTATTGACTATGCAAAGGCATTCAACTGTTTGGATCATAATAAATTATGGATAACGTTGTGAAGAATGGGAATTCCAGAACACTTAATTATGCTCATGCAGAACCTGTACATACACCAAGAGGCAGTAGTTCAAACAGAACAAGTGGATACTGCATGGTATAAAGTCAGGAAAAGTATTCATCAGTGTTGTATCCTTTCACCATACTTATTCAATATATATGCTGAGCACATAATCCGAGAAGTTGGATCATATGAAGAAAAACGTGGCATCAGGACTGGAGGAAGAGTTGTAACAACCTGTGATATGCAGATGACACACCCTTGCCTACTAAAAGTGAAAGGGACTTGAAGTACTTACTGATGAAGATCAAAGGCTATGTACAGCCTTCAGTATGGATTATACCTTAACGTAAAGAAAATAAAAATCCTCACAACTGGACCAATAAGCAACACCATGATAAATGGAGAAAATATTGAAGTTGTCAAGGACTTCATTTTGCTTGGATCCACTATCAATGCCCATGAAGCAGTAGTCAGGAAATCAAACAATGTATTGCATTGGACAAACCCGCTGCAAAAGGCCTGTTTATAATGTTGCAAAGCAAAGATGTCACCATGAGGACTGTGGTGCACCTGACCCAAGCCATGATATTTTCAATTGCCTTATATACATGTGAAAGCTGTACAATGATAAGGAAGACCGAAGAATTGGTGCATTTGAATTATGGTGTTGGTGAAGAATATTGCATATACCATGGACTGCCAGAAGAATGAACAAATCTATGTTGGAAGAAGTACAGCTAGAATTCTCCTTAGAAGTGAGGAGGGCGAGGCTTCATCTTACGTATTTTGGACATGTTATCAGGAGAGACCAGTCTCTGGAGAAGGACATCAAGCTTCATAAAGTAGACAGTCAGTGACAAAGAGGAAGACCCTCAGGGAGATGGATTGGCACAGGGGCTTCAACAATGGGCTCAAACATAGCAACAATTGTGAGGATGGCACAGTGGCAAGGACCTTCCCCCAGATCTGACACAGAAAGAAAGCCTTCCCCTGGAGCTGTCACCCTGAATTCAGACTTTAGCTTCCTGAACTGTGAGGGAATAAATATCTCTTTGTTAAAGCCTGAAACCCTGGTGGTATAGTGGTTAAGTTCTCCAGCTGCTAACCAAGAGGTCGGCGGTTCAGATCTGCCAGGCGCTCTTTGGAAACTCTATGGGGCAGTTCTACTCTGTCCTATAGGGTCACTAAGAGTCAGAATCGACTCGAGGGCAGTGGGTTTGTTTTTTTTTGTTTGTTTTTTGGTTTGTTAAAGCCATATGGTATTTCTGTTATAAGGAGCACTAGAAAACTATACAGAATTTGGTACCAAGAGGGTGGGTTGCTGTTCTAACAGATACCTAAAATGTGGAAGCAGTTTTGAAACTGTGAATGTGTAGAGGCTGGATGGATTTTAAAATGCTGAGTAGAAAAAGCCTATATTGCTTGAAAAGACTATTGGTGGAATTACAGACATCAAAGACAATTCTGGTGAAGACACGGAAGTGAGGAGAGCTATTACACAAGAGACAGCCCAGATGGTGAGAAGCAGCACTGGAACACTTGCCTCAGCAGGGCAGACACAGGTGGTGAGGCCTGAGGGGCTGAGAGGCTAAGGAACCAGGAAGCAGAAGCTGAAGAGACAAGGAACACAGAAAGCAGAGCTGCCTCAGTCTCAGAGGGTAGGGGCACAACTTCTGGGGCCTCAAAAAGTGGATCCCTGGCCTCTGAAGTTTCAAAGCATGGGACAACAGCCTCTTAGGTTTCAAAGAGTCATACTTCCACCAACTTGGTTCCAGAGTGTGGGGCTGCCTTTCCTGGGTGTCAGCGGGATGGAGCCAAATCCACCGCCCAAAGCTGAAAGGGTGGTGCTGCCATGCCCAAGGGACAGAAGAACAGGGCTTGCCAGGGCAGAAGGGGTAGGGTCACCACTCAAATGAACTGGGAGATGGGGCCATCCAAATCCAATGGAGCAGAGTTGTCATTCCAGTGGGCCTGGAGGGCAGAGCTTAAGCCCAGGGCTGAAGGGCTTCCACCTAGAATCCAGAGAGTGTGGCCAACACCCAGAGCCTGGAGGGCAGGGCTATTGCCTAAATGGTCTCAGAGAGAAGAGGGTTATTTTCAGACCTTGGGAGCTAATGTAATGTGTTCTCCTGAGACTTGCATGGTGCCTGTTATCCCTTCTTTCCCCCAATTTCTCCCATTCATGATGGAAATGTCTAGTCTTCACCTGTTCCACCATTGTAGTTTGGAAGCAGATAATTTGTATTTTAGATTTCACAGATGAAGAGTAATTTTTTTTTTTTTGAATTTTTGACTTGGAGTTAATTTAAGACTTTTATTATAATGTGATGGGGTGAATGTGTTTTACATATGGCAAGGACATGAATTTTGGAAGGCCAAAAGTTGGAATGTTATGGATTGATTTATGTCCCTCCCAAAATGTATGTCAACTTGATTCCCAGTATTGTGTTTGTCCACCTTTTTGCCATCTGATGTGATTTTTTTCTGTGTTGTAAATTCTATCTCTGATTTTAATGAGGCAGGATTAAAGGCAGTTATGTTAATGAGGAAGGACTCAATCTACAAGATTAGGTTGTACCTTGAGTAAATATCTTTGGATACATAAAAAAGAGAAGCAAGTAGAGAGACCTCATTACCACCAAGCAAGAAGAACCAGGAATGTTTGCATCCTTTGGACCTGAGGTCCCTGTGCTGGGAAGTTTCTAGACCAGGGAAGATTGATGGCCAGGACGCTACCCCAGAACTGACAGAGAGAGAAAGCTTTTCCCTAGGGCACCCTGAATTCAGACTTCTAACCTCCTGAACTGTAAGAGAATAAATTTTTCTTTATTAAAGCTATCAACATGTGGTATTTCTGTTATAAGCAGTGCTAGATAACTGAGACACATAGAACCGGGCAGTGTTTTGTTCTGTCGTATAGAAGGTCACTATGTGTCAGAACTGACTGGACAGCACCCAACAACATCAACATATGGACATGCAGCAGCATGTGTTGCTGTAGAAGAGGTTCTACCTAGGAATCCTTTGCCTCCTTCTATGAGGAGCCATGACACTCCCACAGGAATGATAATTTCAAGGTTTTATATCTACACACTTTTCTGATTATGTAAGTGATTCATTTACATATCAATATTTTCAAATGCTATATTACAAACCTACATGTAGAATTACCCAAAACCATATTAAAAAGAAAGCCTATTATTCCATTTTATTCACTTTTAGAAAGTGCTGAATTACTTTACCACTTCAGGTCATTAATTAATGAAGACCCTCTCTCTATTAACAAAATATGGGAGATAAATATAAATTTTTCAGTTCTTTTGAAAACAGTGTTTGAATTGCTTACATGGCTCCACTGTTCCTTTATTACCCTGTTGAATGTGTTGTTTTCCAGAAATGTGGTAATCATCTGTGTAGTGAGGTTGCTTGTAGTTTATACTTACAGTCAGACTGGTATGTGCTGTTTCCCAAGATTGTGCCTTCCTCCATACCAGGCTAACAGACATATCACTTCCCATGTTTATGCCTCTCTTGCTAATTTTAGGGTTGCCTTATTTTCTGCTTTATTGCAGTTATTCTCCATAAACCTCTCTTCTGTACTATATTAGTTTTTTTTTTTCTCCCTAAAGGATATCTTTTGCCAGTTTGTACATAGGCGCTTTGCCCATCAACTTGTTGCTCAGCCAAACTGTGCTTGTTTGGTACTTTAATCTTTCATCATAAATCGTTTTCCTCTGCATCTTAATCATTCTTCCATTATGTCTCTGAACTCCTTCCAGCTTCTCTGCACCTTTTGTATAATGAGGTGCCTAGGTCTGAACACCAGGTGCAGTCCCACCTGTCCTGTCTAGGAGGGTCCCATTACCTTCAGTATTGCTGTGATGCCTCTTGTTCCCTGAGGTACTCATTAGAGAGATGATGCTTGTCTCTACAGGCAGAAAGGCAAGCATGGCTACATCAGCCCCATTCTCCTGTAACTCCTGCTGGCTAATCATTTTTCCAGAGTGGAAATTTCAATCTCAGTCTCTCTGTTTCTTTTTTTCTCTCTCTCTGTCTCAACTTCTTTTTCTCTTGCTCTCACTGTGACTCCATGCTGTATCTCCTATTCTTTATTATTTTTCTTTCATTTTTCCTGCTTGACTTGTGATTTAATTCATCTGTTTAATTCTGTTTCTACCTTTATCTTGATCTGTCCCAATTTCTTCCCAGTCCCACAATTTCACGCTTAGTGTTAATGGGATCGTCTGTCAATCTTACTGCATATTCTGTACATCTCTCAACCGTCTCATTTCTTTCACACAGCCATGGCAAAATATACACTTAGTATTCCATTACATTTATCTAATATCTTATATTTTTGTTTTTCATCAAATTGGCAAGTAGTTTGGCATTATGCGGTTAGGCTTGGAAGCTCAGTTTTATCAAAGTTACTCAGAGAGTTGAGCAATAAATTATTTTGAATACTGCCACTTGCAATTTAATGAAATAATACTTTGTTCAGTTTTTTTAGTCCTTAAATTCTATAGTTTGGGGAAAGATGCAGTAAGGTAGGCATGTGTCAGGAATAGAGAGACTTTCTATATTTCAAAGTAGCATTTATTCCTAAAACACACCAGCCTTTATGAAATATCTCTCTGAAACAATAACAGACTAAACCATGGCTTGTGTTTCTTAAATACTAGTTGGTCCTTCTTTCTTTTCTCCATCAGTCCTTTCCTTTCTCCTTTGTTTCCTTCCTCTAGTCTTACTTCCTTCCACCTAACAGTTATTGAGCTCCTACCATCTGCAGGATAGTGCCTAGAATACAGATTCTAGCTATATTCTAGGTCCTGCTCTCAAAGAGATTAGCTGTTACAGCTACATCAAAATCAATTATATTCTGTTACTTGTGTCCTCATGCATAGCAAAACTGGAGTTCAACAATATAATGATTATGTGAGAAAAAGACAGTATTTTCTTCACAAATTAGAAGAATAAACCCATTGCTGTCAAGTCAATTCTGACTCATAACGACCCTGTAGGACAGAGTAGAACCACCCAATAGGGTTTCCAAGGAGCAGCTGGTGGATTCAAACTGACGACGTTTTGGTTAAAAGTTGAGCTCTTAACCACTGCACCACCAGGGATTAAGTGAGAAAAACACAGCATTTTCTTTACAAATTAGAAGACTAGTGACAGATAAATCCCAAATAAAAACTTTGAACCAGGTTGAGGAGGACCTTGAAAACTTGAAATGCTTGTCTGTCTGGTATATAAAATAAGAAATTACTACCCATTGCTTACCAAATTAATTTTATCAAAATACTTTCAGAATATGAATGTGATACGTGTATGAATAGAGCATCAAAATCAGGAAGACTGGAAAATGAACTAGGATAATTGTGTAAAAGTCTAAAAATTAGGTAATAAAGACAGAAGAATTGGAGTTTGGGAAAAAATTTGAATCTGATAATATAGATTTGGGAACCAGCTTTAAATCAGTGGATGATAAATAGTTGCTGGATTGAATCTTACCAGCTGCAGTGCTTTTATGGTTAATCCAGAATCCTGTTTGTCATTCCTTGACTTGCTCAAACAAAATATTTGGGGATAAAAGTCTGGAATCTGCTATTTTAACAATTCATATGTTTATAACTAGCTACTAAATTTTCAGATGAAAGAGCAGTCACTAGCAAAATAAATGAGTATCATTGCCTAAGGCTGAGTAGGATAAGAAGGGACATACAATGGGTAGAATCCTAGAGGAAAAGACTAGAGACTCTGATGAGAGGAGAGGTAGTGATGTGGTTAATGAAGGAGGTAAACATCATAGACACAGGTGGTGGGAAGGGGTGAAAGAAGCTAAAGAATTTGTGAAGCAGCTTCTGTTCTTAGCGAAATAGAAAACATTCTGAGGGATGCTGTAAATCCAAGCCTTGGGCAACTAAAGAAGAAGGATGAGAAAGGAGTATTGGGAAGAGGAACTACATCTCTAGATAGTAGAATTTTTATTGCTTTACTTGTTTGTTTTCCTCAAATAATGTTGATGCATGTATAACTGTAAATTGATGCTTTTTTAATTTGCTTTAGGTCTTGGAAAAGAGAGGTAAAAGGTAAATGGGCGATCATCTCGAGACAAGGTACAAAAGACTCAGATACCAGACTATTAGAGTGATCACATCTTGGACGGTATATATATATATATATGTATATAAAGTGTGTGCTCTATATTGGACACTGTAGAGCACATATTGTATTGGTGTGGGTCTAATTGGAGGGAGAAAAGCACGCTCAACTTGCTGAGGGGAGCTTTTTAGGGATTTCAAATTGTTAACTTATTTATAGACCATAGAAGGATCTTTCCAGGAACTTTGCCTCACTCGTGCTAATGACTTTTAAAATTTTTCTGTTAATATTTTTAAAATACCAAGAACCTCCCATTCAACTTGTTTTCATTATACTATACTATACCAGCGTTTTCCACATTAACATTGAATTTTTTATCTAGTTTGGCATTAATAACACAGTTTTATTTATTTACTCCCACATTTTAGTACTGACGTTTTTTATTCACCGAAGCAAATAAGAAGGCGTTTTTAGTCTTATGAAATGAAGCAATAGAATCAGAACCTAAATGTCTTTTTTTATGTGACTAAAAAGGTAGGCTTGTGTCAGGAATAGGGAGCCTGTCTCTATTTCAAAGTAACATTTATTTCTGAAACATGCCAGCCTCTCCGCACAGTGACCTATTGTGTTTATGTGTATAAAGAGTAAAGTAAACCATTATGCAAACTCACTTGCATTTGGAAACTGTTGTGCCAAGAGTTGACGGCATCATTATTCCAAACAAAATGTGTTTAGATCCATGACTTTTTGTGATATGTTTCTTTTGAGAATTTCCATTCTAAGTTTGCAGACTATAAGATATTCACATACCATAGCTATTTTCATCTTACAAGCAGTTATGCTAATGATTTCGTTGGTACACAGGTTGTTCCAGTTTATAAAGAAATGTCTATTTCTTAATTATTGCTAACAATCTTTATATGTGCGTATATATATATACACACACACTCCGCATGAGGTATGTTCAGGCAACATCCAACCACATATACCTCCGTGTTCCCATAAGGTTATAATAAAAAAAAAAAAAGTTATAATAAAAAAAAAAAGGTTATAATAAAAAAAAAAATCTCAGAAATCCCTATTGGAGAATTGGACGTAGCAGACATAACCGGAGGTAGCGAACACAACAGCTTCCCACGCGCAACATGCATATTTCATGTCTCTTGTATACAAAGTGATTGCGCTGCCAGGCGTGTAATTATACAGTACATATATAATCTATAATACATATGCTTGATAATCATAATAAGCGCCTATGTCACTAACATATTTACTGTACTGTACTTTCTATCGTTATTTTAATGTGCACTTTCCCTACTTACAAGTAAAAAGTTTGCCATATAACAGTGTATGCTTGGACTCGTAGGCAGCATCATCCAATCTCATGTGTCACGCAGCTCTTGAGTGTTCTAAGGTTATACCTATTTAATTTTATATAGTATATAGTGTACCTTTCTATGTGTAAAAAACATCAAACACTTCCAGATACTCTAAAACATCTTTAACAAAATAATGTAGTAATAATAATAATGGTTTCCATGCCCATTGCAAAGTAACTCCCATTTGTTATTGTGAACCGTTGTATGTACCTTGAATTTTTAATACAATAGGCTTTAACGGGGGGTTGGTTCGTCACTATGGGTTGCATGTAAATTGGACATTCATAACGTGGGGGCTGTCTGTAAATAATATAGTGTTCACACAACATCGATATCACATAACATCCTATTTCACCGACCATACTGTGGACATTAAGCGATGTATGACTGTACTCTAAACTGAAAAAGAAAAAAAAAAAAAGTAACAGAGGCAATGGCTTTGAGAGGAAAAGTAGAAAACATATATGAGGATGGACTTTGCTCATAAATTGGTACACATTAAAATATTCAATATTATATTGGAACGTAGTCAAGATCACAAGTCTTTAAGAGACATTTTTTCCAAAAATACATTTTGAAATTTTACACCTTATAAAATCCTATTGTTCTTTTAAGTTGATGGTATCCAGCTCTAGCATTCTATAAAATATATGTGTTGGAAACTATTATTTTAAATATTTAATATCTTATTTTTTCTAATGTAACATTTGTAAGCAAATATATATGTATGTTAGAAATAAGTGATAAAAATTAGCTGTCTTCTTCAGGAGAAAAAAGTCAAAGTAATTGAATAAGTCCAGGTAAATTTGGACTTAAAAGCAGCTAAAATAAAGGTAACCGAATAAGTGTAATACAAATCTTACTGTTTTTTCAAATTTTCAACAATTCAGCATTAAAGGTCTATTGATTAAGATACCTCAGTATTTAATGAGAAATCAAGGGCAGTTTACTTTTTGCTCTATGATAGGTGCAAAGATTACCCTGGTTATATTAGACCCTTTGATAATTTTCCATTCTATGGAAGAGCTAGCTTCATTAAAAGTGAATATCTAAAATAAAATAAAGCATTTATATCTGTGTTACACCCCTAGAAAATAATTAAACTATAATTATTTTATATGTTTTCATATAATAAACGGATTTCAAAGTCACAAAATAGGTAAATGAATAGTTCACAAAATTCCTTTTATTTACACCACCAAAAAAGGCTGCTGGATGACTTGCCTTTTACAAAAGATTTCTCTACACTTCCATGTAACTCCTTTGTTAAAAATACATTAAATTTCAGTGTGGTTGAGTGGTATTAGGGATTCAATATATACCCATGGAAAAGAAATAGTTAATTGACCCACCAAAGGAGATTAAAACTAAGACCATAGCCTCATAAGCACTAAGCACTAATGGACAAGTTAACTAGGCTCTAAGTGACTTACAATATAGTAGGAAATATATTTTGCTAGTTATTATTAGATCTTAAAAGCATATTTTTAAAGTACAAGAGAAAAGAAAAGTATATGTATCCTACTGACATATTTAGGAGTGAAGCATATTGATTTCTGCATATTACTTTGAAAAACAGTTTTAAAAATCAAAGGATTGTAAGGGATGGATGGATAGATGGAAAGATACGTGACAAAAAAAAGAGATTAATATTACCAAGATTCTTACATCATTTTTGAAAGCAAGCAATCTGATAAAACATGAGAGGAGATGACAGTAATATCATGACATAATTCCTTATAGGTAGAAAGACTTGCTATATTTTAAAGTGAAAAGTATAGTGTTTATAAAAGTAAATACGAGCCTTAGCTAAATTCCTCTTCAATTTGTACATATTTTACAAAAAGGTTTTACTCTTTTCTCTAGGTTGTGTGTTCAAACCTAATTATTTTTTATGGTTATCTATTATTTAGAACCAACCTAAAGTTATCACCTTGTGTTGTGTTCTACTCAATGAGCTTATTCAGTTTTATGGTTCTCTCTGGTACACTTAAAAAGGGTACTTTATACTCTTTTTCTGGTTCCTTATAAACAAGGAAACAACCTGTACTGCTGTATTTCAAATTATTGCCCTCTAGCCCGTTACTTCATTTGCGATAAAACTCCTAAATAAAGTGTGCAAGTACCTTTCATAGATGCTCATTTCTAAAGTGTTAGTAAGTAAATATCTGGTCAGCCTTGGTGTAGAGACAGTAGGCAGACCGCCCACGTGGTGGGAGTTATGTGAGGCTTGATGAGATACCAACAGTGCACTACCCTGACCATTCCACAGAGACTCTCTTCCATGAGACCTTCCATGTTTTGTTCCACCTTTTTAAAATAAAATATTTACGGATTCTATTAAAAGGTAGATGTTATCAGAAATTGTGGTTACTAATATCTGAATTTCAATTAACTTTTTACCTCCTAGCCAGTCCTAAGAAAATAGGGCAAGGGAAAGTTTGCATCTTAGAAATTCTATGCTGCCTGTGTTGCGAATATTTCTTAGTTCAAAAGATACAAGGGAGATAGTATCTTGGACGTGAAGTAGCCGGAAGCAAGCAGGAAGGTAGTGTATACTAAAAAAAAAGAGCAATATAAGGGTCTCTCTATGTCTCTGTCTTTTTTTTTTTTTTTTAATTGTGCTTAGGTGAAACTTTACAGAGCAAATTAGGTTCTTATTCAATAATTTATATACAAATTGTTTTGTGACATTGGTTTCAATCCCCACCATGTGTCAACACTCCCCCCTTCCATACCACAGTTCACCATTTCCATCTGTCCGTTTTTCCTGTGTCTTCCCCTTCTTGTCATTGCTTTTGGACAGGTGTTACCCTTTTGGTCTCCTATATGTGACTGAACTAAGAAGCACATTCCTCACGTGTGCTATTGTTTGTTTTATAGACCTGTCTAATCTTTTTTTTTTTTTTTTAAATCTTTGGCTGAAGGATGAACTTTGGGAGTGGCTTAAGTTCTGAGTTAAAAGGGAGTTTTGGAGTCATAGTCTCGGGGGCTTTTCCAGTTTCTGTCCGATCAGTAAGTCTTCTCTTTTTTGTGTGTGCGTGTGTGTGAATTTGAATTTTGTTCTACATTTTTCTCCCACTCTGTCCGGGACCCTATGTTGTGATCCCTGTCAGAGCAGTTCATGGTAATAGCTGGGCACCATCTAGTTCTTCTGGGCTCAGGCTGGTGGAGGCTGTGGTACTTGTGGTCCATTAATTGTTTGGACTATTATTTCCCTTGTGTCTTTGGTTTTCTTGATTTTATTCTTTGCTCTGGACAGGATGGGAACAGTAGATGTATCTTAGATGGCTGCTGTCAGGCTTTTAAGACCCCAGATGCTACTCCAAAGTTGAATGTGAAACATTTTCTTTATGAACTTTGTTATGCTCCTGCAACCAAGGTCCCCAGCCCTCAGCCCCAGTAACTCAGTCCCTCAGGATGTTTGAATGTGTCCATAAAGCTTCTATGACTTTGCCTTGGTCAAATTGTGCTGACTTCTCCTAAATGGTGCATTTTTCCTTTCGCCAAAGTTAATACTTATCTACTATCGAGTTAATGATTTCCCCTCCTCAATCCACCCCTCCCTCCTAACCATTGAAGATTGTTTTTCTGTGTGCAAAACTTTTCATGAGTTTTTATGATAGTGATCTTATACAATATTTGTCCTTTCATGACTGACTTATTTCACTCAGCTTAATGCCCTCCAGATTCATCCATATTGTGAGATATTTCATGGATTCATCATTGTTCTTTATCATTGCATAATATCTTATTGTGTGTATGTGCCATAATTTGTTTAGCCATTCATCTGTTGATGGGCACTTAGGTTGTATCCATCTTATTGCTATTGTGAATAATGCTGCAGTGAACATGGGTGTGCATATGTCTATTTGTGTGACAGCTCTTATTTCTCTAGTATATATTCCTAGGATTGGGATTCCTGAATCATATGATATTTCTATTTCTAGCTTTTTAAGGAAGCCCCCTATTGCTTTCCATAGTGGTTGGATCATTTTACAATCCTACCAGCAGTATATGAGTTCCAATCTCCCTGAAACCTCTCCAATACTTGCTATTTTCTCTTTTTTTGATTAGTGCCAGTAAGGTCTTTGTGAGATGGTATTTCAGTGTAGTTTTGATTTGCATTTCTCTAATGGCTAATGATCTCAAGCATTTCCTTACATGTCTGTTAACCACCTGAATGTCTTCTCTGGTGAAGTGTCTGTTTGTGTCCTTTGCCCATCTTTTAAATGGATTATTTGTCTTTTTGTTGTGGAAGAGTTGCAGTATCTTATAGATTTTAGAGATTAGGCCTTTGTCGGATATGTCATAGTCAAATTTTTTTTCCCAAGTGTTTAGAGTCTCTTTTTACTCTTTTGGTGAAGTCATTTGATGAGCACAGGTGTTTAATTTTTAGGAGCTCCCAGTTATCTAAGTTATCTATCAGTTTATTTTCTGGTGCTTGTGCATTGTTAGTTATGCTTTGTATCCTATTAAGCCATATATTAGAGCCCCTAGTGTTGTCCTAACAACTGGACCAATAGGCAGCACCATGATAAATGGAGAAAAGATTGAAGTTGTCAAGGATTTTATTTTACTTGGATCCACAATCAACACCCATGGATGCTGCAGTCAAGAAATCAAAAAACACATTTCATTCGGCAAACTGCTGCAAAAGACCTCTTTAAAGTGTTAAAAAGCAAAGATGTCACTTTGAAGACTAAGGTGCATCTGACCCAAGCCATGGGGTTTTCAGTCACCTCATCTGCATATGAAAACTGGACAATGAATAAGGAAGACCAAAGAAGAATTAATGCCTTTAAATTATGGTGTTGGTGAAGAATATTTAATATGCCATGGACTGCCAGAAGAAAGAACAAATCTGTCTTGGAAGAAGTATAGCCAGAATGCTCCTTAAAAGCAAGGATGGCAAGACTCCATCTCAAGTACTTTGGACATGTTATCAGGAGGGATCAATTCCTGGAAAAGGACACCATGCTTGGTAAGGTAGGGGTCAGCAAAAAGAGGAACACCCTCAATGAGATGGATTGACACAGTTGCTGCAACCTTGGGCTCAAGCATAACAACAATTGTGAACATGGTGCAGGACCAGGCAGTGTTTTATTCTGTCGTACAAAGGGTTGCTATGAGTCGAAACTGACTCAATGGTGCCTACAAAATGGTGCCAACAAAAACAGTGTTGTCCCTATTTTTCCTTCCATGATATTTATTGTTTAGGTCTTTGATTCATTTTGAATTAGCTTTTTTATATGCTGTGAGGTATGGTTCCTTTTTCATTCTTTTATAGATGGACATCCAGTTTTGCCAGCACCATTTCATAACGAGACTGTCTTTCCCCCATTTAATGGACTTTGGGCCTTCATCAAAGATCAACTGACCATGTTGTTGTTGTTGTTAGGTTCTATCATTCAGTTCCAACTCATAGTGACTCTTTGCACAACAGGATGGAACACTTCCTGGTCCTGTGCCATCCTCACAATCCTTGTTATGCTTGAGTCCATTGTTACAGCCACTGTGTCAGCCCATCTCCTTGAGGGTCTTTCTCTTCTTCACTGATTCTCTACTTTACCAAGCATGATGTCTTTCTCCTGATAACATATCCAAAGTATGAGAGGAAGTCTCGTCATCCTACCTTCTAATGAGCATTCTGGCTGTATTTCTTCCAAGACAGATTTGTTCTTTCTTCTGGCAGTCCATGGTATATTCAATATTCATCACCAACACCATAATTCAAAGATGTCAATTCTTCTTAAGTCTTCCTTGTTCATTTCCCGGCTTTGGCATGCATATGAGGTGATTGAAAACACTATGGCTTGGGTCAGGTGCACCTTAGTCTCCAAGGTGACATCTTTGCTTTTTGACACTTTAAAGAGATCTTTTGCAGACGATTTGGCCAATGCAAAGCATCATTTGATTTCTTGACTGCTGTTTCCATGGCCGTTGATTGTGAATCCAAGTAAAATGAAATCCTTGACAATCTCAGTCTTTTCTCCATTTATCATGATATTGCCTATTGATCCAGTTGTAAGGATTTTTTTTTTTCTTTTCCTTATGTTGAGGTGTAATCCATAATGAGGGCTGTGGTGTTTGATCTTCATCAGTAAGTGCTTCAGGTCCTCTTCACTTTCAGCAAACAAGGTTGTATCATCTGCATATTACAGGTTGATAATGAGTCTTCCTCCAATCCTGATGCCTGGGTTCTCAATTCTATTCCATTGGTCTCTGTGTCTGTTGTTGTACCAGTACCAGGCTGTTTTGACTACTGTAGCGGTATAGTAGGTTCTCAGATCAAGCAGTGTGAAGACTCCTATTTTGTCCTCTTTTTCAGTTAAGCTTTACTTATTGGGACCTCTTTCCTTTCCATATAAATTTCGTGATTAGTTTTTCCATCTTTTTAAGGAATGCTGTTGGTATTTGAATAGGGATTAATAATATCTTTTTTTTTCTTTTTATAGATTGATTTGGGTAGAATTGCAATTTTCACAATTTTTTGTTCGTATCCAAGAACATGGAACGTTTTTCCATTTATGTAGGTCTCTTTTGGTTTCTTGCAGTAATATTTTGTAGTTTTCTTTGTTCAGGCCTTTTACATCCCTGGTCAGATTTATTCCTAAGTATTTTGTTTTTTGGGTAGTGATTATAAATGGTGTTCATATGATTTTCACTGGCCAATTTTTTCAAAAGTAGACTGCCAAGTCCTCCCTAGTCTGAAAGAAGTACAGTTAAAATGCTCATTAGAAGCAAGGATGGTGAGACTTCCTCTCATCTACTTTGGACATGTTATTAGGAGGGACCAGTCCCTGGAGAAGTATATCATGCTTGGTAAAGTAGGTGGTCATTGAAAAAGAAGAAGAGCCTCAACAAGATGGATTGACACAGTGGATGCAACAATGGGATCAAGCATAATAACAATTGTGAGCATGGCACAGAACCAAGCAATGTTTCATTCTGTTGTACATAGGGTCACAATGAGTTGGAACAGACTTGACGGCACCTAACAACAACAGCATAAATGGTGGTGTTTTCTTTTTGAAGTTCTCTTTTTTGGTGTATAGGTATCCATCTGATTTTTCTATGTTGATCTTATGTACTATTACTCTGCTGAATCTTTCTATTAGTTCCTGTGGTTTTCTTATGGAATCGTTGCAGTTTCCTATGTATAGCAACATATCATCTTTGAATAGGAATAGTTTTACTTTTTCCTTTCCAATTTGGCTGCCCTTTATTTGTTTTTCTTGCCTTATTGCTCTAGCTAGGGTTTCCAGCACAATGTTAAATAGGAGTGGTGATAAAAGTCATTCTTGTCTTGTTCCTGTTTTTGAAGGAATACTTTCAGCCTCTCTCCATTGAGAATGATGTTACCTGTTGGTTTTTATAAAAGACGCCCTTTATTATGTTGAGGAGTTTCCCTTCTACACTTTTTTTTTTTTTTTCCATCAGGAGCAGGTGTTGGACTTTATCAAATGCCTTTTTTGCATGGATTGAGATGATCATTTTACTCTTTTATTTCATTTTCTGTTATGTAATTGATTACATTGATTGATTTTCTAATATTGAAGCATCCTCACATACCTGGTATGTATCCTACTTGCTGGTGCTGTGTTATTTTTTGACATGATGTTGAATTCTATTGGCTAGAATTTTGTCAGAATTTTTGCATCTATAGTCATGAGAGACATTGGTCTGTAATTTTCTTTCTTTCTTTTTTTTTTTTCTTTTGGTGTCTTTGGCTTTGATGTCAGGATTATGCTGGCTTCATAGAAGGAATTTGGGAGTATTCCTTCCTTTTCAAGGTTCTGAAATAGTTTGAGTAGTACTGATGCGAGCCCTTCTCTGAATGTTTGATAGAATGCTCTACTGAAGCAGTCTGGGCCAGGGCTTATTTTTGTTGGAAAAAAAAAATTTTTTTTTTAATTACCTCTTCAATCTCTTGTCTTCTTTTGGGTTGTTCAGATTTTCTACCTCAGTTTATGTTAGGCAGGTAGTGTATTTCTAGAGATTATTCAGTTTTCTCTAGTTTCTCAAATTTGTTGGAGTACAATTTTTCATAGCATTCTGTTCTAATCCTTTTTTTTTTTTTTTTCCACCTGGGTCTGTTGTAATGCCCCTCATCTCGTTTCTTATTTGGGTTATGTGCTTTCGCTTCTGTTTTTCTTTTGTTGGTTTGGCCAGTAGTTTGTAGATTTTGTTGATCTTTTCAAAGAACCAAATTTTGGTCTTGTGGATTCTTTCTATTGTTTTTCTGTTCTCTATTTCATTTATTTCTGCTCCAGTCTTTAGTATTTCCTTTCTTCTTGTGGCTGTGGGCTTCTTTTGCTGTTCTCTTTTTCTATTTGTTTGAGTTGTAAGGCTAATGTTTTGATTTTGGTCTCTTTTAACTGAGGTGATAGGAAAGAAGACAGTCTACATGAGACTTTGACAGGGCTGGCACTCTTTAGATACATAATGTATGTCCATACCACATGTGATGTTCTTTCTAGATATGATCACTCCAAGAAGATCTTGGAATATAAGTGATGATTGGGTCTCTGCTATACAACTTTATGGATATTATTTAGTCATTGGAATAAAAACAGTGTAAAGCCATCATAATGACAGATCTTATTATTTATATACATTTTAATGTTGTCACTAGGTTAAAAATAATCTCCAAATAGTTACTTACATTTCTCAAGATTTGCAGCCATAGATTTCCCTTAATTGTCTTTTATGAACAAGTGAAAGTGCCCCAGTTTATGAGTATACTTGACTTGACTTTGATTTGCACAGTGCCTGCCTTCACTTTAGGTTCCAGAGCTAAAGAGTGACAACTACGTTAGAGCTTTCTACTAGTTTATTAGCTTATAGAAAAACAAAACTTACCACATGGTCCATAAGCAATTGAAAAATTTTAATCCTAGTATATATTTGTATTCCTGATTTGATAGAAATGAGATTATCAATATTTATTTAAAGGCATATCACTGGTTCATCATCATCATAAGTTTTGTCTTAGCTTTTTAATGAGTAAGAGATTGATTCAGTCATTGTTAACTATATATTTTGGTAAAAATTTGTCTAAAAGGTTGTTGAAATGATCAAAACTTAAGAACAGTAAGCACCGACTCTTGATAAACAATATCCTACGAGTTAGTGTAGATGTAAAATAAAGTATAAAAACAAAACATAGGAGAGATGAAAATGATGGTAAAGAGTTCATAAATCCAGAGAGAAACAGAAAACTATAAAGTGACGATGAAATCAATAAAATTATTTCTAACTTTTATATTAAGGCTGCAAATTTAATATGATAATCATTTGTTATAATTACAAGATAAAGAAAACATCTGAGGACATATAACACATATAATGCATTTGTAAGATGTTTTCTTTGCAAATTAGTTTTGTAGATTTTTTTCATTATTTTAATCAAAGTAATTCAGGAAATCTTTCTGTAGAAACAATTTAAATTTGGGTATTTATAATACGAATTTAAAAATTCCTTAACTTCTTTTTAGGAAAAGTCTAATATGAAAACTTAAGATATCCTAGAAACTTCAGTTTATATTTGAGATTTAAAAACAAAAAGATGCATTAGTATGAAATGATTTGAGATATAAAAAGAATATTATATAATACCTAATAATATAATAATTAATTATATTAATAATCAATATATTGTAAATATAATAATTAAATAAATTTCATACTTGTATGATCACTACACATAGACACACACACACATACACATAAATTGTGATGCTCAATTTTAACCAACTTAGAAATATATCATCTAATTATTAGTTCTGGTTAAGAACTATATACCTCCTGGAACTGATTTTTAAAATAATCTATTATTGTTTGGTAAGACTATCATACTGCTTTTTGTTTTTAATTTTATTGTGGTGAAATATAAATAACATAAAATTAGCAATTTTAACCATTTTATATGTACAATTCAATAGCATTAATTACATTCTCAATATTGGTACAACTTTGACCACTAGTTCCAGAACTTTTCATTACCCCAAACAAATACACTGCACTGATTACACAGTAATTCCCCACTCCCCTTTACCTAGTCACTGGTAACCTCTACTCTAATTTCTGTGTCTATAAATTTGTGTATTCCAGATATTTCATTTAAGTGGAATCATGCAATATTTGTCCTTTTGCACATGGATTATTTCACTTAGCATAATGCTTTAAAGATTCATCCATGTTGTAACACGGCTTTTTTTGAAGGTGTAATATTCCATTGCTTGTGTACACATTTTGTTTATCTATCCGTACATGTATTGATGGACACATGGGTTGTTCACACATTTTGGATATTGTTAATAATGCTGCTGTGAAGACTGAAGTACAAGTATCTGTTTGAGTCTCTGCTTTCAATTCTTTTTGGTATATACCTGGAAATGGAATTTCTGGGTGAGTAATTCTGTGTTTAACATTTTGGGGAATGAACAAACTGTTTCCACAGTGGCTGAACCATTTTATATTCATACCAGCAAAGCACAAGTGTTCTAATTTCTCCACATTGTTACAAATACTTGTTTTCTGTTTCATTTGTTTTTATAATAGCCATTCTACATCACATTGTTTCTGCTTGTTTGCTTTGTTTTGTTTGAATTTGGGGTTGGACAGGATTTCATGGAATGCAGGCATTGATGGTTCAGTGGTGGAATTCTCATCTTCCATGTGGAAGACCTAGGTTCGATTCCCAGCCAATTCACCTCATGGGCATCCACCACCCATCTGTAAGTGGAAGCATTTGTGTTCATGTGATACCGAACAGGTTTCAGCAGAGCTTCCAGACTAAGTGGACTAGGAAAAAGGCCTGCTGATTTGCTTCTGAAAATCAGTCAGTGACAATGCTCTGGAGCACGATGGCCTGATTCCCAACAGATCATGAGTATGGTGAAGACTGGGCAGCGCTTCCTTTCATTGTGCATGGGGTTGCTATGAGTTGGGGCTGACATGACTGCAGCTGACAATAACAAAAAACCTGTAGACCTTTATCTGATTTATATTGAAAAATTCCAGACAGAAGGAAGGAAGACAGACTGCAGGTCCAATCTTCATGAATAATAAGACTTTTTTCTCTTATGCAATTTTACATAGGGTCCCTGCAGCAATTTCCTTTTTTGCATAGCTTTGCTCGCCTTGGAGTCTCCGTAGTATCAGATAACCTCTCTAATTCCATATACATATCAATAAGTAGATATTTGTTTGATGAGGGTAGTGGTACTATTTAAACACTCACACTGGTTAATATTTGAAGAAAGCTCAAGGTGATCTTAAGCTCATATATTATAGCCGGTTTCAGTTAACTTTTAAAAGGCTAGAAACATTGCTTTTGAAATATCATTTTGTTTATCCCATATTTACAATGAAAGGAATTCACAAGAAACACAAAATAACAGCATTCACACCATGGGGAAGTCAGTGTGAAGAAAGTGTGCTTTGGACTCTTTCCAGTGAGGCTTAATTGTGGTACCACAAAAAGGACATTCCAGGATTTTACCTGTCCTGTGATCTTGTACATGAACTCAGAGAACAACATAGAAAAGCTTTGACTACGATTGTCTGGCTATAAATCTATCAAAAGTTGGAAAATGCAGAAGAGTAAAGAGATATCAAAGTGAACATCAAGATTTAACTGGCAGGTTGATTAGTACATTCCATCCACAAATTCCCCTTTAGGTCAGTTTTTGTAGGTAATCCTACTATCAGGCGTACTTTTTTTTTTTTTTTTTTTTGCTAAAAAAGCACTTAGAACAGAAGTTTCCAAACTTTTTCAGTTCACTGCGCTTTAGCAGGTTTGTACATTTTTCATTATACCACTAGGCCAAAATAAATAAATAAAACCACAAATAAAACAAAACAAGAATTCTATTTATTAAATAGTTACGGCCAGAAAACTTAAAACGTGTTTATGTCCTAACAATTTAAAGTGAAATAAATGAAAATATTTTTAATCATTCTTAAATAACCACAATTACTTACTAATGAGTTGTGTGTGCATGTTGGGCACTGCACAACTTCTCAGACCTAGGATTCAGATGGAATATTGCCAACCTCATTATCTGTTGCACATGAATTTTCATGAGGTCCATGCTTTTTATCACAGCACCCACTGAAAACCCAGCTTTGCACAGATATGATGCCCTCGAAGGGAATGTACTACTATCTAATGTTGAAACTGTGAAACACCTTGAATAGTGCAGGGTCTGACAGATGTTGAGTATTGCTGTGTTTACCCTGGAATTGTAAAATATCCCACAGTACCCGCTGTGAGTGTGCTACAGCACTCAGGGACTTGACACATAGCCTTGGAATCACGAATTTGGATTGTTAGATCTAATATGGGGCATAGCTGTGGAATCTTGAAATTGAGAAGCTGAAATAGCCTATGCCACAATTAAAGTGGATGGAAGTCACTATAAAACAACTATAAGTCTTATCCTTTAGCTTCAGTGTTTTCTAAGTTATCTCAAATATTTCTCAGGATTTACAGTATAATTTTCTATGATTTATTTGGAAACTTGCTGTCAGCATATTCAGTGACCGTGCAGGGTGCCATCATCCCTGCTTGAAGCAAATATTGTAAATTTTTAAGAAGTAATATCATCAGTGCCTATTAAAAACTGTTTATTTTTTATAGCATTTAAAAGTTGTACTACATGATTTTCAAAATTTCTAGCTGCACTTTTTCACTCAGAAGAGCTAAGTTTGTTTTTAAATAGTCCATGTGGGATTAATTTTACTGAGAGGAGGATTTATATCTGTTTTTGTGTACATGCTAACTGCAAATACACTCAGATGCTTCAGGACAGGTGATCTGTGCTAACTTTCCATTTTATCTCACTTTTGCATTTCAATAATGTCGAAACCCAGTTAGCTATATAAACATTGTTTCCTTTATAAGCAAATGTTTTGTAGAAATATGTGTTTATTCTCAGCTAAGGGCCTTAGTGGATCTTATCTGGATTATTAGAACTCAAATAGGAGTCTTTCAGCTGGATGATGTTATCTGTTTACTGCATGATAAACTGAGAGCTATCAGTGTCAAAGAAGAATGCAAAATAAAAGAGAGTTAGAAATAATTGAATAGAAAAATGGACAGAAATTCTAAGTCTGTAACTGGAGTTCGGACCTAATAAATTTGTTAACATTGTAGTCGGCAGCAAGCCACTGAACCCATTCCTTGGAGGAGTGAACTATGCTTTCCTGGTTCCTATATCAAAATTGCTATTCCAAAGTTCTTCCTTATGGAATTTCTATTCCTGAGGCTCTTTTTGCTGTTGAAAATATACACAGCAGAACATAAACAAATTCAACAATTTTTACATGTACAATTCAGTGACACTGATTACATTCTTCAAGTTGTGCAACCATTCTCAGCCTCTTTTTCCAAGCTGTTCCTCTCACATTAACCTAAAGTCACTGCCCCCTAAGTTTCCTATCTAGTCTTTCAAGTTGTCAGTTTGACTCCGTGTAAATAGTTCTTAAAAGAGCACAATCCTGAAGGCAGACATTCTTTACTAGTTAAGCTAAACAATTGTGTGGTTTTAAGAAGACTTCAGGGGTTATTTTTGGTTTAAAGGTATCTCAGGGCAATAGTTTCGTGAGTTTATCCAGCCTCCACGGCTCCAGAAAATCTGGATTCCATAAGAATTTGAAATTCTGTTTTACATTTTCTCCCTTTTGATCAGGATTCTTTTATAGAATCTTTTATTAAAATGTTCAGTAATAGTATCCAGGCACCATCCAGTTCTGGTCTACAACAAAGAAGGCAGCTGTTCACAGAGGCAATTAGCCACATTTCATATTCTCCTCCTATTCCTGACTCTCCTTCTTCCTCTGTTGTGCCAGGCAAATAGAGACCAATTGTTTGTTGTACTTTCAATGGCCACCTGCAAATTTTTAAGATCCCAGGCACTACGCAGTGAACTAATAGGTAGAACAGAAGCACTAAACATGTTATTAGGCCAATTACCTGGATGTCCCATGAAACCATGACCTTAAACATCCAAACCAAGGAACCAATTCCCATGAAGTGTTTGGTTGTATATAAGCAGCCTACTCTTTGTTTATTTATGTCCTTGTTGTCAATATATCTATCACACAATTTTTGCCAATTCAACTTTTTATAGGGTATATAACTTATTGACAGCAATTACATTAATTGACTGGGCTGTGCTATCCTTAATCAATGCAATTTTTCCATCACATACCTATGAGTTGTGTTTTTTAGTACTTCAAGTTTCCAACAGTAAACTTCAAGTTTATAGTAGCTTTTGTAATGGCAAACTTTTCATTTTGTCACATGGTTCTTGAGTCTCTTTAAAACTAAAAATAATAGCAACAGCATGAAAACATTTCAATTTTTCTTATTATATTACTTTTTGATTTAAGGATTATACTGTCTATACGTTTCAAAAAACCCAAACAACTAATGGCAACTTTTTCACTTGTTCAGACATCTTTATCAGTACTTCATTTGTGTTTGGCATCATTCATACATCATTCATTGTTTCTTTTATTCTACATAATAAATTTCACATATCTGAGGTGCCATGCATTATGCCAGACTGGGACTGAAATAAAGGATAAAAGTAATAGTCTCTGCCTCTATAAATCATATACTTGAATAGAACCATTATAGGAAGAGGTTAAAATTTGGAAAATAGATTGTTGTGATGCTGCCATTTATACCCAACTATTCAGAGCCCTTGAAACTCCCAATGCAGTTTCAAGAATGATGTTTTCCCCCTCCTTTTATAAACAAATAAAATTAAACCAAACCAAACGCTACTAAAAGCCAAGCTAGAACTGTGTATATTATCCAGCTGCTCCAGGATTCTGTCTAGAATGTGTTTGTTCTCCTTAGCTACATACAGTTGCTGCCAAAGCCAGGTTGATTTGTTTTGGCAATTATTCCCATCTTCAAAATGTTGGTCAATGAATTGGTATTAAAATGGGAATCCACAGTAAATCCTAACTAAATCCTATGAGGTATTAATACCTGTTTTATGTTAATTGGAGGATTCAAAGCAGGGATGAGGGTACAGGGCAGGTAATGTAGCTTTAATTTTGAGATCCAGACTAACTTAAAAGTGTGATGAGGGTACAGGGCAGGTAATGTAGCTTTAATTTTGAGATCCAGACTAACTTAAAAGTGTTGAATATTGCAGGCTGCTTTCTAATGAAAAAGTTCTGTGTGAAAATGCTTTTAAAAACTTGCTAAAGAGCCTCACAGAAATTCTGATGGTTGTGTAAGTTGTGATCAACTTTCTTTCACATGATATATAAGGCAAGATATGGAGACCTGGTGATGCAGTGGTTAAGAGGTTGGCTGCCAACCTAAAGGTCAATAGTTCAGTCTACCAGCTGATCCTTGGAAACCCTATGGGGCAGTTCTACTCTGTCCTATAGGCTTGCTGTAGGAATTGACTCAACGGCAACGGATTTTTGTTTTTTGGGAATTTTTTTATGTTGGGGAATACCTTCCCTGCATCTCAGAGCAAAATATGTTTTATATACCTGGGAAGGAGGATGAAGGGGACAGATACCCACATCTTGTCCAATTTCAAAGCTAGCTTCAAGTCTCTCTTTTATTTTATGTAATTTTAATTAATTTAAATTTAACTTTGAAATTAGATTTAGCTTTTCAATAACTGAAAGTTCAGTTATTGGTAAGCATATTTTTGTTTGTTTGAAACAATTTGAGTACATCAACTTACTTCTTCAGTTGTAAATTTTATTAAATCTAAATACAGGTCAGCTCCTTCTAAAGAAAATTTACCATTCACATAGGAAATGCTGTAAGTGTAATGTGAGCACTTGATTTTAGAGACTTCATATGAAAACAAAATCTAAAATATCTGATTAATGATTTTTATATTGATTACATGTTAAAATAATATTTTGACATATTGGGGTAAACAAAACGTATTCTTAAAATTAGTTTCCTGTAGTACTTTTTATTTTTCTTACGGGATTGCAAGAAAATTTAAAATTACATGTGTACCTTGCATTGTATTTCTCTTGGACAAGTGAGTCCAAGCATATGCACTTTTAACCCACTGCCATTGAGTCAATTTTAACTCATAGCAACCCTAGAGGACAAAGTAGAATTGCCCCATAGAGTTTCCAGGGAGTGCCTGGCGAATTCGAACTGCTGACCTTTTAGTTAGCAGCCATAACACTTAACCATTAAAACACCAGGGTTTCCTATGCACTTTTATGCTAGCGTTATGTCTAATCACCCTGAAACAACCGTAATAATTATAAAATTATTAACATTTACTTTAAAGTTTATATGTCAGGCATTGTGGTAATCACTTTACTCATATGACCTAATTATACATGAGGCAGCATATCATTTTCACATCTAATTGCATAGAGCATTGTGACAGATATATAGTAGATATTCATTATGATTATCGTATATGATTAAGATGATCTTGTTGGAAATAATATTTGTCTGTGGATAAAAATATGAGAGGCAAGGTTATTGAAAAGAGGAGAAACAGTTTACCAAGTTTTCTGAGATAAAATTTGCTCAATACTGTACCTATGAGTCGGAATCGACTCGATGGCACTGGGTTTGGTTTTGTTTTTTTTAGTACCTAATCCAGGTTGCAATGTCTTAGCATTTGGCATTCCCAGAGAAAGTCTTTTCAATAAATGGATATGGTTCAAGACAGAAATAATAGGGAAAAAATGTATAAGATGAGTACTATTTATTTTCAGAAAGCATCATCCACCCCAAAAGAGACAAGGTTATTACATTCCCATCATATTGCTTGTGGAATCTTTCTAGTGAGAAAGCAAGAGGAACCATAAAATTAAAGAAAACATTGACAGAGTTTTTCAGACACTAAGAAATGCCATCTCCCTTCCTTCCTCTTATGAAGACCCTCTTTCTGGGATCCCTGAAGGAAAACAAATATGAAAAGCCTTTATATTTCTTTCCAAAATGTATCTACATCCTGCTCTCTGAGATCCATGACTAATGTGAGGTGGGGAAAATTCTGTATTTCCATGGAGAATGATTAAATAAAAATAGGGCCACCATGAGATAATTAGATGCCTTATTTCCTTTATGTAACATGTGTCTTTTATAGATAAATTATGACATCTTCACAAAGATTTTGTTATGGAGTTTTATATAGGGTTGTAATTTTATGTCTACAAAAGTAAATTTTAATGTTTTAAAATAGTAAAATTAACATGGGATTAACTCTGGCTGGTACCAAAGTGGTAGAGAAACCTAAAAGACTTTCTTAACACTTTAGTAGCTAGTTTTGACTAAAAAATCTGTCATATTGGTAAGGAAATGACTGATCAAGCTTTGATTAAGTGAACGGTTAAATAATTTAAAAATTGGAAGAGAAACCACACCCTGCAAATTGTCCTATATAGTGATCATTGGCTAGAAACGCTAATACACCAAAACCAACTAAAATGCATTGCCACCTTCCATACACTTCATGGAAGTACATGTTCGTGTGTGTGTGTGTCTGTACGTGTGTGTGATAAACTTAAATAGAACTTTAGTGTATTAAAGCTCTGTTTAAATGCATATTTTTTTTTACCCTCTTCCTATTCTCTTTCTTTGAGTGCAAAGTGCATCGCACACATCGTAAATTAATCTGAGAAATCCGAATTTACCTCAATAGGGTCTCTGAGTAATGACTTTATAAACTAGGCCGTTTATTCTGTGTGTGGCCACTTTGAGTATTAGTGGGAGTTGCACTGACCACCTTTCCCCAGATTTATGAGACTTGACAAAAAACCTTGAGAAAACAGAGCCTGGCTTCTTTCAATAGAAAACATTATTAAAAAAAAAAAAAAAAATCTGCTAAATAAACATTGATTTAAGTAAACTGGTACTACTCAGCCCAACAGGAAAACACTCTTACTTAAATTTCACTCTAATGGGTGAATGGCTATGTGGGGGAAAATTGCTTTGCTTTAAATAGACCACAACAAAGTTAAATGTAAATATTAGTAAGACTTTGTCCTTAGAACACCTTCCAGCTCATTCATGCGGGGCAGTACCCTTCTGCCAGAGAGGGCGTGTATCTTATCCTTCTCCCACTGGGGAAAGATCAGGAGAACACTCAATCTTTTTAAAATTAGCCCAGAAACACTGATAGCACAATGATTAATTTTCTCTGGGTTCCAATAAAAGCTTTGAGAAATGGGCGTATTGTGCAGTTAACTCACACAGGGTTTCCAAATAATTTATTAACTCTTTGATAACCTTAAATTTTCTGAGGAGGTGAAAATATTTTAACAGGACAACTGAACCTATGTCTAGTCAACAAGTCAGTGTTATGAAAAAAGAAAGGGTGGAGGGATGTACGTGCTTAGATTCCAAAAGATTTAGAGACGTAACAACTAGATACTATATACCACCTTGAACTGGATCCTAATTTGGACAAACCAGTTATAAAGAAAAAAATATAATGCTTGATAATTATCATTATAAAAATGAGCTGCTGTATTTTATCTTTGTACTCTATGGTCTTTTTTCTGTGAGAAAAACAAAAATGTCAAAATGCAAACAGTATCGATGTCTTGATACATTGATATCAGGTTGTTGTAGGATTTAAGTTTAAAGCATTTGTTGATGTTAAAGGGTGTTTCCATTTTTCAAAGCTTTACAGAATCAGTATCTATATGAATAGCAGGGATTTTTGTGTGTGTGTGTGTGTGTGTGCATTCTTATTTAGAGTTACCCTGGGTCTTTGGTCCTACTTGTTATGGAACTCTTGAGTGATTGTGTCTGTAGTACAATTTGTTTTTCTTGAATAAAACTGGAATTTTGAAATCACTCCAAAACATTTTGACAAAATCACATTCAACACTAAGTATACATTATAGATATGGAGGTATTGTTGTTGTTAGTTGCTGTCAACTTATGGTGATCCCATGTGTGCAGAATAGAACTGCTCCATAGGGTTTTCAAGGCCGTGACTTTTTGGAGCAGACCACCAGGCCTGTCTTCTAAGGTACCTCTGGGTGGGTTTGAACCACCAACTTTTTGGCTAGAGATTATTTAGCCATTTGCACCACCCAGGGTGACTTTGGATTTAAAAATAAAGGTTAGCAGGTACATAAGTTGCTGATAAAGCTGTTTTCTCTCAGTCTGTTTGTATGGCTTTTTAATTTGGGGAAAACATAAATCTTCTGTCACCATGGAATGAATCACACTTTGTATTTACCCATTCTTTCTTTATTAACTTCTAATCAGTCCTAAATTGACCATCATTATCAAGCTTTAGATCCATTTTTTTTTAATTTTTATTGTGCTTTAAGTGAAAGTTTACAAATCAAGTCAGTCTCTCACACAAAAACTTATATAAAAAAAAAACCTTAAAACACCTTATTAAAAAAAAAAAAAAAACCTTATTACGTACTCCTAATTGCTCTCCCTCTAGTGAGACAGTCCGCTCCCTCCTTCCACTCTCTCTTTTCGTGTCCATTTCACCAGCTTCTAACCCCCTCCACCCTCTTATCTCCCCTCCAGGGAGGAGATGCCAACGTAGTCTCAAGTGTCCACCTGATCCAAGAAGCTCACCTAACAACAACAATAATTTTGTATTGCTTTTTTTTTTTTTTTATCGTACTTTAAGGGAAAGTTTACAAATCAAGTCAGACTCTCAGATCAAAATACGTACACCTTGCTATATACTCCTAATTCCTCGCCCCCTAATGACACAGCACTCTCCTTCCTTCCACTCTCTCTTTTCGTGTCCATTTGGCCAACTTCTGACCCCCTCTGCCCTCTCATGTCCCCTTCAGACAGGAGATGCCAACATACTCTCATGTGTTTACTTGATTCAAAAGGCTCATTCTTCACCAGTGTCATTTCCTATCCCATAGTCCAGTCCAATCTTTCTCTGAAGAGCTGGCTTTGGGAATGGTTCCTGTCCTGGGCTAACAGGAAGCCTGGGAAACATGACCTCCAGGGTCCTTCTAGTCTCAGTCAGACCATTAAGTCTGGTCTTTTTATGAGAATTTGGGGTCTGCATCCCACTGCTCTCCTGCTCCCTCAAATCTTCTCTGTTGTGTTCCCTGTCAGGGCAGTCATCAGTTGTAGCCGGACACCATCTAGTTCTTCTGGTCTCAGGATGATGTAGTCTCTGGTTTATGTGGCTCTTTCTGTCTCTTGGGCTCGTAATTACCCTGGGTCCTTGGTATTCTTCATTCTCCTTTGATCCAGGTGGGTTGAGACCAATTGATGCGTCTTAGATGGCTGCTTGCTAGCGTTTAAGACCCCAGACGCCACTCTTCAAAGTGGGATGCAGAATGTTTTCTTAATAGATTTTATTATGCCAGTTGACTTAGATGTCCCCTGAAATCATGGTCCCCAAACCCCTGCCCCTGCTACGCTAGCCTTTAAAGTATTCAGGAAACTTCTTTGCTTTTGGTTTAGTCCAATTGTGCTGACCTCACCTGTATTGTATGTTGTTTTTCCCTTCACCTAAAGTAGTTCCTATCTACTATCTAATTAGTGAGTACCCCCTCCCACCTTCCCTCCCTCCCCACTCCCATAACCATCAAAGAATATTTTCTTCTCTGTTTAAACTATTTCTTGAGTTCCTATAATAGTGGTCTTATAAAATATTTGTCCTTTTGCAACTGACTAATATCACTCAGCATAATGCCTTCCAGATTCCTCCATGTTTTGAAATATTTCACAGATTCATCACTGTTCTTTATCGATGCATAGTATTCCATTGTGTGAATATACCATAATTTATGTATCCATTCATCCATTGATGGGCACCTTGGTTGCTTCTCTCTTTTTGCTATTGTAAACAGTGCTGCAATGAACATGGATGTGCATATATCTGTTCGCGTAAAGGCTCTTATTTCTCTAGGATATATTCCAAGGAGTGGGATTGCTGGATCGTATGGTAGTTCTATTTCTAGCTTTTTAAGGAAGCACCAAATCGATTTCCAAGGTAGTTGTACCATTTTACATTCCCACCAGCAGTGTAGAAGTGTTCCAGTCTCTCCACAGCTTCTCCAAAATATATCGTTTTGTGTTTTTTTGATTAATGCCAGCCTTGTTGGAGTAAGATGAAATCTCATTGCGGTTTTGATTTGCACTTATCTAATGGCTAATGACTGTGAGCATTTCCTCATGTATCTGTTAGCTACCTGAATGTCTTCCTTAGTGAAGTGTCTGTTCATATCCTTTGCCCATTTTTTAATTGGGTTATCTGTCCTTTGGTATTTGAGTTTTTGCAGTATCATGTAGATTTTACAGATCAGGCACTGATCAGAAATGTCATAGCTAAAAACTTTTTCCCAGTCTGTAGGTAATCTTTTTACTCGTTTGGTGAAGTCTTTGGATGAGCATAGATGCTTGATTTTTAGGAGCTCCCAGTTAACTAGTTTTTCATCTGCGTTGGTAGTAATATTTTGTATACTGTTTATGCCATGTATTAGGGCTCCTAATATTGTCCCTATTTTTTCTTCCATGTTCTTTATCGTTTTAGGTTTTATATATAGGTCTTTGATCCATTTTGAGCTCGTTTTTGTGCATGGAGTGAGGTATGGGTCTTGTTTCATTTTTTTGCAGAGGGATATCCAGTTATGCCAGCACCATTTGTTAAAAAGACTATCTTTTCCCCGTTTAACTGTTTTGGGGCCTTTGTCAAATTATCAGCTGCTCATATGTGGATGGACTTATGTCTGGATTCTCAATTCTGTTCCATTGGTCTATGTATCTGTTGTTGTACCAGTACCAGGCTGTTTTGATTACTGTGATGGTATAAAAGAAAAAAGGTTCTAAAATCAGGTAGAGTAAGGCCTCCCACTTTGTTCTTCTTTTTCAATAATGTTTTACTTATACGGGGCCTCTTTCCCTTCCATATGAAGTTGGTGATTTGTTTCTCCATCTCATTAAAGAATGTCCTTGGGTTTTGGATTGGAATTGCTTTAAATGTATAGATCGCTTTTGGTAGAACAGACATTTTTATAATGTTAAGTCTTCCTATCCATGAGCAAGGTATGTTTTTCCACTTATGTAGGTTTCTTTTGGTTTCTCGCAAAAGTGTACTGTAGTTTTCTTTGTATAAGTCTTTTACATCTCTGGTAAGATTTATTCCTAAGTATTTGATCTTCTTGGGGGCTACTGTAAATGGTATTGATTTGGTGATTTCCTCTTCGATGTTCTTTTTTTTGGTGTAGAGGAATCCAACTGATTTTTGTATGTTTATCTTGTATCCCGATATTCTGCTGAAATCTTCCATTAGTTTCAGTAGTTTTTTTTTGAGGATTCCTTAGGGTTTTCTGTATATAAGATCATGTCTTCTGCAAATAGAGATACTTTTACTTCTTCCTTGCCAATCTGGATGCCCTTTATTTCTTTATCTAGCCTAATTGCTCTGACTAGGACCTCCAGCACAATATTGAATAAGAGCGGTGATAAAGGGCATCCTTGTCTGGTTCCCGATCTCAAGGGAAATCCTCTCAGGCTCTCTCCACTTAGGATGATGTTGGCTATTGACTTCAAATAAATCCCCTTTATTATGTTGAGGAATTGTCCTATTTTGCTGAGAGTTTTTATCATGAATGGATGTTCAACTTTGTCAAATGCCTTTTCTGCATCAATTGATAAAATCATGTGATTCTTGTCTTTTGTTTTATTTATATGATGAATTTTATTAATTGTTTTTCTAACGTTGAATCATCCCTGCATACCTGGTATGAATCCACTTGGTCATAATGAATTGTTTTTTGATATGTTGTTGAATTCTATTGGCTAGAATTTTGTTGAAGATTTCCACATCTAACTTCATGAGGGATATAGGTCTGTAATTTTCTTTTTTACTGGTGTCTTTCCCTGATTTTGGTATCAGGGATATGATGGCTTCACAGAATGAGTTTGGGAGTATTCCGTCCTTTTCTATGCTCTGAAATAACCTTTAGTAGTAGTGGTGTTAACTCTTCTCTGAAAGTTTGATAAAACTCTGCAGTGAGGCACTCTGGGCCAGGTTTTTTTTTTGTTGTTGGGAGTTTTTTGATTACCTTTTCAATCTCTTCTTTTGTTATGCATCTATTTAATTGTTCTGCCTCTGCTTTAGTTTAGGTAGATAATGTGTTTCTAGGAATTCATCCATTTCTTCTAGGTTTTCGAATTTGTTATAGTTTTTCATAGTAATCTGATATGATTCTTTTAATTTCAGTTGGGTCTGTTGTAATATCACCCATCTCATTTCTTATTTGGGTTATTTGCTTCCTCTCCTGTTTTTCTTTTGTCAGTTTGGCCAGTGCTTTATGAATTTTGTTGATTTTTTCAAAGAACCAGCTTTTGGTCTTGTTAATTCTTTCAATTGTTTTTCTGTTTTCTATTTCATTTATTTCTGCTCTAATTTTTATTATTTGTTTTCTTCTGGTGCCTGAGACTTTCTTTTGTTGTTCTCTTTCTATTTGTTCAAGCTGTAGGGGTAATTCTTTGATTTTGGCCCTTTCTTCTTTTTGTATGTGTGCATTTATTGATATATATTGACCTCTGAGCACCGCTTTTGCTGTGTCCCAAAGGTTTTGATAGGAAGTGTTTTCATTCTCATTGGATTCTATCAATTTCTTTATTCCATCCTTAATGTCTTCTATAATCCAGTCTTTTTTGAGCAGGGTATTGTTCAGTTTCCAAGTGTTTGATTTCTTTTCCCTGCTTCTTCTGTTATTGATTTCCACTTTTATGGCCTTATAGTCAGAGAAGATGCTTTGTAATATTTCAATGTTTTAGATTCTGCTACGGCTTGCTGTATGACCTAATATGTGGTCTATTCCAGACAATGTTCCATGTGCACTAGAAAAGAAAGTATACTTGGTTGCTGTTGGGTGGAGTGTTCTGTGTATGTCTATGAGGTCAAGTTGGTTGATTGTGGCATTTAGATCTTCTGTGTCTTTTTTGAGCTTCTTTCTGGATGTTCTGTCCTTCACCGCAAGTGGTGTGTTGAAGCCTCCTACTGTTATTGTGGCACTGTCTATCTCATTTTTCAGTGCTGATGGAGATTGTTTTATGTGTCTTTCAGCACTGTCATTGAGTGCATGAATATTTAATATGGTTATATCTTCTTGGTATATTGTCCTTTTAATCATTATATGGTGTCGTTTCTTATTCTTTATGATAAATTTAACTTTAAAGTCTATTTTGTCAGAAATTAATATTGCCACTCCTGCTCTTTTTTGATTGTTGTTTGCTTGATATATTTTTTTCCATCCTTTGAGTTTTAGTTTGTTTGTGTCTCTGAATCTAAGGTGTGTCTCTTGTAGGCAGCATATAGACAGATTATGTTTTTTCCATTCTGCCACTCTCGGACTCTTTATTGGTTCATTTAGTCCATTTACATTCAGTGTAATTATGGATAGGTATGAATTTAGTGAAAACCCTGCTGGCGTAGGGGTTAAGTGCTATGGCTGCTAACCAAGGGTCGGCAGTTCGAATCCACTAGACACTCCTTGGAAAGTCTTTGGGGCAGTTCTACTCTGTCCTATAGGGCTGCTATGAGTCGGAATTGACTCGGTGGCACTGGGTTTGGTTTTTGGTTTATGAATTTAGTGCTATCATTTTGTTGTCTTTTTTTGGGTGTTGTTGACAGTTTCTTTTTCCCACTTAATTTTGTGTGCTGAGTAGATTATCTTTATATATTGTCCTTTCCTCATATTTGTTGTTTTTTATTTTGTTTCTGCTGAGTCTCTATTTTTTTCTTGCATTTTATTTTGATGAGTAGGATAGTTTGTCTCCTTTGCAGTTACCTTATTATTTAAGCTTATTTTTCTAAATTTAAACCTAACTTTTATTTCTTTGTATCACCTTATCTTCCTCTCCATATGGAAGTTCTATGACTACATTTCTTGGTCCATCTTTATTGTTTTAATGTTGTCTTCTTTTATATAATAACGTCGCTGTTGCCATGTTTTAAGCATATTTTTTTGTCTTGCTTTGTTTTTTTGATTTCCCTGTCTGGGGTGACTTCTGATTGCTCTGTCCAGTATTCTACTCTTGGTTTGATACTTGATATTATTGATTTTCTAACCAAAGAACTCCCTTTTGTATTTCTTATCATTTTGGTTTGGTTTTTATGAATTCCCTAAAATTCAGTTTATCTGGAAATGTCCTAATTTCACCATCACATTTAAGGGACAGTTTTGCTGGATATACGATTCTTGGCTGGCAAATTTTTTCCTTCATTTTTTTAAATAAGTCATCCCATTGCCTTCTTGCCTGCATGGTTTCTGCTGATTAGTCTGAGCTTATTCTTATTGGCTCATCTTTGTAGGTGACTTTTCGTTTATCCCTAGCTGCTCTTAAAATTCTCTCTTTATCTTTGGTTTTGGCAGTTTTGATTATTATATGCCTTGGCGACTTTCTTTTAACGTCTACCTTATGTGGATTTCAATGAGCATCTTGGATAGATATCTTCTCATCTTTTACAATATCAGGGAGGTTTTCTGCCAACAAACCTTATCCCTCCCTGATCTGGTACTCTAATCACTTGTAAGTCATTTCTCTTGATAGAGTCCCACATGATTCTTAAGATTTCTTCATTTTTAAAAAATTCTTTTATCTGTTTTTTCTTCAGATATATTGGCGGCAAATGTCTTATCTTCAATTCCACAAATTCTGCCTTCCACTTGCTCAACTCTACTTCTCTGACTTTCTATTGAGTTGTCTACTTCTGTAATTTTATTGTTAATCTTCAGAATTTCTGATTGCTGTCTGCCTATGGATTTTTCCAGCTTATTAATTTTTTTGTTATGTTCTTGAGTAATCTTTTTAACTTCTTCAATTGCTTTGTCTGTGTGTTCCTTGGCTTGTTCTGTGTATTGCCTCATTTCCTTCCTGATGTCTTGAAGGGTTCTGTATCTTTTGTATTCTGTCTCTGGCAATTCCAGGAATTCACTTTCATCTAGAAGATCACTTGATTCTTTGTTTTGAGAGCTTGTTGAGGTGATCATTGTCTGTTTCTTTATGTGACTTGATATTGACTGTTGTCTCCGAGCCATCTATAAGTTATTGTATTAGTTTATTTTATGTTTGCTTACTGTGTCGTAGCTCCGTGCTTTGTTTTGTTTTGATAAGCCCCAATGGGTTGCTTGAGTGAGCTAGCTTGATTATTCTCACCTTTGGAGCTCCTACATCCTGTCCCCAGATGGCTAGAGCTGTTATCGACTTTATCAGTCTAGGAGTCCATTCACTTCTCTTGTGTGAATTCAGCTCAGGTGTCCAGGTAGCTGATCATCCAGTGTGTGGTACAGGCTCTGTCCTATAGTCTTAGAGGGGCGGGGTGATTGGTGTAGGTACTGGTATCTGGTTTCAGCAGGGGGGTCACACATTGAACAAGACAGGGGTCTGAGAATTGTCTCCCATGTGTCTCTGAGGAATGCATGTCCCTGATCTCTAGAGTATACAGGTAGGTGGGTTCTGCAGATGGACCATGGGCACCCAATGTTTTTGGTTTTAAGAACTGGGAGGTACCAGTTATCCTTGGACCCCTGTCGCAGGTGGCTGTGTGACCTGAATGGAGCTACCAGTCCTTAGGCTCCTGATGTGGGCAGACGAGGACCGTGTTTAATAAGCAAAGCAATGTCAAACATCAAACACCCAACTCTCTGCTGCACAGTTGAAATGGTTGGAGTCTGCCAACGGGGTGGGCTATTCTCCTGAAATAGGCCCACACAGGTCCATGCAGAGGGGAAAGGTACTCAAAGTCCATGGACCGTTTATGGCTGAACAGGAGCTGCTTCTGTCCTGAGCGCCCCCAGTTAGTAGAGCTGGCAAATTATCTTTTCCCCCAGTTGCAATTTTTTTCCTTCTCCAAGGCTGGGAGGATGGCTCTAGGTGCTCATCAGGGCCTATCTCAGGCCCAGGGAATTCAGCCTCTGAAGCCAGCTTGGGGATGAGGGGGGCAAGGTAAAGTACACCCAAGTAGTTAGCTTTTGCCGAGAGTGCTGTTCTTATCTGTTTTCAAATGTGTGAGTAGGCTGTGTGGCTGGCTGCTTCTCCCTCAGGAAACTGTGGCCAAACTCTAGTACCAGCCTGCCACACCTACTCCAGGAATGGTGCGTGAGGGCTTCCCGTGATTCAGGTCCAGCAGCTCCTCTCTGCTTCTGAACCGTCTCTTCCTCCCCCTGCCCCTCAGTTCATTTTCTAAGCTTGCCTTTGATGCTCAGGGCTCCAAGCTTGTCATAAATATACTCGTTTCACTTGTTTTTTCAGGTCTTTGTTATAAAGAGGGCTTGCCGGAAGCATCTGTCTATTCTGCCATCTTGGCTCCTCCTCCTAGGTCCATTTTTGTTAATAGCTTATTAACAAGTGTTTTAGCAGTAAAGTAGTATTATTTTTGTAGTTGCTGTTAGATGTCACAGAATTCTACTGCTACAAAGAAGGAAGTAGAAGGAATAGCATCTCTGGGCTGAAAGTAAGACAGAGGCATAATAGACTGTTGATAATATGGTGTTGAAATATGACTGGCCAAAACAGCTGAAATTTTGCAAATGTTAAAGGGACTCTAATCTGTTAATTCTTATCCTCTGATCACATAAAAAAATATTAAAACTTTCTAACAATTTTAAAGCAGATATTTTATAATTTTATTGTTTTAAAAATAATTTTATTATAAAATATAAGCAAAAGAGGGAACGAAAACCTACATGCAGTTTAAAGACTATTAATAAAATGGACATCCATATTTCCTGTTTCAAAGAGATCCCAAAATGCAGGGCTCAAACAAGATAAAAGCGTGTTTCTCTGTTGTACAACAGGACAGACGTATTTGACGATCAGAACAGGTAAGCAGCTCTGTTCTGCACTCAAGTTGTTTCTGTCTTGTTGCCCTGAGTTCCTCAGGATGTTGCCCTCAGCTGCATGATCACAGCTGGTTCACGAGCACCTTGTCCATATTCCAGCATGTTTGAGCAGGGAAATAAAGGGAGTGGGCACAAGCAGTTTATTTTAAAGAAGCGTTGAGTGCATTACACATATCGCTTTGAATTGGTGAGAATTTACTGACCCTGTCTCACTTCCTGTGAGAGAGGGTGGGAAACATAGCTTCTACCATGTGTCTTGCTGAACTTCAGGGCAGGTTCATTTCTATTCTGAAGATAAAGTAGGTGTGTTGATAATGAGGAACAATTAACAGTTTCTTCCTATTCTCATCATAAAATAAGAATTTTTAAATGTCTTCTAATTCAAGGAAATCATGATTTATGATGTTGAAAGCTAATGTTTGTCTTTGCTGTGGATTTTCAGTCAAACCACACCTTGCTAAAAACCACAATACTTGCTATTGTGAACATACATGGAAATCGTAGCCATAACTTTGGTTTGGTTTGTTTTGGTGATTTGTTTTTTGTTTGGGCTGGTGCTTTTTTAGGCTAATGTAATAAATCGCTTGGAAAACTTTTAGAAAGCCAATTCATTTAAGGACTTGTTTTCAAATGAAACCATTCTACTGATGGCTAAACATTTATAAAAATGGATTGACAGAATTGAGGAAAATAATGGTTCAACTACACTCAGACATCTGAGAAACAGGTGACATTTCTTCATCCACAACTAAGTATTTTATTCTCAAGCACTAGTTAATCTCTGTAAATCTTTATAACAATGATTATATTTTCTCAGGATCTGTATCACAAATTTACAAGTGATTTGCATGTTATGAAAATATTATTTATTTCTCTTTGAAAAATTATAAAGCCTATCTACAAAATTCATTTAGTGATTTCATATTCATTTGATAAAGAATTATTAGCTTTCTACTTTGAGCCAAATGTCTTCTTTAGGCTATTTGAGGTAGAATTAAAAGAGTATGAGTTTAAACATCTTTCAGTGTCTTCGAAGAGGTAAGAAGTACATACAGTTCAGGCCATAGCCAAGCAAATTCGACTGTAAGTTAATGTAGTGAAGAAAAATGTGCTGTAGCAAACCTGGTAGAGAGCAAGCCAGTGTTTTAGCCTGAGATTTATCCAGTAATGCTTTTTGGATGAGACTGCATCTCAGAAGGCAGGGCATCATGCAGAAGGAGAAGGAAATGAACATAACTTAGGTGGCATGAGTTAATTGACCATCTTGCCTAGAAGGGGGAGTCCGCATTGAGGAAATGAGAAAGTGATTTATGTAGATAAAGAAGGAACTTGGATGCCAAGCTAGGAAGTTTATACTTAAAAAATAGATATGGCATTATGAAAGCAAACACTTTAAGAAGACAAATCTAGAATAATCAAGTACTTCCAGGGTTGGAGTCTAAAGGCAGAGTTCTGAATACCAATTGTAGTAACCCAGAGCTAAATGTCAACATGTAAATTGTTATTAAAAGACATCATTGACACTGCTGATAACCTGGTTTTGTATATAAAGGACATATATTCTCCCTGCCTGCTCTGATTTTTGTCTGTCTCTGTGTGTGTGAGTGTGTTACTTCTCCATTTGATAAAGAGAAATTATAATAGATCTAAAAGCAGACACTCTGATGTATGACTGTGCACTAGATAACAATGAATAACACTTATCCCTAAGAATACAAAATAGAATTAAATCAAAAAGTTCATCTCTCTCAAGAAAAAATTAAATCAATGTACAATATATTGTCTGTTAATCTTTTTTTGATATTTACATGCATTTTATTTTAGTAGAATGCCATAACATCCGTTAGGTTGGTGATGTAACAACATACTAAATTCACATAAAAGAACCGTGAGACTCTGAGTTGTTACTTAAATTCCTAAAGACAAAATATCTTATATGAGGCAAAGCCAGGGCTTCAGTCCAGGTCTTTGGACTCACCTCAGTGCTCTTTCACTACAGCGTGCTGCACCATTGCTCATGCTGCCTTTACATCCTTTTTTGAAGAATAACCAGAGAAGTTGACGTGAATTGAAAAAATCAGATTTTAATAGCTCAAGTTGTATAATAAAAATCTGCGAGTAGCCAAACATTGAAAGTTCTTTTCCCAGATTTCACTTTTAGCAGCAACAAGGCATAATTTGCCTTCCTATGGTAATGATTTTACCTTTTTCAAAGCATTTGAAGTAAAAATATATTACAGACAATTGTGTAATATAATTGTTCTAAATTTAAACAATCTTCAAATGCCATTTGCAAATTGTAATCATTTTTCCTAAAATATGTTACTTTACAAATTTACACTAGATAGATAGATTTTACATGATTCTGTCAAATGAAATGAATGCAATATTTGAAATATCATGGTTGCCTGACTACTTAATACTGATGTTTATTATAGTCCTTGACAGTCAGCCGTTTTCAAGTGTGTAAGTAAAATAGTATACATGTTAACTTTTTAAAGGAGAACGCTTAATTTCATGAGAGTTTTTTTTTTTTTTTTTTAATGCAATATAAGGAGCCCTGGTGGTGTGGTGGTTAAGTACTAGGCTGCCAACCAAAAGTTGGCAGCTTAAACCCACCAGCAGCTCCATAGGAGAAAGATGTGGCATACTGCTGCCTTGGAAACCCTATGCGGGAAGTTCTACCCTGTCTTATAGGGTGGCTGTGATTTGTAGTCAGCTCCACAACAATGGGTTTGTTTTTTGGTTTTAATGCAATACATGAGTTTCTTTCTTTTTTTTTTTTTAAGTGCAAAGATAGGAAGATATCTTGTTCTGATTGTTTTACAATCAAGAATTCTTTACTCTTCTTGAACATTCCCAGACACACATGCACTACTGCAGTCGAAGTTCACATTCTTTCTTGCCCAATATACTGATAATCTTTACATCTCTATTTTTTTCTTGAAGTTGCTTGCATATTTTACCACTTAGATGTTGCTCTCTCATTCCCTGTTTAATCTGGATATGCATTTATTAAGGACTAGGTCGGAGCTGTGGAAGTGGGGCTTGTAGAGACAGTGTGAATGTTTAATGGACTGATTTTTAAATATGTGCTTAAATTATTCTGCTTATGTTCAATTTTATGCTTTGTTTTCTGGCTGAAACTCAACAATTGACAGAAAATAAGGAAGGGGAAACAGAAAGGTGAAAATGTTTTCTTATGATACAAATTTCTCCACTGAGTCCATGGGAGAAGGGGTAGGGAAACCTAACAAAATATTCTGACTCATTAACTGGATGTTAGTTCACTTCAAAAATCACAGACATCTTTAAAAAATAAAATAAAATCACAGGTATTGATAGGATTCATTAGAAGGCCAAACTAACTCAGGTGGATGGGGCTATCTTATTCTGTAACAGAGAATAATCATCTTAGCGTTAGGTGCCATCGAGTCGGCTCCAACTCATAGCAACCCTATGTACAATGGAAGAAACACTGCCCAGTTCTGCACCATCCTCACAATTGTTGTTATGCTTAATGCCATTGCTGCAGCCACTGTGTCAATCCATCTCGTTGAGGGCCTTCCTCTTTTTCACTAACCCTCTACTTTACCAAGCATGGTGTCTTTTTGCCAGGGACTGGTCCCGTCTGATAAAATGTCCAAATTATGTGAGTAGAAGCATCCTTGCATCTAATAAGCATTCTGGCTGTACTTTTTCAAAGATAGATTTGTTTGTTCTTCTGGCAGGCCATGGTATATTCAATATTCTTCTCCAACACCATAATTCAAAGGCATCCATTTTTATTTGGTCTTCCTTATTCGTTGTCCAGCTTTCACAAGCATATGAGGCAATTGAAAACACCATGACTTGGGTCAGGCGCACCTTAGTCCTTAAAGTGACATCTTTGATTTTTAACACTTTAAAGAGGTCTTTTGCAGCAGATTTTCCGAATGCAATACATCTTTTGATTTCTTGACTGCCACTTCCAAAGGGAATTGATTGTGGGTCCTAGTAAAGTAAAATCCTTGACAACTTCAATCTTTTCTCTGTTTATCATGATGTTGCTCATTGGTCCAGTTGTGAGGATTTTTGTTTTCTTTATGTTGAGGTGCAGTCCATACTGAAGGCTGTGGTCTTTGATCTTCATTAGTAAGTGCTTCAAGTCATCTTCACTTTCAGCAAGCAAGGTGGTGTCATCTGCATATTGTGAGTTATTAATGAGTCTTTCTCCAATGATGCCCTATTCTTCTTCATATACTCCAGTTTCTCGTATTTGCTCAGCATTCAGATTGAATAGGTATGGTGAGAGGATGCAACCCTGACACCTGATGCACACCTTTCTTAACCTTAAACCACCCAGTATCCCCTTGATCTGTTCAAACAATTGGCTCTTGGTCTATGTACAAGTTCCTCATGAGTCCAATTTAGTGTTCTGGAAATCCCGTTCCTCACAATGTTATGCATAATTTGTCTTCAATATTGTAATTGGAGGCTTGAAATTTTCTTCAGTTCTTTCAGTTTGAGAAATGCTGAGGCTGTTCTTCCCTTTTGGTTTCCTATCTCCAACTCTTTGCACATTTTATTTAATACTTTATTTTGTCTTCTCAAACTGCTCTTTGAAATCTTCTGTTCAGCCCTTTAACTTCATCATTTCTTCCTTTTGGTTTAGCTACTCATCATTCGAGAGCACGTTTCAGAGTCTGTTCTAACATCCATTTTGGTCTTTTCTTTCTTTTCCTGTCTTTTTAATGACCTCTTGCTTTACTCCTGTATAATGTCCTTGATGTCATTCCGTAACTCAGTCATTAGTGTTCAGTGCATCATATCTATTCTTGAAATGGTCTCTAAATTCAGGTGGGATATACTCAAGGTCATAGTTTGGCTCTCGTGGACTTTTTCTGATTTTCTTCTGCTTCAGCTAGAACTTGTGTATGAACAATTGACAGTCTATTCCACAGTCGGCTCCTGGCCTTGTTCTGACTGATGATATTGAGCTTTCCCATTCTCTTTTCACAGGCATAGTTGATTTGATTCTAGAATTGCATCCAGCGAGGTCTACATGTATATAAAAAAAAAAAAAAAAAAACAGTGCCATTGAGTTGATTCCGACTCATAGTGACCCTGTATAGCCACCATTTATGTTGTTGGAAAAAAAGATATTTGCAACGAAGAAGCCATTGATCTTGCAACATTCTATTATGAGATCTCTGGCATCATTTTTATCACCAACTACGAATCCTTCTTTGTTTCCAACTTTCATATTCTAATCGCCATTAATTATCAATGTATCTTGATTGCACGTTTGATCAATTTCAGACTGCAGAAATTGGTAAAATCTTCCATTTCTTCATCTTTGTATTAACTGATTTTCCTTGTAGGCATATGGACATTACCCTATCACTGACAGCATCGTACTTCAGGATAGATCTTGAAATGTTCTTTTTGATGATGATCATGACACCATTCATCGTCAATTTGTCATTCCTGGTGTAGTAGACCATATAATTGTCTGATTCAAAATGGCAAATACCAGTCCACTTCAGTTCACTAATGCCTACATATCCATCTTTATGTGTTCCAATTCACTTTTGATGGCTTTCAATTTTCCTAGATTCATACTTCATACATTCCATGTTCCAATTATTAACGGACGTTTGCAGCTGTTTCTTCTCATTGGGAAAGCTTGACTCCAACCACATCATTGAGGTCGACTTTACTTTGAGGAGGCAGCTCATAGTAAAAAAAAAAAAAAAAAAATTTTTTTTTTTTTTTTTTTTGCTACTGCTTATTTTACACATACTCTGTGGCAATGGGTTTGGTATGTGGGCATTGCTAAATCCAATAACATAACATAGTAGTTATTATTTCTTGAATTTTGAAGAAAATCTTGTACAGAAAGTGGATAAACTGAAATTCATACCCAAGCCCATCTGACTCCAAATTCTTTTCATTATTTCATGATCGCTGCCTATGCGCAGGAGTTTTCTGTGACACTTTGAAGTGAGGGTAAGGAAAACTGAGATGTCTGAAATTCTTGAAAAAGATACACAGAATGTCCTTGAATCACTCAATTATTTCTCATGTTTTTCTTTGGCTGTGTTTATAGCAACTGTGGATCATTCAAGTTTATTCCCCTTATGTTTCTGGGACTCTTGAAGCTACTGAAGGTTTTCAAGTCTCCATGATATCACACATAGGGGATGATGTACAGAGACTTTAGCTACTTTACCACTATACATTGTAGAAGTGAACTAGCGAAAGAAAAAAGAGATGATTGAGTGCTTCTTTCATTTATTCAACAAATATATTCTCATCTCCTACTCTGTGCTAGGCACTGTGATACAGTCATTACATGATAGACATTGTATCCATCCTCATGTAGCTTAAAAGTACATGTGTCATAAAAAATCAGTTGGATTCCTCTACACCGACAAAAAGAACATCGAAGAGGAAATCACCAAATTAATGCCATTTACAGTAGCCCCCAAGAAGATAAAATACTTAGGAATAAATCTTACCAGAGATGTCAAAGACTTACACAAAGAAAACTACAGTACACTTCTGCAAGAAACCAAAAGAGACTTACATAAGTGGAAGAACATACCTTGCTCATGAATAGGAAGACTTAATATTATAAAAATGTCTGTTCTACCAAAAGCGATCTATGCATTTAATGCAATTCCAATCCAAATCCCAACCACATTCCTTGGAGATACAAATCACCATTTTCATATGGAGGGGAAAGAGGTCCTGGATAAATAAGGCATTACTGAAAAAGAAGAACAAAGTGGGAGGCCTTACTTTACCTGATTTAGAACCTGTTATACCGCCACAGTAGTCAAAACAGCCTGGTACTGGTATGACAATAGATACCTTGACCAATGGAACAGAATTGAGAATCCAGACATAAATCCATCCACATATGAGCAGTTGATATTTGACAAAGGCCCCAAAACATTTAAATGGAGAAAAGACAGTCTTTTTAACAAACGGTGCTGGCATAACTGAATATCCATCTGCAAAAAAGTGAAACAAGACCCACACCTCACTCCATGCACAAAAATGAGCTCAAAATGGATCAAAGACCTAAATATAAAATCTAAAACGATGAAGATCATGGAAGAAAAAATAGGGACAATATTAGGAGCCCGAGTACATGGCATAAACAGTATACAAAACATCATTAAGAATGCAGAAGAAAAACTAGATAACTGGTAGCTCCTAAAAATCAAACACCTATGCTCATCCAAAGGCTTTACCAAAAGAGTAAAAAGACTACCCACGGACTGGGAAAAATTTTTAGCTATGACAGTTCTGATCAGCTCCTGATTTCTAAAACCTACATGATACTGCAAAAACTCAACTGCAAAAAGACAAATAACCCAATTAAAAAATGGGCAAAAGATATGAATAGACACTTCACTAAAGAAGACATTCAGGTAGCTAACAGATATGTGAGGAAATGTACACGATCATTAGCCATTAGGGAAATGCAGATCAAAACTACAATGAGATTTCATTGCACTCCAACAAGGCTGGCATTAATCCAAGGAATACAAAATAATAAATGTTGGAGAGGCTGTGGAGAGATTGGAACATTTCTACACTGCTGGTGGGAATGTAAAATGGTACAACCACTTTGGAAATCGATTTGATGCTTCCTTAAAAAGCTGGAAATAGAACTATCATACGATCCAGCAATCTCACTCCTTGGAATATATCCTGGAGAAATAAGAGCCTTTACACGAACAGATATATGCACACCCATGTTTATTGCAGCACTGTTTACAATAGCAAAACGATGGAAGCAACCAAGGTGCCCATCGACGGATGAATGGATAAATAAACTATGGTATATTCACACAATGGAATACTATGCATCGATAAAGAAGTGAGGAACCTGTGAAACAGTTCATAACATGGAGGAACCTGGAAGGCATTATGCTGAGTGAAATTAAGCAGTTGCAAAAGGACAAATATTGTATAAGACCACTATTCTAAGAACTTGAGAAATAGTTTAAACTGAGAAGAAAACACTCTTTCATGGTTATGGGGGGGGAGGGAGAGTGGGAGAGGGGCGCTCACTAATTAGACAGTAGATAAGAACTACTTTAGGTGAAGGGAAAGACAGCACACAATACAGGGGAGGTCAGCACAATTGGACTAAACCAAAAGCAAAGACGTTTCCTGAATAAACTGAATGCTTCGAAGGACAGCATAGCAGGGCAGGGGCCTGGGGACCATGGTTTCAGGGGACATCTAAGTCAACTGGCATAATAAAATCTATTAAGAAAACATTCTGCATCCCACTTTGAAGAGTGGCGTCTGGGGTCTTAAACACTAGCAAGCAGCCATCTAAGATGCATCAATTGGTCTGAACCCACCTGGATCAAAGGAGAATGAAGAACACCAAGGACACAAGGTGATTATGAGCCCAAGAGACAGAAAGGGCCACATGAACCAGAGACTACATCATCCTTAGACCAGAAGAACTAGATGGTGCCCGGCTACAACCGATGACTGCCCTGACAGGGCACACAACAGAGAACCCCTGAGGGAGCAGGAGAGCACTGGGATGCAGACCCCAAATTCTCATAAGACCAGACTTAATGGTCTGACTGAGACTAGAAGGATCCCGGTGGTCATTGTCCCCAGACCTTCTGTTGGCCCAGGACAGGAACCATTCCCGAAGCCAACTCTTCAGACATGGATTGGGCTGGACAATGGGTTAGGAGAGGGATGCTGTTGAGGAGTGAGCTTCTTGGATTAGGTGGACACTTGAGACTATGTTGGCATCTCCTGCCTGGAGGGGAGATGAGAGGGTGGAGGGGGTTAGAAGCTGGCGAAAAGGACATGAAAAGAGAGAGTGGAGGGAGAGATCAGGCTGTCTCATTAGGGGGAGAGTAATTGAGAGTGTGTAGCAAGGTGTGTATGGGTTTTTGTGTGAGAGGCTGACTTGATTTGTAAACTTTCACTTAAAGCACAATAAAAATTATATTAAAAAAAGTACATGTGTCTGTAGATGAAGAATACACTTATTTTAGAAGGCAGAAATGCAAATCATACAAAATGTAGTGAATGGCCAAAATATCACTTGGAAAGATTAAGAAAGCAAAACTGATTTTACTTGTTATAACTCAGTGTTGTAAATACTTTGAAAAAATGCAGCAATTACAATTAAAGGTAAAGCTCTTTGTTTATAAACTCTTTTGGCTATTATAATAGCCAAATAAGCCTTAAGAAGTAACTTCAGTTTGGCTTACTGTCAAAACTGCTTCTAAATATTAATCTCAGCTTTAAGATCTCCTGATAGATTTATTCTTCAAACCTACTTAGTAACCAGTATTCTTTTTAAAATGTCTTTCTTACTCTGCCTTTTACTTTGTATTTTCTAACAATTTCCATACCCAATAAAGCAATTAAGTACATTCTTTTAGTTAGGATTTCATTTTGGCAGTGCATATGAGCTCAACACATTAGAAGTTCAGAGAAAATAATGGTCTATTATAATTGTAATAGGAATCTTATCTAATCATGTATTAAAAAAATTATAGAATGAGAGTTGGGAACTTTAATGCCAAATTACATAAACACATTTGTAAGCATGATTGGAGAACATGGAAGTTTTCAGATTTTCTACATAAATTTCATTTTCATTTAATGTCTTTGGAAAAATAGTTGCTACCACAGTACAAGTAAAAATGGAAGAGCTTTAAGCTAACATTTGTTGTGCCAGACAAGGTACTAAGTGCTTTCCATGTGTTATTTTATTCTCAAAACAATCGTATTTGGTAAGAACTGTTACCCCTGTGTTATAGTTGAAGAAACTGGATTTAGAGAAATTAGGTGAATTCTCTCAGGGGCATAAAACTGATTAGTGGCAAAACAAGGATTACAACAAACTATCCTAAAGCCAGGGCTTGATTTCTTAGCCCCTAGCCTCTGTCGCTTCTAGGAGTTTCAAGAATTTTATCTCAGTTGCTATTCCAGTTTTCAGTGTGTGGATTCCAACTCTCGGTTGCTATAACACATGGTAAAAATGAATGGGCTTAATTATTGAGGATTTCAAGAGATTATCTGAGGTGAATTCTGTATTTTAAAATTCTGACTACAGTCCAAGTTTCACTTTTGAGTCAATCTCAGTGGTCATACTGTAGAAGGTTGTATGGCCTTTTCTCTGAGAGAAGAAGACATAAAAAATAAAAAAATAGGGAAATGTCCATCTGCAGCTGTGTGTGCAACTCAGGATTCCCCCGCTTCCCTTAACTGGGCACTTTTCAAAAGCAGAAAGATTTGGGATGGCCACTTAAATCCAGTTGTTCAGTGTTAGCTGAGGATTTAAGGATGGAATTATACATAGCTCAGAAAATATACTACGACATTGAAGGTGGAAGGGAAGTTAGATACCCTAATAACTCACCATGTGGCTTTACCAGACAGTTGTGAAAAAAATAATAATAATAGGAAAAACATGTTTACATAAGGAGGACCAGAAGGATTTTTAGAAATACGGGGATGCCTGATTAAAGAGGTTTTAATTTTGAGCACTTTTATCAATCTCACTGTAATGAGGCCATAGCCAACCTATACTTTACACAGGTATATTCCTCAGACACTGGACAGTTGCAAGTTACTTTTAAAGTACAAATGTGTTAATTCTAGGAACTACTTTCTTATGTGATGTGTTGTAAGAGGATGTAGATAAAAGGAATTAATTCAACTTTACCCATGAACTCTTTGAAAAGGTCACTCTGTGCTTCCATATTGCATATCCAGTGTATCTAATAGTGTTTCTGAAAGAAAGGCATTATCCAAAACCAACCCACTGCCATAGAGTCAATTATAACTCATAGCGACCCTATAGGACAGAGTAGAACTGCCCCACAGAGTTTCCAAGGAGCACCCGGCAGGTTTGAACTGCCAACCTCTTGGTTAGCAGCTGTAGCACTTAACCACTAGGCCACCAGGGTTTCCAAAAGGCATTATAGAGTCAGACTTTAAAATATAATATCCTCATATGGAGATGTATATAAAGATAGTCTAAAACTTCTATTAGTTATAAAACAGTATTTAATTATTTTACAGCTATGCTATTTGGCACTATAAAATACTTTAATGTTTATTTTTAGTTTTATTAATTTCTGATTAACAAATTAAAATATGTATTTTGAAGACACCAAAGCTCATGTTATAGAAATGTTTAATAGCAATGTAAATATATATTTAAATTATTATTGAATATGGAAGGAATTTTTTAATATGTGCTTTTAATATAACATCTTATGACTAGAAATATATTAAGACGTTCTAAGAGGCACAATAGCTCTTTGAATCTGTGGGAGAGACAACCTCAAATCTTTGGTATGCTATAAATATAGCAATTGTGAAAACTGTTATAAATAATACTTGGCATGTTTACAGGTCTGGAATGGTTTAAAATGTGATTGAAAGAAAAAATATATATATTTAGTTCTTTTTAATGTAGCCAAACCTAATTAAATATTAAATAATATCTCATTTCACCATGCTTTCAATAAGGAGATAATGCTTCTCTATTTTTGAGGTTATCATAATGAATAAACTAAAAATTATTTTTAAGCTCCTGCTATATATCAAAGTTTGGTTATGTTTCCATATATAATCATAGGGTGTTATTAATGATGTGAGGTCAACCATATTTTTAAAGCTGGTATGAATTTCAGTGTATACTTTATAATAAAATAATTTTAATGTAAGTAAAAATACCTTGAAAAAACTAAGCTTGAACAAAATATAGCTGCTTTTAAATGTGATGATTTTTTTCATACAGGAAAATTATTTTAATTAGCTTTTAAAAATAATCCTATACTTATGTCAAAGGTGGTAGGCAACTAATAAAATATAAAGCATGGAAAGTTTTTAAGTGGCATCATAATTAGGCAGAGTAATTTTTAAGGAAGCTGAAAACAAAGGACTTTAATGAGATTTCATGAAAGATATTTATACCATTTTTAAAAAAATAAAGGCATGAGGTAGGAAAATAAATAGTACACTGAATTAAGTAGGATAAATGCAAAAAAAAATAAGTAAATAAAAATTTTTAACCTACTGAGATCCAATGCAAAGGATATATTGAATTATCGACATGTTATCGGTACTTTGACTATACCGTTGAATATATTATGTCCTTGAATTCCACAAAGTTCACAAGGTTATTTAAATTCCTTATTTTCCCTCTTTGAAGTTTAGTATTATTTCTGGAAAAGACACCAAAAGAAGCCTAATCGCACTCCCTTTTCATCTTTTTAATGAAGATGAAAGCCTTAAATCAAGTATTACACATGCTCGCCAATACTTACACCATTTTGATTCTAAGATTTTATATGAAGTCCTTATTTCATTAAGTATTTAGTTATTTTCCCTTAATTATGTGATTTAATTTAAATGCATAGCATTGGAGACTCTCCAGATACAATTGTCTTATCCTTCATAACCAAATTCCAACCATCAATTTGATTCTCTTTCCTAAAACCATAGAAAGGGAGTTTGTTTGCTCATGATTTATTTGTGACCTTCTGCAATTATTTCATTTATCGTCATACTCCCAAGTATTATATAATATTTCCCTGATAGCTTTTTATTGTACAGACCTTATAAACTGTAAGCATACTTTCAGGTCATTATTAAAAGCCTTGTCATTTGTTTTTGCACTCAAAAAGGGTATTAACAGAAAATTAAGACAAATTGAATACAAAATTTTAAAATGGCTTGTATTCATTGATCACTTACTGTATACTGGGCATGTGGTAGTGTTTTACATCATGATTTTTTTTAACCCTTACAAAAAATGAATTAAATTATCTTTTTACCTACAATTTCAGATATGATAAGTAAGACACAGAGAGGTTAAGTAACTTGCCCAAGAATAAACAGTCAGCAAATGGAAGACCTGGACTTTATGCCTGAGTGCTTAACCACTGGGTAGCTCTGCTTCTAGAAAGTTCCAGAAGAGTTATAGAAGATATAACTTGGAACAGTTAGAAATGTCAGTTAAATAAATTTAACATTGTAGTCATATACGGGTACAGAAATGAAAATTATAATGTAGGTTTATTTCTAAAATTTATAGCTTTTTTTGTTAAATTATTTTTAGTTGTGATAATGGCAGAACCAAACAAAATGTAGTACTATTGACCAGGCTAGAGCCTTCGGAACCCTTGAATTTTTGGTGTCGTTGTTGTTAGGTGACATAGAATTGGTTCCAACTCGTAGCAACCCAGTGCACAACAAAACGAAACACTTCCTGGTCCTCTACTATCCTCATAATCGTTGCTATGTTTGAGCCTATCGTTGCAGCCACTGCGTCAATCTGTCTCATTGAGGGTCTTCCTCTTTTTTTGCTGATCCTCTACTTTACCAAGCATGATGTCCTTCTCCAGGGACTGGTCCTTCCTGGTAACATGTCCAAAGTACTTGAGATGAAGTCTCACCACCCTTGCTTCTGAAGAGCATTCTGGCTGTACTTCTTCCAAGACAGATTTGTTCATTCTTCTGGCAGTCCACGATATATTCAATATTCTTCACCAACACCATAGTTCAAAGGCATCGATTCTTCTTTAGCCTTCCTTATTCATTGGTCAGCTTTCGCATGCATGTGATGTGATTGAAAATACCATAGCTTAGGTCAGGCACATCTTAGTCCTCAAAGTGATATCTTTGCTTTTTTACACTTTAAAGAGGTCTTTTGCGGCCAATTTGCCAATGCAATACGTCGTTTGATTTCTTTACTCCTGCTTCCATGGATGTTGATTCAGGTAAAATGAAATCCTTGACAACTTCAATACTTTCTTGGTAATAGTTGGTAAATATCTGTTGCAGAATTCAGTAGAGTTCTATGTGGAAAACTGTCTTCAGGAGACACATCCCTTTTCTGGGCTGTCAACCCAACAATGAGCATGAGATCTGAAAATACAAACTTACTTTATAATAGTGACCCAAGGAACATACAATTAGAAACGCAAATGGATTGTAACAATTGTATTGAAGTATTTAAACTAAGATGAAATCCATGAACATGGATTATCACTAGGAATATAAACAACAGATCATTAAAGAACTATTGACTGCTAAGGATGCTGGACATTTTTGTTTTATTTATTGAAAAAAGCTGCCTGTTTATTTGCATAGCCTCTTTGTTTAATCCAATATGTTAATTAGTAGTTCAATTTGGTTAAATATAATGAGATTCAGATCTGATGTGAAAACTAGGGTCCTAAATTTCTTTCACACACTGATTATTTTTATTCCCAATGTTTTGTTTATGAGGTGGATTATGTAAGCTCTTCCCCCTATGCAGATGGAATGCCTCAGTTGCTAGAAATTTTTATTTCCCCAAGGTGTTTCATTAAATAGTGAAGAAAGACAGAAATAGTGTTAATGTGTTTTACACATCTTCTTTTTCTTAAAAAAATAAAGTAAAATAAGGATACATAGGGTTCATTTAATTTATCTTAAGTGTTTTGATTTCAAAATTACATGCATTCCTGGAAAAGGTATGTGAATATGAAATTGAAGGTCACATTTTTCCTGCTACATGCTGTTTTTTAAGATTAAAAATTTTGCTGTCAAATATTGGAGTTGCTGGTAGATTTTGCTGGGATGTCCTGGTCTGCTTATTTAAAAGTGGGGTTACATAGACTCCTTGGAATTACTCTACATCATATGTGTCAAGTAAACATAATTTAATTAGTTCATAATTATTTGCTTCTTTCCAACCATTAAATCTTCCAACCTTAAAACTTCTAAATTAGATAGAGTATAAACATGTGTTATAATTTGACTTACGTAGTAATTTATTCAAATCCTATTTCCTATTTGTAAGTGGTTTTGTATAAGTAGATTAATGTCTTTTAACAAATTGGAAATTAATAACCTCTGAATATTTTTTTTGAGAGTGTGATGAAATACCTGTTTCAGAGCAGCATTAAGCAATCAAAAATCTGTTCAACTCTCCCTCTTTTAACATAATCAGTTTTTCAGTAAACATTTTTAGTTGTAAAACAGTGTGCATGTGAAAATTATATATATGTTTTAAAAAGGAAATAAAAACAAATCCTTAAATTTGCATTTTATTTGTCAGTCTTCTGACTCATAGTGACCCTATTGGACAGAGTAGAATTACCCCATTGAGTTTCCAAGGAGCGCCTGGCGGATTCGAACTGCCAACCCTTTGGTTAGCAGCCGTAGCAGTTAATCACTTCGCCGCCAGGGTTCATAGAGTTGCCATGAGTCGGAATCAACTCGACGGCACTGGGTTTGGTTTTTTTTTTTTTTTGGTTTGTCTTTCTTATCCAGGCACCAGTCTCTTTTTCTGTTTTTGCATCACTGCCTTGTTCCAACCTTAATGTATGTACATTTGAAGCAAGTGCCATGACAATATTTTTAAATATATATATATATATTGCTTTGAATAACAAGTTTCTGTCTTAGTCATCTAGTGCTGCTACAACAGAAATACCACAAGTGAATGGCTTTAACGAAGAGAAGTTTATTCTCTCACAGTCCAGTAGGCTAGAAGTCTGAATTCAGGACACCAGCTCCAGGGGAAGGCTTTTTCTCTCCATTGGCTCTGGAAAAAGGTTCTTGTCATCAGTCTTCTCTTGGTCAGGGAGCATCTCAGCGCAGGAACTGCAGGTCCGAAGGACGTGCTCTACTCCTGGAACTGCTTTCTTGGTTGTATGAGGTCCACTGTCTCTCTGCTCGCTTCTCTCTTTTATATCTCAAAGAGACTGGCTTAAGACACTATCTAATCCTGTATATCTCATCAATATAACTGCCACTAATCCATCACATTTCATCTTGGTGATAGGATTTATAACACATAAGGAAATCACATAAAATGGTGGACAATCACACAATGCTGGGACTCATGGCCCAGCTAAATTGATGTATATTTGGGGGGACACAATTCAATCCAGGGCAGTTTCCAAGTGCGCCATTATTTCTGCTGATATAGAGACCATGGGGCCACTGAATGAGTTTGTATATAGAATAATCTGTAACATTTTATTATTAAAGCAGTAAATTTCTTAAGATTTAAGTCCATTTATAGTCCACATTAAGTGACATATTAGCTAAATATTATGAAGTCTGGGAAAATATTTACTGGATAAATAATTCAACATTTGAATTAATAACTAAATTTGTATTTCAAGGGGGAAAAAGCAATATTTTTGGGTATTTGCCAAAACGTCACTTAATTTTGGTAATAATGACAGTCATAAAAGAAAAAAAAGTACTGAAATAAATTGGAGATAGGAACCTGTCAATAATAAATACATGAGGGCATCAGGTCAACTCATGGTGCTCTCACGTCTGACAGTATAAAACATTGCCTGGTCCTGCGCCATCTTCATGATTGTTCATATGTTTAAGTCTATTGTTGTGACTATTGTGTCAGTTCATCTTATTGAGAGTTTTCCTCAATTTTTTTGACTCTGTGTGAAATACGGTATCCTTTTCAAGGGATTGATCTTTCCTGATGATCTATCCAAGGTAAGCAAGCTGAAGCCTTGCCATCCTTGTTTCTAAGGAGCATTGTGGTTATATTTCTTCTAAGAGTGATTTGTTCATTCTTCTGGTGGTTCATGATATATTCTATATTCTTTGCTAACACTACAGTTCAAATGCATCAATTCTTCCTCAAGTCTTTTTTTCGTTGTCCACCTTTCACATCCATATGAGGCAATTGAAAAGTCCATGGCTTGAGTCAGGTGCAACTTAGTCATCAAAATGACATCTTTCCTTTTTAAACAATTTTAAAGAGGTTTTTTGGAGCAGATTTGCCCAATGCAATAAATTGTCTGAGTTTTGGACTGGTGCTTCCATAGATGTTGATAATTGATCTAAGTAGAACGTAATTGTTAGTAACTTCATTTTTTTCTCCATCGATCATGATATCATTTATTTATCCTGTTGTGAGGTTTTGTTTTCTTCACATTCAGACATAATCCATACTGAAGGCTGCAGTCTTTGACCTTCATCAGTAAGACCTTCAAGCCATCTTCATTTTCAGCAAAATCATTTACAGTACAGTTTTATTAATTTCTTATAAATGTGTTAACTATTTGAGCACTTTGAACCTTGGTAGGTGATTGTTATCTTTGGGACCTCTTTGTAACTTAAGCATTGTTCAGGAAAAAACTCAACCGACAATATTAAATGTAAGAAGTTACATATGTATATTCTGAAATTTCACTCCTCCATTATTTTCTGTTTAGCTGAATTCATTAGGAATAAGATACTGAAGAATTTGATTTAGCTATAAGTACATGGCTGCAAGGCATGCAACCCAAGTAACATGTAATAGTGGGTGCTTTTCAGTGTATTTTGGAGATATAGGTTTTGCATTTAAAGCACTACAGAATGAAAATGTAATGACTGTAATTTATCTTTACTGACAAATAGTTTATCTCTGCTCTACAACTGATTACTGATGATGTTCCTACTTAGTTTGGGATGTGGTGAAATATTACTGGTTATTATAGTAAGGATGCTGGGAAGTAGATTAACATTTAATCAAATGTGAGCCTTTTCTTCATTATCTCTGGAAAACCTGATGATCTTCCAGACTCCAATACCAGCTGATGGAGAATATATTACATCTAACAGCAATGAAGTCTGTTAATGGAAAATTATAGTGGTTTGAAAGATCTTTCAACCAGAAGTTTCTTCCATATAAATTCTACTCATTGGTAATAGTACTGTGCACTGAAGCAATGATTGCACACCCCGACTATACTAAAGTACTAGGATATTATATATATTAGAAAATATATGCAAGAGAAATTTAGAAGGAATGAGAACTAATAAATTTAAATTCAAATTCTATTCCAAGGTTCATCCCAGTGGATCCTACATACCACATACTCTGTGCTTTAATTCAGCTACACTTGATCAATAGACTATATAATAGTTCTCTGCAACCACAGGGAAAATTTGGTGGTGTAGTTTTTTTTAGTGGTTAAGTGGTATGGCTGCTAACCAAAAGGTCAGCAGTTCGAATCCACGAGGCGCTCCTTGGAAACTCTGTGAGGCAGTTCTCTTCTGTCATATAGGGTTGCTATGAATTGGAATTGATTCGATGGCAATGAGTTTTTGTTTTGTTTCTGCAACCATAAAGCTACTTATTTGTTTGTCTGTATTGTCTCTTTGGCTCTCAGGATTCTTTTATAATCACCATGCCATGAAGTAATGCTACCAATAATTGATCAGACTTGTTCACTGTAAGGGAAAACCACCTATTCAAGCAATGGGTCAAAAATATTACCTACAATTTGACTAACATGAGTTCATGCAGATATTCCTTTTAATTTAGGGATAATCATAGCTCCTTGTGTTTCCTGAGTTGGGCAAAGAATTCCTGAGTGATCGTGAGGTATGACAAATAGTTCTTTATAAAGTTTAAAAATCAAAAAAATTTCCTCCCTTCCTCCACCTGTACACACACACACGCACCCCTGAGAAAGAATCCTAAATATGTGTTCTAGTTTTACATGTGTGAAGACATTGTGTATTTTAATTATTTCTCCATGCATAGAAACTCTTTGTCCCCCTAATTATACATTATTCTGCCTTTACGACTGTAAAGCAAAATAAATAAGAGAAATCAATGAAGGTCACAGATAAAATTTTATATATCTTGTTCCTCAGATAAATTTTTTGATGAGTTAATACCCATCTAATGCCTTCTGAACTCTTCTACTCTTTGGGGAAATGGCAGAAGACTTTCTTGAATGTTAGATTATGCATTTGGATCTCTGATTTAGTGGAACAGTGTGTAAAAACCTCTCATAATCAGAACACTCCCTATTAGCTCCACATATGAAAATTCCCAAGAGTGCTGTTTGTCCCAATGAACATCTGGAATAGATTACATGCAGTTAATTGGCTCCAGGTCGGGCTTGTTACAGACAGTAGCATGCAGTATAACCTATGCAATTCACTAAATCCACCCACTTTGGGTTAAATCACACCTACTTCTCTCCATAATTCCTCCCAGATGCACAACACACACACACACACACACACCCTCTAAAAGATAGCAAAATTGTCAATAGATTAGTGGAGAAGATATTGACAAGACATTTAACTCATAAATTATCTGAATTAAAAGATTAATCCCTTAATTCAAAGGATTGTTGGAAAGAAAAACAAATAACCAGGAGCAACAGATTGTAGAGAGTGATTGTTTTATAGTTGAAAAATATTTAAAGTTAAAAAAATCCGGCAGTTGAAAGATTTTTGTTTTGTTTTCTTTCTCCCCCAACTCTTAGCATATGTTTCAGCACGTGTAGGCACTTATCAGAATGTCATAGTAGTAAAGAAAACAGTGCTTTGATTTTTACTTATTTAATGATATTAATGAGTTGGGTTACAAGGAACAGTATGACTACTGTTCTTTGAAAACCAAAACATCAATCTTCTTAACTTATGGTGTTGGAGGCACAGGGCATGTCTTAGCGATTAATGACCAGTTGGAGGAGTAGATATCTCAATACACAGCCAAGGGCCATTAACTCCAACTGGTTATTAATTCCCAGGAAATGTCCTGCACTGAGGTCATTATTGCTAATAAAATGCACATATGGAAAGTTCCCTCTCTTTTGCTTGTGTACCTAAACATATATTCACATTATAGGCATTGTTACATGTCATAAAAAAAGTAATATTTCATATGTCCAGAAGCTTGGAATAACTAAGCCTAATGTGAAATTTAATGTACTAAATCTCTGCATTCAATATGCCTTCTACTTTTTCAGGGAGTATGCGTAGGAGAGAGAATACATGTTTGTGTGTCGAGGAACAGGGAAGCCCTGGTGAATGTGGGTGGAACTAACACACATGTTAGAATCATGTTAAAAACACAGCATGAAGTGAAGGCATTGTTTGAGTCATAATATATTAGGTACCAGAAGACACATGAGGCAAATGTAAGGGTTGGGTTAAATTCCTGTTTGGTGTCCTCTCTCTTCCATTCCACTAGCTTATGCTACACTCTCCCTCCTTTCTCCTCAGAGCTATCTAACCTAGTCCAGCATGGTGCCCGCCTTCATTTTCAGGAACCGTTAAACAAGTATCACTGTGTTCTGGAACTGCCTCTTTTTAGTGGCCATTCTCCTTTCTCTCTCTTCCACAAAACTATTCTTGTCTTGCTGACACCTATATTATACTCCTTTGAGTTGCCCTCCATAACATTGCACAAATATGTTTTATCAATTGTTTCATGAGACTTTAATTATTGTAGACCTCCTTAGAGGTCAACGTTTCAAGATATTTTCTGTGGACTGTCGCTTGGGAAGACAGCTATAACTTAGTAGAGCAGGAAGAGAAGTTTAAGTCTCCATTAGGAGTTCAGAATCACTTGATTTGACCATAGTGAACAGTACTCAAAGGGTCAGGTACTCTAACCAAAACCATTCAGTCTTAAGGCTAAAACTTGAATCTTGGTTCCCTGCCCAGGAAATTATTTAAGAAGATAGGAGTAAAAATAACAGATTGGCCCATAAAATAAGTAATATCACCTGTGAGTACCATGCCCCTCAAAATGATCATCCAGATGAAACCAGATTGTAAACCTTTACCCTAGACCAAAGATTAGAAGGCAAGGCGGGACAGGGAAGCTAGATTAATGGAAACAGAACAACCAAAATGGAAATAACGAGAATGCTGATTTATTGTGAGGAACATAAGCAGTGTCAGTGAACAATATGTGTAGAAATTGTTAAATAACCTAATTTCATGTGTAAACCTTCACCAAAAATACATTTTTTTTTTTTAAAGAAGTTAGGGGGTAAGGAAGTAGGCTCTAGTTAGAGTCCAGACCAAATATGATTTGATCCATCCCTTATTAGCTGTGTGATCTTGGATAAACTCTTTAATTCTATTCCTCAGTTTCCTCATACAGGACATGGATATAATAATATAGTTGTCATTAGAATTAAATGTTTTAATCTATATAAAGCACTTGAAAAATACCTGGTACATATTTTTGCCATTATGTGCCTTCAAGTCATCCCCTGACTGTGGCAACACCATGCACAATGGGATCAGACCATTTCGATCCACAGACTTTTCATTGGCTGTTTTTTCAGAAGTAGATCATGAGATCTTTCTTTCTAATCTGAATAATTCGAAAGCTCCACTGAAACCTGTTCAGCATCATAGCAACACGAAAGCCTCCACTGACAGAAGGTGGTGGCTGTGTTTGACCTGCCTTGGCCAGGATAAGAACTCAATAAATATTATTTGTAATTATTATTATTAGTTTTGAAATACGTGACTTTTTAATTACTCTATGTCTTAACCAAGGCAGTTTATTTATGGCAATTTAGTTTATAGTCACCTCCTTCCTTCTTATAAACACTTATTTTTACAGTTTGTTCTTCTACTCAGCAGTACCCTACATGGAATACTATAGGTTGCAGGTCGGGTGTGTATTGTTCTAGGCCTCATATCTCTACTGGTGTCTCTGACCTGATCATGTCCAATTACTCTAATTTTTCATAGACTTTTTTTTTTTTTTTTTTAGTCTATTAAGTCAGAAACAAGAGAGGAACTCCCTCAGATTAACAACTTTTGACTGTGTCTTTGTCTGGGGATCTTGTCCTTGGTGGTAATACGGGGAGAGAGTAGACTTCTAACCAGTGTTCTTAGCTGACCAAATAATTCCTTCTGATATGTTACAGAAAGACTTGGTAATTTTCATTAAACAAAAACTTTAATAATGAAATCAATGTTAATTAACATTAATAGTTTAATTTTAATGGTGCATACATTTCTAAATCTTGGTAAGTCCAGTCCCAAGTTTTTTTACTTGGTTCTGAGTCATTTTGCCTTCAATAGTTTTATAAGAGCAAAACTAGAGGAGGAGAAATTACTTCCAAAAGTCTACATATATTCTGGAAATTACAATTTAGTAAACCTAGGAAAATCCACAAACTACTATGTTAATAGCTCTTTTTTTATTTTTTAGATTAACTCAACACTGAAAGAGAACATTGTTTTCATCATGAATGCCAAGAAAGAAAAAGACCTAAAGCCCAGTAGCCAAGATATTCACCTTTTTCATGGCTTGATGATTTTAAGCATGGCAATGCTCTTTCTTCCAGTTATTGGAACTTCTAAGCAAAATATTCCACGACTCAAGCTAACCTACAAAGGTAAATATGTACATTTTTTTCAGATTGTTTATTAAGATTTCTAATTGTCTCTTTTATCTACTGTGCTTCTTTTATTTAGAAATGTATGTTGACTTCAGTGAAATGTTTATAGTGTTGGCATTTGTTAATAAAAAAACTATTATAGAATGCAAAGTCCAATTATTTATTATATTTGTGGTAGAAAATAGATACCAAAACTGTTTACGTACACTTTTTAGCTCAGTATTTATAATGATCAACTACTGACTAACGTAATTAGGAAATTCAGTGTGCAAGTTGTAATCAGTTTAATATTAAAACAAATAAGGCCCTAAAAATAGAAAAAGGTTAACTAATTCCACACACAACAACACATTCCACACAGCTACTACTAATTATTTCATCCATAGAGAGGATTTATTTTAATCATACTAAGTTATCGTCAAACAATTTTTAACACAGAACAATACTTCTAAGGTCTCAAGTACATACATGCTTTCTTACTAAAAAAAAAAAAAAAAAAGACGTGAAGTCTTCAAATATAAAGAGATAAAAAAAACTAGTAATTGCAGCTTGCATCTCATGTATATATATTTTGCCAAGCTTAATGCTCAAAGGTTCTCTTCTTTTGTTTTTCTTTTCTATGATGTACTCTTGACTTCACTAATACCTTAAATAATGAAAGGAATGTAGGAAAAATCAGACTCCTTTATTCTGAATTTGGCAGGTAAAAATTATGCTGGCAGCTTTACTATTTTTTGATCTTTAAGACAACTTTTTTTTTTTTAACTTATTTTCAACGCAAATTAAGTATCAATGATAAAAGCTATTTTGATGGCAAATGTAAGTGGAATTAGCACATTATACCAATTACACTTTCATATGCCGGTACTTGTTTGAAATTTATATCTCAAGTGGTAAAGATTTGATGGAACTTGGATGATCTTTCAATTTGTATATTCTTATATGTGTAGAAATCTTTTATAGAACTGTATTTATTAGTAATCAAGGATAAGATTTTATCTAGGAACATCAATCTCATTATGGAATATAACTTGTCAATATTGTATCTAAACAAGAATTAAAAGCTGGATTTGAGCGTAATCCTGTTCTTAATCATGGATTGATTCAATTTTCCATCTTTTCTCCAAATTTTTCTTGGTTTCACGTGAACATTAACACCTACAGTAAAGTACAGGCTACAAATAAAAAAGCAAAGCTAAGGTGTCTATGCATGTCAGAAGAACTAGTACTGGCCTATACTTTTTGCCATAAACAACTGTAAAACTGAACAAAACTATTTTCAGAATTTAGATACCAGGTAGCAAGAATGTGATACCTAACAGAAAGAAACCACCAAGACTTGGTAGAAACAGGAGATTTGTGAGCTGAGCAGAGATATTGTAGGTCAAAGAGTGCTGTGGGATATAAGGGCTCTGAAAAGCCAGAATGAAAAGACCTCACTCTTTGAAGACCTTGGACACTCAGTTGACACCCACAAAGGTCACACTTTAAGAGCAGGTCCACTCTATCCCTAAAGGGTACTTAGCCCACCCTAAAGAACTTAAAAATAAGCCCCAAAAGGATCAAAGCTGATCTATCAGTCAATTAAATGTTTCCCAGAACAAATCTCAACCTTTTGTAAAGGAAGGAAAACAAAAACAGCAAGTTTCTTAATAATGCAGCATTCACAATGTCCAATCAAAAATTACTGGACGTGCAGGAAAATGTGACAATAACAAACAAAACATATAGTTAATAGAGAACAATCTAGAGATTATTTAGATGTTAAGTAAGCAGGCAAGGAATTTAAAGAAACTGTCATAAATACATTCAAGAAATTAAAGGAAAATACTATTAAAGTGTATATATACACAGTCTCAGCAGAGAAATAAAAGCTATATTTAAAAAGTTAAATCAAAATTTTAGAAATTAAAAGTATAATACCTGAAATCAAAAATTTGCTGGCTGGCTTTATCAACAGATTGGAGACGGAAGAGAAAATTTCAGTGAACCTATAGATAGAAAAAAAGGAATTATGCAATCTGAAGAATGCTTGTGGGTTTCTTATGTATCAATTTATAATCAACTTTGTTAGACCAAAGCCTTACCTACAAAGCTCTTTACATTCTTGGTCTTTCTTTGTGACTACTGTGAGATATTACCTTTAAGATTCTTAGAAGTTCTGTAGTTTAAAGAGAGCATCTTCAAAGTGATACTTTTTAGATTTTTGTTTTGGCAGTGATCCACTCCTAAGATCAAAGTATAATGTAGTTTTCTAATGCTGCATAATAAGCTAAAAAAAAAAAAAAAAAAACCCATTGACATCAAGTGGTTTCTAACTCATAGCGACCCTGTAGGACAGAGTAGAACTGTTCCATAGGGTTTCCAGGGAGCAGCTGGTGGAATCAAACTGCCTACTTTTTGGTTAGCAGCCTTAGCTCAAAGTAGGTCTTAACCACTTTGCCACCAAGACTCATGCTGCAGAATAAACCATTTGAAAACTTGGTGCCTTAAAAGAACAACAATCGCTTTATTATTTCTCACAGTTCCTGTGGGTCAGGAATTCTGGAAGGGCTCAACTGTGTGTTTCTGGCTTGTTCTGTCTGATGTCGATATAGAAAGATGTTCGCTACAGCTGGAACAATAAAGATCTTGAGCATTGACTGGCTGGTATCTCTCTCTCATGTAGTCTCAGAAAAAAACATTACCCTCAAGTCAATTCCAACTTAGAGAGACCCTCTAGGACAGAGAAGAACTGTCCCATAGGGTTTCCAAGGAGCGGCTGGTGAATTCAAACTGCAGAACTTTTGATTAGCAACCCAGCTCTTAACCAATGAGCCATCAGGGCTCCCATGTAGTCTCAGGGTCTCTCTAAGTGATCCCTCCACATGGATAAGGAAGTTTGGGCTTCCTTAAGAACAGCTCAGGGCCTCAAATGTAAGTGTTCTAGCAACCAAGATGGAAGCTATATTGCCTTTCTGACCTGGCTACCAAAGTCATAGAGCATTATTTCCAGCATACTTTATTGGCTGGAAAGTCATAAAGGCTCAGTTTCAAGGGCAGAGGGCGTACACTCAATCTCTTGAGAGTAGTGTCAAAGTCACGTATAGGGAGAGCTTGTGGTATAGGGCATATTGTAGTAGACATCCTTATAACATAAAGTCTGCCACAACTAGCTTCTATACAGTCTTTAGTTTTATGAAAGACATCTATGTAAATCAGTGGAGAAAGGAAATGATGTTGGAATAAATTGATATTCATTCAGGAAAAAGATGAACCTCAATCCCCATCCCACACCATACACACACACACACACAAATTCAAAGTGAATTATAGACCCAAAAGTAAAAGCTACAATTATAAAGCATCTAGAAGAAAACACCCCATGTGTCTGTCAGTGTGTAGGACTGTGCCGGCTTGTGTGTTGCTGTGATGCTGGAAGCTATGCCACTGGTATTCAGATACCGGCAGGGTCACCCATGGAGGACAGGTTTCAGTTAAGCTTCCAGACTAAGACAGACTAGGAAGAAGGACCCAGCAGTCTACTTCTGAAAATCATTAGCCAGTGAAAACCTTATGAATAGCAGCAGAACACTGTCTGATATACTGCTGGAAGATGAGCCCCTCAGGCTGGAAGGCACTCAAAAGATGACTGGGGAAGAGCTGCCTCCTCAACTTAGAGTCGACCTTAATGATGTGGATGGAGTCAAGCTTTTGGGGCCTTCGTTTGCTTATGTGGCACGACTCAAAATGAGAAGAAACAGCTGCAAACATCCATTAATAATCGGATCCTAGAATGTGCGAAGTATGAATCTAGGAAAATTGGAAATCTTCAAAAATGAAATGGAACACATAAACATGGATATCCTAGGCATTAGTGAGCTGAAATGGACTGGCATTGGCCATTTTGAATCGGAAAATCATATAATCTACTATGCTGGGAATGACAACTCAAAGAGGAAAGGTGTTGGATTCATCGTCGAAAAGAACATTTCAAGATCTATCCTGAAGTACAATGCTGTCAGTGATAGATAATATCCATATGCCTACAAGGAAGACCAGTTAATACGACTATTATTCAAATTTACACACCAACCACTAGGGCCAAATATGAAGAAATAGAAGATTTTTATCAGCTGCTTCAGTCTGAAATTGATCGAACATGCAATCAAGATGCATTGATAGTTACTGGCAATTGGAATGCGAAAGTTAGAAACAAAGAAGAAGAATCAGTAGTTGGAAAATATGGCCTTGGTGATAGAAACAATGCCGGAGATAGAATGATAAAATTTTGCAAGACCAACGACTTCATTGCAAATACTTTCTTTCACCAACATAAACGGGTTTATACACACGGACCTCGCCAGGTGGAACACACAGAAATCAAATTGACTACATCTGTGGAAAGAGGCAATGGAAAAGCTCAATATCATCAGTCAGAACAAGGCCAGGGGCCGACTGTGGAACAGACCATCAATTGCTCATATGCAAGTTCAAGCTGAAATTGAAGAAAATCAGAGCAAGTCCACGAGAGCCAAAATATGACCTTGAGTATGTCCCACCTGAATTTAGAGACCATCTGAAGAATAGATTTGACGCATTGAACTCTAGTGACCAAAGACCAGACGAGTTGTGGAATGACATCAAGGACATCATCCATGAAGAAAGCAAGAGGTCACTGAAAACAAAGAAAAGACCAAGATGGGTGTCAGAGGAGACCCTGAAACTTGCTCTTTAGCATCGATCAGCTAAAGCAAAAGGAAGAATTAATGAAGTAAAAGAACCGAACAGAAGATTTAAAAGGACCTCTTGAGAAGACAAAGTAAAGTATTATAATGACATGTGCAAAGAGCTGGAGATGGAAAACCAAAAGGGAAGAACACGCTCGGCGTTTCTCAAGCTGAAAGAACTGAAAAAAAAAATTCAAGCCTCGAGTTGCAATAGCGAAGGATTCCATGGGGAAAATATTAAATGACACAGGAAGCATCAAAAGAAGATGGAAGGAATACACAGAGTCATTATACCAAAAAGAATTAGTTGATATTCAACCATTTCAAGAGGTGGCACATGATCAGGAATCGATGCTACTGAAGGAAGAAGTCCAATTTGCTCTGAAGGCATTGGCGAAAAACAAGGCTCCAGGAATTGATGGAATATCAATTGAGATTTTTCGACAAACAGATGCAGCGCTGGAGGTGCTCACTTGTCTATGCCAAGAAATAAAGAGGACGGCTTCCTGGCCAACTGACTGGAAGAGATCCATATTTATGCCTATTTTCAAGAAAGGTGATCCAACTGAATGTGGAAATTATAGAACAACATCATTAATATAACACGCAAGCAAAATTTTGCTGAAAATCATGCAAAAACGGGTGCAGCAGTGTATCAACAGGGAAATTCCAGAAATTCAGGCCAGTTTCAGAAGAGGACGTGGGACCAGGGATATCATTGCTGATGTCAGATGGATCCTGGCTGAAAGCACAGAATACCAGAAAGATGTTTACCTGCGTTTTATTGACTATGCAAAGGCATTTGACTGTGTGGATCATAACAAACTATGGATAACGCTGCGAAAAACGGGAGTTACAGAACACTTAATTGTGCTCATGAGGAACCTTTACATAGATTAAGAGGCAGTTGTTCGGACAGAACAAGGGGATACTGATTGGTTTAAAGTCAGGAAAGGTGTCCATCAGGGTTGTATTATTTCACCATACCTATTTAATCTGTATGGTGAACAAATAATACGAGAAACTGGACTATATGAAGAAGAATGGGGCATCAGGATTGGAGGAAGACTCATTAACAACCTGCGTTATGCAGATGACACAACCTTGCTTGCTGAAAGTGAAGAGGACTTGAAGCACTTACTGATGAAGATCAAAGACCACAGGCTTCAGTATGGATTACACCTCAACATAAAGAAAACAAAAATCCTCACAACTGGACCAATGAGCAACATCATGATAAATGGAGAAAAGATTGAAGTTGTCAAGGATTTCATTTTACTTGGATCCGCAATCAACAGCCGTGAAAGCAGCAGTCAAGAAATCAAAAGACGCATTGCTTTGGGCAAATCTGCTGCAAAGGACCTCTTCAAAGTGTTGCAGAGCAAAGATGTCACCCTAAAGACTAAAGTGTGCCTGACCCAAGCCGTGGTATTTTCAATCACATCATATGCATGTGAAAGCTGGACATTGAATAAGGACAACTGAAGAAGAATTGACGCCTTTGAATTGTGGTGTTGGCGAAGAATACTGAATATACCATGGACTGCCAAAAGAACGAACAAATCTGTCTTGGAAGAAGTGCGGCCAGAATGCTCCTTAGAGGCAAGGATGGTGAGACTGTGTCTTACATACTTTGGACATGTTATCAGGAGGGACCAGTCCCTGGAGAAAGACATCATGCTTGGCAGAGTACAGGGTCAGTGGAAAAGAGGAAGACTCTCAACAAAGTGGATTGACACAGTGGCTGCAACAATGAGCTCAAGCATAACAACTACTGTAAGGATGGCGCAGGACCGGGCAGTGTTTTGTTCTGTTGTGCACAGGGTCGCTATGAGCTGGAACCGACTCGATGGCACCTAACAACATAACAACAACAGAAGAAAACATGGGAGAATATCTTTGCAACCTGGGAGTAAACAAAGATTTCTTAAGGACACTGAAAATAATAACCACAAAATTTTTAAAAATTGTTAAATTATACCTGAGCAATATTTAAAAAAGATCTGCTCATTACCAGAGACTATTAATAAAGGAAATAGGTAAGCCACAAAATGTTCACAGAACATATCTGACAGAAGACTTGAATTAAGAATGTTTTTATAAGGCTCTCACTACGCAAAAAATAAAAAGATAAATGACCAAATTTATAAATGGGCATCATACATGAACAGACAGTTCTTCCACTCTTAAAGGAAGACATACAAATGGCCAATAAGCAAATGAAAAAATGGTAGACATCATTAGTTATCAGTTATTAGCTATCAAATTAACATCACAATGAAATATGCTTATACATCCACTGAAATTGCTAAAATTAAAAAACACTCATAATATCAAATATTAGCAAGTATGGAGTAGCACAAGCATGCGAATATTGCTGGTGGAAGTGTTCAATTGCATAAACACATTAGAAAATTATATTATTAATCTGAAGTTCTAGAACAGATAAAACTAATCTGTGATAAAAAAAAAATTCAGAACACTTGTTGCTTTTATAGGGTTGTTGCTGTTAGGTGCCCTCATTTCAACTCATAGCGATCCTGTGTACAACAGAACGAAGCAGTGCCCAGTCTTGCGCCATCCTCACGGTCTTTGATCATCACGCTTGTAGGACCAGGGGGAGGATTAACTGGGAAGGAGCATGAGAGGAAACTTTCTCCGATGGTGGAGATGTTCCCCTATACTGATAGGGGTGTAGTATACCCAAGTGTATATAGATTTGTCACAACTTATCAAATTACACGTTTAAAATATGTACTGTGAGTCAGGCACTGGTCTAAGACTAAGTGTGAATTATATCATTTCATCCTTAACACCACTCCATGAGGTGGGAATTGTCATCCCTTCCTCATATTTGAGGATTCTAAAGCACTGGGAGTTTGCGCAATTTGCCACAGTCACATGACTGAGTTCCTGCCTCAGCCCCAGGCAGCCTAGAACCTGGGCTCCTAGCCCTGTCTCCCTAACTGTAGATATAATTAGTTCTTCACTGAGGCATTTACCTACAGAGAGAACTTTAAAGTTTAGGGAAGTATCATGCTCATAAGATATATGATTATATAATTTCCAATTGTCAAAATTAAATGGCGTTGAAAAAGAGAGCATGCACTGTATAAGATTTTTGAGTGGCCAAAGGAGACCTACAGTCTTTTATGGGATTTTGTGCCCTTTGCTTAACTTGCAAAAAGAAAAAAAAATGTAGGCTGCCATTGTGATGATTTCTTTATAATGAAAATTTCATAGAAAAGTGATTCTAAACTATTAACTCAAATGTGATAAGATAATGATTAAGAATAGTGACTTATATGAATGTATGTTTTTTGGCCTGGAATCAACCCTATCAGGTTTATGATTTTAAGTTTTATTTAACTCTCGATACAGTCTCACCCCTCTTAGCACCTAGTGTTTATGTAAGAGGAGAACTGGTGTAAGTGTTTGTTGGATTAAATGCAATAAACTCTACTCTTTGATGCTTCTTATATTCAGTGTAATTTCCAAATATTATTATATCTTAGTAGGTGTTTTAGCTTATCTACACTTCAAACACTGGTAACCAGTGGTAGAGATTGAGTGCAGGATAGGGATTATATAGGAATTATAGAAATCTTCTTACTGTCCACCCTGAATACACCTCCCCTATACACTCACACACACACAGATCCCTACTACCACCACATGGCTTTTAGTAGCCATTCATTTCCAGCTTGTATACTAATAATAGATTATTCATCTTTGCTATAAGAATTATTACACAATCTTTACCAGCTGTGAACACTACTCTTTCCAACCACAAAAAAGTGGGGTCCTCTCTTTAGGAATCACTAATTGTTCAGAACTCTGAATTCTACATTTCCAATGAATTACCAAGAATTTCAACATTTTCAATATCTGCCTTTTGTATAGCATATCTAACTGTTTAAAAGGAAACTAGTAAAAATTCTGACTTAACAGTTTTTAAAGGTTCCCTGTCGATGTACTGCTACAACTGGTTTTGAATTGTCTTCAGCAAAATTTTACTTGTGTGTGATTTTACTTATTGTGAAATTGTTCAATAATTTCCACATTCTCTTAGATCACCTTTCTTTGGAATGGGTACAAATATGGATTTCCTTTAGTCTGTTGTCCAGGAGGCTGTCTTCCAAATTTCTTGGTATAGATGTGTGAGCACTTCCAGCATTACATCCATTTGTTGAAACATCTCAATTGGTACTCCGTCAATTCCTGGAGATTTGTTATTTGCCAATACCTTCAGTGAGCCTTGAACTTCTTTCAAAATGGTTACAGCAGTACATGGACAGGGAACTGCCAGAAATTCAAGCTAATGTCAGATGGATCTTCACCAAAAGCAGAGAATACTAGAAAGATGTTTATCTGTGTTTTATTAACTATGCAAAGGCATTCCACTATGTGGATCATAATAAATTGTAGTTAAAGTTGTGTAGAATGGTAATTTCAGAACACTTAATTGCTCTCATGTAGAAACTGTACATAGACCAAAAGGCAGTCGTTCAAACAGAACAAGGGGATACCGTGTGGTTTAAAATCAGGAAAGGTGTGCATCAGGATTGTATTCTTTCACCATACTTATTCGATATGTATGCTGAGCAAATAATTCGAGAAGCTGGACTATACAAAGAAGAACATGGCATCAGGATCGGAGGAAGACTCATTAACAACCCCCGATATGCAGATGGCACAACATTGCTTGGGGAAAGGGAAGAGCTTACTGATAAAGATCAAAGACTACAGCCTTCAGTATGGATTACACTTCAACATAAAGAAAACAAAAATCCTCACAACTGGACCAATAAGTAACACCAAAATAAATGGAAAAAAGTTTGAAGTTGTCAGGGTTTTGTTTTACATGGCTCCACAATCAATGCCCATGGAAGCAGCAGTCAAGAAATCAAATAACGTATTGCATTGGGCAAATCTGCTGAAAAGATCTCTTTATTGTGTTAAAAAAAAACAAAGATGTCACTTTAAGGACTAAGGTGTGCCTGAAACAAGCCATAGTATTTTCAATAGCCTCATATGCATGCAAAAGCTGGTTAATGAAAGAAGAATTGATGCCTTTGAAATATGGTATTGGGGAAGAATATTGAATACACCATGGACTGCCAGAAGAACAAAAAAATCTGTCCTGGAAGAAGTGCAACCAGAATGCTCCTTGGAAGGAAGGGTGGCGAGATTTTGTCACATGTACTTTGGACATATTATGAGGAGGGAACAGTCCCTGAAGAAAAGCATCGTCTTGGTAAAGTAGAGTGTCACCAAAAAAAGAGGAAGACCTTTACTGAGATGGACTAACAAAGTGGCTGCAAAACTGTGCTGAAATATAGTAATGTTTGTGAGGATGGTGCAGGAGTGGGAAGTGTTTTGTTCTGTTGTACATAAGGTTTTTATGTGTCAGAACCGACTCGATGGCACCTGACAACCTAACAATAAGGTGGCCTATTTCTGAATTACAGTCCCTGGGTGATGCAAAAGGTTAAATATTTGGCTTGTAACCAAAAGATTGGGGGATGGAGTCCACCCAAAGTCATCTCATACAAAAGGCCCACCACTCAACTTCTTGAAAAATCAGCCATTGAAAACCCTATGGAGTACAGTTCTACCCTAATATACATAAGGTTGCCCTCAGTTGGAATTGACTTGATGGCAGCTGCTTTTTTTGTTGTTGTTGTTGTTTTCCTGAATTAAAAATTAAAAAAAAACTGATGACAGATATTGTTGTTAATTTGAAGTTATGGTGAGAAAAATTTGCTCATAGATCACATTAATACTTCTAATATAAGAACCATAAGGATCCCTTGGCATTTCCAGTTTTTCTTTTATGACTCTGACCAATGAATTGAAATAGCCATGCTTTTCAAGGTGTTGAACACAGACAGGGCAGTTAGGGTCGGTAGAGTTAGCTACTTGAAAGACCTGCAAGATAATTTTGAGTGATTTTTTAAAGGCCAACACTTAAATAGTATTAAGAGAGTATAGAAGTTCCTGTTGAGCACTAAAACATTGGTAAAAGGTGAGGTAGAAGGTAACCTGCCCTGCTGCACCATAGCCGAGTGACTGGCCCTGCTCATTGGACGAGGAGGTGAAAAACACAAGTAACCCAATTAAAAAAATGGGCAAAGGAAATGAATAGACACTTCATCAAAGAAGACATTCAAGTGGCCAACAGACACACAAGCAAATGCTCGTGATCACTAGCCATTAGAGAAATGCAAATCAAAACTGCAATGAGATACCGTCTCACCCTGGCATTACTGGCAATAAAAAAATAAAAAATGTTGGCGAGGCTGTGGGGAGATTGGAACTTTTACACACTGCTGGTAGGAATGCAAAATGATACAACCATTTTGGAAAATGATATGACGCTTCTTTAAAAAACTAGAAATAGAAATATCGTATGATCCAGCAATCCCACTTTTGGGAATATGTCCTAGAGAAATAAGAGTCATCACACGAATAGACGTATGCACACCCATGTTCACTGCAACATTGTTCACAATAGCAAAAAGATGGAAACAACCTAGATGCCCATCAACAGACAAATGGATGAACAAGCTGTGGTACATACACACAATGGAGTATTACACAGCAATAAAGAACAGGGACGAATCTGTGAGGCATCTCATAACATGGATGAATCTGTAGGGCATTGTGCTGAGTGAATTTAGTCAATCACAAAAGGACAAATATTGTACGAGACCACTACTGTAAAAACTCATGAAAAGGTTTACATTTAAAAACAAACAATCTTTAATGGTTATGAGGGAGGGGAGGAGTGGGTATGGAAAAACACTTAATAGACAATAGATAAGTGGAAACTTTAGTGAAGGGTAAGACAGTACAGAATACTGGGGAAGCCAGCACAACCTACACAAGTCAAGGTCATGGTAGCTCCATAGACAAGTCCAAACTCCCTGAGGGACCGAATTTCTGGGCTGAGGGCTGCGGGGACCATGGTCTCAGGGAACATCTAGCTCAATTGGCATAACATAGTTTATAAAGAAAATGTTCCACATTCTACTTTGGTGAGTAGCCTCTGTGGTCTTAAAAGCCTGTGAGCAGCCATCTAGGATACTCCACTGGTAGACTCAAGAGAAAGATTAGTCCAAAGGACTAACGGACCACATCTACCATGGCTTCCTCCAGACTGGGTCCAGTATATCTAGATGGTGTCCGGCTACCACCACTGACTGCTCTGACAGGGATCCCAATATAGGATCCCAGACAGAACTGCAGAAAAATGTAGAATAAAATTCTAACTCAAAAAGAAAGACCAGACATGCTGGCCTGACAGAGATTGGAGAAACCCTGAGAGTAAGGCCCCTGGAGGACACCCTCTAAACTTAGTAATGGGGTCACTCCTGAGGTTCACCCTTCAGCCAAAGATTGAACAGGCCCATGGAACAAAACAAGACTAAAGGGGCTCACCAGCCCTCGGGCAGGGACTGGAAGCCAGGAGGGAACAGGAAAGCTGGTAATAGGGAACCCAGGGTTCAGAAGGGAGTGTTGACATGTTGTGAAGTTGTTAACCAGCGTCATACAACAATGTGTGTACTAACTGTTTGATGAGAAACTAGTTTGTTCGGTAAACTTTTGTCTCACGTACAATAAAAAAAAGAGAAAAAAGAAAATCAGCCAGTCTGAAAAATTCATTTTATTTAAAAAAATATTATCATGGGCACACAATCAGTTTTACTTTCCTTGCTTTCCATGATTTAAGGGGCTGAACACAGACAGGGCAGTTAGGGTCAGTAGAGTTAGCTACTTGAAAGAGCTGCAAGATAATTTTGAGGGATTTTTTAAAGGCCAACAGAAATTATATATATATATATATATATATATATATATATATATATATATATATATATATATATATGTAAAGATATAAAGAACCAAACCTGTTCTTTATATACATATATATAAAGAACCAAAATATATATATATATAAAGAACCAAACCTGTTGCCGTCGAGTCAATTCCAACTCATAGCGACCCTATAGGGCAGAGTAGAACTGCCCAACAGAGTTTCCAAGGAGTGCCTGGAAGATTTGAACTGCTGACCTTTTGGTTAGCAGCCTTAGTGCTTTGCCACTATGCCACCAGTGTTTCCAAAGAATGCTCTTTGATAAAGATTTAGCTTTGAATGCCTGAATCTACAGGAGCTTGCTTGGTTCAATTGTTGTGTAAAGAGATTTTCCTTCAGTTGCATGTTTTGAATTCCTGCATATTTATGGATACCAAATGTATTTCTTGAGTAACAAGTAAAGAATCCTGGAGGTCAAGATGTTCTATATTTCTGGATTTTGTGTTAAAAGATTAATACATATATTGTGCCCTACAAACTGAGCTTCTCTCAGTCACTTCTAGAGTTCGTACTGCGGTTGTAGTAAAAATAACTTTTGAAAGATGGCTTACTTCAATCCCATAATAAACATTTTCTATTCATAATAACAAAAGATCTTATATGGACTAGGGATATTTATACCCAGAAATCATTTATCTCTATAATGTTTTTGTTTGGTAAACTCTAAAAGATGAGGTAAATAACATAGCTAAAGGGTAAATGAACACAAACTTTGATAAGGAAAAACTAAAGTATACCAATATGCAAAGATTTATCCCTTAAAATGAGCTATAGTTTCTCTCTCTCTCTCTCTTTTTTTTTTTTTTTTCCTGCACAATCTCCCTGTCCTTATTTTCCTTTCCTGTTTTAGTATTAACTTACGTTTGAAGGGCTAATGTTGGCAAAGCAGGTACGTATGTTTTCTTTCAACCTTAATACATTCTTCCGTGCCTAACAAAAGTCTTGTCATCTCAAAGAATCACAGTAAGCTTACAAAGAACAGCTAGTCAATACTGAACCCTCACACCTTAAGACAAGAGTAAAGAAAGTAGCTCACCTAGGAGTTCCCATATGTTCACCTTTCCCACAAATATATACTGAACAGCCACTATGTACCAGGCACTGTCCCAAGCCGGAGAAAACTCATTGTCCACTTTGAACTTATTTTCCAGACCCAAACAATCCAAACCCACTGTAGTTGGGTCGATTCTGACTCATGTGAGTGTATTAGACAGAGGAGAACTGCACCATACCGTTTCCTCGGAGTGCCTGGTAGATTCGAACCGCCCATCTTTTGCTTAGCAGCTGTAGCTTTTAACCACTACGCCACTAGGGTTCCCATTTTCCAGACAGAGAGGCAGAAAACCAGCAGGTAAACAAATAACTATCATTTCAAGTAGTGATAAGTACTACTATGAAGGATATAAAACAAGAGAGTGACTAGGTCCAGGTACCACACTTGTTACTTTATCAAACTTCAGGGTTTTACAACACCCTGAAGACTATTGTTTCTAATGCATGTTTTGTAGATAAGGAACTGGCGGCTTGAGCCTGAATGACTTGTCCAAAAGTAAGAAGCAGTTAAGTGGCAGAACCAAGTTGTATGTTTACCTCTGTTTGATTCAAGACCTCTGCTCTCCCCGCCTCTTGTGCCATTGAGGGAAGTATTACATATTCAGGAACACAAAAATCAAGATACAAAAATAATACAAGGTTCTTCCATTACTCCTTTGACAGAACGCTGTTTGTGGTAACTCCCAGTAGTAGTTACAATGTAAAGTGGGCATTTTTTGTTGTCACATCAATGGGAAAAGAAGATGGCCTGCTCTCATTCCCACTATGCATCTAGTGAATAAACCTTATCAATCTTATCGTGATATTTCCAATATGATGTTTTCTATAAAGCAGGTAGTTGATGGTTTAATTTTGTTGGTTATGCTATACTTGAAAGGACTCACATGGTTTCCCAAGCCTATTTTCTCTGAACTGAGGTTGTTGCAATTGGGCTTGGATATGTTTAATATTGAAGAGTTCAAGGATAATTTTATTGTTTATGTGAAATTAACTGTAAGCAGTTAATTACAATAGTTCCTGAATGCTTACTATGTGCCATTCCTTGTTTAAGTGATTATGGAATATATTAGCAAATAGAAGAGACAAAAATCCCTGCGCATAGAAGATGGTAAGTACTATGGAGAAAATGTTATCAGGAAAGTAAGCTAGAGAGTAGTCGGGTGGGGTAGTAAAATATGGTAGTCAAAGAAAAGCCATGTTTTCACAAATAGTTAAAGGGTTACTCTAGCAAGTCATTCAGTCACTTGAGAGAGGAATGTTTGTGGCAGAAAGAACATAACATGCAAAGGCCCTGAGGTAAGAATGTGCCTGTCATGTTTAAGAATCCTAAAGAAAGACCAAAAACCCAGTACTGTCGAGTTGATTCTGACTCATAGCGACCCTATAGGACAGAGTAGAACTACCCGGTAGAGTTTCCAAGGAGTGCCTGGCAGATTCAAACTGCTGACCCTTTGGTTAGCAGCCATAGCACTTAACCATTACGCCACCAGGCTTTCCCTTAAAGACAGTATGGCTAAAACAGAGTGAGCAAAGGAGGAAGAAGGTTGTCTCAGAGAGTTAAAAGGAGGACAGTGATTAAATCTTTCCTTGTAGATTGACTTTTATTCTGATTATGTATGAGAATACAGTGTAGAATTTTGAGCACATAATTAAGATAATCTGACTTTTATTGTAGAAGGATCACTCTAGTTTCTGTGTTGAAAATACACCAAAAGAGAGTGAACAGGGAAATAAGGAGTCAAATTATAAGGTTATTGTAATAATGCAGGTGATAAAAAATAATCCACTGGCCAGAGTGGTAGCAGTGGAGGTAGGAAAAGATGATATGAAGGTTGAGCCAACAGAATCTGCTGATGGATTGGATATGAAGTGAGAAATAGAGAAGTCAAATGCGACCCCATGTTTTTTTTGAGAAAGGATGAAGTTACTAATAATTAAAATGGTGAAGACTTTGAAAGAAATAGATTTTGGGGGAAGATCAAGAGTTGAACTTTGGACATGTTTTGTGAAGCCTATTAAATTTCCAAATGAGATTTCAAGAAGGCATTTGAGTATATGAGTACAGAGTTCATGGGAGATGTCAGCTGGAGATAGAAATCTGGCAGTTAGCATATAGAAATTTTTAAAGCCACAAGACTCTATGAGCTCATGAGAAGAAGGAAAAGAATTCATAGGATACTCTCAAGTCAGGAAATCTGAGAAAGATTGAACGATCAACAAAAGGAACTGATAAGGAAAGCTTGGACATGTAGGAGGAAAATCGTGGATCGTAAACCAAAAGTCAAATGAAGAAAGTAATTTAAAGAGAAAGGGATGGTTATCAGTGTCAAACTCAGCTAATAAGTCAGGACAGATGAGGACTGAATATTATCCATTGGGTTTAGCCACTAAGGGGTCATTGCCGACCTTAGTAAGAGCAGTGTCTTTGAGTGGTGGTAGCCAAAGCTCAGTTGGAGTGGGTTCATGAGATCATGAGCTGAGAGACGTGAGACAGTGACTCTAGATAATTTTTTCAAGGAGTTTTTGTACAATAGGGACATGGGGAAGTAGCTGGAGAGGAAGTGAGATCAAAAGACTTGTTTTCTATGGGAGAAATAGGCTTGTTTTCTATGGGAGAAGTAACAGTATAGTTATATGCTAATTGGATAACCTAAAAAAACAAAAACCAAACCCATTGCCGTTGAGTCGATTCTAACTCATAGAGACCCTATAGGACAGAGTAGAACTGTCCCACAGAGTTTCCAAGGAGTGCCTGGTGGATTTGAACTGCTGACCTTTTGGTTAGCATCATAGCTCTTAACCACTATGCTACCAGGGTTTCCTGGAATAATCTAGGAGACGAATAACTGAGGATATTGAAGATATGCAGAATAATATTTATTTCCTTAAGAACAGGCTACTTTTAGGACTTATACTATTTAAAGTGGCTTAGCTTCCATATGCTGCCATCTTGTTCATTAATATTACTGTCTAGACAGAAAGAGACGTTAAACAGATACAAAACCATGTTCAAGGAGAAATACGTTCAGTATGATATAGTGATACAGATTTTAAGCACTGTATGTATTTAGAAGATTAATATTTGAGGATTTAGAAACAAAACCCCAGAAAGACTGAATAATAACCCTGGGGTTGCATAAGTAAATAATGAAAAAAACTGATGATCAGATCCATGCGTCAGCTTTTCAGTTCAGCAGTGTGTGCACTACAACTTGACTGTACCCAAGCCTATTATTTAATTAAAATATCTTTAATACTATATGTGGAGCACTGTTCTAATTATTATTCATCTGTGGAGATTTGCAAGGTGGTATAAGTTGTGCAATAATATTAAGTAACATTTGATGTAATATTGCCATAAAAGTGGCATACAGGAAGTGTTCCTGGAATTAAAATGATATAATAATCTCTGGGATCTACAGTGGTCTATAATGTTCCTCCTGGCCAGGGTAGAGGAGAGGTAGGCCTTGAGACACAAGTGGGCTTTGGTTATGCATAAATGTGGAAGGGGCTTTAAAGAGGGACAGTGTTTCAGTAAAGGCAATTTTTTACTAGGATTAAACCTATTTGTTGGTTGAAAAGTTCTTTGAACCAATCACATGCAGTTGGTTTACTCCTCTGTAAATTATTGAGGAGATAAAAATTTTTACATGCGGTTGCTTGTTTTAGAGCATCACTTATCTAAATTTGGTTCTAATTCCTTGAGTTTTGTAAAAGGAATTTTTACAGTGAGATTGTTTCAATATATGTATATAAATATAAAGTTAAGGACAGTTTTAAACAGAATGTCATTGGATTTTTTTAACAGAACGTTTGACAAATGCCTCTCTGTTTCTTAAAAACTAATAATATAAATTTTTGATTTTTGTAAGAGTCGTTTAAACACACTGCTTTAATCCTATTAATTCAAAAGAGGCATAAATTTGAACTAAAGTGATTTCACTTATAAAAATGATAGTCATAAAACGGTTTATTTGACTAAAGCCACACTGAGCTAGACACAGTCTAGAAACTAAGATAAATATTTCAGTAATCCCAATGGAATGGTGAAATTGAAGAAGCAATAGAAATGAACTTGTCTTCTGGTATATCCAGTGGAAACATAAGTGAGCTGTTTTTAAAAGAACCTCGTTTTCTAATTAATGCTAAATCTTAAAATATAAAATATAGCTGTAATGGCTGATAGGGCTTAGAGTTGGAAGACCTAGAAAGGTTTTAGTTTTTTCTCTAATAAATGCTGTCAATGCATCCTTAGAGAAATTGCTTGTTCTTTCTGAGACTAGGTTTTCTTATCTGAAAATTAGTGATAATGATTCTGGTTCTTCTTGAGGATCAAATTACCAAATATATGGAAAAGCTCCTTGTAGATTATAAAGCACAAAATGGATGTTGTGACAGACTTCAAAGAAGGGCCAAACATTATATATTTCTTTACTAATTGAGATAAGATATAAAGAAAATTGAATTTCTTTAAAATGTAATTATACTTGGGAATCTTGGATAGGATTTTTACTGCTTCAGATAACAGAAAATGTACTTGAAATGAAAGCCTATAGTAAATTGTAACTTGTCATCTTTGCATCTTCCTTCCGGCTTAATGCATACTAAGTGAATGTAGTTCCCTTGAGTGGTGGTAGCCAAAGCTCACTTGCAGTGGGTGTGATAAAACTGCTGGGGAATTAAGTTGATATGTCATTGGTTTAAACAAAACAAGTTGTCCATCATTTCTGGAAATTTAAGAATAAGTTAATTATAGTTGTGCAGATGTGACCAATTGAGAATTGTAAATGAAAAACAATAATAATTTGACCACCTTGAATAAATTAAAACATGCCATGAATAAATAGTTGGAGAGAAACTCTAGTGTGGGAGAGGAAGGAAAGAACCCAGCTCTTCAATGTAACAAGCTGAGGACAATGGAGCCACAGTGTTCTTAAGCCTTTCTACTCCAAGAGTGGTCCAAGAACCAGTAGCTTCTGCATCACCTGAGAGCTCGTAGGAAATCCAGAATCTTGTGCCCCATCACAGGCCTTTCAAATGAGAATCTACAAGATTTCTGGGTGATTTGAAGGAATATTAAAGCCTCAGAAGATTGATCCAGGTGTTTTGTTTGTATCCTCCTCATTTCCCCCACCACCACCCTCAGAATCGTGATGAGATCACAAGAGAAATCCCTTGTGGTTACAAAGCATTAGGCCCACAGTTGAGTCTCCAAATGGTACATTAACTTCTCTAAATTATTAATAAGGTTGTAATAAATTCTGATTTAGGTGAAAGGTAGATAAACCAAAGTCAATAAGAATCTCTAGTTTGAAAAGTCATTAGCTAATTTTTCTTATGCACAAGAAGTGGTGCCAGATGTTGCTGAATTATAGCAGTGATTCCGATATTATTCTTATCTGCAAGGAGCTTCTAGTCTTTTTAAGGTATAAAATAAGCATGCAAAATAACTGCAAAAATATTAATGCCATGGGATTAGTGTAAATAAAACTATGTTTAAAAGAATTTAGCAGGAAATGATATGTAAACTTGAACTTTGAGCACTAGGTGAAGCCTAGAGTTTAGTGAAAGAAGTAAATGTTGTCACTAGAGGATTTTGATCATGCAATGGACCTAACTTAATTGTGATTTAGGTGTGCGGGGTGGGGTGGAATAAGCTTCAAGTGCAAGGAATCATAGAGTGGGGAAGACATAGAACAAGACCATTAACAGTAATTTAGACAGGTAGTAATATGGATCTTCGGTGGTCTAGCAATATGAATAGATATTTGAGAGTAGACAATAGAAAATTTGAATGATAGAATCTATAATGCTTTAAATTTAGCTGGATGTTAGTGTGAAGGAAATGAGTTGAGCTTGGAGGGTCCAATTATTTAAATCATCTAAATGGAAGGAAGAAGAGTAAGGAAATAAGGAAGAAACACTGAAAATATCCCTGAAATGTTGAGCCTGGGGACTAGGTTATGTCATTAAGAGAATAAGCAGAGTCAGTAAGATGAGATCGTTGGGTAGAAGGACTACAATATTCTGAACTGGGACTTGAGAGACACAGTGGGGTTTTAAGTGTCTAGTTTGAAGCCGTCAGCAGAGAGGTAACGATTTATGAGATTTCTTTTCTCATGGGCTAGAAAATGTAAATAGAAAGTAGGGATGAGAACAGTGTCTCAATTCCTGTGCCCAATATACTATCTGAAATTCAAGTGACCAGTGTTCCCCAACTGCATTTTTTAGTCTCCCTTTTGGAAATTGTCCAAATTCTGATGCAAAGTCTGTGCACACAGCTACCAAAGATTATACACCTTAGGCTGGTGGTTGTAAGATCATACTTTGGTGAAAACCTAATTGAAATCTGTTTGTTGCCAATGAAAAACCAAACTGAATCAATGATCATTAACTTTGAGATCAGATGTCACATTGATAAATGGAAAAAAAAAAAAACATAATAGGGCCTATTAGTTTAAATTTTATAGCAGCAGGAATGAGGACGTGATCTGAACAACTTCCCAGAAAATTAGAAAGCACATTCAAAGGCTTGAGGATATGGATAACATAAAAAAAAAAAAAAAAACTTTTTTTTTTTTTTTTTTTTTTTTTTAACATAAGACGTATCAATAGTGACTTTGTAAGCTGGGAGATAGTTGCAGAAATGCCTCAGTTCTCTGTGGGTAAATGATTTTCAACCTAGAATCCTATAGCCACCCTAACTCACAATGAAGTATCAAGGCAAATAAGAGATATTTTCAAACATGGAAATCTTCAAAAATTTAAGGAAGCTTCTGGAGATTGTGTTCCACCAAAATAAGGAAATAACTCAAAAGGGAAGAAATCATGGGGTCCCTGGGAGAAGACATCCTTATAGGAGAAAGGTAAAAGGAAGTTTGAGAAAGTTGTTCCCTAAGCCAGAGAGTAGCAAGACCCCAGAAGAGGTAGAAGGGCCATAGGAGAGACGTTTCTAGGGAGAAAAAAAAAAATCTGACAGTTTCATTTGATAATTTTATTTAAGAGTCATTTTTCAGAAAGAGTTGGAAGACTGGACCATAATCCTAAGGAAAACTAAGCAAATGCCACTACTAGAAAATTATTAACAAAAAGAAATTTTTTTTTAATAAAGTAAATATAAGCAGAAAACACTACCTTTCTAAGAAGGAAAGAATATTTACATTGCCGTATCAATGGAATTTCTGAATACAGTTTTAGTAAAAACTGACATTATGATAGAGTTTGGTTGGAGGAAAAGAGTGGTCATAAAAGAGCTAAAATTCTCAACTACCATAAATAGGAATTCAATGGCAATATACAAAAATATTGTTTTTTTAAAGTAGCATATACATATTATTTAGAAGTAGGGGAATATACACAAAATAAATGACTGAATATATATTATCAGTGCTAGATCATGGGGGATGGAGAATGAAAGAGGAGACAGACGGGTTTTTATATGCCTTTTAACATTATTTTTTTGATCTGCGTACACTTACATTTGACTACTGTAATTAAATTTTAAAAGTAATATTGTTATATGGTAATATTTTCTTTTAAGTTATTGTACTAGCCACTATTTGCTGTGTAAGTTAATTTGTGGTGATCTTATCTTCAGGAGCCATTTATTGTCGTATTTGTCTTGCTATTAGAGGGGGAATAGTATGTTGTTATATTAAGATGTTGTGTTAAAAATGTATATTCACATACTTGATTGAAATCAAACCCAGGTTCATTTGACACATAGGTGTTTTGAATTTTAACAGTTCTGGAAATTTGAAAGTGTGAATATCTTGAAGGAGTTAAGAAAACACTTCTCAAACTAGAATAAATCTTCCTCAGAATTATCCACTCAGCTATTTCTGAGAAAGTTTACTCTATCATGGCATTGTTCTTCTGGAAATGTACTAGATATTTATGATGCTAACCTTATTTTATAGGTCAGTATGCAAAATTATCGTAGCAAATATTTTGAGACTTTAAAAGCACTCATTCTTACCCAAAGTGAGAATTTGAAAGGACTCGTAGTTTTAAATGAGGGATTATATGCAGCATCCACTATTGCAAGCTGGCCAAATAAGAATAAACCTGTAATTTAAAACCATGGATGTAGATGAAAATGTGACAGTGTAAAATTGCCACACTCCTACTCTACATCCTGGCCTGGCAAGAACATATATACGATGATTTAATAGGGCTCTATTCTCTTCTAATTTATATTTCCCTATATGAGATCATCATCTGATTTATTATTGACATAGATAATATTCTAAAATCTAATGAACAGAATGACCTCCAACATGAAAATTTGATTTTTTTTCTGGTTTGGCCTTGCATTTGCAAGACCAGTTAGGATTAGATTTTTCAACTAGAGAAATACAATAATAATGTGATATATGCCTATAATTTCAAAGCAGTATTTTGTAGGAATTTTAGGTTTCACAAAGAGTCTTTCTTTATATAATTCGTATTGTTTGAGCAGTTAGCTATGAAGATTAAACCTCATAAACAGAGAATAACCAGAATTTTTGTGTAGGAGGAATTATCTTGATAGTCAAAATCTTTTCATATGATATCAATCCTCAGAAAACTGGAAACTAGTTAGGACCAATTTAAGATGAGTTAATTTTCCTAAGAGTCCCTGAGTGGCACAAATGATTCAGTGACCCACTACTAGACTAAAGGTTGGTGGTTTGAACCCACCCAGCGATATCTAGGAAGGCAGACCTGGTGTTCTTCTTTGAAAAGTCACAGCATTGAAAACCCTATGGAACAGTTCTACTCTGCACACATAAGGTCACCATGAGTCAGAGGCAAACTGATGGCAACTAACAGTAACAATTTTCCTAAAGTTGAATCCAAGGAAGAATCCATGCCTCTTCTTGGAGCATAGGCTGGAGAAATGCACAAGTCTACAGGGAGACAAAGGAACTCAGTAACTCACATTGGGGATTAATTTTCATTTTTGAATGAACGGAGTTGATCCCTTCGCTGAATTCCTGACACAAATTAAGAACAAGTTTTTTTATTGGGAGTGGTTTGGTATCTGTAATGGCTAAAGTCATACATCAACTTGGCTAGGCCATGATTCCCAGTATTGTGTGGTTGTCCTCTATTTTGTGATCTGATGTAATTATCCTCTGTTTTGTGATATTATGTAATTATACTCCATTTTATGTGTTGTAAATCCTAACCTCTATATGTTAATGAGGCAGGATTAGTGTGGGGTGTGTCTTGGGTCATAGCCTTACAAGAGGGTGTGACTCAAATCATACCCTTACTCAAGTCACACTGTTACTCAAGTCGCATTCTTACTCTGATACATGGGTTTTTGGAACCTGCACCCAATAGATATATGGACACTCTGGCAAGGTTCTTCCTTGCTCTGGGTCCTGCATCTGGTTAGTCATCTTCTGACCTCTGGCTCTTGATACTTGAGCCTGTTATCTGACCTGTCAACTCTGGGATTCGCCAATTTTGCAGTCCTGTGAGCCAGCTGCCTGCCACCTGACCTGCTGATCTTGGGATTTGGCAGCTTCCACAGACCTGTGAGTCAACAGAATACCGTCTGACCCTCTGATTGCAGGTTTGTCAGCTCCTGCAACCACATGAATCAGAAGCCTCCAGCCTGATTACTGACCCACAGATTTGGGACTTGCAAGCATCCACAACTGTGTGAGCCATTTCCTTGAGATAAATATCTCTATTTATATACTTTCACTAGTTTTACTTCTCTAGAGAACCCAGCCTAAGACATTTGTTACTGAGAGTGGTTTTAGAGAAACAAAATTGTGTAGAAGAGTTTTCTAAATTGGTTCTCAAGACTGGCTAGTCTTAAAGGCACTGATGATTCTGCCTCCAGTAAAAATTGGGCACTGCTAGACCATGGCATGAGGTGGCAATAGAAATAATAAAAATATGACCACCATTAGATCAAATATTTGTAAGAAACAAGGCTCCAGGTAATTGCATATTGGATACTTTTCTACAATTTCGTCAGTATGAGAAACATGAGGAAACTGGTTGGTTGGTCCCACTTTAGCTAGACAAAGTGGTGAAAGAGAGAGATGAGCTCAGGATTTCAGAGTCAAGGCTCAAGTGCTACATAAAAGACCTGAAAGTTGCCACTTGTGCCCTGAAAGAAAGACTTATTTTTTGTAGTAACAGAGCTGATATTACTGAACACAAAACCCAGAGTCTTATCATAAGAGTGGCTGATTTACAACACCAATTGAATTCCCAACCTCAAATCGTATCTGAAGTTAAAGTGAGGGCATTGATTGGGAAGAAATGGGATCCAGAGACTTGAGATGGGGACATATGAGCAGACCATCAGGAAGATGGAGATACTGGGCCCCTAAACTCCATTGACTCACTCCTGCCAACAGCAACGCCCCTCCCATCTGAAGAGATTACTCCATGTTTGTCTGCTAAATCACCCTCCCCAGTAAAACCATTATCCCTTCTACCCACATTTGATGAGATTAACCTAGCTGTGCCTGGGAAGTCTTTGTCTGAGACAGAGCCTAGGGTATTACTTGGGGCATCACCTATGGCAGATGCCTTACAAGGCATTGCTGAATATTCCCAGGACCCATTCCCCACTGCCCATTTTTGTTTGTAGGCCTATAACTAGACTTAAGTCCCAGTGAGCCCCAAAAGGTGACCTAGGAGGAGGTATGCTACACTCCAAAAAAACTGCTCAGCTTTTCTAATATATACAAACAGAAACCTGGGTAATGGCTATTAAGGTTGTGGCATAATGGTGCAAGGAAACATATAAAGTTGGAACAATCTGAGTCTATTTATATAAGCCCACTAAGCACAGATTCTTCATTCAATGTTTCAGTTTGAGAAGTTAGAAAAGTTTATTTGGTTGGTACACTGAAACATGGATTAAGCAGCTGCCTATGCTAAATCAAATTAAAGTCTCAGACTGGCCTTGGTATACTAAGAAGAAGGTATCCAAAGCCTTAGGGAAATTGGTATCTTAGAGTGGATTTATCAGGTTGGACCAAAAGACCGACCCATGGAGTACCCACAGGCACACTTTTTACCACAATGGTGAGGAACAAATTTGTGAAGAGAGCCCCAGCATCCTTGAAGACTGCTGCGATTGCTATTTTATGTAAGTCAGATTTGACAGTGGGAATTGCCCTAACTAAATTAAGGCACCTAACTACAATGGGGAAACCCTGGTGGCTTAGTATTTAGGAGTTCAGCTGCTAACCAAAAGGTCAGCAGTTCAAATCCACCAGGCACTCCTTGGAAACCCTATGAGGTAGTTTTCCTCTGTCCTATAGGGTCTCTATGACTCAGAATCAACTTGATGGCAATGGTTTTAACTACAATGGGACTGACTGGAACCTGTGGTGTTAGGGACCAGGTGGTAGCACTTAATTGACAAAGACAAGGTGGGCATGATTACCATAATAGACAGCAGAGTTGAAGCAGTAATCAAAATAGTCTGACTTGTTGGACTTATAGTGTTGGCTACTTTTTCGTGGTGCCCCAGGAGTGAAATAGATAGGAAATCTGCTAAATATTTACTTGACCTGTATAAGTGGAAGAATTCTAGGTCAAGTGAACAGCAGTCTCACTCAAACTGCTATAATAGAGTTCACAAACCTACAACCCCTTGAATGAAGGGGAGACTAAGTACCCATGAGAAATGATCTCACTTCACTGTCAAAAATGTATACTATTAATCTTTCTTCCAACCTTCCTCAAAGGGATCTACAACCTTTTATGAGAGTATGTGCTCATTGGGGAAAAGGAAATAATCAGATTTAGGGGGTTTTACTGGAAACTGACTCTGAACTGACCCTAATTCCAGGAGACTCAAAATGTCATGTAGCCCCCCAGTCAGAGTAGAGGCATATGGAGGTCAGTTTATCAATGGGGCCATAACTGAGGTCCATCTCACAGTGGGCCCAATGGGTCCATGAACCCATCCTGTAGTGATTTCCCCAGTTACAGGATGCGTAATTGGAATAGACACACGGAGCAACTGGCAGAACTCCCACATTGGATTCCTGACAAATGGAGTAAGGGCTATTATGGTAGGAAAAGCCAAGTGGAAGCCATTAAAACTGCCCCTACCTAGGAAAATAGTAAACCAGAAGCAATATGACATTACTGAAGGGACTGCAGAGATTACTGCCACCATCAAGAACTTGAAGGGGTGGTTATTCCCACCACATCCCCATTCGACTCACCTATTTGGCCTATGCAAAAAACAGATGATTGTTGAAGAATGACAATGTATTATCATAAACTTTGCCAGGTGGTGACTCTAACTGCAGTTGATACAGTTAGTCCTGTTTCGAAGGACCACCAGAAGCAGTTTGCCTTCAGCTGCCAAGGCCAGTAATACACCTTCAGTGTCATACCTCAGAGATATATCAACTCTCCAGCCCTAGCTTAGTCCGCAGAGACCTTTATTGCCTTTCCCTTCCATAAGACATCACATTGGTCCATTATACTGATGACATTATGCTGATTGGACCTCATAAGGAAGAAGAATCAATGATTCAGATTTAGTGATAAGACATTTATGTGCTAGAAGGTGGGAAATTAATCTGACAAAAAATTCAGGCACCTTCCACCTCAGTGAAATTTCTAGGATTCTAGTGGTTCAGGGCATGTCAAGCTATTCCTTCTAAAGTGAAGGATAAGTAGTTACTTCTGGCACATCTTACAGCTAAAAAGGAGACACAATGCATGGTGGGCCTCTTTGGATTTTGGAAGCAACATATCCCTCACTTGGGTGTGCCACTCCAGCTTGTTTATCAAGTGACTCAACAAGCTGCTAGTGTTGAGTGGGGTCCAGAACAAGAAAAGGCTCTATAACAGGTTCAGGCTGCCATGGAAGCCACTCTGCCACTTGGACAATATGATCTGGCTGATCCAATGGTGCTTGAAGTGTCAGTGTGCAGATAAAGATGCTATTTGCAGTCTTTAGCAGGGCACTTTTGGTGAATCACACCCCAGATATTTAGGATTTTGGAGCAAAGCTCTGCCATCCACTGCTGATAAGTAATCTCCTTTTGAGAAACAGGTTCTGGCTTATTACTAGGCCTTAATAGAGTCTGAACACTTAACCACGGACCACCTAGTAACCAGGCGTCCTGAACTGCCCGTTATGAACTGGGTGTTGTCGGATTGACAGAGTCATAAATTCGGATGTGCACAGCAGCACTCCATCATTAAATGGAACTGGCATATATGAGATCAGGCTTGAGCAGGACTTGAAGCCACAAGTTAAGTTGCATGAAGAAGTACCCCAAAAGCCCATGGTCTCCACTCTTGTCACATTACCTTCCATCTCCCAGCCAGCACCATTGGCCTCATGGGGAGTTTGTTATGATCAATTGATTGAGGAAGAGAAAGTTCGTGCATAGTTTACAGATGGTTCTGCACAATACGCAGGCACCACTCAAAAGTGGACAGTGGGAGCACTACAACCCCTTTCTGAAACCTCTTGCAGGACAGTGGTGAAGGGAAGTTTTCCCAAAGGACAGAACTTCAAGCAGTGTACCTGGTTGTTCCCTTTGCTTGGAAGGAGAAATGGCCAGGTGTGTGATTGTGTACTGATTCATGGGCTATGGCCAGTGGTTTGGCTGATGGTCAGGGACTTGGAAGGAACATGATTGGAAAATTGGTAACAAGGAAGTATGAGGAAGAAACATGTGGATAGATCTCTCTGAATGGGCTGAAGAAGTGAGATATTTTTGTCTCATGTGAATGCTCACCAAAGGGTGACCTCGGTGAGGAGAATTTTAACATCCAAGTGAATAGGATGACACATTCTGTGGAAAACAGCCATCCTCTTTCCACAGCCACTCCCATCATTGCCCAATGGGCTCAAAAAGAATGTGACCATGATGGTAGGGGTGGAGCTCCTGAGTTGGCTCAGCATCATGGATTTCCAATCCCCAAGGCCAGCATGGCTATGGCCACAGCTGAATGTCCAGTCTGCCAGCAGCAGAGACCAACATTGAGTCTCCTATGTGGCACCATTCCTTTGGGTGATCAGCCAGCAACCTGGTGGAAGGTTGATTACACTGGACTGCTTCCATTATGGAAAGAGAAGCATTTTGTTCTTACTGAGATAGATACTTGTTCTGGATATGCATTTACCCTCCCAGCATGCAATGCTTCTGCCAAAACTACCATCTGTGGACTCACAGAATGCCTTATTTACCATCATGGTATCTCTCACAGCATTGCCTTGGATCAAGGAACTCACTTCACAACAAATCAAGTGCAACAATGGCTCCATACTCATAGAATTCACTGGTCTTAACATGTTCCCCATCATCCTGAAGCAGCTTGCTTGATAGAATGTTGAAATGGCCTTCTAGAACACAATTACAGCTACGGCTAGGTGACTATACTTTGCAGGATTAGGCAATGTTTAACAGGAGAATATATATGTTCTAAACCAGTATCCAATATATGATGCTGTTTCTCCTATAGCCAGGATCCATGGATCCAGGAATGAAGGGGTGGAAATGGGAGTGGCATCACTCCCTATTACCCTTAGTGACCCACTCACAATATTTTTGCTTCCTGTCTCCATGACCTTGTGCTCTGTGGGTCTAGAGGTGTTAGTTTCAATAGGAGGAATGCTCCTACCTGAAGACACAACACTTGTTCCATTGAACTGTAAGTTAAGAATGCCTCCCAGCCACTTTGGGTTCTTCATACCTCTGGATCAACAGGCAAAGAAGGGAATTACCTGATTGGTTGGTATGTCGATCTTGATTACCAAGGGGAAATTGGATTGATATTACATAATGGAGGTAAAGAAGAGTGTGTCTGGACTACAGGAGATCCCTTAGGACATCTCTTAGTACTACCATGCCCTGTGATTAAAGTCAATGAAAAAATGCAGCAACCCAATTCTGACATGACTATAAATGACACAGACCCTTCCGGAGTGAAGGTTTGGGTCACTCTACCAGGCAGACAACAACAGCCGTCTGAGGTGATTGCTGATGTTAAAGGGAATACAGAATGAGTGGTGAAGAAGGTGGTTTTAAGGACTAGTTACAACCAGTTGTAGAAATGAGGACTGTAACTTTTGTGAGTATTTCTTCCTCATTTTAGTATACATATATGTGTGTATCAAATAGTTGTTTTCTTCCCTCCCTTATCCCAATCACTTACAAAATATGAGATGTAAATGGGGCTAGTGCATTTTGATTATACACGTGCTAGTTGTATCATGTTAAGTGCAAGTGTGACTTTATAATTGCCTTTATTTAGAGATTGTGTATGGTTTCAGTGGATGTGTACAAGTGCCAAGTTGACAAGGGGTGGATTGTGATGGTTAATGTTATGTGTCAACTTGGCTAGGCCATGGTTCCAAGTACTATGTGGTTGGCCTCCATTTTGTGATCTGATATAATCATCCTCTATTTTGTGATATTATGTAATTATCCTCCATTTTACGTGTTGTAAATCCTAATCTGTATGTTAATGAGGCAGGATTAGGGTAAGGTGTGTCTTGAGTCACAGCCTTATTGGGAGGTATGACTCAAGTTACACCCTTACTCAAGTCACATCCTTACTTTGATATAGGGGGAGTTTCCTTGGGGGAATGTCCCACATCCAATATATATATGGATACTCTGGCAAGGGTCTCCCTTGCTCTGGATCCTGCATCTGGCCTGTCATCATCTGACCTCTGGTTCTTGGTACTTGAGCCTATCATCTAGACCTTCTGGTTCTGGAATTTGTCAGCTTCTACAGCCCTGCGAGTCAGCTGCCTGACATCTGATCCACCGATTTTGAGATTTGCCAGCTTCCACAGCCCCATAAGACAACAGCCTACCATCTGACCTATCAATTGTCAGCTCCTGCAACCATGTGAGTTAGGAGAAGCCTCCAGCCTGACCCTGGCCCATGGCTTTGGGACTTGCCAGCCTCCACAACTGCATGAGACATTTCTTGAGATAAATACATATATGTTTGCATCGCTGATTTTGCTTCTCTAGAGAACCCAGCCTAAGGCAGTAGCCAAAGCACTTCTGGAAACTTTTGAAAGAAGCCTTGAAGGAATGCCACAGAGATCTTTAGGAAACAACCAGTCAAGCATGAAAGCCCTAGAAACTCAGAGATCAGAGGAGGAAAGCTGAATTTATCGGGAAGACTGAAATAGAATGGAGGTGGAAGGGCTTAAAGACAAAACTTCTTGACTTAGACAGCTTTGCAGGGAACAGACTGGAGCTCTGATTATATTCTAGAAATCTCAGAAAGTCCTACTGATACAATTCCTATTCCCTTGAGGGAAAAAGAAAAAAGAGAGAGCGAGAGGAATGGGGGAGGTGGTTTGGGGCAAAAACTTGAACTGAATATCCTGACATGGCAGGGAAAGGTGACTAGGTTTTGATCTAGAGCCTATATTTATTGTAATGAGGAATCATAGGATTCATTGGAAATTGACTTTCTCCAAAGCTGATTTATTTTTACCCCATGAATTTTTCTCTAATAACTTTGTTTTTCTTATATTAAAAACCTTCCAGTTAAGCATTCTTCTTTAAAGAATGTGGACATCCATTTTTTAGCTAGTCTTCTCATGAGAGAAACCGACAACTCCACCCAGTTCAGGATCTCTGGCAATAAAAGCAGGATTTCAGGGGTATGGGATCTTGTTCATTTAACAGTCAAACACTGAGGAAGTCTGTATTACTTAATCCAAAATTTTTTAGATTCAATATGACCAACCACTCCCTTCCTTTGTGGGGTGAAGAGGAAGAATACAGATCATCAGGTCAAATGTTCCTTGGGGCTGAATGAACAGTTGTATTAAGGGGCTCTAAAAATGAGGTACAAAGCATTCTTTTCAGAGCAAACATTTATTTCAAATAGAAGCCAGGATTATCAGGTCTTTAGCTTTCCCCTAACGTGGAGGGGCATCTGGCTGTGGGTGAGGAGATTCATTGTCGCTGGGCTCCTCCATTGAGAGTAAATTGGTTATGTGAAGCCCATTTAACCATTCTGGACCTCACTGAACTAGTAACATATGAGTCAACCAGACTTATTTGATAAGGTCCCTTTTAGCTTTATTTTATACTATATTTTTTGTTCTCTGTCCCTAGGATTACAGACTGCCTGCTCCTAGAAACCAGAGCAGCAGTCAGGAGTACATAGGCTGATGACAGTTTGTTATTTGATATATCCTCAATTGTAACAAAATTAAACACAAGGTTCTAATACCGTCAAACTGTAGCTTTGGAAGGATCTTAGAGACCATTTAGTTTCTGAATCATGCTTAGAGATAAGAAAACTGAGATAGCAATATTTGACTTGCCAAAGAACATATGTATAAGATATTCTTTCCATTTTACTACAGTTATGTTGTTGTTAGGTGCTGCTGAGTCAATTCTGACTCATAGTGACCCTATGTGTAACGGAACAAAACACTGCCCAGTCCTGTGCCATTCTGAGTCGTTCCTGTGCTTGAGCCCATCATTGTAGCCACTGTGTCAATCCATCTTGTTGAAGGTCTTCCTTTCCTTTGCTGGCCATCTAGTTCATCAAGCTTTATGTCCTTCTCCAGGGATTGGTCCCTACTGATAACATGTGCAAAGTACCTGAGACAAAACCTTGCCATCCTTGCTTCTAAGGAGCATTGTGGCTATATATCTTCCAAGACAGATTTGTTTGGTCTTCTTGTAGTCCAGGGTATAGTCAGTATTCTTTGCCAACGCCATAATTCCAAGACATCAATTCTTCTTCAGTCTCCCTTATTCATTGTCCAGCTTTTGCGTGCATACGAGGCAATTTATAATAATACCATGGCTTGGGTCAGGCACATCTTAGTCCTCAAGGTGACATCTTTGCTTTTGGACACTTTAAAGAGGTCTTTTGGAGCAGATTTGTTCAATCAATGCGTTGTTTGATTTCTTGACTGCTGCTTCCATGGGTGTTGATCGTGGATCCGAGTAAAATGAAATCCTTGACAACTTCAATCTTTCCTCCATTTATCATGATGCTTCTTATTGGTCCAGTTGTGAGGATTTTTGTTTTCTTTATGTTGAAGTGCAATCCATACTGAAGACTGCAGTCTTTGCTATTCATCAGTAAGTGCTTCAAGCCCTCTTCACTTTCAGCAAGCAAGGTTGTGTCATGTGCGTATCTCAATTTGTTAATGAGTTTTCCTCCAATCTTAATGCCACATTCTTCTTCATATACTCCAGCTTCTCAGATTATTTGCTCAGCATACAGATTAAATAGGTATGGTGAAAGGATGCAACCCTGATGCACACCTCTTCTGATTTTAAACCACGCAGTATCCCCTTGTTCTGTTCGAATGACTGCCTGTTGGTCTATGTATAGGTCGCTCATGAGCATAATTAAGTGTTCTGGAGTTCTTATTCTTCATAATATTATCCATAATTTTACTACTAGAGATAGTTAAAGGCCTATTATTTTAAGCACTATTGTTCTTTGTCACAGACGTGTCTTTAAAGTATATTTTCATTTTTTGTTGTGTATGAGCATTTCCTATTAGGCCACGAGATCCACAGGACAGGCCCGTGTCTGAATTGCTATCAGTATAGTTCCAGCACCTGCTGTGTGTCTGGTACTCCTAGATAAGTCAGTCATTTGCCTTCAAAAGTCAGGTTTAATGAGGTTAGTGATTCATCCTCTTATGCTAGAAATAAGGAATTATTCTAAATGTGACTATTAATTATATGTAAAAAACATAATTTTTCCTGTGACTTTTGGTAAGATATCCTAAGATACTAATGAAGACTGTAAATATAGAGAAAAATGGCACACATACATACAAACATGAAATTTTCATGTTATTTATTGCAATTTTGACCTTGAAACCATCCCATTCTTCTATACTTGTTCACTGATCCTGGATCAAGAACACCTAGGTGTCATCCTTCCATCAAAATCCATCACGGCAGTAATTTACATATTTGAGTGATTGGAGTAAATGAGTAATCCTATCTTTGTTTCACTTATTTCATAATTAATTAGGTTATGCAATTTTCTAAAAGTATTGTTAGAATAAGAGTGCAAATTTGAGGGGCTGGGCAATTCAGGAAGATTACCAAACTGGGGCCAAGGAGATAGGAGAGAAAGAATTAATAAAAGGAACAGTTAGAAGGGGGAATGATGGTGGATTAGGTTAAAAGTTTAAGTGTGTAGAACAAAGCAGGCATTTAGAGCCTAGAGGTAAGTGCTGGTGACAATGAGGAGGGCCAGCCTGGGAAACTAAGTTCATGGCAAGCCCCCTCCTGAATGCACTATTGGAGCAACAGTTTCACCCCTCCAGCCAAGTCAAAAACAAGGTTCCTGTCCAAAAGGCTTATAAACTGGACACTCTTAAAAATCACATGCTTGGGAATTTCCAACTTGGGAGAAAACATTTTTGAAAGTTCTGAAATACATACTATAAAACCTGACCAAACCATTGTGGTTGAGTCGACTCTGACTCATAGCCACCCTACAGGACAGAACAGAGGTAGAACTGCCCCACGGGGCTTCCAAGGAGCAGCTAGTGGATTTGAACTGCTGACCTTTTAGTTAGCAGCCGAGCTCTTCACCACTGAGCCACCAGGGCTCCATACATAATGACAAAATATTAGTCTTCAAATTTTGTAAATTTTCTTTCTTCGGAATTACCATCCACATATGGACTCTGAAGTCCTGGAAGTTTAGTGGCTTTAGGCGTTAGATGCATGCTCAGGAGGTAACATTATTTAGTTATTTTTTCTTTCTGGCTTCTGGTTGGTGATCCTATTGAAATAAAAATGACTTCGCTTGGTTTGGCAGAAATGCAAGTAAGATAAACTGCACAGGGGAAGAGGGAACCTGTTCCAATCTTTGCCTCAAGATCTTTTCATAATGTGTGCGTCGGCCTGAGAAATTTTCGCATGTCTAGCGGTAATTATTTAATTTGGCTACAAAGAATTGGTGAAGCTTGCTTGGAATTGTTTTGATGCTAACATTGTCACAAGGCAACATTATATCATTTGGAAATGATAATACCTCAGGTTAGTAATTATTTTTGCAGCTGTTTTTACTTCTCAAATTTGTTTGAAACTGAACTCAGTAGAATTGGTAATGTAGAAAAGAAAAAAAGCAAATGACTATATCACCTTTGTATTTATTTTCCCCACTGTGTAAGTAAAGGCAAAAGAAAGAAAGAAAGAGAAAAAAAAAAACAAAAAAAAAAAACGCCGGCTCTTAAATATCTTTCTCCTCTCATTGGCAGAGTTTCCTTAATCCAGGGACTCACAATCTTTAAGAAACTTCTGGGTAGTCTCACTGCCCTTACCTTTCCCCATTCTCACCCATAATCAACATTACAGCCAGACTTATCTCTCTAACTTTCAATTATAGTTTTTGTCACTTTCCTACATACAATATTTTAGTGGCTTCCAGTCACCATACAACAAAACTCCCCAACCTGCTGTTTGAGGCCCTGATTATCTGGACACTGTCTTCCAGCCTCATTTCTTACTGCCCCTAGACAGTCTGTATCTTCCAGCCATACTGAACTACTTCAGTTCCACAACTATTTATTGTTTATTTTGTGTCAGCCTCTGAGCTAGGTCCTGGGGATTCAAAGATAAGAAAGACAGTTTTTGTCCTTAAGGAGCTCACACTCCAGAGGGACAGACATATTAAAATGCGATATATAAGTATAGCGTGTGATGATATATGCCCAAGTACATTCTAGTGCTCTTTCGGTTTAGACTAAACTTTCCTCTATTCCCTGTCGGACTTCTATCTGTCCTTCAAGACTGTGCTCAAATATCACCTTCTTTAAGAAGATGATGCACAATTAATTACTTGAATGGTTTGTTAAGTTTTTGTGTATATTTTATTAGAGCTTATTTTACATTTATTGTGATATATACATATATAGGCTTAAAAATATTTGTGGAATGAATAGCTTTTTAATATCATTCCAATATCATAAAAAACAGAGATATTCTAGTCTTCGTAATTCTGGCTTGATGGAAGATGTGATAATAATCTTCTTCAGTAGAACTTATTTGCCTAAACTGAAGTTTATTATAGTGTTCAAAATAATAGTTAATATCACTATAATAGCTAATAGTTACATAGAACTTCCTATGTGCCAGCCACTGCTCTAATGCTGCTTATATATTAACTCATTTAATCCTCATAACAACATGGCTTATGACATAGTTTCTATTATTATTTCTATTTTATAGATGAGAAAACTGAGGCATAGAGATGTTGAGTGACTTTTCCTAGATCACACAGCCAGTGAATGGTGAGGCTTAACTATAACTCAAGGGGTCTGGAGTTAAAGTCCACAAACATACTCATTATGTTACACAATGTTTCATTGAGTAATTCACTCTGTAGTGTATGGCTCAAAATAATTAATTTATCTGTGGACATTTGAAATAATAAGGATTTATATCATGTAAACTATTTTCCTCTAATTACTAGTTGGATCAAGATATACTCCTAGGAATCCCCTCACATACTTTCCATCTTGCTCATTTCATTCTTATGTGTTAAGTAAGGGGAAATCCCATGGAAGATGCAGATTTGCCTGATTAAATAAGAGGTTGTATAAAATGTATGCTTCCATTAAAGTTTTAGATCACATCTTTTCTATACAGTCTCTCGGTCCCATTCTTCTTTTCTCAATTCTACTTTAGGATCTGGATCCGTGTGGAATGTTTATTGGCTATTTCCCTGCAAAAATAGGCTTACTGCTTTTGGAGCTGCTAAGACATATTATCACTGTGTCTCTGGTCTGAAAATGATTAAAATTATATTTAACATAATAGAAAAATGATTAGCATAGTGTTCAGACTTCCATCCAGTGTACATAAAGTATGATCCATAAATATCAGTAAGATATTTATGGTTATTAAAGACACACTCACTTGAGAATTCAAATAGTATATCTTTTTCAGCAAAGTGCCTCTAGTTAGTCAAAACTAAGACAAAAATTTAGCTTAGTGACTAAGGAAAATGACATTTAACCATTGTAAATTAGATAAAGATTGAAAGGAATGCTAAAAAATATGAAATAATAAAGTTAACAGTTGATGGTTGGAATATATGGCCTTTGAATTAAAGACACTCAAACATCTATTTTATAGAGGTTGGAAATGTGATTTTTTTTTTTTAAATCATGTATCAAGTATCTTGAGGTCTGTTTCTAAAAAGCTCTCTTTTTCATTTTCTCCTAAATTAATAATGAATTACTTTAAAAAAGTAAATTACTTTCAAAGTCCAGGGTACTGGAAGGAGCCCTGGTGGTATGATGATTAAACAAATGACTGCTAACCAAAAGGTTGGTGATTTGAACCCACCAGTTGTTCTGCAGGAAAAAAGACCTGGCCATCTGCTTCAGTAAAGATTACAGCCTAGGAAACCCTATGGGGCAGTTCTACTTTGTCCTTTAGAGTCACTATGAGTCGGAATTGACTCAATGGCACACAGCAACAACACATACTGGATTTAAATTATGTAAGTGATTTTTTTTAAGTGATATTATTACCTTATTGGTATTTAATACTCCAGGATTATAGAAAATAAGAAGGCATAGTAATATTTGTGGTAAAATCTATCAACGAATTGTCTTCCTGTACACTCCGAATTAAATTTAGATAGGACTCTGTCCATATCATAATTAAAACGAAACAAAGAATTAGGATCTATAGACAAATTTCAAAGAGAAAAGGTTGGAAATGGAACCAGGAAACTCAGGTTTTGTTATCAGCTTTACCACCATGTTGTTTTGGAATTTAGGGCATGTGGCTTCACCTTCCTGAGATTAAGTATCTTTATTTATAAAATCATCAATTTGCATTAATTGATTTTCAAGGTCACTTCCAGTTTTAAAATTCTGATTCCATTGCTGGTTCAGAATCATATCTCTTTCAGAATCCATTTGCATCTTCTTCCTGAACCTATGAAATAGGAACAGTGCAATCCTCCAAGCACAGGCATCAATCTAAACACTCTCAAAAGTGAGAGGGGAAGAAAAACTCTGAGGCTTATCACACACTTCGTCTGATGCTTACTTTGAATATATTGATTAATTTTGTCAGTTTGCAAATATAGTAGATGCTGTAAATTATACCTAAATTATACCAGGGTGGTAAAGTATTTTGCATTTAAATGTTTTTGTATCTGCATGTTAAATTTTTGTTTTAAGAACATGTACTTTTTCATATGTAAAATAAATATTTTGTCAATAACATGCCTATGTAATAAATTGCATCTATTTCTAAATGAGTATATGCTAAGAACTGTATATTGTTTACTTATCTCTAAGTTGGAACTTACATGCTGTATACATGTAGTTACAAAGTGGGACAACGTGTGTATTGAAGCAAGTAAATATTTACCTTATTAATGTTTTTTTTCTTTCTTCCTTTTACTTTCCCATAGACTTGCTCCTTTCAAATAGCTGTGTTCCCTTTTTGGGTTCAACAGAAGGACTGGATTTCCAAACTCTGCTCTTAGACGAGGAGAGGGGAAGGCTGCTCCTGGGAGCCAAGGACCACATCTTCCTGCTCAGTCTGGTTGACTTAAACAAAAATTTTAAGAAGGTCAGTTTATTTATATAGAGTTGACTGGATTCATTTCTTTATATCTGTTCTCTTTTCCTTCTGTCTTGTTAAGTGGCTCAGTATCAAAGGGAGTAGGTCAATTACATGTCAGAAAATAACATATACATTTTTAGTTTTTATAAATTTAAATCCATATGCATGTTCTTCGTTAAGTCTGAATATCATGCTAAATCCTTTGAAAATATGGTGAAAGTCATCAAAAATAGTAAATTTACACTAGGGCATACATAGAAATGCAAATTTGGGGGTGGAAAATTTTTTAAGAATGAAATTTTTTATTAATACCTATTAAAACTTAATTAACAAACACATTTCTAATTGATGTGAGTATGGTAGCATTTTAACAGCACATTCATTTCTCCACATTCATTTCACATTTGGAAAGGTTTCTAATATGGTCTCACCACACTCAAGTAGTGAAGATTAATAATGATACAACTATGGGCCCATTAAGAAAAATCTTACTACTAAAGCAGAAATTGGAGTCCCTGGGTGGTGCAAATGGTTATTAATGCACTTGGCTGCTAATCGAAAGGTTGGCGGTTGGCATCCACCCAGATGCACCATAGAGGAAAGGCCTGGCAATCTACTTCCAAAACAAGGTCAGCTATTCAAAACCTTATGGAGCACAGTTCTACCTTGACACACATGGGGTGGCCATGAGTCAGAATCAACTGGATAGCAAATGGAACTGGAAAAAAGAAATGCATACTAGTTATTCTAAACACAAAAGGCAATTGCTGCTGTATCCTGCATTTTCAGATAGTGCTGCAATTTTCAAAGGGTCACACTTTAGGCCTCATCAATTATTATTAACCGGTACTTCGTCAAATAGCAATTACTATGTAAGCAGAGATGGACACTGTTTTCATTTGTTCTTAAGGTGACGTTGTTTTCTTCAGGAATTTCTTTTAAATGTGTTTAAAAACTCAGTCTACTTTACAGTTTTTCTTTAAGAGATACTACATTGCTATAAATGTGTTTTTCCAAATATGTCTCATTTTTGCTTTAATAGCAAAAAGCGATTCATACTTTAAAGGGAATTTGTTGTTGTGCTGTTCTCTGCCTTCAGGGATTGGAAGAAAAAGACCATTTATCTGAATTAAGTGTATTAGATCATTCATTGCTTAAAATAAATTCTGATAACATAACTTCATCCTGTGACTATTTTAAGCAAATCTACTCTCTTTGGACATGTTCCATGCTTGAAATGTGCTAATATTTAATAAAATAAATGTTTATGAAATATTGATTTCCCTTCTGATGTTACTGAAATAGATGGTCATTTGAACACATAAAATTAGTCTGTCCCCTAGATATTTTCTGCATAAGTGATTTTTCTTTAAATCTTTATAAAATGTATAATTCATAAGGGGTTATGTATGTATGCAAAGGTAAGAATTTATGTTTGTAGTCACCCATGTTTCAACTGTATATAAACCATTCCAGTACTAAAAGGTATTCCACAGTAGCAAGTAAGTGTCAAGATGTAGTACTTAAGCAGTGTTTAGACCTAGGAGGTTTGTGCTGGCTCAATGCCCTCCGGCAAAGTTCCAAGCTCTTCTGTGGAAAAACCACACATGTTTGGACTCTGAGGGTCTGAGGGATGTCCTTTGTACTCTTTAGAGTTAAAGCAGTCTACAACACATAATGGAGTTATGGGTGGCCGATTAGGAATTCTTTCCCGGGGGAGGAGGGGGGAGGGCGTTATCTATAGAAAGTACTCATTTGAAGCAACAATAATTAGCATATATATTTTACTTAGAGGTTTTTTGTTGTTGTTGTTATAAACAAGACTGTGCCAACTGCAAAATAGCCACTATTCACATTTGCCACAGTTATCTAGTGAAATAGCCACTAAAGTAAAATCATTTACAAAACTATTTTCATCATAAATATTTAATAAAACTCTTCTTATTATCTTTACTCTTCTTCAGACAAATTTTGAGCCTAATACAGTGAGTGGTGCAAGTATATACTCAACAAACATTTGACAGATAGATGACTGCACTGCAATGAGAGCAAAAATTAAACCTTTCAGAGCATGTTCATTACCTGGAAAGAGATAAAATGAGATTTGTTTAAATACTGTTTTTAAAACACCATTTAGATAAGAGAGGAAATATTCTGGTCCTTTTTTAAGGGGAAGGACTCCTTCTATAGGGACAAGATCAACTTAAAGGCAAATGTACATGGATGTAACTGGATGTGACAACTCACATTTTAACTAGGCTTTTCCACAGTTGGACCATAAAGTCTTGCTTCAGTTAAAGAACATCCTGTGGACTCCCCTCTAGGACAGATTCAGGACAGATACATGCATATATTCAACATTTCCTTTCCCTAAACTAAACCAATATGGAGCAATCACAACCAGGCAGAAGTGATCACATTCCAAAGGAAGGACAGAGGTCTAGACTGTAGTTACCACTATCATCAGTTTTGTTGGGCATTGAGTTACCCAGGATGCCGACTCTGAGATGGAAATCCGCCTGTAGGATATTTTAAGGGAGCACTCTTGGGGTCAATACCTGTGGGAGGGAACCTAAGGAAGCAATATTAGGTGAAGAAAGAATTGAACTGTGCCACAGCTTCAGCAAAATCCTTAGCCGGCAGGACAGTCTGTTAAAGTCAGAAAACATTTCAATATTTTCCTCTAGTACATGTGATAATGCCATTATCCCACTGAGTTTATCTTATAAAAGATAATCTCCATTTTGTCCCTCATCTAATAATGTGTCAGGACCATCATAATTACCTTAAAAAAAAAAGTCTGATCATATTTCATAATTCTCCCCTATTTATGTACCATCTGAGAGTCTTGATTTCCTAGGAGTTTGAATAAATGCCATACCTCTTAGCACTGACTTCTAAGGTTCTTCCCAACTTACTTCCATCCCTTGCTTCCAGTCTTATTGTTTGCCACTCTTCATTGTTCCCTCACCCATATTCTGCTATCTGCTTCATTTTCCCTACCCTTCCTCTGCAGTCCTTTCTCTCCTGTCCTTATTTTCTTACTTGTCTCATTCTTTTTCATTCTTCCTCCAAGGCTTCTCCTCACCCTCAGGAGAATTAAATATTTTTGTGTTCCTTATTTTATGTATTTGTCCCAGTGTCAGACATCTATCTGATAACATCATTCATTTGTATAAATATACCCCATCATCTAAATTATACACTCCTTGAATGAAAAACTATTTTTCATGCCCTTCTATTTCTTCTTAACATATAGCACAATGTCTTACAGATAAAAGACACTAAATAATGTATTGGTTTAATTTTTTTTAAATATGCAAAACCAGCTTTGAAAAATATGATTTTGTTATCTTCTCATATTTAAAGTTTGGAACCAATACATTACTCTATCAATTATCATGTTTTCCAGTTAAAATAAAAGACATGTAACCTGGACTGATAAAAAACAAGGACATTTATTATGTCATATAATATGGACAATATCCAGACTTTGGGTAGCTATGGCAATGGTGATATCAGCTGCTTAATGGTGTTATCTAGGACCCTATTCTTTCTGTCTCGTCTGTCAGTCATTCCTGGTGTTTGCATTGTCCTTAGGTTGGTAGCAAGATGGCTACAGCAGTTTCACGGTCAAATTTAAAGGAAATGTTTGGGGGAAAAAAATCACTTATTATGTCTCTTTCTAAGGGGCAAGGAAAGCTTTCACAGAAGCCTCCGTTACATCTCTTTGACAAGAAATATGTCATTCCAATTCCTCAACTCACAAGGTGGATGGGGTTACTGTGATTAGCTTACATCGAGAAATTATCTGAAAGGCGGGGCCAAGATGGCGGAGTAGTCAGATGCTTCTGGTGAATGCTCTTACAACACAGACCCAAAAAAACAAGTGAAAAGATTACATTTATTACAAGCTAGAAGCCCTGAACATCAAAGGCAAAGTTAGAAAATGGACTGAGCAGCAGGGGGAGGGAGAGATGGTTCAGAAGTGGAGAGGGGTTGCTGGAACTGAATCACTGGAATCCCTCAGGCACCATTCCCAGGAGTGGCTGTGGTGGGCTGGTGTTAGTGTCTGGTCACACTTTCCTCAGGGAGAAATATCCAGCCGCACAGCTTACTCACACCTCAGGAACCAGAGAAGAATGGCGCTCTCAGCAAAAGCCAAGTACTTGCATATATTTTACTGCACCTCCTGCCCCGAAGCTGGCTTCGGTGGCTGCTGATTTCTTGAGCCTGAGAAAGGTCCTATTGCACACTCTGAGCCATTCTTCCAGCCTTGTAGAAGGAATAAATTCACAATTGGGGAAAAGATAATCTGCCAGTTCCACTAACTTGGGGAGCTCAGGAAAGAAATGGCTCCTGTAAAGGCATAAAGAATCTGTGAAATTTGAATACCTTTCCTCCCTGCCTGGACTCATGCAGGCGTATTTCAGGAGAATAGGCCGTTGTTGGCAGACTGCAACTGTTTCAGCTGTGTGGTGGAGAGGTGGCTGTCTGATGTTCGAAACTGCTTTGCCTATTAAGCAGGATCCTCACCTACCCACATCAGGGGCCTAAGGACTGGTGGCTATATTCAGGTCACCCAGCCACCTGTGACAGCGGCCCAAGGATAACTGATACCTCCCAGTCCTGACAACCAAAACCACTGGGTACCCAAGGTCCATTTGCAGAACCAACCCACCTGTGTGCTGTAGGGAATAGGGATGCGCTTTCCTCACAGACACTCAGGGGACAGTTGTCAGCCCCTTGCCTTGTTGAGAACGTGACCCCCTGCTGCAACCAGATACCAGTATCTACACCAATCACCCCTGCTGCCCTAAGACTGTAGGACAGAGTCTGTACCACACACTTGATGACCAACTACCTGGACACCTGAGCTGAATCCATATAAGAAAAGTGAATGGACTCTTAGGATCATATACCTGGTAACAGTTCTAGCCATCAAGTGACAGGAAGTTAGAGCTTCAAAGGTGAAAATAATGAAGCTAGCTCAAGCAAACTATTTTGGCCTATCAAAACAAAAAAAGCAAGAAGCTAGGATACAGTAAGCAAAAATAAAATAAACTAATACAATAACATAGATGGCTAGGAGACAACAGCCAATATCAAATCACATAAAGAAGCAGACCATGATCACTTCAACAAGCTCTCAAAACAAAGAATCAATGGATCTTCTGGATGAAGGTGCCTTCCTGGAATTACCAGATGCAGAATACAAAAGATTAATATACAGAACTCTTCAAGACATCAGGAAGGAGATCAGGCAATACATAGAACAAGCCAAGAAACACAGAGATAAAGCAGTTGAAGAAATTAAAAAGATTATTCAAGAATAAAATGAAAAATTTAATAAGCTGCAAGAATCCACAGAGAGACAACAATCAGAAATTCAGAAGATTAACAATAAAATTCCCGATTTAGACAACTCAATAGAAAGTCAGAGGAGCAGAACTGAGGAATTGGAAGGCAGAATTTGTGAGATTAAAGATAAGGCATTTGCTGCCAATACATCTGAAGAAAAATCAGATAAAAGAATTTTAAAAAGATGAAGAAACCCTAAGAATCATGTGGGACTCTATCAAGAGAAATAAACTACTAGTGACTGGAGTACCAGAATAGGGAGAGATAACAGAAAATACAGACAGAATTGTTGAAGGTTTTTTGGCAGAAAATTTCCCTGGTATCATGAAAGATGGGAAGATATCTATCCAAGATGCTCTCATCTAACTCCACATAAGGTAGATGTTAAAAGAAAGTCACCAAGACATATTATAATCAAACTTGCCAAAACCAAAGACAAAGAGAATTTTAAGAGCAGCTAGGGGTAAATGAAAAGTCACCTACAAAGGACAGTCAATAAGAATAAGCTTGGACTACTCAGCAGAAACCATGCAGGCAAGAAGGCAGTGGGATGACTTATATAAAGTATTGAAGGAAAAAAATTGCCAGCCAAGAATTATATATCCAGCAAAACTGTCTCTCAAATATGAAGGCAAAATTAGGACATTTCCAGATAAACAGAAGTTTAGGGGATTCATGAAAAGCAAACCAAAGCTACAAGAAATACTAAAAGGAGTTTTCTGGTTGGAAATTCAATAATATCTGATATCAACCCAAGACCAGAGCACTGGACAGAGCAATCAGATGTCAACCCAGATAGGGAAATAGCAAAAAATAAATTAAAAAAAGAAAAAGCTCAAAATAACATTAAAACAATGAAGAGGGACTAAGAAATGTTGTCATAGATCTTTCATATGGAGAGGAAGACAAGGCGATATAAAGAAATAAAAGTTACGTTTAAACTTAAAAAATAGGGGTAAATAGGTAATCGCAAAGGAGACTAACAATCCTACCCATCAAAATAAAATACAGGAAAAAAATAGAGACTCAGCAGAAACAAAACAAATAAAAAAAGGAAAAGATAATATATAAAGATAAGCTAATTAGTACAAAAAATTAAGTGGGGAAAAAGAAACTGTCAACAACACACAAAAGAAGACATCAAAATGACAGCACTAAACTCATAAAAATCCACAATTTCGCTGAATGAAAATGGACTAAATGCACAAATAAGGAGACAGAGAGTGGCACAATGGATTAGAAAACATGATCTGTCTATATGCTGCCTACCAGAGGCACACCTTAAACTCAAAGACACAAACAAACTAAAACTCAAAGCATGGAAAAAATATATTAAGCAAACAACAATCAAGAAAGAGCAGGAGTGGCAATATTAATTTCTGACAAAATAGACTTTAAAGTTAAACCCACCACAAAGGATAAGGAAGGACCCTACATGATGATTAAAGGGATAATATACCAGGAGGATATAACCATATTAAATATTTATGCACTCAATGACAGGGTTGGAAGATACATAAAACACACTCTAACAACATTGAAAAGTGAGATAGGCAGCACCACAATTATAGTAGGAGACTTCAACACACCACTTTTGTGAAGGACAGAACATGCAGAAAGAAGCTCAATAAAGACACAGAAGATCTAAATGCCACAATCCACCAACTTGACCTCACAGACATATACACAACACTCCACCCAAAAAGCAGCCAAGTATACTTTCTTTTCTAATACACATGGAACATTCTCTAGAATAGACCACATATTAGATCATAAAGCAAGCCTTAGGAGAAACCAAAGCACTGAAATATTACAAAGCATCTTCTCTGACCATAAGGCCATAAAAGTAGAAATCAATAACAGGAAAAGCAGGGAAAAGAAATCAAACACTTGGAAACTGAACAATACCCTGCTCAAAAGAGACTGGATTATAGAAGACATTAAGGATGGAATAAAGAAATTCAGAGGATCCAATGAGAATGAAAACACTTTCTATCAGAACCTTTGGGACACAGCAAAAGCAGTGCTCAGAGGTCAATTTATATCAATAAAAACACACATGCAAAAAGAAGAAAGGGCCATAATCAAAGAATTATCCCTACAACTTGAACAAATAGAAAGAGAACAACAAAAGAAACCCTTAGGCACGAGAAGAAAGCAAATAATAAAAATTAGAGCAGAATTACATGAAATAGAGAACAAAAAAACAATTGAAAGAGTTAACAAGACCAAAAGCTGGCTCTTTGAAAAAATTAACAAAACTGATAAATCACTGGCCAAATGTACAAAAGAAAAACAAGAGAGGAAGCAAATCACCCGAATAAGAATGAGATGGGTGATATTACAACAGACCCAACTGAAATTAAAAGAATCATATCAGTTTACTAGGAAAAATTGTACTCTAACAAATTTGAAAACCTTGAAGAAATGGATGAATTTCTACAACACACTACCTACCTAAACTAATACAAACAGAGGTAGAGCAACTAAATAAGCCCATAACAAAAGAAGGGATTGAAAAGGTAATTAAAAAACTTCCAACAAAAAAAAAGCCTTGGGCCAGATGGCTTCACTGCAGAGTTCTACCAAACTTTCAGAGAAGAGTTAACACTACTACTATTAAAGGTATTTCAGAGTATAGAGAAGGACAAAATCCTCCCAAACTCATTTTATGAAGCCAGCATATCCCTGATACCAAAATGAGGTAGATCCCACAAAAAAAGAAAATTACCACAAGAACCACATGATCTTATCAGTAGATGCAGAAAACGCATTTGACAAAATTCAACACCCACTCATGATAAAAACTCTCAGCAAAATAGGAATAGAAGGAAAATTCCTCCACATAATAAAGGGCATTTATACAAAGCCAAAAGCCAACATCATCCTAAATGGAGAGAGTCTAAGAGCATTCCCCTTGAGATCGGGAACCAGGCATGGATGCCTTTTATCACCGCTCTTATTCAACATTGTGCTGGAGGTCCTAGACGAGCAATTAGGCTAGATAAAGAAATAAAGGACATCCAGATTGGTAAGGAAGAAGTAAAAGTATCTCTATTTGCAGATGACGTGATCTCATACACAGAAAACCCTAAAGAATCCTCAAGAAAACTGTTGAAACTAATAGAAGAGTTCAGCAGATTATCAGGATACAAGATAAACATACAAAAATCAGTTGAATTTCTCTGCACTGACAAAAAGAGCATTGAAGAGGAAATCACCAAATCAATACCCTTTACAGCAGCCCCCAAGAAGATAAATACTTAGGAATAAATCTTACCAGAGACATAAAGAACCTAAACAAAGAAAACTATAAGACACTACCACAAAAACCAAAAGAGACCTACATAAGTGGAAAAACATACCTTGCTCATGGACAGGAAGACTTAACATTGTAAAAATGTCTATTCTACCAAAAGCCATATACAGATAGAATGCACTTCCAATTCAAATTCCAACAACATTTTTTAACGAGATAGAGAAACAAATCAGGAACTTCTTATGGAAGGGAAAGAGGCCCTGGATAAGTAAAGCATTACTGAAAAAGAACAAAGTGGGAAGCCTCATTCTACTTGATTTTAGAACCTATTATACCACCACAATAGTCAAAACAATGTGGTACTGGTACAACAGATTCATAGACCAATGGAACAGAATTGAGAATCCAGAAATAAATCCATCCACATATGAGCAGCTGATATTTGACAAAGGCCCCAAAATGGTTAAATGAGGAAAAGACTGTCTCTTTAACAAATAGTGCTGGCATAACTGGATATGCATCTGCAAAAAAATGAAACAAGACCCATACCTCCCACCATGCACAGAAACTAACTCAAAATGGATCAAAGACCTAAATATAAAATCTAAAACTATAAAAATCATGGAAGAAAAAATAGGGACAATGGTAGGAGCCCTAATACATGGCATAAGCAGTATACGAAACATTACTACCAATGCAGAAGAGAAACCAGATAACTGGGAGCTCCTAAAAATCAAACACCTATGCTCATCCAAAGACTTCACCAGAAGAGTAAAAAGACTACCTACAGACTGGGAAAAAGTTTATAGCTATGACATTTCTGATCAGCATCTGATCTCTAAAATCTACATGATACTGCAAAAACTCAAATACCAAAAGACAAATAACCCAATTAAAAAATGGGCAAAGGCTATGAACAGGTACTTCACTAAAGACATTCAGGTAGCTAACAGATACATGAGGAAATGCTCATGATCATTAGCCATTACAGAAATGCAAATCAAAAGTACAATGAGATTCCATCTCACTCCAACAAGGCTGGCATTAATCCAAAAAACACAAAATAATAAATGTTGGAGCGGTTGTGGAGAGACTGGAACACTTATACACTGCTGGTGGGAATGTAAAATGGTATAACCACTTTGGAAATCGATTTGGTGCTTTCTTAAAAAGCTAGAAATGGAACTACCATACAATCCAGCAAACCCACTCCTTGGAATATATCCTAGAGAAATAAGAACCTTTACAAGAACAGATATATGCACACCCATGTTCATTGCAGCACTGTTTACAATAGCAAAAAGATGGAAGCAGCCAAGGTGCCCATCAATGGATGAATGGATAAATAAATTATGGTATATTCACACAATGGAATATTACGCATAGATAAAGAACAATGATGAATCCCTGAAACATTTCATAACATGGAGGAATCTGGAAGGTATTATGCTGAGTGAAATTAGTCAGTTGCAACGGGACAAGTATTGTATGAGCCCACTATTATAAGAACTCGAAAGATAGTTTAAGCAGAGAAGAAAATATTCTTTGAAGATTATGAGAGGAGGGAGGGAGAGGGATATTCACTCACTAGAAAGTAGACAAAATTTTTTTCAGGTGAAAGGAAGGGCAACACACAATACAGGAGAGGTCAGTACACCTGGACTAAACCAAAAGCAAAGAAGTTTCCTGAATAAACCGAATGCTTCGAAGCCCAGCATAGCAGGGGCGGGGGTTTGGGGACCATGGTTTCAGGGGGCATCTAAGTCAATTAGCATTATAAAATCTATTAAGAGAACATTCTGCATCCCGCTTTGGAGAGTGGTGTCTTAAATGCTAGCAAGCAGCCATCTAAGATGCATCAATTGGTTTTCAACCCACCTGGAGCAAAGGAGAATGAAGAACACCAAAGACACAAGGTAATTATGAGCCCAAGAGACAGAAGAGGCCACATAAAGCAGAGACTACATTAGCCTGAGGCCAGAAGAACTAGATAGTGCCCAGTTACAACCAATGACTGCCCTGACAGGGAACGCAACAGAGAACCCCTGAGGGAGCAGGAAAGCAGGGGGATGCAGACCCCAAATTGTTGTAAGAAGACCGGAATTTATGGTTCAACTGAGACTAGAAGGACCCCAGAGGTCACGGTCCCCAGACCTTCTGTTAGTCCAAGACAGGAACCATTCCCAAAGCCAACTCTTCTGACAGGGATTGGACTGGACTATGGGATAGAAAATGATACTGGTGAAGAATGAGCTCCTTGGATCAAGTAGACACATGAGACTATGTGGGCAGCTCCTGTCTGGAGAAGAGATGAGAGGACAAATGAGGGCAGAAGCTGGCCGGATGGACACGAAAATAGAGGGTGGAGGGTAGGAGTGTGTTGTCTCATTAGACGGAGAGCAACTAGGGGTATATAACAAGGTGTATGTAAGTTTTTGTATGAGAGTCTGACTGGGTTTGTAAACTTTCACTTAAAGCACAACAAAAAATTTTTTTTTAAAAAGTAATTAAGACAGAAAGGATGTTCAGAAATATAACACACTGCTACAATTAGAGAGTAGGAATAGAAAACAAGTTTTCTGTAAAAATATTTTTCTTAAGGAACTGATTTTTTTTTTTTCTCATTAATACAGGTAACCTAAGGCAAACATCAAAATTTTGTCAGCCAGTCCAAAAAGCAAAGAGTTTATATTGTCTATTTGGAAAGAATTATAAAGAGTAGCTGGTCTTACCTTTGGTCTTACCAGGAAATATTTATTGGTGGCGGGGGTGGATAGCCTTGGAAGGCATTTATTGCCAGTAAAAAAAAATCCTTGAGGTATTTTTTTTTTTCACCTTACATGGTAAAAATCGAAAAATCTGCTAACCTTTACAAATACTTCTCTTGCTTATATAAGCGTTCAGTTGCCTCTGTAAAAGTTCTCGCTGATTCTTTATCTCATCTAAGTTTACGAAATCAGTTCTGTTGTAGGTTTCTTCAGTATTGCTGATGTCCTATAAGTTTCTGTTTTCCAGTATTGTAATAGTTGGGAGTGGGTGGCACAGTTGAGAGAGGGAAGGTTACAACATTGCTTGAGAAATTGAAGAACACATCATTATTCTGTACTTCTAATATTTTATCCACTAAATACTTAATGTACAGAGAACATATTTTCAAAGAATAAAATAACTGAATATGACTTAAGCATCATTGAATATATTTTACAGCAGGATTATTTCTGAAATACTGCTGCTTTTCTTGATAGGGTTTTGTTAGTGTTGGGGCTTGGAAACTCATTTGCTTTACAGAAGTAAAATTTAGAATACCTTTTCAGTGACTAAGTTTGGATGCATTTTTTTTGTCCTGTTATTTTAGTCAGTGTTTTTTTTTTTTTTCTCACTTATTTAACTGAAATTCATTGTGTGTCTGTTACTGACACTAAGAACATGTAATAAAACTTAAAATTCAGGTCTCGTTATTGCTTATACCCTAATTAGGAAAATAAGGCACGACAATTAAATGAGTTAAAAGACAAGTTAGAAAAAAAAACAAAAAAAAAGTTAGAAAATCTTTAAATGTCCAAAGTAATGGAACGGACCACATATAAACGAATTCAGGGAGGGGAAAAAAAAGTCACATGTTGTATGGTGGTTTGAACTAGTTCAAGATGGATAGGTATAATTTGGGTTGATACTAACTGGTTAATTAAAAATGGTTTGGATTTGGAGCTTGATGTCTATCGTTTTCTTGTTGTTCAGGTAGGTTGGTGGAAAACATTTTTGAGAAAGGGCGTAGAATGGAGTCTTTTCTCCCCTCAATGTGGAGATTACTCATAGTTCAAGTAAAGGAATATGAATTTACCTGTCCCAGCCCTCAACATCTTACTCCATCTTTCAAGTCAGAGGAAGTATGTAAAGGAAGAATCTTAACACTCCTAGAGAAAAGTGGTCAACCGTGGGTGGACATTTATGTCCATTCGTTATTCATTTATAAGTTATTATAAAAATGGCATGGGGGTGGCTTCTGACCTCCTTTAACTTCCCTAGGGAGGAGGAGAATCATGATTAACAGCTCAAGACTAATTCCTATGAGACACAGGTCAGACATACCCCTTCTCTCTGCCATATTTACCAATTCTGAAACCATTCATTCCTCCCATAGCACTCTTTGCCAAGTTAGATAATTCATTGCAATGGCCACACAGAACTCACAGACAATACTCACAATATGGGGTTTATTAGGGAAGTAACAGGTTATAATTCAGGTTCAGAAATGCTCAACATACAGTTTCTCCATTAGCATAGCCTCTTTTTAGCTGTGCCGGCAGGCAAGCCTCTCTCTGGCCCCTCAACCCCTGCCCTGCTCAGGCAATTATTATAAATCTCTTTTATCTCTGACAATAAGTGCGTTGAGACACCCCACTCCTCCAGCAAGCCTCCTGCCCAAAGTCACTCAGTATTCTTGCTCTGTGGACCAGAAAGCCACTGTGCTGTCTCCTGCTGGTGTCTCCTGCCATTTTTTCTCTGACACTGTTTCTCACCTTCTTGACATCTTTGATATTACAGCTCTCTATCTCCTGGGTCTAGGAAGGTCTCAGTGCAGGAAAACCAGGCCTAAAAAGGGTACGCTCTGCTCCTGGGTCTTCTTCCTTGTTAGTGGTAAGAGCCTATCCTTCCTACCTCTGGGATGGCTCATATTAAGCCTAGCGGGATGGCAGACTAACCAGTTCCTTCATTAGCGTTCCATAGACCTTATTGGGTGGGAGTTAAAAGACCGTGGAGAGAAATCCACACAAAAGTGATCCTTCACATCGCAGTGATGCATTAGAAGCCTGTTCAGTGTAGACATCATAATAATGAAGGCTTTTGACATTTGTACAATATGGGTTAAGGACTTATGAATTCTAAACTAATGATCCTAAAATACATAGTACTTGCCACTTTGATACAAGTGAACATTCTCTACCTCAGCCAGCCTTAAGTGTTGTTGTTGTTAGATGCCATCAAGTCCATTCTAACTCATAGTGACCCTATGCACAACAGAATGAAACAGTGCCCAGTCCTGCACCTTCCTCACAATTGTTGATATGCTTGAGCCCATTGTTGCAGCCATTGTGTCATTCCATCTCATTGAGGGTCTTCCTCTTTTTTGCTGACTCTCTATTTTACCAAGCATGATGTCCTTCTCCAGGGACTGATCCCTCTTTACAACATGTCCAAAGTATGTGGGACATAGTCTGGCCATCCTTGCTTCTAAGGAGCATTCTGGTTGTACTTCCTCCAAGACAAATTTGTTTGTTCTCTTAGCAGTCCTTGATATATTCAATATTCTTCGCCAACACTACAATGCGAAGGCATCAACTCTTCTTTGGTCTTCCTTATTCATTGTCCAACTTTCACATGCGTAAGAGGCAATTGAAAACACCATCGCTTGGGTCAGGTGCACCTTAGTTCTCAAGGTGACATCTTTGCTTTTCAATAAGTTTTAAAGAGGTCTTTTGCAGCCGATTTGCCCAATGCAATGCATCTTTTCATTTCTTGACTGCTGCTTCCACGGCTGTTGATTGTGGATCCAAGTAAAATAAAACCTTTGACAATCTCAGTCTTTTCTCCATTTATCATGATGTTGCTTTTTGGTCCAATTGTGAAGATTTTTGTTTTCTCTATATTGAGGTATAATCCATACTGAAGGCTGTAGTCTTTGATATTCATCAGTAAGTGCTTCAAGTCCTGTTTACTTTCAGCAAGCAAGATTGTGTTATCTGCATAATACAGGTTGTTAATGACTCCCTCCAATCCTGATGCCCTGTTCTTCTTCATATAGTCCAGATTCTTGGATTATTTGCTCAGCATACAAATTGAATAGGAATGGTGAAATGATATGACCCCAACGCACACCTTTCCTGACTTTAAACCATGCAGTATCCCGTTGTTCTGTTCGAATGACTGCTTCTTGATCCATGTACAGATTTCTCATGAGCACAATTAAGTGTTCCGGAATTCCCATTTTCTGCAATGTTATCCATAATTTGTTATGATCCACACAATCGAATGCCTTAGCATAGTCAATAAAATAAGAGTAGACATCTTCCTGGCATCCTCTGCTTTCAGCCAGTATTCATCTTACATCAGCAATGATATCCCTGGTTCTGCATCCTCTTCTAAATCTGGCTTGAATTTCTGGCAGTTCCCTGTCAATATACTGCTGCAGCTGCTTTTGAATGATCTTCAGCAAAATTTTGCTTACATGTGATATTAATGATATTGTTTGATAATTTCCACATTTGGTTGGATCACCTTTCTTGGGTATAGGCATAAATATGGATCTCTTCCAGTTGGTTGGCCAGGTAGCCGTCTTCCAAATTTCTTGGCATAGATGAGTGAGCACTTCCAGTGCTGCATCAGTTTGTTGAAACATCTCAATTGGTATTCAATCAATTCCCCGAGCTTTATTTTTTGCCAATTGCCCTCAGTGCAGCTTGGACTTCTTCCTTCAGTACCATCGGTTCCTGATCGTATGTTATCTCCTGAAATGGTTGAACATTGACCAATTCTTTTTGGTGTAGTGACTCTGTGTCCTTCCATCTTCTTTTGATGCTTCCTGTGTCTTTTAATAATAATATTAAATATTTTAATTTTTCCCTGTAGAATTCTTCAGTATTGCAACTCGAGGCTTGAATTTTTTCTTCATTTCTTGAGAAATGCTGAGCATACTCTTTTCCCTTTTGGTTTTCTATCTCCAGCTTTTTGCACATGTAATCAAAATACTTTGTCTTCTCGAGCTGCCCTTGGAAATCTTCCATTTCACCAATGACTTCTTCACTGCAAATACTTTTTTTTCACCAACATAAGTGGTGACTATACATATGGGCCTTTCCAGATGGAATACACAGGAATCAAATCAACTATATCTGTGGAAAGAGACAATGAAAAAGCTCAACATCACCAGTCAGAACAAGGCCAGAAGCCGACTGCAGATCAGGCCATCAATTCTTCATATGCAAGTTGAAGTTGAAACTGAAGAAAATTAGGACAAATCCACGAGAGCCAAAGTATGACCTTGAGAATATCCCACCTGAATTTAGAGACCATCTCAAGAATAGATTTGACACATTGAACACTAATGACCAAAGACCAGATGAGTTGTGAAATGACATCAAGGACATCATACATGAAGAAAGCAAGAGATCATTAAAAAGACAAGAGAGAAAGAAAAGACCTAAATGCATATCAGAAGAGACTCTGAAACTTGCTTTTGAGCATCAAGTAGCTAAAACAAAAGGAAAGCCTTAAGTAGCCTGTCATGGATTGAATTATGTCCCCCAAAAAATGTGTGTGTCAGTTGGGCTGGGCCATGATTCCCGGTATTGCGTGATTTTCCTATATGTTGTAAATCCTGCCTGTATGCTGTTAATGAGGGAGGATGTGCGGGAGTTATGTTAGTGAGGCATGACTCATCCTACCGGATTGGATTGTGTCTTGAGGCGATCTGTTGAGATATAAAAGAAAGAAGTGAGCAGAGAGAGTTGGGGACCTCATGCCACCAAGAAAGCAGAGCACATCCTTTAGACTGGGGTCCCTATGCCTGAGAAGCTCCTCCACCATGGGAAAAGTGAAGACAAGGACCTTCCTCCAGAGCCGACAGAGAGAATGTCTTCCCCTGGAGCTGATGCCTTGAATTTGGACTTTTAGCCTACTTTAGTGTGAGGAAATAAACTCTTTGTTAAAACCATCTACTTGTGGTATTTCTGTTATAGCAGCACTAGATAACTAACACATAGTCCTAACAATTATCCGTATCAAAGCCAGAGCCCTCTCTATGCAAATTTCACCAGTAATGTGTACAAGCCAAAAGTCTCTCCCTCCTTTCTCTCTCTTTTTTAATGGAGCCTTAGTTGACAGTAGAAAAAAAAAAAAAAAAAAAAAACTCAATAACCCCTGTTTGGTTATGTTACTTGTTTGGGCTTCAGAGTTAATGAATTGTTGGGATCATTCCACCCGAAAATGTTACTCATTTTGGAATGAGTTAAACCATGCATGGGTGGAATGAGTCTCTAAACCAGGATGCAGGCAACAGGTCACAAAGGAAATGGTTTATTAATCTGAGTACTGCTTTTGTATCATATTGTTCAAGCATTTGTACTTTTTTCCTTTTTTTAGTGAGCTGAAGGGGTAGATGGATAGACAAATAAGAAATAAGTTTATTCTAAGAGCACAATTATCAGATATTTTAACTACTAATCTAACAATAGCTGTTATAGCAACTCACGTAATGTAACTATAAATCAACTGTATTTTGCAACTCACATCTCTTTAGATATGCCGTAACTCCATAAAAACATGGAGTTATCTTAGGTAGGCTATCACATCTCTTTAGATATGCCTTTCTTGGGCCTTTTGATAACTCCATCAGGCACCATGGCCTTCAAGGTCACTCTTAGGTAGTACAGACAATTGTACTACAGCAATAATTAAAAGGTTCAATCTAGTGTAATGAAACTTCCAACTTCATTTAAAATTTAACTCTCACTCCTGGACTATTCCCCTCCCTGCTTGGCCCTGCTGTGGGAGAGAGGGGCCTGCAGTAGGGAGATGTTCAGAGGCTTCTTCTCTCTCCACCTAGCACTCTTCCTCCTCCTTACCAAGCTGTTGAACACAGTGCATGATTCCCCTACAGTCAATCGGGAGAGGGAACAGAAGAGAGAAGAGGGTTCAGGAAAATACCTAGGGAAGTGACTGACCTTGTCAGAGGGACCTCGCTTATCAACTTTCTGGCCTTGTCAGATATTTCTTTCATAGACAGCTTTGTGAGTTTTTGAAATTTCCCCCTCTCTCTGGAGTTCCCTCACTCGCAGGTCACTGGATTAGTGTGACTGTACTTCTCCACTGACTGGTATGTCCTCATTCTTTATCCTTAGACAGATAGATGGCAATAGCTCCTGGTTTTTGCTTCTGAGTCTTTTTACCCAGGCCTCTTGAACAGGACCTAAGGTGACCTCATGCTATCTAGCCCATGGGAAGCCATAATGTGTTCCTTCCTCAATAGATACTGGAAGTGCAAGCTGATCCCAATTTAGCGAACAACTTGTGCTGTTTTCTATTAAAGCTTTTCAGTCATTTTCTCCCCCACAGATATCAGTCTATAATATCCCACAAGCTACATGTTCAATAGCAAGTGCTTCTTGAGGTTCCATCAAGGCCCCTTTCCTGACACTTACTCCTCCCTTCTGGGAGTTGTTAGACTCATGATACAGCTGTTGTGGAAGAAACAGCCTTCTCCAGGGAAAGGGGAAAACTTTCTAATCTCCAGTTTCCAACTATTCTATTGTCAGGACATGGGTGAAATGGTCTAAAATACATTCTTGACTACTTTGAAAATGTTTGCATCTTGAGCTAGCACCCCATTTTAAATTTTGCTACAGTTTCAACTTCTATTTTAACATCTTGTTTTATTATCAGTGCCATAAAATGAGATCCCAGAATAAAGTTGCTTTACCTCAAACCATAAAGGGTAACCCCACTGTGTATTATTCCTGAAGTATATACACAAAAATCGGGAAAAGAAATAGAGAATGTTAATATTTTTATTAAAATTGTTTAAATATTATTAACATGAATCAAAACACTTTGTTTTACATCTTGTTCCCAAGATGTAAATAATAATATTTATGATGGTTCCAGCAAAACTAGGCTATAACCTAAAATCTAGATAAAAGTGTATGTAAGGCATGCACTGACCCATATTTGAACAGCCCTCAAAGTTAGTGTTCAAATAGTTTATTTTCATTTTGAGATTATGCTTCATTATCTTTCTTCTTGTTTTAATCAGTTGATTTAAAAATCATTTTTTCTTGAAATTGATATGTGTGAAAATTAAATGTGGTATCAAAGAATTGAAATATTGGCTAATCGAAAGTAAAGATGCTCTGACTGAACTCCATCAAAACCTAGTAGCTTGACTTCTACTTAGAGTGTTGAAGTCCAAAACTCAAAAAACCCAAACCCTCTGCCATTGAGTCGATTCTGACTCATAGATACCCCATAGGGTTTCCAAGGCTGTCAGTCTCTACGGAAGCAGCCCGCCACATCTTTCTTCTGTAGGGCCACAGGTGGTTTCAAATCAGTGTTGAAGATACTGTGTTTATGACAAAAGCTGTATAATACTGACACACTTTCGAAAACAGTTCAAATCTGTTTAATGTAAAAACATATTTTACCTTTTAGAAAAAAAAATTGACTGTAAAAATATACTAAATATACTTGTAGAAAACATAGGAAGCCTTCTTATGAATTTTAAAATGAGAAAATACATAAATGTGATAGCCTACCTAAGATCACTCCATATTTTTATGGAATAGCCTGGGAAGGTTTATTTCACCTTGCTAAAATAAAATTTAGGTTCCCACATTTATTTAAGAAGCTTACTCTTTTCATTATTTCATCCAAATAACAAAAATCAGGATTATTTCAGAGGAAACATTGAATAAAACTTAAAATGCTTAAGCTAGAATTTGGACACTGTAAGAGGACTGACTTTTTTTTTTGCAAAACGTTATTAAGTCATTTGAAGTTTATAAACGCGACACAGCTTTTTTTTTTTAATTTTTATTCCACTTAGCAATGGCAATGTAATTTTTATATCATTTTTCTCCTTATTTAACATGAAAATCTGGTACGGAATTATAAAAAAAAAACTCAAATTACTTGAAATTCACCAAACTATGCCTCTATTTTTAAGCACTTATTTTATGAAAATAACAAAGTTAAGTGATTTTGTAATTTTAAATGTAATAATTTTCTGTGGAATATTTAAATACTCTCTTTGCCTACCATGAAAAGGGCTTTGTTATTTCCCTTTCCTTAAGGAAGTCTAAAACAAGAGGGTTTTCATAGATGAGAATTCTGCACTTGCTTGCTTTATATTGAGTCTAAGCAGACATGCTTTCATAAATCAGAATGACCTTCCGACTCCAGTTCTATTAATTCACTCCAAGGCTGAATAAGACGTTCCCATCTAATGCTGTACCCTTTAGGCCTATTATTTAAGTAAAAAAGACTTTCAGAATAAATAACCTTTTCGTTTTAAATCAAGTTATTCTTAAAACAAAATTACCGCCCTTTTTATTCTTAGTTAATACTTGAAATTAAGAAAATATAAACACTTACAAACCATGTGGACATCCCAATAAATTAACTTTCCGTATAAGGCACCCTGCTTAGTTTCATGTTGATTAATCTGTTCCTATTGCCTGCCGAGCACATGCTGTCTAGTAGCCACGGAGGTAAAACAATCGGCTCGTTCATGGATGTGCCGGCTCTCCAGCCTGGGTGCCAGCTCTCCATCTGGTCACTGTAATGGACTGTCAGGATTTTGTCAGACTGCTCAAATTCCAGCCACAACTCTGCAATTTTAAGAGAAATCCTTCAGGCCACTTTTTAATAATTATGGTGTACTAACTGCATATATGGAAACCATAGTGACATAGAGGTTATGTGCTATGGCTGCTAACCAAAGGTTCCGCAGTTTGAATCCACCAGGCCTCCTTGGAAACTCTATGGGGCAGTTCTATTCTGTCATGTAGGGTTGCTATGAGTCAGAATCGACCCCACGGCTCAGGATTTTTTTAACTGCCTATGTAAGACTGTGCCAGGTGCTAAAGTGTGTAGGAAGAAGCAGACAATGTCCCTTGACTCAAAGATTCTGTAATCTAATCAATGGTCCCTAAACTTTAATGATTGATAGACTCCTTTGAGAATATAATGGAGGATAGGGGCTCTGAACCAGTTGCCTTTGAGTTGGTTCAGACTTATGGTGATACCACATGTTTCAGAGTAGAGCTGTGTTCCATAGGGTTATCTATGACTGTAATTTTATAGACATAGATTGCCTGGCCTTTCTTCTGTGGTCCCACGGGGTGGATTTGAACCACCAACCTTTTGGTTAATAGTCAAGTGCAAACTGTTTGTTCCACTCAGGAACCTTATAAGAGCTCTCTATTCCTTTTGAAAATTTAAAATCCATCCACAAGTGCCATTGGACTGCAGGTTTAAAATTCCTGAATCTTTTGGGGATTTCTTAACATTTCTTTTAATTTTTATAATACATTAGCATGTCTCTTTTTTTCATTCCATATGTATTTACTGAGCTTCTACTATGTTCCTGTTACTCTTCTAGGTGCTCGGAATATATATATATACAAGAAAACAAGACAGGCTAGGCCCCAAGGTACCTCTAATGTATCAGGGAATTCATGGAGAAGAAGACAGGAAACAAGAAAATATCACCTAGTGTTAAGTTTTCTAAAGAAAACAAAACAAGGTGATATTCCTGGGAAACTAGATTGCTGTCAGAGGTCTTTCTGGGGAGATGATGTTAAAATTAACACCTTTATGAGAAGGGGCCATCCTAAGGATGCCAGGTATATTCTAAGTAGACCAAACTCTTCTGAGAATAATAATGAGCAGCAGTAGCTGGCATATGATAAGAATTCCAGAAATGTTAATCTTACATTTTGTTAAAAAGGGTATAAATATGGTAGAGACTGTGATGTGTTTTTAGGTGTGGCAACTGAGACTCACAGTTAACTAAGGCCACCAGAACTGGGTTCTGAAAAAGGGAGACAATTCTTACCAAAGCCTTCATGAAAAAAGTCACATGGGCAGGTTAAAGAGCACCTTAGACTTTGTGGTGAGAACACCATCTTCTGCATTTAAGAATATTTTCTTGGAAAACTTGTAGCCCTGTGTTTATATGCATATTTGGGAAAAAAAAAAAATTCCCAAACTTGAGAATTTAAACTGCCCATCTATAACAATTTCTATCCAGGACCATTTCCAGTTATGTAAGCCTTGCCTCTAGTACTCCTGTCCTTATTTTCCATACCTCCTTTTTCCAGCTTAGATCTCCTACCTCGCCCTATATGTCGAACCTAGGGTTGCTAAAGTCCTTGTATCTTATAGCATTTTAGAGCCACATTTTTTCCAACTTCTTTACAACCATTCAAAATCTTGGATCCTGTTCTTTGATAGAAATGACCACTTGCATTTTTAGGGCTCTGAATTTTTGCCTTTAATTAGATTTTATGAACAACTTGTAACTTCCTCTTGTGTAGCACTCAGTTGTTTTGGCATCTCTGAATTGGGCCAAAGGGTACTCGACTGACCTTGCACTTGCTAACTTAAGTCAATTAAGTTGCTTCTCCAAAGATGGAACAAAGAGCAGATGTGATTAGAATTTCCTTTCGATGTTGTTATATGGCCTTATCATTATTTGAATGTTTCTGTAACTTGCCTAGCATTAAATAATTAAAAATAAATTGCCTGACATTTTCACCTTACAAAATGATAACTGCTAATGAATTATATAATTTATGAATGAAACAGTACCATAATGAGACTTTGCAGTATTTTGCTTGTGAATTCCTCCTGCCTACTTTTTTTTCAAACTGAGTTAAAAAAAAAAAAAAAGATTTTTTTTTGGAGGGGGTGGTTTGGATAGAGGCAAGCAAGTGAAATCAACATAAAGGAAATAGATCACAGGTTATATTTTTAAACCTATCCAGTTCCAATATATTTTTTCAAGAAAATTAATATTAAATCTCTTTTGAAAAAAATGTGTTTAAAATATAACCTTATAGAGGGAACAGGAAAGCTGGTACTAGGGAACCCAAGGTTGAGAAGGGAGGGTGCTGACATGTCGTGGGATTGTTAACCAATGTCATAAAACAGTATGTGTACTAACTGTTTAATGAGAAACTAGTTTGTTCAGTAAACCTTCATCTAAAGTACAATAAAAAAGAAACAACAACAACAAAAAATATATAACCTTATAGCCTAGGTAAGGAGGCACTGGAGACCATGCCCATTTCGTTAGAATGATCTCCTTTCATACTGGTAAGGTATATTCTATAACTCTAAAAGAAAAACATGTACACATATATATTTTTAAAAACTAATAGTTGAGCTTTCCAAGCATAGCATGAAAGAATTAATCCTTTGGAAATGATCAATTGCAAAATGTTGTAAAAACAACATAAACATATTAATGTGGTTAAGTCAGTCAGTTATAGAACATGGGAAATGGCATAATTTCTTTTTATAAGTTTATAGACATACTTGTTTTAAAAACATTAACCCATAAATTATCAGTTCCAAATGAGGGCATTTTATGACTTTATTTACTTATGTTTCCAATAGTAGTTTTCCATTATCAACTTGATCTATAAGATTTAGCACTCAAACTAAAACTTTTTTTTAATTGTTTAGTGGGTCAGTTATTAGTTGCACCCCGGATAATTATGGTTGAGAGGAATTCTTGAGTTCATCTGAATTCACAGAAAAATCTCTGTTTGATTTCTGGTGTCTGTCTTACATGTGGGTGGAGAGAGTATCAGTAAACATTCTACATATTTGTGATCTTTGATATCAAAGCTATAAGGTCTCAGTGACCACTTCCCACCTAAATGATAGCCTTAAATCTGTCTCTGATACATCATACAATGTTAGTTAAGGACTAGTATTGTGTAGGAATATTTCAGGGCAATTAAAATAGAGTAGTTGTGCAAGTGGCATCTCTGCTTCCCCTATGCCCCTCTTTGATAAATAAAAGAATAATATCCATGGGTAACTGTTATGGATTGAATTGTGCTCTCCAAAAATGTGTGTCAGTCAACTTGGCTAGGCCATGATTCCCAGTACTGTGTGATTGTCTACCATGTTGACATCTGATGTGATTTTCCTAAGTGTTGTAAATCCTACCTTTGTGATGGTAATGAGGCTTGATTACGGACAGTTATGTTAACGAGGCAGGATTCAATCTATAAAATTAGGTTGTATCTTGAGTCAATCTGTTTTGAGATATAAAAGAAAGAAGCCAGCAGAGAGACAAGGGGACCTCATACCACCAAGAAAATAGTGCCAGAAGCAGAGTGAGTCCTTTGGACCTGGGGTCTTTGTGCTGAGAAGCTCCTAGACCAGGGGAAGATTGATGATAAGGACCTTCCTCCAAAGCAGACAGAGAGAGAAAGCCTTCCCCTGGAGCTGGCACCCTGAATTTGGACTTCTGGCCTCCTAGACTGTGAGAGAATAACTTTTTCTTTGTTAAAGTCATCCAATTGTGGTATTTCTGTTATAGCAGCACTAGGTAACTAAGACAGTAACTTTCTAAGAGAGTAGTACAGCTGCATCAACTTTCAGAAACAGTGGTATGTGCTTAATTTTTCCCTGCTTAATACAAATTTTAATATGGCAAAATACAGTGTGCACGAGGCAGTAAAGTGTAAGAAAATGTTTGTGGCACTTTATTGCTGATAAATTCGGACACAGTGAGAATATTGAAAATCACACACTGCTACAACACGGTTCACATTATCTAGTGATTATCACAGCTGACTTTCTATAGGTAATGTGGGCAAAATATTTTTAACTGTGAAGTGATCTCACGGTATACTGACTGGGATCCTGAAATAATCTAAGGAGCTCAGTTACTCTGCAGTTTTTGTGTAAACCATGCTGAAACATAAGACTCTATATGAAGTATTTGTTATTCTATAACTGAGTTAGCTTCTCTATTTCTCCTATATGTCTGTGTTTCTGTTTCTCTCTTTCTTGCTGTTTTCCCACTCCATATGCAGCTACACACACACACACACACACATCACACAATTTGATTAGAAAATATGGAAATGGTGAAATGCTATTTTATATATATATATTTTTTGTTGTTGTTGTCATTGTTGGGTATGTATATGTATATATATATATATACACACACACACGCACATATATACACATTGCTGTTGAATCTATTCCCACTCATAGTGACTCTACAGGACAGAGTAGAACAGCCTCATAGGGTTTCCAAGGAATGATTGGTGGATTCATATTGCCAACCTTTTGGTCAGCAGCTGAGCTCTTAATCACTGCACCAGCAGGACTATATATATATACAGATAGATAGATAGATAGATAGATAGATAGATAGATAGATAGATAGATAGATAGATAGATAGATAGATAGATAGATAGATAGATAGATAGATAGATAGATAGATAGATAGATAGATAGATAGATAGATAGATGATAGATAGATAGACAGATAGATAGATAGATATGTATATACATATATATATATATATATATGTTGCACTTGAAATATGTCACTTCAAAAGATTACTGAAAAAAAAGAATGTTACCTGAACACATTCCTGCCCACCTTATATAAATGAGTGTGGGTTTTTTGTTCTTTTATTCATTTTTTTCCTTTGTTTTATTTTTAAATTCATTAAGAAAAATTCTGTTTCTTTAAATTTTTTACCAACAAGGGGTCAAAAGGGATATTTTAAACAATAAACCCTTTACACAAATGACTAAGTGGAAAGTAGAAGAATATCCTGCCGTAAATCATAATTAAAATAACATCTTTTAAATATGGCACGACTATGATGGTTTTTTTGTTTTGTTTTGTTTTCCTCCTGAGTAAATGTCTAGTGTCTGGAAGATGACCAGCTATCTTTTAAGTTACTATTATTACAGGTAATTCTATTTTTAATTCCTAAATTCTTGACAGCATTATGTCAAAATAAGCCAATTATAATCTAAATAAATCTATATTTTGAAGATTTGAATGTTACCTTAAAAGTAAAATTAATTTTGTGAAATTAGCTTAAAATCTCTGTTCAGTAATTATAATGCTCCAAACATAATTTCTATTTTTATCAGGTTCTAGAATAGACATAAGGGGATTGAAGGTGAAGGATGAAAAGTGAGATAACAATTGAGGGAAATAAATGTGTTATGTAAACAGAGATTGGAAGATTTATAAAAATTGGTTTCTGTCCAGCAAACTCTCAGCATGAGCATATTTTGTATAACATTTGCCCACTAATCTAAAAATAAAAGTCTCAGAAGCTTGTAATTACTTTTATTGCTTCATCAAGCAGTATAATTTATTTTTTAGTCTTATGACTTATAACTAATAACTGAAAATATACAACAAAACCATTAAAACATCTTTTAAAAATTTGTGTTTCTTTACAAAGAGAAAAAGAAGCTGTAATTGCTATTTTATTGTCAAGTCCCTAGGACAAAATTAGAATTAAAACCATTAACTGCAAACTATTGCTACTTTGTATCAAGTCCCTGAGTCAATTCAAATTGAAACTATTAAATTATCCTAATCTAAACCAAGATCTCTGCTGCTAACCAAAAGGTTGGTGGTTAGAACCCAGCAGCTCTTCTGGAGAAAAACCTGGAGAATCTGCTCCAGTAAGTAAAGATTACAGCCAAGAAAACCCTATGGAGCAATTACGTTCTGTCACATGGGGTTGTGATGAGTGGAAATCTACTCCGTGACACCTAACAACAACAAACTAAACCATAGCAAACCAAAACCAAGACACTGGAATTGAAACTATTAAGAGCAAGTAATTTAAAACAGCGGCTCTAAAGTAGAGACTGGTGAAGACTTTGTTTACCACTAAATACACCTCAGTGCTCCCTGGCATAGTGGTTTCACCCTCTCTCCTTCCTTATACTGTTTGCACTTCCCATGGAAATGCACTTACCTGCATGCAGAGCTGTCTTCCTAACTAAAATCTGAAAACTTCAAGGCCTCAACTTGCCTGGCATACAGACAACACTGCGTAATTATGTGTCTAATGAACATATTCACCACTCATGGGCTCAAACATAGCAGCAATTTTGAAGATGGTGCAGGACCTGGCACTGTTTTGTTCTCATGTACGTAGGGTTGCTGTGAGTGGGAAGCTACTAGAAAGCACCTCACAACAACAACAACAACAAAAACAAATGATTAATGAACAGCAACTACTTTCTGCAAACTTTTACTCTTGAATTTAGATTTCAAAATCATGTAATGATCTCTTCCACGTTTAATCCCGCTTTAAATAATCCTCCTTATAGAAGCGGTTATAAATATAATCAAACTCAATTTTGGAGACATCATTTATCTCATAACTTACTTTAAGCCAATCACCCATTACACTGGCCTGGTAAAAAAAATAGAAGTCTCTGAAAATCTCTCCCCTTTTTAAGACTCATTTACTCAATACTAAAGAGTCCTACATCTTACTTTTTTCTATAGTATTAATGCAAATAAGATATTTGGATCTGAACAAATCTAAATATTTTTCCTAAGTGTATTTCTGAAATGTGGTTAAATCTAACCATCATATAAAATAGGGAGAATAGAATCTGAAGCATTGAAAGGATACAAAAAGTATTAATCTGCTCTTTGTTGTTGTTGTTGTTGTTGTTAGATGCCACGGAGTTGGCTCTGACTCATAGCAACCCTACGTACAACGGAACAAAACACGCCCAATCCTTCACGATCCTCATGATCTTTGTTATGCTTGAGCCTATTGTTGAAGCCACTAGGTCAATCCATCTTGTTGAGGATCTTCCTCTTTTTTGCTGACCCTCTGCTTTACCAAGCATGATGTCCTTCTCCAGAAACTGATCCCTCCTGATTACATGTCCAAAGTATATGGAGGTAGTCTCACCATTCTCGCTTCTAAGGAGCATTCTGGATGTACTTCTTCCAAGATAGATTTGTTTATTCTTTTGGCTGTCCAAGGTATAGTCAATAACCCAAACCAAACCCAGTGCCATCGAGTCAATTCTGACTCACAGCGACCCTATAGGACAGAGTAGAACTGCCCCATAGAATTTCCAAAGAGCACCTGGTGGATTCGAGCCCGACCCTTTGGCTAGCAGCCATAGCATTTAACCACTACGCCACCAGGGTTTCCGGTATAGTCAGTGTTCTTCACCAACGCAGAAATTCAAAGGTGTGAATTGTTCTTCAGTCTTCCTTTGTCATTGTTCAGCTTTCACATGCATAGGGGGTGATTGAAAATACCATGGCTTGGGTCAGGCACACCTTAGTCCTTAAAGTGAGATCTTTGCTTTTCAACACTTTAAAAATGTCTTTTGCAGCAGATTTACCCCATGCAATGTATCGTTTGATTTCTTGACTGCTGCTTCCATGGGTGTTGATGGAAATGCCACCTTCCTTGACAACTTCCATCTTTTCTCTGTTTATCATGATGTTGGCTATTGGTCAAGTTGTGAGGATTTTGTTTTCTTTGTGTTGAGGTGTAATCCATACTGAAGGCTATGGCCTTTGATCATCATCAGTAAGTGCTTCAAGTCTTCTTCACTTTCAGCAAGAAAGGTTGTGTTGTTTGCATATTGAAGATTGTTAATGAGTTTTCCTCCAGTGATGCCCCATTCTTCTTCATAGAGTCCAGTTTCTCAGATTATTTGCTCAGCATTCAGATTGAATAATTATGGTGAGAGAATACAACCCTGATGCTCACCTTTCTTAACTTTAAACCAGCCAGTATTCCCTTAATCTGTTCAAATAATTGACTCTTGGTCGATGTACATGTTCTTCATGAGTCCAGTTAAGTGTTCTGGAAATCTCATTCTTTGCAATGTTATCCATAATTTGTTATGATCTACAAAGTCAAATGCCTTAGCATAGTCAATAAAACTCAAGTAAACATCTTTCTGGTATTCTTTGCTTTCAGCCAGGATCCATCTGGTATCAGCAATGATATCCCTGGCTCCATGTCCTCTTCTGAATCCAGCTTGAATTTCTGGCAGTTGCCTGTCAGTATACTGCTGTAACCACTTTTGAGTAATCTTCAGCAATCTACACTAAACCAAAGAAACCAAACCCAGTGCCATTGAGTAGATTCCAACTCATAGCAACCCTATAGGACAGAGTAGAACTGCCCGATAGAGTTTCCAAGGAGCACCCGGCAGATTCGGACTGCTGACCCTTTGGTTAGCAGCCGTAGCATTTAACCACTACGCCACCAGGGTTTCTGCAATCCACACTAGAGACCAACAAATTGAGTTAAGCAGTAAACCAGATCATGGACATCCTTTCTGTGTACTATTTGCAGTTCAAGATATAAAGCAGTCATTCATAAAACTATTGTAATATTGAAGAACCAGCAAGAAAAAAGTTAGAGGACACCTTGAGCTCATAAAGTCATATAAGAAGTGATGAATCTGTACATTTAAGATAGTATTTTTGAAGGAGAGAACACTCAGTCCAGTATTTTTGCTACCAACAGTAAAGAAAACAAATTAACTTTCAAATTTCCTGCTAGTTTAAGGGATTTATTTTTATTATTCATTTATTTAATACCTCACAATTGTAGGTTCATGACAAACTCAGTAGCTTGATTTATTCACTTACTAACTTATGTTACTTACCAGCCCCGTTGCCATCTAATAGGGAAGACTGAAGAAGAATTGATGCCTTTGAATTATGGTGTTGGTGAAAATATTGAATGTATCATAGACTCCCAGAAGAATGAACAAACCTGTCTTGGAAGAAGTATAGCCAGGATGCTCCTTAGAAGGCAGGATGGGGAGGACTTCATCTTATATATTTTGGACATGTTATCAGGAGGGACCAGTCCCTGGAGAAGGACATCATGTTTGGTAGAGGGTCAACGAAAAAGATTTGATTGATTGATGAAGTTTCTGCAACAATGGGCTCAAACATAGCAATGATTGTGAGGGTGGTGAAGAATTGGGCAGTATTTCCTTCTCTTGTACATTAGGTCGCTATGATTCCAAACTGACTTGAAGGCACCTAACAACAACATTACTTACCGGTGTAATTTGCATTGATTCTGACTCATGGAGATCCTAAGAGTGTCAGAAAACTGTACTCTATAGGATTTTCAATAGTTGATTTTTTAGAAATTGATCACCAAGTCTTTCTTTCAAGCCAGCTCTCCGTGGCCATGAACCACCAACCTATCGTTTAGCAGCCTAGCCCATCAACCTTTTGCACCGCCCAGGGACTTTCTGTATAACTCACTTATTTTTAATTATCTTATCAAGCACCTGAATACATACCACCCAAAACAAAATTTAGGATCTGGTAAATAACTTGCTTCTTACCACTAACTCGACCCTTTTGTTCTTCCCCTCTTGGGTAACCTTCATCCTCTATTCACCATTCTCTTGCTTTTCTTTTATTTGTTACATCTACGTATATAACTAAAATGTATATATTTCATTTTTTTTAACTTTGCTCTAAGGGTATCATGCTGTATATAATTTTGGAGGATATATATATATATATATTAGCCTAATAATTTTACTCTATTGCTAAGATAAATCCATAATGCTCTTCATTGCTTTACTTCATTCATTTTTGACAGCCAGAAATAATGAAAACTCATGTGAAGGTACAATTGCAACAGTTTAAGCTATTTATGAAGAAATAAAATCTTTAGGTACTTTTGTGAACCACATTAGGATTAGCTCATTGCTAGAGCCTATTGCTGATACAACCACCCTACCGATACACAGCTTTAATAAAAAAAAAAAAAGTGTGCTCTAAATGATCAAACTTGCTTCAATTTAAAATCTAAAAAATTTCATTGTATTTACATGAAGGGAATTTTGAGGGCTATTCTCTGCTTGTCTTTATTCAGGGACATAAAAACCTAAAATTTCACTATAAAGATAGTATGATATAAACATTGGTGACTTCTAAATCATTTGTTAATTCCAGGTTTAACCAGTTTCCTTTAGTGTATTCCTTCAGGATATTTTCTTTTTCCTCCTTCATTAAAACAGTTTCTGCTAACGCTGGTGAGAAACATAATAAAAGTTCATCAGGAACTTCTTGGTACATTCATTTATAAGCAACTCAGAGCTTGTTTTTCATGTTTGTTCTGTCTATAGCTTAACAGTGAATATTACTCTCTGTAAGCTAATGGAGATATGTACCTCTTTGAATCTTATTTTGCAAAAGTGTCCTGACAATATTTCTAAAGTCTGTTAAAAAAAAAAAAGACAAGACAAAACAAAACAAAAATGTTTCTGATAATTTCAAGGCTGTAAAATATGATTAAGAACTGCTAACCAAGGAATTTCATGCCCTTGTTCTTTAGTCATTTATCTAAATAACATTTATAATGTAATCCTTAGGATCCTGGGTTCAGTACACAGAAAGACTTTGGGTCAGGTTTTGGCACTGCTACTAACTAGCTATGTGACCCTTGGCATATTATTTAGTGGCTGTATGACTAAGCTTTCTGACCTGATAATAGGGAGAATAACTATAGCCATTATGTAGGGTTATTGTGAGATGTAAATAAGATAATACTTACAAATGTTTAGCTAAGTAACAGATGCATCTGAACTCCATGCTAGTAAAATATTGTCAACAAATTCACACTGGTCTTTGGCTTGGAATGATAACTTCTACTTGTAACAGAGAGTTGTTTCCACCACCTCATCATACCTGGTTATATTGCTCTGTCACTCTGAGTAAACAGAATAACAGGGTCAATAGAGCCTCTTACTTAACCAAATGCCAATCTGAAATTCTGTTGACATCGCAATAAGAGCTTATGGCCCTCTTAACATAATTTATCAATTATTTAAATACATGTAAACAAAGACTATAAGATTAACATGAAAATGATTATTTCTAAAGAGTTTTCTCTTAGAAGCTTTTCAGAGTAGCTTTGTAAAATATTTAAATCTTCAAAAAATCTCACATTATTTCTGAGGATCTGCTCTTGGCTTGATATCCACTCTTCAATTTCCCACACTCATTTCCCCAATCAGAAATATAGGGTGTTTTAAACACACGAAGTAATGGGCTTCTTAGACCAATCAAGTATATGAGATCAAATGGGCAACAGCTGCCCAGGAACAAAGAGGAGAAGGCAGAAGGGGAGAGGAAAACTGGACTAATGGGCTTGGTGAACCTGGGGTAGAAAGGAAAAGGGGGAGTGTGCTGACACAATGCAGGGTTGTAGCCAATGCCATGAAACAATTTGTATATAAATTTTTCAATGAGAAACTAATTTGTTCTATAAAAACTTTCACCTAAACCATGATTTAAAAAAAAGGAGATACAGGGTGTTTTTGATATTCAGATTCTAACACACCTTGAAATGTTTTACAGATTTATTGGCCTGCTGCAAAGGAACGGGTAGAATTGTGCAAATTAGCTGGGAAAGATACCACTGTAAGTATGAGAGTTTAAAAAATATCTTTGTTAACCTGATACTGACATAATAGCAAATATTTTATATTGGGTTTTATATACTGAATGGAATTAGTGTATGTTTTGAAAGATTGCATTAATGTATTCTCTGTAAAGATTATATGCCATAAAATATTTCCTCCTTGCCAAAAGGAGTAGTAGTATTTACAAAAATTCAGAAACTTAGAAATAAAACACTTTCTAATATGTTAATTCTGAATATTACTCATTTATTTATCAAAAATATCCCTACAAATAAATGACCATCAAAAATCATCATATCTAGGATTGTGTATTTTTAACTCATGTGCATCTATTTGTAAGTGCACACAAAATCACTGGTTATTTTAGCATTATAAATACACAACTGATATTTAGTTTGGGTTGAAATTAAAATTGCAACATCCAGAAGACTTCTTCCCTAAGGTGAGATCATAGGCACAATGAGAAGGATTGGTTCAGAATGAATGTCAAAGCATTCTGGGATAAGAACTAGAAATAATTTAAAATTGACTTATATATAACTATATGAAATAAGCTATAGAGGACAAATAGTGATGTCATAATATAAACTTCTCGTTGAATCTATTTTAAGGACCAGGGAAAAAGAGAAAACTGTTAGACAAGTAAAACTAAGATAATCATCCCTGATGTGGTCCTATTGTCTTCTGTGGCTCTGTGTTGTCTCCTGATTTCTTGGTCACACTGGGGTAATGGGGACATTTGTTCTTTTTTGGCAAAATAAATCACTTCCTGAATGTAAGTCAAGACGAAAAGAGGTTCCAACCTTGGCCAGAAATACGAACATCTTGAGACTTCTTTGCAACAGGTTCTAATGTTGCCCCTGAACACAATAATACAAGTGTGTTCAGTGGAAAAGTGTTTTCATAATGAATAACAACAGATAGCGTACTTTATATGAAAGCATAATTACATAAAATTCCCGCTTTATCAATGTGATAGAAGTAAAACAACATAAAGCATGACACCTAATGGATTGAGGGGAAGCTCAGAAGACTGAGGATCCAGGATAATAAGTTTGCTCATTCATTCGTTTATTCATTTAACAAATGTTTACTGAGAGTCTTGATGCGGGTATAACTGTGTATAAAAAACTAATATGGTATCTGTTCTCATAGGACTTTCTGTGTAATGGGGAATACAGATATAACTCAAATGATGATGTAGGTTACTTGCAGTTACAGTACTGCAAAACAAAACACTACAAAACAAAGAAACCTGTGTTTATGCCTGATTATGTATTCAGCTTGTATTAAATGCAATCTTTTTCAGGAACATTTATGTTAGCAGAAATATATCAGGAGTGTTAGCATCAAATGCAAGGGAAATAGTTTTTACATGTATTTCACTAGAAATGAAAGGGATTGAAATATTCTAGGATATACTCTCCATCCTCCCTTGCCTCTAATCACCTTACCCTGCTCAATATCCCAACTCTGAGTAGGTTCCCAGATCTGCAAAGACATCAGTAGTTTATTGAACTCATGGGGGAAAAAAAAAATTATATGCTTTGGTGTTGGGGAGGGGGGAGGTCTTAAAAATATTTTTGTTTAATTAACAGTAGAAATATGATATAACCAAAATAAACATTTTTATATTTTGTGTTTCACCAGTACTGAGCTTATGATAAGGAGGAAACAGGCAAGTAGGAAAAGGAAGTTATCAATCTACACCAATGAACTAAAGTCAGTTTTCCCATGGAGTAGGTGAAGGATAAACCCCCAAGGTCAAGGTTTGAATTGTGACAGTGGTCTCATTTCAGTATGTTCACTAATTCCAGTTATATAGTAACTCAATTACTCATGTTATTAAGGTAAAGAAAGGGTGATAAACTTTTCTGGAGGTGTTATCCTAGAGAATGTAGGACTCCATTTATGGAACATATACTTCCAATTCAATTCTCTTTGTGAGCTAACAATCTCCTCTAATCTTTAAGCACATCTACTGCTAACCCAATGTTAGAGATTTGTGGTACCTTTCTCCTTTTACTAAAGTCTGTAAAGTTTGATGCTAAATCATATAAAGATAATACAAGTCTTTGTCCCCTTCTCCTTTTTAATTTGTCCCTTTAAAATAATATTATGTTTTAGAGTTAATAGTAATCATTAACACTTTTATAGCAATGACCATCTTCCAGGCACTGCTTTCAAAGCTTTATGTTTATAATCTCTTTAATCCTCACAGCAGCACTATGAGCTAGGTCCTGTTATTAGTCCCCATTTTACAGATGAGTAAACTGAGGCCAGAAAAATTAAATGACTTGTCCAATATCACATAGCTAGTAAATAGTGTAACCAGGCATCGAATCCAGAAGTCTTGTCCTAGAGTCTATGGTTTTATACAAAACTATAAAATCTACATGTTGCTGTTGTTAGTTGCCATCAAGGCAATTTCAACTCATGATCACCCTGTGTGTGCAGAATAAATTTTTCCATAGGGTTTATAAAACATAAAAAATAACATGTACATAGAATGTCTAAAACTGTATCCCTCCAAGTCACTGGGCTCTCCAGTATTACCAGCATGTAGATCCTTACCATTACATAGATTTTGGCAAACAGAAAACTGAGACAAGCCTAAGATTTTATTGACATCTTTTATTACCTTTAGCATTACCCTCTCCCCTTCTTCTCTCTAGTAATTTTTACCTACTTCCCAAGAGCCTGTTTAGGATTAACAAGTGTTTGGAAAGACTGTCCCTTTACACAAAGGCACTATATAACTGCAAAGTAGTGAATTATTTACTGTAATGAAAGTTAGCTTATTAGGGTGGGGAAGAGTGGAAGATGAAGAAACAAAAGGGAACTATTCCACTTTCTTGTGTATAATTTTTACTCCAATCCAAGCTCCAGTCCATACAAGCAAAGGAAAGGAAAGAAAGGGAAGAGTAACCTGGAAGATATTTGGTAATATTTTGCTTTCATTTAAAAGAAGGTTATTCAAAACAAAGTCACCGAAGAAAAATCTTCAGTAATGATTGTAAACTTTGGGATAAACAGCTCAGTTCAGGCAGCCTTGGCTGTTTGTCAGCTTAACCATAGAGTCACATAACCTTATCTTGGTGTCAGTTCCCTCAAATGTCAACTGGGACATTACGTAGAATTAAAGGATTTTTCAGCTCTAAAGTTCTGTGATCCTATAGTTTTGATTTTTATTGTTTATTTTGAAAGAAGTTATAAAAGTAAAACAAAGTGCTCAGTATAAAAAGTTTGCAAATTATATAAAAGTAAAAAGGATAAACAAATCATCTGAAAATACCCCTCTGCCATGAACACTACCCAGAGATAACTGGTGACATTTTGATGTTTATTCTTCTATCTTATCTATTTACTATTTTTCAGAATGAAATCATTGTATACATAGTCCCTTAAAACATTTTTTTCAGTTAGCAGACTGCCATGAGCATTTTCCCATGTCATTAAATTATTTTTTATAACACTACTTTTAATAGCTACACTGCATTCCTTTATACATTATTTCATCAATCCCCTATTGTTAGAAACTTGGTATGTGTCCAATTTTCACTACTGTAAATGATGCTACACATAAAAAACCTTATATGTAGATATTGTGAACATCTTTGATTACTGAGTAGACTTACTGGTCAAAAAGTATAAAATATCATATGCATATTACCACATTGCCTTCCAGAAAGTATATGCCTCTTAAGCTCTCACCAACAATGCAATCTCATGAGAGGACATATATCCCCATATTGCCAATATTGGAGGCAATATATAGTTGTACATTTAATACTAATGCATAATGATAAATAAATAAATATGTTTAATCTTTGACAACAAAAGAAAAATTATTTTTATTGTTTTAATTTGAAACTCTTTCACTATTACAGTTACTAAATATTTTATATTTTTTAATTAGAACCTTTTTTTGTTTTTGATATCCCTGTAAGCCATTCATTTTTTGTCGTAGCTTTTGCACTTCCTTACAGACTGGTTTCAGATATATAAGACTTACCTATGCATAAATATATATATTATATAAAGTATTATGATTCACACATGTAAAAAAAAAATCTTTATAGTTTATCCTATTTGATAGATAGACTTTTAAATGTTTAAATAAGTGTATTTCTCAATTTTTTTAAATTACTTCACTTTTCTTCCCCAATTGATTTTTGCTCTGTAAAAACTTCCACTGTTAGACCTTACATTTTTAGAGAGAAATGTGACGTTTGGATTTCCATGTAAAACTTTATTTTTGAAGTGCTGACAACTTATTAAAATATTTTAAACAGTATAAGACTGAAACAGATATCTCCTCAGACTGGATTCTATATGAGGACTGTTAGACGTAAACCTAACATTTAGCACAGTGACAAGCACATGGTGAGTATTAAAAAAAGTTTGGTGATCACAACATTCTGCAAAGCATACTAAAACTAAAAACAGACAAAGATTATTAAAATAGGAGTTTTAATAATTAAAAATAAATTAAATAAATTAAAATTTACAATTATATATCAGAATTACATTCAAAGCTGTATAGATTTAATCAGACTCTCTAAGTTTAGAGAATTACAAGTACTTCTGTTTTGCTAAATTTTTTTCTGTTATCTAGGGAGAAACTAAAATCCTAAACGTTAATAAATAGACTAGTGTATATTTGTTTTTTTTCTCCAAGTATTAATATAACTTGTACCTGTTGTATTCTAGTAATTATACATGTAAGTGAAATTTTGAATTCTTATCAGTGATAGAATAATATCCATACGCCTACTAGGGCAAACAGTTAATATGACTATTATTCAAATTTACACACCAACTACTAAGGCCAAAGATGAAGAAACTGAAGATTTTTACCAACTTTTGCTGTCTAAAATTCATCATATATGCAATCAAGATGCATTGATAATTACCAGTGATTGGAATGCAAAAGTTAAAACGAAGAAGGATCGGTAGTTGGAAAATATGGCTTTGGTGATAGAAAGATATCAGAGATCACATGATACAATTTTGCAAGAACAACTTCTTCATTGCAAATACCTTTTTTCAAAACCATAAATGGCAACTATACACGTGGACCTTGTCAGATGGAATACACAGGAATCAAATTGACTACATCTGTGGAAAAAGACAATGGAAAAGCTCAATATCAGTCAGAATAAGGCCAGGAGCCAACTGCAGAACAGATCATCAGTCACTCATATGCAAGTCCAAGTTGAAGCTGAAGAAAACTAGAGCAAGTCCATGAGAGCCAAAGAATGACCTTGAGTATATCCCACTTGAATTTAGAGACCATCTCAAGAATAGATTTGACACATTGAATACTTACGATCAAAGACCAGATGAGTTGTGGAATGGCATAAAGGACATCATACATGAAGAAAGCAAGAGGTCATTAAAAGGTCAGGAAAGAAAGAGAATACCAAAACGGATGTCCAAAGAGATTCTAACTTGCTCTTGAACATCAAGTAGTTAAAGCGAGCAGAAGAAACGATGAAGTAAAGGAGCTGAACAGAAGATTTCAAAGGGAAGACAAAGTGAGGTATTATAATGACATGTGCAAAGACTTGGGGATAGAAAACCAAAAAGGAAGAACGTAATGTACATTTTTCAAGCAAAAGATCTACAGAAAAAAATTCAAGCCTCTAGTTGCAATACTGAAGGATTCTATGGGCAAAATATTAAATGATGCAGGAAGCATCAAAAGAAGATGAAGGGAATATACAGAGTCACTGTATCAAAAAGAATTGGTCAACATTCAACTATTTCAGAAGGTAGCATATGATCAGGAACTGGTGGTACTGAAGGAAGAAGTCCAAGCTGCACTGAAGGCATGGGCAAAAAACAAGCCTCCAGGAATTGACGATATACCAGTTGAGATATTTCAACAAACAGATGCAGGGCTAAAAGTGCTCACTCATCTATGCCAAGCAATTTGGAAGACAGTTACCTGGCCAACTGACTGCAAGAGATCCATATTTATGCCTATTCCAAAGAAAGGCGATCTGATAGAATGCAGAAATTATTGAATAATATCATTAATATCACATACAAGTAAATTTTGCTGGAGATAATTAAAAAATTGTTGCAGCAGTATATCAATAGGGAACTTCTAGAAATTCAAGCCAGATTCAGAAGAAGGCATGGAATGAGGGCTATCACTGATGTCAGATGGATCCTGACTGAAAGCAGAGAAAAGAATACCAGAAATATGTTTACCTGTGTTTTATTGACTATGCAAAGGCATTTGAATGTGTGGATTGTAACAAACTATGGATAACACTGTGATGAATAGGAATTCCAGAACACTTAATTGTGCACATGAGGAACCTGTATCTAGATCAAGAAACAATTATTCAAACAGAACAAGGGGATACTGCTTGGTTTAAAGTCAGAAACGTTGTGTGTCAGGGTTGTACCTTTTCACCATACCTATTCAATCTGTATGCTGAGCAAATACTCTGAGAAGCTGGCCTATATGAAGAAGAACAGGGCATCAGGATTGCAAGAAGACTAATTAGCAACCTGCGATATGCAGATCCCAGACCAAAAACCCTTATGCAGATAGCAAAACCTTATTTGGGGAAAGTGAAGAGGGCTTGAAGCACTTACTGGTGAAGATGAAAGACCACAGCCTTCAGTATGGATTACACCTCAACATAAAACAAAAATCCTCGCAATTGAACCAATAAGCAACATCATGCTGTTGTAGGGAAAAAAACATAATAAAGTTTAGTAAAGCAAAAAGAAAGTTTTATTTGGCATACATTAAAAAAGGCAAAAGTGGGAAGTGGGGAACCATGCTGCCAGAGCCAATGTCTGCCTGAATCCAAAGAAATATTACAGAGTAGACAAGATAGGAAAAACGGACAACCGTGCTGCCAGAGCTAATGTGTGCCCTAGTCCAAGGAGATATTACAGAATAGAGAAAAGTGGGAAAACAGAAAAGCATGCTGCCACTGCCAGGTCTGCCTGAGTCCAAGGAACGTTACAGAATTATCAGTACATATTAACATTACAAATGGACAAGCCATTGAAAGCTTCACCTTTTCACAGATTGGCTAGAAACTGTGATCCTGAATTTTGAATTGTCTTTATTAACAATTATTGGTACAGATTTCAGTAATGACAGTCAGGAGGGTCTTCACTGGTCCAACAAATTTTCTATTCACTATAAATGCTAGTAGAAAAAAATAAGAATGGAAAGTCTTTTGTGTTCTGATTGGCTTATATGAAAGGGTCCCTAAAGGACATTATCCAAGATTATCCTAGCTATTGTCTTTATATCTCAGTACCCAGTTGAAGTGTCCTTGTGAGCCCTTGTGAGCCCAGCTCCAACAGGGTCACATTCTTTATGCTCAATGACAGGGAATAATGATTCCAATATTATTTTCTAAATCAATGATAAATGGAAACAATATTGAAGTTGTCAAGTTCATTTTACTTGGATCCACAATCAATGCCTATGGAAGCAACAGTCAAGAAATTGAATGACTCATTTCATTGGATAAATCTGCTGCAAAAGACCTCTTTAAATTTTTAAAAAGCAAAGATATCACTTTAAAGACTAAGGTGCACCTGACTCAAGTCATTTTGTTCTCAGTCACCTCATATCCATGTGAAAGCTGGACAGTGAATAAGGAAGACTGAAGAAGAATTGACACCTTTGAATTATGGTGTTGAGGAAGAAAACTGAATATACCATGGATTGACAGAAGAAGGAACAAATCTGTTTTGGAAGAAGTACAGCCTGAATGCTCCTTAGAAGCAAGAATGGTGAGACCTCATCTTACACGCTTTGGACTTGTTATCAGGAGGAACCAGTCCTTGGAGAAGGACAGCATGCTTGATAAAGTAGAGGGTCAATGAAAAAGAGAAAGACCCTCAGCAAGATGGATTGACACAGTGGCTGCAGCAATGGGCATAAGAATGATTGTGACAATGACACAGAACCCAGTAGTGTTGCACATAGGGTGGCTATGAGTCAGAACCAACTTAAGGATGCCTAATAACAACAACAATATTACTTGAAGAGTCTTTGTGACACAGTGGTTTAGTGCTAGGCTGCTAACCGAAAGGTTGGTGGTTCAAACCCATCAGGCTACTTCACTTGAGAAAGTTGTGGCAGTCGACCTCTGTAAAGATTTCAGCCTTGGAAACCCTGTGGGGGCAGATCTACTCTGTTCTATAGGGTTGCCATGCGTTGAACTCGACTTGATGCAATGGATAATATTACTTGAGGTAATTTAAAAATTGATACTTGATTTTGGATCTCTCTCATCCTCTCACTCTTGCAAAGGGGAGTGGGTATGTGTGTAGGTAGGAAAATAAAAGAAGGCAGGAAAAAGTAACCCAAAGTCAAATATATTACTCACTGGATTATTTGTTCACATGCAGGAACCCTTGCCATTGTGGGCAATAGCTAACAAATTAGCTAGCTTTCAGGGAAAGTTAAAAAATCTGTTTCTCAAAGTTGTCTTTCATCACGCCTCACAGAATTACACTACCATTAATTCTCTAAGTGAATTAAATCAAGTTAATTATTGTTCATGCTATTTAAGCAACCTTTGAACCTTTGTGCAAAAAAAGGAAAAAGAACACAGAACCTTTGAGACCTTAAAAGTGAAGTTATTAGCTGAAGGAAAGTCACTGTAAAGTTATTGTATCTTGGATTGTTTGGTTGAAATGTAGACCTCAGGCAAGGTTTAAAGTTAGAGACCTTATCTTTTATGATCTCTATTCACAGGTTTCCCTCAGGCAACTAATGTCTTTCCCTTGCCTCTAAACTGCTTTGAGAATCACACTATTTCATCTTGTCTGCAGAAAACGTTGACTGTTTTGTAAGCCAAACCACAAAACCATTGCCGTGAAGCTGTGCCAGATAATTCAGGACTCACACCGTAAACCCAATCTGAGAGAACGGGGGAATTTCATAAATAAATCTAGATAATGTCTCTTCAAATAAGGGTCTTGGCATAACTGGTTACCTTCCAGGTATAGCTGCACTTTAATAAAGTACTCTTAGAAAATGTAAAGGATGTGGAATTTTTTAAATGTTACCAGAGCTTTTTCTTTATAATCACTAACATTATAACTCCTATGGGTCTCATTTGCCATTTATTTGCCTTTTTAAACAATGTTGTATCTTTCATAGTCCCTAGTCTTTCTCACTTTGTAATATATAATATGGAAAGGGAGTTGTTTTACTACTTTGTACAAATGTTTCTTCAGAATCTTGTAGAAATTACCCCAAACGACTATTTGGTAAAGCCGAGCTTTTGAAAAAATGATGAAATTAGTGGCAGTAAGTCAGTAAGTCCATTCCACCTCATTCTATCCACATCTTTCTACTTCACCGCCCCTGAGCACTGTTCCTTGTGTAGATCTCATCCTTACATGAATCTTTTTGGGAGGAGCTACCAAGAAATAAAAACTCCTTTGTTGAAATACTGTAAGCAAAATATTGATTGGAGGATATTAAAACTACTTACTCTAGAAATAAGGACATCATTAGAATTTTCTGGTGATCACAAATATTTTTGCACCCTATACCTTGACTTTTCTCATATTACTGTATCTCCATTGTTTGTTCAAAACCATTAGTATGACGTATTTACTCAGTGAATTAGATTTTCATTCAAGATTGTCTGACATGGTTTTAAAAAATATAAAGCTAGTCCCCTGTAAAATTGGCATGGTGGCGGTGTCTCTCCCCCTCTAACTGCTCAGTGCGGGGAGGAGAATCATGATCAACAGCCCAAGGCTGATTCCTTGAGGCAGAGGTCAGACGTAACCTACTCTAACCAGCACTTTTTACCAATTCAGACACCATCTGTTCCTCCGAGGGCGCAGTCTACTTCTTTGCAGATTTTGATAATTCTTTGAAATGGCCACACAGAACTCACAAACAATACTGATGATTGTGGGGTATATTAGAGAAGTAACAGGAGTTCAATTCAGGTTCAGGAATGCTCAGGATACAGTTCTTAGTTCAGGACAACCTCCTCTCAGCCATGCCCGCAGGCATAACTCTCTCTGGCTCCTTGGCCTCTGCCCTGCTCTGGCAAGTGTTACAAAGCAAATTTTTGCTCTGCAAATAAGTGCCCAGAGGCAAGCTACTCTGCCAACAAGCCTCCTGCCCAAAGGTGCTCAGCTTTCTTGCCCTGTGGCTCCCATCCCACCACACCATATCATGCTGTTGTTCTGCCTCAGCTGCTGCTGTTTCTCTACCTTTGCTCCTCTACCGTTGCTTCTTGCTATGTTCAGTGTTACAGCTCTCTCTCTTGGTCTCCTGGTTCTAGGAGCTTCTCAGTGCAGGAATTCCACGTCTAAAGGATGTGCTCTACTCCTGGCTCTTCTTCCTTGGTGAGATCCTGTCCCTCCCACCTCTGGGATGGCTCATCTTTAACTTAGCAGCATGGCAAAAAAAAAAAAAATTCCTTTGTTAGGGTTCCATATATATTATTTGCATAGTCCTATTCAATCATTGTGTGTGAGTCACAAAAACTTTGACTAGAAGGACCATATTAAATAATTCATTGCACTGCATCCCCTGTGGTACCTTTGTATAATTCAGAAAACAAAAATTTCCTATAGGACATCTAAGTCAGTTGGCATAATAAAATCTATTAAGAAAACATTCTGCATCCCACTTTGGAGTGTGGCATCTGGGGTCTTAAATGCTAGCAAGCAGCCATCTAAGATGCATCAGTTGGTCTCAACCCACCTGGAACAAGGAAGAAGGAAGAACACCAAAGACACAAAATAATTATGAGCCTAAGAGACAAAAAGGACCACATAAACCAGAGACTACATCAGCCTGAGACCAGAAAAGCTAGATGGTACCCGGCCGCAACCAATGGCTGCCCTGACAGGGAACTCAACAGAGAAACCCTGAAGGAGCAGGAGAGCAGTGGGATGCAGACCCCAAATTCTTGTAAAAAGACCAGACTTAATGTTCAGACTGGGACTGGAGGGACCCCGGAGGCCATGGACCCCATACCTTCTGTTACCCCAGGGCAGGAACCATTCCCAAAGCCAACTCTTCAGGCAGGGATCAGATTGGTCATAGCGACCCTATAGGACAGAGTAGAACTTCCCCATAGAGTTTCCAAGGAGTGCCTGCCGGATTCGAACTGCCAACCCTTTGGTTAGCAGCTGTAGCACTTAACCACTACACCACCAGGGTTTCCTAGATTGAAATATGGGATGAAAAATGATACTGGTGAAGAACAAACTTCTTGGATCAAGTGGTCACATGAGACTATGTCGGCATCTCCTGTCTGGAGGGTAGATGAGAGGGCAGAGAGGGCCAGAAGCTACCCGAATTGACACGAGGAGAGAGAGTGGAGGGAAGTACTGCGCTATCTCATCAGAGGGAGAGCAATTAGGAGTGTATAGCAAAGTGTATGTAAATTTTTGTATGAGAGACTGAACTGACTTGTAAACTTTCACTTAAAGCACAATAAAAATTAATTAAATTTTTTTTCCTGTTATTATGACATCTTGGTGGAAAGATGGAAAAATAAAATATGATTTTGTTAAACAAGATTATCTGCTAGAAAATTGTCTTAATGAGTATATAAATATACCTTGTTTTATTTTGTTTTTCTTTATTGCACTTCACAGATACTATGTTTTTTACAAATTGAAAATTTGTGTCAACCTTGTGTCTAGCAAGTCAGCTGCACCATTTTCCAACAGCATGCACTCGCTTTGTGTCTCTGTGTCACATTTTGGTAATCCTTGCACTATTTCAAACTGTTTCATTATTATTATATATGGTATGGTGATCTGTAACCAGTGATCTTTGATGTTACTATTGTAATTGTTTTGGGGCACCACGAACCATGCCCGTATAAGATGGTGAACTTAATCAATAAATGCTGTGTGTATTCTGACTGCTCCACTGACTGGCTGTTCCCCGTCTCTGTCCCACCCTTCAGGCCTCTGTATTCACTGATACACAACAATATTGAAATTAGGCCAATTAATAACCCTGCAATGGCTTCTAAGTGTTCAAGTGAAAGGAAGAGTCAAACATCTCTCACTTTAACTCAAAAGCTAGAAATGATTAAGCTTAGTGAGTAAGACATGTCAAAAGCAGAGATAGTTCAAAAGGTAGGCTTCTTGTGCCAAACAGCCATGTTGTGAATGCAAAGGAAAAGTTCTTGAAGGAAATTAAACATGCTACTCCAGTGAGCACATGAACGATAAGAAAGCAAAACAGCATTATTGCCGATATGTAGAAAGTTTTAGTAGTCTGGTTAGAAGATCGAACCAGCCATGACATTCCCTTAAGTCAAAGCCTAATCCAGAGCAAGGCCCTAACACTCTTGAATTCTATGAAGGCTGAGAGAGGTGAAGAAACTGCAGAAGGAAAGTTTAAAGTTAGCAGAGGTTGGTTCATGAAGTTTAAGGAAAGACACTGTCTCCATAACATAAAAGTGCAAGGTGAAACACAAAGTGCTGTTGTAGAAGCTGCAGCAAGTTATCCAGAAGATCTAGCTAAGGTATTGATGAAAGTGGCTCCCTTAGGCTGTGCTCTCTAGAGAAGCAAAACCACTAAATCATATAAATATATATAAAAAAATATAGGGAGATTTATATCAAGGAAACGGCTCATACAATTGTAGAGGCTGGAATGTCCCAAGTCCATGGATCAGGATAAAGTCTTCTCTAGATTCACATAGCCATAGGGGCTGTCGAACCCAAGATCCACAGGTCAGAGAGCAGGGCTCCTGCTCTCAGGCTATGAAGATAAAAGAATCCCAAGATCTGCAGATAAGCTAACAGCTCAAGAGCGAGAGGTCAGGTGAACAGGAGGCAGCTGCAGGATCTAGAGTGAGTAAAAAAGCCAGAATGTCTGCTTATATTTGGATGCAGGCCACACCTCCAAGAAAATTGTCTTTCAACTGATTGGCTACTCACAGCAGATTCAATCACGGGAATGATCACATATAAACACTGAGAATCATGGCCCAGCCAAGTTGAAGCAGGATCTTAACCATCATAGTACTTATATTAAACAACAGATTTTCGATGCTGACTAAACAGCATTATATTGGAAGAAGATGCCATCTAGGACTTTCATAGCTAGAGAGGAGTCATCAATGACTGGTTTCAAAGTTTCAAAGTTAGGAGCTAATGCAGTTGGTTGCTTTAAGTTGAAGCCAGTGCTCATTTACCATTCTGAAAATCCTAGGGCCCTTAAGAATTATGCTAAATCTACTCTGCCTGTGCTCTATAAATGGAACAACAAAGCCTGGATAACAGCACATATGTTTACGACATGGTTTACTGAATATTTTAAGCCCATTCTTTAGACAGACTGCTCAGAAAAAAAGATTTCTTTCAAAATATTACTGCTCATTGACAATGCACTTGGTCACCTAAGAGCTCTGATGGAGATGTACAAGATTAATGTTGTTTTCATGCCTGTTGTCTTAGTCATCTAGTGTTGCTATAACAGAAATACCACAGGTGGATGGCTTTAACAAAGAAAAGTTTATTCTAAGTCTGAATTCAGGGCATCAGCTCCAGGGGAAGACTTTCTCTGTCCGCTCTGGAGGAAAGTCCTTCTTGTCAATCTTCCCCTGGACTAGGAACTTCTATGCACAGGAACCCCAGATCCAGAGGAAGTGCTCTGCTCCCAGTACTTCTTTCTTGGTGGTATGAGGCCCCCAACTCTCTGCTTGCTTCCCTTTCCTTTTTATCTCTTGAGAGATAAAAAGTGGTGCAGGCCGTATCTCAGGGAAACTCCCTTTACAATAAATCAGGAATGTGACCTAGCTAAGGGTGTTACAATCCCTCCCTAATCCTCTTTAACATGAAATTACAATCACAAAATGGAGGACAACCACACAATACTGGTAATCATGGCCCAGCCAAACTGATACACACATTTTTTAGGGAACATAATTCAATCCATGACACCTGCTAACACAACATCCTTTCTGCAGGATCAAGAGGAATTTTGACTTTCAAGTCTTATTATTTAAGAAATGCATTTTGTATGGCTATAACTGCCATAGATAATGATTTCTCTGATGGATCTGGTTAAAGGAAATTGAAAACCTTCTGGAAAGGATTCACCATTCTAGATGCCATCAAGAACATTCATGATTCATGGAGGAGATCAAAATGCCAACATTAATAGGAGTTTGGAAGAAGTTGATTCCAACCCTCATGGATGACTTTGAGGGGTTTAAGACTTCAGGAGAGAAAGTAACTGCAGTTGTGGTAGAAATAGCAAAAGAACTAGAATTAGAAGTAGAGCCTGAAAATGTGATAGAATTGCTGCAATTCCATGATAAAATTTTAAAGGACAATGAGTTGCTTCTTATGGATGAGGAAAGAAAATGGTTTCTTGAGATGGAGTCTACGCCCGGTGAAGACACTGTGAACACTGTTGAAATGACAGCAAAGTATTTAAAATATTACATAAACTTAATCGATAAACAGTGGAAGGATTTGAGAGGACTGACTCTAGTTTTTCAAGAAGTTCTACTGTGGATAAAATGCTATCAAACAGCATCACATGCTACAGAGAAATCTTTTGTGAAAGGAAGAGTCAATCAATTGGCAAAGTTCATCGTTGTCTTATTCTAAGAAATCATCACAACCACCCTAGCCTTCAGCAACCACCAACCTGATCAGTCAGCAGCCGCCAGCATAGAGTCAGAACCCTCTACCAGTAAAAAGATTGCAACTAGCTGAAGGCTGAGATGATGGTTAGCATTTTTGAGCAATAAAGTATTTTTTATTAAGGTATGTACGTTGTTTTTTAGATGTATTTCACACTTAATAACTTTTGTATGAACTGGGTGTCCTGGATTCATTTGTGTCCCCCCAATATATGTGTCAATTTGATTAGGCCGTGATTCCCAGGATTGTGTGGTTGTCTTCCATTTAGTGACTGTATTTTTATGTTCAATTTTACGTAATTTTATGTTAGGGTGGGACTGTAACACCCTTACCAAGGTCACATCATTGATCCAATGTAAAGGGAGTTTCCCTGGGGTGTGGCCTGCACCACCTTTTATCTCACAAGAGATAAAAGGAAAGTAAAGCGCAGAGAGTTGGGGGCCACATACCACCAAGAAAGCAGCACCAGGAGCAGACCACATCCTTTGACCCAGGGCCCCTGTGCCTGAGAAGCTCTTTGATCAGGGGAAGATTGATGACAAGGACCTTCTTCCAGAGCTGACAGAAAGAGAAAGCCTTCTCCTGGAGCTGGCACCCTGAATTTGGATTTGTAGCCTATTAGACTATGAGAGAATAAATTTCTCTTTGTCAGAGCCATCCACCTGTGGTATTTCTGTTATAGCAGAACTAGATGACTAAGACAGAATTTGCTACTGAGAGAGTGGGGTGCTGCTCTAACAGATACTTAAAATCTGGAAGCAGTTTTGAAACTGTGAATGGATATAGATGTGGTTATGGCAGAGGACCAGCAGCAGAAGAGAACCAGCAGCCTCAGAACCAGGTGACCAGCACAAGATGGCCCTGGAGCCAACCCATGGGGAAAGAGAGCTGAGTGCCTGTGCACAGGAGGCTTTCTGACAGAGTGGAGTGCCTCCAGGCACTTATTGGTGGAGCTACAGAGCTTTGGAACACTTGCCCCAGCAAGGCAGATGCAGGTGTGAGGCCCGAGGGCTGAGATGACAGGAAACCAGAAGAAAAAGCTGAAGACACAAGGAACACAAGAAGCAGAGCTGCCTCAGTCTCAAAAGGTATCCTCATGACCTCTGGGGTTTCAAAAGGTGGAGCCATGGCCTCAGGTGTTTCTAAGGTGGAGTTGCCACTCAGATGGACTAGGAGAATGGTGCATCTAAAGCTGAGTGAGCAGAGTTGCTGTCCCAGGGAACCTGGAAGGTGATGCTGAAGCCCAGGGCTGAGGGGCCTCCACTCAGAATCTGGAAAGTATGGCAAATACCCCCAGTCTAGAGGGCAGAGCCATTGTGTAAACTGTCTCAGACAACAGATTATTATTTTCAAAGCCTTGAGAGCTAATGTAAAGTATTCTGCTGACTTGCTTGGTGCCTATCATCCTCCTTTCCCTCCAATTTCTCCTGTTTGTAATGGAAATGACTAGCTTTTTCCTGTTCTGCCATTGTACTTTGGAAGCAGATAACTTGTATTCTAAATTTCACAGATAAAGGAGAACTTTTGGATTTGCAGTTGATTTAAGACTTTTGCTATTATATGATGAGGTGAATGTGTTTTACATGTGGAAGGACATGAATTTTCGGGGGGCAAAGGGTGGAGTGTCATGGATTGAACTATGTCCCCCAAAAATGTGTCAACTTGGTTAGGCCATGATTCCCAGTATTGTGTGGTTGGCCTCCATTTTGTGATTGTAATTTTATGTTAGAGATGATTAGGGTGGGATTCTAACACCCTTACTAAGGTCACATCCCTGATCTAATGTAAAAGGAGTTTCCCTGGGGTGTGACCTTCACCACCTTTTATCTTACAAGGGATAAAAAGAAAGGGAAGCAAGCAGAGAGTTGGGGACCTCATAGCAACAAGAAAGTAGCACCAGGAGCAGAGCACATTCTTTGGACCCCCGGGGTCCCTGTACCTGAGAAGCTCCTCGACCAGGGGAAGATTGATGACAAGGTCCTTCCTCCAGAGGCAATAGAAAGAGAAAGTCCCCCCTGGAGCAGATGCCCTGAATTTGGACTTCGAGCCTAGTAGACTGTGAGAGAATAAATTTCTCTTTGCTAAAGCCATCCACTTGGTGGTATTTCTGTTACAGCAGCACTAGATAACTAAGACTGGGGGAGTAGAAAAGAATCAAAACATAAGGATAATAAGAATGTAAAGAAATATTTTTACATATGGGCATGTATGAAACAAGTAGAAATGTAAGAATCTCTTCAAAAATCTAACGATGTAAAAAATATTCATGGGAGAGATGGAAGAGACTCTGGGAAGAAACAGGAATTAAGCTGAATCTTAAAGGCTTTGCAATATTTGAAAATGTTGTTGCTAGCTGCCTTTGAGTTGCTTCCAGCTCATAACAACCCTATATTCAAGAGAAGGAAACACTGCCCAGTCCCACACCATCTTCACAATCGTTGCTATGTTTGAGCACCTTGTTGCAGGCGCTATGTCAGTCCATCTTGTTGAGGGTCTTCCTCTTTTTTGTTGACCCTCTACTTCACCAACCTTGATGTCCTTCTCCAGGAACTGGTCCCTCCTGATAACATGTCCAAACTACGTGAGATGAAGTCTCACCACCTTCCGTTTTAAGGAGCATTCTGTCTGTACTTCTTCCAAGAAAGATTGGTTTGTTCTTCAGTTAGCCCATGGTATATTCAATATCCTTCACCAACACCATAATTCAAGGGCATCAATTGTTCTTCTATTTTCCTTATTCATTGTCTAGCTTTCAAATGCATATGAGGCAATTGAAAACTCCAAGGCTTGACTCAGGAGTACCTTAGTTCTCAAGGTGACATCTTTTCTTTTTAACACTTTAGAGAGGTCTTTTGCAGCAGGTTTGCCCAATGCAATATGTTGTTTGATTTCTTGACTTCTGTTTCAGTGAGTGTTGATTGTGTATTCAAGTAAAATGAAATCCTTGATAACTTCAGTATTTTCTTGTTTATCATGATATTGCTTACTGGTCCAGTTATAGGGATTTTTGTTTTCTTTACGTTGAGATGTAATCCATACTGAGGGCTGTAGTCTTTGACCATCATCAGTAAGTGCTTCAAATCCTCTTTGCTTTTAGCAAAGTCGTGTCATCTGTATATGGCAGGTTGTTAATGAGTTTTCCTCCAACTCTGATGCCCCATTCTTCTTCATACAGTCCAACTTCTTAGATTATTTGCTCAGTATACAGATTGAATAATTATGGTGCAAGAATACAACACTGACACACACTTTTCTTGATATTAAACCACACGGTATCCACTTTTTCTTGGTCTATGTACAGGTTCTGCCTGAGCACAATTAACTGTTCTAGAATTCCCATTCTTCATAATTTATCCATAATTTGTTATGATCCACACAGTCAAATGCCTTTGCATAGGCAGTAAAATACAAGTAAATGTTTTTCTGGTATTCTCTGCTTTCAGCCAAGATCCATTTGACATCAGCAATGATATCCCTTGTTCCACATTCTTTTCTGAATCCAGCTTGAATTTCTGGTGGTTTCCTGTCAGTGTGCTGCTGCTTATGATATTATAAAATTGCTCAATAATTTCCACATTCTGTTGGATCACCTTTCTTTGGAATGGAAACAAATATGTGAACATAAGAGAAAGTAAAGTGACAGGATATTCTAGTCATTAAGACTAGAATACATACATAGGAGTATGTGTCTGTATGCAGTCCGTCAGCGTAACTGGGACAGATGATGTGGAGAATAGTAAGAGCTGGAGTGGGATAGACAATGTGGGAACATCAGAACATGGTGGATTTTATTCTCTAGGTTCTTCTTGAAAGAAAGTACGGCTGACTCATTTATATTCTGTTTGTACCCATTATCAATATTCCATTTAATATCACTGTGGATATTTGCATTCTAGCACTCTGATTAGTTCAAATATTTTATAACTTCAAAAAGCTTAAAAATCACTTATTTCAGCTATAATTTCTGTATTTTTTTTTTGCCTTTATTTTTGATGATCTATCTACTTTTTTTTTTTTATCTACTTGGAAGACAGGTAGTGTGAATGAAAATCTTTCAAAAATCTGAATTGTGTGCTAATGCTTTTTTTTTTTTATGTCCAATAGACAGAATGTGCAAATTTCATTCGAGTACTTCAACCCTATAACAAAACTCACATCTATGTGTGTGGAACTGGAGCATTTCATCCAATATGTGGATATATTGACCTTGGAGCCTACAAGGAGGTAAAATAATGGAAGAGTATGAAAAACATAATTTATCATAATACTGTGTTATTTATTGTACTGTACATTTTATGACATAAAACAGGCAGATTTGAATATAAAAGTAGAACCATATAGTTTATGAGTTGTATAAGAAATTATTGTGTTAGCTTCCTAGGGCTACTGTAAAAAAATATCACAAGTTGGGTAACTTATAAGAACAGAAATTTATTGTCTCACAGTTACACAGGCCAGAGGTCCAAATTAGAGTCTTGGCTTTGTTGATTCCTTCTGATGGCTCTGAGAGAGAAACTGTTTCATGTCGATCTTCTAGCTTCTGGTAGCTCCAAACATCCCTTTTCTTGTAGCTGCAGTGTCATACGACATTCTTCTTCTGTCTCCCTGTGTCTGAGTATCTTTTCCTCTTTTATAAAGACACCAGTCACATAGGATTTGGATCCACCCTACTCCAGTATGACCCCTTTCTAACTTAACTGATTATATCTTTCAAGATCCTATTTCCAAACAAGATCACACTCACAGGTATTGGGAGTGAGGACTTCAACAGATCTTTCGGGATGGACATCACTTAATTCATAACACTCATTTTCCTGTTTTGTGGACTGTCAATTTGATTATATGCTTTATCTACCTAATATTTTTCCTAGTAAAATTTGTTTTAGTGAGATGACCAAAATTAATATTTTAAAATATTGAAAGTACTTGCCTTCTATGGGCTTAATATTTGTCTACATTTTCTCTTGAATTTCCTTTGTAACTAGATCTACACAAAATGTTGCTGTTGGTAAAAACCTATCTCCATAAGATAGTGCAATGGAGTTACGTCTTGGAAAGAATTTCATTGTTCCCATTCAATAAGGTTGAACCTTTTAAGATTATGTATAATTGTGGAAACTAGGATACAGAATTTAAATTTATTTTTTAATGTGTATAGATAAACAGTAGCACCCTGAACTCATTGTTTATGCTGGACCAAATCAACATAGTGGAAATAAAGGATGTATTAGGAGTAATAGATTCCAGCTATCAGTGAGCATTTTAATAAATGGGAAACATGCAGACTTCTGTATTTTACTAATACTTTAGAGTGCTTTTTGTGTGTGTCAGGAAACATAGATTGTTTCTTTTGAATTCCACAACATCTTTAATGAAGTAAGTACTGTTATAATTCCCAGTTTACAAGTCAATAAAATTGTGTCTCAGTGGAATTAAATAACATGCCCAAGATTACATGCCCAAGATTACCCAGCCCAGTAAGTCGTCTAGCAAGGATTTGAAACAAAATAGTCCATCTCCAGAGAAAGCATGCTCAACTGAGCTTTAGAAAATGTGCTCTAAATTGTTTCTTTGCATGGGTTGATGGGTTGCATTGTCATATATATATATATACTTTCTGTGAATAACTACAGTATTTGCAAGCTCACTGGCTGTGTTTGAAAGTAAAGTCTGGGCTTATGGAATAGGATTCTTTACATTGATTTAATTGATTCATGCAGAAATCAAAACCACAACCATGGCTGGATAAATTTTCCTCTCTAACCAACATTTATAACCAGCCCAGACTCAACTATTTGCAAACAAAGCAACTCAGATAGTTAAATCTCTGAGCCGCTAGGAGACTTAGCATCTTGAATCCATCATTCTTTGTAGTCGGTGTAATGTTCTCCTGCCTAGTTCTGATGAAGGGTAATATATAATAGCTCAGAGCATAGTATGTGATTATATGAGATAGCTCCACAGCTTAGGTGTGTTTTGAGGCCTGAAGCTAAAGGCCAAACTCACAATTTGTTGAGGGAGGCACTGTGTTCCATGGCTTCTAACAGTCTTAAGTGCTGAAAGGGAATTAAAAAAAAAAAAAAAATGGAGCTAATTACTTAGCTTGGGGCTGTCAAGAATCCCTGAGGCAGTCAAATTTACAAGTTCTGTGAATAAAAGAATTCTGAGTGAACATGGATATTGATTGAGCCAGGTAGGTTTTAGCTAATCAGCAGAGACAACGCTGCTTGAAGATTGTTAACTTCATTTATGTGTTTTTATTCCCAGGAACTTTTATCAGAAGTCATTGTGCTTCCAGAGGTTGTTTAGGAGACCCTTTCATTTTCTAATAGACAAGGTTTCTCCTAGGTGGCTGGGAAGAGGGAAGGGCATATATAAAAAGGATGCAGTTGAAAGGTGGAGAAAGACACATTCTGGGGATTGCTATTCAATATGGCTGGGGCAACTGGAAGACAGAAGAAAAAGTAAAGGGTGAATCCCAGATTTCTGACTTTGGGCACTGAGTTGAAGAGAGTGATGTTATTTATTGAGATGAGAGTAGTAACAAGTTTGTGGGGAGAATGGTGAGGTTAGTTTTGTACATTCTGCATTTGAGAGAAATTTGGTAAATCCTGTCAAGTGGGAAGTTGACTCTGGGATGCTGGAGAGAAGTCAGAGTTGGTGTCAACCATTTCTAACAGCAGTTTGAGCAAGTGTAGGTAGCCAGAGTTTGAATTCTGGCTCCAGTAATCTAGCAACACTATACCCTTATGCACACTGCATAAACTTTCTAAAATTCTGTTTATTCAATAAAGTTATGGTGATATTAATAGTAACTACCTCATTCTTTTTTTACCTCACAGAGCTATTTTGAGGATAAAATGAGAAAATGATTGTATAGGCTTTGGCACGGAGCCTGCTTCATAGCAGTCACTTAATACTCAGCTATTATTGGGCAACAGGTTCATAGAAAGGTTAAGAGACATGAATTTCAAAAGAATATGTCAATATGTATATATCTGTAGATATATTTATCTCTATAAAATATATATCTGTACCTACATCTATATTTGTATATCTATATCTGTGGATATAATCCATACAATAAAATCTATAAACTATAAATATACTTATGAATATAATCTACAATGCTAGAAATGTCTCTTAACTCTAATAATTTGATTAGAAGTATATTATTTTCTGAGATATCCCCCTGCTGCTGCAAATTGCATCTTTTAATGGGTATGATATTTATGTTAATTTTGCCTAATGACTGTCATGATTAAATGTTTGCTTGTTATCATTCTTATCTACTCATCTCTTTACTTCTCCAAGATATTCCTGCGTATTCAGCTCAGATAGGTGCTTTGGTGAATAATTATTTAGACTCAAGAAATTTTGGGGCGGGGGGGAATCTTACAAAATTAAAATTGTCTCATGAATTCGACTACTGTGTAATTCAGTGAGTTTATCTTAAGAAATATGTGTAATCATCCATTATTTCTTACATCATTTTTCATTGGTGTCCTTGACTCTGGCTCAAGTAAACTTGCTTTCACTCTGTCTCCTTTCTCTAACAGATTATGAAAGAGAGCTTGTCTTCCACAAATACCAATGTTTGGGCTTATCTTGAGAATTTAATGAAATGTTGCATTTGAAAACAGATGTCTAGACAATTGTAAGAGTTTATCTAGTACCTTGCATCCACTAAGACATTCTCCTGGAAATTTTGTTTTTCTTTTTCCCCAACATTTTTATTATTTCTTTTGGGGGACCAAGATTCAGTTTACATTTTCTCTTTACAATATTCTGTTACAGGCTTTAGAGTAAACAGTTTTGTTTAATCTGTGGAGAATAATATACTCTTAATGATACTTTAAACATGGAGCCACTATGTATAGGACTTCTTTTCTCTTCCCCCTTCACATAGCTTTAGCCCCATACACAGTCAGGAAGCTGTTCTAAATGTGTTCTCATTGGGCGTTTTCACACCTAGACTGTACTATCGCAACTTTTCATTAGATGACCTATTCTAACTAAACATACTTGAATTTAAATGTTGAAGGTCAAGGTGATTCTATGAATTAATTTGAACACGTTTTTCAATCCACGTGCTTGAAACTATTAGTCTAGAGTACTTAAGAACGTAAATATTGGTGCTGACCTTGATTTCAGCCTCCTGCCTCAGTCACCCCTTAATAGTTACAGGACACTGGACAGGACATTTAACCTCTTCTGTTCTCAATATGGAAATCCTGGTGGTGTAGTGTTTAAGCGCTACGGCTGTTAAGCAAAAGGTCAGCAGTTAGGATCCCCCAGGTGCTCCTTGGGGCAGTTCTACTCTGTCTTATAGACACATTAAGAGTTGAAATTAACTCTGTGGCAACAGGTCATTATTGTTAATATTATCGTCAGTATTAAAAACATGGGATAGCAATTCATAAACAGGCTATTTAAATTGCAGTTACTTTTTTTTTTTTTTTTTAAAGAGGTTGTCCTAGCTATTTAGTGCTGCCATAACAGAAATACTACAAATGGGTGGCTTCAACATACATAAATTTATTTTCTCACAATCTAGGAAACTGGAAATTCAAATACAAAGCACTGGCTCTAGGCGAACGCTTTCTCTCTGTTGGTTCTGGGGGAAGGCCTTTATTCCTTTGGCTAATTGGTGATCTTCATGTGGCATGGCTTCTAGCTTCTTGCATCTCTGCTTCCTTAATCTGCTTCTTTTGTATTTTGTATGAGATTGATTCAAAACACACTTTACACTATCCTGTCCCATTAACATAACAAAGACAACCCATTGCCAAATAAGCACAGAAGTTAGGATTTACAACACATATTTTGAGGGGACATAACTCAATCCATAACATTCTACCCTTTGGCTCCCCAAAATTCATATTTTTCCCGCATTCAAAACACATTCGCCTTATCATATCATCCCAAAATTCGTAAACCAACTCCAAGTCCAAAATCTCATCTCCTGAATCATTGAAATAAAATATGAGTGAGGTTTTAGGAGTATTCTATCCTGGGCAAAATTCCTCTTTATTTGTGAACCTATGAAATCTAGAATACAAGTTATCTGCTTCCAAAGTACAATGGTGGGACAGGCACAAGGCAGATATTTCCATTACAGATGGGAGAAATTGGAGGGAATGGAGAGATAACAGACACCGAGCAAGTCCAAAACCCAGCAGAACAATTTACATTAGCTTTCAAGACTTGAAAATAAACTTCTATTCTTTTAGATCATCTGGGCAACAGCCCCACCCTCTAGACACTGGGTGTTGACCGTGTTCTCTGGATTCTGGGTGGAGGCCCCTTAGCCCTGGGCTTCAGCCCTGTCTTTCAGACACACTGGGAGGGCAACTCTGTTCCCTCTGCTTTGGGCATTCCCATTCTCTAGTCCACTTGAATGGCGACCCCATACCCTCAGCCCTGGCAAACCTCATTCTTCTGCCCCTTTGGCATGGCAGCCCTACCCCCTCAGCTTTGGGCAGTAGCCCCATCCCCCTGGTACTCGTGAATGGCAGTTCCACACTTTGGAACCGAGTTGATGAAGATCTGTCTCTTTGAAACCTAGGATGCTGTCACTCTATCATTGGAAACAAATGCAGCACCGCTTCCTGTGCTCCTTCCAAATAGTCTTGCTGATCTCTGAGCTGCTCCAGGGATGGTCTTTTTCTTTTCTTCAAGAACAACAAATGTAGTTCCTTTGGTCTGTTTCCAGCCTATAGAACTCCAAGGGGTAGGCAGTGTTATTTCCTTTTGTTCTTCCTCCGTCCATTTCACTCTAAGCTGATGGGTTTTCTGCTGTGGTAGTTGGTTAGATCTATCAATCACAGGGTTAAACTCTTTAACAAAAGATTGTGTAGCTAGGTCCTTGGGGAAAATTCTAGGACATGTGTCCTTAGTTTGTACAATGGAATTTTCCATATCTCTAAGTTTTGTTTTCATTTTTCATAGTTCATTATTAAGCCCATCTATTTCTTCTTGCATTTTACTATAAGAGCCAAGGAGAAAACATATGACCTCTTTAAGATCTTGCTTAAAAAAATCACCTCAGTCAAATATCCAAGTTCATCACTTACAAGTTCTACCTTCTACCAAGCATTCGAACATTATTCAGACAAGTTCTTTGTCACTGCATAAAATGCATTGCCCTTCCTCCTTTGACTAATCACACGTTCATCCTTTTCTTTTAAAGCCTCACCAGAAGCACATTTAATTTCCACAATTCTAGCAACATTCTAAGCGCTCAGCTGCTGATTGAAATGTATTCTCCTAGATGGTATAAACTTTCTCAGTAGCTCTCCTCACTTCTTTCTGAGCCCTCACCAGAATTATCTTTGAAGTTCATAATTCTACCAACAATCTCTTCAAGGCAATCTAAGCTTTTACTATTTAGACAACCTAAAACTCTTCCAGTCTCTACCCGTTACCCAATTCCAAAAACATTTTAGATATCTGTTGAGCAGCATTCCCACTTATCATTACTAAATTTTGCCTTAGTAGCTAGTGCTCCTGTAACAAATGGGTAGCTTTAACAGACATAAATTTATTTTCTCACAGTTTAAAAAAAAAAAAAAAAAGCAAACCCATTGCCGTCAAGTCGATTCTGACTCATGACAACCCCATAGGGCAGAGAACGTCCCATAGGGTTTCTAAGGAAGAGCTAGTGAATTCAAACTGCCAAACCTTTGGTGAGCAGTCAATCTCTTATTTCACAGTTTAGGAGGCTAGAAGTCCAAATTCAAGATGCTGGCTGTAGGGGAAGGCTTTCTGTTGGCTCTGGAGGAAAATCCTTATTCCTTGGTTCCTTGGTGATCTCCCTGTGGCGTGATGTCTGTCCTCTCCCACCTCTGCTTTCCTAATTTGCTCCTTTTATATCTTGCAAGAGATTTACTGAAGACACACCCTACACTAATCCTGTGTCATTAACATAAAACAACCCATTCCCAAATGGGATTATAACCACAGGCATACAGGACACATATTTTGAGGGCACACAATTCAATCCATAACAGAGGTAGTAACTACTGTTGGTTTTGATCAAAAGAAGAGAAAAAGATCTGAAATAACATAATATCAAATAATCCAATTTCCTCTATCCTCTTTTGTTTCATTCTTTGCTTCCTGGATAAGTATCACTGAATGGTCCTTTCTTATTACATGTGTTCTCTGATATAGCTTTGTAGATACTCCATCTAGAGAGAATGTCTGACATTCTGAATTTCTCTTACCAGAGTATCTTCAGGACGAGTCATCAGCCTCTTTCTGGATGGTAGTGTTGTCATTGCTATGGAATACTCAAGTTCAGGGACCATATCATTATACATTCATATTATTCTTGGAAAGTTCAGCTTAAGATGTTTTTTTTTTCCCCCAGAATATTAAAAGTCTGCCAATGTCGTTCTGTCTGTGGCCACTATTATAAAAATAGATGCTGCAGCCAAAATAATTATGTGCCTTTAAAGTGTACAGTGTTTTCATAATAGTGAAAATACTATAACAGGATTTTTTTGACCACATATATCAACAGCTCTGAAAATGAACTGCCTGCCTTAGAACACTTCTTTGTCACTAAAATGCCAAAATATTACAAGGTTTAAGTGATATAGTATAGTCACATGTGCTTAGGCAGATAGACTGTAATCATTATTATAACTCATAAATATTATAGTAAAATTATTTTTTTAATAAGGAAACTAGTTGCATTAGGCTCAATGATTATTTACTAGACTTAAGAAATACATGTATTTTTTTTTTATTAACTTTTATTAAGCTTCAAGTGAACGTTTACAAATCCAATCAGTGTGTCACATATAAGTTTACATACATCTCACTCCCTACTCCCACTTGCTCTCCCCTACTTGAGTCAGCCCTTTCAGTCTCTCCTTTCGTGACAATTTTGCCGGCTTGTCTCTCTCTCTATCCTCCCATCCCCCCTCCAGACAAGAGTTGCCAACACAATCTCAAGTGTCCACCTGATATAATTAGCTCACTCTTCATCAGCGTCTCTCTCCCACCCGCTGACCAGTCCCTTTCATGTCTGATGAGTTGTCTTCAGGGATGGTTCCTGTCCAGTGCCAAGAGAAGATCTGGGGACCATGGCCGCCGGGATTCCTCTAGTCTCAGTCAGACCATTAAGTTTGGTCTTTTTATGAGAATTTAGGGTCTGTATCCCACTGATCTCCTGCTCCCTCAGGGGTCCTCTGCTGTGCTCCCTGTCAGGGCAGTCATCGATTGTGGCCGGGCACCAAAAAGTTCTTCTGGTCTCAGGATGATGTAGGTCTCTGGTTCATGTGGCCCTCTCTGTCTCTTGGGCTCTTAGTTGTCGTGTGGCCTTGGTGTTCTTCATTTTCCTTTGCTCCAGGTGGGTTGAGACCAATTGATGCATCTTAGATGGCCGCTTGTTAGCATTTAAGACCCCAGACGCCACATTTCAAAGTGGGATGCAGAATGATTTCATAATAGGATTATTTTGCCAATTGACTTAGAAGTCCCCACAAACCATGTTCCCCAGACCCCCGCCCTTGCTCCGCTGACCTTTGAAGCATTCATTTTATCCTGGAAACTTCTTTGCTTTTGGTCCAGTCCAATTGAGCTGACCTTCCATGTATTGAGTGTTGTCTTTCCCTTCACCTAAAGCATTTCTTATCTACTGATTAATCAATAAAAAACCCTCTCCCACCCTCCCTCCCTCCCCCCTTCGTAACCACAAAAGTATGTGTTCTTCTCAGGTTTACTATCACTCAAGATCTTATAATAGTGGTCTTATACAATATTTGTCCTTTTGCCTCTGACTCATTTCGCTCAGCATAATGCCTTCCAGGTTCCTCCATGTTATGAAATGTTTCACAGATTCGTCACTGTTCTTTATCGATGCGTAGTATTCCATTGTGTGAATATACCACAATTTATTTACCCATTCATCCGTTGATGGACATTTTGGTTGCTTCCAACTTTTTGCTATTCTAAACAGAGCTGCAATAAACATGGGTGTGCATATATCTGTTTGTATGAACGCTCTTGTATCTCTAGGGTATATTCCGAGGAGTGGGATTTCTGGGTTGTATGGTAGTTCTATTTCTAACTGTTTAAGATAACGCCAGATAGATTTCCAAAGTGCTTGTACCATTTTACATTCCCACCAGCAGTGTATAAGTGTTCCAATCTCTCCGCAGCCTCTCCAACATTTATTATTTTGTGTTTTTTGGATTAATGCCAGCCTTGCTGGTGTGAGATGGAATCTCATCGTAGTTTTAATTTGCATTTCTCTAATGGCTAATGATTGTGAGCATTTTCTCATGTATCTGTTGGCTGCCTGAATATCTTCTTTAGTGAAATGTGTGTTCATATCCTTTGCCCACTTCTTGATTGGGTTGTTTGTCTTTTTGTGGTTGAGTTTTGACAGAATCATGTAGATTTTAGAGATCAGGCGCTGGTCGGAGATGTCATAGCTGAAAATTCTTTCCCAGTCTGTAGGTGGTGTTTTCACTCTTTTGGTGAAGTCTTTAGCTGAGCATAGGTGTTTGATTTTTAGGAGCTCCCAGTTATCGGGTTTCTCTTCCTCATTTTTGGTAATGTTCTGTATTCTGTTTATGCCTTGTATTAGGGCTCCTAGGGTTGTCCCAATTTTTTCTTCCATGATCTTTATCGTTTTAGTCTTTATGTTTAGGTCTTTGATCCACTTGGAGTTAGTTTTTGTGCATGGTGTAAGGTATGGGTCCTGTTTCATTTTTTTGCAAATGAATATCCAGTTATGCCAGCACCATTTGTTAAAAAGGCTTTCTTTTCCCCAATTAATTGACACTGGTCCTTTGTCAAATATCAGCTGCTCATACGTGGATGGATCTATGTCTGCGTTCTCAATTCTGTTCCATTGGTCTATGTGCCTGTTGTTGTACCAGTACCAGGCTGTTTTGACTACTGTGGCTGTATAATAGGTTCTGAAATCAGGTAAAGTGAGGCCTCCCACTTTCTTCTTCTTTTTCAGTAGTGCTTTGCTTATCCGGGGCTTCTTTCCCTTCCATATGAAATTGGTGATTTGTTTCTCTATCCCCTTAAAATATGACATTGGAATTTGGATCGGAAGTGCGTTAAATGTATAGATGGCTTTTGGTAGAATAGACATTTTTACTATGTTAAGTCTTCCTATCCATGAGCAAGGTATGTTTTTCCACTTAAGTATGTCCTTTTGAATTTCTTATAGTAGAGCTTTGTAGTTTTCTTTGTATAGGTCTTTTACATCCTTGGTAAGATTTATTCCTAAGTATCTTATCTTCTTGGGGGCTACTGTGAATGGTATTGATTTGGTTATTTCCTCTTTGGTGTTCTTTTTGTTGATGTAGAGGAATCCAAGTGATTTTTGTATGTTTATTTTATAACCTGAGACTCTGCCAAACTCTTCTATTAGTTTCAGTAGTTTTCTGGAGGATTCCTTAGGGTTTTCTGTGTATATAATCATGTCATCTGCAAATAGTGATAACTTTACTTCTTCCTTGCCAATCCGGATACCTTTTATTTCTTTGTCTAGCCTAATTGCCCTGGCTAGGACTTCCAGCACGATGTTGAATAAGAGCGGTGATAAAGGGCATCCTTGTCTGGTTCCCGTTCTCAAGGGAAATGCTTTCAGGTTCTCTCCATTTAGAGTGATATTGGCTGCTGGCTTTGCATAGATGCCCTTTATTATGTTGAGGAATTTTCCTTCAATTCCTATTTTGGTAAGAGTTTTTATCATAAATGGGTGTTGGACTTTGTCAAATGCCTTTTCTGCATCAATTGATAAGATCATGTGGTTTTTGTCTTTTGTTTTATTTATGTGATGGATTACATTAATGGTTTTTCTGATATTAAACCAGCCTTGCATACCTGGTATAAATCCCACTTGATCATGGTGAATTATTTTTTTGATGTGTTGTTGGATTCTATTGGCTAGAATTTTGTTGAGGATTTTTGCATCAATGTTCATGAGGGATATAGGTCTATAATTTTCTTTTTTTGTAATGTCTTTACCTGGTTTTGGTATCAGGCAGATGGTGGCTTCATAGAATGAGTTGGGTAGTATTCCGTCATTTTCTATGCTTTGGAATACCTTCAGAAGTAGTGGTGTTAACTCTTCTCTGAAAGTTTGGTAGAACTCTGCAGTGAAGCCGTCCGGGCCAGGGCTTTTTTTTGTTGGGAGTTTTTTGATTACCGTTTCAATCTCTTTTTTTGTTATGGGTCTATTTAGTTGTTCTACTTCTGAATGTGTTAGTTTAGGTAGGTAGTGTTTTTCCAGGAATTCATCCATTTCTTCTAGGTTTTCAAATTTGTCAGAGTACAATTTTTCATAAAAATCTGAATTGATTCTTTTAATTTCATTTGGTTCTGTTGTGATGTTGTCCTTCTCATTTCTTATTCGGGTTATTTGTTTCCTTTCCTGTATTTCTTTAGTCAGTCTAGCCAATGGTTTATCAATTTTGTTAATTTTTTCAAAGAACCAGCTTTTGGCTTTGTTTATTATTTCAATTGTTTTTCTGTTCTCTAATTCATTTAGTTCAGCTCTAATTTTTATTATTTGTTTTCTTCTGGTGCCTGATGGATTCTTTTGTTGCTCAGTTGCTATTTGTTCAAGTTGTAGGGACAGTTCTCTGATTTTGGCTCTTTCTTCTTTTTGTATGTGTGCATTTATCGATACAAATTGGCCTCTGAGCACTGCTTTTGCTGTGTCCCAGAGGTTTTGATAGGAAGTATTTTCATTCTCATTGCATTCTATGAATTTCCTTATTCCCTCCTTGATGTCTTCTATAACCCAGTCTTTTTTCAGGAGGGTATTGTTCATTTTCCAAGTATTTGATTTCTTTTCCCTAGTTTTTCTGTTATTGATTTCTAGTTTTATGGCCTTGTGGTTTGAGAAGATGCTTTGTAATATTTCGATGTTTTGGATTCTGCAAAGGTTTGTTTTATGACCTAATATGTGGTCTATTGTAGAGAATGTTCCATGTGTGCTAGAAAAAAAAGTATACTTTGCAGCAGTTGGGTGGAGAGTTCTGTATAAGTCAATGAGGTCAAGTTGGTTGATTGTTGTAAGTAGGTCTTCCGTGTCTCTATTGAGCTTCTTACTGGATGTCCTGTCCTTCTCCGAAAGTGGTGTGTTGAAGTCTCCTACTATAATTTTGGAGGTATGTATCTCACTTTTCCATTCTGTTAAAATTTGATTTATGTATCTTGCAGCCCTGTCATTGGGTGCATAAATATTTAATATGGTTATGTCTTCCTGATCAATCGTCTCTTTTATCATTATATAGTGTCCTTCTTTATCCTTTGTGGTGGATTTAAGTCTAAAGTCTATTTTGTGAGAAATTAATATTGCTACTCCTCTTCTTTTTTGCTTATTGTTTGCTTGATATATTTTTTTCCATCCTTTGAGTTTTAGTTTGTTTGTGTCTCTAAGTCTAAGGTGTGTCTCTTGTAGGCAGCATATAGATGGATCGTGTTTCTTTATCCAGTCCGTGACTCTCTGTCTCTTTATTGGTGCATTTAGTCCATTTACATTCAGTGTAATTATAGATAAATAAGTTTTTAGTGCTGTCATTTTGATGCCTTTTCATGTGTGTTGTTGACCATTTCATTTTTCCACATACTTTTTTGTGCTGAGACGGTTTTCTTAGTAGATTGTGAGATCCTCATTTTCATAATGTTTAACTTTATGTTAGTTGAGTCGTTACGTTTTTCTTGGCTTTTATCTTGAGTTATAGAGTTGTTATAGCTTTTTGTGGTTACCTTATTATTTACCCCTATTTTTCTAAGTAAAAACCTAACTTGTATTGTTCTATATCGCCTTGTATCACTCTCCATATGGCAGTTCAATGCCTCCTGTATTTAGTCCCTCTTTTTGATTATTGTGATCTTTTACCTATTGACTTCCATGATTCCCTGTGATGTGTATTTTTTTTTTAATTAATCTTAATTTGTTTGTTTTATGTGATTTCCCTATTTGAGTTGATATCAGGACGTTCTGTTTTGTGACTTTGTATTGTGGTGATATCTGATATTATTGGTTCTCTGACCAAACAATATCCTTTAGTATTTCTTGTAGCTTTGGTTTGGTTTTTGCAAATTCTCTAAACTTGTGTGTTTATCTGTAAATATCTTAATTTCGCCTTCATATTTCAGAGAGAGTTTTGCTGGATATATGATCCTTGGCTGGCAGTTTTTCTCCTTCAGTGCTCTGTATATCTCGTCCCATTCCCTTCTTGCCTGCATGGTTTCTGCTGAGTAGTCTGAACTGATTCTTATTGATTCCCCCTTGAAGGAAACCTTTCTTTTCTCCCTGGCTGCTTTTAAAATTTTCTGTTTATCTTTGGTTTTGGCGAGTTTGATGATAATATGTCTTGGTGTTTTTCTTTTTGGATCAATCTTAAATGGGGTTCGATGAGCATCTTGGCAGATATCCTTTCGTCTTTCATGATGTCAGGGAAGTTTTCTGTCAGGAGTTCTTCAACTATTTTCTCTGTGTTTTCTGTCCCCCCTCCCTGTTCTGGGACTCCAATTACCCACAGGTTATCCTTTTTGATAGAGTCCCACATGATTCTTAGGGTTTCTTCATTTTTTTTAATTCTTTTATCTGATTTTTTCCAGCTATGTTGGTGTTGATTTCCTGGTCCTCCAGATGTCCCAGTCTGCATTCTAATTGCTCGAGTCTGCTCCTCTGACTTCCTATTGCGTTGTCTAATTCTGTAATTTTATTGTTAATCTTTTGGATTTCTACATGCTGTCTCTCTATGGATTCTTGCAACTTATTAATTTTTCCACTATGTTCTTGAATAATCTTTTTGAGTTCTTCAACACTTTTATCAGTGTGTTCCTTGGCTTTTTCTGCAGTTTGCCTTATTTCATTTGTGATGTCTTGAAGCATTCTGTAAATTAGTTTTTTATATTCTGTATCTGATAATTCCAGGATTGTATCTGCATTTGGGAAAGATTTTGATTCTTTTGTTTGGGGGGTTGGAGAAGCTGTCATGGTCTGCTTCTTTAAGTGGTTTGATATGGATTGTTGTCTCCGAGCCATCGCTGGGAAACTAGTTTTTCCAGAAAATCCGCTAAAAAAAAATGCAGTCAGATCCCTATCAGAGTTCTCCCTCTGGCTCAGGCTATTCGGATGTTAATGAAGCCACCTGGGGAGGGTGGGGGAGGGAACAGAGAGATAGGAGAGTAGCACCTCAGAATATAGCCAGAGTTGCTTGTCTTGCTTGGAATGACTATTATGTCTGAGATTCCCACGGGGCGTGTCGCCTATGTGTGCTGGCTGTGTGGAGATTGCCCCCAGGGGGTCTGGCCCGCTGGAGTCAAGGTCAGATCCTCCGCTTCCAGCCCCACGCCCAGCGTCAAGGCTCCCCTACTGGGACGGTGTACTCTTGACTCCAAAATCAGTCGCTGCCTCCCAGGGACTTCTTGTCCCTCCAGCCACGTTCCTGTGCCGCCGCCGCGAACCAGTTAGGCCGCCTCCCAGGGTTAGTTCAGGTGGGTGGAGCAGCTCCCCGTGCTTGTGCCGTGACCGAGTGTCCCGGCTGGGACGCTGTTCTCCCCACTCCAATACCAGTCGCTGCCTCCTGGGGACTTCTCCGACTGGCTGCGTCCCACGCCACCCGCGCGACCCAACTGGGCCCCCTCCCGGGGTTAGTTCAGGGGGGTGGAGCAGCTCTCCGTGTTTATGCCGTACCTGCGTCCAGTCCAAATCCCGGCAGGATGGTTCCCTGGCTGGGACGCTGCTCTCCCCGTTCCAAGACCAGTCACTGCCTCCCGGGGACTTCTTCTACCGGCTGCGTCCCACGCCGCCTGCGGAACTGGCTGATCCCCCTCCTGGGGTTAGTTCAGGGGGGTGGAGCAGCTCTCTGTGCTTGTGCCGTATCTGACTGGTACGCTGGCTCCAGGCTCTGAAAACAATCGCTGCGTCCCCGTATTAGTTCGTTCTCCGTCTCTAAATCTGTGTTTGTTGTTCATGGTTCATAGATTGTTATGTATGTGATCGATTCACTTGTTTTTCTGTGTCTTTGTTGTAAGAGGGATCCGAGGTAGCGTCTGCCTAGTCCGCCATCTTGGCTCCGCCTCCAGAAATACATGTATTTGATGATGATTTTGATAGATTATGGTCCAGACTAACTGAATTGATGAGTATAATACTACATCTAATTGAAAAATTCATTCAGTGTGACCATTACCTCTTTGTGTAAAAGAGACCAAACATGAGGAGTGAGTCTTGCCAGAAATAATATTTGCTAAAGAGTTAAGGAGCACAGTCTGATACTTATGCTATTTGTTCAATCAGTTTTTATTGAATTAATGAGTTGGAATTTAGTTCTTATCGCCTACGTTCTTGCTGATATTTTTTTTTAAATCTCACTTGTGTTAATATTTCTTTATAACAGGAAGTTATGTTCAAACTAGACACAAATAATTTGGAGTCTGGCAGACTGAAATGTCCTTTTGATCCTCAGCAGCCTTTTGCTTCAGTAATGACAGGTAAGATCAACCACAGGCAGTTTTTATCTTTAGGAGATTTTCTGAGGCAGTGTGAGTAGATTAGACATATTTTCTTATTGAGTTAAAGATCATTTTGGATTTATTTTCTACTGGCTAGCCTGTGCCAAATCTCTGTATACCTGGCATTCTTGTCTATAAGGTGAGGCCCCAGCAATCTTTAATGCTTGCACAGGTTCTTGTTAAATGAATTCCTGGCTAAATTCTTATGTAATGTAAATGATCACATGCTTACTTGATCTATAGTTTTGTATTTAGATGTTTCAGATTCTTAAACTGAACCATGTCTATATTTGCCTCAGTACAGAAGTTAAACTTAGCAATTCTTTCAACATAATAGGTTACAAAATATTTTGCAAATTTGAACAGAATGATTAATAATAAGGTATAAGAGGCTAAGATAATAAAATGAATCAAACTGTAGAATACAGATAATGGAATGCTTATAACACTTTTTCCCCCAATATCTCTGCCTCCTGATTATATTAATTAAAATGTTATGAAGTTAGTTGCCGGCATATCCACTCTTCTCTCACTTTGTAAACATCCTAAATTGTCTTATGAGACCACTGTCCCATTCAAAGAAGGCAGAACCGTGTGGTCTGAAGTTTTTCGGAGGAATGTAGGCTTGACCTCTGAATTTCAACCATTATAAGGACTCCTTTTGTCTTGGTTTGTTTCACGACTTTAGTCCCTTTTTATTTAACTTGTCTATCAAACGTTCGAATAGATAAGAGTAAAGCACCGTGACATTATAATTTTCAGTTAGTGAGTACTGCTGACCTTGCTTTGAAGTGAAAGCATGTGTTTTCCCATGTTTTGAAAATTGTATGACTAATGCTCAGTCATTGTTCCAAGAAAATAAGAGAATTTACAATTTTGATCTGTCAAGTGGGTTGACACACCCTTAATTAAAAAAAAAAAAAGATTGTAGGCAGTGGTGACCCCTCTTAGGAATCTCTAAGTAATTTTAAATACAAAAAAGGCAGTTTTAAAGTGTGGATAGACAGACCCAATCATTAGGATGAATCATACCAGTTTGTCCTGATGAAACATTCAGGTACCAGCAATTGTACATGCTTGAAAATAATGGTTTGCTGCCTGTACTCTTACCAAACCTTCTGACAATGCATTTTGTTTTGCTGGCAATATGTTCTTCTTCTTTTTTTTTTTTTTTATTAGCCCCATAATGAAATATTGCCATTTACCTGAAATACCTTAGGTGAGTGCCTCAGGAGGTGAGAGTAGTACTATATCTGGATCTAGTTTACATAGCTAGAGTTCTGTCTTTTTTTTTTTCCTTTAGTTGATGCCTATTGCCATTAATTAGTTTGGGCTAAAAATTTAGTTTTTTTATCCCTAATAGTTCAGTAAAAGGCTTATTTAGAGAGATATAATCAGAGAAATTTAGAAGGTGTCTTAAACACTTTTTATGCTGAGGTAGAATTTTAAAAGATAAGTTTCTAAGGAAGATTTAGGTTCAGTAATAAAGCAATATCTTTGTTTTTATATTTAGTTGTGTATTGACTCGACGGCACTAGGTTCTGGGTTGTGTAAAAAATCTAAATGCTCTGAAGAATTTAGCCTTTTTTGATTCTACTTAGTGCACCCAAACTAGTTGACTGTAAGAGTTTCTTGTAGTAGGCAGAGGCTTAGCTCTCAAAGGGCAACATGTCTACTCTAGGGGCAACCTTCTCCCTGCCACTGCCCCACCTCCCAAAGTGTGCTATCATTAGGGAACATGTACCCTTGACTCCCTCTTTCCTGTCCCTTGTGCTTTCTCTCCCCCTCCTTCCCTCCTCTTTCTCCTTTCCTTCTCCTCCCTTTACTTTTCTTTCTTCTCTTTCCCCTTTTCTCTCCCTCCTCCTCCTCCCCCTCTCCCTCCCTTCTTTTCCTCCTACTCTCCTTGTTTTTCTTTTCCTTCCCACCCTCCTTTCCATTCTCCTCCTTCTCCCTTTCCTTCCATCCCTTCCCCTCATCTTCCTCCTTTCATTTCACTTCCTTCCTTCCTCTCTCTCTCTCTGTGGTAAACCATGGACATGGACTTTACATAAATGATAGAACAAAGAAGCTTGGTATGCGGTAATGGCAACATTTTTCTTTTTTCAGAAATTCCTGTTTATCAGAGCCATTAGAGACATGATTAGCTACAAGGAATGCAACAAGTTATAATTACAAAAAATGACTTCAGTGTTGAAAGCTCTCTTTCAGCAGAGGTTAGGCAAAGAAAAGTTGTGGTCATTGAGGTTGCATCGGTTAAGTAAATACTAATTACATAATTTACTCCTCATTATGGCCTTTACTTTTTAATATGTTTTTCAGGTTGCTACTAAAAGGAACTTCTAATTATTTTATATCTTTGACTTCTTTGTGGGGAGAAGGAAGAGAAGTGTTTATTCAAAAGAGAAGTTAATGCATATGTAATTATTAATTCAGCTGACTCTGACCTTTTTTGTATTCAAGCATCTAACACCAGCTTACCAAAATTAATTGAGTTATATTTCTGCAACCAGGCACGTTTTTAAAAACCTGAAAGTGAAATTTGTGAAACAATATATCCTGATGTTAAGCAACACACATCATTGGTTTCATGCTGCGCTGTGAAATTAGTATACTGTAAATGGTATCGACTGCTGCACTGTTAGAAGTCCTATGTATTTTTTCACCCTCTCAGATGCGTACCTCTACTCTGGAACAGCTTCTGATTTCCTTGGCAAAGATACTGCATTCACGCGGTCCCTGGGGCCTACTCATGATCACCATTACATCAGAACTGACATTTCAGAGCACCACTGGCTCAATGGTTAGTGATTTTCTCACTTTCGATTGTTTTTCCTTTGTTTTTGGATAGATAAGAAGCTCATTATTATTCTCTCAAGTGTGTTTTAGGACAATTGATTTAGCTCAGCATATGAATACCTTTGAAATAATTCCCCACTAAGTTAGAAAACCTCTAGAAATACTTAAGTACATAATAATAGTTTGTTGTTGTTAATTACCATCGAGTCAGCTCCGACTCATGGCAACCCCAGGTATAAAAGAATGAAACCTTGCCTGGTCCTGTGCCATCTTCATGAACATCGATATGTTTGAGTCCATCGTGCAGCTATTGTGTCAATCTCTTTCATCGAGAGTTTCCCTTATTTTCACTGACCCGGTACTTTACCAAACAAGATGTCACTTTTTAGGGAATGGTTTTTCCTGATGATATGTACAAAGCAAGTGAGCCAAAGTCTTGCCATGTTTGCTTCTAAGGAACATCTTGGTTGTATTTTTTCTAAGACTAATTTGTTGGTTCTTCTGGCAGTCCATGGTATATTCAATATTCTTCACCAAGACCATAGTTTTAATGCATCAGTTCTTTGCTTTTTATTGTCCAATTTTTGCATGCATATGAGATGTTGAAGGGACCATAGCTTGGGTCAGGCACAATTTAGTCATCAAAATGACATCCATTTACTGAGTGTGTGCTATGTCCTAAGCTCTGATTAATATGTTTAATATTCACAATAACCTGTATGGGAAATGTTATTATTATATGCCTTTTGTAGATGAGTAAACTGAGGTACAGGGAAGTTATATGATTCAGTCAAGATCCTACAGCTTGTCAGTTACAGAGCTGGAATTCAAGCCTGAAATCTTCTGTTTTTAATTACCAACCAATACTGTTTATGAATCCAGTGGAAAGGATTGTATGGTAATGCTAACTTTTATTGTTTAAAGATGATTTATGTTTAAGACATGTCCCTCCAAACTTTTAAGCATTATTGATATTAACTTGCCATTAGTTTGTCTGATTGCTTATTGTTTATGGGTCATAAAACATCTTGGGTTTAAAAAAAAACCTCTCAAATGAATGTCTTTAATGGATTCAAGGAATAATATAAGGCTTCTATTTTGTCCTACTGCTTTGTGAAGGGTTATACTTTATCATGATTTTCTAATGCTTTCTAATTAATATATGACTTTATTACACTGCATGACAAAATAATGTAGCACTGCTATTTAAGGCAGACAGAGTTTCTCATTCCTGCCGTAAATATTGGGCTTTGAAGGAGACCAGTGTAGGGATTTTCTAGGGGCTATCTCTCCATCTATCAGAGGGTCATTTAAGCAGTGACAGTATAAACATAAGAGAAAAACGCTTTTAAAAACATTTCTTTATGATACCTACACATCCATTTATTTACACAACAATGTGATCTCCATTGATCAACAAGTACCCTTTCAATAGCAAAAACAAATTTGGAAGATTATACCCAGCTATGTGATTACTTATAAATGTGTTTAGCATGCATGCAAGGCAAGACTATCTTTTTGTGCATTGTGAGGTCTTTGAAAAATGACTTAATTTGCAAGTAACTCCAGAGTTTTCACCTATAACAAAGCTCTATTTAGGTACAAAAATATTCTTATGACTTTAAAGTATAAGTTTGCATTTGCCAGTTTTAGTGAGGACAAATATTGTCATATTACCTCTCTCTTAAGAGATTATTTTATTTTGTTTTTCAGCATGACATACCTATAAAGAAGTCTGCAGCATTGTCAAAGCAATAAATGCAGAAAATATTATTTGCCTAGAATGCTGTTTTTAGTACGATGTGAAGAGAAATACAACGTTGGAAGTGTTGTGGATGGAATTGTGTCCCCTCAAAATGTGTTGAAAATCCTAAACCCTTGTTGTTGTTGTAGTTGTTGTTGTTAGGTGCCCTCGAGTCAGTTCCGACTCATAGCGACCCTATGCACAACACAACGAAGCACTGCCCGGTCCTGCGCCATCCTTACAACCGTTGTTCTGCTTGAGCTCATTGTTGCAGCCACTGTGTCAATCCACCTAATTGAGGGCTTTCCTCTTTTCTGCTGACCCTGTAGTCTGCCAAGCATGATGTCCTTCTCCAGGGACTGAGCCCTCCTGACAACATGTCCAAAGTTTGTAAGACGCAGTCTCGCCATCCTTGCCTCTAAGGAGCATTCTGGCGCACTTCTTCCAAGACAGATTTGTTCGTTCTTTTGGCAGTCCATGGTATATTCAATATTCAAAATATTCACAATTCAAAAGTGTCAACTCTTCTTTGGTCTTCTGTATTCATTGTCCAGCTTTCACACGCATATAATGTGATTGAAAATACCATGGCTTGTGTCAGGCGCACCTTAGTTTTCAGGGTGACATCTTTGTTCTTCAGCACTTTGAAGAGGTCCTTTGCAGTAGCTTTGCCCATTGCAATGTGTCTTTTGATTTCTTGACTGCTGCTTCCATGGCTGTTGATTGTGGAAAATGAAATCCTTGACAACTTCAATCTTTTCTCCGTTTATCCTGATGTTGCTCATTGGTCCAGTTGTGAGGATTTTTGTTTTCTTTATGTTGAGGTGTAATCCATACTGAAGGCTGTGGTCTTTGATCTTCATCAGTAAGTGCTTCAAGTCCTCTTCACTTTCAGCATGAAGGGTTGTGTCATCTGCATAACACAGGTTGTTAATGAGTCTTCCTCCAATCCTGATGCCCTCATCTTCTTCATATAGTCCAGCTTCTCATATTATTTGTTCAGCATACAGATTAAATAGGTATGGTGAAATAATACAACCCTGATGCACACCTTTCCTGACTTTAAACCAATCAGTATCCCCTTGTTCTGTCCGAACAACTGTCTCTTGGTCTATGTAAAGGTTCCTCATGAGCATAATTAAGTGTTCTGGAATTCCCAGTCTTCGCAGTGTTATCCATAGTTTGTTATGATCCACACAGTCGAATGCCTTTGCGTAGCCAATAAAACACAGGTAAACACCCTTCTGGTATTCTCTGCTTTCAGCCAGGATCCATCTGACATCAGCAATGATATCCCTGGTTCCACATCCTCTTCTGAAACCGGCCTGAATTTCTGTCAGTTCCCTGTTGATATACTGCTGCAGCCGTTTTTGAATGATCTTCAGCAAAATTTTGCTTGCATGTGATATTAATGATATTGTTCTATAACTTCCACATTCGGTTGGATCACCTTTCTTGGGAATAGTCATAAATATGGATCTCTTCCAGTCAGTTGGCCAGGAGGCTGTCTTCCATATTTCTTGGCATAGACGAGTGAGCTCCTCCAGCGCTGCATCCGTTTGTTGAAACATTTCAATTGATATTCCATCAATTCCTGGAGCCTTGTTTTTCTCCAATGCCTTCAGAGCAGCTTGGACTTCTTCCTTCAGTACCATTGGTTCCTGATCATATGCCACCTCTTGAAATGGTTGAATATCAACTAATTCTTTTTGGTATAATGACTCTGTGTATTCTGTCCACCTTCTTTTGATGCTTCCTGTGTCGTTTAATATATTCCCCATGGAATCCTTCACTATTGCAACTCAGGGCTTGAATTTTTTCTTCAGTTCTTTCAGCTTGAGAAATGCCAAGCATGTTCTTCCCTTTGGTTTTCCATCTCCAACTCTTTCCATATGTCATTATAATACTTTACTTTGTCTTCTCGAGAGGCCCTTTGAAATATTCTGTTCAGTTCCTTTACTTCATCAGTTTGTCGTACTGTGGGGGCTTGTGTGTTGCTGTAATACTGGAAGCTATGCCACCTGTATTCTGATACCAGCAGGGTCACCTATGCAGGACGGGTTTCAGCTGAGCTTACAGACTAAGACAGACTAGGAAGAAGGACCTGGCAGTCTACTTCTGAAAAGCACTAGTCGGTGAAATCCTTATGAATAGCAGTGGAACATTGTCTGATATAGTGCTGGAAGATGAGCCCCCCAGGTTGGAAGACACTCAAAAGATGACTGGGGAAGAGTTGCCTCCTCAACTTAAGGTCGACCTTAATGACATGGATAGAGTAAAGCTTTCAGGACCTTCATTTACTGATGTGGCATGACTCAAAATGAGAAGAAACAACAGGAAACATCCATTAATAATCGGAACCTGGAATGTACGAAGTATGAATCTAGGAAAATTGGAAATTGTCAAAAATGAAATGGAATGCATAAACATCAATATCCTAGGCATTAGTGAGCTGAAATGGACAATCATATAGTCCACTATGCTGGGAATGACACCTCGAAGAGGAATGGCATTGCTTTCATCGTCAAAAAGAATGTTTCAAGATCTATCCTGAAGTACAACACTATGAGTGATAGGATAATATCCATACGCCTACAAGGAAGAGCAGTTAATACAACTATTATTCAAAATTACGCACCAACCACTAGGGCCAAAGATGAAGAAATAGAAGATTTTTATCCGCTGCTGCAGTCCGAGGAAACCCTGGTGGCGTAGTGGTTAAGTGCTACTGCTGCTAACCAAGAGATCAGCAGTTCAAATCCACCAGGCGCTCCTTGGAAACTCTATGGGGCAGTTCTACTCTGTCCTAGAGTGTCGCTATGAGTCAGAATCGACTCGACGGGAGTGGGTTTGGTTTTGGTTTGCTGCAGTCTGAAACTGATCGAACATGCAATCAAGATGCATTGATAATTATTGGTGATTGGAATGTGAAAGTTGGAAACAAAGAAGAAGGATCGGAAAAGATGGCCTTGGTGATAGAAACCATGCCGGAGACCGAATGATAGAATTTTGCAAGACCAACGACTTCTTCGTTGCAAATACCTTCTTTCACCAACATAAACAGCGACTATACGCATGGACCTCGCCAGATGGAACACACGGAAATCAAATTGACTACATCTGTGGAAAGAGACGATGGAAAATCTCAATATCATCAGTCAGAACAAGGCCATCAACTGCTCATATGCAAGTTCAAGCTGACACTGAAGAAAATCAGATCAAGTCCACAAGAGCCAAGATATGACCTTGAGTATATCCCACCAGTATTTAGAGACCATCTGAAGAATAGATTTGACTCATTGAACACTAGTGACCAAAGACCAGACGACTTGTGGAATGACATCAAGGACATCATCCATGAAGAAATCAAGAGGTCACTTAAAAGATCAGAAAGAAAGAAAAGACCAAGATGGATGTCAGAGGAGACTCTGAAACTTGCTCTTGCGCGTCGAGCAGCTAAACCCTTATACCTGTGAATGTAATACTATCTGGGAATAGGACTTTCTTTGTTATGTTAATGAGTTCATGTCAGTATAGGATGTGTTTTAAACCAATCAGGAGTCCTGTTTGTGCAGTGGTTCAAAGTGCTTAGTTGCTAACCAAAAGGTCATGAGTTCCAACTCACCAGCCACTTCTCAGGAGAAAGATGTGGCAGTTTGCTTCCATAAAGATTTACAGCCCTGGAAACCCTATGGGGGCAGTTCTACTTTGTCTTACAGGGTCACTATGAGTCATAATCTACTTGATGGCAATGGGTTTTTAAACCAATCACATTTGAAAGATAAAAACAGCAGATCAGATGAAAAGAAGGAAGCATAAATGGAGGGGAAGATACACTCCATATGAAGATCTCCAAGGAACTGAGGAACAGAAACTGAAAATAGGCAAGGATTTTCCCCCAAAGCTGACAGAGAGAAAGCCATCCCCTACAATCTGCACCCTGAATTTGGACTTCTAGTCTTCTTAACTGTGAGAAAATAAAATTCTGTTTGCTCAAACCACTCACCTGTGATATTTCTGTTATAGCAGCACCAAGAAACTAGGCCATGAAGTGTATGAACTGATTTAACATTCTCCTAATAAAGGACTTTTTGGGTCCTGTTGCATACTCAGTGCTATTCTGCCCATTGAGCCTGCAAAGCTAGTGTCCCTGGCTCCTGAATGACCAGTGCCCCACTCTGCCTGGAACATTAGGAGAGAGGTAGACGAGGTTAGAAAGCTGTAAATATTATCCTGAAATCAATGAGGAGTCATTTATGGTTTGTTTTTTAAGCGGTGAATTAAATCTTTGTTTTTTTATAAAAGTAACTGGGAATAGCATGAAGGGAAGACTAAAGGAGGATGAGAACACAGAGAGAAGAAGCCATTCATGAAAGCAGGAATGTGAGGATGGGACTGGAACAAAAGCAGTGGCAGTGCAGGATGTAAGAATATATAGCTCAGAATATTTAAGAGTTGATATTTTATTGTAAATAGAAAAATCATAGGATGTAAGGTAGAGTTTAAGAGACAATTTTGGATGCTGGGAAAACTTAGCAATTTAAGAGGAAGAAAGCAGCAGAAATGAAGAAATTTAAAGTAAGAGAAGGGATAAATGATAAAGTTCTTAGTGGATGGGATGCAGACAAATGATTAAGAATTAGGAGAACTAACATTTAGGGTTCCAGGTCATTCAAAGCAAAACTGTATGGTTGTTAATAGCAAGGCTGAGCATATGTCCTGGTTTGCCCAGGACATTTCCCTTTACCTCTGTTATCATTCTACTCTCAAAAGTGCCTTGGTTTGGACAAAAAATTAATAGCTGTTTCTGGGAAGCTTAATTACCTGGATTTAAATTCAGACCGGACCATCATTTGTGGCCTTGGTCAAATTACTTAACCTTTCTGTGCATCCAAATTCTTTGTCTAATAATTTAGCATAATAAGATTCACAAGGTATTGTGAGGATTAAATTAATTCATAAAGGAAAGTCTGTTAGAAGACAATTTTAAGAGCCAAATTCATGTTAATATTATCAATATCATCATTACCATTGTTCATAAAGATGAGGGGAGTGTCAGGCTAAAACTCTGAATGCTCTGTGATTCTGTGATATCTGTTTAGCATTTTTAACTGGTGACTGTTCTTTCCTTCTCTCTGTCTATACGTCGTAATTCTGTGAGCTCATTAATTCTAATAACTTCAACTGCTTCCTATGTTCCAGTGTTCTCAAACACCACATCTCCTATCTTCTCCTGTAACTAAGTGCCTGGAAAAAAACTTATTTAGATGCATTCATTTTCATCACAAGTCAAAAAAATAAGAAATTAGTTGCTCAATGTAGAAATAAAGATATCTAAAACCTCAGTTTTTGTTGCTCTACTAACTTCCTTTTGAGATTTGTACATGTTGTTTAATGATTTATTCAGTTTCTTCAAATATACATACATATGTGTATACGTGTGTGTGTGTGTTTACCTTAGTCATCCAGTGCTCCTATAACAGAAATACCACAAGTGTATGGCCTTAACAAAGAGAAATTTATTTTCTCACAGTTGTATAGGAAGACACAACCTAATCTTGCAGATTGAGTCCTGCCTCATTAACATAACTGCCGCTAACCCCGCCTTATTAACATAGTAGAAGTAGGATTTACAACACATAGGAAAATCACGTCAGATGTCACATGATAAATTGGTGGACAATCACACGATACTGAGAATCATGGACTAACCCTCAAAATTGTGTCCCCCAAAACTGTGTGTCAGCTTGGCTAGATCATGATTCCTAGTATTGAGGGTTCTCCACCATTTTGTGATCTGATGTCATTATCCTTTGCATTGTAAATTCTAACCTCTATGATGTTGATGAGGCAGAATTAGAGGCAGTTATGTTAACGAGGCAGGACTCAAACTATAGGACTAGTTGTGTCTTGAGTCCATCTCTTTTGAGATATAAAAAAGAGGGTCGAGCAGAGAGGAGAGGGACCACCAAGAATAAAGCTCCAGGAGCAGAGCTCATCCTTTGGACCCAGGGTCCCTGTGCTGAAAACTCCTAGGTAATAGGAAGATTGGTGACAAGAACCTTCCCCAAGAGCTGTCAGAGAATGCCTTCCCTGGGAGCTGGTGCCCTGAATGCAGACTTCTAGGCTCTTAGACTGTGAGAGAATAAATTTCTGTTTATTAAAGCCATGCACTTGTAGTATTTACGTTACAGCAACACTAGATAACTAAGGCATACACTAAGTCTAAAAATTTAAAATTTTGAAAGTCTAACTTAAAAAAAAAATCTTGTTTACCTTTTCTAACCTGCCCTTCAATACCAGTTTCCTGATTTTTATCTATCGTAACTTTCTTAACTTCATCCACTCGGTTACCTTGGAGTTATCCTTGATTCCTTCCTCTCCTTCACCCTTTTTATCTAATCTATAACTAAGAGCTTTTACTTCCTTCAAAATATCTATTGACCTCATTTTTTTCCATGACCACCACTCTCATATGAGTCTTCGTTACTTCATCTCTGGTTTATTGCCACTTTTTTTTTTTTGCTTGCTAATTGATTCCTCTGTTTCTAGTCTGTTACCCTTCAAATTTATTTTACATAACACCCCTGCTAGTCACTGTGTTAGGCACTTTTAAAATGTGATTTTATTTACAGGTATAATCCTAAGAAACTTAATGATTCTACTTTCTATTTGAGGATGAATTAAAGGTCTGATAACAGTGCATAATTCCACAGCTAGTGCAGATGAGACGGAAGGTCAGGTATGACTATCTAGCTCCAGGCATTTTGTTCATTCCATTCTATGGTGCAGCTCATCACCCCAAACTCTGCTATTTTGACTGCACATTTTTCATTCTTGTAACCTCACTAAAAAGAGGGTCCATGCCTACATGCCATGTTGGGTAACTGCAAACTAAGGATGTGGGTCTGGTAGCAGGGACCAGGGGAGGTAGAGTAAGTGGGGTTACACAAGCATTGGGAATATGCCCAAAGTCAGCGTTAGCTCCAACAGCAAGTCATACATTTGCTGAGGAAAAAGCAGGCCAGAGGGGGAAGAGCACAATGCTTCTAAAGGCCCATTCAGAGCTTCTCTGTCTATGGAAATTAAGGCTATAGGGGCGAGGAAGGAGAGAAATTACAGAAAATACATGAGATTCTTAGAATGAGAAGGACCTGCCTAATGTGCAAAGGCAAAAGATTGGTTTGCTCAGGAAGCATTTCTATCCTTCTTTCTGGAAAGTGGCCATTTTCCAGATATAGTTAGCCTAGTGTCCAAAGATAGAGGTCAGTGGGATCATATGGTTGGGATCAGGAATGTGAGAAAAGAAAATGCAATGATTATAATAGCAACAGTGGTGATTATTGGGAATTAACATGATCTTAGACATTCTCATATTCAACTTTGCATTTTACAGTTTGAAATTCAGAATGAAATGACTTACTTGGCCTAGGTCTCTGGCTGCCAAACCCATGCTTCCACCAAAACAGCAAGCACCTGAGAGAAGTGTCATGTCAAGTCTCCTGAGTCTAGAGGCTTGACTGCCATTTTGGCGTAAGTTATGGGAATAAGACTGTGTTTCTGCCTTAACACTGTCTCTGCCACAGTTACTAGCACAGTTAGTAACATGGGCTACTTGGCCTAAAGCTTTATTGTCCAATATGGTTGCCACTAGCCATGCGTGGATATTTCAATTAAATTCATTTATAATTTAATTCCTCAGTCACACCATTTATGTTTCAAGTGCTCACTCAACATCCACATGTGTCTAGAGGCTACTACATTGGGCATTACTGATAGAGAACATTTCCACCATCACAGAAACTTCAGTTAGACAGTGCTGGTCTAAAATATTTATCAGTGATGTACAATAGCTCACAGTCTAATAATAGTAACATAATGCACGCATGCATTTTATTTACTGTTCATTCAGTATGCAGATGTGAAACTCACCACTGGGTTTCCTAAGGTTGTTACCAGGTTGCAAAGGATTGAAAGACATTTAATATTTCAAATAACAGAATCAAGTCAATGTTTTCTTTGCTTCTTCTGTATATAATTGCATAAGTGGATTCTTTACATCTGGTTAGACATTTTAAGATTTTTTTTTTCCTGTTAAATTTTGCTTTCTGTACTTTTATTTTCAACTTAAATTCCTATTTTTTAAACATCGGAATTGTACCTAGGTGGTGCAAATGGTTAAGTGCTCAATTACTAGCCAAAAGGTTGGGGGTTAGAACCCAGCCCGTGGTGCCTCGGAGTACAAGCCTGGTGATCTGCTTCTGAAAGTTCACAGCCTTGAAAACCCTGTGGAGCACACATGGGCTTGCCCCAACGTGAGTCAGAATTGACATGATGGCAACTAACAACAACAACAAAAGTCTGATGAGTGAAGCTCTTGCAAAGGTAATGTTATGTTTGCTGTTGTTGTTAGGTGCCATCGAGTTGGTTCCAACTCATAGCAACCCTCTGTACAACTGAACAAAACACCGCTTGGCCCTGCACCACCCTTGAAATCATTACTATGTTTGAGCCCATTGTTGTAGCCACTGTGTCAATCCATCTCAGTAAGGATCTTCCTCTTTTTCACTGACGCTCTACTTTACCAAGCATCTTGTTCTTCCCCAGGAACTGGCTGTACTTCTTCCAAGAGAGATTTGTTTGTTCTTTTGGCAGCCTATGGTGTATTCAATATTCCTTGCCAACATCATAATTCAAAGGCATCAATTCTTCTTCAGTCTTTCTTATTCATTGTCTAGCTTTCACATGCATATGAGGCAATTGAAACCACCATGGTGGGTCAGACACACCTACACCATAATTTATTAGTTAGTGAGTTTCTAACTTCCCTTTTTTTCTTTATAATACTCTTTTTTGTACAATTAAAAAAAATATTTTATCCTTTCATGTTGAAGGAGATTTATGGACAGTAGAGCACTTTTCAGTGACCTTCAGCAAAATGTTTTGTTTAGATTATATCAATATAAAAATTAAATTTGTAATTAGTATAGAATTTACCTATATATATAGCATTAAATATGATGCTATATAAATCTTTTTAAGGCCATTTTTGTCACTGACCACCTGGGGGGTTTAAAATCCTTAATGCTTATGTGAATGCCATACTGGACTCCACCTAGGACTAGCCACAATGAGATCAGCTAACCTCTGCACTGACCAGTGTAAGAATACTTACCAGAAATTCTCAAGGACTTTGTCTAATCCCATTTCAAAAGATTTAAGAAGCATGAATCCTTATATCTTCTTTGAGAAACTTATTCACCTATTAAATACCTCACCAGGATGAAAAATTACAAAGATGAAGTACTTTGGGCCGTTCTAGATGAAGACTTAGATGCTTCTACGCTTTTCTTTATAAATTTACTCTTAATCTTAGAATTTATCAGGAATCAAGAATATAGATGCAAGTCAGGGCATTACTCAAACCCAGCTGAGTTTGTGTTGGAATTTCAGGATAAAATTAAGATGTGTGACCATTTGGAAAATGAAAACAAACAATGATGCCTTGGATTCATATGTTTTTGTTTTCCTTTCTGGAGTAGATGAGAACTTTTGTTTTAAATTTTTATTTTTAACATATGGAGGCAGTTTTCATTTGGAGTTTCTCTGTGGTGCTCTGTTGTCTATAAATTCTCCTTCCACATGGAAGGATAAATTTTTTTTTTAATTGTACAAAAAAGATATTATAAGAAGAAAGAAAAGGTTAGAAACTATTAAATTATGGTGTAGGTGTGCTTATCTAGGTGAAAAAATGTTCACAGAGATAAATGAAAGTGGGGTATCCTTCAGGCCACATGGATTTATGCTGTTTTCATTTGGCAATGTCTTTGATGTCATGCTAGAGGTCCATTTGTTCAAATGCATGATTTCAAACTCCATCCCCATCAGGGCATGTTTTTCAAATGCCTAAGGGGAAAAATGTGCTATAATAAAGCCCAGGTGTCTATTGGTATGATTTTGAATTATTTAGTTCAGCAACTATGCATGTCATACACTGATTAAATGATACCTATTTTTATCCAAATGTAGCAGCAAGTTAAGAATTTCTTCATAAAGTGCTAAAATGAATATTCCAAGAAAGGACTTCAATGGAATCTACAAGAAAGAAACACTCTATTCTTTAAACTTGTATTTATTTTTAACTCATAAATATACCTATTATTTAAATCACAGAGTAGGGTACTATTTAATACTAAGTCTTTCTTCATAATTAGATTTCTTCATATTATAAATTTTTGGCTTAAACACCTTCACCATTCCCTTCCAAAACGACTTTTGTACAATGCTTGAAAAAATAACCAACATTCAAAAGAGAGTTCAATAAAATAAACAATGATGGAATAAACACAACAGAATCATCTACACTTTTCCAAGCACTATTTATTTTACTTTGAACTAATATCTAACATGAAGCTCTGGTGTTGCACTGGTCAAGAGCTATGACCGCTAACCAAAATTTAGCAGCTGTAGCTCTTAACCGCTATGCCACCAGGGCTCCATGTTATATATTAGTTCAAAGTAAAATAAACAGAATTTGGAAAAGTATCTACGCTCTTTTTTCTTGTTGAAGTGATAATGAAATTCCTTAAATGTGGGCTAGTATACTTCACCTTGGACTATTTGAAATGACAGTATCTGGCAACATCTGGGAAATATTTTATATATCCAAAGTGGATCATCCTGTGTACTTCAGCAATATGGCAATGGATTGCCGTATTTATTTGTACTCCTTTCTGACCTTGTACTTTCTGCTTTGTTTTAGGATTGTATTTCTTTTGTTATATACTGTAAACTGAAGACTAAAATGTTACCGCGTATCATCACGTCTCCCATCTAGAGGTTAGAGGGCAGGTTTATCCCTTCCAAGCAACTCTCTCCCTCACTTTGGGATTCCTTTTAGCCATGGTGCTTTTTTGCTTCAGTTTACCGAGTTTTCGTATTATCTCCAAAGAGAGATTGTGTAAACCTTGCACCATTTTGTTACTTTTAAAAATATAAATTCAACTTAATCATTTTGTAGTTCTGACAGGAAACTAACACTACAAAGACCATCATGTTGCGTGAATAACTTCTATTTCAATTAAATTTAAATACCATCGTAAGTTCTACTTGCATCCATGCTCATTGTAAGCTCACATATTGGTCAACATAAAGTAAGCCAAGTGTTCTTGTAATTTCTGCATAGTTTCTGTTTTATCCCTTTGTTTCTCACACTGATTACTTAAGATTTTTGACTTTATTATTTAGTTCTCATTCCCCATGTCTATCCATTCAACTGCGTTATTGACCTGAGTTAATGAGACCTTTCTATATCCCTTTTCCCGTATATGAAATGGTAGTCTATGTCAGTGGTTCTTAAACTTAGATACTTATCATAATCACCTATAGAGTTGTATTTATTTATATGTTTATATATGTTTAAAATATACATGCCAGTTCACCTGGAGATTTTCATTCTGTTTGTTGGCATTGGGTTTGGACATCCATATGTTCCAAAAGTTCTGTAGATTATTTTTAACTCCTGCTCTATGTAAAACTGGTCCCTTCTGTGGGAACCCACAATTCATTGTCCATTTCTGTATTCATTGTGGCAATCTCTTTTCAAGCCACTGGAAATGTCAAGGCTAGCCTTTCTCCTTAGCCACATCTTGAACATATGTCAATATTTCTTTAACCCATATTGTAATAAGTTTGATAAGTCAGTCCTTATTCATTTTTTGTGTTCATTGATTCTAGAAGTTTCTCTTGCTCTAAATGCCTTGATTAGGCTACTAATTAAATAAATATTAATATGGTTTCATGAATTTTATGAAATCCTAATGCCACATTTGTAGGAAAACTTATTCCCACAAAGAGTTGCTATTTTAATTAAAAATAAGAAGTGTTAAATTTCTGGCTTACAAAATGATTTTTACTTTGATCAGGAATTTGAAACCAAGTGTTTATGATTTATCAGTAATTTGGAAGAGGGGCTGGGAACAAAACCAAACAAAAAACCTAGAGCAGAATTATTAATGGATCTTTCCAAGTTTAATATTAATTAAAAAGTAAAATTTAAAAAATTCTGTAATTTCCTAAAATTTAATTTTTGTGTAAATTTCTAAGATCCTATCTATTACCAAAGTGAGATTAGCAGGAACACAAGAGTCCTAGAGTGCCAGGAAAAGATCAGGAAAGTAATAAAGAACAAGGGCAAAAAGTTCATGCGTATGTTTCTCATTCTCTCTTTTCCACTTATACCTTCTCTTTTGTGCATGGAAGAGACTGGGTGGGAGATACAAGGCTGACCCAGTGAGGCTGGGATGATACAGACTCAACCAGCCCACCACTTGAAATCCAACAAGAACTTTTGTCAATTGAAGGCTATCGTGAAGCCTCCCTTAACGGGCTATTGACCCCTTGCTATATGTTTGCTAGAGTACACAGCAACCAGGGTCATGGGCAAAACTCCAGAGAAGGCCGTGTTGATATTTTTCACTTCCCACCTTATTGCCTAAGGTAATCTTTCCATTAAGTGATAGAGCCAGGTTGTAAACCCAGAGAGGCTGCCTGCAGAGCCTATACTGGAGTCAACCAAAGCACAGTTCATTGTTTCCATTCCCTCCCCCCATTTGGCTATTACATAGAATGTATCAAAAAAAACATTATAGTATATCAAAATTTTAGATCTATTTGTAGTTTTTCCTAAGCTTCTTACAAAAACATTGTGGCAAAAAATCAATGACATCATCGTATATTGGGAAATTATAAAATCATTTATGTCCAGATTTGAAGAGACTTCTTAGGTAATTTAGTTGAGTTGTAGCAATCGTGACTATCAGGCAGTCATATGAGAAGTCACCTACACTCTGGAGTTCCTTCAGAGCTTGATCAGGACCTCATTATGGTAATATGTATTTCTATGTTGTGCCATGTTTATTTGTGTATACACTTTATTTCCCCTGTTCAACTCATGGTTCCTTTTTTTTGTTGTTGTTAATCCTGCTACTAATTGTTTTATATATAGAAAAACCCAGGACTGTTGTGGCTGAATTATTTCAACATTTTAATTTATACCTTATTTTCTCTTAAACAGGAGCAAAATTTATTGGAACTTTCCCCATACCAGATACCTACAATCCAGATGATGATAAAATATATTTCTTCTTCCGTGAATCATCTCAAGAAGGCAGTACCTCTGATAAGACCATCCTTTCTCGAGTTGGAAGAGTTTGTAAGGCAAGATATGTTTACCTTATTTAAGGCAAAAATGTATACATGTGAAACAATTAGCCATGTAATGTCAAAGTAAAAGTTACTGCTGATTATTCACAAATCGGCAGGATAAATAATCCAAAAGTTAAAAAAAAAAAAAAGTTCAAGTTTTTCAAATATTACAGCACATTTTTCCAGGGCCTGAGCTCTTGCCTGGGCATGAGTTAGACTTCTTTGGCAGCTTGCTTCTTTTATTGATGGGCTGTTCCTTTGCAGGTTTTTGTTATTCCCAGTAAGATCATTCCACTGTCCTGATGTGGGAAGCTAAAATGTTTTTATATACCGCTAAATAAACTTACTTTAAAATTGAGAGCAATGTAACATAATCACTGTAGTAGCTTAAATGCTAAAATAATTATATTCAGTATTTTTATCAAAGCATACATCACACATGTAAAAATATGTATCTTTACATGGATAAAATAAGTAGAAAATATGTTTATATTATTACTATAATAAATATTTTCTAGACTATTAATCTGGATTAGGTTCTGAGAAAAAAACCGGATAGTGAGAAATAAATATATAAACCAAAATGCAAAACATTTATTTGGAACAACATTGCAATTATTTTAATAGTAATAGTTTACATATATGTACATATATATGTATGTATGTATATATTACAGGAAAGCAGAGAGACTGTATTAGACACATTTTTCTACTTAATGCTATTAAAGTTCTAATTTTGAGTGAATACAAACTTTATAGAGAAATCATGCTACCAGCATTATACTTTTGATTCCAGTGTATTATTCTGAATTTTCTTAGTTGGATTTATTTTCACTGAAATAACTTTTCTCAAATAGATAGTGTAAACTTAGTTAATAAGAGAAAGAGCTGTTAAGTTAATAAATACTCTCAGTGGGAAGCTTTCTCTGGTCTTGTACAAACTGTTCATATTCTTCCATCTAAGCCTATTTCTTTTTTGTCTCTATTTGTGCCTTCAGGCTTCTGAACACTTTCGAGGCAGAAATACAAACCATTATTGCACTTAAGAGTGCTAATGAAAACATGGCTTTTGAATGAGGCCAACTTCTGAGCCCAGATCATTCTTTACCTACTACCCTGGCCAATAATGCTGTCTCCCACTGATCCCTTCACCCCCAGGGGACAAGTCCTCTAAAAGCATCCTCACTCTTTCAGAGTCTAAGAATTCACAGTAATTTCTCTTGAAGCCTCTTGCCTGGAGATGAATGGCTGTTGCTTGGGGTTGTTGTAGTGTGTTAGTGTACTGAAGCATGCCTTATAACAACAGTAGCATGACCCTGAAAAGCTGTGCTCTGGATTGACAAACTTTGTCTAAATGAGCTACATTAAATATGCCCTAAGAGATTTACAATCAATTAAATGTATTTCAAGAGTCACTTTCAGATAAACACGTATAACAAATGTTTGTTTTGTGAGCTAGTTCAATACTTAACTTCTTGATAGTTCTAATCCATTTTATGCAATTGACATAGCAATGAAATGTTTTTAGCCTAGTATAAATATACTGAAAGTTATCTTAGAGGGGAAGAAATGAAGAAAACTTTAGTTTCCCCATTTATAAATTTTTATTTTAAAGGTATAATCCAAAACACCCAGTACCGTCATAGACTCTATATAAGCATCTCACAATGCATATTATATAAAGTTGTGAACAAACTCCTATTCAACTGAAAAAGTAGAAAGAGTTGCAGTAAATGAGTCTTCCCACCACAAAAAGCTCTGAGGCCACACAGCAAGATTTTGTCATGCTATTGTCCTTGGATAAAAAACTAACACATTGCAAGATCAAATAAGGACATGTGATGGATGAATGTACTTAAAAAAAAAAAAAAAGTAAAATAGAGGGTCTTCTCTTGTTAGTGCTTGTTAGTGTATCTCTCTTCTCAATCACCGTCTTAAGTAAGCACCATCTTCAGAATTTCCCACTATTAATATGATCCATTGTTCACATGTTTACAATATTTGGTTTTAAATGCTTTATTTGCAATTTCTTAATTGCAACACAACATATTCATATTCTTAACTTTTACTTAATGATTTAGGATTAGATCACGGCAAGCACGTGAGATTCACTGACAACACTAAAAATGCCTGGAAATTTTAAAAAAGGTGGTATGTCCTACAAAACAATAACAAGTTTGACTAAAAGTCAGTGATAGCATCATTGTTTCTCTTATATTTTAGGTTTTCACATGAAAAAGTTTCTTCTGACATTATATTGAATTTATTATCCTTTGATGTTTCTTGTTTGATCCCCATAATCAAAAAACAAACACAGTGCCGTCAAGTCGATTCTGACTCATAGCAACCCTATAGGACAGAGTAGAACTGCCCCATTGAGTTTCCAAGGAGTACCTGGTGGATTCGAATTGCTGACGTTTTGGTTAGTAGCCATAGCTCTTAACCACTGTGCCACCAGGGTTTCCTTGATCCCCATGGGGTCATTATAATATTGCTTTTCTATTTTCAGCAGATAATAACAAAGTGCATGTCTATGCTATGAAGCAAAATTGTATTTGATAGATATAAGCAATCAAAAATAAGCCATGACCTACGAAGGCAGAGATTTTGTTAAAGAGAGAATTAAGAATAAACTGTGAACACTTTTTGAGCTTACAAAGCTTTTTAGTAACATGAGAGTCTTTGATACTTTTTGTTCTACCAGGATATGCCCACAGTACCTATTTGAAAATGCTTGAACTTCATTGTGTTTTTATTACTGTGGTTAATTTGTTTCATTTTTTTCTCTGATAACCTTTGTCACACATGAAAAACTTTCTCATTTACAAGAGTTTTTTTTACCCTTCAGCTATTAAACCAAGATAAATATTGTTTTATTGACCACCAAATATATTACTGAATGGGATGTAGTGATTGATGGGTAGGAGATTTTGAAAACAGGCAAAATTACACAAAAAAATGGCTAAAGGATAGTTTTTTAAAAAGGGTGGATCTTTACAGTTTTTTTAACCCATTCATTCATTATTTTATCATTTCACTATTTCAAAAACAACAACATAACATAAGATGATTTATGTATGAAAGGCACTGCACTCGACACTGGGAGGTAAGTAAGACACTCTACATGCACAGCAGTAAGAGTTAACAGACATGTAAACAGATAATCACAATATAATGCGATGGAGCTGGGAGCCAAGAATGCTGAGCACTAGATGAAGATTGAAAATGATTTACAAAGGAAGTGATGCTTGAACTCAGTACTACAGGAGTTGTTGTGTGCCCTTGAGTCGATTCCAACTCATAGTGACCGTATATGACAGAGTAGAACTGCCCCATAGGGTTTCCTATGTTGTAAATATTACAAGAACAGATCACCAGCTCTTTTCTCCCATGGAACCACTGACGGGCTCCAATTGCCAACCTTTCAGTTAGCAACCAAGCACTTAACCATTGCACCACCAGCTCCTTACAGGAGGCTTAGGACTATGATAAGTAAAGGGGGAGGACAGGCATTTCAAGCAGCATTGTTCACATTTTGTTTACAGAACAGTGAAATCTTTTTGTAACTGGAATGCAAGGACTGTATGGGGATGAATATCACCTGAGATTGGAGTAGTGAGATAGTAAGAAGTCTTGTGTTTCATGTTCAGGAGTTTGAACTCTATCCTGGAGACACTGAGGAATTTTAAAACATTTTAGGCAGAGAAGTGACTTGATATATTTAGCAACAATTTTAAGAATGTACCTGGATGGAGAAATATTTGTGATTGGGAGACTTGTTAGGTGGTTCCTTGAAGACAATAATGATGAAGAGATAAGGGTGAGTTAAACAGATATTTCTGAAATAGAATCTAAGTGTCGATTTCTAAAAAATCCTTAACTTATAACCACTGTTTTATTAATTGATTAGTTTAGACCAGTGCTGTCTAATAGAACTTTCTTCGATGATGGCAATGTTCTATATCGACTCTATCCAATTTCATGTTCATGTGGCTAATGAACAATTGAAATATGCCTGATGTGACTGAGGAATTTTAAATTTTATTTAATTTTAATTAATTTAAATAGCCTCATGCGGCTAATGACTTTCAGATAGGTATAGATTATAACAGCACTCCTTTATTTAACACATTCGTTGCTAACCTACCCTGAGCATAACACTGTGTTAAACAACAGTTTTGAAGAGGTCAAAAAAAAAAAAAAAAGACATAATAGCTGTACTCACTGAGTTTACAATCTAGTAGGTGAGAGAGAAATTAAATAAGTAAATATAAAAATTAGCATATAACTATAAAATGTGATAAGTACTGTAATGGAAAAATCACAAGGGACAATAAGAAAAAATGGGTGGGCTTTAGATTGGTTAGGGAAGGCCTGTATGAGAACGGTTAGATCTGGGAAATGATTGGGAAATCGTAGCACAAGGGTGACAAGAGCGGAGAAGAATATTCCAGGCAGAAGAAAAGCATGTTTGAAGTCTTAGAAGTAGGAGAAAACATTTGAGGAATTAAAATAGGGACATTGTGCCTGGGGTTTAATGACAGAGGGAATATTAGCACAATAATGATTGTTTTCTCTTTAAAGCATACGTTACATTTCAACAGTCCTCAGAAATCTTTATCTTCCCTGTTTGTAGGTAGAACTGACTGATACTGCAAATATTGATTCTATTATACATGTGGAAGGCTTCAACAAGTTCCTGTCCTATTTGCAATAGATTGACATACAAATACTATAAATAAATGGCCATACTATAGTGAGTTTAGTTCCAAAAATACACACATATGCGTACATATACTCACATACACACCTTTGGTGCCAGGTCAACTAAGTGTGCTTAGTAGTGTAAGAGGTTTTAATAGTGAAAATGGTAGTGTGTGTGTATTGGGGGGTTAGTGAACAGTTCAGCTAGCAAAAGTTACCAGGAAAATGACATTTTATTAATCTTAAAGTTTAAGCTGCTGTTGTTATTTTGCCCTCAATGTTAGAAAAGTTTTCCTCTGAGAGTGGATCTTATTTCTGGAAATAGTTAAAACAATTTGGAGCCATAGCTGGTGACAATAGTGTTAACAATTTAGAAGACAATGCAAATTTTTGACAAGAGGTGCAGATGGGAAGAGAGGCTATAAAGTAAAGAAATTGACTCAGAAGACAATTTCAAAGGGTTGTATTGGTCAATTACAGCCTGCGGAGAACACCAACCTATATCCAAACAGTCTCTTTCAAACTCAACATATTGAGTGTTGTACCTGGTAGAACATATTTCCTAATGAATTAGTTTTCAGTACTGTTATTACTTTTGCTCAAATAGTTTTCTCAATTTTCTTATATTTAAAATAAGATGCTTAGCCTAGAATAACGTTTAAAGTCTTTGCCAAGCTCTATAATTCCGTAACAGTCAGTATTTTAAAGCACTAAATGATGTGGCTTACACCTTGAACTGCTCTAAAACCAGTAAAAAACCAAACCCATTGACACATCACAACCCTATAGGACAGAGTAGAACTGCCCCATTGAATTTTCAAGGAGCAGCTGGTGGATTTGAACCGCTGGGCTTTTGGTTAGCAGCTGAGCTCTTAACCACTGTGCCACCAGAACTGGCAAATTACAAAGATCATTGTGGTGAGGTATTAAATGTTGACTGAACAAAGAGGTGAAACAGCATGAAATAAACTGCCTGAATAGATTTGTATCTACTCACTTGACAGGTTAGAACTTTCAGAAACCATTATTTATGGCTGTGGGATGTTTATTACCGTGTGTGTGTACGTTTCCCTTTAGACCCACCCTGTAAATTAATGTGTGGAAATACCAGTCATTTCAGTGAAGCTTGCTTGCAACTTTCCACTTCAAGGCTGTTTTGCATTATTTTGGGGTTCTATTCATTTTTTAAAGTGTTGTCCATTAGCTTCCTTAAGCTATCCCACTTAGGATCCCAACTGTAAGTTATGCCAGTTCTCTTTTTTGTTTTGCAGTATTTCCTTTGTCTGTGCCAAGAATTCAGTTTGGATGGCCCTTTCACATAACTTGCCTGGGGGTCTAATTAATCGCCCTTTGCTTCGATTGCACTTGCATTGTCTGTTTTGATATATGGTCCTATCTGGACAGTTTCTGCCTTTGAAGATTGGTGTTTTTTGTCTGATGACACTTTCTGTATTTATTGATCTCCCGGTAGTTGTGGTTTTTGTGCTTACTTTCTGAATGTCACTTACAACCCAAATGAGAGATTTAGAGCCCGCCAGTTACAGATGTACTTTTGCAGTGCTTCCATCTGTTTTCCTGTCTGAGAAATTCCTAGGCAGGGATTTATGCTGTTGGCTATAACTTTATTTATTTATTTTTAATTTAGTGAACTCTGATCCTACCTGAAGAAGATGACTTGATATGTCCAGTTTTATCTAATTTAATATTCTGAATATCACAAACTGAATTCTTTAACATAGTGTGTTACCCAAGTCTTGAGTTTCTAATAATCTTTACAAGTTTTTGAATTAGTCAGAAAAATGTGTACTCATTTTCTGTGTGCTTTGTATTCTCCAACAGCAAATCACAGTCATCTCTAAACATGAGGTTTTTTTCTCCAAAAGAATTGTTTTTTTGTTTTGAAAATCTGTACAGAATTTGTCCTTAGAAACCACTGTGTTTAATACCTGCCATAAAAGATTTTGTTTTTGTTTCTTCCTCCCCTCCACTTTGTCTTAGATGTTTGAGTTTTTAAAGGTTTGATTTTCCTAATACTAAAGTGTCTCAAGATTATTTGTAGGTGACGTAAAGGACGATACTTTCTTGGCTGTCAAGCTGTCTGGAGTTTATTTTGGATTAGCAAGTATCAGAGAAGGCACTAAAAACCAGAACAGTGAAGAGCAAGTGCTAATAAATCTTACTCTGTTAAAGAGAAAAGATACCTGTGAAGTTCTTTTTTTCATGTAAGAAAATGCTCACCATAACCTCAGTTTTTCAAGGAAATAAGTGATGAGACATTTGTTTCTAGATGCTACCTGAGTTGGCTGCCTGCCATGATATTATGTGAAGACTAAACAACCTGACTCCATCTTTTTATTATTATCATCATTATTATTATCTTTTTTCACTTCTATTTTTTAGTGATCAGAACAAATTTTTTTGTGTCCTAATGAACTAGTTCCATAAAGCAAAGTTATAACAAATTGTAAAAGAAGCTCAAAAGGAAAGTACGTAAAGCATAATCTCATTTGATTCAATCTGTGTAAGTTCACTATCTTATATTAGTTCACTTAATGTGCTAAAATATCCTCATTTCTGCTCTTCCTCTCAGTGTAGTAATTGATTGTAATATATCAGCCATAAGCTTGAAACGAGGCTCTTTAGGTTTTATTCTGGATTTTACTTTCTGTTTCTACCATATTGATCAGTTTCAAGCTTCTAAAAATAGTTCACCCTGATTCTGGAGTCTCCTTGTTGATATTTTTAACTTATACAACCCCATAAGACCCTTTTTATTTAGTTTACAAAGAAAGATTCTCAGTGCAGGTTGAGACAGCACAGAAAGAAGTAAATTGGACAATTCCTGTGAAGTGTCCATTGCTGATGGTATGGTCAGTATTTCCTAGTACGTGTGGGTCTTCAGGAGATTGGATGACATGTCTGAAAACAAATAATGTATCTGAATATGAAAGGCATTAAACTAAAAATACAAAAGTACTAAATTGTCCTAATCTTATTTTTTGAATTTTTAAAAATAATAGAAATCCTGTGTGTTTGCCTTAATATTTTAGTAGTGGAAAAATATTTTTATTGATATACAATATTGTAGTGTTTAGATCATACTTCTAAAGAAGATGGGTAGTATTAATTCAAATGAAAATTTCTGAGATTAAATGCTATTGATGGTTAGAACTAGAGAGGGATGTCATGCAAAAAATGCATAGATTATGGTTTTCAATGTGTTTTAGAAAATTCCACTGTCCTGCCTGCAGAAAGATACTGAAGAGCAAAGAACCAAAACAAGGGAGAATTTATAGCCTCTAATTCCAACATTAAAACATTTAAAAAAAAATTATTTTTTTCAGTTCTTAAGGTATGTCATTCCCCAGACAGAAATTGAAGCCTAGCGTCCTTCAATTTAAACTCACTATTACAGTTACAAATCACTGAATGCACATACATATTATAATATGCGATATGTTCTCAAATGACTTGGACATTTTATTATTTATAAAATATTCAGAGTTTAAGTACACAAGATCAGTAAGTCAATTATTACATTTTCTAATATCCTTCTGTTTCCAATATGTAGGTGAAAATGGCAATATTTCTAAAGTGCTGAGAGATCCTTGAAGAAGATGGTATATACAGATCAAACCATGTTTAACAGATGAACCTGGCATAGTAACCCAAAGGTCAAAAGATACACTCAATAAAAGTTCATGTGTAACAGATTCTAGCTACTCTACATGTCTATGTAAGATTTATAAGGATGTGAGTTTGTTGAGACAGTAGAAAGTAATGGAATTGCCATTAACCTGCCTTGTGGTGAATCTACCCATTAGTAGATACTATGATTAGTAGATCATAAAAAAAAAAAAAAAAATAGTATTTCATAAATTCAACAATCACCCAGCCGGAAGAGTCAGAGGTACTAGATTTTAAAAGTGTTGAAGGATCACAAATAGTATTTTGTTTGTTTTTTTAATTTGTGTTTTTTTTTGTTTTATTTTGTTTTTATTAGTCACATTAACATTAAGAAATATTCTAAACACATAAAAAGCTACAGAGACGAAAACAACAGACACCCCCTGTACTCACCACCCAGATTGAACACATGCGGTCAGGCTTGTTTACATTTAATTTCTTTGTTACTTTCATCTGCATCTTTGTGTAGAGGATGTCAACGCTTTTGGCAACCTGAACACAAAAAGGTTGTGATAAATAGAGTGGAGACACATAGAAGTGGGTGGTGACTAAGAGCTGCTGATTCTGACATCTCAATAATAAATCTATTGTGTTATTGAGACTGCTGTGTTCTTTAGAACCTCACAAAAATAAGCACGGAGGTGACAATTTAGTACAAAAGTGGTTACCACCCTTTCAGTCCTCTTCTGGGCTTAAAGTTCTCCGGGTGGATTGTGTGGATTTGCAAACAAATCCTGGAACTGAAAGCTGGTCAACAAAGTCAGTCAACTGACACTTCCCCACAGCAGAAATACAACTCCATGTGAATTGAACTTTGCCATCCCAGGTCATGCTTCTGGATGTCTGTAAGAGTTACTATCCAGTCGTTAAATGCTTATAATCCATTCCTGAGAGCTATTATCCCTGAAACTATATTTGTTTCCTTACTGACAGCAGGTGGCTTTCATCTTTGACCTGAATTTTTTTTTTTTTTTTAATCTTTTTATTCCTCTAGGGACCAGGGAAGGCTGTTTGATGGGTAGGCAAGAGAATTTAAAGATTCTTTTGTTCAAAGATTGTAATTTTCACTTCGCAGGTTTAAAAAAAATTCAAGCATGTATCTCTTTTCTACCCAACAAAGCTGGAGCTAGTAGAATAGTTAGAATTTTTCATGGTTATCCTTATTATAGGATATGAGCGATAATTGCAAATAGAGAAGGGGACAATGTTTGAGAGTGGAGATTTATTGTCACTTTTACCTAATAGAATTTTCAAATTTTTTGAGTTTTTCACTGTGGTAAATATATAGGTAGCAAAACATTTACCATTTCAGCAATCTTTACATTCTAATAGAATTTTTTTTAAATATGCTCAGTCATATTTTATAATAAAGAAGTGATGTGTACACCTGTTATAAAAGAATGTTGTTGAGTGAATAGTCCGTGTATGTTTACTTATTCAGTAAAAAAAAATAATTTGAGTGCCTATTTCATGCTAGGGGTAAAGAAATAAACCAAAGTCTCTGGCATTATGTTTATGATAGCTGGTATGTCTCTCTATGTATATTCAATCAACACTATTTTTAGTATTCATTATGATCTCTCTCAAAAAATATTTTATAAATACCATAAATATGTGAGAAGAATACAATAAAATGAAAAAAGGTTTGAACTAAGGTTCTGATTAGTACAATTAGGGTTCTGCTGAAGAAAAAATATAAAGGCTAGATATGTAAATTTAAAAATATAGAAGTCAAGGGTCATGAGCAGATGAGATAATCTGCCTGGTCTTTTTCAATTAAGTCACTAATAAATTCATTAATTAAATTCACTTAAAAAATCTCTTTATTTCTGAATAATTCCAGATATACATTATCTCACTGTAATCCTACATGAACACAAAATTCGTTATAACATTAGGAGGAAACAACAATTATTTTTGCCCATTCATACTAACGTCTAGATTTACAATTATGAACTGATCTGTGGGATATTAGCATTAAAAATAGAAGTAATGTCTAGATTAAATATGCCTTCACATCCACAGGCATCTAATTCATCCAATAGCTAGCTGAAATATTATTATTGAGCAACATTAGAAGTACCATATAACAAAATTTTAAGAGTAATTACAGACATGCTTGTTAGTAGATTATATAGAGTTTATTATACATTCGTTTTCTTTAAACTGATTATTTTGCTTCTCTGCTATTTACTAAATGTTCTAGTAATTCTTTACTGTGTATTTAATAACATACACACACCTTGGAAACCCTGGTGGCGTAGCGGTTAAGTGCTACAGCTGCTAACGAAAAGGTCAGCAGTTCAAATCAGCCAGGTGCTCCTTGGAAACTGTGGGGCGGTTCTATTCTGCCCTGTAGGGTCGCTGAGTCGGAATCCACTTAACAGCAGTGAGTTTATACACACCTTGGCCTGGTTTTAAAGCCTTCCTTGATCTTACTTCAACTGACATTTACAACATTATCCTCCACTATTTCAGTTTATCCCAGTCATCATTTAACCCAGATTAGTCCTGGTTTTCCATATATATCTTGGATTTTTCTATCTGTTATCTTTTCCCACTAGTTTTCAGCACCTAGACTATTTCCTAAACCAGTCTATACACGTCTGAGCTCCATCTATTTTTTTAAGACTTAGTATTAAATCTAACTCTTCAGTGACTCCTTTCCTTATTTCTCCAGTAAAAAGAAATTTCAGAGGAGACTCAAATTCCTTGGCTCTCAACCTGCCTTTCTAAAGACTTTTATCACTTTTTCTTGTATTGGTAGTCGTTCATTAACTGTTAAACATGTATTTACTAAGCACTTGCCAAATAGGATGTTAATGACATATTCCAATCGGGTTATGAGTGCAAGGGAGAAGCGGTTACATATTCTGGTAAGAATTCAAAACTATTAGAAAGCCAACTAAAAGCTATTGTACTTTTTATTATAATCAGATTCCAGCAACTCTAAACAGTAAAAACAGTATCAACGATAAAATACTCCTGCCTGCAAAATATTCGGATGATCTAAGTTCTAAACATTGTTGGGTTACCATTGTGTTTCTATTATGTATATTTGTATGTAAGACCCCTTGGTGGTGTAAGTGGTTTGCACCCAACTACTAACTTAAAGGTTAGCAGTTTGAACACACCCAGTGGCATTTTTGAAGAAAGGCCTGGCAATCTGCTTTCATAAAGTTTACAGCCAAGAAAACCCTATCGAGCAGTTCTACTCAGTAACACGTGGGGTTGCCATGGAATTGACTCCATGGCTGTGGTTCGTTTTTGGTTTCTATACATGTATGTGTATTTATATGTATATGTACCTGTACACTTAACCCCCAATACACCTGAACTCAACTACGTACGTTTGTTCCACAAGTAAATCCAAAGTGATTTTGAATCATTTCAAATTTCAAACAGTGAAAACCCACTGTCGTCGAGTCAATTCCGAACTGCCAGCCTCTTGGTTAGCAGCTGTAGCACTTAACCACTACAAAACAGTGAAACGTAGTGCAAACTGTGAGGTGTTATATTTTTGTTTATTAAGTGCAAATTTAGGTTTATTCATGATAGACTGTATTGAATTTGAATAATATCTTTAAGTTTGAAAATTATTCTTCCCCTTAAATTGTAGATTGTTGTAAACATAGGAAAATAATGATCAGCACTTATTTTTAAAGAATTATTACTGAAAATTATTCTGGTGTTTAGGAGGGAAGTGTAAAGAACGATCCACTGTGGGATCACACACAATAGGTCCACCCTTAGTGTGAGGTTCTAAGGATTTAAGGATAGATATAGTCTCTTATAGTCTCTAGTCTCGAGGTGTTTACTTGTTTTCTTAGCAATCCCACACATCTAGGAGTCTTCTTAGAATTTCCATTAATATCTTTAAAAAAAAAAAAAAAAACCAGCCGAGAAATTGGATTTTCACATTACCTATAGTAATTTTTTTTATAGTAATAAAGTAATTTTTTTTATAGTAATAGTAAAAGGGATCTCTCTACATAATATACCACCCTCCCTTGCTCCCCAAGCCCTTTTTCCCCTTTTCTTCAAGGATAGCAAATATTTAGACAGCACTGGATTCTCCTGTTTGGAGTAGTCATCTAGATGCTTTTCTCTGATTTCATTTTCAGAGGTAAAATACAAGCATGGGAAAGACAGTTGCTAAATATTCAGTCTTGAAACATAACTTGAAAGTTAACTTTTTATCAACTTTACAGAACATAGATTCCCTGAGGGATAAAAAAAATTTATCTAATTTATAAAAATACTTAAATTTAAATACATTAATGGAAAAAGTGATTCCAAAAGTGATTTTTGTGAACCAAAATTTAAGTACCTAATATATTTATTTCATGAAATAGTCTCATTTGTATTATTATGAGCACAGCAGAGCTACATATTTTTTCACAAATAACGTGCCAACGTAAATAACATGCCCGCAAACGTAACACACAGCCTAGCTCACTTACAAAAATAGCAAGGGGGATTGCAAAGTTGGCAAAAAATGTATAACACATGTGTTATTTGCATAAAAATGTGGTAGTTGAGTCAAATAAAAAAATCATAAATTTTGTGATCACAGGGACATATTAATTTAAAAAGAAGAAAAGCATCTTCTTCTGTGGCGTTATCGAATAGCATAACCATGTTTATTCTATTTAATTGATTTAAATCTTGTGTTTTTCTAAATGCCTAAAGAATATTTTTAATGAGATATTTTAGATAAAAAAAGGTATGGAAAAATATAGATTAGTGTTTGAAACTTAAGATTGCTTTTTATGTATTTTATTATATATATGATTATGTTGTTTTAATATTTAGTAGGGAACTGAATTTGGGAAGGGCTATTTTTAAATCTATAAGGAGGCATATTTCTAAAGAATGCAAATATTGATCTTAAAGATATGAATAATGTGTCCACGTCAGTGCTAGCATTTATTGAACTCAAGTTGCCTGGCACTGTGCTAAGCAATTTTCATATATTATTCCATTTAATTATCATTATAACCATATTTCAAGGCATTAATTTTTTATAGATGAGAAAATAGAGACTTGGAGAATCAAACAACCTTTGTAGGTCATGGAGCATTAGCAGAGATGGTATTTGAATCCAAGCCCACCTTATTTACTGTTGCCTTTCTCCAACTTCTCATACAGTAGAGCTAAACTGCCGACATTGCACTTATTTAACCATGAGAAAAATGTTTACTGTTGAAGGACAAAAATGCCTTTCTCCTCAAAAAGAAAGTTCGAGGACTAAATATACAGGCTCTGTGTCTTTTTAAACAATAACATTAATAAGACACTACCTGTAACAGCACTGGTTTCAGTTGGTAATACAATCATCTTGGTAAATCTTTATTTTTTTTTTCCTTTTTGTCAGAATGATGTAGGAGGACAACGCAGTCTGATAAATAAATGGACAACTTTTCTTAAGGCCAGGTTGATTTGCTCAATTCCGGGAAGTGATGGGGCAGATACTCATTTTGATGAGCTTCGTAAGTTGCACATTCCTTCTTACTTAACAAAGCCTTGCTAAGTAATTCAACATTTACTTTATTTCAGCCCAAAGCCTTATTATATAGCTCACTACAGGTTGCAGAAATGGTCCTTATTAAGCTTGCACACATCAAAGCATATAAAGATGCTTTCAGCCTGTGCATTTTCTGTTTTCTTTCCCTTTGGAAGGAGCCACTCTCTCAGGTGGGAAGAACTTGGGTTCCTTAGTCTATGGACGCCCTCTGCTGGACATCACGGGAGGTTTCACCAAACATGTGCCTGTGTCCTTCTGACTCAACAAGAGAAAACTCTGGAGCCTTAGAAGAGATTCTCTTCTTTCACTTTACCTTCTTATCTCCCCCAAAGCTAATCCTAGATGGATTTTTGTTGTTATTGTATGTAAATTTAGCATCATTCACTTTTATCTTCTTGAATTTCTTTGCGTTTTTGCCATGTACTGTAAAAACAGATTATCCAAAACATTAAGTGCTTTTATTAGTATTATATTTTACAGTAGTAAAATATATACCCAGTACTTATGGATGACTTCTTATGTTGTGTATAACGCACACTCACATCTTAAGCAATCTTTCAAAGGACATTATTTACACAAGTAATTTAGCATCCATACTGCAATAATTACAGGCATAGCTATTTTCATATTGTACCAAAAAGGAAAATGAACACTAATTAGTTGACACTATTTCACAATGCTGCCTTTACACTGTAGGGTAAAAAAACAACCTATGATTTAGGTTCCTATTCTGTATGAATTTATATACTCTTAGTTGGAAAAGTCATGGAGATTGTCAATGACCGATTTCATTTATAGATAATTCAAGCAAACACCTAAGGGGTTAAATGTTCAAATCAATGTCATATAGCTAGTGAGCAAAGCATTCTTTTAACTATAATGTCTTAAGTCATAATATTGTGACTCTCACTGTTATCTTAAATTTTACACTCTCGTTAGGGTCTCATAAATATTGCATCATTAAAGAAAAAACACTTTTATAATACTGGAAAATAAACATTTATGCATTTTTTCCCCATTTACAGAAGATATTTATTTACTCCCCACAAGAGATGAAAGAAATCCTGTAGTATATGGAGTTTTTACTACAACCAGGTATGTTCATAAAAATATTTTTAATCCATTTAGAGAATTTTTATGTATATGTAAGCCAGTATAAACCAAAACCAAACCCACTGCCGTCGAGTCAATTCCAACTCATAGTGATCCTATAGGACAGAGTAGAACTGCTCCATAGAGTTCCCAAGGGGCACCTGGCGGATTCAAACTGCCGACCTCTTGGTTAGCAGCCATGGAACTTAGCCACCATGCCACCAGGTTTTCCAAGCCAATATAGTTATATATTACTTTTGTCCCTGCCCTTTAGGTAGCATGTCTGCCTTTTACCTTTTCACTTAGTGTCTCCCAGGAATATCTTAATACCACTACACAGGAAGTCTCCTTGTTCTTTTACAGCAGCATAATATCTATATTAACTACCTTGATTTATTTAACCAGTGCCTTGTACATGGGCATTTCTGTTACTTCCAAAACTTTGCTGTTAGAAATAATGCTGCAGTGACTAGCACTGTATGCGTGCCATTCCCCACAGCAGCAAGCATATCTGTGGGATAAATTCCCAGACTAGAGCTGCTAGGTCAAGAAGTTTATGCATATACATTGTAATTGTACTTCCGAACTGTCTATCACAGAGTTTTCAGTAAATAAATGCTGCCTTGCTATTGTTGGTTTGGCTATAATTGCGGGATAGGATGCTCTTGACTTTTTAAATCAAGCTATCTTATTTGCACTTCCCCATTATCTCATAAGGGTGGGAGTGGATCTTATTATCACCATCTTACAATTTTACTTATTTAGGCAAAGGAAATTTGCATTACTTGCTCAGAGAAGATAAGCTAATTAGTAAAAATGGGACTCAAACTTAAGATGTGTTCCTAATTTTGGCCCCTTTATCCCCGTCGTCTTTCTGCGTAACACTGTCCTGTACTTGTCCTTGAGACACTGACTTTCTTAAAAGTTGTGCTAATATCTGTGAAGCTTTCTCAATGTATATGCAACCACTACTCTCTTAATTATATTTAATTTGGTAATTTAAACTTGATCTTTACTGTTGACACATAACACTGCCTACAACACATTCTTTGAAATACTTTTCAGTCTTTTGAACAGCTATGCTATCAGTCTTTATCCATGCATATTGATATTGGTAATTGAAGGAACTGGAGGTATTGATAGTGGTATTAGAGGGATGTTCTCATTGCCTTCTTTTGGGTAAATTTTTTAAGTATTTTGCAGGTAAATTATAGTTAACTTTCCTTATGTTGTCTGAGCCTCATTTAGTTCACAATATGTTATGTAAAAACTAAAATGCACTATTATCTTCAAGTAAAAGACTATTTAATTTATTAAAAGATACTGAAAGTAAATGTTTACATATGAGAATAAAGAAAGATATCCTAAGACGCTTCTATTTTGCACTTCATTTTTCCCATTAATTTGCATTTGGATATAAAAAGATGTAGGAAGACCAGGTGCCTATTACTCAAGTATCTCAGCCCTAGTTCTTTTGGCACCTTTCCAACCACAGGACTTTCTTTGAAGTCATTGTGTGTCCTACACACAAGGCACAAATAGGTGCCAGGGAAATGTAGCCCCAAGACAGTTTTCATCTAGCAACTTTCTGCCCACCCAGGGTGTGAAGTTACAAGGCAATTCTTTGTTCTCGGTGTGCTTTGTTTTTTTTTTTTAATGCCGCCCTAAAGACTGAGGTAATGTCGGGATGTATGTCACATTCTTTGTCCAATGAAAAGACACAATTAACCTGTAATAACAGTGACACCGTTAAGCATGAAGCATCATTGCTTTAGAATGTCATAAGTAGATCACATGATGGGAGTGTCACCTCACTTCTTTAGCAGCCAATTTTCCCCCAACTGCCTGTTTACCATCACTTCCCAATATTTCCCATTAATGTCATTCCAAGAATATTAATAGTTGAAATACTTATGCCGGAGAACCATTAGCTCTTTGTATAATGCTGAAATAATGTTTCTCTTAGAGCAGAAAGGATAATCGATCTCTTTTTTAAGATCAGAAACCACTGAATGTTTTAGATTCAAGGAAAATGATTTTAATTTTCGGGAATAAAACAAAAAGGGAAACATCTGATGACCGTTAACACTTTTCATTGTTAGTTTGTAATACGTGTGCAGAATTCTTATAGAGCTTCCTCTGCTTTTTTAGTAATGTGGACTCCCATCCTGTGTGATTATGATGAACTTTAAGAATTGGATAAGTTAATTATAATTCATAAACTCAAATTCAGGGAGCAACAAAGATTATTTCAACATTTTTAAAGTAGTTTAAACTCATATGAGGAACTTATTTAATAGCATGCATTTATGGTCATTCACTCACTTTAAAAAAAAATAGGTAAGTGAGGGGATTATCCACATATTTAAAGGATTCTTCCTTTTTTTTTTTGAGAAATAGGTAATATAACTTTTTATTTTCTAAGCATTTTAGAAAGAGCTATGTTATAATAGTTTCAATAAAATTCAAGAGCATATGGATAAATAGAATACTGTTTCCTTTATACTATTCCTTATCCATGAATTTTTCTAGATAATTCCAGTTATCCACTGGCGTCAGTTTAGTTGTCACCTCCTCCCTAAAAACTTACTCGACAGCCTTTACTGGTTACCCATCCATGTGCTACCATAGATTCTTGTAATTACTTGTACTCAGTGTAGTTCTTATCATACTTTGTTTAGCATTACTGGCTGTAATCTCCTTGAGGATAGACACGTTTACTCTACATTCCCTAGCACATAGTATGTGCTCAGGCACTTTTGTCTACAGTATTTTGAACATAGTATGTGCTCAAAAAATGTCAGTTGAATGAATCCGTGAATAATCGAATCTTGCTTTCTTTCAGCTCCATCTTCAAAGGCTCAGCTGTTTGTGTGTATAGCATGGCTGACATCAGGGCTGTTTTTAATGGCCCCTATGCTCATAAGGAAAGTGCAGACCATCGTTGGGTACAATATGATGGAAGAATTCCTTACCCTCGACCTGGTACAGTATGTATCCAGCCTAATGCTTGAATTATTATCTTATGCTCATATTATATTTCTAACTCTACTGTAATGAATTATGCCATTCATGAGAGAAACATGTTTCTGATGAGGAATTTCAGGCAAAGTAATTTCCCCAAAGTCACAGAGCTAGTGGTGGAGCTGGACTTTGAACTCAGATTCTTTGGCTGCAGGGCCCATTCTCTTAGTCCTTACACTATGCTACTGTGTTTAAGAAATTTATGTTAAATTATATTTGTTTTCTCTTTCCATCTAAGATCTCTGATTAACTATGTGTTTTTTTGGGGGGGGGGGTGCGTGGTTAAAATTTAGAAAGGAGCTCTATTTGGTGTTACTTTTACTAATATTAGTATCCAGGCATTAAATATCATAAGCCATCATATTCTGAACTATTTGTACATGAGGTTGTTTCAAAAAAAAAAAAAAAGTGAGATCATTCAGACTATTTCATTTTTAATTTCAATTATCTGGATATTTCAGGAGAAAGGACTTGTGGGTGAAAACATTCACATTCATTATAGCAAATTATATGCATATGTAGATATAGAAGTTGTATTCTGTAATATTCAGGAATTGGAAATAATTATCAAAATGATTGCATGCTGATGCATCAAGATTGCATTATCTGTCAATCATAGTGTAAGACAGAAATGCTGCAGAGGAGGTCATTAGTTGTTGTCACAACTTTCCCTGCTTCTGTCTGAAAGAGCTGGAAATTTTAAAAAGGCTTAAAGACAACTCACATTTTACAAGACTCTCCTGGTAAGTGCACAACTTCCAAACTATCAAAGAAATATATATACATATATGTATATATTTGGGAAAGGAAAAACATTACCATGTAACTAATTTCCATCCACAGCTCACACTAGAGCCATAGTTGGTAATGGAGACAGAAAACAAATTTCCCTCAGGAGGACTCCACTACATACTCTCTTTGATCTGTTTGATTGTGTCATTCTGAAGAACTTAGACAAAAATATCCTACTTACTTTCAAAATTTATATAATTCTGTGTTAGTTATCTAGCACTGCTGTAACAGAAATACCACAGTGGATGGTTTTGATAAACAGTAATTTATTCTCTCACAATCTAAGAGCTAGAAGTCAGAATTCAGGGCACCAGCTCCCGGGGAAGGTTTTCTCTCTCTGTTGGTTTTGGGGGAAGGTCCTTGTCACTGATCTTTCCCTGGTATAGTAGCTTCTCAGTGTAGTAACCCTGAGTCCAAAGACACACTGTGGTACTGGAGCTTCTTTCTTGGTAACATGAGGTTCCCCGCCCACCCGCCCCCACCCCCCTCCCCCGCTTGCTTCTTTCTCCTTTTTCCTCTTGTAAGATGAAAGGTGATGCAGGCTACACCCCAGAAATACTCCCCTTACATCAGACCAGGGCTGTGACCTGAGTAAAAGTGTTGCATCCCACCCTAATCCTCTTTAACATAACCTAATCTTGCCTCATTAACCAAGGCAGATATTAGGATTTACAACACAGAGGTGTATTACGTCAGGTCACAAATTGGAGGACAACCACATAATGCTGGGAATCATGGCCTAGCCAAGTTGATACACATCTTGGAGGCACAATTCAACCCATAACATTCCACCTTTGGCCCCCCAAAATTCATGTCCTTGCCATGTGTAAAATACATTCACTCCATTATACCATCCCAAAAGTCTTAAATCAACTCCAAGTCTAAATTCCATCCTGGGGCAAAATTCCTTTTCATCAGTGAAATCTAGAATACAAGTTATCTGCTTCTAAAGTACAATGATGAAACAGGCACAAGGTAGACATTTTCCATTATAAATGAGAGAAATTAGAGAGAAAGAAAGGATTACAGACACCAAGTAAGGCAGCAGGACACATTATATTAGCTCTCAAGGCTTAAAAATAATCCTCTGTTCTTTGAGATCATTTAGGCAATGGTCCTGCCTTCCAGACTCTGTATTTTGGCCATACTCCTCAGACTCTGGGTGGAGGCCCCTCTGCCCTGGGCTTCAGCTCTGCCTTATAGGCCCAATTGAACAGCAACTCCACTCCCTCAGTTTTGGGCACACCATTCTCCTAGTCCGTCTGAGTTTTGACTCTACCCCACTGGCCCCAGCCAACCCTATTCTTCTGCACCTTGGGCTTGACAGCTCTTCCCCCTCAGCTTTGGGCAGCAGCAGATCTAGCCCCATCCCACTGGCACTCATGAAAGGCAGCCCCACACACTGGAACCGAGTTGGTAAAGATCTGATTCTTTGAAATCTAAGAGGCTGTGGCCCCACATTTTGAAACACCAGAAGTCATGGCCCTACCCTTTGAGAATGAGGCAGCTCTGCTTCCCATGTTCCTTGTCCCTTTAGATTCTGCTTCCTGGTTCCTTGGCCTTCAGCCCATTGGGCCTTTTGGACTGAACTGGCATCTGCCTTGCTCAGGCAAGTGTTCCAGTGCTCTTCAGCTCTACTGATAAGTGCTTGGAGACACCGTACTCTGACATTAAACCTCAGCCATAAGGCACTCAGCTATCTTGTTCCATGAGTTGGTAAGCCTAGCTTCACTGATCAGTACCCAGAGCCATCCCACTCCACCAGGAAGCCTCCTGTGCAAAGGCACTCAGCTCTCTTGCTTCCTAGGTCAGTCCCCACACTATCTCCTGATTTTGTTGCTGCTCTTGCTCTCTGCTGCTGCTTCTTGCCATGTCCACCACCTCCAGTGTTACAGCTCTCTTCACTGCAATAGTCTTTAATGTCCACAATTCCATCGACAGTCTTTTCAAGGCAACCTGGGCTTTTGCTGTTAGGCACTTTAAAACTCATACAGCCCCTACTCATTACTCAATTCCAAAAGCACTTGCACATTGCACATATCTGTTAGAGCAGCACCCCACTCCCAGTGCCAAATTCTGTCTTAGTTTTTATTGCCGCTATAACAGAAATACTACAAATGAATGGCTTTGACGAACAGAAATTTATTCTCTCACAGTCTAGGAGGCTAGAAGTCTGAATTCATGGCACCAGCTCCCAGGGAAGGCTTTCTCTCTCTGTCAGTTCTGGGGGAAGGTTCTTGTCATCAATCTTCCCCTGGTCTAGAGCTTCTCTGTGCAAGGACCCTGGGTCCAAAGGGTGCAATCTGCTCCTGGCACTTCCTTCTTTGTGCTGAGGTCCCTCTCCTTTCTGCTCAGTTCTTCCTCATTTTATCTCTTGTAAAATAAAAGGTGATGTGGGCCACACCCCAGGAAAACTTCCCTTACATCAGATCAGAGCTGTGACCTGAGTAAGGGTGTTGCCAAAAACCTGTCTCCCTCAAGTCAGGCGTTGCATTCTACCCTAATCTTCTTTAGCATAACCTAATCTTACCTCATTGACCACAGGCAGAGATTAGGATTTACAACACAAAGGAAAATCACACCAGGTCACAAGTTGGAGGACAACAGTACCAGGAATCATGGCCTAGCCAAGTTAATACACATTTTGGGGGGACATGATTCAATCCATGACAATTTTGCTTTATGGTTTTGGTTAAAAAGGGTTTCTTGTTGTTCTGAATTCAACTAGGGTTATATCTATGCTTGTTTTAGATAGAGAGCAACCACATAAGCCAGCCTAAATTAATTTGTGAAAGGCATTAATGATATAATAATAGCATTAACTATATTAATGCTATTATTATTAAAATAATATTTTTAACATTTGAATTGACCAAACTTTCCCAATTGGTGTCTGTAAGAATAGTGATGACCATTCCTACTGACAAGTTTTCAAGAAGTATCTAGAAAGCTACAGTAGTCAAAGGAAATTAATCATTTCCAAGTAATTAGTCCTTAGGTGGTGCAAATGGTACGTGCTCGACTACTAGCTCAAAGGTTAGCAGTTTGAATCTACCCAGAGGCACCTAGGAAGGCAGGTCTGGTAATCTGCTTCAGACAGGACATAGCCTCGAAAACCCTATAAAGCAATTCTACTCTGCACATATCAGATTGCCATGCGTCATAATCAACTTGATGGCAAATAGCAACAAAGTTCTATGTTCTCTTTGAAATTACCAGGACCAAATAATGTATAAATGTATAGTCTCTTTACTTCATTGCTTCTTTAGTCAGATATTTTTCTTAGCGATAGTTTTGACTTGCATACATTGCTATTACTTTGGTTTTCTAGTTATATTTTACATTTGAAATGCTGATATTGAAGATAGGAACATCATATATCTGTTATGAGATTCTGTTACACGTGTGTTTTTCATAAACTACCTTTGTATGATAAATACATTAATTTCCATTTTTGATAACCTTGCATTCATAAAATTATAAAAATGTAATTTAATGGCATATCAACTAATTGCATTTATAAATTTGAGAATGTAAGAACTAGAATATAAGATAGAGACAACGTAGCATATAATTTACCTGCATTTTACAAGGAGAAAATTGATGCCCAAAATAACATTAAGTAACTTTTCCAATATATCCCCAAAGTCGGCAGAATGAAGAGAAAGGCTGGAGTTTTCTGAACAGTCTTCTCTCCCATACACCCGATTGATAACATGATAAACTATTGAATTCCCTAACTAAAATTAACTGCATTTGTTTTTACATGATCTCTTGGCATTCTCTCATTTTTTTTTTAATTTCAGTTTGTTTTTCAAGTGAAGCTGTAATTCATCCTATTTTCTACAAACCTCCAGTTCAGAAAGTTTTGTCAGAAAACCTTATTGAACACTCATGATCCACATCCTGCGATAAGCACGTAGATATTATTTCATTACATTTTTATGACAACATGATGGGGTAGATATTCATTATCCCAATTTTATAGATAAGAAAAAGCCCATCAAGGTTAAGCACACATTCAAGGTCTTAGCTTATGAAGTGCTAGGGCTGGGATTAAATTTAGATCCACCAATTCCTGCCTTTCATATGGGAGACCTGGGTGCTATTCCTTGCCAATGCACCTCGTGCACACAGCCACCACCTGTCTGTCAGTGGAGACTTGCATGTTGCTATGATGCTGAACAGGTTTCAGTGGAGCTTCCAGACTAAGAGGGACTAGGAAGAAAGGCCCGGTGACCTATGTCTGAAAATCAGCTATTGCTGAATAACTGGCTTTCTATGAAATGGTCAGAACATTTTTGAAAGCCCCTTTACACTTGAGATAAAAATTTTAAGCAGACTATTAAAATCATCTTGGCTTTTTTATTTTCTGTTTTTTTTTTATTGTTCTTAATCTTGAATTCTAAGTTCCCCTCAACAGTATCTTCTGTTGACATTATAACTAAATTAAATAAACACTACAACTTTCAGCGTGCCATAGGTACTTTAATTTTTAGTTTTGATAGAATGCTGTACTTCCTGTGACATAAAGTCCAACTAAATTCTTAACATTACCATGATATCACTACTCTACAATGTTACTATGCCTGGGGAGTCGAGGATACACAAAGATACATTTACAGAGTCCCCTCTGCCCTCTGGTGTTCAAATAGCATATCTGCACAAACTGTATCAGATGGACTTTTTCAGTCCTTACTGATCTGCCGAGTCTTGGTAATAAGAAGTTCTAAATGAAATAAAATATGGAAATATCCACCAGGAATGGTACAGGTTAGATATACATGACAAATTGAGGTCAGGCCAACAAAACTGTGCTTCTACAAAAGTCAGAATCTAGGGAAGATTTGCAAAGACAAAAAATTTCATTTTTGATATTTGACTTATTATAAACAATTTACTCTAGCTTTATTTTCTGTTTATAAGGAATTTTAAAGATATATGCATGAATTTAAAATATTAGCAACTGTTTACTTGAAAGCAAGTTTCAGTGCTTAAATCATTTCCTTATCAAAAAGGTGAGGAACAAGTACTCCTGTAAGAAATGGATGTTTCAATAATCTTGAATCCTTTTGCTATAGTTTTGGACAATTTGTAAACCTCTTTATTTATAAAAATGATCATTCATTTTTTTAATTCCATTATTTTTTCTTCAAATTGTTACTGTTAATTTTTTTTTCGATTTCAAATGTTAGACTTATACACGAATTTCTACCTGGGACTCCATCTTTTGGAAGGGAGCACAAGGATGCCATTATGGATGTCATCTTCTAATTGCATAACTTGATTTCACCATGTGGACACTGGTGAATGATAAACATACTGAACTTCCCACCAACAGCTTAAACACCAGCCAAAACTATTTTATTGTAACTACTAAGGAGAGGTGGTGCAAATGATGATTCTACGGGTCCTTGTGAATTTTTTTATTAAAAATTTTGAAACAAAGACATATTTCAGTAAACATCATGAAGTGGTATAACTCGCCCTAGACTATATATCTAAGGCTTGACTTTTTGCCTTAGTTCTGCCTCATATACTGTTTGATGCTGGACAGATTAGATAAATGCTCATTTTCAACATTCTTTCTAATTTTGTTTATTGTTGGCTTTTGTTTGCTCTTCGTTTTTACTTTGAGAAGAAGCATTAAAGTCACATAAAATATCAAAACCACTAAGCTAACCTCCTTCTTCTTGTTTATTGCCTTTCTGTGGTTTATGTCTGAATAAAGTGTGTCCTTTCAGTGAGAAAAAAAGAAATAATAATATTGAAATGCCCTGCAAAATCTTGAAGAATTGTTCATTCTCAATTAAACAACCTAAATAAGCTTCTACCCTCTCCAATTCCATTTTGAGAATTAAGATCTTCATAAAAATCAGTATGACTTTTCAGAAACTGGAAACCCTGGTGACACAGTGGTTAAGTGCCACAGATGCTAAACGAAAGGTCAGCAGTTCGAATCCACCAGGCACTCCTTGGAAACCCTATGGGGCAGTTCTACTCTGTCCTATAGGGTAGCTATAGTCGGAATCAGCTTGACGGCAGCAGGCTTACAGAAATCAATTCACATATTAATCTGGGTTCAAACCCCCAACCTTTTGGTGGCAGCCAAGCTTTTAACCACCTTACCACCAAAAAAAAAAAAAAAAAAAAAATCCAAACCCTTTGCTGCCTAGTTGATTCCAATCCACTAGTTACCTTTAAAGATCCACAATTAAAAGAATGTTAAGCAGTTTTTCAACTACTACCAAATGTAAAATAGCAAAAAAAATCTCCCTTTCTATAACGTTTTTAAATCTCTCGGAAAAGAAGCACCGCGGTGCACAAATCCTCACATGGTTTTGCTCTAGAGAAAATCAAAGGCGAAGGTTGAACAGTTTCCTCCCTTTCTGGTAGGGCCATTATTGTCCATCTTCTCCACTTGGAGATACACCTCCCAAACTCAGGAAGTAGGTGTGGATATAGCTAAGTCTTTCTTATTTTCCACCAAGGTATTAGTGTTTCTAACTTCACAAAAGATGTTGAGAAATCACAAAGCTTCTTGTGATGCCAGGGCCAGTGGAAAGTTCCCATTACCAAATACATTACGGTGGATGGGCCTGTCTGTCTGTTCTAGAAAGGCCTTATTACTCCAACATATCAAGTCATCACGGCCTTAACAGAGATTGGTTTATGATTTTGCTTCCAAGAAAAAAATCTTGGAGGGATTAGATCATAGGTTAATAATACATAATGCTAATTATTGTGTGTGTATATGTGGACACGCTGGTGGCATAGTGGTTAAGCGCTATGGCTGCTAACCAAAAGTCAGCAGTTTGAATCCACCAGATGCTCCTTGGAAACTCTATAGGGCAGTTCTACCCTGTCCTGTAGGGTCCTTATGAGTCGGAATAGACTCTACGGCAATGGGTTTATATTCTGGCTTTTATATATATATATATATATATATATACACACACACGCACTGTTTTTTTTTTCTTTATATATATATATATAATGTTACTTGACCTAAGACTAGGATGATTGCAGAAAAATTTCAACGTTTGTCTTAGCTGATGTTCTTAATAGCAGGAATTTGAAGTAACCATGGAATCCAAAAATTTCCAGAATTCCTTATTCTTTGGGCACCTTGTTCTCTATTCTTGCTCCACCTAAAATGTTTGGTTTTGGAGTGATACAATTCTCTATCCTTTAACATTATCATAGGCAGGTGATGGTACTATGTCTTTATTTATCTCAAATAATCACAAAATTCTATGTTTTCTGTATCTCCTAATTTGGCTCTAGGCTATGACCTAGGCTGAGCTCATTAAGAATTTTCTTGAATGTATTGTAGAAAAGAGTTTTAAGGTTAACTTACAAACGTAAGTATATCTGATCAAAGAAAACTTCATAATTCAAAATTAGGATTCAAATCTTTCTTTTGAGTTGAGTAGTGTTATGTGGTAGTCTGAGCACAGGACCCTGACAAAATGCTCAGTGTAACGGAAGAATTCTCACACTTTCTCACGCTGTTCTTCCATTTATGCACATCAGGAATATAACTACCTTGTTTTTGTGAGTGGTTCTTGTTTATCTTCTTGTCGTTTTAAGTAAGGATTGCCTACTTCATTTAAAATCTACAGAAAACTTTGAGAAAATCTCATGCATCAGTATCACATACATTCTTGCCTCTTTATCCTGTTGAATTTACAGTTTCATTTCCATCCCAGCATTTTTTCCCTGCAGGCCCTTCCACTTGCAGGACAACAGAACCATTACTTGTGACCACCTATCTAAATTGCTGAGAATATCTTTAATTCTATTGCTCTGGGTTCTAGGTTCTAGAAGTGTGAAGCAGAGACAGAAGCAAAGGCAGAGCTAGAATCTGAATCTCCTGGCTCCAAGTTCCTAAGAATATCTTTAATTCTATTGCTCTGGGTTCTAGGTTCTAGAAGTGTGAAGCAGAGACAGAAGCAAAGGCAGAGCTAGAATCTGAATCTCCCGGCTCCAAGTTCCTAGAATTCATTACCGTGAAAGGGGGGGAGGGGTGTATTTTTACAAACCGTCAGTATCATTTCTCTTTAACTATATAGCCTATAGCCTGCATTTTTCTAAAATGGTACAAGGCAACTGATTTCTAACATAGATCAAACTTTTCAACTGGCTTTCAGCTTTCTTTTCCATAGGGTCAGGATTTGTTTTTAAAATGAGGCTCTTTAAGTCCCAGGCTACTTACTATGTGCAATAAATAGTGTTTTGCTTTTTTCTGGTGTAGACATTCCTCTAAGAGAAAGGGGACATTAAAAAAACAGTAATAATAAGTACTATCAATCCCCTCTGTAGTTGTGCCCCTGGCCTAGCTCTGATAGTTCATCCAGGGGCTTTTCCTGCCCATATCCGTCATAGATCGACGCTTAGATGAATAAGCAGGAGGGATAGGATGGCACCTACTACCTTTGCATTTTTGTACTTCCTAAACAAAAATTATGAAAATCAGGCTTCCTTTACATATTTCTTCGTCCCAGTTTGCTGAAAATGAAAGCCTGATTCAGACACCCATTGTGGCACGTCTTCCCTCACATTAGTCATTCCTCTGATTAGTTTAAAAGGAAACTGCAACCTGTAGAGAATAGCCTGAAGCAGCAGGGGGAGAAAACTTTTAACAGCTGTCTGGTGCCTTGCCAAGGGGCAAAGTTCTCTCATTGGATAAAAACCATTTTTCTCCTCTTATCCATTGCTTCCCGCTGCACTACTAAAGGCCTTATGCGAACAGGCAGATCTGCCAAGCATAACAGGATCACACCTAACCAGCTGTGGCAGCCAGCCACGGGAGATAGGCGCTGAACCAGGGCGTGTTGCCATTGAGTTTACCCTTTCATCTCGGAGTCTGTCTAGGCAGGTCCTCACTTCTACTTTGTGCTGGTCTGAATGTTTCCAGCAAGATGCTGTCATTTTACTTTGGCAATAGCTTTCTTTCTTTTCTTTCAAATTTTAAACCGTCTTAGAGCTTTTCAAGGGTATGTGGAGACCCAGATAATGTCCCTAATTTATTCCCTACACTTAGAGGAGTTAAAGTGGTGGAAATCAAGCAAATGATAAAAAGCTGAAGGCAGAAATAAATGATCCTCTAGAGTGTATTCAGAGAGTACCTACAAATTAGAAGTGCATCTATAAAAAGAAAAAAAGTTCCTGGGAGATATATCCACAATAGGAGAATTTTCTAGGAATTTTTGAAGGAAAGCAATTGAAAATGACCACTTCAATTATTTGTAGCACTTTCTCATACTTTTTTTTTCTTTATCCAATTTTTCTTTCTTAGCTTATTCTTACTTGGCATCTCGAATTATTATTAGATCTGTGTGCTGTGCAGCTATATAATATCAAAGAAAAAAATTCTACTGGTCTGAATGTACTAAAATAACAATATTGGGTTCAAACTGTACTATCTTAAACCTCAGGGAGTAGCTGTACCAAATCCCTTTCATTTGTGGAAGCAGAGTGGAGACACAAATCTGAGAGATCACACATAGCAACCCGGAGGATAAAGATCTTATTCAAACCCTGGCAGCATGCCATGACGAAAAGCTTGCCATACGAAAAAAATGTGTTTTCAAAGAAGGTCATTTTATAATAGGTAGTAGAACCCAGGTTTTCCTTCTTTTCTTAGATTTTGTTACACTTCAACCCTTTGTCAGAGGTGGCCAGTGAGAAAAATTATCATATTTGCTTCTTTGCTAGCTGTTCATATGGTCAGCTATATTTCCTTACATTAAAAATTCTAACTATTTAAAGCTTTGAGGTCAAACCTGGATCCTGGATAGCATGACATAATTTCTTTTGAAATGTTGGCTACTGCATAACTACAGCTGCAAAGTCAAAAGAGATTATTTTTTCTTTTAGTAGGAGGCTTTTTCAAAAGTATAATGCAAGCAAAATCTTACTTTTGCTTTGATTCTAACGATAGACCAACCAGATGGTTCCGTAGGCATCAGAAGCTATAAACCCCACTATGAATGGCCTTTGCCTGAGCCTGAAACATGCAGCCTACGATTGGACAAGAGCTTTGTATCCTTTAAGCTCCATATCCATTTTGAGTCCCTGCTTAATCTATTAAATATAGGGTTTCTTCCATTATTGAGTAGACAGATTCTGCTTGACTGGAGTGCTGGAAACAATGACTGAAGACATAGGCCTAGATCTTTAGAGCAAAGTCCAGTTAAGAATATGCTGAATAAGAACAACATGGCAGACACAGTGATAAAGAATAATGATGAGCCTGTGAAACATTTTATAGCATGGATGAATCTGGAGGACATTAAGCTGAGTGAAATAAGTCAATCACAAAAGGACAAATATTGTCTGATACCACTTTTATAAAAGGTTAAGAATAGGTTTACGCAGGAAAAGAAATGTTCTCTGATGGTTACCAGGGATAGGAGGGAGAGGGAGAGAGAATCCCTTACTAGATAGTAAAACAAAAAAAAACCCAAACCCATTGCCATCGAGTGGATTTCGACTCACAGAGGCCCTGTAGGACAGAGCAGAACTGCCTCATAGGGTTTCCAAGGAGCAGCTGGTGGATTCAAACTGCCAACCTTTTGATTAGCAACTGGGCTCTTAACCACTGCACCGCCAGGGCTCCCACTAGATGGTAAAAAAAAAAAAAAAAAAAAGATGGTAGACACGTGTTAATTGTGGTGAAGGGAAAGGCAGTACACAATATGGGAGAAGTTAGCACAGTGTGACCAAGGTAAATGAAGACAGTGAAAGCTACGCAAGAATAAAGGAAACTTTCGTGGCATAGTGGTTGAGAGCTGACTGCTCACCAAAAGGTGGGCAATTCGACTCTACCAGGCACTCCCTGGAAACCCTATGGGACAGTTCTGCCCTATAGGGTCGCTATGAGTCAGAATTGACTCAACAGCAATGGGTTTGTTTTTTTTTGGTTTATAGTAAATGCTGGAGTCCTGGTGGCCTAGTGGTTAAGAGCTCAGCTGATAACCAAATGGTTGGCAGTTCACATCCACCAACTGCTCCTTGGAAACCCTATGGGGCAGTTCTCTGTCCTATACAGTTGTTATGAGTCGGAATAGTAAACACTATAACATATATAATTCTGCAACAGCAGTAATAACAACTGAAAATTTGTGAGTGGTTGCGTAGATACGTATGCTATATAAGTGTGAGAGGTCATATGGGAGTACATGCACATGCATATATTGTTGTAGTTGTGGGCACCTGTATGTACGTATTTGTCTGTGCTGCATGTATATTCATATGCATATATAAGAGCGTATAGGGTCCAGGCACAGTTATGGAAACTTCGTAGGCATATCCAAACATCTCCTGGGACTGAGTTAGTGGGCTTAAAGGCTAAGGATCATAGTCTCGGGGGACATCTAGGGCAACTGGCATAGCAAAGCTCATAAAACTACTCATCCTAGTTTGGTGAGTAGCATCTGGGGTCTTAAAAGGTTGTGAGCCGCCATCTAGGACGTAAGATGCAACTATTTGTCTCTTCCTGTCTGGAGCAAAGGAGAGTGAAGGAAATCAAAGACTCAAGGGAGCAATTAGTCCACAAGACTAATGGCCCACCTGAACCACAGCCTCCTCTAGCCTGAGACCAGGAGAGCTAGATGGTGCCCGACTACCACTACTGATCACTCTGACTGGTGACACAATAGAAGGTCGCGATTGAAATGGGAGAAAAATGTAGAACAAAATTCAAATTCGTAAAAAAAGACCAGGCTTACTGGACTGATAGAGACTAGAGGAACCCCCGAGACTATTGCCCTAAGACAGCCTCTTAACCTGGAACTGAAACCACTCCGGAGGTCCCCTTTCAGCTGAATAATAGATTAGTCTATAAAATAAACAGTAACACCCATGCGGAATGTGGTCCTTGGAACAATCAGCTATACGATACCAAACAGGCAACATTTGCCCAGAAGAAAGGTGGGATGGCAAGGATGGGCAGGGAATTTGGAGGGATGGAATCAAGAAAGGCAGGGTGGAAATGGGGAGAGTGCTAACACATTGTGGGGATAGCAACCAATGTCACGGAACAATTTGTGTATGCATTGTTGAATGGGAAGTTTTGTTGCTATGTAAACTTTCACCTAAAGCACAATAAAATGTCAAAAAAAAAAACAGATAGCTAATATTGTCAAACGTTCGTAATCTCTTTGGCGCAGACTGGGATAAATAAATAGCTATCAAGAAAGGATCAGTTTCTTAATATCAGACATGCCAGATTTTAATGAAAGATAATATAACTAAAGTAACTCTCAAAGTATTTCCAGAAAATTACTAGTGGATTTTTTTTCTTTGGACAAATTTAGGTATGTTTTTCAGTGCAGTGAGATGTTATGATTTTATTGGTGTAAAGTTTGGAGTCGGGGACTGTATACTTAGACTACCCTGCAGAATCTTTAGCTCCCTGAGAAGGACCCTCGTGAAAGCTTTGATTGAGAAGTACAGTATATTATGTTAATGGTATTTTGACTCAATTCAAATTAGTGCCTAGTATAAATGCCTCAACTCAGTGGAGGCTATGTTTTCAATTTGCCTTAAAAAACTACAATAGGAGAAAATCAGCCCTCTTCCACAAACTTTATTCTCTATGCCTTCATCAAATAATCAAACTTTTTTATTTCCAAAAGAATATATTAGCCCTGTTAAGAATCTGAATGTGATATCATAATAAGTTTGTTCTATTTGAGGTAATTTACTACATTCAAATATGTTTAAATTATAAAATAGATTTAGAATGTGGGGTATTCTTTGAAGAAATAAATCAAATTATAAAATAATTTCCCTCTTTTTTCATGTTCCCCGGATAATAGCCGCATCCCATCAATTTACTTTGTACGAGTTTGAACTTTTTGCTTATCACCGCCAGGGGGCAGAGTATGCTAACTATTGACTTCTTGGATGCTAAAATCAGAAAAGTGGCGAAGTAGACGAAATAGAAAATTCCCTGAGGGTTTCTTCACAGATCCTTTAGGGGAGGCGCTGTTGAATTGTTCACAATATGATTTTCACATCTGTTATAAATAACTAGGTAATTACAATCTCATACTATTAAAGGTTTTTCAAATGCAGTTTTTGTGGTCTGTTGATTTGTTCTTTTTAAAATTTTTAATGAACAAGGTTTTAATTTAAAAAGTCAGTCTTAAATTTACCCAAAGGAAATGGGAAATAGTGGTTTTCCATATGTTTCCATATTTTTAGATCAGTTTCTTAACAATTATTTCAACTGAAATTTAATGTATCTTCATGAGAAACAATAATCCAAGTTCACTGTGGAAACCTTAGCAAAAACAGATTTAAAAAAAATGTAATTTAAGATATATTTGAGAGATAAGCCGAATTTAAATATATGTAGGTACACTGCATTCATTTCCAAGTACATGTGATTCCGTATTGACTCCATTATATTTGTTCATTTTATGTTATCAATGATAAACCTTAAAAGCTTAATTGAAAGTGTGCAAAAAAAAAAAAAAGTCTTTGCTCCCTTCCACATTTCTTTTCAGTGTCCAAGCAAGACTTATGACCCACTGATTAAATCCACCCGGGATTTTCCCGACGATGTCATCAGTTTCATAAAGCGGCATCCTGTGATGTATAAGCCTGTATACCCAGTGGCGGGAGGACCAACATTCAAGCGAATCAATGTGGACTACAGACTGACACAGATAGTGGTGGATCACGTCATTGCAGAAGATGGCCAGTATGACGTAATGTTTCTTGGAACAGGTTAGCACAAACCAAATTGACTCTAAATGATGCATGCTTTCTTTCAAAGCATAATTTAATATTAACAAAGAAGACAAAAATTTCAAAAATGCTAATTAATAAAAGTAAAAACGAGTAATTATTTGCTAACACCTAGGCAAGGTTTCTTAAAATTGCATAGAATATGCTCTTAATTGATAATCGTGAATTTCCCCTACCCTCCTTTACTGCTGTTTGAGATTTGAAAACATATTGTATATTATGACTGAAATGTGTCTGCCATAGATTAGGTGCTCAATACATGTTTGTTTAACGACTGTGGACTAAAACAAATAGGGCATTGTTCCTTTATTTTCAAATTTCACGTTTTCCTTTCTCTGCAGAGACATTTGATAAGCCTTACCCCCAAATGATCCATTCACCCAATTTTGAGAGTCACTGACTCAGTTGACTTAAGATAACTTTTCAAAAAGTTAAGCATGATTTTGAAAAGCTCTCTAAGTGGTAATTTCTTGGGGATTGTTTTTCCCTGTTCTTAAATTCTGTGGATTAAGCATCGCTCTCATAATTGCAGCTTGTTTTGCTTTTTTGTTTTTTGCTTTTTTGTTTTATTTTGCTTTTTATCTGTCAACTCAGTCATTATAAAATGATTTCTAAAAAAATGTTTTGTTCCAGAAAGAGGAATATTGCTCATTTGGTAAGTTTCAAATGTAAGAAAGGTATTATCTAATAATGTTATATGGGTTCCAGTGGTAGTGTAGATAATATGTATCATCAAAACAAAAGCACCACAGTCTAGGTAATATTGTGTAAATTTAGTGGATCAAGCATTGCATAAAGAAGTAGAAATTAACATGTTTTCAGTACACTGCCGTTTTTATTGAAATGGGTTTTTGGAAGTGCAAATCAAATTTAAAATATTCTTATTTTTTTAAAGTATGTTGGTTTCACAGAAGTTAGGTTTTTAAAGAAGCGTTTGTATGACAGATGCCAAAGGCATGAGAGAACATCAGTTAGTCAACTTCTATTGTGTTACACATGACAATTCCTAGGCCCAAGGGAGTAAGTGATGCTCCCAAAGCTACAGACATGGCTACTGAAGAGTCAAAATATGAACTAATTAACTTGTCACTAATTCTAGTGAGTTTGCCACATTGCCCACCGAAAACTCATTCCTAGGTTTTAGTTCAGTGTTAGAAATGGTGTCCAGCCACTAGGTGGTACTACTTAACTTTTGCTGAGAAAATTATAGTGATAAAAGATGGATTTTTAATTTTTACATTTGGAAAATATATGTTTAATATTTTTTAAAGAGCCCAGAGTCATTTAAAAACAGTTCAATAATCTACACTATTTTGTGCAAACAAGATCAGTAACACATATGTTAATATACTTCAATACCAGTGTTCACAAGTTTAAAAACATCTATTTCATATAAATCAATTTCCAAGTGGAAAATTTTCTTTTTTTTCTGAAATGTTATTTTGATTGTCTTTCTGAAGTTGCCTGCAACCTTGTGGAATTGCAACATAAGATGCTCTATTTAACATCTTTTCCAAACTTTAACTTTGGGTTTACATTTTCATCCTTCTTGTTTACTTTTAAGTTGAACTAAAATAATTTTGAATAAAACTTCACCTTCCAGCCCAATAAAATTTTTCTATTAATAAAGTATATTTGATAAGTTAGCTATAGCTTCCCTCATGTAGATATCACCAGGGATTTCTCTTTCATTTGTTACATGTTAGAAAAGTGTTATCAGAAAAGGCAATTATAATTACCTTTATGGTGAATTGAATATAATAAGTACTTAATAAAAATTTCTTAGATTGGAAAAATGGAAAAAATTTCTTAGATTCATTTATCTGTATATGTATACGCGTAGCCAAACTTGTTGCTATCAACTTGATTTCAACTCATAATGACCCTATAGGACAGAGTGAAACTGTCCCATAGGGTTTCCAAGGAGCTGCAGCTGGTGAATCCGAACTGTTAACCCTTCAGTTTGCAGCCCAGCTCTTAACCACTATACCACCAGGGTTCCATTAGAGAGAGAATTTCACATTTTAATTTAAATAATATTTTAATTAAGCTACAAAAATTTTGTTTCACCTTTTTATTATTTCAGCCAATATTTAAATGAGACATATATATTCATATTTCTAGGAATATACTCTGTGTATATACTTTCTAACATTCTCTTTATAAAAATGTGTTTCATTAGCTAAAAACTATAGTATTTAGGAAGGAAAACATCATATACGTTAAGCTTTACTTCTTGTATGTTTCACTTAATCTGATTTCTTGAAAGACATACGTAGATTGCTAGAAATGACTTAAAATTAAATATTGAGATAGAAACAGCAGGTTTATGGGGTGTGCATTTTTTCAGACATTGGAACAGTCTTGAAAGTTGTCAGCATTTCAAAGGAGAAGTGGAATACGGAAGAGGTTGTGCTGGAGGAGTTGCAGATATTCAAGGTGAGACTCAGTCCAGACTTACGGGAGAAGAGATAGATGCATTTGTTTTCATGCATCATCAGTTTTTGAAACTAGCGACTTTATTTTTTCTCCTTCCTAAGCAATGAGGGGGAGGGGAGGGGGACAAAGTTAGAAAAGCAACTAAGAGTGGGACCCACCTTCTTCTAAATTAGGTACACTGAATTAGGAGCGCCTTGGATTGCTCATTACTGCATTCTCTAAGCATGTCGTCAGGCAAATTGCCACGTTAGAGGAAAACCTGAGGTCTCTTTTACTATCCAGATGCTTTTCTACTTTATAAATTTTACTTTTCAATATTTCCCCAATTAACTTGAGAAAATTGAACGTGTGTATAAATCAAGTATCCCTGCCTTTCTCTAAGGAAATGAAAAAAAAAAAAAAAAAAAAGGAGTTGCATAACAATAAGTCTTCATGTATCGCTAGATACCCCCACTCTCCAAAAGAGTTAATAGATCAAAAATAGTAGTTCTTCAGTTTTCAGGAATTTGACTTTTTATAATAAATTTGAATTGTAGCATTCTTTGTAGTTCCTCAATGAAATTTAAATTAAAATTATATTCTGAAAATAGCATGAGAAATAGTTTATTTCTTAGGAATGAGCTTTTAAAAAATATACTGTGTCTTTTATAACTTTTTTGGTGTGACAGCTTATTTTTAAAATGAACTATTTCCCTTTAAACCTCTTTCACCTTAAAGGAGAGTCCAGCCCTCCACTGTTAGGAGCTTAAGTTAATTGACTTGCTGTTTCCACAGGATCCTGTTTACATTGTGGTGATAATAGTGGTCAAGGAGTTAACAAGAACAAGACCTGATATCTGCCATCTATTACAAAAGAAAATTTTGTGTGGTTTGTAAGGGAAAAGCCGATATCAAATATAAATGTGAACTCAGAGGCCAAAAATAAAGCCTCCACAGCACAGATAGGCAAACTAAAAAGAGTCTCATTCAATGGTTTTTAGATAATGGTCAAGAGGAATTGTTTGGATTCCACTGTTAGGATTCAATAATGGCCATTTTTTTTAATTCATAACAAAAAAAATTTATTGATAGCACTTTCTCACATTAACGTTTTTATTTTGTATATTTTTCTTAAATCTTCAGCATCTGCTACTATCTATTAGTAAATACTGGCCAGTGAGAAATTAATAACTAGCAAACAATAGATACATAGATATAGATGAACATTTTTAAAAAATCCCATCTTTTTAGTTTGGAAGTTTTTGTGTTCATGCTTCTGACTGTATATTGCATTTATAGAGCCATATTTTTTACAGATAAAATTGACCCTAGTTCATATCATGAAATCACGTGCATCGGTATCTTGTATCATTCCAGAATGTACATAGTCTTCTGCAAGGAGCACTATAACGTTTCAGAACTCTGCTACATAAACAAGTTTTTGAGTCACTGATCTAAGTAATAGCAGAAAAAGGCAATAAATAATTATGGATACTTTAAAGTAGCTATTTCCATCATTTCCATTAAGGTGGAATCACTACACATTGGAAGAAAATGGAAAACAGCGAGATTCGCTTTCTCCCCCTGTGTTATAGAGCCTTGAAATTTACTTCAATGATATTTTGTACAAAATAAAACAACATATTGTTTAATGTAAAAGCCTGTTAATGATTATCTTTGTTGACATTTTACTTCTATTTTTAGCACTCGTCAATCATCTTGAACATGGAATTGTCTCTGAAGCAGGTAATTTCTAATTTTAGTGTAAAAATTAACCAACAAAAAACAAGTTTCTTGAATCAAAGTTGTTTTTAGGGAAAATCTATTGAAATTGGAAGTTAAATTATAAACAATGTGAAAAGCTTTAGATCATTTTTTCATTTTCATTGGCTAGAGACCATTGTTTCAGATTTATTTTAGGAGATATGGAACCAAATTTCATTATTTGAATAATTCATTTTTTTTTCCTTCATATGGCTCTTGGAAACCCTGGTTAGGAGCTGACTGCTAACCAAAAGGTTGGCAGTTTGAATCTACCAGGCACTACTTGGAAAACCTATGGGGCAGATCTACTCTGTCCTATAGGGTTGCTATGAGTTGGAATGGACTCAACGCTAACAGGTTACGCGTTTTGGCACTTGAAAATGCAGGTCACTTTCCTAGTTTTGTGAGGATGTTTTTTTTCTGTGAAAGCCTTAGAAATCCATGTAGGATATCATCTCTAGTCATTAAAAATGTTTTGTTTTTAATCATAGAGTCTAGGAGTTGTAATATGGACTGATGTGGCAAGCAACCCTAGAATCAATTTCATGTGCCACCACTTAATATCCAATTACCAGAATCAATTTCCTTAACAGTAAAAGTAGAAAAATAATTACTGCCTCAACCTTTTGAGGAACAAAGGGATATATATGCCAGCGTTAACATTTTTCTGCCCCTGAAGGTTACTGACAGGCATTTGAGCCATTTTAATGTCTGGCATCATGGTGGATACTGGTACAATTGCCTAAAAAACAAGGAAGTTAATCTACACCACATTTTGAGTGTTGAGAGCCATTCGTATGAGGGGATGCATCCCAGAGGAGTGATTGTGTGAAACTTTTTATGTGTCTTTTGGCTTCTGTACAGTAACATAAGGCTTGCAAGTATGTTTACTATTTCCTTTGTGTTATTGAAAAGGTAAGGTTACTGGCATATTCAAGCAAATAAGTTATTTTTTGGGTGAAAATAATTTGTGACTCACTTCCTGGGTCATAGGACCAATATGTCCCGAAAGTGTGATGCACTTCATGGAACTTGGTACCGATATGGCTCACTCTAAATCAAACCGATAACAGTTATGTGTAATACGAGCAATGTTTATTTAGCATTTTATATATATTTTTGGAAAGTTGAGTAAGATATTTTATGGCTCAAGTGTAACCAGGAAGTGTGATGCGCCGTGGGACTGATATGTCCCACATGTGCGATGTGCTTCATGGAACATGGAACTGATATGTCCCACTTGCAACTGGTACCCATTTTTTCAGATAACAAAAACTCCCAACAATGATTCAGTATCCATTCCATTGGTGAAAAAGCATGGCATCACCAATAAATAAAATAATAATAATTCACCCATGAAACAGTTAAGAGTGTTGTGAGTTTAAATGAGATGCCTGCCATAGGCAAAGTTCTAAGCAGAAAAAAAAAAGCAGAGACCTGGCATATTATAAGTGTTAAGTAAATGATAATTAATTATAATAATGATAATAAATAATATTATTTCACTTTTCCTGGTATCACACCACAAATCCAAATTGATTAAACAGATTCTGAATTGCATTACCATTTCTATATGTACCTCCAAGATTTAACGTCACGTGGTAATATATTCACATTAAGGTGTTGCTAAAATTGACTTTATCTATTCAGCCTAGTATTGCACAGCAGTTATTAGGGAAAAGATCTAAATAGGTTTCTTCTTTGGGACCTCTAGCTAGCTCCTAAGTAGAATGGAACTCATGAGTCAGCCTAAAAATCCTTACCCACGTACATACATAAACACACACTTGCACATGTGTCTTCTTTGTTATTTAGCCAGGTGATCGCCCATCAGTTTTCAGCTCCCATTCATTTGTTCATTCTTTCAACATTTATTTCTTGAAAGCCTACTGCTGTGTTTCGAGAGCACATAAATGAATGAGTGACGTGGCACTTAGTCTCCAGAAGATCATGGTGGAACTGGGAGACAAAGAGGCATGCCAATAATGCAGAATAATAATGTCAGAATGTGCAAGGGAGAGAATAATAATGTCAGAATGTGCAAGGGAGATAGAGGAGAAAAACTTGTCTAAAAGTGGGTGGGGGGAGCAGGGGACAATGGTTGAGACAGGTAGCCTGAGCCATGAAAGATGTTGTAGTTATCCAGAAAATTAAAAAGCAGGATGGGATGGGGAGCCTATGCCAAGTAGAAGGAGAGAACATTTGCAGATGTGTGGAGAGTGATAGACCATAGCTAATTCTAATTGGTTTGTGTGCAATTGATGTGCTGATGGGGAAGGCAGATAAAAATTAATCTGGAGACGAATGCTTGAGCAAAATTACGCATATCCTTACATGTCCTCTGCAGAAGTTTAAATTTTATCTAAAGAGCAATAGAAACCATGAAAGATTTGAAACAGGAGAGTGTTATGATAAGATTTTCCTTTTAGAAAATCAGGCTGGTGACAGTGTAAAAGATGGATTGGGTCCTGGAGGAGGAGGTGGGGATTGCTGGAAAACAAGGCTGAAGCCAGAGAAAATAGTCAGGACACTTACATGTAATCCAGGAAAGAAATGATAAGGACCTAAACAAAGGTAGTGGCAGTGGGGAGGGAGTGGAGGAAACAGATTAGAGAGTTCTATAAGAGAGAGAATGGAAAAGACTTGGTGACAGATTGAATGTGAGAGAAAGCGATTCAAAGACAACTCCCACGCTTCTGTCTTGGGTGACTGAGTAGGTAAATGTGCTTCTCACCAAGATAGTGAAGGAGGAGGAGATTTAAAGGAATAAGTGTGCTTAGGTTTGGATATGTTGTTTCCAAGATACTTCTGAATCTTTGTACAATAACAGGGGTAAAGAAAAGAGAATAGGAAAGAGGGAATTCAACATTTGATGCAAAGAGCAATCCGCAAAGGAGAAGATGACTCAGGCAGGCATAAAAACCGAGGGAAAATAAAGAGAGTTCAAGGAGGGAGTAGTTCATAGCGCCAAACTCTATAGATAAATTAAATAGACTAAATAATAAAGAGTGTCGTTGCATTTAGCAACTATGAAATCTTAGCTGAGAGTTTTAATGGCTGCTTTATAGGTCTAAGTGAGATTTCTTCTGAGTGCATCTATGTTAGTTATGCTGAAATCTATTTGTAAAATGTTTTTCCTCCATTTGAAGCTTGTCATGTTTACTAGAATTAGCCATGAGCTTTTTAAATGCATAGACTCTGGATTATTCATCTGTATATTCCACCCACACACTCTAACTCAAATGAATACATGCGGGGACTAGCGCATCAGATTCAGGGCTTAGTTTCAAAATAATTTTATTTGCTAAAGATTTTTCAGTATTTTGCAGGATTTCACTTCAGATTTGGCATCCCTCAAACCTCCTTGATATTCTCTTCACAGTAATACCAAATTCATTCTCTCCCATTTATAATCCATTTCCCCTTCAGGTATCAGCACCTCATTACCAAGTGAAATGGTTAGTTAAAACCACAGTTTTCTCTCATGGACAGAGCCATGGAGGAGAAAGACCATCAGTTTCGCCTGTAGCATCTGTGCTTGATATAGTCTACCAAAGAATATTTTCAACTATTGAGAAAGAATTTGACATCTTAATTCCTCAGTCTAGCAGCTGGTTTTTGACCTTCTTAAATTACTGCCAAGGTTACTCTAGCTCTGTAGAATGTCATCCATTTCAGTATCATCATCTTCAAACCACCATCCTGCCAGGGGCAGAAGGGATTGACTTATTTTGCTCTTTGTTATATATCTGTACAAGTGTTTACAATGGTCAGGACACCCGGGGAGATGTATTTAGACCTATGATGTGGTATTCAAGAAAAGGAAGTTCTTAAGACTCTTCTGAAAGATGCTTCTAATTCATTTGTTTTGCTGGTTTGCAGCAACAATTGTACATTGGTTCCCGAGATGGATTGGTTCAGCTCTCCCTGCACAGATGTGACACTTATGGGAAAGCTTGTGCAGACTGCTGTCTTGCCAGAGACCCCTACTGTGCCTGGGATGGAAATGCATGCTCTCGATATGCACCCACTTCAAAAAGGTAAGAGGAACATCACATGATTATGAAGCCTTCCTTTCTACACCATGATCATCTCACACGAATGGCCTATTTTATAGTGAAAATTAAAGAATAAGTATATAAAAAATCCCCCACCCCCAGTGCCGTCGAATAGATTCCGACAAAATATAACCTGTTATAAGGATATTAAAATTAAAATGTTATTTTATCCCTTTATATAAAAGTGAATTTTGAAGGAGGATAAAATTGAATGTTCTGAAATTCTGAAATCTGGACTTTAAAGAATTCTGATAAATTGTATTCTTTTCCTTTGACTGTATCAAACATTACTAAAAATTTGTTTTGCCTTGCTATTTTACTCTTTCTACAGTCCTTCATCTCTTCCTCCTTTTTTCCAAATATGTACATACTCATACATGCTGTTTGTAAATAATGCATAAATACTTCTGTGTGTAAAGTGTGGTATGTTTTTATATCACAGCACATCCCAGTGATTCTCAGCAAAATTTATTTTTATGCTAATAACTCTTACTTGAGCAAATTCTGCCACTCAGATGTACTTAACAACAAACTCTTGCCCTGCTGTTTGTAGTTCACTGCTGGATGTGCTCTTAAAAGTACCACTTTTTTGAGCCAACAAGTTCCAGCTAGGAATTTATTTTATGTAGACATTTGCAAAAATACCACTAAGTTTTATGTTCAAGGATATTCAGCAGAGCGCTGCTTATAGTAGCAAAATAACTGGAAAAAACCTGATTGATACTGGCTAAATACATAATGGTAAGGTTTTTTAGAAATTTGGTTGACAATACCAACATTTTCTGAAGAACTGTTCAAATTTTCCTTTTTTGCTCTAGGAAAAACTTCCAAAAATTTTAGATGATATATATATTGTTTTCATCTTTGGGCCTTTATTAGTGAAATAAGATAACAGGGAAACATATGCCACTTCTTCTACCACCTATGCACTTTTTTCTTTTTTAAATTTTACTGATTTGTCAAATTCCAAAGTCTAGGGATCATAGATTGAGTATATAGTAAAATAGGAAATACTGCTTAAAGTTAGGAGACATTTTATGTTTCCTTAATTCCCTGAATTAAATATAAATTGGTAAGTACTATAATACAAGTTGAAAGTAAAAATGTCACCAACATTTTGTTATGGTTTTTGTCCAAGAATCTAGTCATCATAGTAAGTCTTTGGGGAATGCTTTACTAGAAGCTGAAAAACAAGAATGTTCATTAATTGGTAATAAACCTTCAGTTTGATGAATTGACCTTGTTCCTTAAAAAGCCAAGGTTTAAAAACATTCTCGACCTTATGTTCCTTATACTGTCATAATTTTTTTCTTCCTGTACTCCCCAAGACTCTATCTCTGATCTTGCAGACATGCCACTGTGATGCTTTCCCTTACCTAGCATAATGTGAGCTAAAAAGAAGTATAAAATGGATCAATCTTGTACAAGGTTGTCATCCGGTCAGCGTTACACTTAAGCAACAACCTTTTATGATCTCTGAGATGGCAACATAAAATGGGCAAAGCAAATGAAAATGTACTAGAAGAGTATAAGAGTTGTTAAACTAAAATGAACAGATTTTTTTCTTTCTTTATAGAGTGGTTACTGTTTTCTCTTAAGGAAAATATACGACAACAATGCACAAAGTCATTGTTTATTATTGTTATCAGTACACTATGCAGAAAAAAATGTGTCTACATAACAGCAGATAGAAGTAGCATGTGGTCATTCATGCCATATCAAACTTGTAGTTCTGTTTCAAGAGACAATATTTAATTTGCTGCTTAATCAAATCTATGTAACAATGACTATCCATATGATAAGGTGTTTTGTATGTGTGTGTACTTTCCTCCCTACTATCTAAAGCTCTTTTACTTCTTATTACTTTCCAATGACTGACTGAAAAAGAGTAGAGGGCTAGTTATTCTCATCTGATGTCTATTAAACACAAATTATATTCATATTCAACCTGTTCCGTTGAATAATTTGTGAAAAGTCAGAAAAAAAGAAAACAGTAGTACTTAAATAAAACTCTGGTCATCTTATTCTCAAAACATGGTTTGTTCTATTAGGACCCTAGCACTAGTAGTGTTTGAGTTAATGTTGGATTGAATTGGAATGGAGACCTGTATTTAAGTTGATTAGTAAGACAAGTATAGTTTTTCATCGCTCACTGTTATTAGTGTTATATGTAAACTCTCCATATTACAAATACCATGCTTAAAGTTCTAAACAATTTAATCTCTTTTCTGTAGGCGAGCTAGACGCCAAGATGTGAAGTATGGGGACCCAATCACCCAATGCTGGGACATCGAAGACAGTAAGTATAGGTTTACTATGCTTTCCTCCCTTTTAAACATTTAAACCTAGTCTTTGTATGTCTTATTATATGACTTAAAACATCTATGTGGAAAAAATAGAGACTCATACTATTATATAGGATGATCTCATTTTGTATAATGGTTGTATTCTGGAAAAGCAACAGGAGATTTTATAAATCAACCCCATGTCTCTATGCCTAGGTCAATGATCCTTTGTTACATCATTATTTGTTTCATATGTCTTTTAAAGCCTTCTAGTGTCTTTTTTTTTTTTTTTCTTTTTTACTGCCTTATCCATCCTTATAAAATTTGAAAATTGCTGTTAGAGATAGAGCAGGATATAGCCTAAAATATTTGAGCATTTGGAATAAGCTCAGACACCCTCCCAGAAAGACCCAATAAAAGTATAGACACTTATTAGAAACTTTAGGTAACCTGCACTTCATTTTTTATTTACATATTTATTAATCAGTAAATATTTATTAAGTGTCTTCTATGTGCATGTAATTGTTTTGGGTATACTGTGAGACAAAGAAACTCCTCAGCTTATGGTTTCTTTTGAGAGATACCATAAGACACAATTAGTGACATGGAACTTTAGAGAAAAGAGAGATCACCAGATGCTGTATTATTCAGGGACAATTCCATTGTGTGGAGGAGCCTAGAAGTCTGAGTAGGCGAGGGGTAGAGTGGCAAATAGAGAGGAGGCCCAGGGGGTGAGTCTGATAACAGAAAAAAATTTTGCATGTGTGAATTTTTCCAAAGATGTAGTTATTTTCCACAATCAAACACTGCTGTCAGATAGAAAGCACACACACACACACACAACTGGGGAAAATAAAGCATTGCTTTTCCTTTTTTATCACGTGCTTCATCAAAAGCACTTCCTTCTTCCTCCCACTGACATAAATAAACAACCCATATTTCATACCCTATAACTCACGGTCCTGAGGTGTTTTCTTAATTTAAAGACAAAAAAAATGATTATTTTAAGTTCATGCATGTGAAAGCTGGACAATGAATAAAGAAGGCTGAAGAAGAATTGATGCCTTTGAATTATGGTGTTGGTGAAGAATATTGAGTATACCATGGACTACCAAAAAAAGGAAGAAGTATAGCCAGAATGCTCCTTAGAGGCAAGGATGGTAAGACTATATCTCACATACTTTGGACATGTTATCAGAAGGGACCAGTCCCTGGAGAAGGACATCATGCTTGGTAAAGTAGATGGTCAGTGAAAAAGAAGAATATCCTCAACCAAATGGATTGACACAGCGGCTGCAACAATGGGCTAAAGTATAACAATGATCGTGAGGATGGTGCAGGAATGGGCAGTGTTTCATTCTGTTGTACATAGGGTTGCTATGAGTCTGAACTGACTCGACAGCATCTAACAACAACAACATTTTAAATTCATAATTTCATTCTTCTGAAAAATAAGTTCTAGTCCAGAATAGTTTGTTTGACCTCTTCTTCTAACGTATAGGTGATTCACTGTCATTCAGTGTCATGACATTCACTGTCGTGTCAATGCTGTTTCATTCAGCATTACTCTGTACTATGTATATAATTCTGTTCATGTGCATATGAGATTCAACAGGGACTGTTATAGGTATTTAGGTACACTGATGAACAAAAATGAAAACAGCACATTCATGGGACTTATATTCAAGTGTGTGTTAGGGATGGGAGCAGGCAATAAACATAAAAACAGGTAAAATATATGCTATGTCTGATAATGATGTTATGAAGAAAGTGATATAAAAAACACATATGTGCCCAAGACAGTCACCATTATTGTTTCATTTCACCATATCCTATTCTTGCTGTAACCCATTGCACACAGTCTTTTCTAACCATCATTCCGCTGAATCCATTCTTGTCAGGGTCACCAGCAATTTTCTCCTTAGCAAACCCAATGGTCAATTTTCAGCTCTCATTTTTGCTTAAATTCTAACTCCCTCTACCTTGAATCATGCTCTTCATTTGACTTCTATGCAGTGGTGTGCTAGAGCCAGCTCATATGGCCCCATAGGAATTTTGTGAATGACTTGAAGTCTGCCAGGGAGAGAGTGTCTCCACAAAAAAAAAAAAAAAAAAAAAAACCCAGCAGGCACTATGAACCAAGGCTTTTTGTTTTCAGAGATTTGGCGTCCCAATACACCTCTGCTTCTATGACACCATGTCCTTCAGGTTTTGCTCTTAACTTACAGACTGCTCTTTCTGAGTGTTCTTAGCTTTAGTTTTCTTCCCACCTTCTAAATATTGAAGTGCCCAAGCTACTTTTCCACTCTCTTTCTATTCATTCCCTAAGTCCATCAATTTCAAAACCATCAGATGCTATTTGACTATTCCAAATTCATACTTCCCTATGTGTCAGACTTGTATGTTTGCTGTCTTAGTTATCTGTTGCTACCGTAAGATATACCACTGACGGGTGATTTAACAAACAGAATTTTTTTTCTTAAAGTTTAGGAGGCTAGAACTCCAAATTCAGGGTGCTGGCTCTAGGGGAAGGTTTTCTCTCTCTGTTGGCTCTGGAGGAAGGTCCTTGTCTGTTTTAGCTTTTGCTTTCGGGTGATCCTCATGTGGTGTGACGTCTTTCTTACCCCATCTCTGCTTCTCTCTCTTCTTATATCTAAAACAGATTGACTGAAGACACCCGTAAAAACCTGTTGCCGTCAAGTCAATTCCAACTCATAGCAACCCTAGAGGGCAAAGTAGAACTGCCTCATAGGGTTTCCAAGGAGTTGCTGGTGGATTCAAACTGATGACGTTTTGGTTAGCAGCTGAGATCTTAATCATTACACCACCAGGACTCAAGACACACCTATACTAATCCTGTCTCAACATAACAAAGACAACCCATTTCCAAATGGGATTATAACCACAGGCATAGAAGTTAGGATTTACAACATATATTTTGGGGGAACACAATTCAATCCATAACATTACACCCTTTGCCCCCCCATTCATGTCTTTCCCACATACAAAACACATTCACCCTATCATATCATCCCAAAAGTCTTAAATCAACTTCAAGTCCAAAATCTCATCATCTGAATCATCTAACTCAAATACGGGTGAGGCTTCAGACGTTTTCCATTTTGGGGCAAAATTCCTCTTTATCTGTGAACATGTGAAATGTAGACTACAAATTATCTGTTTCCAAAGTACAATGGTGGAATAGGCACAAGGTAGACATTTCTATTAGAAATGGGAGGAATTGGAAGGAAAGAAAGGATAAAAGGCAGCAACCATGTTGAAAACCCAGTAGAACAATTTACATTAGTTTTTAAGGCCTGAAAATAATCCTCTGATCTCTGAGATCGTCTAGGTAATGGCCCTGGCCTCCATACTCTGGGTGTTGGCTGTGCTCTCTGGATTCTGGGTGTAGACCCCTCAGATCTTGGCTTCAGCTCTGCCTTCCAGGCCCACTGGGATAGTAACTCTGCTCCCTTGCCTTTGGGGGGGCCCCATTTTCCTAGTCCCTCTGAATGCCTTTTCTCCATTGTCCAATCATATATTCATCATTTCCTTTTAAAGCTTCACCAGAAGCACATTTACCATCCACATTGCTAGCAACACACTGTTGCTAGTGCCATATGTATTCACTAAGACCATACAGACTTTCTGTAAAGCTTTCCTTACTGCCTTCTGAGCCCTCACCGGAAATGCCTTTGACATCCATAATTCTACCAACAGTCTCTTCAAGGCAACCTAGGCTTTTACTATTAAACCAAAAATCAAACCTTTTGCTGTCGAGTCGATTCTGACTTCTAGCAACCATATAGGACAGAGTAGAACTGCCCCATAGGGTTTCCAAGGAGTGGCTGGTGGATTTGAACTGCCAACCTTTTGTTTAGCAGCCTAGCACACCTTAAAACTCCTCCAGCCTCTACCCATCATTCAATTCCAAGACCACTTACACATTTTAGGTATTTGCTAGAGCAGCATCCCACTATGGAAACCAAATTCTGTCCTAGTTACCTAATGCTGCTGTAACAGAAATACCACATATAGGTGGCTTTAACAGACAGAAATTTATTTTCTCTCAGTTTAGGTGGATAGAAGTCTGAATTCAGGGTGCCAGCTCTAGGGAAAGGCTTTCTTTCTCTGTCAGCTCTAGAGGAAGGTCCTTGTCTCTTTGAACTTCTGCTCCTGGACAATCTTCCTGTAGTATGGCATGTCTCTTCACCCATCTCTGCTTCTCTTGCTTGTTTGCTTAATACCTTTTATGTCTCAAAAGAGATTAACTCAGGGTACACCCTACACTAATCCTGTCTCATTACTATAGCAAAGACAATTCCTTCCCAAATAGGATTATAACCGCAAGCATAAAGGTTAGGATTTACAACACATATTTTAGGGAGACACAATTCAACCATAACACTTGCATGCCTACTAAAAGCTCTATAATCTGCTTCCTAATGGGCTAATAAGCATCTCAAACTTATGTCTGAAAAATGATTCTTGTTATCTTTTCAAAACCTTTCCGTTCTGCAGACTTTCCCATATTAATAAATAGCCCCAGTCACCCAATTGCTTAGGTCAAAAAGCTAGGAGTCATCTTTTTATTCTTCTATTGTTTTCACATCTTATATTCAATCTCTTGATAAATGTGGCTCTATAACTATAACTATCCCACTTCTTACCACCTCTGCAGATGCCAGCCTAACCATAGCCACTGTACCTCTTTAGTAGCCTTCCCTACACTCCTTCAGCCTATTCCCCACTTGTAGCCAGAGTAATCTTTTTAAAACATAAATCAGATCGATATTCCCCTACTCAAAATCTTTCAGTAGCTTCTTAGCACAGCTATTAAAAAATCCATAGCATTTACCATGGCCTATAAGACTCTAAACGATGCAGGAAGCATCAAAAGAAGATGGAAGGAACACACAGAGTCAGTATACCAAAAAGAATTAGTTAGCATTCAACCATTTCAGAAGGTAACATATGATCAGGAACCAATGGCACTGAAGGAAGAAGTCCAAGCTGCACTGAAGGCATTGGCGAAAAACGAGGCTCCGGGAATTGACGGAATATCAACTGAGATGTTTCAACAAACGGTTGCAGGGCTGAAAGTGCTCACTTGTCTATGCCAAGAAATATGGAAGACAGCTTCCTGGCCAACTGACTGGAAAAGATCTATATTTATGCCTATTCCCAAGAAAGTTTATCCAACCAAATGTGGAAATTATAGAACAATATCATTAATATCACACGTAAGCAAAATTTTGCTGAAGATCATTCAAAAGCAGCTGCAGCAGTATATCAACAGGGAACTGCCAGAAATTCAGGCCAGATTTAGAAGAGGATGTGGAACCAGAGATATCATTGCTGATGTCAGATGGATCGTGGCTGAAATCAGAGAATAGCAGAAAAATGGTTATCTGTGTTTTATTGACTATGCAAAGGCATTCAACTGTGTGGATGATAACAAATTATGGATAACATTGCTGAGAATGGGAATTCCAGAACACTTAATTGTGCTTATGAGAAATCTGTACATGGATCAAGAGGCAGTTGTTCAAACACAACAAGGGGATACTGTGAGGTTTAAAGTCAGGATAGGTGTGCGTCAGGGTTGTAGCCTTTAACCATACCTATTCAGTCTGTATGCTGAGCGAATAACCCAAGAAGCTGGACTATATGAAGAAGAACAGTGCCTCAGGACTGGAGGAAAACTCATTAACACCCTGCTTTATGCAGATGACACAACCTTGCTTGCGGAACGCGAAGAGGAATTGAAGCACTTACTCAAGAAGATCAAAGACCACAGCCTTCAGTATGGATTACACCTCAACATAAAGAAAACAAAAATCTTCACAGCTGGACCAATGAGCAACATCATCATGAACAGAGAAAACATTGAGGTAGTCAATGATTTCATTTTACTTGGATCCACAATCAACACCCATGGAACAGTCAAGAAATCAAAAGATGTGTTGCATAGCTGCTAAAGACCCCAAAAAGCAAAGATGTCACCTTGAGGAGTAAGGTGAACCTGACCCAAGCCATGGTGTTTTCAATCGCCTCATATGTATGTGAAAGCTGGACAATGAATAAGGAAGACTGAAGAAAATTTGACAGCTCCGAATTGTGGTGTTGGCAAAGAATATTGAATATACCATGGACTGCCAAAAAAACAAACAAATCTGTCTTGGAAGAAGTGCGGCCAGAAGGATCCTTAGAAGCAGTGATGGTGAGACTATATCTCACATACTTTGGACATGTTATCAGGAGGGACCAGTCCCTGGAGAAGGACATCGTGCTTGGTAAAGTAGAGGGTCAGTGAAAATGATGAAGACCCTCAGCGAGGTGGATTGACACAGTGGCTGCAACAATGGGCTCCAGCATAGCAAAAATTGACAGGATGGCGCAGGACTGGGCAGTGTTTCATTCTGTTGTGCATAGGGTTGTTATGAGTCGGAACCAACTCGACGGCACCTAACAACAACATAAGACTCTATTTGATCTGGTTCTTAATATATCCTCTGAACTTTTCTCACATCACTATTGCATGGTTCACTTATTGGCTTTCTTAGTCTTTTTCAAAAGCATCAGTCTGGTTCCTGCCTTGTGGATGTTTTCACTTGTTGTCCGGTATACCTGAAGGACTCTTCTCTCCAGATGTCTATAGAGCTCCACCTTCACATCATAGATTTTTGTGCTTTAAATGTTAATTCCTTCAAGAAACCTTCCCTGACCACCCTATATGGAATGTCTTTTTCCCCTTTCATCCCAAGTTTCCTAATCTGATTTATTTGTTGTGCATAACACTCCCAGATACTATTTTCTTTATTTATTCATTGATTTGATTACTTTGTCTCCATCAGTGGGATGCAAACTTCTTGAGATCAGTGACTTTGCTGGTAATATTCATCACTATATCCCCAGCACCTAAAGCAATGTCAGTATAGTGGACACACAAGAATATTTTCTTAATGGATGGGCGGGGCGGGGGGGGGAATACTCAAATTGATAGCATTTGAACTGTGCATTAATTAAAAACGTGGATTGGGTTAAGTTTGCAACATTCCCTGTTATTTTATGGAGTTTATGTTTATCTTGTAGGTGATAGGGATCTATTTCATATTTCTGTATAGGAGAATGGAAAGATTACTTAAAAATAATTGACAACTGTATAGGTGATTTATTTGAATCAGAGGAACTAGAGGCAGAGAACCAGTTGTTAGACTGTTAGTAAAGATTATGAGGGTATTTACAACCTCAAGTTCTCCATTGCTGTCACAATGGAGTAGTTTCAATTCACCATGGAGAGAAAAGGGAAGATTTGAACAATAATTCTTAGTAAAGAAGGTAGGAAGTGACTTGCTTATAATCTAACATAAATATGTGCTGCACTTTACCAGGTAACCAAGTCTTGAATAATTTGCAGGAATATATTTCTCTTCTTCCTTCTTACTTTTCTTATTACTTCAATTTTTAAATGCTATTTGATTATTAATGATATAAAATCAATAATGCATATAGGTGAACAGTGTTTAACAATGTTAAAGAGATATAATATTAACTTCCAGTGATATGTCATATATGTCTTATGAAGAAATATTCAAGGCATTTCACTGTGAAAAGAAAATGTTTTGATTGAAGTCTGGAAGCTTAAAATACTTTCTTCAAAATTATTTTGCTCTTAAAAACTGCTCTTTTACAACACTATGAAACACATCTTTTGCACTTTTCAAAGTTAGATAATAATACAATATTTTATATATATACATAAATATGTATAAAAAAACATGTATTTTTAAATTTAAAAATAGAAAATTTAAACCTCAGAGATGAAACGAACATTATTAGAAGCAGTGATAAATTCTAGGTATTTGCTGATAAACTGATGAAGTGTTGATTTTTTGTCATAGGACCACTGTCTTTTACCGACATAACAAAGGCTTTCAGATAATCAGCCCACTATTTTGGTCATCCAGTTGATTTCACTAATCTATTGTCTACTGCTGACCCATACCTTGGTTGAATCATTCTAATCGAGGTTCTCCTGGGCCCTTGCCCCACCACCTGATGATTAGCCTGCACCCTCCTGGCTTTGTTCACAACCTCCTTTGCTCAGGAAACCACCATCTGTATTAAGAAATGATGCGTGTCTTTTTCTTCCGTGATCGGCATTAGTGATCTTTCTGTGCATTAGGAATTTATTAACTGTGAAAATTGCAGATATAACCCATTGAATTGGCAGAGATAGTGAATAGATTACAGGTTTCAAGTGGAATCCACACATTTTGAAGGTTATGATGCTAATTCAAAGTAGTGTCAGCATGCTTGACTTAATCATTGCTGTCAAAACACAAATAAGTTTAAAAGACATTTCTTGAAAAAAAAAAAAAGCCCATATGGTGTCTGTGCATTCGTGTCATTTGCTGATAATTTTGTATGCTTAGGTTTAGGATTCACTTACATCGCTTAAGGCCACTCTTTGGTTTATGCTTAAAATGCTAAGGAGGCCCATCTGCAGAATTGAGACATCTGAAAATATGATGAAAAAGTGCATGTTTGGGCCAGGCTGAGCAGCCGTCAGTTTTTATTTGATCAAATTTGAGCAACAGATCTTAGATCACACATGGGACACAGCCTTTGGCTACTCTGGATGGAATGTATTTCAGATGGTACAGTTGATTTAAGAGAATAAGGTGCTCCTTTGGTGTCCTTAACTTTCTCATAGTACATGCATGTTGAGCTGGAGTGTCCTTTCAGGACAAAACAAAAATTTAGTGTTGATAATATAGATAATGTCCAGATACTGAGTATTACAACATTGGGTTTATTATCATCATTATAGAATTCCATCGAGGTGGACAACCGTACTTACTCTTTGGAATAAAAATTTCTTAATATTCTAAAATAAGCTTTGTGGGCTAATTCATGGTATAATTTCTCTTTAAAAGTGATGTAAAGTTTTCTTCCAGAACCATCTACAAAATTAGCTACATTTAGTATATAAGGTATAATTTTTTTCTTCCAGAGCTACCTACAAAACCAGCTACATTTTATACACTAGAAAAGGTATTAATGCATTAAAAGATGCAAAAGGTTCATTTGGCTCTGAGAACATGATTCAGTGTTTAAACTTAGATCTTGTGAATTTTCATTCTTAAAAAATCAATTGGTAGGTAACATATTGATGAAAGAGTCAAAATTGCAATGCAGGAATAGAGTTTTAAAAATCAATCTATTAAATAATATTTGACTCTTAAATTACAATACTGTAGCATGAATTTCCTTTCTCTTTAATAATGTGTATGATTCTTTCCCTCATGGCATCTGTTCTAAATCAGTCTATTTTCCTATTGCTTTAAAATCAGGTCAAGGTTAATCTCCTATTCCATGTTTGCTTTCCAGGCATTAGTCATGAAACTGCTGATGAAAAGGTGATTTTTGGCATTGAATTTAATTCAACCTTTCTGGAATGTATACCTAAATCCCAACAAGCATCTATTAAGTGGTATGTCCAGCGGTCAGGAGATGAACATCGAGAAGAGGTAACTGATAGGCATCAAAGAATACTTACCTTGAGGGAAATAGTATAAAACTTAAGTTTTGGTTGTGAGACACGTTTGATTTTTAGCACCACATGGTGCTCTTCTCATTATTTGTTAAAAAGAAATTAGCAGTTTATATTTATACCAATGGTAACAATGGTTTTGAGTTTGGAATAGTTCAACACAAAAGTATGAATAAAATATATCTAAAAGTAGATTAATTTTTTTAATTTACATAATTTTTATTTTCAAATTTTTATTTCTTGTTGATTGCCCATACTTTAGAACAACGAAAAAAATCAACCCCCCCTTTCCACACACATACAGGCACACAGTGACCAAATTTGAACTGTTGTGTTCAATTTTGATTATAAATTGAAACATACTGAGCATGTGCAAAAATAGAAATATCCACCTGTGTTATCATGTCATATGGAGAAGTTGGATAAGCACCTGAACATATCTATCTTTTCACTTTTATGGATTAAAATTTAATCAACAAAGAGGTAATACAGATGCTCTATTTGTTTTTTGCCTATCTGCTTCAGTTTTCTTAGCACATACCTGTGATTAAAACATAAAAAACAACAACCATAGCACAGATATTTGTGAGGTAGATAGGTTGTTATACATGCTACCAAATTTAATGAAATGAGTTCATGTAGTCTATGAAATCCTAAATTAATATTATTTGAATGACATGAAACAAAGATTAATTTGGCAGAATTGCTGTTTTCCTATTGCAATGCCAAAGAGAAACCAACCATGCTCAGTCTGGAGTTCTAAATTTTTCAATATTAAGCTAAGGGCACTGTGGTAAGTAATGGAGCGAATACAGAAATCAGCATTAGATGTCTTGAGTTGCAACATGGTCCTTCTACCTTTGGCCATATCACTTAGTCTCTCTGGGCTACAATTTTCTAAGATGGACAAAATAAACTCATAAGTTTACTGTGAAAATAATCAAATGAGAAATCACATATAAGAATGTGGTACCCACAAGTGTAAAATGTGCATATAAAGTTACAGATATTCTCTATCAGGGAAAAAGTGTGGAGCAGGAAGCAGCACTGATCTTGTATTCAGAAAATGCTGATTGTAGCTTTGACTTGACTGCTGAGGGATATGGACATGTAACTTCTTTAGCACGTAGCATAAGTAGCTAGAGGAAACGCTCTCCCAAATACCAACTTCTGTAACAAATCTATAAACATTTAAAATAATACCTGTGATCAGTCAAGCATTTGTATAAAGTAGTGGTTTTCAACCTCAGGTGATTTTGCCTCCCAGGGGATATTTGGCAATGTCTGGGTCTTTCTGGTTGTCACGACTGGATGGGTGAGAGACGGTACTACTAGTGTCTAGTGGGTATGGTGCCAGAGATGCCAAGGGTGCCGCTAAACATCCTGCAATGCACAGGACAATTTCTCACAACAAATGATTATCCAGACCCAAATGCCAACAGGGACAAGGTAAAGAAACCTTGGAGTGGAATAACCAAACATTTATCATAAGAAATTTATTGAAGGATATAGTTGCACCATTACATTGAGAAATTAACATCATCCTTTTCATCTGTATCTACAGGAATAAATTTTTTCCATCATAATGTTGACCCTAGACATATTTAATACCAGGGCAGTAATTTCATTATGTATTATTTCAAATTGCTCCAGTAAAACATGATTCTTTATTTTAACTAAAACCAGTTGGCATCAAGTCAATTCAGACTCAACCAACATCCATAAATTCTAAAACTATGGCAAAGGCATTGTTACACTGAGACTTTACTTTAAGGGTCCTAATTTCACAATATATATTGAATTATTATCTGATGCAGAAGTAATTATTTAATCTCAAAACAAAGTATTTACTTTTTATCTTAAAAATATTGGATGTTATCTGAATTTTTCAACACATAGATTTTCTTTTAGTTGCGTTGCAATATTTTACTTTTTTTCATAATTTTTGTGCTTTAAGTGAAGGCTTACAAATCAAGTCAGTCTCTCACACAAAAACCCATATACGCTTTGCTACACAATCCCAATTACTCTTCCCCTAGACAGCCCACTCTCTCCCTCCACTCTCTCTTTTCATGTCCATTTCGCCAGCTTCTAACCCCCTCCACCCTCTCATCTCCCCTCCAGGCAGGAGATGCCAACATAGTCTCAAGTGTCCACCTGATACAAGAAGCTCACTCCTCACCAGCATCCCTCTCTAACCCATTGTCCAGTCCAATCCATGTCTGAAGAGTTGGCTTTGGGAATGGTTCCTGTCCTGGGCCAACAGAAGGTCTGGGGGCCATGACCACCGGGGTCCTGCCAGTCTCAGTCAGACCATTAAGTCTGGTCTTATGAGATTTTGGGTCTGCATCCCACTGCTCTCCTGCTCCCTCAGGGGTTCTCTGTTGTGTTCCCTGTCAGGGCAGTCATCGGTTGTAGCCAGGCACCATCTAGTTCTTCTGGTCTCAGGATGATGTAGTCTCTGGTTCATGTGGCCCTTTCTGTCTCTAGGGCTCGTAATCACCTTGCGTCCTTGGTGTTCTTCATTTTCCTTTGATCCAGGTTGGTCGAGACCAATTGATGCGTCTTAGATGGCTGCTTGCTAGCATTTAAGACCCCAGACGCCACTCTTCAAAGTGGGATGCAGAATGTTTTCTTAATAGATTTTATTATGCCAGTTGACTTAGATGTCCCCTGAAACCATGGTCCCCAGACCCCTGCCCCTGCTACGCTGGCCTTCGAAGCATTCAGTTTATTCAGGAAACTTCTTTGCTTAAAGGTTTAGTGCAATTGTGCTGACCTCCCCTGTATTGAGTGCTGTCTTTCCCGTCACCTAAAGTAGTTCTTATCTACTGTCTAATTAGTGAATGCCCCTCTCCCTCCCGCCCTCTCATAACCACAAAAGAATGTTTTCTTCTCAGTTTAAACTATTTCTCAAATTCTTATAATAGTGGTCTTATACAATATTTGTCCTTTTGCAACTGACTAATTTCACTCAGCATAATGCCTTCCAGGTTCCTCCATATTATGAAATGTTTCACATATTCCTCACTGTTCTTTATCAATGGGTAGTATTCCATTGTGTGAATATACCATAATTTATTTATCCATTCATCCATTGATGGACATCTTGGTTGCTTCCATCTTTTTGCTATCGTAAACAGTGCTGCAGTAAACATGGGTGTGCATATATCTGTTCGTGTAAAGGCTCTTATTTCTCTAGGATATATTCCAAGGAGTGGGATTACTAGATCGTATGGTAGTTCTATTTCTAGCTTTTTAAGGAAGTGCCAAATCGATTTCCAAAGTGGTTGTACCATTTTACATTCCCACCAGCAGTGTAGAAGTGTTCCAATCTCTCCACAGCTGCTCCAACATTTATTCTTTTGTGTTTTTTTGATTAATGCCAGCCTTGTTGGAGTGAGATGAAATCTCATTGTAGTTTTGATCTGCATTTCTCTAATGGCTAGTGATTGTGAACATTTCCTCATATATCTGTTAGCTACCTGAATATCTTCTTTAGTGAAGTGTCTATTCATACCTTTTGCCCATTTTTTAATTGGGTTATTTGCCTTTTTGCATTTGAGTTTTTGCAGTATCACAATATTTTACTTCTAAATTTCACAGAGTATATTTTCAGTTTTCTAAATAATCAAGTTTGATAATTGTTTTCAGTTAAATGCAATTTTTAATGAATGATTTTTTTCTCTATGGGAAACTTAGTGTGATTCTTATTATTTTTAAATATGGGTGCTCTGCTTGGAGTAGTCTCCTAGTGATAGATTTAGAAACATTTGTCTATCCATGTCTGCATTCACATCTTCGATTTTCCTGAAGATGCTATGCATTACTTTAATGTACCTTTTAACAGTATATCAAACAGTCATGATGGTATCATGCTCCATGAATTTTGATGGAGCAGAAATAGCCTATTAAATTTTATTTAAAAGTCTTTTAACTACAGTATTTCAACTGGTATTTTCATCTATTGTTGTAAGTGGGCAATTACGCATTGTCCAGGATTTGCAATATTGCTTCCTGAGCTGAGAAAAAGGGCAAAATCCAGACTAGATTTGAAGCATTTTTCTCAACAGGATGCCTTCTGCTCCTCACCCATGGGGTCACAGTGCGGAATTTTTCCTCCACTCAAGAACAGCCTGAGGGAGGGCCAGGATCTCCCGTGGCACCAAGGCTGTCACCAGGTTATTCTCTGCCAGTAGGAGGATGTTTCCTTACTTAGCTGTTTCACAGTTGGGTGCTGTTGGGAGGTCATGAGTCGGTTATCTACTGACTTTCTTATAAAGCTGCTCTTAAAATTGATGATGTTTATGCTGTAACTAGTGAGTTAATCGGCAGTCCCCAAGCTTCTGTTGAACTTTTGGAATCTGGAAGAATAGAAGAGGAAATACTTTATGCCACTTGCCATGCTGTATTTTCTCAGTGGGTGTTTAGAATATTTTTAAAGCATCTTCAAATATTTACATTTTTTTGTGTTCACATGTTTTTATTCCATTTTTATTCTTTATTTTTTTAACCACAAAACAATATAAATGTGTTTGAAAATACAGTAACATAAAAAAAGAGCTGTGAGGCCACTAAGCACAGATAAGCCTAAGTAATACTTTGATGTCTATTACAACTTTATTTTCACTAACCGTTACACTTCTATCATTTTCCCTTCCCATTCAGTTTTAACACCATGTTTTTCCTGTCCCACTCCCAACCACTACCTTGACACCACTGTCACCCGTGGCTGTTCCATGCTTTATTTAAGTTTCTCTTTATTCATGTTTTCACTTTAAAAAAAAAAAAAAGGAGTGATGGTTTTCTTATACCTAAATCTTTCTCTATTTTTCTAACTATTTTCTTAGAACAAATTCCTAGGAGTTGAATCACTGAGTTAAAGACCTTGATTATCTTTATGCCTTTCGGTAAACAACTATGTTATTAATTTGCCATCAGAATCACAAAATTATTGCCTTTTCTGGGCTCCTGAGACAAAATTGTGTATCATCATTTAGGAAAACATTACCAATTTTATATGGAAAAAAAATCATATTGTGTTGATGTCTATGTCTTTGAATATTAGTGAATATAAACTTAACTCCTCATGTTTCTTGGCCATTTATAAAACCAAAAAAATAGTTGCTGTCAAGTCCATTCTGACTCATGGCATCACAATGCATGTCAGAGTAGTCTATGCTCCATAGGGTTTTCAGTGACTGATTTTTTGGAAATTGGTCACCAGGCTTTTTTCCAAGGCACCCCGGTGGACTCAGACCTCCAGCCTCTCAGTTAGTAGCTGAATGTGTTAACTGGTTGCAACACCCAGGGCCATTGGTATTCAGTTGTATTTGGTGAATTGCCTTGCCTGTCATTTGCTTAGTTTATATGGATGTATTCACTTGAAAGTGATTTCTACAAGCTTTTTTACAGTATATATAAAAAAAAAAAAAAAACCAAACCTGTTGCCAACGAGTTGATTCCAACTTGTAGTGACCCTATAGGACAGAGTAGAGCTGCCCCATAGGGTTTGCAAGGAGTGGCTGGTGGATTCAAACTGCTGACCTTTTGGTTAGCGGCCAAGCTCTTAACCACTGTATACCACCAGGGTTCTTATAGATATTAACAATTTAATGTAGAATATAAGTACTTTCTTCTTAAGTTTTGTATCTCCTAATTTTTTTGTGTCACTAACATACATAAGTTTTCTATTTTATGATGACAAATGTATTGAATTCTACCTCTATGATTTCTCCATTATTATGCTTACAAACTCCTTCTCTAATGAGAGGGCAAATATATATTTATAGATTGCTGTTGTTGTCTTGTGCTGTTCAGTCGATTCTGACTCATGGCGACCACATGTGTTACACAGTAGAAATGTTCTACAGGATTTTCTTGGTTGTAATCTTTAGGAAAACAGATTGTCAGGTCTTTTCTTCCACAGTGCCAGCGGGCAGGTTGGAACCACCAATTCTTTGGTTTCCAGCCAAATGCAGACTATTTGTGCCACCCAGGGATTTATATTTATAGATTATAAACATACAAGTATATATTTACTAAATATATACTTAAAATAATTTTATTTTTACATTTACATTTTGTGTTTTATATTTCCATTTAATCAAATATATTAAATTAATCTAGTAGTTACATTTTTCTTTAAATAGTGAGTCACTTTTCTCAGCACTATTTGTGAATAAGTTTTCCTTTCTCTAATGCTTGCTTAAAATATTAATTATTGGCTTTGTGGTATATTAATAAATGGATCATGTACTGTGTTAAATAAGTATAAAACCCTTTGCCTGGTGGTGCAATGGATAGGAGATTAGCTGCTACCCAAAATGTTGGCAGTTCGGATCCACAGGAAGCTCCTTGGAAACCCTATGGGGCAGTTCTATTCTGTCCTATAGGGTCGCTATCAGTCAGAATCGACTGGACGGTAACGGAATTGGTTTTTAGTTTAATAAGTATACCCTGGTGAAATTTAAAAACGTGTATGCAGATGATTCCATTGTGGTTCCTTTTTCTTAATCACATATTAAATAAGTGTTATTGTAAACACAGAGAAATTGTTGAAAGTGTTTTAGTCTTTTTGTTTTTTTCCCTCATACTGATGAGCTTTTTTTCCTTATATAAACCTATTATTTCTTATGTTTGTGGAAGAAAGGAGATATCCTTGAAGCCTGAGTTTCTCCTAAGATACGTGCAATGCTTTAGCTAGGACAAAACTGACAGGTGAATTATCTGTAAAGGAATTAGCATTAGGCTGCTATTATCAGAGAAGGAAGTCCCTGACCTTTACCTGCAGCTTGGTACTTAAATATCCTTTGTCCTTTACTACATAACTCTTCTCATTTTAAATGAATTACCTTTCACTGAAGATCTACATTTAATAATGCCAAACATATTACCCTTGTTCGCATTAGGCAAATGGATAGTCCACCCCAGTTTCAAGCATGGTTTTGATTTGTAAGGCTGGGCAGTTTTTACTTATCGCTTCTAGAGTGGAGAAAATTCCATGAGTTTAAATCAATGGACAGAGGTTACATTATCTCTTGGTAGAAAAGCCGAATTTTCTAAATTGACTCTGCTGACATTTCACTGTGGAGATACAGTCTGTGTAATGCATACTAGTCCAGCCTGCAATGAAAGCATTACAGAGAATGAGAATAAAGTAGGCAAATGTTAATCGACTACTTAATTTCTAAGTCACAGATTTTTATCTCTAAATTGCCAAAACCCTATGAAAATATATCAATTCAAAATGCATCATATTAGAGATGCTATTTCATCAAGGCATATTTTTGAAATTTTATAAAGAATAAAACGTCAATATGATGATTCCAGTAGACATTAAATAAACCCAGAAAGCCTGAAATTTATGAAAGCAAGTTTTCTATCTGTAGGTCAAAGAGAAAAGAACAAATTAAGCATTTCATGAAAGAAGGAAAAGGTGCAGGACCATGACTGAGTAATGAAATGACAGGTGTTTATGAAACTCAGTCCTGTGAGAACAAAACTAGGGTGGAAAAGAGGGAAGGGAACCAGACTTCCAAACAACATAAACAGGATACAAAAAGAGAAGAGCAGAAACAATGAAGAAGTATAGTACAATATGTATGAAATCAAAGCCATAATTTCTTCCTCTCAGAAGATGAAAAAGAACAATAAAAAGTAGTGAGTCAAAGCTGTGACATTCTCTAAAAGCCACATTAAATGCAGTTTAAAAATTAGCAAGAATACCAGTCATGAAAAGGACATCTAGAGACAAACTGAAACTGAAGTTACCCGCTTTGATTGTCATGCTGATAACCAAGGCTATTCTCTGTTAAGGAAACTACAGAAATAAAGGCTTCAGAATATTACCTTTCAAGAAACATGGTGTAGTCTATAATGTTGCTAATAATACTCCACAATTTAACCTTCAAAGAGCTTTACTCTAAGCCCCCAAATACACCATATGCTATGCCAACAACTTGATAAATGGGAGACCAGTCAGGGAAGATAAATGAGTCATCATAGGAAACAGAGAGGATAAGGATCGGAACTTGGCTATGGAGCCAATATTCTGTGACCTAAGATTTACCTAAATTTTTAAAAAACAATTCTTTTTATGGAATTATTTAAAGAAAAGATATATATATATGTATGTATTTATATATATATATTCATATTTATTTTAAGCATGAGGCATGAAACTCCTATGGTTTTGGGGAATGTAAGTGAAATCAAGGTTAAGTTGCATTACAGTGGCATTTAAAAATGTCTAGGTCTCTGAAAGAAATCCATTAGAAAAGGAGTAATGTATATTCAGTTCACCAAATGAGCAAAGGTAGGGGAAAAACCAAACAAACAAAACCCTGATGGTGTGGATACAGTGCAGAGCAAAGGCAGAACCAGAGACCATTCAGCCTCATTAACCAGGGATCTGAGCTGTGACCTGCCATTGCCCTCATGTGGTACCCTGCCAGCTGCACTTTGCTGGCACAGAGGGTGGTTCGCCATATACTTGTTAGTTAACTGGGCTGGTAGCCAGAGATGTTTCTTTTCCTTTTCTCATATTTCCAGAATTGGAGGGATTTTTCCTACATATTTTTCAAACAAAGATGCAGGTTAGAGTCCACGCACTGTGAATAAATTTAATTTGGCTGTTTTTATGCTTCCCTGATTTCCATCGACTTAAAGTCTACAATACAGGGGCAGATGTGTAAACTGGGAAATCTTCCAGACGTCTTTGTTGTTGTTATTCCACTTAATGCTGAGCCACTCAGCAATACTCCACATTAAACAGGGCTCTTGTGTCTGTAAACATGCTTCTAGTTTTACTGAATATAAGTTCACTGCTCACACCAGATTCTGGGCCAGGCAAGCTTAAATGTTTGAATTGTCTTTCATTAATATTGCTTCAAAGGGTAAAGACTGTCATGTTTCAGGGGAGGTTCTTTTTTGTTCATTGTGTTTTCTCACACTTGAAATCACATTACCATGTTACAGTATACCAAGGTATGGCAAATATTTCCACAGATGACATGGTCTCAAGTATCAAATGTACACACAGTGTCAAAATTCAATCCATAGTAAAAAGGGAAATTCAGCTTTAAATGTTGCTAACCTTCCAACTACGGTCCTACTTAGTTACAGCACTAACATTCAGTGGCTGTGTCCGTGCCTTTCCACTTGACTTTTAACAAGTCGCTGGTTACAGCTTCCATATGCTATTTGGATCACTTATTTAGTGATATCTGGAAACTGAATGGAAACCCTGGTGGCGTAGTGGTTTGAAATTGTTGTTCTAGTCTATATTACAGGTGGCAGCATGCACTAAAATTTTTTCCCACACAATGACTTTTAATGTTACGATCCAGCTCTGAAATTCAGATATCAACTTGTCTTCCAAGTACACCAACTAGTGTCTGAATTTTCCATAAAGAAAGTCGGTTAATAGTTTCCAGTTAATGATCTTCACAGCTTTTCATTCCTATCCGTAGAGTGAGAGAAAAACTAACGTTATTCCAAAAGTTTAGTTAGACTTAAAATCAAATGTGAATAATTCAGGGTAAGGTTTGGGGCTATTACTTTCATTGAATTTTTTCATCCTCTTTGGCTATGGCTTTCAATATTATGCTTGATAACAGAGAGATGGAGAATATATCTTTTAGGTTCATCTAAGTAAAACTATGTTGCATGTTTTCATTTGCCCATAGCTCTCTCTGTTTTTAATTTATTGCCTACATTTTTCCAATTCTGCAGCTGAAACCTGATGAAAGGATCATCAAAACTGAATACGGGCTACTGATTCGCAGTTTGCAGAAGAAAGACTCTGGGATGTATTACTGCAAAGCACAGGAGCACACTTTTATCCATACCATAGTGAAGCTGACTCTGAATGTCATTGAGAACGAACAGATGGAAAATACCCAGAGGGCAGAGCATGAGGAGGGGCAGGTCAAGGATCTGTTGGCTGAGTCACGGTTGAGATACAAAGACTACATCCAAATCCTTAGCAGCCCAAACTTCAGCCTCGACCAATACTGTGAACAGATGTGGCACAGGGAGAAGCGGAGACAGCGAAACAAGGGCGGCCCAAAGTGGAAGCACATGCAGGAAATGAAGAAGAAGCGAAATAGAAGACATCACAGGGACCTGGATGAGCTTCCTAGAGCTATGTCCACGTAGTTTTCTATTTAATTTAAAGTATTCTTTACCCGCAAATATACTGTCTTCTGTTTTGTACATCCGTTATACTAACTCATAAATGCTTTCCATGGAGTTTTGCTAAGGCACAAGAACAATAATCTGAATAAGATTATATATGGTGAATATGGGATAATAAGGGCAATAATTCATCTGAACCAGGTTTCCAAGAACTAAACTTGCCATTGCAAAGTATAAGAATTATAGTCAAAATAGGGGCTTTGCGTTTGTTAATGTTTTTATGTTTTGAGTTTTTGAATTTATTATGTCGTAAAATAATTGAGCTAAGCAAGCATCAAATTTAATACTGTAATAAGGTGGTTATTTCCCTTGCATATCCATTAAGCATGGAGTTTTACCATGCAATTGTTCTGTGTTCTTATGAACAGATACGTCATTCCATTCTAGAACTGGCAACCTTGTGGTAAGAATTGGAGGGAAGACACAAATTCAGATAGCTCATATTATCAACAGAAACATCCACAGCCGTTCACTCTTGGAGCACAGTTTAGGAATTTGGAGAGGTGTATTTTTTCTCTCAGGCCACAAGGGTTTACATTTAGTGTACTGCAACATTGATCTACTCAAGGGCATAAATGCTCCTCCCAGGACCCCTTATGACTTGTTAGAAGTAACATATTCACAAGGGGAAGCTGGTGCTTGATTATGTTTTTAGAATATATGCTGAGCTCTACTAGACATAATGTTTAAAAAATATTTTAGTAAGACATAGGAAAGTATCTTAATAAGATAAGGGAACCATCTGATGTACAAAGCCATTGCCATGGAGTCGATTCTGACTCACAGCCCCTGTAGGACAGAGTAGGGTTTCCAAGGCTGTGATCTTTATGAAAGCAGACTGCCACACCTTTCATCTGCAGGGTGGCTGGTGTGTTTGAACCACCGACCTTTCGGTTAGCAGCCGAGTGCTTTAACCACTGCACCATCACGGCTCTCATGATATATACTGCATCCTAATGGAAGGCATGCAGATGGGGTTTGTTAGGGAACAGAAGGAAAGACAGCGCTTAATTTCAGCTTTGAGGAAATCGCCTATCCCCATAGAAAGGAAGAATAACTGCAAATAAAGTAGGTGAAATGTGATGGAGCTTTATTCACTAGGCTGTAAGTCGCTGCCGATTTGCCATCCATCTGTTAAAAAACAATCCAGATGATAACAAACTGCTAGCAAAATCCTGAGGGAAAATAAATTTTCTGGAGGATCGTTCAAAGAATGAACACAAACCTTATTTACAATCAATGGGATTTCAGCTTGTACCTCCTCTCTCTAAGGATTATCATACTCTATATATTATTTCCATTTAATGCCTTTATTCTCTCCTACATATTGGATTATTTAAGTAGATTTTAATGAATAGGTGAAAAAAGCGATATGTACATACAAAAAGAGATAGAATTAGGTAGATGACAGAGGTGGCAAGTAGAGATATATATTTGGTGACTAAGAGAACAAGGGCAAAATTTTAATAACGGAAAGGGTTTAAATGAACTCTTTGACATCTTTTCTTCACACTACCTTTTTGCAGTTCTGAGGTGATGTTACAACTCAAGTGACATTGTCTTAGTAACTTAAATAAGCCTACTGCATGCAAAGAAAACAAACTCACAACATTAGCATAAATATCTTTCACAATTTGATAGCACTATCAAATGTTTCCAATTTGACTCTCCCTCTGAACATCTATGGTATATTTCCTGTCTGTTTAAGCAGGACTCACCTTTCTTACCAAACCTACAACCTTCTTCTGTTTTGCCTTTTCATGCCCTTTTTAGTGTGAAATGGAAAATTAGTCACTTCCTTGGATGGAAGGAAGATTTTCTGAAAACTAACAGACATTACGTGTTGCTCATGCATTCTGTATGTCTTCAGAAAAAAGTCTGTGAGAAACCCATGTGATTAGAGGCAGTTTATTACAGAATTAAATGTCACATCTGTGACTCTAGCTTTACATTCAGGGCATTGTTTCTGTCATACGTTGATTTTACTTGCATTGCTTACCTATCTGAAAGTAGTTACTGATATATGAGATTAAGTACTCTCTTTTGGTATGATAACCATGGCGTTTTGTAGATGTTTCACCGTAAGGAAAACTTAAGGAAATTAGGGTGTTTTTTTTTTTTTAAATGGGCCAAAATAAATCACTCTTTTAAAAAGAAAAGCATAAGAATAGCTGTGGCAGGATCAGACTGTCAATTGCATATCATAACAAGACTGTAACTGTTGATTTGCTGGGTTAAAATATTCCAGGAATCCATAGCAAAACTCAAAGTAAGTAAATCGCAGCATGTTTTATTTTTTAAAAGATTTCCAGATATTTGTATATCAGATGGTAATGATCAAATTATAGATGGCTTTGGAAAACTTACATCCCCGGGTGGTGCAAATGGTTTGCACTTGACTATTCACCTAAAGGTTTGTTCAAACCCACTGAGTGATGCCATGGAAGAAAGGCCTGGTGACCTGGTATCTGCTTCCATAAAGATACCAGGCAAGAGAATCCTACAGAGCTGTTTTACTGTGTAACATATGAGGTCACCATGAGTTGGGTTCGACTTGATAGCAATGGGTTTGTTGTTTTTTTTTTTTTTTGGTTTGGAAAAATTACATGAAGTTCAAATGTTAGGACTGACTTGTCAAAATAAATTTAATTTTCATCAAAATACGAATGCCCAAGCCGTTTTTTAAATTACTACTTTCTAATCCTACTTATTCAGACAGAAATTTGCAAACATTTTATGCCTCACATCTCAGGAATTTGTCTAATATTCCAGCTACTTTGGATCTAAAACTACTAATTACCTAAAATATATTGGAAATATGATTAATAAAATTAAATGTAATATAATAAAAATTGAACATGTGGGCAAAGACTTACGTGTGTTTGTAAAGATAGAGATCATATAAGCTATGTTTAAATTTTTTAACCCTTTAATTTCCAAGAACACTAGAAGAGGAATAGTTTAAATATATTAAATCCACACACACAGGGCATGCTTCCTTGCCACTGAATATTTTATCAAATTTGCTTTGAAATAAGGAAAAAGAAAACCATAAGAAGAAACAGTTCCATAAGCTGACTCTCAGTTGACTATATCTTTTTGAAATTATATTTTGGAATCACTAACTATTTGGTTTGAGGTGGAATATAAACATTTTGTGAGTAAGATTATGCTGTACATTTCTCCTAGGACTTCCAACGGGTTCTTCCTGGTTCAATCATGGCAGAGGAGGCGACATCGGAACAGACACGAATTTTTAAAATTTGGGTGATCCGGGAGCATAACCGGAACGGGAAAAAAATTACCGGTTGAAACCCTGCTAAAAAAGTTACCTCCCTCTTAGAAAACAGGGCATGGTAGGAGTTGCACAGCAACCAAATCTCTTGCCCTGTGGGATTTTGCACAGAGCGGGAAACAGCGGTGCCCCTCTCAAAGACCATGGACTACTCTGCCACTTTGAATGTGTGTCACACTCCTTGCTCTTGGCAATAATACAGTCTCGTGCATCAGGCTCCTGAAAGGGCTTACTACGCCTTTTCCAAGTCTCCCATTCCAGGGCTTCATAATTTTGCCTGTTCTGGTTATGGTTCTGGATCACCCAAAATTTAAAAATTGAGATCTATACCGGTTTTGCTTGGTTTTGGCATGGCTGAACTAGTTCAAACCGGTTTGAAGTCCTAGTTTGTCTCCTGTACTTTGCCCTCATGAATCCTGGAACAATACTAAGAAGTCTATACAATCCTGTTGATTTAATGCAGTAGAAATAGATTCCAAATCCAATTTTTCACTTGTTAGTGTAATCATAAAATAGTTACACAAATTGTGTTTTAATTTATGGTTTGGTGTACATAATGCCAGCAAAGCAAGTTCCCAGGGTTAGATGGTTGTAAGCAATTACTGAGACAGCCTTGTTTTAGTTAGATTCCCATCAATACTTTCAAACTGGAAGTTAATCCTCCTGGCTGCCTGAAAGCCATAACCTACAAATGCAACACATTTAGAGAGCCTCTAAGCAAGAGCTTGGTATTATAGCAACCAGCTCATGTGGGAAACATTGAACAGCCCATTGCTCATTGTGTCTTGGGAGAAGGAACCAAATGTCTTGTGCCTTAAGAATATTTTGGTTGTTAAATTTATAACCATAATTAATATGCTGCACTCATTCATTACTCAATTAAATTAGCACACAAAAAACAAATAAACAAACATCAACACTAGTTTAGGGTCTCACTCTGATTCAGAGCAGTGCAGATGTGATATTTTGTGAATTTATCTTAGAAACCTCTCCAGTGATGTTTGGTTCTGGCTTTATTTCAAGCACTTTAAAAAAAAAATCTGTTTTGTAATCTCACAGCATGGAATCAAGTGATAGCATTCTGTTGGAAAATTTAGTGGGTTTCTATATGTCTAGTCAATAAAATACACTGATGAAAAGGAAATATTTTCCTAAAAGTCATTTAGTGAGAAATAAGTTGTATAATAAAATATGCTTTTTTAAAAATAACAGTTATTGTACTAATAGCATAACACCAGAGTAATAATACAAAATGCCAATATTTATTAAAAAACTGAAGTCATAAATTAAAAACATATATATCCAAGTTGGTATCTGCAATTATCTTTATTGCTCTGGAGATATTATACTTGACTAGTAATATTTAAACTATTTAGGAAAAAGCAGGTCAAATATTTAGAGGTAAAGTCTAGATTCATTATCCCATTGCCAACAAGTCGACTTTGATTCATAGAGACCCTATACAACAGAGTAGAACTGTCCCATAGGGTTTCCAAGGCTGTAATTCTTATGGAAGTAGATTGCCACACCTTCCTCTTGCAGAGTGGCTGCTGAGTTTGAACTGCCAGCCTTTGGGTTAGCACTTAACCATTGCACCACCAGGGCTCCTTAGATTAATTATAAGGCTTTGTAATTCATTCTCCCTTATATGGTATATTTGTTTCTGGTTTTAAATTAGAACTGTCTAACATTTTAATTAATAAATTTTCATTAAGACTACAGATAACTAGCTAATACTTTCAAGTACCCGTGTCACACAAATCAGCTGTCCATGAAAAAAAAAGAGGGTCTTAAAATGCCTATGTTTATTCTTGGTTTCATATTTTTCTCCCCTTTTTTCGGTACATATATCTTTGACTTATTTGTTCTTTTCTGCATTTCATTCCAGCTCTTTATGCTACTAAATGTAATTCTGCCTGTCTGCATTCATTTACATTAATTTATTAGGAATTTTAGGAGTTTGTTTAGAAATGGATAGTCTAAGTAATTAATTTATACAGAACCCTTTTTCAAAAGAATTAAAAACACTACATTCACACTACTGAATAAATATTTCTGAAAACCAACCAAATTACTTAAGAGATGGAAAAATAGTCATAGAAAAGTGGCTGAAGAATTATAATTTACATGAAGTCTTGTCTTTCTGTTGACTAAATAATTTTCATTTACAATATGCTGGTTGCAAAATAGTCATACTCTTGAATTTCTCCTTTAGTCCATATTTTGGTTCTTCATATGCTATTAAGCTTTGTTACTGCTGAATTGTATAGACTCGGCCTAAAAGATAAGTTGACAGTGCTCATTGTCTGTTTTTCAACATTTTCAAAATTAATTTTCAAAGACAACTTATATAATTCAGATGCCAACAAAATAATAAAACTGAAGCAGAGCATCCATTACATGCTAGATTTCTTAAATTTAACTATAACATATTTCATATGCATTATAAATAAAAATAGAAATCAAAACTGAAATTGTCTCCTTTAGAATGTCACATTTGTCTTAGACAATATGCTGGAACTGATTAGCTTGCTTAGTTTAGGGAAAAAAATTGGTATTTGAAATGTTTTTATAAAATTATATATTTTTCTCACAGTAAATTACCACAATTTTTAAAAAATCAACTTATATCTGTGTTATGGTTAAAAAAATAAAATTCCCAGATAATACACATAAGCAGTGCAAATACAGGAATATGAACATGATTTATACCTCTCATTTAAATATTTTGTATAAATATTTATGAAGAGTTTGAGATAGATGATTTTTGGGGAAAGGCAAAAATTTGTCAGAAACTAAAATCATGTAATTTAATTCTGATAATTTAAGTGGTTAGCAATTGATTTTGAATTTATAGTTTTGGTATTTCAAAAGAAATGTAGTCTTGTAGTTTAAAATAATTAAAAATTGTTAAATGTATATTTTGGCTGTATCATAATAAAATACAAATATTAATGTTTTATGATTATAAACAGTGTTGGTTTGTGTTCAGATTTTGTTTTCAAACACTAAACATGCTAACCAAATTTTATACATAACATCGAACTAAAACAAATATCAAGGAAAACATCTTCCAACAAATTTCAGTAGATATTTTTGTGCTGTATGTAAAAATTAATTTCATCAATGAAAGAAAAGAATAAGTATCTCTCCCTATTTAATACAGTTATGCCCACTCCTCACTTATCGACATGGTTAGGTTCAAAAGACCAAGTCATCATGCAAAAATCAGTATTATGTGGAAATGGAAGGTGACCACGTCAGGTCACAAAATGGAGGATGACTATATCATTACATAACTGCCAAATTGCATCATTACAAAACTGTCAAATTACGTCATCACATAACTGCCAAACCACTGAGATTTATGGTCTATCCAAGCTGACATATAATCTTAACTATCACAGGCAGCATTACTCTCACCTCACACCTCAGCATTTGTTACTGCCAGATGTACGTTGTTAACACACAAAATAGAAGGATAGTATATTTTTCACTGTTGTCATAAATGCAAAATGTTCGATAACGAGATAGTTGATACATGAGGAGTATGTGTATACAGTTAACCACTATTGTGATTTACTTTAGACTTTGTCAGACTGAGATGAAGGAATCACCACAAGTAACTATTTTTTTTTTAAGATTTCCAGTTACAATTCCATAAGTGAAATTTTAAAACACTCTTCTATATCATTAGCTTTGCATATATAAATATAATTTATTGAATAGTAAAGTGATGGTTTCGTATTTGTTTTTCCTTTATAAACATATTTCTTGAATTCCTTTTAGAGAAAATAATTATATTTCTTTACAACTTGGTACAAAGATGAAAAATGTTTTATATTTGCAAATAAGGAATATTACAACATCCCCACAAATCTGATAAAGAGCATGCAGAGATATTGCATAGAGATGTAAACTTTCTGAGTGTTCTGACAAGTTTCAAACATGAGAGATCCACAGTAATGTATAATCTTTAAAAAGAACAAATAGTTTTATATAAGTTTCTTTTAGATTCTAGATCATGCCCAAACTCTCTCTGTAACTAAAATACAACACAGACTAATAATTGAGAATATTCCAGATATATTTTTTCAAATACGGGAAGACACACGAGTGATTTTTAAGACAGAAGAAATAAGAGTGTAACATTTGAGAACTGGAAGCACAATCATACAATTTGCTGCCTGTGTTAACGTGACTTTTCTTGCCCAGGAAGAATAAACGGTAAATAACATTTGTCATGGATTGAATTATGTCCCCCCAAAAAATGTGTGTATTAACTTGGTTAGGCCATGATTCCCAGTATTCTGTGATTGTCCTCCATTTTGTGATTGTAATTTTATGTTAAAGAGGATTAGGGTGGCATCATAACACTCTTACCAGGTCACATCCCTGATCCAATGTAAAGGGACTTTCCCTGGGGTGTGGCCTGCACCACCTTTTCTCTCTCAAGAGATAAAAAGGAAAGGGATGCAAGTGAAGAGCTGGGGATCTCATACCACCAAGAAAGCAGTGCCAAGAGCAGAGCGAGTCCTTTGGACCTCAGTTCCCTGCACGGAGATGCTCCCAGACTAAGGGACCTCCCTCCAGAGCCTTACCCTCCAAATTCGGACTCCTAGCCAACTGGGCTGTGAGAGAATAAACTTGTGGCTTTTCTGTTATAGCAGCACTAGATGGCCGAGACAACGTTATTGTTCATTTCAGAAGACTGTACACTTTTACCGTGTGTATGTGGTGGTAAGAACACATATCTTAGTGAACTGGCAATATTCAATGAAGCTAAAAATGCACATAACCTGGAGAAACTTCTCCACATGTACAATAGGAGACATTTTCAAAAATATTTATTTCAGATTAATTATAATAAAAAAGAGAACAATCTATCTATATGTCCAACAAAAGGAAAATGACAAAATTGAAGTATATTTACTAAACGAATACAGCAGTTTAAATGGAAAAAAAAGAAAAGCTGCATGCATCAGTGTAGAAAAATCTCCAAAATAGAATGTTGAAGGAAAAAAGCAATGAGTAGAGGAAGGCAAACAGAATTATACTGGGCATATCAAGTTTAAAGAAGCAAATGATATTGCTTATAGATACATACATTATACGTTAAGTAGTAAACATATGAAAAAACATTTCTGGAAATGTTTGCACCAAATTAAAAATAGATTTTCCTCTACAAAATAAAGGACAGAATGATGGCACAGAAGACTTAAATTGTTTTAATACTGTTTTATTTCTCTAAAAAGTATATCTAAATCCAATACAGTAAAATGTTAAGACTTGATAAAGTGGGGCATTGAATAACAATTTTGATATATTATTCTCAATGAACATGATTCTTTGTGCTTGAAATGTTTCATAATAAAAAGTAGATTAAGGACCTAAATCTCAACAAAAGAAAAGAGTGAATTATTCCATACTAAATTTTAAAGGTAGAGGGACAGAAAGAGAGAGTAAGAGCAAGAGAGGGAGAGGAAAGAAAGAAAAAAAAAAAAGAATGATAAATAGAAATATTAACTATTTAGCTGTCGCGTAGTAGATTCAGCCTTCCAGTTCCAGTTACCCTTGACAATATGGACTTTTTTGGACACCCTGATTATTTTAAAAACCTGTCAGCCAGGACCTTGGTTGGCCTCTGGGACTCTGAAATAATGTCTGGTCTTCAAAGTAACACCTTATCACTATGGAAATGCCTAAGGCATCTAGGCTATAGAACTATGTACTTAATATGTCAAAAGACTCCAGACAGCTGAGTTGGCCTTTCTTGGGTTGAATACTGTTCAGGATTGATGTTTAAAATGTAGAGTTTCGTCTTTCTGGCTTACATATCACATTTATAAATCAACTCATTCTCCTTGGGTAACCTGAAGAATGAAGAGAACTATTTATATCTTGCAAAATACCATTAAATATTCTCCAAATCATTATTTTCTTAAGGTAAGATTCTATAGCAATATAATTCACACTTTAAATTTGCTAGAAATGTTTTTGTTCGTGTCTAGAAATAGGAGGAAATTTAGTCCAACATTTTTTCCCTTTATAAATTTTCAATTTTATTGGATCTTATAGTGAGAGGCTAGTATATTTAAATATTTATTTTAGGAGTATAAGGTGATATATTCAGGGAGTACTAATTTAAAGTCCATAACCCTGGATAAGGAGAAAATGAAACCAATTTACCAGGTGGGCAGTTATCACTTAGAATCAGGAAACGGGTTGTTTAATGGGCCCTATCCCTCTAAGCTTTTAAAATCTAAGCTTTTAAAATATTGAAACAAATTACTGTTTGTTAACTATCTCCAATTACTGAATTCTGTCATAATTGTACCCCGTCCTTACAAGTCACTTTTACTATTGAAAAACAAACGAAAGCTTCAAATCTCCTGCAGGAATTTGTTTTTGTTGTAGTTTGTCTTTATAGACATTTGGAAGTAGTCTTAGTTTTCAGTGGCCATAGACAAAGTTAAGAGTGAGAATTACCATAATTTATCCATGTCTGGAAAGCACAGAGAGTGTGATAAGAAGGCAAAAGTCAGATTATTAAGAACTTTATGATTCAGACTAAGGATTTAATCCCATAGGCAGGGGAGACATTTTGGTGTTTTTAAGCAGAGATATGGCATAATGAGATTTTCTCAATTTTGGATCTGAGAAATAAGCAAAAAAAAAAAATTTTTATTACTTTTTGCTTCCCATGTTGTGCAAAGGTGGATGTTGTTGTTGTTGTTGTTACGTGTTATTGAGTCAATTCCAACACATAGACACTCCCTGTGACAGAGTAGAACTGCCCCATAGAGTTTTAAAGGCCGTAATCTTTATGGAAGCAGATTGCCAGGTCTTTCTCCCATGGAGCTGATAAAAATTCCAACATTCTGATTATCTCTTGAGTACTTAACCATTGCACTACCAGGGTTTCTTGGGTGCATAATAGCTACTTTTACAAAAGTAGGAAGTAGAGTGGGAGAAAACAGGTTGGGGTGGTGAGAGATCATATGTTCAACCTTGAAGACTATGTTGGAGGAGTGACTGACAGTTGGTTTGATATATAGGTCTGATGCTCAGGAGAAATGAAAGCTGGAGTTATTTTCTGGTCACTGGCATAGAGATGATATACAATGTAATAAGGGATGCAGTGGACATAAACAGAACTGGGTGATCAACTTGGCACCTAAATCACTGTATATCCTAATAAAAATAAAAAATATAAGTCAGCATTAATTTCTTTGTACCTCAGTGAAATGTCGTAAGGTAACAAATAGCTTAAAGTTTTATGAATTGTCCTTATTTCTTCTGCCAGAAACTAAATTTCTTGAGGACTAGATCTCTACTTTTAATATCTAGTACAGTCTCTAGCAACTAAAAAAAAAAAAAAAAAAAAAGACAATTATAAATATTTGTTGCAAAACAATAAAAGAATTTCCACAAAACTATTACGATTATTTAAGGCATTAGCACAAAAAAAAAAAAAAGAAGGGGCCCTGCAAATGGAAGTATTTTCTAAAATTCCTGCCCCATGTGCTTCTTTTTAAATCAAATTGGTAAACTGATGAAGGTCTATTTTCATTTTGAACATTCATCTGTTTCAGACAAAACAATTACAAAGTGGTATTGTTGGATTTTTTTTTTCTTTCTTTCTTTGATTCAGGTGAACTCAGTGCCATAAACTATTAAGTTTCAAACTGATAGAAAGAAGGTCCATGTAATTTGTAATGGATGGTATGTTTAAGAATTGGGACTTGGAAGGGATCTTTGAAGAAAGCTTTAAAGATTTAAATCCATGGTACAATCAACTACAGATAGATTTCTCTGACAGATCTTCGGTTAAAAATATCTAAAAAATTTTTTTTACCATAGTATTTCCCTGTTCAAGTTACATTAAAAAGCTTATAAATCTTAAATAGAATCTTCTTGAAACAACATTCTATAAGGCTTTTAAGGACCAATGCTAAATAAGAGCAAAACAATTTACAATGCTGATTTCTCTTTACATTTTTTACTGTCTATATTGTCTCAAAAATGTACTTAAATTAGGCATATTGGTTATATTTGCACTTTTTTTTTTTAATTTTTATTGTGCTTTAAGTGAAAGCTTACAAATCAATTCGGTCTCTCACATATAAACTTATATACACCTGACTACATGCTCCCACTTACTCTCCCCACAATGAGTCAGCCCGCTCCCTCCTTCCAGTCTCTCCTTTCTTGAGCGTTTTGCCAGTTCCTAACCCCCTCTACCCTTCCCTCTCCCCTCCAGTCAGGAGATGCCAACATAGCCTCAAGTGTCCACCTGATGCAAGTAGCTCACTCCTCATCAGCATCTCTCTCCAACCCATTGTCCAGTCTAATCCACGTCTGATGAGTTGGCTTCAGGAATGGTTGCTGTCCTGGGCCAACAGAAGGTTTGGGGACTATGACTGCCAGGGTTCTTCTAGTCTCAGTCAGACCATTAAGTCTGGTCTTTCTATGAGAATTTGGGGTCTGCATCCCACTGCTCTCCTGCTCCCTCAGGGGTTCTCTGTTGTGTTCCCTGTCAGGGCAGTCATCGGTTGTAGCCAGGCACCATCTAGTTCTTCTGGTCTCAGGATGATGTAGTCTCTAGTTAATGTGGCCCTTTCTGTCTCTTTGGCTCATAATGACCTTGTGACCTTGGTGTTCTTCATTCTCCTTTGATCCAGGTGGGTTGAGACCAAGTGATGCATCTTAGATGGCCCCTTGTTAGCATTTAAGACCCCAGACGCCACACTTCAAAGGGGGATGCAGAATGTTTTCTTAATAGAATTTATTTTGCTAATTGACTTAGATGTCCCCTGAAGCCATAGTCCCCAAACCCCCGCCCTTGCTCCACTGACCTTCGAAGCATTCAGTTTATTCAGGAAACTTCTTTGCTTTTGGTCTAGTCCAGTTGTGCTGACCTCCCCTGTATTGCGTGTCATCCTTCCCTTCACCTAAAGTAGTTCTTATCTACTATCTTTTATCTAATCAGTAAATAACCCTCTTCCACCCTCCCTCCCTCCCTTCCCTCTCTCGTAACCACAAAAGAATGTGTTTTTCTCAGTTTAAACTATTTCTCAAGATCTTATAATAGTGGTCTTATACAATATTTGTTCTTTGGCATCTGACTAATTTCACTCAGCATAATGCCTTCCAGGTTCCTCCATGTTATGAAATGTTTCACAGATTCATCATTGTCCTTTATTGATGTGTAGTATTCCATTGTGTGAATATACCATAATTTATTTATCCATTTGTCCATTGATGGACATCTTGGTTGCTTCCATCTTTTTGCTATTGGCAACAGTGCTGCAGTAAACATGGGTGTGCATATATCTGTTCTTGTAAAGGCTCTTATTTCTCTGGGATATGTTCCAAGAAGTTGGATTTCTGGGTCATATGGTAGTTCTATTTCTAGCTTTTTAAGAAAACGCCAGATAGATTTCCGAAGTGGTTGTACCATTCTACATTCCCACCAGCAGTGTAGAAGTGTTCCAATCTCTCTACAGCCTCTCCAACATTTATTCTTTTGTGTTTTTTGGATTAATGCCAGCCTCTTCTTTTTGTTGGAATGAGATGGAATCTCATCGTAGATTTAGTTTGCATTTCTCTAATGGCTAATGATCGAGAGCATTTCCTCATGTATCTGTTAGCTGCCTGAATATCCTCTTTAGTGAACTGCGTGTTCATATCCTTTGCCCAGTTTTTAATTGGGTTGTTTGTCTTTTTGTGGTTGAGTTTTAACAGAATCATATAGATTTTAGAGATCAGGCACTGGTCAGAGATGTCATAGTTGAAAATTTTTTCCCAGTCTGTAGGTGGTATTTTTACTGTTTTGGTGAAGTCTTTAGATGAGCATAGGTGTTTGATTTTTAGGAGCTCCCAGTTATCTGGTTTCTCTTCATCATTTTTAGTAATGTTTTGTATTGTGTTTATGCCTTATATTAGGGCTTCTAACATTTTCCCTATTTTCTTCCATGATCTTCATCATTTTAGTCTTTATGTTTAGGTCTTTGATCCATTTGGAGTTAGTTTTTGTGCATGGTGTGAGGTATAGGTCTTGTTTCATTTTTTTTTGCAAATGGATATCCAGTTATGCCAGCACCATTTGTTAAAAAGGCTATCTTTTCCCCAGTTAACTGAGATTTGGCCTTTGTCAAATATCAGCTGCTCATATGTGGATGGGTTTATATCTGGGTTCTCTATTCTGTTCCATTGGTCTATATATTTGCACTTTTGATTTGTGAAGTAACAAAAGATTAAAGTTTATTTCTAACTTTCACTGGTTTAGATAGAAATATTAAGATGCATCATGTATTATAAAAAGTGAAATACATGAGTTTTTATTTTTATTTGAACCTGAAAAGTATGATGTGCATAATTTCATAGGCAGAGCCCAGCTGTTCAAGCTTTTTGTTCCTGAAAAACAAACACTCCTTGCCATTAGCAAAACTTGTTCCTTTGTGATTATAGGAAAATAATAATAAACAAAAGACCCTCTTTTTAGATATTTAATATTCAACAGAGATACTCATGAACATGCTTACATGAAAGCATTTTTATCTTCCAAGTGTACAAATACATTAATTAACAAAAATATGAAAGTTATTCTATTTTGATATGTAGAGAATTGTCTGTGAATGTACATCTGGGTAATCTAAGAAGGAATGCCAGGTCACACACATTTTCTCTGGTTTGTGGCGACTCCTGCAAAGAATGCAAAGTGGGTAACGTTCTGGTTCATCCCTCCCAATCAACCACAGAGAAACATTCAATGTCACCCTGATGCTGTGAGGGAAATGGGTAAAAAAGGAAATTAAAATTGTGCCCAACTCTTGTCTTAGTGGCGAGGAAGTATTCTCATTACTGCTAGATTGGAATTTAATTTTAATTTCTATCTATTAATAGCTAATAATTAGTTGTTGTGGTTAGAAGCCCTCGAGCCAGTTTAGACTCATAGGGACCCTATGTACAACAGAAAGAAACACTGCCTGGTCTTTCACCATCCTTACAATCATTGTTAAGCTTGAGGTCATTGTTGCAGCCACTGTGTCAATCCATCTCATTGAGGGTCTTCCTCTTTTGGCTGATCCTCTACTTTATCAAACATGATGTCTGTCACCAGGGACTGGTCCCTCCTGATAACTTGTTGAAAGGATATAAGATGAAGTCTTGCCATCCTCCCTTCTAAGGATCTGACTGCAGAAATTGGTAAAAAAAATCTTCAATTTCTTCAGTTTTGGCCTTAATGGTTGGTGGATAAGTTTGGACAATAGTCTTATTAACTGGTCATCCTTGTAGGTGTGTGGATATTATCACTGCCAGCATTGTACTTCAGGATATGAAGAATATATGAAATGTTCTTTTTTACGATGAATGTGATGCCATTCCTCTTCAATTTGTCGTTCCCAGAGGAGTAGATCATATGATTATCCAAATCAAAATGGCCAATACCAGTCCATTTCAGCTCACTAATGCCTACAATATAGATCTTTATGCATTCCATTTCATTTTTGACAACCTCTGATTTTCCTAGTTTCACGTGTACATTCCACATTCCTGTTATTAATGGGTGTTTGCAGCTGTTTCTTCTCATTTTGAGTCACACCACATCAGCAGATGAAGGTCCCGAAAGCTTTACTCCTTCCACACCACTAACGTCAACTCTACTTTGAGGAGGCAGCTCTTCTTCAGTTGTATTTTGAGTGTCTTCCAACTTGGGGGGCTCATCTTCTGGCACTATATCAGACAGTGTTCTGCTGCTATTTATAAGATTTTCACTGGCCAGTTTTCTCAGAAGTAGACTGCCAGTGAAAACCTTATGAATAATTATTACAGAACCTTATATTTGCTTAATGTAACCTGTAATTATTTTTTTTACCAGCCAAATAAAGTGACTACTGCTTTAATTTATATTTACTAATGAAAAAGTTAAGGATTGTAGAGATTAAATGACTTTTTCCAAGAATATTTCACATGCATAAATATAGCACATGTTTACACCAGTTTAAGTGCTTTAAAAATATTAACTCATTTAATCACAACATCCTCTGTGATGGTTAAGATTGTGTGTCAGCTTGGCTGAGCCATGATTCTCAGTAGTTTGGCAGTCGTGTGATGTTGTGATCACTTCCATGTTGAGATTTGATACAGTGTGATCACCCCCCAGATGAGGTCTGCTGTGAGTAGCCAATCAGTTGAAAGGGAGTTTCATTGGGCTTGTGGCCTGCTTCAGATATATGTGGACGTTCTGGCAATGCTTGTGGGCTTTTGGTGGGTCTGAATCCTGCAGCTGGCTCCTATTCATCTGACCTCCGGTTCTTGGGATGTGAGCTAGCAGCTTGCCTTCGGTCTTGCCTGCCAATCTTGCGATTCGTCTATCTCGGCAGCCTGTGAGCAAGAGCCCTGCTCTCTGACCTGCCGATCTTGAGTTTGCCAGCCCCTGCAGCTGCATGAATAAGGTGAAGTTCCCAGCCTGACCCATGGACTTGGATGTTCCAATCTCTACAACTGCATGAGCCATCTCCTTGGTATAAATCTCTCTCTACATATGTATTTAAACTCTTTACTGGTTTTGCTTCTCTAGAGAACCCAGTCTAAGACAGCCTCTATTTAAAATCAGTACTATTTTAATCTCAATTTTACAGATGAAGGAACTAAGGCACAGAGATGTTACATAACTTGTCCAAAGTCACATAGGGGCAGAGATAGGGTTTGTACCCAAGCTGATTAACTCTGACATCCACTCTTTGCCTATAGCTGGGAATTGATAAAGAAAGCACTGATTCTCAAATCCAAGCTCTTTTAGTCATCTAGTGCTGTTATTACAGAAATACCACAAGTGGATGGCTTTAACAAAGAGAAATTTATTTCCTCACAATCTAGTAGACTAGAAGTTCAAATTCAGGGTGTCAGCTCCAGCAGAAGGCTTTCTCTGTCAGCTCTGGAGGAAAGCAATCTTCTCCTGGACCAGGAGCTTCTCTGCACAGGAACCCCAGGCCCAAAGGACATGCTCTGCTCCTGGAGCTGCTTTCTTAATGGTTTGAGGCCCCCTGTGTCTCTGCTGGCTTCTCTCTTTTATAAGTCAAAAGAGATTGACTCAAGATACAATCCAGTCTTGTAGATTGAGTCCAACCTTATTAACATAACCACCGCCTATTCCACCTCATTAACATCATAGAGGTAGGATTTACAACACTTAAAAAAAAAAAAAACCCAGTGCACATAAGAAAATCACATCAGATGACAAAATGGTGGACAAGCACACAATACTGGGAATCATGGCCTAGGCAAATTGATACACATATTTTTGGGGAACACAATTCAATCTATGCCAAAATCCTAAAGTCTTTCCAAGAACATCCATGTTATATTATCACAGTCAGCAAAGTCATATCTTGATGAGTATTAAACAACAAAAACCAAAAAGTCATACTAATTTTTCATACTGCCGCATTATTATTCATAGTAACTGGATTTGTTCTCTTATTTCTGAGATGATGGCCATCCCTGTGATTCTCCGAATTAATATATTTCCATAAATTGAGAACGTACAATCTGGAGTTAGGAGATGGCATTGAGTTTGTCAGGTAGTAGTTGTGGCAGGAGTTAAAATATTCACATTACTAAATTTAGTTAGCAGCATTCTAGTTCATTTTTTAATTCACATCTGTAAAGTTGAAGCCTTCCCTTTCATAAGCATTTAGATACTCTTGTATTTTAACATTAGCTTTTTAGCTACAATTTCTTGTGGACTACAGAGTGAGTATCAAATAAAAATGAAATAAAGGCTCTTTGCTGAGTCTGAGAAATCCTACCATTCAAAAGTTGTTGCTCTTCTGCCCAGAAGCAAAGAATGATTGTGTCTGTAGAACTTAAGTGAATTATGGCTCTATTTAAAAGGTATATGAGACAGTAAACCTCTCCTACTACGCTACCAGGGCTCAGCTGGAAGCTTAGAGGACTTAATTTCATCTTTTCTTTTTGCATAGATCACTTTCTCTCCAAGAAGCAAAGGTTGTAATCAGGACATATATACGGTAATATTTTCAACAGGAACAGGCTGTGCTTTTGTCCAGAACAGCATTTGTATATTCTGTGCTGACCAAGGTACACACAGAAAACACACAGGCTACACACAGTGGATTCCAGAAGAATGTTACAGAGAACTTATATAACTGGTATTTATAAAAATGATGAACTAGTGATAGCATATTGTCTTAAGACTTTGACTTACCAAGAGCAAAAATAGGAAAACAAAACAAAAACACCTTCAAAGATTTAGGGATAATGATTAATAATATTCTAAATTGGAAAATTCTAGTGTGTGGAAACTTAGCAATTTTCTACCAATATTTTACTCTTTATTCCAAATCATCTCCTGTTATGTATATATATACATACATGTTTAATTTAAAAAAGGATTTATTCCATGAACACATTCATTGTGAATTAACCTGTACTATTTTTTAGACAATTGTCCAACATTATAAAAGAAAGTGAAGCAACAGAGACAGGTTTATTAATCTGTATCTCCACTTTCTCAGACCTCCTTGTGGAACTTCCCATGTCCCTGCTGAAGTGAAGATACCCCTAAAAAATTAGGATGAAAAATATTTCCTTTGAAGCAATAATCTCTTTAGAAGCTGAATCTAAACTATTCAGATTTGTTTGTGTTTGTGTAGGCAACCTTTGGAGTTCCTGGATGGTGAAAATGGTTAAGCGCTGGAATACTAACCAAAAGGTTGGTGGTTCAAACCCACCCAGAGGTGCCTGGGAAGACAGGAAGACAGACCTGGCAATCTGTTTCTTAAAGGGGACAGCCTTGAAAACCCTATGGAGCAGTTCTACTCCTCACACATGGGATCCTTATGAATCAGAATAGAATTGATGGCAACTAACAACAACAATAAGGCAATCTTTACTCATTATCCCAACTCTTCCTGCCTTGAAGAAATGTGAAACAAAGTAGGAATCTGTCCTAAGAGAAAAAAAAGCAAAAATGCATAGACAAGCATATGTTTTTCTATGACAATCTTTGTATGCTAGGAGGTTGGCAGAGGTTTAGCTCTTGCTTTTCCTGTCATTGTCTCCCATTAAAATTTTATGTATTTTTCCAAACCAGTCAGAGTTTACAATATCAGTTCTGGCCCTGTCTCCACAGTTTGGGCAGCCACAAATGTTCAAATGCATACGTCTACATAACCTTCTAGGGTAGATATGAATATATGCAACTCAATTGTTGTTACTGTTAGTTGCCATCAAGTCTATTCTGGCTCAAAGCAAGCAGGTATCAATTATGTGTTTAGTTGTTTATACACACACACATTCCACATCTAATATGTTTGATAAGATTTTGATATTTCAAAGATTAAAAGTAGAAGTGAGGACTAGTTAATACAGCAAGGAACCCTGATAAGATAAAAAGGAAGATTGAATTGGCGAAACAAATAGTAGTAGATATTATAGCTACAGAATTAACAGGGAATAAAGCCTGGATAAAAAAAAAAAAAAAAAATTTTTTTTTAAGAAGCCAAGTTAAAGGTGAGAAAGAAGACAGCATGAAATTGATGGGAAAGTAATATGAATTATGGTGGAGTGTGATGAGCATAGATTTTTACTCCAGAGAAAGAAATGGTCCTGAGCTAGAAGAACCTCAGTGAAAATAGTGATGAAACCAAGTGTTTGGAGCAAATGATGGTATTTCTTATATCCAGGTGACAGGGACTGGGGGATTGTGCTGTGGGCAAGAGAGTGAGTTAAGGATGAAATTACAGACATATGGTAGACAGAGAGCCTAATTACTCTCTCCTTAATATCTGTTAGATTGGAACTCTGGGTTTTGTTAGAGTACCCAAAGTCAAACATGCCTGAAAAGTTTTCTTAGCACTGGATTTTTTTCTGAAGAGAGCTTAAGTCTGAGTTAAGACTCTACCGGTTCCAGTTGTTGATCATCTTGATCATGGTATATGAGGGGGTGCTAGAAACTCCCCTCTTATTATGATGTATTCTGTGATGTTTGCCATTTCATTATTTGCCTATAATTTGCCATGATATTTGACATTTCCATTATTAGAAATTTGAGGTGTTTTTTTTTTTTTTTTCTTTTGTAGGATAAGGCATTTTATCTATTTAAAAAAAATACAAATATGCTTTTTTGTATCTATAAAGGAAAAATAATCTTTCTGGTGCAAATTTCTTTAACTTCTTTCTTATCTATATTATTCCTACGTCCACTCTTATCACTTTAAATTGTGCTGTGGAATAAGTTTGAGGCTAATCTGTTTAGCTGTTCTCTTGATCTCATCCACTTTTGTTTTTGCCAAGAACTTTTTACATCATTTTTTTCTGTGTATTAAACTTCATGTCTTCTTTGGCTGTATGCTTTGGCTATACCCTGCACCCCCCCGCCCCACCCCGCCATCTTCTTTCTTTTATAATCGTATTTCAAGTTAATTGCTGTACCATTTGAGAGCTCTGTGACTTTGGGTAAGTTATACTTCCTCTATCACACCTGGAAATTGGAAATAATAATAATATCAGTAGGTGTGATGTAAGTACTAGCTAAGACTGTTTTCTCCAAAGGCAATTTAGTCCTAGCCTCTAGCACTTCTGCCGTTTATATTTTAAAGATTCCCACATGAGCATCTTGTGTTGAGATCCTTCTCCCGAGCTCCAGACTCCTGTGATGAAATTTCTATTAGCTCTCTGTTTCTGAATTTACCATTCATCTTTAAACTAACATGGCCAAATCTAAACACAAGATCTTGTATTACCTATTTTGGTGGAAGCAACATCAAAATTTTTCCCTCTCCCACACTTGATCCCAAACCTGACATCCAATCTATCATTGACTTATTTAGGTTAAGTTTTTTTTTTTTTAAAAGTAACTCAAAATAGAAGCCAAACACTTTTCATGTCCTTCTTCTCATCTTCGTCTCTATTATTAATGCCTTAATATAAGTACCTTTCATTTGTCTCTTGAATGATTACCAAATTGTTATCAGCTTCTTACTGGCCTCTTCGACTCATGCCTCGTGCTTTTCCAATCCATTCTTCACAGAGATGCCAGTGAGGTTTTTCTAAAGGAGAAATCTGATGGCTCCACTGCTTTCCCTCCAAAGTTTCCAATAATTCTTCATAATTCATACAATACAAACTTGCCATGTCACAATAAATCCTTCTGGGCTGGCCCCTTACTCCCTTTCCAGCTCACCTTCTGGTAGTCACCCCTGCACCCATACTTTATGCTCTAACAATACATGTAGTTTCTGTTCCATGCCCTCACAGATGCTGTTCCTCCTATATGGGGATTGAATGGCCCACTCTCTGTGTCTACCTAGAAAATACACATCTTTGCTGTCTCAGGTCAAGCACTGATTCCTTGATGAATGCTTCCCTGCTTCTGGGCGAATGCTTCCCTGATTCTTCCAGGCACCTTGTCTTAGGAGTTCTTTCTTCTCTTCTCCCAATACATCTCCGTTTATTGAATTATGTTTTTTTGTTTGCATGTCCATTTGTAATTTTTGAGGTTTGTTACTCCATCTTTTTCATATTTTCTATCTGCACAATCTTGAACAATTTTTAACATCTAATATATACCTAATAAATATTTTTTGAATAATTAACAAGCTAATGTAGGCATTTATGGGGTTAGATTATATGGCAGCATTATCCATTTTAGTGTGAGTATACTGTCTGAGGCAATAAAATAAAATAGTTGAGTTTTGATGAGAATAAATGAAAGGTTTATTTGAGGACAGAACTGGTTAGGGCACTTCTGTCAGAATTTCTGTGTCCTGGAGAGCGGCCTAGGGTAAATGAAGAGAGAGGGGGATGAGATAAACTGTACCTTAGGCCAAGAGCTGCTAGGCTAGGGAAGCTTTAAAAGAAGTGCTCAAGAGTAGAAGGGTTGGATGGGAGGCCACAGATACAAAACCTTATCTTCCTCCAGTTCTAGTTTCCCTTCCTTGTCTTGTCTTCCCTATGTACAAATAGATTGACCAACCATTTGAATTTTCCTGGCACTGTCCTGATTATAGCATTGAAAAGCCTGCTTTTGGGAAACTTCTCAATCTTAGGAGGTTGGTCAATCTATTTTCAAACTGTATCTTGAAACATAGCATATTTTTCAAATTAAGACAAGTATTGACTTTGTTTAAGGAGATCTGGTGGCATAGTGGTGAAGAGCTTGGCTGCTAACCGAAAAGTTGGTGGTTCGAACCCACCAGCCACTCTGAGGGAGAAAGATGTGGCAGTCTGCTTCTGTAAATATTTACAGACTTGAAAACTGTCTTCGTTATCTAGTGCTGCTATAACAGAAATACCACAAGTGGATGGCTTTAACAAACAAATGTATTTTCTCACAGTTTGGGAGGCTAGTAGCACGAATTCAGAGTGCCAGCTTGAGGGGAAGGCTTTCTCTCTGTCAGCTCTGGAGGAAAGTCCTTGTCTTCTCAGCTTCTGCTTCCTGGTTCCTTGGAGTTCTCCATGTGGCTTGGCATCTATTTTACCCCATCTCTGCTTTCACTCTTGCTTGTTTAATCTCTTTAAAAAAAAAAAAAAAAAATTTTTTTTTTTTAATATCTCAATAGAGATTGACTCAAGATACACCCTAATCCTGTCTCATTAACATAATGAATACTACCCATTCCCAAATGGGAATAGGGCAACAGACACAGAGGTAGGATTTACAACACGTATTTTAGAAGGACACAATTCAATCCATAACAGACACCCTAAGGGCCCGTTCCACTCTATCCTGTAGGGTCATTGTGATTCGAAATCAACTTGATGGCGATTTTATTATTATTATTGACTTCGTTTAGTATTCATCATTGTTCTTTCAAACTATAATTATCAAAATCTTATAAATTGGCTGGTACTGTTTAGGTTCTCAGGACACAAAGATGAATTACATATCACCCTTTCCCTCCAAGATCCCTATGTGATACCTCAAAATAAGTTATACTTCAAAACTCTGTTTTATAAGGCTGTATGGACTCAGTCTGGAAAATCACAGCATTGGTTACATCTGATATAGATTCTTCACAGGATTGAAGAACTAAAGACTGATTTTAGAAAAAAAAAAAAAAACCAAAAAAGAGGTGGTTAAAGGCTAGGGCCATCATTAGGCTATACTTGGATCAGGAAAAAACAAATTGTAGAAATAAAAATATAGTAAGGAGCAATATGCTGAAGGGAATCCCTGGTGGCATAGTGGTTAAGTGCTATGGCTGCTAACCAAGAGGTCTGCAGTTTGAATCCACCAGGCACTCCTTGGAAACTCTATGGGGCAGTTCTACTCTGCCCAATAGGGTCGCTATGAGTTGGAATCGACTTGACGGCAGAGGGTTTGGTTTTTTTTTTTTTTTTTTGGTAATATGCTGAAAAGAGCATAAATGAGGAAAGGCAGAACACTTCTGCTTCCTCATACTGAGTATTATTGGGTTCCTTCAGGACCCAGAAGTTCAAGTCTCTGAACCACAAGAAAGAAAAACAAATAGGTTACTTTCATGGCATTTGGTAATTTTTTTTTTTTTTTTTTTTTTTTACCCCTAGAATAAGTGTTTGTGATACTTAAAAAACAAAAACAAAAAAAAAACTTCTTTATAATAAACATTAAACATTTTATTCACTTTGAAAGCATGTTAGCAATGCAATTATTGTACAAGATGGTGAAATTAACCTAAATTTTGTCTTGGTTTAAAAATAACAGCTTTGGCAATAATTGGACTTTTAGGTATATTTTGTTTCCTAGGTTATCTCCAGTTTGGTCAAATAACACTTTTAATTCAATTTACCACATAGTTAAAAAGACCTCCAGAGGAAAGTTCCAAAAGGCCTCCGTATACAAATGCTATTATTTTTTTGTTCTCTGACTCAATCATTAACAGTTATTATCCCACCTTAGTTTTGCTTACTGAGTTCAGTGCTCTCATAATAGTTTTACCACTGATACTTTTCTAATATATTTTATATTACTGAAATGTTTAACTTGAACAATAGCAAAACTGCATATTTATAAAAGAAACTTCAATCCTTCTGGGTACTACTGCTTTATTCTGAGTATGCAGTAGATATAAAAACATTAGGTCCAGATTAAATTTGCAGTTGTGGCAATAAACAGAAACCTATGATTGGCCTACTTGACCATATTATGCCAGCTACAATCATAGATTTATACCAAATTATTCAATTTACATTGATTCCTATTAGTCTTGTATTATTTTGTTTTATACTAAAGATGCAGGCATGCACACACCACACACAGATATAAAACTGGTAATAAATATAGACCAAGACTAACACAGCAGTTTAGGATTATTTATGTGATTATAAATTCATTAAATAGTGAAATAATGGAAAGAACAATGGAAGAAATATTTAATATTCTAATGTAATAAAGAGAATAATACAATTTTATACAAGTAAGTGTGTTCACAGTGATCATCTGGTGGTGATATGCATAGACATTTGAAGTGTGTGATGTAGTGGAAAAATCAGTTTATAAATCAGGGTCCTTGATAGTATCCTGAGAACTGACACTCACAGATCATGGACACATCACTTAGCTTATCTCTACCAGGTTTCTCTCAGGAAAACGAAAAAGTTGGGATAGATTTATGTCTCCCAAACAGTCCTCTCTGAAATATTTTCTAGAAAATTTTAATACATATGAAATTGAAAAGGGGTTGATTGATGAGATTAATTTGGAAAATACCGTATTTTATATTTAGGTCTTGAAAATTCACAGTGTACCTTTGTAAATAAAAGACTAAAAATTAAGGCTTTAATTTACCTTTTGGGGAGAACATGTGCTTAACAAGCTTAACTGAAGATGGAATACATTTTTGAACATTGCTTTTAGGAATTCTGTGAGCTAGACTTCCAAAGTCTTTCTCATTTTGAAAGTCCATGATTATATTTTCTGAAAATACTTAAATAACATACCAGTTTAAAAATAAAATAAAAATGATTTTAAGATATTTTGCTTTTATCAGCAATGATGGTTGCAATTAAGTGTGGACTACCTAATTCTGAGCACAACATCAAAATACCTACATTTTGTAACTATACATTCGTTAGGGTCAAGGGTCAGTGATCAGGGTTTTCTCAGTGAAAAGAGGAGGCAATGTGAAGTATAATAATGGATAATTTCTGTTGACAAAATCCCTTAAGAATAGTTCAGCCATTTGTAAGTTGGCTAACTGGTCATCTCATAGATATGTCTAAGTTTGAAGTGCTGGGTTAGGTGATACCTGAGGTTTCCTCTATCTAGGAGTAATAAGAGCATCTTGAAGCATATTTACTATTCTGTTTCACTTTCTTTGGGAAAGGAGGGAGCAGAGAGTCTGTTTTACTGTGTGAGAGTTTTTGGATTGATGAAATTTTGCAGAAATAACCATTTTCATGTGAAAAACTTTAGATAGACATCATGGAAAATGTCCCTTTTCTCTTTCAGTCCTTAGTGATCACATGCATTTTTCCAGAAAAGAGAGTGAAATTACTTACCACCTTCTGAACCAATTCTCCTCCCTTCCCCACCAGTTCCAATGGAAATTATGAATAAAATATAAAAACAAGGTATAACAGTACAAAAAACTAGAGAGATCTGTTACTAAAGACCTCCCAGAAATTTCTGTTTTCATCATATCTAGAGAAATGAGGCAATTTTAAGGGAAACATAGAGGATATACTTGTGACTTTTCCCATATTATTGTAGTTTGGAGGCAATTCTGACAAAAACCTACTAATATCCTTTATACAAAATGGTGAAAATCACAAGGGAAAAGCTAAAGTGGTAGGATTATCAACTTAAAAAGAGATGTTTGGGGGCAAGTCTTGAATTGTGTCACCACACCAGGTCCTGATAAGGCTTCATTTATGACATGGGATAGAACCCCAAATGCTCCCCTTCATAAAATTTTTGTATTACAGAGCAACTTTCTTTTCTTTCTCTTTTTGTAAACCTGAAGATTTCTGTATGGAATCTATTGCAACTGTAACTTGATTATAAATTGACACTCTTCTTAGAAAAGAACTATAGAGGTAAGATTGAACAAACTAGCCTTATGAATACAAAGATTCTGCATTGTTAAAGACAGACGTCTGGCAGCTGAGAGCTGGCAACTAGACCTAATGTTCCCACTGAACATAAATAACCCTTGCAGAATATAAACAATAACCAGACCCAGCCGCCTGATGACCGTGGTTGACATGACAATGACAAGGTTGCTCCATGACTATGCCTGAAACAAGACAGGGACAAGGATACTCTCTAATTACAAAAATAACAGTCCATTTTTCCAACTAACATGAAGGACTACTGGTTCTTTATCAATGACAACTCTAGCCCTGCTTTAATCTTCTCGTCTCCTAAGATAAAAATCACTAATATATCCAGTCACTTAATTACCTTTGCCTCCGGACAGCACTCAATTCAAAATGGACCTCCACCTCCTTAAACCCTCCTTGGATATTATTGTTGCTGTTGTTAGGTGCCTACTAGTCAGCTCTGACTCATAGAGACCCTATGTACAACCGAATGAAACATTGTCAAGTGCTCACAACTATTGTTATGCTTGAGCCCATTGTTGCAGCCACTGTGTCAATCCACCTTGTTAAGGGTCATCCTCTTTTTCACTGACCTTCTACATTATTAATGGATGTTGCCGCTGTTTCTTCTTATTTTGAGTCATGCCACATCAGCAGATGAAGGTCCCAAAAACTTGACTCCATCTACTTCATTAAGGTTGACTCTACTTTGAAGAGGCAGGTCTTCCCAGTCATATTTCAAGTACCTTCCAAACTGAGAGGTTTATCTTCTGGCACTATATCAGATAACGTTCCACAGCTATTCAAAAGGTTTTCACTGGCCAATTTTTTCAAAAGTAGACTGCCAGACTTCCAGGTCCTTCTTCCTAGTCTGTCTTAGTCTGAAAACTCCACTGAAACCTGTCTACCAAGGGTGACCCTGCCAGTATTTGAAATCCTGGTGGCAAAGCTTCCGGTATCACAGCAACACGCAAGATATCACCATACGACAAACTGACAGATACATGGTGGACGGATATTATAACAATGTTATAAGAAGCCCCTTCAAAACTTCTTTCCTAGATGTCCCATATTTCAGTAGCAAGCTAAATAATGTAGCAGATATGTTTCCAGAAGCATGGCTGATGGGCTTCAACACAACCTTGAATCATCAGAGGATGTGATTTACTATAAATTAGCTGAACTGAAAACAAAACAACAAAGAGGAGCGAAGGGGTAGAGAAAATTTTATATTTCTTCTTGAATAGGTTCAAGAAGATTTAGTAACTTTGGACCCTGAGCAAACAATTAGGCAAAAGGATAACGTAAGCCCAAGGACTATCTCATGAAAACAAGAAGCATAACTGATAAACAAAATTATGACAAGTCAGTGACCACTAGATTGGAGACTACATAAAACTGGATGAGTAAAAGAGAGTAAAGTAAAATGTACAGTGGATATACAAGGGTGCCCAGTAGATGCATGAGTAAGGCTGATTCCAACCAATATTCCTCTTGTCAATCTGTGGCCCTTGCCATGGGGTTGCATCTACCCAGAGGAAGAGGAGCAGATTTATCCTACAAAGCACCATCTGCCCATAAGAGTGCCATCTGTCCAGAAAGTTGTGTCCATCCAGAGGAAGTGAGGTTATTTATTTATCTATCTATTTATTTATTTTCCTATTTCTCACAAATATCAAAATAGACTAGCATCAGTTGGGCAGAAAAGTACTATATATTTTAAAGTGTAGCTTCCATAGGCCAGGTTAACAGTTCCCATTCAATGGACCCTAGCACCATGTGCCCAGAAACTCACCTGCTCAGTCTGTGGGTATCTCAGTGAGGCCTGGGGAACCTGGAACCCCAGCAGCCAATCCTCTTCAGCAGCAAGTGGTCCCATCTGTTTACCCTAGTTTGACATACATCTTCTAAGACAAAAAGGTTTGGAAGCACTGGCCTGAATCAATTCACTTTTTTAGCCAATAGGTTTTTATCAAGTTCCCCATAGTGTTCCAAGTTCTGGAGAATAGCTGAACAAAACAGATAAGGGCTTTGCATAGATCATATACGTCTCTACATCAGAGAACCTTAAAGTACAATTAGACAACCTTAATACCTTCTTAATTTTATTCTCTCACCTACTTCCATGAACTCTTCTTCAGATTCTCTAGCATCTTAATCCATATGATTACCAAGTTTCAGATGCCTTAATAACTAGCTTAAGATAGAATGATATTAATGCTCAGTGTTTATACATGTGTGTGAGTAAATATTTGCTGCGAGTGTGTTGTTGGGTACCTGTTCCATTGCCACTGACTGAATTTCAACTCATAGTGAACCTATAGGACAGAGTAGAACTGCCCCATAGGGTTTCCAAGGCTATAAATCTTTATGGAAGTAGACTACCACATCTTTCTCCCACGGAGCAGCTGGTGGGTTAGAACCGCCAACCTTTCGTTTAGCAGCTGAGCATGTAATCACTGCTCCAGATAAAAATGTAATATGAAAAAGGTAAACGTGTAGGTATGTGTCTCACAAGTACAGTTCAGGTCTTATTTGAGTATAAGACGTTCTAATAAATTTCATATCACTCAGCTTGGCTCAAGTTGAAAGTAGTCAATTCTTCTCTGGGGCTACTGCAGAAATCAGCCCAGGTTTAAACACTTAGAATAGTTCTTCTTATCTTATTCATTTCACTTATTTTGTGGGTATGTCATAAGGCCCAGCAATTTCAGATCTTTTTTTTTTTTCCAGCAAGTCTAATCCTTTAAATCCTCAATTTCTACTTTAAATTATTTTCCTCAGCTTCCCTTATAATCTCTGATTAAGAGTTAAATATTTTCTATTTAGGTTTCATATTTAATTCTTTGTGAGGAGTGGGGAAAAGAAAAAACAAACAATAACAATACAGAACAAACTAAAACAAAAAGCCAATAGTGAGTTCACAGCTACTTCCTTGACCCTTGCCACTATCCCTCTTCCTGTTCCCTTTTAGAAACATTGTTCTAATTCTCATTCTAGTCTTGATATAGATGCTGATCTCTACATTAAAGCTTCCTGAGTATTCTTATCCTCTATCATTGTCTTCCTCTCTTAACCAATGTCTGGTTGTTCTGAAGTTGGACTGTTCAGCAGCTTTCATCTTGGATCCTTAAAGGAATCATATGCCATAAATAAAAATTATGACATACACATTGACACTAGGACAAAATTTCTAAAATTATAATTGTGAACCAATCTCAGCTTATGGCAGCAAACAAGGGAAATGGCTTGAGCAAAAAGGGAGTGAATGAATTGTGAACCTATTGAGAAGGTCACAAAATTGATAAAGCTCAGGAAATTGCCTAGAAGTGAAGGAAGGGATATCTGTCCCACATTTAAATTGCATAGCTGGATGTAGAAATCTACTGTTCCTTATTTTGGGATTTCCTGAGATAGAGGGTATGTTCAGATGATTTTAGCAAATTCTAAATATGCATTCAATATTTCAGTGCTATTCTCTCTTTTCTATCTCACTTTCTTTGTTCTAGCCTTTTTTTTTTTTTTTATGGGCTGATACTGCTATGGCTCAGTTTTTCTATTTCTGATTTGCCTAAGCACAGCACTTGACATCTAATAATTGATAAATGTGAGTTTCTCTTTCTTACATTTTCTATTTGAGTACATCTTTTCTTCAAGGTTTTTCTCTCCTATCTGATCTACCAAAATGCTTTTCCTGCACTGCATTCCGTACATAATCTGGGAAGACATTATTCACAATTTTAGGCTTCATAATATTCCCAACTTAAAGGCAACAGCAACTTGAACTACACTTTTAAAACACTAAAGGCCTCATGACTACATTTTAACACAAAAATGTCAGGTCCCCTGCTGGGAGGTCATTGCTGGGAACCAGGGCTCCTTCCCGGTTGAGATAGGCTATTCGAATCCATAGTTCTTTTTTCTGGCTATGGCTATAATCATTCCACTGTTTTCCCCACAAGTTGAGAAGTTCCAAGCAATCAGACTCATTCTTTTCTCCTTTCATCTATCTCTTCACTTATCTGCTTGTCCAGAGTCTATGTTAGGAAAGAAGACAAAAGTAGGAGGTAAAACTGTATTTCTAAGTTTCCAAACTTCTTCCTGTTTTCCCTTCAGAATCAGGGCTCACAATCATATAGATGCTATTCCCTTTAAAGACAAAAGAAGATACGGTTACCCCTCGTGGTAAATAAATCATAATAAATCTAAGACAAAGAACAAGACAGGCATTAGGAAGAGACCAGAGAGCAAGACTGGAGAATCTGAGGATTAGCCAATTGCTCCCTAACGTCAAACTAAGATCCAGTAGAAATAATCATTCTAGCATCTGACAGAAGAAGTCAAAGGTTGGGATTTAATGCCTCCGTAGTCTGATTTCCCAACTTTATTGAGCAGGTGCTTAATAAGGCATGATTATTTGTTAAGTTTAAGAAGTTCAGAGCAAAGTAAAATGTGGAGACACAAAAGAGAATGGTTCCCAGCTCCATTATTCTGGTGAGAACACTGTAACCTTTTTGTTAAGGACAATTATGTTGAGGTCATTACTTTGTCAGAGTTGATTTCTTTGCCTAAGAAAAATATGGATTGCAAACATATTAGATTACATGAAACTCGTAATGTCACTGATGACCCTTCAGTGATTACAAAGGAGGAGAAAAAATTTAAGGTCAGCAGAAACAGCCCTGAATTACTGGTGATTAGATAAAAATGTTTTACTTTGGCTTCTATGTGAATAAAATGTGTAAAATTGGCAGAAATTTTCACACAGCCAGAAATGTAGGATTTACTGAGAGTTTCTCAAAGCATATGTAGGTAATGCTGACTCTAAGAAGTCTGAAGTAATTAGAACTTCTTTAAGCATAACAAGAATAACATCATGGATTTAAAGTACTGATCGGTAGATTTGTTTCCATTCTTGTTTTTCTCTTTTTAACTTGGAAGTTAAGTCAACAAATTTTACACTTAAACAATTAACAAATAGAGGAGGAGAATCAGATTGACACGACCACCTGGGTTTGAATACCAGATTCCCTGTTTATCGAGCGTATTACTTCTCTGTGCCTCCATTACTTTTAGAAAACAGGACATAATTCATAGCATTGTTATGAAATTAACATTGACAAATTTTGTGAAGCATTTAAGAATAGTTCCTGGCCCAAGATAAGTTCTCATTATTAGCCATCTTATTGATAATATTATTATTATTGGTGCTATATGTAAAATTTTATCCTGGACACATTAGGGAAACAGAGTTATGAGGCATGAGGCAAGTTATGTGCCTTTACGGTGTTCAAAATTAAGATTTAAGAAATAAATATTTGCTGAAAAGTAAGCTGATACTCTAGATCACTAGTCTCCATAGATGACACTCAATCAACCTCACCTCTTGGTATTCATGGCCTTGTATATTTCCCTCACATCTTGAATCTATACTGGCTCTGTGACTCACTTTAAAAAATAGGATGCAGCAGAAGTGACTCTGTGCCAGTCCCAAGCCTAAGACTTGAGAATGCCTGTCAGTTTCTACCTTGGAGTTTTTAGGAGCCCTGAACCACTATCAATATATCTGGCTGTCCTTGTAGAGAGAGGACATGGAGAGACCACACGGAAAGGGCATGTGTAGAGAAAGGGGCTCTAAGACTACAGGGAAAGAAAGAAAGGCCTGGCCATACCAGCATTCTAGCTCAACCCAGCCTTCCAACTCTCCCTGTGAGTAAGGCCATTTGGACATTCCAGCCCCACCTCACCTCTGACTCCATCAGCATAAGAGACCTGAAGCTAGACCAGGAAATTGACAAGATCAACCCACAGAATTGTAAGAAATAATAAGTTGGTACTATTCGAAGCCACTGATTGGGGGAAGGGGATAGTGTGTTACCAAAAATGAAACCAAACCCAGTGCCATGGAGTTGATTCCGACTCATAACGACCCTATAGGGCAGAGTAGAACTGCCGCATAGAGTTTCCAAGGAGCACCTGGTGGATTCGAACTGCCAACCCTTTGGTTAGCAGCTGTAGCACTTAACCACTGTGCCACCAGAGTTTCCAATAGTGTGTTATACAGTAATAAATAAAAGAAACAAGTAACAAGGAAAATATTATGGTGCTGAGCTGCTCAAAAGGCAGCCTGTGGCCACAATTGGCTATTGAGCACTTGAAATATGGCTAGTGTGAATGAGAAACTGAATTTTAAATTAAATTAATTTAAAGTTAGTAAAGAAACCAACGTAAAATATTTTCTATGTTAAACTCAACTTTGTTTTGGTAGTATGACATTTCACTTTAACTATTGCAATGTCTATATGTTGTTGGATTATAGTTTGTATGTCAGGTACCTATGTCGTTTCTAGTATTACACATTATAGTGCATTGAATGGTAGCCACTCAAAAGATGTGTTCACTTGAAACCTATAAATCACCTTATTTGGAAAAAGGGTCATTGCAGATATAATTAAGGATCTCAAGATGACATCATTTTGGATTATCCGGGTGGGCCCTAAATCCAATTACATGTGATTTTATTAGAAGAGGAAACGACATCGACAGGAGAGGAGAGACATGAAGAAGAAGAAAATGTGAAGATTGAGGCAGAGATTGGACTGAGGAGTCTATAAGCCAAGGAATGCCAAGAATTTCCAGCAGCCACCAGAAGCTTAGGACAGGGTCATAGAATGGATTCTCCTTCAGAGCCTTTAGAAGGAACCAGCCCAGTGGACACCTTAATTTAGGACTTCTGGTATTCCAGTCTCCAGAACTGTGTGAGAATATATTTCTGTTATTTTAAGCTACTTAATTTATGGTATTTTGTTATGGCAGCCCTAGGAAGCTAATACACATATAAACTCATCACAAAAACATAACAAAAACATAGGAGGTAAAAAATACCTCATTAATAATTCTTATATCAATTACATATATTGGGCTATAAAAATATATTATTAAAATTAATTTCATGTGTTTCTTTTGGATATTTAAAATGTGGTTTCTAGAAAATATAAAATTATATATGTGGCTTGTATTATATTTCCTTTGAACAGTGTTATTACAAAGATTAAACATTTTTTAAATAGACTATTTTTAGGACAATTTTATATTTATAGAAAAGTTGAGAAGATAATACAAGGAGTTTCTATATACCATATAGCCAGTTTCTTCTTTTTTAACAGCTTCATCTTACATTTGTTACAGTTAATGAACCAATATGAATACCTTATCATTAGCTCAAATCTGTACTTATTTGGATTTCCTTAGTTTTTACCTAATTTCATTTTCTGTTCCAGAGTCTCATCCAGGATACTGCATTACATTTAGTTGTCATGTCTCCTTAGATTCCTCTTGGTTATGATAGTTTCTCAGGCTTTTCTGGTTTTGATGACCTTGGCAGTTTTGAGGTGTACTGGTAAGACATTTTGTAGAATACCCCTCTATTGGAATTTGTCTTTATTTTTTTCATGGTTAGACTTGGCTAATGAATTCTTGGGAAGAGGGCCATGGAAGTAAAGTGCCTCTTTTATAACATCATATCAAGGCAACATACTAGCAATGTGATTTATTACTGTTGATATTGACCTTGATCATCTTACTAGGGTATGTCTGTCATGGTTTGCCACTATGAAGTTCCTCTTTTTTCTCAGTTTTCCATATTGTACTCTTTCAAAGGAATTTTGACAATCAAAATAAGGCTTGTGAATTACAAGGAAAAGGAGAGATGGCTGCTGAGGGGGAGGAGTAGTCAAGGAGAAAAATAGATTAATGATGACCATTGTGCAATAATGATGTGATCTCTTTTAGAAAGGAAGGAAGATCCCTGCTTTTCTGAAACAAGAAGAGATAACTAAAAGACAGGTAGAGAAATGGAAATATTGAATAGATAATGCAAGGAAAGTTTAAAGACCTCGTAGATTATAGTCTCTCTCTTCTCAAAAAAGTAAAATTCACTTCAGTGTAGCAAATATTGAGACTTACTATATACTCTGAAGAATCCAAATTTAGCAAAATTTAGTTTGTGTCCTAAAGATGTTTACCATTTTAAAAAAGGATATCATATGAACAAGGTAGAAAAATTAACATAACAATAAAGGGTATTTTTAAACAGCAATAGAAAAGTAACATTCACATCTGTCTGAAATTCAGGAAATGTTCCAAGGACCAGCTGGTATTTGAGAAAAAAACCCACTAACCACAAAAACTAACATGGTAGTGTGACCTAGAAATAATTGTCAAAATAGCTTTCAACTTTTTGGGTTCTGAAACACTATTCGTCACTGACCCAGAATTGATTGGACTTGGGGATACAACTCAAGCCAAGAAAAATTGTAAAAATATAAACCAGTATGAAAAATATTTACTATATTGAGAAGTACAACCATCAGACAAGCTCTATGTAGAAAAATTACGTGAAAATCAAAGTATTTAAAGATTCATCAATCTTTTAATTTACTACTAAGCCTTGGATCAGAGAGGAAGGTATTAATTATTAACCTGGATTTGATGTGAAAGGCAATAGCCTGGCAAGCTTTAGTTCCATGGTTTGTAAAAACAGGACTAGAAACAGTTCCTACTTGAAAGGATCAAATTAAATGAGGCATGCCTAGCGCTGGGTCTGGAATATAATAAACTCTCAAGAATTATTGTCATTACTATGACCATAATTATTTGTCTAACCATCATTTTCCCTTCACATCATGGGTTCCTTCTAGGTGGCAGCCATATCCTGTTCATTTATGCTGCCTTAGTGCCTAACAAAATGTTGTTGCCGATAAAAAAAACCAATAATTGAACTTACTCCACATAATTAAACAGGAGTCAATTGTAACGAGCCTGATAAAAACGATATGCTTTAGCCAAATTTGCTCCTTCACAAAGATAGAAAATGCTTATCTATTTGAAATAATGTCCTATAAAAAGATATTTGAATGCTTATGTATACATACATGAGAAAATATATACATGAGTAAACTATCATTTCCTTCTCAACAGTACTGTGTCCTGTTCCTGATTAAATTGGAAGAATTAAAGACAATCACAAGGGAGTAGAAAGTGGGAATGGCTGTGGTTTTGGAGGCTTGGTTGCTATTTATAAGTGAAAAATGGAAGAGAAGGTGTCATAAACTTAAACTCGGGAGGTCCAATTCTAACTTAGTCACAGAACTGTCTCTAAGGACTGAGTTAAGCCCCTTAACAACTTCTTTGTTTTATTCTCTCCATCTGTTTTACCAGACTATTGGGAGGATTATTTAGTTAATGTTGAAGACTATATTTATCAATTCCACAAAATGTCTGTTATTTAATGATGAGAGAGCTGTAAACGACTCAGTGGGAGTATCACTGGGGTTAGCAACAACATTATTGTCAGTTGAGTCCTTCAGAGACCCACAGGACAAAATACGATATGCAGTTCTCAGAGCATTTGGAATTGTGTTTCAATAACTATTTCTCCCTCTTACTCCCCGAAGTGAATTGGGTTTTCCACTTTTTGGGCTTGAGAAGCAATTTGTTTTTTTACAATGGTGGAATTTTTGAGTGGTCTCAACGTAATCCTGAAAATGATTCCTCTAGACAGAAATTAAAGTGACAGGATATACTATAAGGTGATAAACTTTCTTTCTACATAACCACCTAAGTGAATATTGCACTTTAACTACTTATCCAAGATCTTTCTCTCTTCCTTTAGTGAAAGAAACAGTCTAATTTTCAGAAACTTGACACTAAACTACAGACTGGGAAGTCCCCAAAATGTTACATGTAAAATGTAATTGTTTTATAAGATACAGAATACAGAGAAACACAGAAATTAAAATAATAACCTTGGCTTAATACTTTAAAGATCAAAGAATCTTGTTTGTGAATCTAGGTTTATGAGTGGTCTGTATTTTAATAACTACATAAGAGAAAACATTCTGACTCAGTGATGATGGAAACAGAGCCCAATGTAACTTATCATTACTTTGATTTCCAGTTCTAGAATATTAAGTCAGTACCTTGTCATCTCAAACTAAATCTGAACCTTTCTACTTAAAAAAAAAAAAAATAAGGAAGAGAAATATTCTAATACACTCTTAATCAGCACAAAATATCTAGTGTTACAATAAGGCTGGGTAAGTAAAAGCCCCTTTAAAATGAAACCTCCATATGTGGTAAATCAGTTATATCGGGTCAGTAGGGCACCATTTAGTAAATTACCTCTGTTCCTTCCTACCATGAGAGAATATTACCTTACTTATACGGGCTAGCGATGCTCACCAAGCGCTGAACTCTTCTGAATTGCTCCAAGGATCATGCCCAGTTTGAATAAGACTGAAAATATTATCAACGAATAATTTAGACTTCAGGCCTGAGGCTAGGTTCACGCTGTTATTTGGTCAGGACATTGGCACTTTCCCTTCTTTAATTTATGTTTGCACAATAGTGACATGAGCTAAGCTTGAATCCTTCCAGAAATCTGGCCCAAATCCCTCTTTGTGTGCATTTAATTTGCACCCTTAGAAGTATTTCTGCGTATTACAGTTGTTTTCATACCAGGTTTGAATGAAGTCCAGACATGATTGAAAGGAGTTCTATTTTTTATAATTCAAAATTAATCATGCCCCAGCAACATGAACATGGCTCTCTGGGTGGTAATCCTGGAGTTAATGTTCTCGCTTGGAAATGAAAACATTCATTTGTGATCTTTATTGAAGGTTATCGTGTCTACAAAGCGTGTGTTTGGTGCAACTTCAGAGCATGGGCCCAGTAATTTCTACTGTGCTGTATGTTAATGCAGTGGTTCTGCTTCATGCCAGAATCGTAAACAGAGTTGGAGTACCAGGTGCTTTCTAACACAGAGGAGGTCGGTAGCAACCGAAATGTCAAGGAAGGGTCAGCAGGGCCTAAAAGAAAGGTTTTTTTTGTTTGTTTGTTTGTTTTCCAGAAAGTGGAAGTTAAGAGAAAGACTCCCTGACCTGGTTGCTTAATATTTCTTGCTTTTCTCCCCTTTATCTTGGCAAGGGCTTGTAGTAGGTAAATGTGCACTGCTTTGAATTGGCCATAATTCCTGGCAAAATTAGGTAGCCTCGCCTAGCTGCTCCAACATAAATTTCACAATTCAGCATCCTTCATTTCTGCCCACCATCTTCTCCAATCAGCTTATTTCTCTTTCCTACCTGTTCTTAGAGAATCCCTGGTGGTACAGTGGTTAAGCACTCAGCTGTTAACCAAAAGGTCGGTGGTTCAAACTCACCGGCCGCTCTATGGGAGAAAGATGTAGCAGTCTGTTTCAGTAAAGATTACGGCCTAGGAAACCCTGTAGGGAGGGCAAGACTGCTCTGTCCTAAAGGGTCACTATGAGTTAGAATCGATTCAATAGCATCGGGGTTTCGTCCAGTTCTTATTCTCACCACACAACTCCTGCCTCTTTCCCCAGCCTGCCTAAAAAATCTGCTATGACGTGTAGCACAATTCTCAGCTCTGGGTCTTCTCTCACGTATCATTGGTTATATTGAATGGACCCCAGGCCCATAATGGCTAAGAAAATTAACAATAATTTGAATCAGGGTTTCCATGACCATTCTTCTGGTAACTCTTACATTGTTAGAGTTTTCTTTAATAATAAATTAAAGGTCGTAATAGGTGGCTTTTCAGGTGCCTGCCCTGCTCACACCCTATTTCTGAGAAAACCAGCCCTATCTCTGACTGTACATACCACAACATTCCTCCCCCGTACAGCCTTGCCTGAGTGGGTCAAGGATGGACACCTGACTCAGGCTTGACCGATCAAACTAACTCTTTGAGGAACTGGGATTTGAGGCTCCAAGAAGGAATTAATTAGGTCTGGTAATCACAATTGAAAAGCCAATTAAAATCATTTATTACAGGCAGCATTTCTTAAAATACACTTGTGACGGGATGAATAAAAGGAAGTCAACCTGTAAAGAGAAAAATAAAGCAAGGATATTGAAGACAATAAGGATGAGAATATCTTGTGAACTCAGAGAACAAATGTAATAAGCTTCTTGATTACTTTACAGTTCTTTTAAGGCTTGGTTTTCATTTTGTGTGTGAGTTTTAAAAGATACCCATGTGTAGTTCCTTTCTCTAACTCCATCTCCATATTATTCTATTTCTAGCATTCTCTTGCACTTTTACTTTCTTGTTCTCTCTGTTTTCCTTCCTCCTTCCCTCTGTTTCTCTGATTCTTAGTCACTGAGCTTCTCTCTTTGCTTTTTTGTTTCTCTCTCTGTCTCCCTCATGCTCACTCTTTCAGCCTTGATCTCTTGTTCTCTCTTACTCTCTCTTGTTCTCATACTTTTCCACGAGTGCCCTTTTTCTCTCTCACTCTTGCTCTCGCTTTGTCTCTCTCTTCCCTCCCTATTTCTTTAAGCTTAAATTTCCATAACATTCTTTTTGTTATAATTAAATAGGAAGATGAAGTTTGTAGTACTTTGGCAGGACTAGTGGGCAATGCAAGTTTATTTACAAGTGAATATGTAGTTTTGGGGATTTTCCTCTGTGTCCCTCAAATCATACCACTTTATTTGAGGGTACGTAATAGCAGTATTAAAAAAAAAAAAAAATTTTTTTTTTAATAGCAGTGGCAATACATTCAAAAATGTTGGTATTAAAGACTCTTCTGGCCTATTTTGAAAAAATAGTGTGAACTGTTAACAGAGCTATGATCTTTCAGACGTGAGAATGGAAATTGTGAACTCTAAGAAGCCCAGTGGTATTATTGCTAAATCATCTGTACACTGTTAAATGATACACTGGTGGGGGCCCCAGTTCCTTGGACACTATTCCCCTTGATATTTCAAATTCTCCTAACCTTTTCACTACTGCCTCCTCTGAAATCATTGAGCAGAAGGGAGGCATAAAATGTTGAAATTTATAATGCAAACTTCCATTTGGGAATTTGCTGAATAAAAAGAAGTATGGGCTCCTCCTGCTGCTTTAAGTCTGAGTACAACATAGTAGAAATGAAACCTAGTCTTCTGAACGGAGCTGGACTTTCACATGTGGTCATTATAATAAGACCCAATTATCACCTGCCTAAAAAAGTAATCAGTTTAAATAACCTAAGGTTATTTCCTTATCTTTAGTCAAATTAATACTCTGTTGGATATTTTCTTTGGGATTACACATTATTTTAAAAACCTGCTTTAATTCAAAAGAGTGTTTTTAAAGTATAACTACATGTTAAAGTAAAATTAAAACAAAACAAAACAAAAAACCCATATACTCAACAATGAACTTAAGAAATAGAACACTCAAATATAATCGAAGCCCATTTTGTACCCCTGGCTTCAATTTTAGTTTCTTCCTTAATTTTCTTCTTTTCTCCCGTATTTACCTGGCAAGAATGACAGTGTAAGAGAAACTATCAGTAAAAAGACTAGTCATCCTTGCCTTGTTCTTATGAGTAAATCTTTTGGTGTTTAGCCATTAAATATGATGTTTACTCAAAGTTTCATGTTGATTCTGTTTATAAGGTTGAGAAAGCTCTGTTATATTCCTGATTTTCAGGAATGAGCACTGAATTTGGTCAAATGATTTTTTTCTACATCTATTGAATGATCATATTCTTTCCTTTGTTCTGCTTATCGATTGTAGTATTTTGAATAGTAAATCAGCCTGGCACCCTGAAATAATTCCCACTTGTTCATGCTGTAAACAGCCTTGGTGGCACAGTGATTAAAGCGGCCACTGCTAACCAAAAGGTCAACAGTTCAAACCCACCAGCTGCTCCACAGGAGAAAGATGTGACAGTCTGCTTCCATAAAGATTTGTACCTTTGGAAAACCCTATAGGGTCACTGTCTGAGTGGGAATTGACTTGACGGCAGTGGGTTTGTTCATATGTATCTTCCTTTTTATTTATTGTCACATTCGATTTCTTAATATTTTGCTAAGGTTTGTTAATATTTTGTAAACTGTCTATATGTTCATGAGGTATGTTGTTGTCATTGTTAGGTGCCATAGGGTCGGTTCTGACTCATAATGACCCTATGTATCACAGAATAAAACACTGCCGGGTCCTGCACCATGTGCACATTCATCGTTTTGCTTGAGCCCATTGTTGCAGCCACTGTGTCAATCCATCTCCTTGAGGGTTTTCCTCTTTCCTGCTGGCCCTGTACTTTACCAAGCATGATGTCCTTCTCCAGGGACTGATCCCTCCTGACAACATGAACAAAGTATGTAAGATGCAATCTCGCCATCCTTGCTTCTAAGGAGCATTCTGGTTGTGCTTCTTCCTACACAGATTTGTTCCTTCTTTTGGCAGTTCATGGTGTATTCAATATTCTTTGCCAACACCACAATTATTCTAAGGCGTCAATTTTTCTTCAGCCTTCCTTATTCATTGCCCAGCTTTCATATGCTTATGATGCAGTTAAAAATACCATGGTTTGGGTCAGGCACACCTTAGTCTTCAAGGTGACATCTTTGCTTTTCAACACTTTAAAGGGGTCCTTTGCAGCAGATTTGCTCAATGCAATGTGTCTTGATTTCTTGACTGCTACTTCTGTGAGTGTTGATTGTGGATCCAAGTAACATGAAATCCTTGACAAGTTCAGTCTTTTCTCTGCTTATCATGATGTTGCATGTTGGTCCAGTTGTGAGGATTTTTGTTTCTTTACATTGAGGTATAATCCATACTGAAGGCTGTGGCTTTTGATCTTCCTCAGTAAGTGCTTCAAGTCCTCTCCACTTTCAGCAAGAAAGGTTGTGTTATCTGCATAAAACAGGTTGTTAATGAGTCTTCCTCCAATCCTGATACCCTGTTCTTTTTCATATAGTTCAGCTTCTCAGGTAATTTGCTCAGCATACAGATTGAATAGGTTTGGTGAAAGGATACTACCCTGATGCACACCTTTCCTGACTTTAAACCACGCAGTATCCCCTTGTTCTGTCTGAACAACTGCCTCTTGATCTATGTACAGTTTTCTCGTGAGCACGATTAGGTGTTCTGGAATTCCCATTCTTTGCAATGTTACCCATAATCTGTTAGGATCCACACAGTCAAATGCCTTTGCATAGTCAATAAAACACAAGTAATTTTCATTTTAGAATTCTCTGCTCTCAGCTGGGATCCATCTGACATCAGCAATGATATCCCTGGTTCCACGTCCTATTCTGAAACCGGCCTGAATTTCTGGCAGTTCCCTGTCAATGTACTGCTGCAGCCACTTTTGAATGATCTTTAGCAAATTTTTGCTTGTGTGCGATATTAATGAAATTGTTCAATAATTTCAGCATTTGGTTGGATCACCTTTCTTGGAAACAGGCATAAATATGGATCCTTCCAGACAGCTGGCCAGGTAGATCTCTTCCAAATTTCTTGGCATAGATAAGTGAACACTTCCAGCCCTGCATCCTTTTGTTGAAACATTTCAACTGATATTCTGTCAGTTCCTAGAGCCTTGTTTTTCGCCAATGCCTTCAGTGTAGCTTGGACTTCTTCCTTCAGTGTAGCTTGGACTTCTTCCTTCAGTACCATCAGTTCCTGATCATATGCTACCTCTTGAAATGGTTGAATGTCGACCAATTTCTTTTTGGTATGACTCTGTGTATTCCTTCCATCTTCTTTTGAGGCTTTCTGCTTCACTTAGTATTTTCCCTATAGAATCCTTAGCTACTGTAACTCGAGGCTTGAATTTTTTTTCAGTTCTTTCAGCTTGAGAAATGCTGAGCTGTTTTTTTTTATCTCCAGCTCTTTGCATATGTCGTTGTAAGACTTTACTTTTGTTTTCTCTAGCTACCCTTTGAAATCTTCTGTTCAGTTCAATTACTTCATGATTTCTTCCTTTAGCTTTAGCTGCTCGACGTTCAAGAGCAAATTTCAGAGTCTCTTCTGACATCCATTTTGGTCTTTTCTTTCCAGTCTTTTTAATGACCTCTTGCTTCATGTAATGATGTCCTTGATGTCATTCCACAACTCATCTAGTCTTTGGTCATTTGTGTTCAAAGAGTCAAATCTATTCTTGAGATGGTCTCTAAATTCAGGTGGGATATACTCAAAGTCATACTTTGGCTCTCTTGGACTTGTTCTAATTTTCTTCAGTTTCAACTTGAACTTGCATATGATCAATTGATGGTCTGTTCCACAGTCAGCCCCTGGCCTTGTTCTAAATGATGATATTGAGCTTTTCCATCATCTCTTTCCACAGACGTAGTCAATTTCATTCCTGCGTATTCCATCTGGCGAGGTCCATGTGTATAGTTGCTGTTTATGTTGGTGAAAAAAGGTATTTGCAGTGAAGAAGTTGTTAGTCTTGCGAAATTCTGTCATTCGATCTCCGGCATTGTTTCTATCACCAAGCCCATATTTTCAACCACCAATCCTTCTTATTTGTTTCCAACTTTCACATTCCAATCACCAGTAATTATCAATGCATCCTGATTGCATGTTTGATCAATTTCAGACTGCAGAAGCTGGTAAACATCTTCAATTTCTTCATCTTTGGCCTTAGTGGTTGGTGCATAAATTTGAATAATAGTCGTATTAACTGGTCTTCCTTGTAGGAGTATGGTTATTATCCTATCACTGACAGCATTGTACTTCAGGATAGATCTTGAAATGTTCTTTTTAACAATGAGTATAATGCCATTCCTCTTCAAGTTGTCATTCCCAGCATATTAGACCATATGCATGTCCGATTCAAAATGGCCAATACCAGTCCATTTCAGCTTACTAATGCCTAGGATATTGATGTTTATGTGTTCCATTTCATTTTTGACAATTTCCAGTTTTCCTAGATTCATATTTCATACATTCCACGTTCTGATTATTAATGGATGTCTGTGGCTCTTTCTTTTCATTTTCAGTTGTGCCACATCAGTAAATGAAGCTTCTGAACGCTTGACTCCATCCACATCATAAGGAGGCAGCTCTTCCCCAGTCATCCTGAGTGCCTTCAAACTGGGGGTGGGCTCATCTTCCAGCACTATATCAGACAATGTTCCGCCACTATTCATAAGGTGTTCACTGGCCAGTTCTTTTCAAAAGTAGACTGCTGGGTCCTTCTCCCTAGTCTGTCTTAGTCTGGAAGCTCAGGTGAAACCTGTCCTCCATGAGTGACCTTGCTGGTATCTGAATACTCATGGCATAGCTTCAGCATCACAGCAACATGCAAGCCCCCACAGTACAAGAAACTGACACACATGTGGGGGTCACAAGGTGTACTGGTTGATGATTTCCTTGAACTATCGTTATCAGGTTTTGGTATTGTTGTTGTTAGTTGCCATTCAGTCAATTCCAACTCATTTGGGTAGTAGTAGTCCTTCCTCCTCTATTTCTTAAAGAATTTGTGCAAGATTGGTATTAGTTCTTCTTTACCTGTTTTGTTATAATTCACCAGGAAATTATCTGGATTTGGGGCTTTCTTGGTTCCAAGGTTTTTGCATGATTTAGGAAGCACCACTCTGTTTGATGGCGTTAAAAAGAGCCAGGAAACAATAGGGATCCAGACCTACAAGAAAGTTTGACAGTGATGTTTGGGAGGCATCCCTAATCCTTACCCCAGGCATATGAAAGGGACTCAGATCCCAACTTGTGGTTGCAGCTGTATGAGATAGGAGGTGAATGTAATTATTTTTCACATCATCTTTCATGTTTTAGGAGGAATCTGCTCCTTCCTTACCATGATCCGTGATTTGGAGTTCAAGCCTTGTAATTGACCAATGTAATTGCATTAAGTCTTACCCCAAGGCCTGTTTTCAAGCAACTCTAAAGGAGGCCAACTCTTCTTTGGGTCACCAAATTACCCACAAATACTCTTGAACAAGTTAATCCTTACCTCTCACTATTTTTTATATTTCTAATCTTTTTGCCTCTCATCGTGCTATTTGGGGTAATTCGTTAAGATCCAGCCTCCAGTTGTTGTTGTTAGATGCCATCAAGTCAGCTCTGACTCATAGAGACTCTAGGCACAACAGAATGAAACACCACCTGGTACTGCACCATCCTCACAATCATTGCTATGGTTGAGCCTATTATTGCATCCACTGGGTCAATGCATCTCATTGAGGGTCTTCCTCTTTTTTGGTGACTGTCTATTTTCCTGAGTATAATGTCTTTCTCCAGAGACTGGTCCCTCCTGATAACATGTCCAAAGTATGTGAGATGAAGTCTCATCATCCTTGCTTCTAAGGAGCATTCTGGCTGTACTTCTTCCAAGACAGATTTGTTCATTCTTCTGAAAGTCCATGTCATATTCAATATTCTTTGCCAACACCGTAATTCAAAGACACCAATTCTTCTTTGGTCTTCCTTTTTCATTGCCTAGCTTTCACAGGCATATGAGGCAATTGAAAATATCATGGCTTGGGGACAGGTGCATCTTAGACCTCAAAGTATCATTTTTGCCTTTTAACACTTTAAAGACGTCTACTTTAGCAGATTGGCCCAATGCAATGTTTCTTTTGATTTCTTGACTTCTGTCTTCATCGACATTGATTGTGGATCCAAGTAAAATTAAATCCTTGATAACTTCAATCTTTTCTCCATTTATCATGATATTGTTTATTGTCCAGCTATAGGATTTTTGTTTTCTTTACGTTGAGGTGTAGCCCATACTGAAGGCTCTAATCTTTGATCTTCATCAATGTTTCAAATCCTCTTTGCTTTCAGCACGTAAGGCTGTATCATTTGCATATCACAAGTTGTTAATGAGTCTTCCACCAATCCTGATGTAGAGTTCTTCATATAGCCCAGTTTCTCAAATTATTTGCTCAGCATACAGATTGGATAAGTATAACCTCCAGTTACTTTGTAAAATTTCCTTTAGTTTCTTCATCAGACAATGACTATAAACTTTTTAACTCCTGATCCAAAATTCTTATGGCAGAAAATCTGATGGACCCAGTGTCAGGTGTTCACCCAGGTTCAACTATTTGTAACCCAGTGGAGAAGATAGGTCAGATTTAGTGGAGAATATGGGTATAGATTCTATAATCAAAGATGTTGGCACATACTACAATATCAGCACTGGTGGATTGGGGATAATGAGAAGGAGGTGATTGGCATCTCTCATATACCATCTGTTTTGGATTGAACTGTATCCCCCCAAAGCGTGTATGAACTTGGCACACTGGATTTCCAGTATTGTGTGATTGTCCGCCGTTTTGTCATCTGATGTGATTTTCCTATGTGTTGTAAATCCTACCTCTATGATATTAATGAAGCAGGTTTAGAGGCAGTTATGGTAATGAAGCAGGACTCAATCTGTAAGATTAGGTTGCATCTTGAGTTAATTTCTCTTGACGTATAAAAAAGAGAAGGGAACAGAGAGACAGAGGAACCTCCTACAACCAAGAATGAAGAACCAGGAGAGGGGTTTGTCCTTTGAACCCAGGGTCCCTATGCTGAGAAGCTCCTGGACCAGGGAAAGATAGATGACAAGGACCTTGCCCTAGAACCAATAGAAAGAGAAAGCCTTCCCCTGGAGCTGGCACCCTGAATTTGGACTTCTAGACTCCTAAATTGAGAGAGAATAAGCTTCTGTTTGTTAAAGCCATCTGTTTGTGGTACTTCTGTTATAGCAGCACTAGTAACCAAGATACAATCGTTCTTGGTATTTTAATTTTACCATGCTTTTCTGATAGTCTCTGGTCTGCAACTGAAGGCAATTGTTGAGTTAATAAGAGATAAATGTAAAATATCTTCAGCATTCACTAAATGTTTTCTAATTTGTTATAATAAATCACAAGAGAAAACAACCCAACAATAAATCAATAAACCATAAGAATACCATCACTTTTAAAGTATTTTAATTTCTATATATTTTAATATTGAAAGGGCATGTTAAGAGTCTTGTAGCTAGATTAAGGCTGAGCATTTAAGCTAATTTATATTCAATACTCTTAGCATACCAAGAATATTATCATAAACTACAATATTTTATTTCTCCTTATATAACCTGGCTCAATTTCAACTTTGACATAAATTGACAATTATTCTGACTCAATTTATCAGAATTTTGAAAAGTACTCAGTGACAGTGTAATAAGCCTGACTGCATCTGTGCACAGATGATGAACACCGGTGATGTAGTACGTAGAAAACCCTGGTGGCGTAGTGGTTAATAGCTATGGCTGCTAACCAAAAGGTTGGTAGTTAGAATCTACCAGGCACCCCTTGGAAGCCCTATGGGGCATTTCTACTCTGACCTATGGGATTGCTATGAATCGACTAGATGGCAACGGGTTTTTTTTTTCTTTTTTTTTTTTTGATATGGCCGTTCTAAGGAGTACTGGCAGCACAGTGGTTAAAGTACTCTGCTGCTAAGTAAAAGTTTGGTGGTTTGAGCACACCAGTCTCTACACTGGAGAAAGACGTGGCAGGCTGCTTCTGTAAAGATTTACAGCCTTGGAAACCTTATAGGGCAGTTCTACTCTGTCCTGTAGGTTCACTATGAGTAAGAATTGACTTGATGGCAATGGGTTTTATGGCTGTTCAGGCAAGATAGAACAACAAGGAAAAAATAAATGAGGCACATCAAAATTTGAAAGCCAATGATTTGATCTTCCATGCAGACTTGAAGAATTAAGGAAATATTCCACCAAGCAAAGAAATTACCAAATTAAACCAGCTATCACTTACTTATCAATTCAAAGCAATTAAGAGTATATATATATATATATATATGTATATATATATATTATCATTTATCAATTCAAAGCAATTAAGAGTATATAACCTAATGCATTAACTCACTGGGGACTTTAAAGTAATATTTGAGTCATTCATTTTAGGTTAGAAAGTTATTCTCTAAGAAAATTACACTATGTAAAAGTGGAGGTAGAAATCTCTTTCTAGTTCTTTATCTGTATAATGCAATTGCTGTTATTGATTGAATTGTGTCCCCCAAAAATGTGTGTCAACTTGGCTAGGCCGTAATTTCCAGTGTTGTGTGATTGGCTTCCATTTTATGATCTAATTTTCCTATGTGTTGTAAACCCTATGACGTTAATGAGGCAGGATTAGAGGCCGTTATGTTAATGAGGTAGGACATTATAGGATTAAGTTGTATCTTGAGTCAATTTCTTTTGAGATATAAAAGAGAGAAGCAAATAGAGAGGAAGTTGACCTCATGCCCCCAAGAAAGAAGTAAGTGCCAGGAGTGGAACGCATCCATTGGATCCCGGGGTTCCTGTGCTGAGAAGCTTCAGAACAGGCAAAGACTGATAACAAGGACCTTCCCCCAAAACTGACAGAGAGAGAAAGCCTCCCCCTGGAGCTGGCACCCTGAATTCGGACGTCTAGGCTCCTAGACTGTGAAAGGATAAATTTCTCTTTGTTAAAGCCATCGCTTGTGGTATTTCTGTTATAGCAGCACTAGATAACTAAGACAGTTGCTTAGCCATATAACGTATGAAAGAATGTAATATTTTGGCCAAATTTTTACTTAATTAATCTGTAACTATCTTCATATATTTTAAAATGTCAAGGTAAATTAAATGCTTACTTAAAAACAGCAGAATATATTTTTCAAATTTTTAAAATAATATAAAATATTTCATAATATCTATGAGAAGTTATGTAGGTAAGTAGTGGACTGATTACAAGCATTATCTACCTTCAAAGACACTCATTAAAACAAACCCCCAACAATGAAGAGAACGGCAGCTTAGTATTAGTGAAAAGATAACTCAGTAACTAAAAAACAAGGAAATGAAGAATATGAAGGAAATTATAGCCTGGAGAAGAGCATGGAAGAGGCACATCTTCCCTGAAGGATTAAAAAGAGGCTTAACAAGGAAATTTTGAGTCAGAAGTATCATTTTTACATAGAAAGTAAGCAAATTTTCCCAAGAGAACTGGAGGATCTAGTGCCCTAAGGTAACGAAATCTGTATTCTGGTATCAGAAACCTTCAAACAACAGTGAACAATCTCTTCCCCTCTTACCCTAAAGCATCACCAAAGGGCTCCAACTAAATGCACATACTTCTTAGTAGAGAAATTCTGCTTCCGAGTAATGTGGTTAGAGAAGACCAGAGTTCCCAGTACAACAACTAGAAAAAATGGTTAAATTATAAAATCCGTATATATTAAAGGCATCAGAGAGCTGTGGGAAGAAAGAGGTCCTAAAATTTCAGAGATGGTTTAATCATTCAGAGATGTGCTGACAATGGCCAGCTTTTTTTCTCTGGTGACGCTTGGTGATTCTGAACTTCTGGGGACACGAAACAAACTTGACCCAAGCAAAGGTCCTCAACAAAGGGAAATACAAAACCAGCAAAGCTTTTAGCAGTTGCATAGAGAGGGAATAACAAAATTGGATATTTGAGAGGCCCATCATAGGCTGAATTTTTGTTCTGAAGACGTTTGTTGAATTGTAAGGCTGCAAGGAAGTAAAAGAGCATAGCATCTGAAAAGCAGAAAGAATCTACAGTCTTACAATGCTTAGGAAACAAAGACCCTAAGAAGGAGGTCCTGAAAACAAAAAAGGTAAAGATAAAAGCTCTAGAAGGAAAGGAAATTGACACTGAGGACTTAGAGCCACTTTCACCTTGAACCACTTTCTTATTCTGGATACCAGCTAGCAGCTGAGAAAATAGTCTTGGTGTTTCCTAGAATGCTGCTTTGGAGGCCAGAGATTTTTTTCAGTCACCTTAGTGACAAAATTGGAAGCTTGGAGTGCCCCAAATTCAATGCCAGGCTCCTCTTCCTCAAGACACTTGCAAAATGGTGAACACTGGACAGAAAGCTAACGGTTAAGATGAGTACTGAAGGATAGAATTGAATCTCTGACTGTTTTTCAGAGCTGAGGAGAGGAACCCTTGCCTGGATTTCAATTGAAATTCATGGAAGTTCATGTCGTAGCATCAAGAATGAACAAAAATTAGAATAATTTTACAAAACTACCCATCCCTGATCCCGATTGATTCCAGATTACATTGCAGTGATCAGCAACCCATACTCTCTGACAAATAAAAGAAAAGAGGAACCTTCTCTGTAGGATATATTACTGGAGTCTTGAAGGTTTTATATAATTTCCAGCATCCAATCAAATTATTAGTTCTGCAAAAAGGCAAGACCACATAATCAAGACCAAATTTAAAAAATATATATAATTAGTCCAGATTCATAGATATTAGAATTAACAGACAAGAATTTTAAAGTAACCATAATTAATATTTTCAAGAGAAAAAAGAAAAATATTGACAAAAATAACAGGAAATTTTACTGGAGAATTATAATGAATTAAGAAAAAAACAGATATGATAGGACTATCTGAAATTAATAATTCAATGGCTGTTTACCATTCACCAAGACTTATTATGAAACTATAATATTTAAGACAAATATTCACGCAAGGATAGGTAAACTGACGCTAAAAACAGAATAGAACAGAATTGGCAAACTACAGCCTGTAGCCCAAATTTTGTTTGCCTCCCTTTTTTATAAGGTCCACCAGCACAGATTAGCTTTTACATTTTAAATGGTTGAAAACTTTTTCAAAAAAAAGAATTTTGTGAGATGTGCAAAATAGATAAAATTCTAATTTCAGTATCTATAAATAAGGTCTCTTTGGAATACAGTCATGCCTATTTGTTTATATATTGACTGTGGTTGCTTTTGGCCAACAATAGCAGTTAAGTAGTTTCTAAGACAGAATCCATGGCTTGCAAAGCCATATTTACAAATGCATTTACAAAGTAAAACATTTACTATCTGACTCTTTAAAGAAAATGGCTCCTGACTTTTTGCAGAGAATATCCAGGAAGTAACTCAAACATGCACATTCATCTAATACATAGGAAATATGGCACTACAGTTTATATCCTTTCTGAAAAACACAACTGAAGATATGTTCTAAAAACAAAAAGAAAAACTCCAAAAGAGAAAATATCGGACCTAAATAAAAGAAGTACAATAAAAGGAAGCCTAGAATGTCAATAGGACAGCATGCAGGCCTTGAAAGAGATTGGTAACATGAGGTATTAGGAAAGAAAGGAATATTTTTAAAAATATTTTCTCAAAAATAAGAGTTTATGCAACAAATATTATGATTTTAGTAACGAGGTGAAGACAAATGATTACCATGTATACAAGAAAAAAATCATTTAGAAGCTCAAAAACAAACCTTGTACAAAAATAATGTTTCAAATATAAAGCAAAGTACAGAATGACATGTCTGTTCGTTTGATGAACATAAGAAAAGAAAGCTTGTCTGACTTTGATGCTTGGACATTCTTCTTTAAGTGAGTTAAATTATACTGCTATGTAATTTTGCTGTATGTAATTTTCATATAATCACATTATATTATTAGATATAATTTATATAATATAGATGATTTATTGAGGGAGTTTTCAGTAAGCAGAGAGATGGGATTGACTCTGTTGTCAGAAGTAATGGAGACAGTGGTATTTCATGGCATGCAGTGGCAATTCCCCTAGAACATTTTAATGGAAATAAAAGGTGTCATAAAGTTGTTTGGTTGCTTCTGTGTGTGTTGGCATTCTTGGAAAAGAAAATGATGAGCTAAGGTTTTTGTATTTCCCATTTCAAGCTTTAAGTAAGACATTAAAAAGCTTCTGATTGCCCCAACAATAAAAACAAAACAAAGTCCCTTAACTCCAGTAGCCACAGGGCTAAGATTTCTGAAAACCAAACCCAAAGCCTAATCCTGCTTGTGATAAATTATATCAACCTCATAGTATCTCTTATATTAATATTACGACATTGATTGGTAAGGACTGGACCCTGAATTGGAGGATTAAGGACATGTCATTAGCTTTAAATGAATCTGAGGACTTTGAATTCTTAAATCCTTCTGAGATTCCTTTGTCAGTAGAAGCAACCCTTGTTCCTCTGTCTGAGAAGTTGCTCTTCCTTGACGGAAGAATTGTGATGGTGCCCCTTACCCCACAGTTGCCTTGCATGGGGCTGCTGATACTCTTCAAAATCTACATCCCCCATGTCTCACTGCTTCTAGATCTTTAACCAGACCCAGTCCCAGTAGACTCTGGAGATAAGTTACAAAGTGTGACTCGAGCAAATACTATACACATGAAAAGGACTGAAAGATTCTGCCAATTTATATAGGCAGAAACTTGGTGAATATGAAAGGATCAAGGTAGAGGGAATATAATGTTGCATCAATCCAAATGTGCTGATATTAGTGCATTAGGCAGAGATTCTGGATTCAGTGCACTAATGAAACAAGTCGGAGTGGCTCTGAGAGTTGGCTTGGTTGGTACATACTAAGTGAAACTGAAATTGCAGAATTTTTTTGATCTAATGTAGATGAAAGTATGCAAAGGCTTTGGTTATGAAAAGGATCATCAGTTCCAATTAGCATGATGTCATCAATTTAGTGGACCAATGTAATGTTCTGCAGAATGTCCAGATAGTCTAAATCCCTTTAAAATATGTTGGGACAGAAATTATGAGGGTTGACATTACACTGGGGAAAGATGGTGAATGTAATGTGTCATCCACCCCATATAAATAGGAACTGTTTCTGATGCTCCTTCCTATCAGGAATTAAAAGTAACACATTTACTGGATTAATTGCCACATACCATGTACCAGAAACACTGTTAATCTGCCATAATGAATATATTACAAAAAGAGTATTACAAAAAGAGTAGTAGCTGTAATTTTTTTTATTTCTTTTGATCATGTCATCTTTATCTCTTGATTGTATATCTATATCTACCGAATTAAATATTTATCCCTATTATGATACCATTGTAAGTTGCCCGTATATTTAGACTCTAGGAATGTCAGGTTCTGTAAGCCATTTCCGTATATCTTTGCAGGTGAGGCTCTCCTGGATGCCATTCCAATAAGCTGTCCATTATGATTACTGCATCCACCTAGCTTCTGAAAAATGCAGCCACCTGGCCTCTGCTATGCCTGGATCAATTATCCCCATTACTACTAGGAATTCCTGTTCTGTAACAACGTCTCCTCTTAGGGGCTTATGTTTGATACCTTGGTAAATTGTGTGTTTTCTGAACTTGCCTAAGGAATACAGTCAGCTGGCTGGCATTCCAGTCTTATATAGTATATTCATTCACCTTGGAGCCCTGGTGGCACGGTAGCTAGGAGCTCAGCTGCTAACCCAAAAGGTTGGCAGTTTGAATCCACCAGCCAGTCCTTGGAAACCCTATAAGGCAGTTCTGCTTTGTCCTATTTAAACAAACAAACCCATTGCCATTGAGTCGATTCCAACTTATAGCGACCCCATAGGACAGAGTAGAACTGCCCCATAGAGTTTCCAAGGAGTATCTGGTGGATTTGAACTGCTGACCTTTTGGTTAGCAGCCATAGCACTTAACACTAAGCCACATTAGGAACCCTCCCAGACATTGCCATATGCATCTCTTCATTTGTATCCTTTCTGCTTAATAAAACTCAACTATAGTGCTTTCCTTGAGCTCTGCACATTGTTCCAGTGAATTATCAAACCCGATGGAGTGGTGGGAGCCATCAGCTTGAGGCTGGCATCTGAAGTCTTGGGCAGACCTGACAGTCTAGAAGACTGCGTCCTTTAACTTGTGAAATCTGACCTAGCCTCTGTTAGTTAGGGCGAGAGGCGGAAGTGTTGCATGTGCAGCTCACGTCAGAATTAAAGCGGCAGAGAAGTGAAAAGTAGGGATTTGATAGATCCTTACAAGACCATTTGCTACTCTTGAATTTTGATTCATGTAAATGTAAATTTACATTTTAAGTCATGTAAATTTAAATATTCTGATTATTATGAAGTGAAGATAGAGCACCAAATGAACTAAACCCAATGATGGTAACAAAAAAATAATATCTAATAATACCTTACATTTGTTGAGCAGGCACATGTGCCAGGCATCTTGCTAAGTATTTTAACTCATCACCTCCTTTACTCCTCACATCAATCCTGTTTCTCAGTTTCTATGAAACTGAAGACAACCTTTCTGAACTTTGTTGTTGTTGTTAGGTGCCGTTGAGTGGGTTTAACTCATAGTGATCCTATGTACAACAGAACAAAACACTGCCTTGTCCGGAGCCATCCTCACAGTTGTTGCCACGTTTGAACCCATTGTTGCAGCCACTGTGTCATCCATCTCTTTGAGAGTCTTCCTCTTTTTCACTAACCCTGTACTTTACCAAGCATAATGTCCTTCTACAGGGACTGTTCCCTCCTGATAACATGTCCAAAGTATGTAAGAGGAAGTCTCACCATCATTCCTTCTAAGGAGCATTCTGGCTGTACTTCCTCCAAGAAAGATTTGTTTGTTCTTCTGGTGGTCGATGATATATTCAATATTCTTCACCAACACCATAATTCAAAGGTATCAGTTCTTTGGTTTTCTTTATTCATTGCTCAGCTTTTACATACATATGAGGTGACTAAAAATACTGTGGCTTGGGTCAGGCTCACCCTTAGTCCTCAAAGTGACATCTTTGCTTTTTAACACTTTAAAGAGGTCTTTTGCTGCAGATTTCCCCAATGCAATATATCATTTGACTTATTGACTGTTCCTTCCGTGAGCTTTGATTGTGGATCCAAATAAAATGAAATTCTTGACAATTTAAATATTTTCTCCATTTATCATAATGTTGCTTATTGATCCAGTTGTGAGGATTTTTGTTTTTTTTCATATTGAAGTGTAGTTCATACCAAAGGCTTCGATCTTCATTAGTAAGTTCTTCAAGTCCCCTTCACTTTCGGCAAGCAAGGTTGTGTCACCTGCATATCACAGGCTGTTAAGGAGTCTTCCTCCAGCCCTGATGTCATGTTATTCTTCATACAGTCCAGTTTCTCAGATTATTTGCTCAGCATATAGATTAAATAAGTATGGTGACACACGCCTTTCCTGATCTTAAGTCATGCAGTATCCCTTTGTTCTGTTTGAATGACTGCCTCTTGATCCATGTACAGTTTCCACATGAGCATAATAAAATGCTCTGGAATTCCCATTCTTTGTAATGTTGGCCATAATTTGTTATGATCTGCACCGCTGAATTCCTTTGCATAGTCAATAAAACGAGGTAAACATCATTCTGGTATTCTCTGCTTTCAGCCAGGATCCATCTGACATCAGCAATGATATCCCTCCTTCCATATCCTATTCCGAATCTGGCTTGAATTTCTGGTAGTTCCCTGTTACTGTATTGCTGCAACCATTTTTGAATTATCTTCAGCATAATTTTACTTGCATGTGATATTAATGATATTTCTCAACAGTTCCTCTATGCTGTTGGATCATCTTTCTTTGGAATAGGCATGTATATGGATCTCTTCCTGCCAGGTGGCCAGGTAACTCTCTTCCAAATTTCTTGGCATAGACAAGTGAGTACTTCTAGCTTTGCATCTGTTTCTTGAAACATCTTAATTGGTATTCCGTGAGTTACTGGAGCCTTGTTTTTCACCAGTGTTTTCAGTGCAGCTTGGACTTCTTCAGTACCATCAGTTCTTGATTATATGGTACCTCCTGAAATGGTTGAATATCGACCAATTCTTTATGGTACAGTGATTCTTATATTCCTTCCATCTTCTTTTGATGCTTTCTGAGTCATTTAATATTTTCCCTGTAGAATCCTTTGTCATGGATTGAATTATGTCCTCCGAAAAATGTGTGTATCAACTTGGTTAGGCCACAGTTCCCAGGGTTCTGTGGTTGTCCTCCATTTTGTGATTGTAATTTTATGTTGATTAGGGTGGGATTGTAACACCCTTACCAGGCCACATCCCTGATCCAATGTACAGGGAGTTTCCCTGGGGTGTGGTCTGCTCCACCTTTTATCTCTCTAGAGATAAAAGGAAAGGGAAGCTAGCAGAGAGTAGGGACCTCATACTACCAAGAAAGAAGTGCTGGGAGCAGAGTGCATCTTTTGGACCTGAGGTTCCTGCACCGATATGCTCCCAGACCATGGTAAGACTGATGCATTACAAGGACCTTCCTGTAGAGCAAAAAGAGAGAGAAAGCCTTCCCCTTGAGCCAGCACCCTGAATTTGGACTTCTAGCCTACTGGACTGTGAGAGAATAAACTTCTGTTTGTTAAAGCCAACCGGTTGTGGTATTTCTGCTATAGCAGCACTAGATGAATAAGGCATACTTCTGTATTGCAACTCGAGGCTTGAATTTTTCTTCAGTTCTTTCAGCTTGAAAAATGCTAAGTATGCCCTTCCCCTTTAGTTTTCTAACTCCAGGTCTTTCTACATTTCTTTGTAATACTTTACATTGTCTTCTCGAGTTGCCCTTCGAAATATTCTATTCATCTCTTTTACTTCATCATTTCTTCCTTTAGCTTCAGCTACTCTACGTTCAAGACCAAGTTTCAGAATCTCTTCTGACATCCATTTTGGTCGTTTCTTTCTCGTCTATTTTTTCATGACTTTTTGCTTTCTCCATGCATGATATCCTTGCTTTTATCACACTTGTCTGGTCATTAGCGTTGAATGTGCCAAATCTATTCTTGAGTTGGTCTCTAAATTCAGGTGGGATATACTCAAGGTTGCACTTTGGCTCTTGTGAACTTCTTTTAATTTTCTTAATTTTCAACTTGAACTTGCATATGAGTAATTGATGGCCTGTTCTGAAGTCGACCCCTGGCCTTATTTTGACTGATGATGTTGGGATTTTCCATCGTCTCTTTCCACAGAGGTAGTCTATTTGATTCCTTGTATTCCATCCAGCGAGGTCCACATGTATAGTTGCCATTTATGCTGTTTAAAAAAAAAAAGGTATTTCCAATAAGTCATTGGTCTTACAAAATTCTATCATTTGATCCCAGCATCATTTCTATCACCAAGACAATTTTTTCTAACTACTGATCCTTCTTTGTTTCCAACTTTTACATTCCAATCACCAGTAATTATCAATGTATCTTGATTGCATGTTTGACCAATTTCAGACTGCAGAACTTGGTAAAAATCTTCAATTACTTCACCTTTGGCATTAGTGGTTGGTCAGCATATTGAATGATAGTCATATTAATTGGTCTTCCTTGTAGGCTCACAGATATTATCTTATCACTGACAGTGTTGTATTTCAGGATAGTTCTTGAAATGTTCTTTTGTAATACCAAGTATATTTGACCATGTGGTTGTCTGATACAAAATGGACAATACCCATTCACTTCAGCTCATTAATGCCTAGGAGGAAACCCTGGTGGTGTTAAGCGCTATGGCTGTTAACCAAAATGTCGGCAGTTTGAATCTGCCAGGCACTCCTTGGAAGCTCTAGGGGCAGTTCTACTCCGTCCTATAAGGTCGCTATGAGTCAGAATCTACTTGATGGCAATGAATTTGGTTTTGGGTAAATGCCTAGGATATTGATCTTCAAGGGTTCTATTTCTTTTTTGACAACTTCTAATTTTCTTTGATTTATACTTCATATATTCCATGTTCTGATTATTAATGGATGTTTGCAGCTGTTCCTTCTCATTTTGAGTCATGTAATATCAGCAAATGAAGGTCCCAAAAGCTTGACTCCATCAACATCATTAAGGTTGACTCTACTTGAGGAGACATTTGTATTTTGAGTGGCTTTCAACCTGAGAGTCTTATCTTCTGGCACTTTATCAGACAATGTTCTGCCACTATCCATACGGTTTTCACTGGCCAATTTTTTCGGAAGTCCATCACCTGGTCCTTCTTCACAGTCTGTCTTAGTCTGGAAGCTCTGCTGCAACCTGTCTACCAGGGGTGACCCCACTGGTATTTGAAAATTCTGGTAGCATAGCTTCCAGTACCAAAGCAATACACAAACCATCACATGGCAACAAACTGATAGACAAGTGGTGGATTTTGCCCATAGAATCCTTCAATATTACAACTCAAGGCTTGAATTTTTTCTTCAGTTCTTTCAGCTTGAAAAATGCCAAGCATGTTCTTCCCTTTTGGTTTTCTAACTCCAGGCCTTTGCATATTTTGTTATAATACTTTACTTTGTCTTCTCGTTCCACCCTTTGAAATCTTCTAATCTTCTAAAAACAGTAATGATCGAAGACCAGACAAGTTGTGGAATGACATCAAGGACATCATACATGAAGAAAGCACAGGTCATTAAAAAGACAGGAAAAAAAGAAAAGACCAAAATGAATGTCAGAACAGTAGCTAAATCAAATGGAAGAAATGATGCAGTAAAATCTGAGCAGAAGATTTCAAAGGGTGGCTCAAGAAGACAATAACTGTAGTATCCAAATATTTGATTTCATCTCCTGTAAATAATTTCATTTTTTAAAAGCGTCTATAATTTTCAGCAGCAAATTCAAATGCATCAAATACAGAATTTCATTTGAAACACCGTATTCTGTAGAAGGATAATATAATGTATTTGACAAATTTTTTAGGTATTCCTAGTTGGTTTTTTTTTTGTTGTTGTTCAGGAAGTTAACAAAATTTCACTCTGATGCCTCTCATTTCACTACAACTGCATACCACCTGAAAATAATCTAACACAGGGTTATGCCTCACCAAATCCAGTGGCGATGGAGACATTTAAGTATCTCTTTGTAGTTAAGGAAATGCTATCTTTAATGTGCCTCTCTATATACTGTGTCAACCTCATACTTACACTATGGTCTCAATACCAAGGCCTATTCAAGGTCACACCTCTTATTCTTTTATTAACCTTTAGGTTTTTACGATCTGTTAGGCATAGATACACATCTGTTCGACAGACCAAAATCATACCTAGCCACCTGCCTAAATATTTCAAAGGCTACTAGTAAAAATATCTTGAGTATATAAACACTGCCTAGCTGCATTTTAAGATGATCATATTTTTCTAAGCACCACCATCCTGATGGCCCCATTTTCACCAGCTCACATGGCCTACATCTGTCGTTAGTTGGCTCTGGGTTTGGATGAAACATAACATCTCAGGTTCAAAGTTTGTTGCATCACTTAACAGGAAGGAGGGTACAAATTAACTAGGGGGCCATACAATGAAAATCTTGTTAAAAACACATGTACCTAGGTGTAAATTTTATTTGAATTAAATCTCTGGCTTCTAAATGGCATAATAAGAATCTCAAGATTTTTGAGAGCAATATTCAAGTATTTAAAAATAATTTGATTTTGCACTATTTATCAAGGTGCTAAATATAAAAGAAAAAAAAAAAAAAAGGGGTGATTAAATCAGTACAAGATGGACATTATCATTCGAGTAATTTTTTCATTAAAATATTTTTAATATTTTATTTTGACACATTTAAATGATAAAAATAAAAAATGGGCCCAATAATTAATAAATCTTGATCTAATTAAGAAACTAGAGGTACCAGATGCAATTCTCCTTTAATTAGAAAATGTCCTATGTCTGTCAAATCATAAATACAAATAAAGAATTAATCTATAGGTAACATTATTTTTTGTGACTATAGTGATATACTGGATTAAGAAACAATAACAAGCAAGAATAAATTTATCATATAGCTGATGATTCTATATTGTTATATAATCAAGAGAAGCACTTGGTATTAAAATCACACCATGAAACTGAACCAGATTTTGCTTAAAGAAAATTGGATCAATACATGTATTGTGGCATAGCTGGGGAAAACGTAGTCTAGATAGCGTCCATTAACATTCTGGCAAACTCTTATGAGGTACAGAAAAACACATTCGGGATTCAATTTGAATAGGAGAAAGGAAAATATAGATAGAAGTGGTGCTGTCCACTACTATTATAAATAGTTTCTTTGGTTGAAATCTTAATAGGTTATTCTTATGGGATTATTATTGTAAGCCAAGAAGCTAGGAATTAGGGGGGAAAAAGTTTCATAAAATGCATTTGATTCTAATTATAGGAGTTCCATGCTATCTTGAATACCAAATGGATAGGAATTTGATTTGAAAATGCAAAGCTAGCTATTGCTATGCAAATAGAAGTTCCTTCCATTTTCTTTTTTTTCTCCCAAGAAAAAGAATTCTATTACGAAATCCACTAAAGTGAATCTGTTCTTAGAAAATAATATGCTTAGTTTTCAAGTGTCTGTAGAATTTCAGCAGGTATCAGGTTTGGATGGCTGCAGTTCCTAGAAAAAAAAAAATTCAATTAACGCATTACAAAGAGTTCTGAATATTTTTTATATGACTGCTTTAATTTAAATTGCCCGTCCTATAGGGTCGCTATGAGTCGGAATCGACTCGAGGACACTGGGTGGGGGGGTTAGCCACATTTCCATGAATTCAAAATAAGAAGTTTTTGAGGTATATTGTTAGATGCGTGTGAAATTGTTAGGGGACCTTAGAGGATGAACATCTAATTATTTAGAATTTAGTGGGTTCCTTCAGATTACCAGGCCACGGCCGAGTCCCCTCCATTGCTACATCACTCACTTCCTTAGACTTGTTCAGACCCTCTGGAAAGCACCGGCCAAAACCAGCTCAAACCATTCCAAAGTGGTTAAGCATGTGCAGAATTGATGAAAAGTGACCGGCAGGTGACCCAGGGGAATACCAGGCCGCCATGCTGCACAGTGACAGAAATCCAGCAGAACCATCAAACCAAACCCCATACAGATCTTCCAGGTTTCACAGCCCTCTAGTCTGCAAACACTTGCACTGCGCTTGCGCACCCAAAAAAACCCAACCCAGTGCCGTGGAGTCCATTCCGACTCATAGTGACCCTATAGGACAGAGTAGAACTGCCCCACCGAGTTTCCAAGGAGTGCCTGGCGGATTCGAACTGCCAACGCTTTGGTTAGCAGCCATAGCACTTAACAACTAGCCACCACAGTTACAAATAAAAAAAAAAAAATTATAATAAAAATTGCCTGTACCTTTAATTCAAGGCGGCGAAGCATTAGCCAATCAGCAACAATTAATCTACCTCTTATCCATCCTGAGGTGAATACGTATAACTCCCGAAAATCAAGAAACCTATAAAACGTAAATGTTCTTTCAAATTGGGGAACTCAGTCTGAGGTCAATTCCTCTGAGTTCCCACCTGCAAAATAAACTCTTCCTCTCAAGAACAGCCTCTGAGAGTTTGGCTTCTTGCATGCCAGGCACGGACCCGTTGGTCCAGTTTCAAAACCTACTGAATATGAATAATCTAACACATATCTCATTGTGCATAGTTGCAGTGAAAATACCGCAGGAGATTTATAGTGAAAGGTACTCTACTATTGTCTCAAAGTATCTGAAGAACATTATGATTTCTGTTAAACCTTATGTCATATGTCGTTGGCAGCTTAAAATTTATTTCACTGTTTTTATAAAGATATTAATAAAAATAGTAACGTAGTCAATTGTTTTTAAAAAGGATATAAGTGAAAGAGATGAGTAACTCTATGTACTCATTGGCTACTGTACCTTTCCCTAAAAAAGCAATTTTTTGTTTAAATATGAAACTGTTATAGATGGAAAGACATTAACACATATATTCCCATAATTCTTTTTCTTTTGGTTTAACTGGGTATTCTCCAATACTGTGATTAAAATATCAACCAGTAATACATAATTATGTTGTCAAGGAATCAGCAGTGAACATAAGATTTATTACTGCTTCACTACTTCTCATAATTCTTAGTGGCTAGCCCTTTAATACAGGTGTTTGCAGTTATCAATCACTGAGAGAATCAGCTTTTCCCCTCTTGCATTCAACTTTCACTGACTTGTTGATGCAAGGAGTACATTTGCCTTCAGCAATCGGCTTAAAAGTATTTGTAATTTAGAGAGAAACATTTTATGTTGTCTCTGTTAGAACATTAAAATTATAACTTTCTGCTAGATTTATGGGTGGGGAGAGGAACCAATTTATGAGTTCCTGGTAGAAATTACTGGTGTCATGAGAGAATGGAGCAGGTAATTTTGCAGTTATCAACAGTTGTCAGGAAGGTTTGTTTCCATTCATGTTTACCCCTATACTTGAAATTTGAAGGTAGGGTACCGCTGATGACAACTATTGTACAAGATGGAATGTGACTAGCCTGTATAACCAGTATTTCCTCAGACCACATAGGGTAAGGATTCAATTAAAAAATGCTGCTGCCCTCCAGTCAATTCTAACTCATAGCAACCCTATAGAATAGAGTAGAACTGCCCCATAGGGTTTCCAAGGCTGTGATCTTTAGGGAGGCAGACTGCCACATGTTTCTCACATGGAGTGAATCACAGGTATGAACCATGGACCTTTGGTTAGCAGCTGAGCACTTAACCACTGCACCACTGGGGCTCCCTAAGGATTCAATAGTGTTATAATAATAATAATAAAGAGTGCTTTTCTGGTAGTAATAATAATAATAATAAAGAGTGCTTTTCTGGATTAACCTCCAAGTGCAGAACTATGGGCATTGTAGGTCCCTTAAAACCCTCCCAGTTATTTTAAGCATTTCCTGTTAGGAAGGGGTCTCAAAAATACTCTTTGTGATTATGTGAGATACATAGTCAAACTTTAAGTGTACTCCTCTTCTGCCAAGACTCAGATACAAGAGCATGGAGCTGGATTTTGGGATGATTTTAACGCCACGCTATGCTGGAGAGAATATTTCCCCTCTCTTTCAAACTGTACCAGATGTCTTGTACTCTCCTCAGGAAGATGTCCTTCCATGAAGCACCTCAGTCCCACTGACAAATAGCCCATTAGCTAGTCCATACTGCTGGCCCTTCAGATTTTCTGTTGCAGGTCTCCCGATACTTTAAGGTCATGCTACCACATCTAAATTTAGAATAATCATAGGCTAGAGCATGTAAAGAAAGTAATAGATTTAGCCATCAAGCTGAAAACCAAGATAATGAGTTCCTGGTTCTTCAATTGAAATTCATTTCCAATAAACTCTGGGAATCTTTTGAAGTCCCTAAGCATATTTTGGAAACCCTGGTGGTGTAGTGGTTAAGTGCTATAGCTGCTAACCAAGAGGTCAGCAGTTCAAATCTGACAGGCCCTCCTTGGAAACTCTATGGGACAGTTCTACTCTGTCCTATAGGGTCGCTGTGAGTCAGAATCGACTTGACGGCAGTGGGTTAAGCATATTTTGTATTTCCCTCCTTCATTTTTCTTTTCACTGATCTTTTTCATTCCATTGTGGGATTTATCACGTGGTATCTTAGTTTTTGTTTTTTTTTTTATCTTAGTTTACAACACATGAGTCTGCATGTCTTATATTATAAGCACTTTAATATCAGGCTCTAACACTTATCCACCTTTGTAACTTCAGTTTCTAGGATCATGTTTGGCACATGTCAGTACTCAAATATTTTTTAGTTTAAGTTTCTCTATTTTTCCAAAAGGTGGAACTGACATTTGAACCTCAAAGGTCTATTTTCACTACTTTGTTAGCCTGATATCAGCAACTTAAAACACACAAATTAATTTTTTCTGGTTAGTTGTAATGTGGCCCTACTTTACACATACTCAATAAATTTTATTGTTGAATTTTGGTTCTTAAGTTTCATATATTTAAAAGAGATCATTTTAGAATCAGTGATTCCCTGATAAATTGTAATGTGTTGACATACTCATTCTAATATTCTAACCTGTGAAGATCTCCTATATTGGTGGGACTGGAAGAAAGTATTGAATGAGGTAAGTTGGAAGTAAGGCATTCTGCCATGGGAAGGCCAAAGGAGAAGAATAAGATACTCTTCTACAAACCGAAATAGAATAATAAGATGTTGAGCGACCATGCCACTGGAATTAATGATAGATAATATATCACCTTAAGCATCTTGAAGGAAAAAAAGCCTTGTGCAATTAATATCATTGCTAATTTTAAATATTTTATTTCAGTCATTTGACTATTTTTGATAATTTAAATATAATACCAGCATTCTATATGGAATTATTTATAGAGAACATATATTTAACTTATAAGAAAATAACCGTTCTTCCCGTGGCAGAGAGGGCCAGCTGTCCACCAAAGCTCTCTGCTCCCCCTTATATCCTATAGAGTTGTTCCTGAGAAGTTAGCTGCCTGGCCACAATGTATTTTCGAGTCCCCAGCTCCTCAAAAACTCAATGTAGCCATGAACCTCGTACTTACTGAGGGAACATGAGTGAAAGATATGTTTTATTTCTAGATCAAGGAAGTTAAGAAGCAGGTGTGTCTTCTCCACTCATTCTTTCCCATCTTCTAGCTGAAGGCAGAGGTCTTGGAGGCTTCCTAGAAAAAAAAAAAAAAAAAAGGAACAATAAAATGGAAGGATTTTGTCTGTCAACCAGGAGCATCTGTGTTAGTCCGTCACATGAGCAGTGGAACGAGTACTCTGGCAAGTAAATGAGATGTCAGAATTTACTGCAACTAGGTTTACTCCAAAATATACAGAAATTGGTATCTTGAAGAGGGCACTGCCATAAACAAAAATTAATGTATGGCCATAGGCTTAATCATCACATGGCAAATGGAAAAGAAATAGATACCCTAGGTTGGAAAGCTGGAGATCCATCATATGTGAAGGTAAAAGTTTTTGTAAAACTCTTTTTTGTAATAACAGAGACAGAGATAACAGAAATTGAGCCCATTGAGAATAGCTCTATATGGCCTTTAAAAAAAAGAAAAGAAACTAGGACCCTTAAAACACAGCCTCTGGACAAAGACCAAATCCAAGGCCTCAGAGTAAGACCCAATCAAGGTTGTTGGTGGTACAAGATTTGTACCACCTAAAAGAATCAAGGTGGAACCTTATAGGTTCTTTGAGTGGGACCAAAGGGATCCTAGAAACATTAAGTATATAACCATTGCCATTGAGTCAATTCTGACTCATAGTGACCATCTAGGACAGAGTAGAACTGCCCCATAGAGTTTCCAAGGAGCCCCTGGTGGGTTTGAACTGCCAACCTTTTGATTAGCAGCCATAGCTGTTAGCCAATACGCCACCAGGGTTCCCATAAGTATATAGAACCTGATATTTCCCAAACCAAAAACCAACCCATTGTGTCATTGAGCAGATTCCAAATCCAGGTATTACAGAGTAGAGCTGCGCCATAGGGCTTTCTTGGCTGTAATCTTTATACAAGCAGTATAATCTTTTTCTTTGCAGTGCCACTGGGTAGGTTTGAAACTCTAACCTTTAGATTAGCTATTTGTGTTGTGGAAAAATAGCTATTCTGTGTCTCTCATCACTCCCCTTTTTAAATGGGAGTGTATACTTCAGTTATTTTTTTCCATCAGTGATATGCATAGAACAGCAAACCTGACTTTGTAGTTCAGGGGTGTTCAGATTAAGAGGATCCGCATCAGGATCTGAGATAGATCATGATATCTGAGGCTTCAAACCAGCTTCTGTAATAGGGTAAGACATCTGGGAGTTGGGGCAGGGTGAGTGAATTTTGCAGTGGTAAATTAGATATATTTTTTCTCAATTTTGCATTCTTCCTCCACCACTGGGTCTTTAAAGTCTCTAAGATGGGCATTTACTTTATCTTCTCAAGTCACCCCTTGAAAACTTCTGTTCAGTTCTTTCAAAGGGCGGCTCTAGAAGGCAAAGTAAAGTATGACAATGGCATGTGCAAAGTGCTGGAGGTAGAAAACCAAAAGGGAAGAACACACTTGGCATTTCACAAGCTGAAAGAACTGAAGAAAAAATTCAATACTAGAGTTGCAATAGTGAAGGATTCTTTGGGGAAAATATTAAACAATGCACAAAGCATCAAATGAAGATGGAAGGAATACACAGTCACTATACCAAAAATAATTGGTCAAAGTTCAACCATTTCAAGAGGTAGCATATGATCAGGAATGGAAGGTACTAAAACAAAAAGTCCAAGCTGCACTGAAGGCATTGACAAAAACAAGTCTCCAGGTATTGACAGAAGATCAATTGAGATGTTTCAGTAAACGAATGCCGCACTGAAAGTGCTCACTCGTCTATGTCAAGAAATTTGGAAAACAGCTATCTGGTCAACAGCCTGGAAGAGATCCATATTTATGCCTATTCCCAAGAAAAGTGACTCAACCAAATGGGGAAACTATCAAACAATATCATTAATATCACATGCAAGCAAAATTTTGCTGAAGATCATTCAAAAGTGGCTGCAGCAGTATATCGACAGGGAACTGCCAGAAATTCAGGCTGGATTCAGAAGTGGACGTAGAACCAGAGATGTCATTGCTGATGTCAGATGGATCCTGGCTGAAAGCACAAAATACCAGAAGGATGTTTACCTGTGTTTTATTGGCTATGCAAAGGCGTTTCACTGTGTGGATCCTAACAAATTCTGGATAACATTATGAAGAATGGGAATTTCAGAACACTTAATTGTGCTCATGAGGAATCTGTACATAGATCAAGGGGCAGTTGTTCGGACAGAAAAAGGGGATATTGTGTGGTTTAAAATCAGGAAAGATGTGCATAGGGTTGTATCCTTTCACCATACCTAGTCAATCTGTATGCTGAGCAAATAACCCGAGAAGCTGGACTATATGAAGAAGAACGGAGCATCAGGATTGGAGGAAGACTCATTAACAACCTGTTTTATGCAGATGACACAATCTTGCTTGCTCAAAGTGAAGAGGAATTGAAGCACTTACTGATGAAGATCAAAGACCACAGCCTACAGTATGGATTACACCTCAACTAAAGAAAACAAAAACCTCACAATTGGACCAATAAGCAACATCATGATAAATGGAGAAAAGATTGAAGTTGTCAAGGATTTCATTTTACTCAGATCCACAATCAACAGCCATGGAAGCAGCAGTCAAGAAATCAAAAGATGCATTGCATTGAGCAAATCTGCTGCAAAGGACCTCTTTTAAGTGTTGAAAAGCAAAGCTGTCACCTTGAAGACTAAGATGTACCTGACTCAAGCCATGGTATCATATACGTATATATCCTTATACCATTGATATTGCGCTTGGCTACATACTCACCTTTAGTGAAAGGAATTTCAGTTGATGTGATACAAGCAGGGGTTTTTAAAGCATTGGCCTGGCTGGGCTTTGCCTTTTGCACTCGCCTAATATATTATGAAACGAACATATCCTGGGAAATTGTTAGTCCTTGAAGAATATGGAGACATGTGGGTTGAAATGAACCCAACCTGAACCCTGAATCTAAACTCAGCTGGCCTATAACCTGAGGCACAGCTACCCTATTCAAATTGCAAACCTGTGAGTGAGAAAAATAAATGCTTTTTTTCCTGTAGGCTACAGAGATATTGCATGGGTTTATTTTACAACATTATTGAGGCAATTCTTGACTTATAAACAGATAATTCAAATAAATTTCTAATCTGCAAAGAATTTCTTTTTCAATTTTCTCTCAAAATTACTGATAATGAATAGAAAGTTATTTAGGACAACCTAATTATATTCTTTTTAGTATCTTGGTTATATTCTTCTTTAAAAATGATTTTCCACTTCTCTCACCACAAAGACCTATTTTTATATAACAAATGAACATTCTCTCAAACAACCTTCCACGTTTTTTTGGAGTCCTTGTAAAATTGTATTGTATATGTGTATATTTACTTTACATAAATTGTAAATACCTGCCTTGTGTTTCTTACTCTTTCCCTGAAATACATGTTTAAAGCATATCTTATTGACATATGTAAGTTTCTTCCCTTACCTGTGAATATTGCAGTGGTATTCTAGCTTATGACTCCTCATTGGCCTGGTGATGGCACCCAGTGATTGACGACCCCTCTCTTCTGTAAGCACCATTACGATCAACATCCTTGTCAATGTCTTTACGTAGGCCTGTGTAAAGTTTTTCTATGCCATATGTGTAAGAGTGAATGTGTTTAAGTACTCTGAATTCTGGAAATTTTTTCTACAGATTGATTTTCTAATATTTGAAAATCTCTTAGGTTTAACGTCTTTTTCATTTAAATTTGTGATTACTTGTGAAATCATATTATTTCCTCCTTTTTTTTTTTTCTGTTGGGATTAATGTATTTTCTTTGCCCATGCCAATTTAGGAGACTGATAAAAGCACATAATAATAATAATAATACAAAAGCACCTACCTTTAAACACTGTTCCTCTTTGTAATAGGCTTAAGCTCCTCCCACACCAGAGCCAAAGAATGTTTAGTCTCCTTAATGGTTTTTCCCAGTGTTTAGGTGGGTTGTTGGGCATAGCACAGAGATCTATTAACTTCCCTATTTTTCTTGTGGCATCTTCAGGCTTGGGATTCATGACAGTTTCTCCAAAACCCAAAATCTCCATTTTTTTTTTTAAGACTTTATTAGTTTGTTATATTGCAATTTTGGTATTCCAACATCAATTGGTTTAGAAAAAGATATCTAATATCAAGTGAGGCTTTTCGACTCCCTTCTATGAACAGGTTTTCAGACATAAAAAATATCTAATGGAATATTTGACTGTCTCCAAAAATATGATCATCATCATGCTATTGAAAGGTAATGTGTAATTCCTTCCAGTACATCTCTTGATTTATTGCTGGTCTACATCCTCAGTATCAAACATATTAACAGGAGAGCTGTAGTCTCACTTCCTTCTGGAGTTTTATAAAAGGGCAGCAGAATTTTGCCTTAAGCACTGTCCTCACCATTTTATGGCACAGTGAAACAACTGTAAACTTACATAAATGCTTTTACTTAAATAAAAATTTTGTTTTGTTTATTGTGCTTTAGGTGAAAGTTTACAGCACAAATTAGTTTCTCATTCAGAAGTTTATACACAAATCGTTTTGTAATATTGGTTGCAATCTCTGCATTGTGTCAGTACTCTCCCCTTTTCCTCCCCCCCGCCCCGCCGCACTCAGTTTCCTGGTGTCCATTCATCCATGTTTCCTATTGCGTCCTGCCTTCTCGTCTTTGCTTTTGGACAGATGTTGCCCATTTGGTCACATATACTTGATTTAACTACGAAGCATGTTCCTCACGTGTGTTATTGTTTGTTTTATAGGTCTGTCAAGTCTTTGGCTGAAAGGTGGATGTCGGGAGTGGCTTCAGTTAGTAGAGTACCCAGAGGCCATAGTCTTGGGGGTTCCTCCAGTCTCTGTCAGACCAGCAAGTCTGGTCTTTTTTTAGTGAATTTTGAATTTTGTTCTACGCTTTTCTCCTGTTCTGCTCTGGACCCTCTATTGTAATCCCTGTCAGAGCCTTTGGTGGTAGTAGCCGAGCACCATCTAGTTCTGGGCTCAGGCTGGTGGAGGCTGTGGCTTTTGTGGTTCATTATTCCTTTGAACTAATATTTTCCTTGTGTCTTTGTTTTCGTCATTCTCTTTTGCTCCAGACAGGATGGGACCAATAGATAGATGGCCACTTGCATGCTTTTAAGACCCCAGATGCTATTCACCAAAGTAGAATGTAGAACATTTTCCTTATAAGCTATGTTATGCCAATTGAGCTAGATGTTCCGCCAAGACCATGGTCCCTCAGGGAGCTTTGATGTGTCTATGGAGCTACCATGACCTTGCCTTGTACAGGTTGTGCTGGCTTCCCCAGTATTGTGTACTGTCTTACCCTTCACCAAAGTTATCAGTTATCTATTGTCTATTAAGTGTTTTTCCATTCCCACCCTGCCCTCCATCATAGTCACAAAAGATTGTTTTTTGTATGTAAACCTTTTCATGAGTGAGGTGTTGAAGTATTCTATAGACCTTTGAGATTAGACACTTCTCAGGTATGTTACACCCAAAATTTTTTTCCAGTCAGTAGGTTCTCTTTTTACTCTTTTGGTGAAGTCTTTTGATGAGCGTGTTTAATTTTGAGGAGCTCCCAGTTATCTAGTGTATCTTCTAGTATTTGTGCACTGTTAGTTATGGTTTGTATTGTATTTATGTTTCATGTATTAGGGCCCCTAGCCTTGTACCTATTTTTTCTTCCATGATCTTTAGCACTTTAGGTTTTATATTTAGGTTTTTGATCCATTTTGACTTAGTTTTCATGTATGGTGTGAGTACAGGTCACGTTTCCTTTTTTTTTTTTACAAGTCGACATACAGTTTTGCCAGCACCATTTGATAAAAAGACTGTCTTTTCCGCATTTAATGAACTTTGGTCCTCTGTCAAAGATCAGCTGACTGTAGGCGGATGGGTTTACAACTGGGTTCTCGAGTCCGTCCCACTGGTCTATGTGCCTGGAGTTGTACCAGTACAAGGCTATTTTGACTACCATGGCTATATAACAGTTTCTGAGAACTGGTAGTGTGAGGCTCCTTATATTTTTCCTCAATAATGCTTTGATTATCTGAGGCCACTTTCCATATAAAGTTGGTTATTAATTTTTCCATCTCATTAAAGAATGCTGTTGGTATTTGGATCAGGATTGCACTGTATCTGTAGATTGCTTTAGGTAAAATTAACGAGTCTTCCTATCCATGAGTATGGTATATTTTTCCATTTATGTAGGTCTCTTTTTGTTTCTTGCAACAGTGTTTTTAGTTTTCTTTGTATAGGTCTTTTAGTCCTTGGTTAGATTTATTCCTAAGTATTGTATCTTTTTAGGGGCTATTATAAATGGTATTGTTTTCCTCATTTTCTTTTCAAAGTTCTTTCTGTTGGTGTATGTGAATCCAACTGATTTTTGTATGTCGATCTTATGTGCTGCTACTCTGCTGAATCTTCCCATTAATTTCAGTAGTTTTCTTGTGGAATCTTTGGGGTTTTCTATGTATAGTTCATATCATCTGCAAATAGGGAGAGTTTTACTGCTTCATTACCAATTTGGATTCCCTTTATTTCTTTTTCTTGCCTTATTGTTCTGGTTATGACTTCCTGCACAATGTTAAATAGGAGTGGTGATAAAGGGCATGCTTTTCTTGTTCCCATTCTCAGGGGGAATGTTCTCAGCCTCTCCACATTGAGAATGATGTTGGCTGCTGGTTTTGTATAGATGTTGTTTATTATGTTGAAGAATTTCCCTTCTATTCCTATTTTATTGGGCTCTTCATGCCTCTGGATCAACAGGCAAAGAAGGAACTTACCGTATTGGCTGATGTGGCTGATCCTGATTAAAAAGGGGAAATCGGTTATGTCCGGAATACAGGAGATCCCTTCGGACATCTCTTACTACTAGCATGCCCTGTGATTAAAGTCAATGGAAAACTACAACAACCCAATTCTGACATGACTGTTAATGGCTCAGACCTCTCAGGAATGAAGGGTTATGTCACCACATCAGGCAAAGAACAATGACCAGCTGAGGTGCTTGCTGAGGGTACAGGTAATATGGAATGGGGAGTGAAAGAAGGTAGTCCTAAATACCAGCTATAACCACACGATCAGTTGCAGAAACGAGAACTGTAATTGTTATTATTTCTTCCTTGTATATGCACATCAATATTTTTGTTTTCTTCACCTATAAAATATAAAATGTAAACAGGGCTAGTGTGTTTTTGGTTGTACGTGTGTTAGTTGTATCAAGTATGGCTTTATAATTGCCTTTATTTGGAGGTTGTGTAAGGTTTAGGGAGATGTGTATGGGTGCCAAGTTGACAAGGGGAAGACTGTGATGCTTAAGGTTATGTGTCAACTCAGCTGGCCTTTGCTCACTTTGGATCCTGCAACTAGCTCCTTGCCTGATATCAGGTTCTTGGGACTTGAGCTAGGAGCTTATCTGCCAATCTTGGGATTCATAGCCTCTGCAGCCTATGATCCAGAGGTCTACGTCTGACTTGCCAATCTTGGGTTTGCCAGTCCCTGCAGCGCATGAGTCAGGAGAAACCTCCAGCATGACCTGCTGACTTGGGATATTCCAGGCTCTACAACTGTGTGAGCCATTTCCTTGATATAAATTTCTCTCTGTCTATACATATACATACTTTACTGATAAGTCAGAATTGACTCAATGGCAATGAGTTCACTGATTTTACTTCTCTGGAGAATCAGCCTAAAACAGAATTTGGTACCAGGAGAGTGGGGTGCTGCTCTAACAGATATCTGCAACGGAAGTAATTTTGGAATTGAGTAATGGGAAAAGGCTGGAAGAGTTTTACAGCACCTAATAGTAAAAGGCTAGATTGCCTTGAAGTGACTGCTGGTGGAATTACAGGTGTCAAAGACAGTTCTGGTGAGGGCTCAGAAGGAAGTAAGGAGACCTGTAATACTGGAGATGGTGCGGATGGCAAGAAGCAGCAGGAGAGAAATAGCAGCAAGAGAACCAGGAGACCGGCACAAGACAGCACAGGGGCTGACCTGTGGAGCAAGACAGCTGAGTACCTTCAGGCAGGAGGCTTCCCGGCAGAGTGGGTTGCCTCTGGGCACTTACTGATGGAGCTAGGCTTGCCAAACCACGGAGCAAGAGAGCTAAGTGCCTTCCAGCCAAGATTTACTGGTGGAGTGAGGTGCCTTTAGGCACTTATTGGTACAGCTAAAGAGCTTTGTAACACTTGCCCAAGCAGGGCAGATGCTGGGCTGGCTCAAGAGGCTTGAGGGGCCAAGAGTCCAGGAAGCAGAAGCTGAAGACACAAGGAGTCCAGGAAGCAGAGCTGCCTGGGTCTCAAAGGATAGGGCCAAAACCTCTGGGGTCTCAAAGGGTGGAACCATGATCTGCTAGGTCTCAAAGGGTGGGGCCATGACATTCTAGGTTAAAAAGAGTCAGATTTTCACCAGCTTGGATCCAGAGTTTGGGGCTGCCTTTCACAAGTGCCAGCTTGGATGGGGCCAAATCTGCTGCCCAAAGCTGAGAAGGCAGGGCTACCATGCCCAAGAGGCAGAAGAACGGGACCTGCTGGGGCCATCACTATGATGGACTGGTAGAATGTAGCCACTCAAATCTCAGGGAGCAGAGTTGCTGTTCCAGTGGGCAAAGCTGAAATCCAGAGCCAAGAGGCTTCCACCCAGAATTCGGAGAGTGTGGCCAAGACCCAGAGTCTAGAGGGCAGGGCCATTGCCTACAAGGTCTCAGAGAACAGAGGATTATTTTCAAGACTTGAGAGATAGTATAATGTGTTCTGCTGACTTCCTAGGTGCCTGTTATTCTTTTTTTCCCTTTAATTTCTCCCATTTGTAATGGAAATGTTTACCCTGAGCCTGTTCCACCATTGTACTTTGGAAGCAGGTAACTTGTATTTTAGATTGCACAGGTGAAAAGGAATTTTGGCCCAAGATGGAATTTGGATTTGGAGTTAGGACTTTTGGGATGATATGATAGGATAAATGTGTTTTACATGGAGCAAAGACATGAATTTTAGGGGGCCAAAGGGTGGAATGTTATGGATTGAATTTGTGTCCCCCCCCTCCAAAATATGTGTCAATTTGGCTAAGCCACGGTTCCCAGTATTGTGAAGTTGTCCACCATTCGTGATCTGATATGATTATTCTATGTGTTGTAAATCCTAACCTCTATGATGTTAATGAGGCAGGATTAGAGGCAGTTTTGTTAATGAGGCAGGACTCAATCTACAGGATTAGGTTGTACATTGAGTTAATCTCTTTTGAGGTATAAAAGAGAGAAATGAGCAGAGAGGGGTGGGACCTCATGCCATCAAGAAAAAAGCACTGAAACAGAACACACATGTCTTTTGGATGTGGGATCCCTGTGATGAAAAGTCCTCGATCATGGGAAAATTAATGACAAGGACCTTCCTCCAGAACTGACAGAGAAAGAAAGCCTTCCCTGGGAGCTGGTGCCCTGGACTCAGACTTCTAATCCCCTGGGCATTGGGAGAATAAATTTGTTTGTTAAAGCCATTCACTCGTGGTATTTCTGTTATACCACCACTAGGTAACTAGGACATTTATGTTGTTCCCGTTCTTAGGGGGAATGCTTTCAGCCCCTATCCATTGAGAATGTTGTTGGCTGCTGTTTTTGTAAGTTGTTATTATTGTCAGGTGCCATCGAGTCAGTTCTGACTGATAGCAACCCTATGCACAACAGAACGAAACACTGCGTGGTCGGGTGCCATCCTCACAATTTGTTGCTATGTTGAGTTCATCGTTGCAGCCACTGTGTCGGTACATCTTGCTGAGGGTCTTCCTCTTTTTCGTTGACCATCTGTTCTACCAAGCATGACGTCCTTCTCCAGGGACTGATCCCTCCTGATAATATGTCCGAAATATGTGAGATGTAGTCTTGCCATCCTTTCTTCTACAGAGCTTTTTGGCTGCACTTCTTCCAAGACAGACTTGTCTGTTCATCTGGCAGTCCACGGTATATTCAATATTCTTCACCAACACCACAATTCAAAGGTGTCAGTTTTTCTTCAGTCTTCCTTAGTCATTGTCTAGCTTTCACATGCATATGATGTGATTGAAAACACTATGGCTTGGGTCAGGTGCACCTCAGTCCTCAAGGTGACATCTTTGCTTTTTAACACTTTAAAGAGGTCCTTTGCAGCAGATTTGCTCAATACAATGCATCTTTTGATTTCTTGACTGCTGCTTCCATGGGTGTTAATTGTGAATCCAAGTAAAATGAAATCCTTGACAACTTCAATCTTTTCTCTGTTTATCATGGTGTTGCTTATTTATCCAGTTGTGAGGATTTTTGTTTTCTTTATGTTGAGGTGTAATCCATACCGAAGGCTGTGGTCTTTGATCTTCATCAGTAAGTGCTTCAAGTCCTCTTCATTTTCAGTAAACATGATGTCCTTCTCCAGGGACTGGTCCCTCCTGATAACATGTCCAAAGTATGTGAGATGAAGTCTTGCCATCGTTGCCTCTAATGAGCATTCTGGCTGTATTTCTTCCAAGACAGATTTGTTCATTTTTCTGGCAGCCTGTGGTATATTCAATATTCTTCACCAACGTCATAATTAAAATGCATCAATTCTTCTTCAGTCTTATTCATTGTCCAGCTTTCGTGTGCATATGAAGTGACTGACAACACCATGGCTTGGGTCAGGCACACCTCAGTCCTTAAAATGACTTCTTTGCTTTTTAACTTTTTAAAAAGATTTTTCGCAGAAGATTTAACCAATATGATGCGTCGTTTGATTTCTTGACTGCTGCTTCCATGAGTATTGATTGTGGATCCAAGTAAAATGGAGTCCTTGACAACTTCAATCTTTTCTCCATTAATCATGATGTTGCTTATTGGTCCAATTGTGAGGGTTTTTGTTTTCTTTATGTTGAAGTGTAATCCATACTGAAGGCTGTGGTCTTTGATCTTCATCAGTAAGTGCTTAAAGTCCTATTCAGTTTCAGCAATATACTTGTGTCATCTGCGTATCACAGGTTGTTAATGAGTCTTCCTCCAATCCTAATGCCTTATATAGTCCAGCTTCTCAGATTATTTGCTGAGCATACAGATTGAAGAAGTATGATGAAATGATACAACCACGGCACACACCTTTCTTTAAGCCATGCAGTGTCCCCTTGCCGTGTTTGAACGACTGCCTCTTGGTCTAAATATAGGTTCCTCATGAGCACAATTAAGTGTTCTGGAATTCCCATTCTTCGTGATTTTATCCATAATTTGTTATGATTCACATAGTCAAATACCTTTGCAAAGTCAATAAAACACAGGTAAATATCTTTCTGGTATTCTCTGCTTTCAGCCATGATCCATCTGACATAGCAATGATATCCCTTGTTCCACATACTTTTCTGAATATGGCTTGAATTTCTGGCAGTTCACTGTTGATGTACTGTTACAACTGCATTTGAGTGATCTTCAGCAGAATTTTACTTATATGTGATATTATTGATATCGTTCAATAATTTCCACATTCTGTTGGATCACCTATCTTCGGAATGGGTACAAATGTGGATCTCTTCCAGTCAGTTGACCAAGTAGCTGTCTTCCAAATTTCTTGGCATAGACAAGTGAGCACTTCCAGTGCTGCATCCATTTGTTAAAACATCTCAGTGGGTAGTCTGTCAATTTCTGGAGCCTTGTTTTTCGCCAATTCCTTCAGTCCAGCTTGGACCTCTTCCTTCACTATGATCGGCTCTCGATCATGTGGTACCTCCTGAAGTGGTTGAAAATCGACCAATTCTTTTTGGTATACTGACTCTGTGTATTCCTTCCTTTATTCCTTCTTTCTTTTGATGTTTCCTGTGTTGTTTAATATTTTCCTGCTAGAATCCTTCAATATTGCAACTGGAGTTTTGAATTTTTTCCTCAATTCTTTCAGCTTGAGAAATGGTGAGTGCATTCTTCCCTTTTGGTTTTCTGTCTCCGGGTCTTTGCACATATCCATACTTTGTCTTCTTGAGCCATCCTTTGAAATTTTCTGTTCAGCTTTTCTATTCCATTATTTCTGCCTTTTGCTTTAGCTACTTTACATTCAAGAGCAATTTTCAGAATCTCTTCTGACATCTATTTTGGTCTTTCCTTTCTTTCCTGCCTCTTGCTTTCTTCATGTGTGATGTCCTCAATGTCATTCCCCAATTCCTCTGGTCTTTCATTATTAGTGTTCAATGTATCAAATCCATTACTGAGATGTTCTCTAAATTTAGGTAAGATATACTCAAGATCATACTTTGGATCTCATGGCCTTGTCCTAATTTTCTTCAACTTCAACTTGAACTTGCATAAGAGCAAATGATGGTCTGTTCCATAGTCATTCCCTGGCCTTGATGTGACTGGTGATATTGAGCTTTTCCATCTTCTCTTTCCACAGTTGTAGTCCATTTGATTCTTGTGTATTCCATCTGGCAAGGCCAATGTGTACAGTCACCATTTATGTTGTTGAAAAAAGTTATTTGCGATGAAGAAGTCATTGGCCTTGCAAAATTCTATCATGCAATCTCCGGCATCATTTCTGTCACCAAGCCATATTTTCCCTCCAGCAATCCTTCCTGGGTTTTGTTGTTTAACTGTTTCTTTTTTCAGTATCGTTAGAGTTTGTTTTGTGTATTTTGAAGCCCTGTCATTAAAAAAAAAAAAAAGTGCGTAGATATTAATTAAGGTTACGTCGTCTTGGTGGATTTTCCCTTTAATCATTACATAATGTCCCTCTTTGTCTTTTATGGCGGATTTTTTCATAAAATGTATTTCATCTGAGATTAGTATTGCCACTCTTGCTCTTTTTTGGTTACTGTTTGCTTGATATATTTTTTCCATCCTTTAATTTTTAACATATATATTTCTTTGTGTCAGAGGCATGTCTCTTGTAGACTGCATATGAATTGTGGTTTTTGTCCATTCTGCCACTCTGTGTCTCTTTCCAGGGGCATTTAAGCTATTTAGTGTGATTAACAATAGGTACGCATTTATTGTCATCATATGGGTGTGATTTTTGTTGTGGTGCTGATGTTTTCTTTGTTTCTCTTACTTCCCTGTGCAAGTTCCTTTTGTTTATTGATTTTCTTTTCATTTCTTTCATTATTATAGATTTTGTGTTTACTGAGACTTTACATTTTTCTTCTTTTTTATTTTGATGAGTAGGCTTATTAACTTTTTTTGTGGTTACCTTGAAATTAACCCTAGTCTTCCTAAGTTTGAACAAGTCTTTTATTACTTGATATCGCCTTGACTTTTTCTCCATTTGAAAGTTCTACCTCTACACCATTTATTCCCCCTTTTATTGTTTTGATATTGTAGTCATTTACAGATTGACATCTCTGGGTCCCTGTTTAAATCTTTTAGCTTTGTCTTTTTATTGAGAATTCTTTACTTAGGTTGTTGTCTGATATTGTTGATGCTTCAATTGAAGGTTTGGTTTTCTTTTTATGAATTCCCTTAATTTCTGTTTATCTGGAAATGTCCTAATTTCTCCATTTTATTTGAGAGAGTGTTTTGCATGATATATTATTCTTGGCTGGCAGTTTTTGTTTTTGTTTTTTTTCCTTCAGGGTTTCATATATGTCATCCCATTATCTTCTTCCCTGCATAGTTTCTGCTGAACAGAGCTCAGTCTTATTGTTTCCCCATTGTATGTGACTTTTCATTTTTCTTGAATTGCTCTTAGAATTCTTGTTTTTGGTTTTGGCAAGTGTGATTATGATATGTCTTGGTGACTTTCTTTTGGGATTTATCTTATATGGGGTTTGTGGAGCTTCTTGGATGGTCAGCTTTTCATCTTTTATGATATTTGGAAAGTTTTCTGCCAGCGAATCTTCACTTGCTGGAGCCATCTTGTCCCGCTTTTTTATATGTTTTGAATATCGTTGGCTGTCTCTGAGATATTTAGATATTATTTTGTTTATTTATTGATTATATTTTTGTTTGTTTCATCCTGCTTTTTCATTTTGTTTTGATATGTCAGAGAGGGTGGGCTGGGAGAGCTTTGCTGCTTGCTCATCTGTGTGCACGATAGCTCTTACCACATTGTCCAGCAGGGCAAACACGCTTTGCTTCACACTGGTTTAGCAAAGTGGGTGAGGGCAGACTGGGCTGGCATTGTCTTACTCCTGATGTTGGTCCAATGGTGTGGGAGTATCCAAGCCCCTAGCCCTGGGCATGTTGGTGTTGGAGTGGTATGGTATGGGCTTACTTCCCACTGTTCATCAACTGGTCCAGTGGCAAGAGGGGAGGAGCAGTGCAGGTCTGGTGTTGAGGTGGCCCTGAGGTTTGGGGATGCTCTAGTTGTGGCAGGGTGGCAGGGGCTAGTGTGAGATGGTGTATAGGGAGAGGTGGCAGGGAGAAAGAAAAGAAAAAAGAGAGAAGGAAAAAAAGTGGTGGCATGGTAGCAGCTAGTAGGTGGAGGCTGGGTGGACCTGGAGGCAGGAAGGAAGGGGAGGGAGAAAGAAAAGAAAGAAAAAGGAAAATAAATAAATAAATGGCTGTGCAGTGGGGCCAGTGGATGGGGACAAGATGTAACCAGGGCAACGGTGGGCTGGTGCACCACTGCACTGGTAGCTCTCTAGCTGCAGCAGTGACATTCGCGGTTAGGTGGGAAGGAGAAAGAAAGAAAAAATGGCACTGTTACTGGAGCTAATGGGTAGGGGTGCGGCAGACCTGGGGGCAAGTGGGAAGGTGACATATGGGACTAGGTGTGAGGGAGAAAGAAAAGACACAAGAGAAAGAAAAAAGAAAAACAAAAAAATGGTGGTGTGGTGAGAGCCAGTGGGTGGGGGCAAGGCAGTGGTGGGCCAGTGACTCTCTAGCCACAGCAGAATGGTGGGAGTTCAGTAAGTAGGGCGAGAGGTGGCATCCAGGGCTAGGTAGAATGGAGAAAGAAAAGGCAGAAAAAGAAAAACAAACAAAAATGGCGATGTTGTGGGAGGTGGCCCGTTGAGGCATAGTGGACCTAGGGTCGTGGCAAGTTGGTGGCTCTCATGCCGTGGTGTAGGGTGATGGGAAGGGGGGTGAGGTGGCATATGGAGGTAATTGGGAGGAAAAAAGAGGGGAAAAACCAGCTATGTGGCAAAAGGAACCTGGAGAGGGTTCATATTTTGGACCCCAGTGGTAGGGTCTGTGGGGATGGGGGTGTTGTTGATTCAGCTCACCAGAAGGGTGAAGAGTGGGTTGTGTTTCTCTGGCTACCAGGTGCTCTGTCTACTGTTGGGACCTCTGTGAAGTTGCCTTCCCATACCCTCTGTCCATGGTTGTTGCTGGCTATGTTCTAAGATGGCGATGCTGTCTGTGTTAGGTGGTAGGGACCTTCACTCCATGTCTTTCCTCATTCTCAGTTTTCTGTCAGTTTCTTCTTCCATTTGCTGTTTGATCTAGTACTTTATTCTTTCATTTGATGCCTATAGTTCGAGGATTGACGTTTGTATCTGTTTTACTTAATTTTCCAGTTCTTTGTTGCAGAGGAATGTCATGGTGCATCTGTCTAGGATGTCATGTTGATTCTGTCCTTAAATACAGTTTTTTTTTTAAGAATATTAACTGTCAATATTATTGCCATACAGAAATAACATTTTTTAAACTATTCAGTCTGCCTTGATCTTCTAAGCAATTCGAAACATAAATTTCATAATCAATGTGCTTATTTCTAAATTTAAGTAAATACATTAACTTCTTAAAAGTCTATTATTTCTTACTGTACACACACATACATACAAAGATACTATAAGAATTATATTCAAAAGAGAAGAAAAGAAAAATTTCTTTAAAGAGGATGATGTTTTCCCATCTATTTTCTATTGGAAAACTTGAACCAGTGGAAGATTCATAATTCAATAGTATAAACGTTGTTAGTATGGTATTCCAGCATATGACTTTCCCCTTCCCCTGGTGATGACTCCCAGTGTTCAATGATCCCTTTCTTCCACAGCACCATCAGAATGAACATCCTTGTCTATGTTTTTATGTATACCTGTGTAAACGTTTTTCTGTGTTACAGAAACAATTTGCAAGTGGCAAATGCAAGACCATATAGCCAGAAGAGATGTTTGTTTCGTGAGTTATCCTAGTTGTCATTTAGTTTTTCATTGGTGTGTACACGGTGTCAGTTTGGTTGAGGCTCTATTGACAACCATTAGAGATAAACCACATCAATAGTTGGGTAAACATAAACATTCCCAGATTAAGAATAAAACATCTTTCCCACTACGTTTAAGAAAAATCTTGCAAATGGTGTACTTGAATTTTCAGGACCAATAAAACATTTCAACAGCAAAAATACAGGTCTCTTGACATATTTCAATAAGGAAAAGTGCAGGAATTTGATGAGATATTAAAAACGGCAGATTTTTCATCTCAGAATACATTTTAAAGCACTATTTAAAAAAATATTTTAAAGGATATGACTTAGCAGAAAAGAAAAATATAAGAAATTATATATAAGACTATAAATATTTTATATTTTGTTGATACATTTCCTCTCTAGTCACTTAAAACATGTATTTCTTTTTACTGTAACTTAGCTTTTTATCACAGAATTTCAATTTGTCTTTTTCTAGGTTACTTGTCTGAGGTTTAAGTATATTTGAAGAAGAGACATAAGTTATAACTAATTTTTAAGTAGTAAAATTATTTTTAGAAAGTATTTCTATCTTTTTCATCCCTGACATGGGTGCTCTATTTTTTCTGCGAATAATATTCAAATGTGGCATCCTTCTATGGAGGAGAAGATACCTTACACTTAGCACTTTAATACCAACATGTAAGTTCACATCACTTGGCCTGAGGGGAAAATATTTGAGGAAAGAATCTTAAAGTTATCCAAAGAAATAACTTTAAAAAAAAATGTTGATCAACTTCTCATATGATTGTGTGTGTGTGTGTGTGTGTGCATATGAAATGAGACGTTTAGACAAAAAACCCAAATAACACTTAAAATGGGATTTCATGGACTTTATTCCCACAGTATCTAGCAAGCATTGTACTTAATCAGCATTATAAAACATTCCGTGGAAATGTCTTTGGCACTGAGAAAGGAGGGATAAGATTTTATTTAAGGTAGAGAGAATCAATTTAGTTGAATTCAGTTTGATGAAAACTAGCCTTCATTCAAACTCATTTTCCCCAGGCTGAAATAAAAACACCCTTTCTCTTAGGGACTATTATGCAAAATTCTTTGACTCTGATAGCTATTGTGAGACTATTTTTGACATAAGTAGATGAGAAAACAGTTATCATTTGAATCTATTTATTGCAACAACAACAACAACAAAAAGCTATAGAAATCCTAGAAGAAAAAAAAGCCTATTGAGATACAAATTAGTTTGAAAGAAAACATGAAAGGAAGGACAATTAATTCATTCTGCTGAAAACCTTGTCTTAAAGTCTGTATAATTATTAAATTAAACTCCTTTCAGAAAGGAATTATAAAGGAAGTCTCCTGGTTTTTTATTTCAAACAGAGCATGCATGAATGTGTACGTCAGTCCATTACACTAGGAAATCCAAATTAATCTTGAAATCAGATAATCACTTATTCTTGTGTATTTATTCAGAGGTTAAAATCTATGTTATAATGTCTATAGATACTAGACGGCAACTGGATAATGAAATTTTATTTTCCTTAGGAATAAGTGTTTATTTAGTCTTTCTACTTAGTAAATAACTTTTTTTTTTCCTTTGTAGGTTTTCTTTACCTTGGTCTTCTAAATCTTTTGATATAAAAAAAGGTTATGAATGATGTACAGTCATCATTTCATACTTGTGTGCAGCTATCACTGCAGTATAAACAAGACTGCTGGGTCAAAATTTAGATGCACTTGTAATTTTGATTGTTATTTTCTTTTTTAGGGATTATTTATATTTGTTTTCCTGTGAACTTTATATCCATAAGAATTTTCCATTTTTCTTTTGGCCTCCTTTTATTTCCTCATAGGGATTTTTGTATAGAAAGGAGATTATCTCTTTGCTCATGATCAGTTGTGATTTTTTTTTTTTCTTATTTTGTCATATTCGACTAGGTGTGTTTTTGATTTACAAGTATATGGATTTATCAAGTTTTTAAATTAAATTTAGTTGAAATCATCAATCTTTCCCAAAAGATTTTGGATTTTCAGTCATTTTAAGTTAGAAGAGAAATATCTTAGAGAATTTGAATAAATAGTACATCTAAAAAAGTTAATGTGAAATCTTGGATGTATTATTTTCTGAGAGTCTAAGGAGGATGAGCAAGCGTTTCATAAAAGCAAAATGAAACACAAAGAAAAAGGAACAAGCCCTTTTGAATTTGTGATTCATAAATGTGAAGAAAGTAAAAATAACAAGAGGAGAAACATGGAATGATAAAATGATTAGTTACTTTTAAACTAGAAAAGCATCAGTTTTCAATAGAATATTAAGGCCAGAAGCATGTTTCTTGTTGAATTTGTAACTATTGGCAATTTTAAAAAGTGAGCAGACTAATCTGTAATTATCAGGTGTAAAAAAGACTAGATTTTTATGAATAAGAAAAATGGGAACATATAGAAAACCTTATTCTTGAATGTGATTTGCCACAATAAAGCAATTTTGAAGCCTGAATCTGTTACAGTAATCACAGCTCTGCCCAACAGTGTCCAGCTTCATCCGGTCTCCAGGTGCTAAGCATTTCTCACAGTATAAAGCAGCTGACAAGTTGAAGATAACCAGACCTTTTGTGGAACTTAAAAATGTGGTTTCTAGCCAAGACAATAAGAGCACTGTCCATGTGAGTGACAACCCAAGACACTAGGGATAAAATAGGTAGTCAAAATGAACAGTCTCCATTGGAGTCATCTGTAGTGACAGATAATGTTTGCTTTTGGTTAGTGTTTTGTAGGTGTATGTATGCATTTGGGGGGAGGCAGGGGAGGTGGGTGTGCTATTGTGTTCAAAGAAGAAATGTATCATTTTCTCTAAAGGTTTGCTGAAAATGCAATACTTCTGCAAGCAGATTTTTGTTCCTGACAGTAGCTTGCTTTGCTATATTCGGTACACATTCCTCCTATTCATTAAGATGCCATAAATAGATCAGTTTATATTAAGAATAGCACAAAGTTATTTCATTTCAAACATCTTTGAAAAATATTAACTTTAATTGTCTCTTTAGGTTTGCTGTAGTGATGACAGTGTTTGAAGATTCAGTGCTATTGTAGAAGAGATTCTGTGCCAGTTATACCATTAAGATATTCAAGACGCTCTTCTCAAATAACTGGATGGTGGAGAGCCTGAAGAATTTGAAAAAATTATTTAAGTAACCAAACATTTATGATTTTACAATGGAAAAGCTGAAGATTGTTTAATGTCAAGAAATGCAAGACAGAACATCTGAGCAAAATCAGGCATATCATTATTGAATTCCAGCCCCTAATTCATATTATTAAACTCTTCAGATCACTTTAATCTTATAAATCATTAAATCACTTCCAGCCAGTCCCTGTCTGCCTTTTCCAAACATTTCTAAACACACTTATTGTTCCCTATCTATCATTTACATGTGTGTTGAGAAAGGTACTGTCAATTCTTCTTGGATCCCATATGTCCATATTGTTGATATTTACGGGAAAAGATGAAAAGTAGGAGAAAAATTATCTTTGTAACAAATCCTTTGATATTTTGGTAGCTTCTCATGGATGAAAATCACACACTTAGGCTGCCATACACTTAAGATTTAAATGTGCAGTATTATGGCAGGCTTAAAATTCAAATACAGTAGAACTTTATCATAACATGACTGAATATCATATAAACTGAGAGAAAAAAACTGAGAAATAACCCCTATAAAATTCAGCTACACTTTCCCCAATTCAAATGGAATATACATACTTTATATACAAAGCATTTAAACTGTAGTGTTGGTGAAGACTTGAATATATTGTGGAAGAATGAACAAATCAGTCTTAGAAGAAATACAACCAGAATGCTCCTTAGAAATGAGAGTAGTGTGACTTGGGCTTACTTTCTTTTGACACGTCATCAGGAAAGGCCAATCACTACAAAAGGATATTATGGTTGGTCAGGGAAAACACTCAATGAGATGGATTGTCACAATGCCACTATAATGGACTCAAACACCAGTGATCAGGAAGATGGCACAGGTTTTGTTCTCCTATACATAAGGTTGCTGTAAGTCAGAGCTGATTGGACAGCAACAGAAAGAACAGCATATAAAAAAGCATATATATAATTACTGGCCTCCAAGATGAAGATATGTGTTCTGTTCCATAGTCCCTGAACTTATTAAAAAGCATACCACTGAATTATTATTGAAAAAAAATACTTACAATTTAAGAAAATATTTGTATTTGCTTTACTAATATCAGTAATCATGCAAGCCATTCATAGAAATTTAATGGTAATTTTAACAGAACAATTACAGTAAAATAATTTGGGGGTTAGTTTTTTATTTGACCATAATTCAACAAACTAAGAAATTACTTATGTTAGTGTCTGTCTTCTGAGAAGTCTATGATATCTATTTTTTAGGAAAATAATGTAAGTGAAATTGAGGTTTATGTAATTATGCATCTTATTAGATATTTTAAAATTCATATTTATTAACATTTTCATAATAGATAGTTTGAATAAACACTTCTCATAGTAACAAAGGAGGATATATAGGTTCTGATTCTAAGAGAGGAAAGGAAACATCCCTTTAAATACCCTACAATTTTACACAGTGATTTGGTCAACTAGAATAAGTTCAATTCTTTGGTGTAACACCTCTAAATTTGATTGGAACACTCTGTGACTGATGTGAGTGTCTTCATTTAATCAAACAATATCTGTTTATTCTTTGTGTGGTATGAGAATTAAGTATTAGAAATTACTATTAACTACATTCAGTTCTATTACTACCTTGTAAAAGGCATGGCTGCTGATTAAAAACAGATTTTTTTTTTGGCCATTCTGTCTACTGAATGGGAGAAATACCTGGAGAAATAAATTTTGATTCTTATTTTAAAAGAAAGGTTATAGTGGCATATAAAATACAACTATTGGTCTGTACTAGTTTGGACCAAAAAGGAAGGAAACCAAAGAGTCAAAGAAAAAACTACTCTACAGGACTAATAGCCCACACAAACCACGTCCTCATCTGTCCTGAGACCAGATGAACTAGATGGTTCCCTACCACCACTACCAACCATTCTGACCAGGGACACCATAGACTGTTCTGGACAGAAGGGGGAAAAAATGTAGAATAAAACTCAATTTTTTTAACTTTTTAGAGGAATCTTTGAGACTGCCACCCTGAGATACCCTTTAAACTTGAAACTAAAACTACTCACAGAGGTCACTTTCAACAGATTAGGTTGTAAAATAAACAGTATTGTCAATGAGTACTGAATTCTTTTTTAAAAAAATCATCTATATGAGACCAAATGGTTAACATTTACCCTAAAGCAAAGATGAGAGGGTAAGGGAAGGCAAGGAAGCAGAGTAATGGAAAGGGAAAAACGGAATGGAAATAATGAGAATATTGACACATTGTGAAAAATGTAACCAATGTCACTGAACAATAAGAAACTGTTAAATGGAAACTTAATTTGCCGCGTAAACTTTACCAGAAATACAATAAAATATTATTTAAAAAAAGAAGATTCTGCTTAAAAACCTACTTTATGTTAGACTTAAAAGGTATGATTTTGTTAGGTGGAAATATAATTTTTGCCTAAAAGGACACCTTTACATACTTTTTGGAAGACCAAGAAGACTTTGGTTGAAGGTTTGTGATTCCAATTTTAAGTCAAATTAATGGCTTTACTGCATTTTCTGTTGTTCAGGTCCAGTAACCCTAAGGATAATTTCAAGGCTTATTTAATTCACTTTCAGGCCTTGGAAATCTTTTTGTTATACAGATACTTTTATTATATCCATATTAATGTTTTTGGCATTTAACTAATTGCAATTTTAGGCCTTAATATGTGTGTTCTACTCTGTCCCACAGGGTCGCTGTGAGTCAGAATCAGCTCAACAGCAATTTTTTTTTTTTTTAATATGTGTGTTTATCATGTGTTTAAGAAAGATGAATGAATTACCAGGGCTTCTTTTAATTTACATAACTTAGTCTCTTGTTCAGAAAAAAAGTCACAAAAACTTGAGAGACTCAAAAAAAATTTTTTTCTTTACAAAAGGTTTTAGAAAAAATATATAATATTCAATATATTATATCCAGACAACATATTTTTCTATGTGGACTATCAAATGATGATACTAAGCTGCACATGCAATGGTATCAATAATAGATATATAAAAAACAGATGCAGAGATGACAAAAAATATATTACAGCCACAAGGTTGTCATCACCCTTCAGGAACCACATCTGATATTGTCTGCTTTCCACCTGCAACTGACTTGAAATTATTTGTAATAGAGTTAGTTAGCAGGTTCATCTGCTAGCCTACATTTGTCTAAAGTGGAAAATATTAGTACTGTGTATTTTTATTAACAACATGTCTACTTTTAAAGTAAAATTTTCGTTGAAACGCAACATACATATGGAAGAATGCACAGATTTTAAGTGAACAAGTCAATGAATACTCATATAATGATCACACCGTGCAACTTTCATCTAATTTTAGAAATAGAATAGTATTTGTATCCGAAAGGGCCCCTCTGTCCTCTCCCAGTCGCTGCATCTCTCCCAACGGCAATCACTGTCTTGACTCCTAACACCATGGATTATTTTGTTTGCTGTGAAACTTTATGTAAGTGGAGTAATACAATATATATTCTTTTGTGCTTGACTTCTTTCATTCTGCATTAAATTTCTGAGATTCATCTTATTGTGTTTAACAATAGGTGTTTAGCATTAGTTAGTTTATTTTTGTTGCTGTTTACTATTTTATTGTATGAATATACCACAATTTTTTAATCCATTCTTTTGTTCATGAGCATTTTTTCTGATATTTTTAATTAAAAATAGTGCTACTCTGGGTAGTTTGATTTTTGTCTTTAGTAATCACAATATCCATTTCTGTGGTATAAACTAAGGAGTAAAATTTCTGGTTTATAGCATCTGTGCATATTCAAATTTGTAGATACTGCAAAAGATTTTTCTAAGTGTTTGTATCGTTTTACAGTCTTATCATAGCTTATGAGAATATCAGTTGCTCCATAACTGTCAGTATTGTTCTATACTTTTCGGTATACAGGTCTTTAATCTCCTTGGTTATTACACTATTGTAAAAGGAAGGTTTTTCTTATTTTCCTTTTCATATTGTTCTTTGCTGTTGTACAGAATCACAACAGATTTCCACGTGTTGATCTTGTACCCTGCAACTTTCCTGAATTCACTTATTAGCACTAGTAGCTTTCTTTGTGAATTCTTGAGGATTTTCTGTATATAGTATCAGGAACCCTGGTAGCACAAATGGCTAAGAACTGGGCTGCTAACCAAAAGGTTAGCAGTTGTAAACTACCCAGAAACTCTGCAGGAGAAAGAGCTGACCATCTATTCTGGTAAAGGTTACAGTTAAGAAAACCCTAGAGAACACATACACTGTGTCATACATGGGGTCGCTATGAGTGGAATGCAACAGTATCATGTCATCTTTTCCAATATTAATGCCTCTTATTTCTTTTTCCTGCATAACTAATCTAGTTAGGACTTCCAATATAATGTTGAACAGCAGTGAAAGTGAGCATCCTTGTCTTGCTTCTGATTTCAAGGGGAAACTTTCAATCTTCACCATTGAGTATGTTGGTTGTGGTATTTTTTTTTTTTTAATAAATGCTTTTTATCATGTTCAGGAATTCCCCTTATATTCTTAGTTTTCTTACTGTAGCCTTATAATAAATCTTGATATTCGGTAGTATCCTTCCCTGGGAGCTGGTCCATCCTGAAAACATGTCCAAACTATGTGAGATGAAGTCTTGCCATCCTCGCTTCCAAGGAGCACTCTGGCTGTACTTCATTCAAGACAGACTTGTTTGTTCTTCTGTCAGTCCATGGTATATTCAACATTCTTTGCTGACACCATAAATCAAAGGCAACAATTCTTCTTCAGTCTTCCTTATTCATTGTCCAGGATTCACATGCATGTGAGGTGATTAAAATATCATGGTTTGGGTCAGGTGTACTTTAGTCCTCAAAGTGACATCTTTGCTTTTTAACACTTTAATGAGGTCTTTTGCAGCAGATTTGCTCAATGTTTGATTTCTTGACTGCTGCTTCCATTGGCATTGATTGTGAATCCAAATAAAACGAAATCCTTGACAACTTCAATATTCTCCTCTATCTTGATGTTGCTTATTCGTCTAGTTGTGATGATTTTTGTTTTCATTATGTTGAGGTGCAATCCATACTGAAGGCTATAATCTTTGACGTTCATCTGTAAGTGCTTCAAGTACTCTTCACTTTCAGCATGCAAGGTTGTGCCATCTGTATATCACAGGTTGTTAATGAGTCTTCCTCCAATCCTGATGCTGCATTCTCCTTCATATAGTCCAGCTTCTCAGACTATTTGCTCAGCATGCACATTGGATAAGTACGGTGAAAGAATACGACCCTGACACGCAGCTAGCTTTCCTGACTTTAAACCACACAGTATCCCCTTGTTTTGTTTGAACAACTGCTTCTTGGTCTATGTAGAGTTTCCACATGAGCACAATTAAGTGTTCTGGAATTCCCATTCTTCTCAATGTTATCCATAATTTATTATGATCCACACAGTCAAATATCTTTGCTTAATTGATAAAACACAGGTAAACATCTTTCAGGTATTCTCTGCTTTCAGCCAGGATCCATCTGACATCAGCAATGATATCCCTTGTTCCATGTTCTCTTCTGAATCCTGTTCGAATTTCTGGCAGTTCTCTGTCTTTGTTCTGTTGCAACCATTTCTGAATGATCTTCATCAAAATTTTACTTGCGGGTGATATCAATGATATTGTTTGATAATTTCCACATTCTGTTGGATCAACTTTTTTTGGAATGGGCACAAATATGTATCTCCTCCAGTCAGTAGGCCAGGAAGCTAGCTGTCTTCCTAATTTTTTAGCATAGCCAAGTGAGCTCTTGAGAATTATGTCTGTTTGTTGAAATATCTCAATTGGTATTCAATCAATTCCTGGAGCCTTGCTTTTTGCCAATGCCTTCAGTTTAGTCAACATCCTTAAACTGTATTTTATTTGATTTTAAAAGAATAAAATCTTTTATGTAGGAAATAGATATTTTATTATTATATATTTTTTAATTTATCTGTATTCAAAATAGGTGGCTTAGCTCTGTTCTGTAGTAAGGAAAATGTAACAGATTAAGTATGACTCCTCAAACACTACAACTACCCCATATCCTAAAGTAGTCCTCCATGACATCTTTATAGATTTTGAAACTGATTCTGCCAGTCTTAACTCCCTCGCCTTGTGGATATGAAAGATAAGATGTTAAATAGGTGGCATGGAGGATTTTTCTATAATTTCCCCTCTTCTTTGCCACTGTGCAGCATAATAGAGGGGGTATTTTCCTTTGTAGTTCAGCTGAGAGAGTCTATTAGAAGAGAACCATGCATGGAACTTGATACAAGTTTATGCCACTGTATGTTCCTAGAAAATTCAGTGCACATCATTCAGTTCTCACCTGACTAAATCCACTGATGTCTCTGCTGCTTTCCCTTTGACCTTAGACAGGTACACATCAGCATGTCCAATACCTTCCAATGTGCTAAATGGGAAGCATGAATTCTCTCCACATTTTCTTCCTCGTAATTAAAGGTATGGTCTCATCTAAGAGATGAGAGATCCTCCCCACCCCCATGCTCACAACAGGTCCTTTTCTTTCATACCTGCACATCTTCTACTCTGTCCTCAAATCAACAAAATTTACAAGTGTTGGAAATTAAAAGTTGAAGGTAGAGTTTGTGGGCCAAGACTATTTTTGCAAGCACGTATACTTTTTCCAATCTTTTAAGTTTTGCCACTGGGCAATGATTTTAAACTAGAAGTCAAAAAATTGTCTTTTTCTCTTTTTGGCTCCAAAATACATTTTCCTAACCACTTATTCAGCTCTAATTACTACCTTAGGGAAAATGGTGGTGCCATATCTTGTGGACTAAAGGGAGGTGGTTATTGGATAAAAACAAAACAAAATCTAGAAATTACTTCACATTAATATCTAAAATTTGTGTGACCTAAATAGAGATGGTGATTGTGGAAAAACAAAAAATCCAAAAATTACTACATTTTAATACCTCAAGTTCTTATTCCAACATAGTGATTGATCTAGAAGAGATTTGGGGCTCCAGGTCATACATCTATACCCTAGGAATGGACTTTTAACCCTTATTCTTAGACTTGCTATTTAAACTCATGCTAACTTTGCCTGACACTACTGTTCTAGCAATATAAGGAATAAAAATAGTTTGGAGACTAAATATTCGGACTAGTTGCTACAGGACTATAAAATATGTAAGATATAGTCCCTGTACTGACACAATTTATATTCTAATCGAGAAGAATAAAATATTCCTAAGTAACTATCAAAGTGCTATCAAATCCCAGAGTCAGGAGTAATTCATTCTGATTTGAATTTCAGAATATTTCACAGAGAAGGTGACAGATGATCTGACCTTGATGGATCAATAAAGTTTAGTGTATGGGGGTGAGTGGTGACTGAGAGAAAATATTCTGAGAAGAAAAAGTATGAGAAAAATCCATGAGATGCAACAGTATGAACCTGTCTTCTGCATGAATTTGAATTATAGCAAGGCTTTGCTGGTATTTTTCTTGTGATACATGCTGCAGTTTCTCTTTACAGATGAGACATTTCAAAACTTTGATAGTTTGTCATTTCAGTGAAGTAATACCGTAGAGTGAGAATTAAGATAGTTTCATTTTAAAATAAATATCACATGTTATATTACAGTAGGATGTCTCATTCTTTGTTTTACAAAAGAATATTGGAAAATTTTATGCTCAAGATTTAGTGGATAATTAGATTAAGAGGTAAGAGTTTGCTTTTTTTTTCCTGGTGTGCTCAATCTTAAACTATTGTGTGTCTTTCAGAACTTTACTTATCACTAATGTTTCTACTTTTCTACCAACAAAGTTATTTTATATTATCAGAAGAAGCAAGCTGACATAAAAAAAATAACAGAAAGAATAGGAATATAGTTCATTTTTATAACACTTATAGTTTAAATACTAAATATTATATACCGTAAAAAGTGGTAATGTATCAAAGTCAGATTTTGTGAATACAATGATAGCAGGTAGTTAATTGTATATGAAGATAGAAGTCAGTTCAGCATCATGATGCCATGTTTACTCTAGTTCTATGAATCCATGAGAGGCAGGTGATGATCTGCTGACAAAAGCTGGGCCATGTCATGCGTAAAATGCTCAGGCCTATTCTGATTGGCATCAACAAATTGTAAAGAATGTGTAGACGAGCCCTGGCAACGATTAAGAGGGTGATGCATGATAAAATATCACAAGGAAATATGGAGAGATTAAATGACTGCCTACAGGAATATTAAAAACAATACTGGTAAACACGTGAAATTATTTAGTTAGCCGAAGAAATGATAAACTAAATACCGTCAGTTGAAGCATTGTTTTCTTAATTTTTATATAACCTTGATAGACTGAAATTAATATTGCATGCTGGTTATATCTTTTGTTATGCAATAAAATTAGACATGACATAAATATTTGGTCATTCTAAACCATTACTTATTGAGGATATTTTGAAAATGACTATACTGATATTTATGGATACTTGATGTTTCTGGGGACACATAAATTTGGCATAATCAGTTAGGAAGAAGCAATTTTGGTGGCTTATAATTTTTTTTTATATAATTTGGTACACATGCATGGGTTATTTTCTCAGTCAGTCTCTCAAATACCTAAGTACTTTTCTTAATACAATATCATGTTTTTAATGGCATACCTTATTAGTGTACTAATACTGACCAGTACAATTTAATTTCCTATGGTTAACTTCATATTCAAGTGTCTTTTTTTTTAAGGGAAATCTAATGAATGAATAAACTCAAAATATGCAAAATTATCATCAGTTCATGACACTGAACTGATTTTGCAAAATTATCCATACTTTGAACACACTTGTTTTTTGTTTTTTCCGTGTTGCACTAAATTTAATTACCAGAAAATATTCAAGAATAATTGTCCCAAAAGCCTTATGGTAATGCAGGGATGAAAAACAGTTCCTTAGGATAACAGATGATATTTCAACATTCCTCTTTCACTTCCTTTGTCTTTTAAGTTGTGTCATGAAATAAATGAGAGAAAGGAAAATGCAATTATTACCTATCCATAAATCTCTAAATGTTCATCCATTTAGACTAGATGAGTTGTTTCATTATGTGTCCAGTGCACTTAAAGCCCCAGAAAAGGAGATCAAGAATGAGTGATAGGTTGAGTTAGGTAGCAAAAGAAAGAGATGAATTGAAAATGGTGCATATAAATATAATAATAGGAAAAAATAGAATGAGTATAAGAGAGGAGAAGGTATATGAAAAATTATTATCTTTCTCAGTCCGTTATTTATAATGTAGCTCAGGCTTCCAGATTAGAATTATAGTGATATAACATTATTATGCCTTTAAAACTTCCAATTTCCCTCTGCAATTTGTAAAAAAGAACTTCCAGTTCACTACAAAATATAGTGTAAATTTTATCAATTTTCTCAATTTCTTGGTTTCAAAATGGGAAATGTAAATTATATGAAATTATTACTCACCACGTAGAAAGAGGCTTAAAGATTCTGAATAGGACAAGGAAGACTTGTCTGAAGATCCAATCTAGGACTTGCATACTATCCATGAATCGGGGGATGCACGTATAATGCAACTGACAAGCTTTCACAGATAGGTGTTTGGATAACAGGACTTTCAAAGCCTCTACCAGCTCTAAGATTCTGTGACAACTTAAAGATGTCCAGTTGAATGCTTTGTATTGGAATGGGCAGCAAACTAACAAAAGTGAGTAGAAAACATTTACTTTGACTTAAAGTATATAAAAATTGAGTAGAGCATTTTACAGCAAATATCCATATGAGCTACTCATTGTTACTCTCCCTATTTCAATTGTAGATCTCAGGAAACTTACTTTGGAAGAGATCAGTTCTGATTTCAGTTCGTGTTAAAGATGAACTTGTGTAATTTGTTTTGCATTTTATATAATGCACCATCTTTACTAACTTCAAGAAATATTTTAAAAGTTTTCATAGGAAAGTTTATCAAATGGTCAGTAAATATTTTAAGAGAAATAGTTAAAATGCCAAATAATAAATTTCCTCTAGTTGTAAAACCATCAGTTTTAGTTTTGAAATGGAAATATTACATATATTTTAAGTATTTACATACCATCGAAGTTATTTATAAGAATCTGCAGTATAAAGGTGCATTGAGAAAATGAAAATGCATCTTTTAAAGTTCTCGGACTTTAAGACTAGGAAAAAGAGACTTATAGTCCATAGCAGGAATATTTTTTTATCTGTGTTTAGAATACAGTGTGCTCTAGGATGGGTTTCATTTGAAATATCAATTTACTGTATAAACAACTTACAAAACATTCTATACATTTTGCACTTAAAATTTCACATATGACCATATAAGGACTTTTAGTTCTGCTATCACAGGCTCTAAATAGACTCTAGTTAAGCTAAGATACAGACTAGTAGTCTTTCCTTTGCCTATTCATTTCTTAAGCTTTAAAAGTCAACTTTTTAACTTGTTCGAGGTAATATACAGGCTAAAATTCTCAACTCAAATTTCACAGTTGTTGATACAATGACCTTCTAGCTTCTGCCCACTGCCTGCTCCAAAAGTTAATATCATATATTATATATATCTTTCACATCCAAAAACTCCACATCCAAAAACCAAATTATGTTCCAGTTATTCACTGCTGCATAACAAACTACTGCTCCATTTAATGCTGTACAATTACAACAATTTAATTTTGATCAAAATTTTGTGGGTTGGGAATTCAGTCAGGCCAGAGAAGGGATAGTTCATTCCTAGAATGGGCCAAATGGCTGGAGGTGTCTGGGATAGCTTGAGTAGGGCCATATGTTTGCAGTTTTAATTCTTTTCTGTGTGAGATCTATGGGTGTTTAAATATCCAAGATGTTACCTTGACTTACATGTCTAGCACCTAGTCAAGGATAGCTCTTTCTCCATATGGTCTCTTCATGTGGCTAGCTTAGGTATTCTCATATGATAGTTACCTAGTATTGCTGTAGCAACACCACAATGTGGGTGGTTTTAAAGAATAAAAATTTATTGTCTCACGGTTTTGGAAGCTGGAAGTCCAAATCAGGATATCAACTCTATGGGAGGGTCCTTCTTGTTGGTAGCCCTGGGAACTTCTTGTTACTTGGTATTTTTTGGCTTGGAGGCAGTTCCTCACATGGTCTCTTTCTTCCTTCTGTGTGTATCTCCTTGTGTCTCTGTTGCCTTTTTATAAGGCATCATTCAGAAGTGATTAAGTTTAGGACCCACTCTACTCTGGTGTGACCTAATTAACGTAACAAAAGAAATATCCTATTTTCCAAATAGCACATTCACAGGTACAGGGGTTAGGATTTTAACATATGTTTTGCGGGGACACAATTAAATCTATGACGTCATAGTACGGTGTTTTTAGGTTGTTAGACATGGTTACTGTGATAAGTGAGCATTCCAACAGTATAAGATGAAAGCTTCAAGGCTTCTTATAAGCTGGCCTCAAAGTCACACAGCATTATTTATGCCACAATCTTTTGGTTACATAGGGCCAAAGCAGATTCACTGAGGGTTAGGGCTACATAAAGGTGTGAATACCAGGAGACTTGGTTCATCGGAAGACCATTTTGTAGACTAATTACCACAATGTCTATTGTCAAGAAAAATAAGTGGTTTGAGGCCAAGTAGACTTCAGAACATTTCTGGTAAGATAAAATTTAAAATTATAGTAGGATTTATTAATCTTAATTTACTTCCACCATTGTATGATTTTCATACTCTTTTCTTTAGATTTCATAATGCCAACATTTATTCTCTTGGAATTTTTGTGATGCCCTTCATAAAGATTTATGGTAACCTCAAGTACGCTTTGTAAATATCCTGGTCAGATAAAGTTACATATAATTTTTTCTACTGCTGTCTTAAAATATTTTCTAATTGTTATTATAAATCGTAACGATTTGTATCATTAAAAGAATCTACATTCAGTCCTGAGATTTGACTATGATAAATTCCTCTTTTCTTCAAATAATCTTTTTACTATCTCATTCTATAAAAATACCATGGATTTGGTCAGGTGCACCTTAGTCCTCAAAGTGACGTCTTTGTTTTTTTAATACTTTAAAAAGGTCTTTTGGAGCAGATTTGTCTGATACAATATGTTGTTTGATTTCTGGATGACTGCGTCCATGGGTGTTGATTATTGATCCGAGTAAAATGAAATCCTTGACTGCCAGAAGAACGAACAAGTCTGTCTTGGATGAAATACACCAGAGTGCTCCTTGGAAGTGAGGATGACGAGGCTTCATCTCACATACTTTGGGCATGTTATCAGGAGGGACCAGTCCCTGGAGAAGAACATCATGTTTGGTAAAGTAGAGGGTCAGCGCAAAATAGGAAGACGCTCAATGAGTTGGATTGACACAGTGGTTGCAACAATGGTCTCAAACATAGCAATGATTATGAGTATGATGCAGGACCAGGCAGTGTTTCCTTCTGTTGTACGTAGGGTCACCGAGTCAGAACCAACTCGATAGCACCTAAAAACATGTCATTGTGTGAATTGCATGCATGGTTCAAACTGAAGTAGTTTGAAATACTATATCTGAAAATTCTATCCTATTTTAAATTTCTCATTGTAAAGGTAAGCTTAAAAAAAAGGTGGGGGGGGCTTTCTATTTGTTAGTGCAGAAACACTGTCAGTTGACTAAAACACATTTTGGGAATTCTAAACAAGTATATGTTGTCTGTGTATTAGGACGTAAGCCTTGGAAAGAGGAGAATCACAAGGGACAAATTGTGTTGGATACTGATACTTTGTTAGTAAAATAGAAACGCAAAATGCTCTTTGAGTAATGTCATTATCAGCTGAGACATTCTGGGCACAGCATGGAACACATACTGTGACTAATGATCCTAAGGATGAGAAGTGTAGAACAGTGCATAAAATGGTATTTGAATACACAAACCTTATGTCACCCATCAAATTCGAGCAGGAATATTGCGTCTAGAAACATGAAACAGACCACCCGTTCACAGGGTCAGAGAACCGGAAAAGAGAAGATAAGGTAATGAATTGAAAGGGAAAAAAGGAGGCACAACACATAGCACAGATGGCAAATAAACTGAGAGATAAGGGAGAGAAGGGTGACGGTGATGCTCTCGTTACATGGTTGTGCTTTTCACGTTTTTGAGTGAGTAAACTAGAATGGATTATTTTAATTGCCTGGTCATAGTTTATTTTCCTTTCCTTTCTTCCCCTCTGTGTACATCAGTTCAAATTATTTCCATATTGGAATAAATGGCACTGATATAGATACAGGTGTGGGAAATGGCCCTCTGCAAGCTTTTCTATTAATTCAAAACAGAAACAATCCTTCTCCATCCACCTTTTCCTTCCTTCCTTGGGTTCTTTAATATCTCTTTCCAGCTTCCCCCATCTTGGAGCAGCTACAGCTGTAAAACACACATTAAATAGAGCACATCCATAAGAAGAAGGTGAGAAAAGTTAGAGGGGGCTAGTTCAGGGGAGTGGTCTCGGATGTCTGCTCTTGGTAAGGTCTGTGGACAATTATCAGGCAATCGATTGTGAATCCTTTTATGTTGATGAAGGAGAGGAAGTGTGTATTTTTATTTATTTATTTTTGTTTAGTTATTTCATTTTTATTCTCAGCCACCCCTGGAGTACGCACTTTGGGGGCATGAAGAAGCACTTGTTATGCACGATGAATGTTTTCACAGGGAGATTTCTGTTTGAACAGAGGTTATCATTAACCAATGAGAATAATCCTGATAATTCTTTTCCATGCTTTATTTACATTAGGATCGAATTTTAAAACTTAGTCCCTGTAATCTGGTTATTCTTAATTTAGGGCAGAAACCATGATTAAAGAGAATTTCCTTTGATCCTGAATGTTTGACAGAGAATGGATGGTGGAGACCACACAAGATTAGTTGAAGTTGTCGGAAGTAAACTTTTTAGAAAGGAAATGATTAAACTACTTACCAACGAATATGAATTTTTGGAACTACATCCTGAAAAAGTTCTGCACACTTCTACAGTATTCTTTTAATGAGACCACACCTGGAAACCTGTATGTTTTGCTCAAGGCATTTTGCTATAGAGGTAGTTGAAAGGTATCAGAGAGATAAATGAAACCACCTGGAAACTGTTGCTCCAGTGGCAATCACTGGCCTTCTCGCGGATGGAGTTATGCTCACATTGTTGCAGCTGTCAGCCTGCTACTTTGTTCTTTACAGCTCCTCTCAAAACAATATCCATCAAAAGGTGTCAATTAGATTTTATGGGTGGCAGCAGCTCTATTTTTATGAAGAGTTGTTATTAAATCTATGTGAATAATATGAATAATACCTATTTAAATATTTATGAGGACAAAGTATATGACCTAAGTACTGAAAGAAGATAAATCTGCTCACAAAATTAGAACAAAGTACCAGGAAGGCAGAACAAAGTACTTCAAAGATGTGTAAAATAATCATTTCCTCATCCCGAAATACTAAAGTCTAAGAGATACTAGAGGAGGGAGGAGGAGAACATTGAGGAGAAAAAAAATCAAAAAAGCTTGAGCAGCTCTGCTGGAATTATTGTCATATTATGCAGATGGAAAGTAAATTCTTCTATAAAATGTGCATAGCGATTTGAACCTACTTTCATAGTTGCTCCTCTTCAGGTTTAGAGAACTTATACAAACATATCCAAGTATCTCTTGTGAAATAAGAGAACGTGGAGAATCAAATGCTAAAAGATAAAGGAGCCCTGGTGGTGCGGTAGTTTAAGCTGTTGACTGTTAACTAAAAGGTCAGCTGGTTGGCTGTTTGAACCCACCGGCCGATTTGTGCCAGAAAAAATTTGGCAGTCTGCTTCCATAGAGGTTTACAGCCATGGAAACCTATGACATCGCTGTAAATTGTAGTCAACTCCATGGCAGTGGGTTTAGTTTTTTTTTTGGGGGGGTGGGGGGAGGGTAGGAGAGGAGGGTTGATATATCTCTTTAGGTGGATGTCCAAGGAAGATAACACTGTTTTTTAAAAGAATTGTCTTTAACATTTCTGAATCAATCTTTAAAAAAAAAAAATTAAAAGAAGACTTTTATTATTATAAAACAGGTATATGTTCATTGTAGAAAGAAAAAAATAAGCAAAAGTAAGAAAAGTGAAACTCTATAGTATGACCACACATGTATTATCACTATTAAAACATCATCATATCTATATTTAGATCTACACTGGGTTTTTGGGTATGTATATATATATAAGGAGCCTTGGTGGCACAGTGGTTAAGCCCTCAGCTGCTAATCGAAAGGGAAAGGTTGGTGGTTCCAACCCACCCAGTGGCTCTATGGGAGAAAGACCTGGCAATCTGCTTCTGTAAAGATTATAGCCTAGAAAACCCTATGTGGTAGTTCTACTCTGTCACATGGGCTCACTATGAGTCAAAATTGGCTCAAGGGCAGCCAGCAATAACACGTGTGTATGTAATATATATGTATATGTATTCATAAAATAAGAACACACTATTGTTTTAAAATGGCTGTTTTTCATTAATTGCTATTTTTCTATGTCAATACATATTTATCTTATAGATAAATTTTTTTTTTTTTCATATCTATTTTTTTTTTTTTATAGGGGAAACCCTGGTGGTGTAGTGGTTAAGTGCTAACAGCTGCTAACCAAAGGGCTGGCAGTTCGAATCCTCCAGGTGCTCCTTGAAAACTCTATGGGACAGTTCCACTCTGTCCTATAGGGTCGCTATGAGTCAGAATCGACTCGACGGCACTGGGTTTGGTTTTATGGTTTTAATATCAATTCAATAGTCAGAGTTCTTCAATTCTACCAGAACTATCCTTTTTAGCTTGTTTAGCTAAACTAGGGTTCAACCTAGTTTCATATTTTGCATTCCGTTGTTATGTCCTTCGAGTCTTTTAAAATCTAAAACAGTTTCTTTGTTTTGTTTGGTTTAGTATTTATTTCAAAGACTTGTAAAAGAGACTAGGCTGATTTTCCTGCAGAATGATCTGTTCTCTTGATTTGCCTGGCTGTTTCCTCAGGGTATCTTATTACTTATTTCTCTATCTCCTGTATTTTCTGCAAATATGAACGTAGATCTGAAGTCTTGGTGGATTCAAATTAAATTTACTTCTTCCTCCTCAAAATGTATCCTCGACGAAGTTGTGGACTTCATAGTGTATCAGACTAAAAGGCTTATAATATCTGCTTGACTCACCATAACTGATGCCAAGGTTGAACATTACATCATGATGATGGCCATCTAGAACAGCATTGCACAGTCTGGTGTTTCCCCTAACTTGAAGGTAACATTTGCAGTGATATGCTGTCACTACATAAATGTCCAGTTCTCCAGGTACTATATGGTTTTAACACTGAATGATCACCCTTTCCTTATTCAGTAATTTATTTAGAGGTTGGCATTTGTCCTTTGATTTTGCTGACAATGTTTTCCACCATAGATGTTTCTGATTTTAAAGTGATCAAATTTATCCATTTTTTTATGGCATTCTGGACGTCAAGTTTTATTTAGAGAATCCTCCTCTACGTCTAAAATAATAGTGAATTTACTCTACAGTTTTTTTTCTTTTTCTTTTTAAGCACTTAGATTGTCCATCCATTGTAGTTGGTTCAGATGTATGATGTGAGGCATGAGTCTAACCTGATCATTTTTACAAACTGTACTCAGTTGGCCCAATACCATTTGTTTAAAAGTATATATTTAGCTCATTGATTTGAAAGGCTGCCTTTTATCATATACTAAATTTCCAAATGTACCTGGATATATTTCAGGTCTGGTCCAATTTCTGTTTGTATTTTCATGTACTAATACTATTAATTTTCCAGGCTTTATGATATAATATTTGGTAAGTCTAGTCCTATTTTATTTTTTTATCAGACTTACCCTGGATGTTTTTACTTACATATTTTTCCATGTGAATGTTGGAATCAACTTGTCTACTTCCATGAAAATACCTATGGGTATTTTGTAGGAGTCTCATTTAAATCCATAAATTAACTTAGAGATAATTGACATCTGTACAATTTTGATTCTTTGTATCCAATAGTCTACTTTTGTACCATTCAGGGATGTTTTAAAATTTCTTCATATAGGAATCATTCCTTTCAAAAGGACCAATGTCTGTTTTACGTTTTATTACTCCCCAACCTATAATTTGGAAAGTGCATACAGTCTGACATTAATACTTCCTCCTTTTTCCGACGAGTTAGCATACCTTTACAAAATATCTTAATTTCTTCATTTCCTGCTGTCTCCTTTCTTTTTCATAGTTGTTTCGTTCTAACATATCATTGCCATTTGCTTTAAAATTTATTACATGATTGCAAGGAGATCTGGCGTTACCTATGCTGACTGTCCTTCATGTTTCTTCTTCTTCTTTGAAAGACATCTTGTTTTGAAATGAGACTGAGCTATGTTTTAAGTCATATAAACTCCATTTTGGTGTTCTTAAGACACAGATTTGACAGATTAACTTGAGAATTTAATATCTTAAAAAAGATGTAGATCTATTGTATGAATCAAAAAGATGCACACATTTGTAAACCTACATGTAATATTTTTAAAAATGTTAATAAAAAGGCAACAGAAAATAAACTATGCTCACCTATTTAGTTTATTATTAGCAGACTGCTGTATCTTTCTCCCGTGGAGCAGGCTGGTAGGTTCAAACTTCTGACTTTCTGGTTAGCAGCTGAGCACTTAACCACTGTACCACTAGGGCTACTTGGCCCTTTGCTAAAATTTGAAAAATTATGTATTACAAAGTAAAACTATGGACATACTAGTAAGAATTAAATTCCATTATATGACTTTTAGGGAAAAATGTACATATATTAAAATTACTCTTAATATTTTAAATTTTGAGCCCCGTGAGCTAATCTGAGAAGTACCGTTCTGAAGAAAAATTTTAGACAAAGCCAGTGCTCATACACTGAATTAGAGAAATTCATGAATTGTCTACATTCCTTACTTCTCCATAACGATTCTACAATTCTATATTATAACCATCATGAGTCCTGGAGAAACTAAGCAATTCTAAAAGGATTGGTAAAATCTGAACAAATACCAAATGTAAAATACTGTAGTAATATTAAATTAAAAATTAGATAAAAATAAAAATGATTAGGTATATGAGTGAAACAGTGCCAAATACAGAAAGAATAAAAGTATTTAACTTTATCCAACTGATAATAACTACAAAAGATAAGTGATCAATTATATAGAGTACAATAAAACTAATACGAAAATTGACATTAACTCAATGGACAAAGAAAAACTGATACTCTCTTAATTTTCAATATATATGAGATTCCTTTTTTCTAGGTAAAGGGACTGATTCTCAGAAAAGTGACGGTCACTTACCCAGAAAATCCATCTAATTGTAGAATAAGAATCACAATTCAAATTTTCTCAAAATTGGTCTAAAAATTTTTTATGAAAACACATTTTCTAATTTAAATATGCTTCATATTAATCATGTTAAGTATCATGAGAAAATTTATGCACAAATAACTAATTACATATCAGTTTTTGATGGGAAATATATGTTTAATACCTCCATAAATAGCTCAATTTCTTTGTTTAAACCAGCTGTGTTTAATATAAGAATAAGAGTGTTGTTTTAAAAAATTCTTTTCCTTAAAAATGGAAGCAATTTGAGAAAGGGCTGCCTTCTAAGCCATCACATTGTACTGAATGAGGTAGTCTAAGTGACAATACAAATGGCTGGGACAGGACTCATATTTAATGAATGTGATATTCTAAGCAGAAGATGAAATATATGCACAGGAGGCCTTAACATATGCTTTCCTGGAGAAAAAGGAACACACCTGTAAGGCTGCAGGTCTATGAAGGCACTACCTTTAATATTTTCTTGGCAAAATTTTATTGGCACATGGCAGCTGTTATAGCTACAAAATCACTTTAAAAAAATTCCTTGCATTGACCTTTAAAAACTTTCTGATGTACTACATAATCATTATAGAAATATAACTAGGAAATATAAAAAAAGAATAATTAAATGGTTTATAGTTTATTCGAATAATCAATTTTTAACATTCCTGCATTTAGTTTTTATACATTTAGTTTACTCACGTATGCCTTTTTTCCTCAGGTAGGTTCATTTTGTATATACTGTTCTGTAGCTTATTTTTAAAACTTCTTTCCACGTCTCATTTTATTTGTGCCATAATTTCCAATTCTTTGCCATTTAGATTTTTTCCCATTGTTTCATATTATTAGTATTTTAGCTGAATCTTTGTTAACTATGTATTACAGATGTTAAAGCTGCTGATATATCTACAGGCTTTATAACATCCTTATTGGCTGTAGATTTCAAAAGGTAAAATTCTGTATACAAAGTAGTATGTAAGCAAAGACCTGGCGTACTTAACTGGGAGGCTTTGGACAAAGTATAATCTGTTAATGGAAGGTCATGTATTGAATTATACCATGCAAAACATTATGGTATCCTTTGAGGGAAGTATCATATACAGTACATTCACATGAAATACTATTCTGCAGTACATAGGTGAAAAAAAAATTATTTTTTAATTTTTTTTATAGGTGAGGTTCAGATAACTTGACAAAACCAAGATAACTTACCATGTTTTTCACATGAGGCTATCTGAAAAAAAAAAAATAATAATAAGGCAAATATCTATTGACCTCTAAAGGTTCTCTCTAATATTGTAGAAAAAGCAAAGGGAAAGAAAATACTCAGAGCAACTGGAAGTTTTCCACCACTTAGTTCAAGGCGGCTAGGTTTTTAAAGTAAAGTAGGTTTTAACCAAATTGGTTAAAAGAATTCAAACAAAATGAGTGAGCACTCATTTGTTGTTAATCTTTAATCCACCAAAATGAAATCCTATACTCTTTTGGGTTTCATAAATTATTAAAGTACTCCTGCTAGCCTCATTATTTGTAATATAGCTATTTTATAGTTCAAAAGCTAGAATCATCTGCTGATCACTGATAAGGTTAAAAACATTCAGATCTAAAAAAAAATTTTTGAATATAATTTGACTACATCAATACTTGAACAAGGAAATAATTCCGGTATCTTCAGATTATGAAAATAAGATTATTGGTATGGGAACAAACTGAATTATATCAACTGAAGGGTTTTCTTAATGAGCTTTGATGAATGAGACCTATGTAACTTTAGGTTATCTAATGTGATGCAATTTTTGAGATCCCTGAAATGACTTAAGGCCAGGAATTGATTAACAAAATGGAAATAAAATCTTTGTCACAAATACATAGCAACTTCCTACAACTATGAATAATGGTGAACATTCTTGTTATTAAAATAGCTATATTAACACTGGTGAAAGAAAAAGGCAAATTGGATTCACTTTAAATAGAAAATTGCTGAAGGAGGGGAGCTATGTAGATTAGAATTTCTCTAATTCTAAAGAAATTTGAATTTTTCAGAAGTCTTAGTGAAACGAAATGTGGCTCCAATTTAAAGTGAAAAATTCTATTATAACTATGTTTATTATAGATTAATACTCACTGTGTTGAATCGATTATGACTCATAGCAACCCCACAGGGTTTCTGAGGCTGTAAATCTCTACAGAAGCAGGCTACTACATCTTTCTCCTGTGGAGCCTTTAGTGGTTTCGAACTGCCAAACTTTCAGTTAGTAGTCTATTGCTCTAACTATTTTGGCATAATGGACGTAGGGAAATAGCTTGCGATTCAACTGAACTTCTATATACAAGGCATTTATTACATTCTTGTAAAATGCCAAGATCAAAAACAACCTTGATGTTGACTAGTCTGTGGATGATTATAGTTACAGGAGAATTCTATGATTTAGTGTTACTTGGGATGTCCTTAGTTACATATAACTCATATAGGCATTGTCTTTTAAGATTACAACTTATTCAGGGAGGCTAATAATTAAATTAGTTTTGATATTCTAATAAGCTTTCCTCCACCTTTGTTTTTGTTGGCCCAAATGATTGTCCTGTGCTATTTCAACTGATGCTCCTTAACTTTTAAAAAATAATGGATTTTCTTCATATAACTTCTTTCATAGAGCTTAAGTGCTTTACGCATATTCTTTTAAGGAATGCTGAGGAATCTTCGTGATTTCATGGACAATTATACGACAAAACTAAGTCTCTCTGAATTAGTTAGGTTTCCGAAATCTAGTTGAAGGAGTGTTGAAACATTATATTATTAAACTAAAATTTGAAGTCAGTATTGATACGTAAGTATCACAGCTCCAGGAGACCAATTCCGAGGAATTATATATATATATTTTTAGCATTATGAAAAATTTTAATGGTAAAATACTTTTAAATTACTATGTGATAGAATGGAAACCCTGGTGGCGTAGTGGTTAAGTGCTATAGCTGCTAACCAAAAGGTTGGCAGTTTGAATCCTCCAGGTTCTCCTTGGAAACTCTACGAGGCGGTTCTACTCTGTCCTATAGGGTCGCTATGAGTCGGAATCAACTCTAGGCAGTGGATTATGTGATAGAACTAAAATTAGACTGACTTCTCTCTAAGAAGCCATAACACCTAATTAACTTTTGTGTATTATGTGAAAAAATAAATTTAAACAAAAGCCACTCATATGAAGACACCAATATATGATTCAATTATTGAAAAAGGTTACCAAATGAAAATTTCCAATCTAAAATTTCCCCCAAGTCCTTAGGGTCCATCCACTAAGACAATGGACAGGCTGTGCTGTGAAGACCTGTGGTGGTGAATAGCAGGAGTCCATTTTCCTTTCTTTAGGATGAAAACCATCTCTGAACCTGCAGGCTTCCAGTCCCAGGGGTTTGGAGGCATGGTGAAGGCCTACTTGGTGGAGCCAAGTAAAAACTAAAGAACTTTTTTTTCCAAATTGAAGAATTGTGGCACTCTATATTTATTACCTGGATAACATTTTCACTGATGTTATTTTGAAGAATGAATATAATTTGAAGCATATGTAGAATGAGTGTACTAAGCATTTTACTAATCCTTTTTTGTTCTGAGACCTGGCATATTTTTGAAATTCACCGTTCTAAATTACATTACACTGATATTCTATGGTTCCATACATGCCCCACCCCGCCACTGCTGGTCACAAGATTCTTTTGCGGCAGCATCCTACCTAAGCTTCTCTTTTGGCCTCTCTTCTTCTTGCCTCTCCAACCAATTCTCCCCATGGCACCTGGAGGAAATTTTAAATAGAAGCCAAATCATTTATCTCCCCATTATCTTCCTGGATTAAAATCTTCTAATGGTTTCCTCATCCTTAGATTAGCACTGCTAGATAAAATGCAGTATAAACATTACTAGTATTATATTATTGCTATTGCATGAGACACGCTATACCTAAAAGTAATCCATTATTCATCTGAAATTCCAGTTTAATTGGGTTCCCTTTATTTTTATTTGCTAAATCTGACACCCTAGCTTAGTTTATAAAGCAAGTCGTTTTTTTTTTTTTACTGGCCTACAAACCTCACACTGAGTCCTGACTGCCTCTGCTCCATCACTTTGTAATAATTTCCACCACTTCTTCTCTATCCCCTTGTTTTACACAAACTGCAGGGACAACTCATTAGTGGCTTATGAAATAGACTTAGTTGCTCTAACTGCTTTAAAAAAGAGAGAGAAGAGAAAAAAAATAGCAGAAACAACGGTTAAAGTGTATACCATGCAGAAAGGTTAAATGTAGTTTCATAAAACTTACTTTTTTGGGTTGATCTAATTATTTTTGTAATTTGTTATAGTGTTTAAGTACCTAATTATTGGAAACTGAACTTCTATGAAGTGTTCTGGTTTTAATCCACAAGAAGGATTCACATCTCTGCGAGTGAAATAAGCTACAGAAATCTATTTTGAGAATCAGAGAAAAATGCTTCTTGAATATGCTTACATGGACTAAATAGTGCTGATTTTATTCTAAGTGACTCTTATAAAAGCTTTTGCATAATGCCACCCTTTTCCATTTATACAGATGTTAGAAAACGAGCATGCCTGTCTTCTCACTACTAACAACAGATGTGCTTAGCATAAAACAGCGAAGCAGGTTTTGTAGATTGCAGCTAAGATTTAGTAAAATCAGAATAAAAATTTGCCTTCAAGCGAGCCGTCTGCTGGTATTTTCTTCCGCAAACCTGTTTCATATCTTCCTTAGAATTGGGGGGCGGGGAGGGGGAGTGAGGGGATGAGCTCTCAGTCACGCTTCTGTATAGCACTGCCTCTCTTAGTGACTTTCAGTGTTTTAAAACACTGTTCATATTGTTCCTTGCCTCAGATACCTTCAACAAAAAGGTTTTCAATTCAAGAGTAGAGGTAATCTCTTATGCCACTTTTATTTGAAGAAGTCAGGTTTAAAATTCAATTGCCTATCTCAGAGTTTTCAACCATTAAGCTCACTTTTATATATATATATATATATTTTTCAGTAAAATTGCTCAAGATTTAAGAAGAAGCAATAAGGTAAACTGCAAATCATGTGAGATTGTCTCTTCTCTGAGAAAGGAAGCTATTGTGCATGTTTTTTTTCCATATTTATAAGCACTTTTCTAAAACACATTCATTTTCCTTTTAATAGCAATTGTGAGAAGTTTTCCAGCTCCTAATAGCAGTTTCAAATTTACCTCATTCATCCAGTACATTATATTTGTGTTAATAATTTTGAGAACACACTGGTTATTAATAGCAGCTGACATCTCTACAGCACTTTACAATTTCCAAAGCACACATGTCTTTTGTTTAAGATCTAAAGTATAAAATACATTTTTTTCTCAAAGCTTTGCAAAATGCTCTGCTTTTAAGATTTTAACAAACCAAGTTTAAATCTAGAACTATGTTTTTTTTTGTTTTGTTTTGTTTTCATCACCCCAAGACTTGGGATCTTTTTCATTGACTTTCTTAGTTGGCGTTATTCATCTATCACATGAAACATTAAACTCTTCATTAAATATAAAATCCCCAAACCAAATCCATTGCATTGAGTAGATTCTGACTCATAGCGACCCTATAGGACAGAGTAGAACTGCCCCCATAGGATTTCCAAAGGAGCAGCTGGTGGATGCAAACTGCCAATCTCTTTAGTTAGTAGCCAAGTCCTTAATCACACCACCACCAGGGCTCCTCATTAAATATACGAATCATCAAAAAGCACTATATACATGTTTTGATAGCATGTAAAATAACTTTTCTTATAGAACTATGAGAAAAGTTATTTTATGTGCTATCAAAACATGTATATAGTGCTTTTTGATGATTTTTTTTTATGAGTCGGAATCGACTCGACGGCATTGGGTTTTTTATAGAACTATGAGCTCCTTTTCAAGTGAAAGTAATGAAATTATATTTATTGCTCTGGATTTATTATACTATACATTCTTAGGAATTACTTCATAGCTGTGAAAGAAATTGACCTCATCAGTGTATACACAAATTTTGTGGAACTGAGTAGTTTTATAACACAACTTGTGTGATCACCAGCCAAAAGTTCACTCTACATTGATGCACAAACAAAATGTTTTCTTTGCTTTGCTACCGCAGAATACGTTTTGAAACTAGTCATTATTTGAAAAATTGTTTTTGACTTGTGGTTAGCCAGAGGTCTTGATTCCAGAAGACAAACCCTGTTTCTGAATGTAGGGCACCAGGCAGTTCTTGCTTTTTCTCAGAACTTGACAGTTGTATTAGTTTAAAGCCTAGTTTTGGTGCTTTCCTAAATTAGTTATTCTCTCTTCACCATGTATAATTGTTGACATTTCATAAAACTTTACCATCTTGCTCACTCTTTCTTTGGAAGAGAATACCACTGAAATCACAGCATGGTTCAAGCAAGTGTGAAATTTTTATTGATCCTGATTTGACCTTTTCATATAAATATAATTCCTATAAAAAAGATAACAATTGCTAAAGAAATTGACCATGAAACCTTAGAACCTGTCTGTATTATTTAAATTTTAAAATTTCATATGTAAATGAAGATTGCAAATTATATTTTTATACTGAACTCAGAGTTTGGTTTGTTCTTGTGTCTCATGCAACACGGAGAGTCTTTCCAGATGTGATTTTCACCATTTTAGCTTTTTTCTACCTCTTTGTTAATGTGCTGCCTAAGTAAAAAAAAATCAGAAGTAGCCATAATGATAAGTTTGCGTGTCAGGGCTTTGCTGGCAATATAATCAAGTACGTTCTCGCACGTGTCCAGTCTCATCTACCATCCAAAGCACTGTGAGAATTCTGTAAAGCCTCCAGAAGGCCCATGTATCCTGGGGTTTTAATTATAATATTTTTGCCTGTGTATGTACTAAGATGAATTAGAGGCATTTCCTAGATGTCAGGAATCTAGGTGGTGACAGCTCCTTTAGATTAATTGCCACCTCATGCACATGGTTGAATGGAACACATTTAAATATATGAAATTTGACTTGTGTCCATTGGCTCTGCAAAGGACACTATTTGATACAACCATAGTGGCCATGAAAATGCATTTTTTAGATCTCCAACTTCAGGGAGCTAGCTGCTGCATTCTGAAATCCACATTGGTGATTGTGGTGACAAGCTTCCCTCAGGCTGCTCCCAGCTATGACTGAGCATGGGAGGGATACCAAGGCAGGCCTGTTCCTGACAGAAGTGGGACTGCTCTAATGACTTGAAGACTCACTGTCTTAGTCATCTAGTGCTGCTATAACAGAAATACCACAAGTGGTTGGCTTTAACAAAGAGAAATTTATTTTCTAACAGTCTAGTAGGCTAACAAAAAAATAGAAGTCCAAATTCAGGGCATCAGCTCCAGGTGAAGGCTCTCTCTCTCTGTTGGCTCTGGAGGACGGTCCTTCTCATCAATCTTCCCCTGGATTAGGAGCTTCTCCACGCAGGAACCCCAGGTCCAAAGGATGCGCTCTGCTCCTGGCACTGCTTTCTTGTTGGTATAAGGTCCCCCCATCTCTCTGCTCCCTTTTCTCTTTTATATTGCAAAAGAGATAGGCTCAAGACAAAGTTCAATCTTATAGATTGAGTCCTGCCTCATTAAAGTAACTGCCACCCATCCCACCTCATTAAAATCATAGAGGTAGGATTTACAACACATAGGAAAATCACATCAGATGACAGGATGGTGGACAATCACACAATATTGGGAGTCATGACATTTGATAACACATATTTTGATAACACATATTTTAGGGGATACAATTCAATCCATCAATTAACAAACATGCTGACTGTGTCTTAGAATTGCATGGCAGTCTGAGATGCTTGCATTCTAACTAAAACTCCCCTCCCTCCTTCCTTTCCTTCATTCCCTTGTTCCTTCCTTCCCTCCCTTCTTTTTTGGAGCCCATCTCGGTATCAGGATCTAACAACTCTCCCAACCTCCCCAGTTTCTCTCACAGGTTTTCCTCTGAAAGATTTCTTTCACATTTAATCCTCTTTTGGTGTCTGCTTCTCAGAGGATCTAGATTAGCACAATAACCAAATTTTGTATTGTGGAGCCTTAAAAAAAATTCTCTTGATGATCATGCAAACCTTTTTTTTTTTTTTAATATTTTATTATGGTTTAGGTGAAAGTTTACAGAGAAAATAAGTTTCTCATTCAGCAATTTATACACAGATTGTTTTGTGACATTGGTTGCAATCTTTACAATGTGTCAGGACTCTCCCCATTTCTACCTTGGGTTCCCCGTTTCCCTTTGCCCAGTTTTCCTGCCCCTTACTGCTTTCTTAATTTTGATTTTGGGCAAATGCTGCCCTTTTGGTCTCACATAGTTGATTGTTCTGGGGCACATATTCCTCCTGGGTGTTACCGTTCACTTTATAGACTGTCTTTTACGTACGTAGAACAATTTTTGTTGTTATAATAGAGTACATTATTGCTATAAAATATCTGAGGAGATCAGAAATAATTTTGTAATTAAATTCAAATTAGTAGGTGACCAGATCACCTTGAGGACAGAGATCATGATTATTTTACTTTGTATTTCTTCTTTCTTTTTTTAACATTTTATTGTGCTTTAGGTGAAAGTTTTCACAGCAAATTAATTTCCCATTCAACCATTCAACAGTTCATGCATAAATTGTTCCATGACATTGGTTGCTGTCCCTGTGATGTGTCAACACTCTCCCTATTTCCACCCTGGCTTTCTCTTCTCCATCCCTCCATTTTCCCTGCCCTCTTTGCTTTCACATCTTTGCTTTTGGGCAAATGTTGCCTGTTTGGTCTCATATAGTTGATTGTTCTGAGGAACACATTCCTCATGGGTATTATCATTTATTTTACAGGCCAATCTATTATTTGACTGAAAGGTGACCTCTGGGAGTCGCTCCAGTTCCACGTTAAAAGGGTGTCTTAGGGCAATAGTCTCAGAGGTTCCTCTAATCTCTATCATTACAGAAAGTTTGGTCTTTTTTTTTTTTTTATGAATTTGAGTTCTGCTCTACATTTTTTTCCCATTCTAAAGTGACACACACACCACAACCAGTACGCTCTGTTTTGTCCCTGATCAGAGCAGTCAGTAGTGGTACCCAGGCACCATTTAGTTCTGGTCTCAAGCTAGAGGAGGCTGTGGTTCATGTGGGCCAATACTCTTTTCTTTTTTTTTTCCTACCCCACGATATGTCAATACTCTCCCCTTCTCTACCCCAGGTTCCCTGTTTCCATCCAGTTTTCTTGTCCCTTTCTGGCTTCTTATCTTTGCTTTTGGCCTGGTGTGCCCATTAGCCTCGTATACATGATTGAACTATTATGCACATCCCTCATGTGTGTTACTGTTGACCCTATAGGTCTGTCTAATCTTTGGCTGAAGGGTAATCCTCAGGAGTGATTTCAACACTGAGTTAAAAAGGGTGTCTAGTGGCCACACTCTTGGGGTTCCTCCAATCTCTGTCAGACCAGCCAGCCTGTTTTTGTTTTTTGTGAATTTGAATTCTGTTTTACATTTTTCTCCCACTCTCTCCAGGACCCTCTACTGTGATCCCTGACAGAGCAGTCAGTGATGATAACCAGGCACCATCTATTTGTTCTGGGCTCGGTCGGGTAGAGTTGTGGTAGTTGTGCTCCATTAGTTTTTTGGGTTAATCACCTCCCTGAGTTTCTGCTTGCCGTCACTTTGCTCCAGCCAGGAAGAGATCAATAGCTTTATCTCAGAAGGCTGTTCACAAGCATTTAAGACCCCAGACACTATTCACCACAGTAGGATGTAGAACATTATCTTTGTGAACTATGTTATGCCAATTGACCTAAATGTTCCCCAAGACTATGGTCCTTATTCAAGCCTACTAACTCACTCCCACAAGGTGTTTTGGTATGTCTAAGAGGTTTCCATAGCTGTGCTCCCTATGTGCTCTATTATATATGTGAATATATGTGCAGCACATACAAACACGTATATACAAATACCCACAACTATACCTATATATGCACTTACATGTTCTCCCATACACACTCCCTCGTCTATATAGCATACATATGTACCTATGTAAATGCTCACAAATTTTTGGTTGTTATTACTTTTGTTGCAGAATTATATATGGTATAGTAGTTACCTTAGTTGTCTTTTATTCTTGCGTACATCTCAACGTCTTCATTTGCCTTGGTCATGTGCTAGGTGCCCCCATATTGTGTATTGCCTTTTCCTTCACCAGAATTAACACGTGTGTACAGTGGTTAAGAGCTTGGCTGCTAACCAAAAGGTCAGCAGTTCGAATCCACCAGCTGCTCCTTGGGAACCCTATGGGGCAGTTCTCTGTTCTGCAGGGTAGCTATGAGTCAGAATCAACTCAATGGCAACAGGTTTTGTTTGGATTTTTGGTTTACTACCTAGTAAGTGATTCTCTCTCGCTCCCCCTCCCATCCCAGGTAACCATCAAAGAATGTTGCTTTCTATGTGTAAACATATTCTTAACTTTTTATAAAAGTGGTATCATACAGTATTTGTCCTTTTGTGATTGACTTATTTCACTCAGCATAATGTCCTCCAGATTTATCCACGTTGTAAGACATTTTGCGGACTCATCATTATTCTTTATCATTGTGTAGTGTACTATTGTATGTATATACCACAGTTTTTTTATCCATTCATCCATTGATAGATATTTAGCTTGTTTCCATCTTTTTGCTATTATGAAAAATGCTGCAATGAATATGGGTGTGCATATGTTTATTCATATCACTGCTCTTACTTCTCTAGGATATATACCTAATACTGGGATTGCTGAATCATATGGTATTTTTATTTCTAGCTTTTTGTGGAAGTGCCATACCATTTTCCACAGTGGTACCATTTTATAATCCCACTAGAAGTGTATAAGGGTTCCAATCTCTCCCCACAACCTTGCCAGCATTTGGTTGTTTTCTGTTTTTTTGAGGAGTGAAATGATATCTCATTGTAGTTTTGATTTCCATCTTTCTAATGGCTAATGATCACAAATATCTCTTCATGTGTTTGTTAGCTGCCTGAATGTCCTCTTTGGTGAAGTGTCTATTCATGCCCTTTTCCCATCTTTTGATTTGATTATTTGTCTTTTTGTTGTTGAGGTATTGAAGCTTCCTATATAATTTAGTGATTAGACTTCTGTCAGATATGTCATTGCCGAATTTTTTTTCCTGATCTGTAGGTTCTTATTTTACTCTTTTGGTGAAGTCTTTTGATGAGAATACGTATTTAGTTTTTAGGGTTTTTAGTTTATCTTCTGTAGTTTGTGCATTTTTTTTTTTTATGATAAATTAGGACCCTTAGCTTTGTTCTTATGTTATCTTCCAGGAACTTTATAGTTTTAGGTTTAACATTCAGGTCTTTGATCCATTTTCTGCTAGTTTTTGTGTATGGTGTGAGGTATGGATCCTGTTCCATTTTTTTGCAAATAGATAGCCAGTTTTGCCAGCACCATTTGTTTAAGAGACTTATTTTTTTTGCCACTGAATGGACTTTGTCCCTTTGTCAAAGATCAGCTGCCCATAGATGGATGGATTTACTTCTGAGTTCTTAATTCTGTTCCATTGATCTATGTGTTTGTCATTGTTCCAGCACTATGCGGCTTTGACTTCTGTGGCTATATAATAAGTTCTGAGATCGAGAAATGTGAGGCCTCCTACTTTGTACTTTTTCTTCAGTAATGCTTTAACTATTCAGAGCCTCTATCCTTTCCATATAAAGTTGGAGATTAGTTTTTCCTTTTCATTAAAGAATATTGTTGGGATTTGGATCTGGATTGCATTATATCTATACATCACTTTGGGTAATATTGACATTTTCACAATGTTCAGTCTTCTAATCCAAGAGTTTGGCATGTTTTTCTTTATGTAGGTCTCTTTTGGTTTCTCGCAGTAGCATTTTGTAGTTTTCTTTGTGTAAGTCTTTTGCATTCCCAGCTAGATTTTTTCCTAGATACATTATCCTTTTGAAGGCTACTGTAAATGTTACTGTTTTCTTGATTTCCTTTTTGGAGTTCTCCTTGTTAATGTAGAGGAATCCAACTGATTTTTATGTTGATATTGTACTCTGCCACTTTGCTGAACCATTTTATTAGTTTCAGTAACTTTCTTGTGGCGTCTCTGGGATTTTCCATTTATGGGATCATGTCACCTGCGGATAGAGATAGTTTTACTTCTTCCTTACCAATTTGGATGTCCTTCATTTCCCTTTCTTGCCTTATTGCTCTGGCTAGGACTTCCAGTACAATATTGAATACGAGTGGTGATAATGGACATCCTTGTCTGTTTCCATTCTCAAGAGAAATGCTTTTAATCTCTCTACATTGAGAATAATGTTGGTTTTGTATATAAACCCTTAATTACATTGAAGGGTTTCCCTTCTATTCCTATTGTGCAGAGAGTTTTTATCAGGAAAGGGTGTTGGATTTTATCAAATGCTTTTTCTGTATCTATTGAAATGACCATGTGATTTTTTTCCCTTTGTTTTATTTATGTGGCTAATTATATTGTTTTTTCTAATGTTGAAGCACCATTGCATCCCTGGTATAAATCCCACCTGATCGTGATGTATTATTTTTTTGATATACCGTAGTATTCTCCTGGCTACGATTTTGAGAATTTTTGTATCTACATTCTTGAGGGATACTGGTCTATAATTTTCTCTCTTTTGTGTGATCTTTGCCTGGCTTTGGTATCAGGGTAATGCTGACTCCATACAATGAATTAGGGAATATTCCTTCCTCTTCTATGTTCTGCAATAGTTTGAGTAGAGAAATTTGCTCATTTCTCCTAGGTTTTCAAATTTGTTAAAGAGTAAAATTTTTCATAATATTCTGTAATAATCCTCTTTATCTTGGTTGGCTCTTTTGTAATGTCACTCATTACATTTCTTATTTTGTTTATTTGCATCTTCTCATTTTGTCCCATTGTCAACTTGGTCAGTGGTTTGTCAATTTTATTGATCCTCACAAAGAAACAACTACTTCTAGTTTCATTGATTCTATTGTTTTTCTATTTCATTTATTTCTACTCTGATGTTTATTATTTCCTTATTCTGGTAACTGTGGACTTTTTTTGCTGTTCCTTTTCTATCTGTTCAAGTTGTTGTTTTCAGTTGTATATTTTGGATCTTTCTTCTTTCTTGATGTGTGCATTTATTGTTACAAATTTTCCTCTGACCACTGCTTTTTCTGTGTCCCAGAGGTTTTGGTATCTTGTGTCTACATTTTCATTTGATTCTAAGAATTTTTTTTTTAATTTCTTCTGTGACCCAGTAGTTTTTAAGTAAGGTAGTTTCCATGTATTTATTTATTTCCTTGCTTTTTCTGTTATTGATTTCTAGTTTTATGGCATTATCGTCAGAAAAGATGTTTTGCATTATGTTGATGTTTCTGTATTTATTGAGGCTTGCTTTGTGGCCTAGAATATGGTCTAACCTGGAGAATAATCTGTGTGTGTTGGAGAAGAATATATACCGTGCTGCTATTGGGTGGTATGTTTTACATAGTCTATTATGTCAAGTTGGTTGATTATGTTATTTAGATCTTCTGTGTCTTTACTGAATTTCTTTTTAGGTGTTCTGTCCATTATTGAAGGTGGGGTGTTAAAGTCTCCTATTATTGTAGAATTGTCTATTTCTCTTTTCAATTCTGTTAGAATTTTTTTTAATGTATTTTGCAGCTGGGTCATCAGGTGCATAGATATTTATTATTGTTATGTCTTCTTGGTGTATTGACACATTAATCATTATATAATGCTCTTCTGTGTCTCTCATAATGAATTTTGACTTATCCAAAATTAATATTGACACTCCTGCTCTCTTTTGGATACTGTTTGCTTGATATTTTTTTTTACATCCTTTGATTTTTAACTTGTTTATGTCTTCATGTCTAAGGTGTGTCTCTGGTAGGCAACATATTGATGGGTCATATTTTTTATCCATTCTGCTACTGTCTCTTGACAGCTGCATTTAATCCATTTACATTCAATGTAATTATCAAGGTATGGATTCATTACTGTCACTTTGTTATACTTTTTCTGTGGTGTTAACGGATTCTTTGTTACTCTTAATTTTCTGTACTGAGTTCCTTTTGTATATGAATTTTCTTTTCCTAGCAATCATTGTTGTTTTTGTGTTTACTGAGTCTTTTTGATTTTCATCTTCTTTATTTTGGGAGTAGATTTATTACTTTTCTTTGTGGTTATCCTGAAGTTTGCATTCACCCTCTTAAAATCAAAACAATCTGTTATGTCTTGAAATCGTCTGGGACTTCCTCCCCATATGGAAGTTCTATAACTACATATTTTATTCCCCCTCTCTGTTTTGAAGTTGTCATTACTTACAGCATAATTCCTCTGATTCCCTGTAGTCAGTTTTTTAGCTTTATTTTCCTTTCGTGATGTCTTTATCTGGGTTGGTATCTGGGTTATGTTGTTGTGTGTCTTTATCTCAGGTTGTTGTCTCATGTCCTTGGTTCTCTGTTGAAGCACTCCCTTTATTATTTCTTGTAAGGCTGGCATGGTTTTTACAAATTCTCTTAGTTTATGCTTATTTGGAAATGTTAGTTTTACCATCATTTTTGAAAGACAATTATGCTGAATATATGACTCTTGGTTGGCAATTCTTTTCGGTAGAATTTTACATATGTCATCCCATTGCCTTCTTGCCTGCATGGTTCCTGACAAGAAATCAGCACTTAGTCTTATTTGGTGCCCCTTTATAAGTGATATTTCATTTTTCGTGAGCTGCTTTCAGAATTTTTATTTGTCTTTGGTTTTGGAAAGTTTGATTATGATATGTCTTGGTGATATTTTGGGGAGTCTATCCTGTATAGGGTTTGTTGAGCTTCTTGGGTGGTAACCTTCTCATCTTTCTTGATATTTGGGGAGTTTTCAGTCAATATATCTTCAAAAAATATTTCTATACTTTTCTTTGTTTCCTCCTCTTCTGGAATTTCTATTATGTGTAAATTATTCTTTTTGATGGTGTCCCACATAACTCTTAGGCTTTCTTCATTGTTTTTTTCTGGTTGTTCCTCAAACAATTTAGTATCAAGGGATTTGTCCTCTACTTTGCTGATTCTTTCTTCCACTGATTTAATTCTACTTCTATGTCCTTCCGTTGAGTTATCTAATATTTTATTGTTAATCTTCTGGATTTCTAACTGCTGTTTTTGTATGGTTTCTAATTGTCTATTAATTTTGTCATTTTGTTCCTGTATTGTTTTCCTGAATTATTGTAGGGTTTTGTGTTTTCCATGTTGTCTTTGAGGATCCTGTATATGAATCTTGAATTCCTTATCAAGTAGTTCTGTTACCATTTCTTCCTCAGGAAGGTTTTCTGCCCCTTTATTTTGGTCTTTTATTTGAGCCATTTTATTCTGTCTCTTCATATGATTTGCTATTGTTATCTCTGAGGCACTAAGGCGTTATTTTATTTATTAATTTTTAAGTTTGTTCCATCCTGGTTTTTTGTTTTGATGTATTAGGGTGGGCATGTTGGGTGTGCTTCATTGGTCTCTTGTCTGGTGGCACAGAAGCACTCACCACCTGTCTCTGGATGGCTGGGGCAGTGATGGGCAGGGCAAGCCCATATTGCTATTCACTGGTCATGTGAGATGGTTGAGGGCAGGCTGGGCAGATGCTGGCCACCAACTGTCATTGGCCCAGTGGGATGTGAGCACTCACAGCTACTCACTGGGTGGGTGGGGCAGCAGCCAGGGGTTGTGTGAGGCAGCCAGGAGCACAGGAGCACTTGCCACCATTTGTCAGGTGGGCGGGGCAGCGGGCAGGGAGTGGGGCAGATGGCCAGGAGAGTGGGAGCACTGTCTGACACTTGGTAAGTGGGTGGGTGGGGGGCAGGGTGGGCAGCTGAGAGCATGGGAGCACTCTCCACTGCTCACTGGGTGGGTCAGTAGGGCAGACAGGGCTGGGTGGGGGGAAAGGGGTACTTTTTGCTGTGGTCTCTGGTGGTCAGGGCTGCAGTGATGAGTGGTTCGTCCCACTAATCACCAGGAGAGTGGGGATAGGGGAAGCATGCTCCTCAGGTCACCAGGTGAGAGTGCCTAGGCATTTCCCATTTGCTGCAGCCAGCAATCAGAACCTGGTCCTGACCAAGGGGGGGTGGTGCGGGGAGGCAGCTGCCCATAGTTTGGTCAGGTGGAGGACCTCCTACAGACACTCTATGGATCTATTACTCCTGTGTACCACCCACACCAGTGGGCAGGGACAACCATTGGTGAGTAGCCCGTTCTTTGGGTCCTGGCTCCCTCTCTTCTCTGTGGATGCAGGGATCTCTGGAGCTGTCACCCTCCTTTCTGTACTTTCTTCTTTTTAGATCTGGTTCACGTCCTGCTCCCTTGCTTCACTCCAGGTATGTCTACACAGATTCTCTGTCTCCTGTTGGGAATTCCATGAAGTTGTCTTCCTGTGCTCCTCAGTTGGGATTGCTACTGGCTTCGTGTCAAGATGGCCATGCTGTGCTAAGCCAGCTGGCAGGGGACCTCAGCTCCGTATCTCTCCTTGTTTGTTGTTTTTGATTAGTTGCTTCTTCTAGTCAGTATTCAATCTAATTTTTATCCTTTCATTTGATGCTCAAGATTCCAGGATTATCATCTGTATCTGTTTTACTTGGTTTCTTGGGTCTTTGCTGTAGAGGGACAGCATGGTGTGACTGACTAAGCTGCCATCTTGGCACCTCCTTCCTTTACTTTGTATTTCTAGTGCCAATAAAGGCAAAATACAGAATAAGTACATAGTGTTCTCATACCTTTCTACTCGAGTTGTCCTAGGGCCAGCATCACTGTTACTACCTGGTAAAAAAAAAAAAAAAAAAAACTGGTAGCTTGTTAGAAATGCAGCTCCTCTCTAGGCCTACTGACTCAGAGTCATCACTCAAACAAGATCTCCAGGTGGTTAATCTGCACATCAAATTGTGAGAACCAGGGATCCATAGCACACTATTGGTTTTCTACTATTTGTTGATCTTTTCTACATCCCTTTTCATAAAAGAAATCTAGTTTTAATCAGGTGGTGTCCTCCTCACAGCCATGTGATTCAGAAAAAGCTATTAGCATCTTCAGTGTTCAGGGGAGCCTCCCCTTTATTCAAGCCAATTGTGTCTTGATTCCACTAGCAAATGATTTGTTTAGCCAAAGTCCAATCAATGAGTCAGGAGGGAAATACTGCTGGAGGAAGCACTTGGGGCAAGGCCTAAGTGTTTTACAAATGGAGACCATGTTTCTCTTATTTCTGATGGTGTGTCTTTATGGAAGGTGGAACCTTGAAAAACACAAAGAAGTGGCACCAGAGCCTTGACCTCTGGTACTGCATTGGTAGAGCACTTTTTACATGAGAAAAAAATTAATTAATTTTAAAAATCCCTTTATGGTGGCTCTTTTTTTTTTTTTTTTTGATAGCTGAGAACTTTCTTACTTATACAGGTGTTGAAGGAAGAATGAATGACAGCAGATAAAAAATAAGTTCTAGTGCTATGTAGCTAAAGAACTATCAATTGTTTTACAGAAATAGTTGATTATTTTATCTTTCCTCTAGAATTTGGTTTTCTTTTGCTAGAATTAGTTGTGCATTTACTATTCTGAATTGAAACCCATAACATTTTAAAAATTACACCCCTGCACACAAATCCATACATTATTTCTAAATCAGATCAAATATTCTGTAACAAGAAAAATAAAATAGAATCTATTTATACTTAATGCTGAAATATTTGAACAACTCAATGAGAAAATGAAATTGGTCAACTTGTTTACTTGGTGCTATTTAGCTTAAAGCAATAGCTACTTTGCAGAATATTTTATTTTCCAACCGGGAATGTTAACATCAGTTAGTCTGAGAGGCATTGCTTATCCATAAAGACATATATATGTGGAATCATTGTTACACATGAGTAAAATTATGATGAGATATATTAGTTTCATAACCTTTTAAGAAGGAATACAAGATGGAATTTAAAACATAATCATCATCTTTATTATTTTCATGTTCATTAACACTTACTGAGTGCCTATTATATCTCAAGCAAACTTCTAAGTGCTTTACACAGATTATCATATTTAATCCTACGAGAGCTCTGTGGGGTTGATATGACAATTTTCCATTTTACAGATTGGGGTATCCTGTCTTTGGGACTATTGACAAGGTGGATAATTTCTTATTGTGTGGGGCTGTACTTTTCATTCCAGGATATTTAGCAGCATCCCTGGCTTCTGTCTACTAAATGACAGGTGCTAGCACACTGCTCAGAGTTGTCACAATCAAAATTGTCTCCAGACATTGCCAAATATTCCCTGAGCCAGAAGCAGGGGTTTGGGGGACAAAATCACTCCCAGTCAAGAACCACTTGTATAGATGTGGAGACCCAAACATAGAGGGTTTGCCACTCAATACACCCATCAGGACTGCTGCAGTCATTCCACCACCTATTAGAAGTTTGGCGTCTCTCATCTGAATTCCTCTTGGATATTGCCTGCAGATGAAGGGAGTTCCTGAAGCATGCCTAGTCTAATGTGGGGACAAAAAGTCTGTTTTCCTTGATTCAAGACAAGACAAATCTAAAGAATCATTGCAGCATGAGAGCTCATAGTAAGATCAACTGAAGCCTCTGCTATCATATCACAGTTTATCTTCTCCCTCTTACCATCTTGCTTCCTCCACTTCTCAACAAATATTTTGGCCAAAGACATTAAACAGAATTTCAGACTTTCAATCCAGTTTGACCACCTGCTGAGAATTTGCACTTCCACCCTAGATTTACTGAATCAGAATCCATATTTAACAAGACCCCCCAGGTGATTCTTATGTATACATGAGGATATTGTTAAAATTAAAAAAAAAAAAATAGATTCAGTAAATCTGGAGTGGAAGTGCAAATTCTCAGTAGGGAGTTGAACCAAAACTAACCAGTTCAAAACAAAACAAAAAAAACCCAAACCTGTTGCCATCCAGTCTATTCCGACTCATAGCAACCCTATAGAACAGAGTGGAACTGTCCCGTAAGGTATCCAAAAAGCACCTGGTGTATTCAAACTACAGCCTTTTGGTTAGCAGCCAAACTCTTAAACCATTATGCCACCAAGGTTTACCAAACAGGTTCAAAGCCCTGCAAAATTCTGCTTGCAAAACACAAAGCTTTGCATATATTGTTCCCTTGGAATAGAACACCATTGCTGGAAACCAAAAAAAAAAAAAAAAAAAACCAAACGTGTTGCAGTCAATTCCAACTCATAGCAACCCTATAGGACAGAGTAGAACTGTGCCCTTAGGGTTTCCAAGGAGCACCTGGTGGATTTGAACTGCTGACCTTTTGGTTAGCAGCCCTAGCTCTTAACCACTACACCACCAGGGTTTCCATGACTTTGCATATAGTGTTCCCTTGGAATAGAATGGCATTGCTCGGTGAACATCTATTTATTCTTTAAGTTTTTTTTTTTCTCCCTGGAAATTTTATCCCCCAAGTTCCATTTCCTTTCACCCTTCCTTTCACCTTCAGTAGGGACATGAAGTTATTCTTCCCAGTCTGTTCTTTCACCAAACTTAGTATATTTTTTTTGTAATAGCATGTGTCACTTCTGGGTTGATTTGTGTCTTCCTCAACCTAGTCTCTTCACAGTTGCTTTTGTCAAGGATATTTTTAACATCCCAGAAATCTTCCTTCAATTAAATATTATTTCGACTGAATTGAAATGAAATGAATCTCTTAAGGGAAATAACTATTTCTATTTACCTTATCATTCTATGTGTTTATATTCTCCTCTGTTACTGGTTTACAAGCAGACTGATAGTTTCTAACAGTTACACATAGTGCTTATGGAATAAATATGTAAACAAAGGACTCATATTGCTCTATATGTATAGGGTGTTAATTTTATTACTCAACAATTTTTTCCTGTTATATATTTAATTACTGGATTAGTTGGAAGTGGAGTAGGAGGAAGAAATACGAATCCAGAGGTACAACCCTAAAAGCATTAAAGGCTTATTTAAATAATTCTCTTGGTATCTCTTGATGGAAAGATTTAAAATTACTAGCAAAGAACAGAAATAGTCATTATCATGTGTATTAGGGCCAGACATTGCAAAATCCAGTCTTTATTTAACAGGGTTGAGCCTTTACATGGAAAGATTCCTGCTTTTGATTAAGAACTAATTCAAAGGTTATTCAGAGACAATTATGTATGACATAGAGCTTTGTCACGTGCATGTCCTCCTGGGACGCAGGTGCTTAAAGCAAAATCTTGCAAGAAACAATAGAATAGAATTCCCAAATGATGCCCATTTGGAATCACAATAAGTAGAGTCCTATTAAAAAGGAAATACAAAATGTGCCCATATCTTTACATCTACTCACTTTTTTATTTTAAACCTTCTATTGGGTTATCATTAAAATGAGATATTTATATAAGGGAAAGATAAAGCTCACTGTCTAGTACAGGAAAGGAGACATAATAGAACACGTTGTATTTGTAATATAGTCTATAGTGCAATGAGACCTAAGCAATTTAGCAAGATATTGCAAAATTAGAAAATAAGTTCTCCTGGAAGTTTACAAACATTTCTTAGAGTGAGATTTGTAGATTTGATCTTGAAGATACTATTAAAAAGGAATGACTAGTTTAACAAAGGAGCCCTGGTGGCACAGTGGTTTAGAGCTCAGCTGCTAACCAAAAGGTCAGTAGTTCAAATCCACCAGCCACTCCTTGGAAACCCTATGGGACAGTTCTACTCTGTCCTATAGGGTCGCTATGAGTTGGAATTGACTCAATGACACCGGGGTAGTTTGACAAAGAGACACCATGTTTACTTAATCATGGTGTAGGATCTGGTGACGAGGTCCACTGCTTTATGAGGACAAATTCTTGGTACAGTTCAAATGGTATCAAGTTGATTGAAATTAAAAGTGACATATATATAAGCTACAACTGGCATTTTTTCTAACAAGAGAAATACAAGTGCCATAGCAAATTTCCTTTAGGCAAACTACATGAGGACACCACTATCAGAATATTACTGGTTGAGCATGGGATAAGGACTGGTGTCTGAGAGGTAAGGACAAAGTGGAGGGGCAGTTATATTATTTGAATATTTAATACCTACTGGCTGCAAATGCCAGATATATACATTTTCTCAATAGATTTATTTTCTCATCCATAACAAAATAACCCACTGTTGTTGAGTTGATTCCAACTCGTAGCAACTCCATAGGGTTTCCAAAGCTGTAAATCTTTAAGGTAGCAGACTGCCACATCTTTCTCCTGTGGAGCCCCTAGTGGTTTCAAACCGTTGACCTTTCGGTTAGCAGTTCAAATGCTTTAACCACTGAACCACCAGTGCTCCAAAAGGGGTTAAATTATTGGTTTAGGGAAGACTCTTTCCTTTGGCTGCTGCCATATACTTTTTTCTCTGTATATATTTATGACAAAACACCTTGCAATCAGCATTTTTTCCATCAAAGTTAATTTTTTAATCCATATACTGTCAAATTGTTCTTGATTGCAACTCATTCTATTATCATGTAATGTATTTGCATATCTTTGCCTATGTGTTTATTTTAGACATTAACTCTCTAAGTGAAATTCAATTTTTCTTGTTTCTAACTTGTTGGTGGTACATTTCTTGTGCTCTCCATGCACTGACTAAAATAGTCAATGTAAGCATATTGAGCCACACGCAATATTTTCTTCTCAATAAAATTATTGTAAACTGTATTTTTACTACTTTCATTTTGTAGGACAATGATGGCTAATGAGATAACATTTAGAAAATTTCAGAGTATACAGTTTAAAAAAATGATATTTCTTTGTTGTTAGGTACCATTGAGTTGGTTCCAACTCATAGTGACCCTATCTATAAGACAATGAAACGTGGCCTGGTGCTGTGCCATCTTCACAATAGTTGCTGTGTTTGAACCCATCATTGCAGCCACTGTGTCAATTCATCTGGTTGAGAGTCTTCCTCTCTTTTGCTGTCTCTCCACTTTACGAAGCTTGATGTCTGTGACAGTTAAGGTTGTGTGTCACCTTGGCTGAGCCATGATTCTTAACGGTTTGGCAGTTACGATGCAGTTTGGCAGTAGTATAATGATGTAACCACCTTCATAATGAGATCTGATATAATGTGATCACCTCCATGATGGAATCTGCTATGAGTAACCAATCAGTTGAAAAGGAGTTTCCTTGGGGGTGTGGCCTGCATCTAACATAGATGGACTTTTTGGCAAGGCTCACTGGTTTTTTTCTCATTCTGGATCCTGCAGCTGGCTCCTGATCATCTGACCTCAGGTTCTTGGGACTTGAGCTAGCACCTTGCCTAGTGATCTTGGGTTTGCCAGCTCCTGCGGCTATGTGGGTTGGGAGAAGCCTCCAGCCTGACTCACAGTCTTGGGACTTTCCAGCCTCTACAACCACGTGAGCCATTTCCTTGATATAAATCTCTCTTTCTCTGTATACATATACACATAGATGCTTCACTGCTTATACTTCACTGTTTACGCTTCTCTAGAGAACCTAACCTAAGACAATGTCATTCTCCAGGGAATGGGCCCTTCTGATAACATGTTTAAAATATGTGAGACAAAGTCTTGCCATCCTCACTTCTAAGGAGTATTCTGGCTGTACTTCTTCCAGGACAGAGTTATTCCTTTTTCTGGCAATTCATGGTATATTCAATATTCTTTGCCACCACCATAATTCAAAGGAATCAATTCTTCTTTGGTCTTCCTTATTCACTGTCCAGCTTCCCCACGCATATGAGGCCATTGAGAATACCACAGCTTAGGTCAGGCGCACCTTAGTCCCAAGATGATACCTTTGCTTTTTTTTCACACTTTGAAGAGGTCCTTTGTAGCAGATTTGCCCAATGTAATACGTTATTTGATGTCTTGACTGCTTCCATGGGCATTGATTGTGAATCCAAGTAAAATGAATTCCTCGGCAACTTCATTGTTTTCTCCATTTATAATGATGTTGCTTATTGATCCAGGTGTGAGGATTTTTGCTCTCTTTTTCCTTTTTTTATGTTCCAAAAAATTTATTTATGAGCACTGAAAGTTGAATTTCCTATATTTTCACATCATGAAATAAAAACCCAAATTTTATTGTGCTTTAGCTGAAAGCTAAATTACTTCCTCAAAAATTTATACACAAATTGTTTTGTGACATTGGTTGCAATCCCCACAACATGTCAGTACTCTCTCCCTTTCCCTTTTAACCTTGGGTTTCCTGTGTCCATTTGTCATCCATATTTCCTTTCCCTTCCTTCCTTCTCTTTGCTTTTGGACAGGTGTTGCCCATTTGGTCTCTTATACTTGATTGAACTAAGAAACATGTTCCTCACGTGTGTTATTATTTGTTTTATAGACCTATCTAATCTTTGGCTGAAAGGTAGACTTTGGGAGTGGCTGCAGTTCTGAGTTAGCAGGGTTTCCAGGGGCCATAGTCTCAGGGGTTCCTCCAGTCTCTGACAGACTAGTAAGTCTGGTCTTTTTTTTGGAATTTGAATTTTGTTCTACATTCTTCTCCTGCTGGTTTGGGACCCTCTATTGTGACCCCGGTCAGAGGGGTCAGTGATTATAGGCAGGCATCATCTAGTTCTTCTGGGCTCAGACCAATGGAGATTGTGGTTCCTTTGGTCCATTAGTCCTTTAGACTAATATTTTCCTTGTTTCTTTGGTTTTCTTCATTCTCCTTTGCTCCAGATGGAATGGGATCAATAGATGTATCTTAGATGGCCACTCACAAGCTTTTAAGACTCCAGACACTAATCACCAAAGTAGGATGTAGAATATTTTTCTTTGAACTGTGTTATGCCAGTTGACCTAGATGTTCCCCAGGACCATGGTCACCAGACCTCAGCCTCAGTAACTCAGCCCCTCAAGGTGTTTGGCTGTATCTAGGAATCTTCTATGACTTCACCTTGGTCAAGTTGTGTTCCATTTCCCTATATTGTGTGTTGTTTTTCCCTTCACCAAAGTTAACACTTGTTCACTCTCTAGTTAGTGATTTCTCTTACCCACCCCTCCCTTCCCTCATAACCACCAAGGATTGTTTTTTTTCTGAGTGTAAATCTTTTCTGGGTTTTTTATAACATGGTCTCATATGATATTTGTCCTTTTGTGATTGACTTACTTCACTCAGCTTAATGCCCTTCAGATTCATATATGTTGTGAGATGTTTCTGGATTCATCATTGTTCTTTATTGTTGCATAGTATTCCATTGTGGTTTGTCCCATAATTTTTTTATCTATTCATCTGCTGATGGGCACTTAGGTTGTTTCCATTTTTTGCTATTGCGAATAATGCTGCAAGGAACATGGGTGTTGCATGTGTCTATTCATGTGATGGCTATTATTGCTGAATCATATGTTATTTCTATTTCTAGCTTTTTAAGGAGGCACCATATCGTTTTCCATAATGGTTGTACCATTTTACATTCCCACCAGCAGTGCATAAGAGTTCTAATCTCCGCACAAAGTCTCCAATATTTTTTATTTTGTTTTTTTGATTAGTGTCAGTAATGTGAGGTGATATCTCATTGTAGTTTGATTTGCATATCTCTAATGGCTAACGATCACGAGTAGTTCCTCATATGTCTGTTAGCTGCCTGAATGTCTTCTTTGGTGAAATATTTATCCATATTCTTTGACCATTTTTTAATTGGATTATTTGTCTTTTTGTTGTTGAAGTGTTTTATAGATTTTAGAGATTAAATCCTTGTCAGATATGTAATAGCCAATAATTTTTTCCAAGTCCGTAGGCTCTATTTTTACTCTTCTTGTGAAGTCTTTTGAAGAGCATAAGTGTTTCATTTTAGAAGCCTCCAGTTATTCAGTTTATCTCCTCGTGTTTATACATTGTTAGTTATGGTTTATCTTGTATACATACCATGTATTAGGGCCGCTAGCATTCTCCCCATGATCTTTCTCATTTTAGGTTTTATATTTAGCTCTTTTGTCCATTTTGAGTTAGTTTTTGTGTATGGTGCTGGTATGGGCCCTGTTTCATTTTTTTACAGATGAACATCCAAGTTTGCCAGCACCATTTGTTAAAAAGACTGTCTTTTCCCCATTTAGTGGACTTTGGTCATTTGTCAAAGATCAGTTGACCACAGGTGGATGGATTTATGTCTGGGTTCTCAATTCTGTTCCATTGATCTATGTGTCTGTCATCATACCAGTACCAGGCTGTTTTAACTACAGTGGCTATATAGTAGGTTCTGAGAGTAGGTATTATGAGGTCTCCTACTTGGTTCTTTTTCTTTAATAATACATTGTTTATCTAGAGCTGGTGATTAGTTTTTACATCTTGTTAAAGAATGCTGTTTGGATTGGGATTGCACTATATCTGTAGATTGCTTTGGGTAGAATTGATGAGTTTTCCTATCCATTAGCATGGTATGTTTTTCCATTTATGTAAGTCTCTTTTACTTTTTTGGAAGAGTTTTGTAGTTTTCTTTGTATAGGTCTTTTATGTCCCTGGTCAGACTTATTCCTGAGTATTTTATATTTTTAAGGGCTATTATGAATGGTATTATTTTCCTGATTTCCTTCTTGAAGTTCTCTTTGTGTACAAGAATCCAACTGATTTTTGTATGTTCATCTTGTATGCTGCTACTCTGCTGAATATTTCCATGAGTTGCAGTAGTTTTCTTGTGGAATCTTTGGGGTTCTGTACTCACAGTATCATTTCATCTACAAGTAGGGACAGTTTTACTTCTTCCTTTCCAATTTGGATGCCCTTTATTTTTTTGTCTGGCCTTATTGCTCTAGCTAGAACTTCCAGCACATGTTAAATAGCAGTGGTGATAAAGGGCATCCTTTTCTCGTTCCTGTTCTCAGGCAGTTGCTTTCAACATCTCTCCATTGAGAATGATGTTGGCTGGCTGTTGGTTTTGGATAGATGCCCTTTATTATGTGGAGGAATTTCCTTTCTATTCCTATTTTTTTTTTTCTTTTTTTCTATTCCTATTTTTCTTTCTTTCTTTTTTTCTATCAAATGCCTTTTCTGCATTGATTGAGATGATCATGTGATTATTCTGTTTTATTTATGTGGTGGATTATATTGATTGATTTTCTAATGTCGAACTATCCTTGCATACCTAGCATGAATTGCACTTAGTTGTGGTGTATTATTCTTTTGATATGATACTGAATTCTGTTGGCTAGAATTTTGTTGAGAATTTTTGCATCCATATTCATGAGAGATATTGGTCTGTAATATTCTTTTTTTGTGGCATCTGCCTGGCCTTGTTATGCTGGCTTCCTACAATGAATTTGGGAGTACTCCTTCCTTTTCTATGCTCTAGTTTGAGTAGTACTGGAACTGGGTTGGGTGGTTCGAGCTCTTCTCTGAATATTTGGTAGAATTCTCCAATGAAACGGTCTGGGCCAGGGCTTTTTTGTTGTTGTTGTTGTGAGTTTTTTTTTTTTTTTTTTTGTAATTATCTCTTCAAACTCTTGCTACGGGTCTGTTCAGATTTTCTATCTCAATTTGTAATAGTTTAGGCAGGTAGTGTGTATCTAGAAATTTGTCCATTTCCTCTAGGTTTTCAAATTTGTTGGAGTATAATTTTGCATAGTATTCTGTTATAATCCTTTTTATATCAGTTGGGTCTGTTGTTATGTCCCCCACCTTGTTTCTTGTTGGGGTTATTTACTTCCTCTCCTGTTTTGCTTTTATCAGTTTGGCCAGTGATTTGTCGGTTTTGTTGATCTTTTCAAAGTACCAACTTTTGGTCTTGTGGTTGTTTCTATTGTTTTCCTGTTCTCAATTTCATTTACTTCTCCTCTAATATTTATTATTTCCTTTCTTCTGATGCCTGCAGGATCCTTTTGCTGTTCTCTACTTGTTTAAGTTGTAGGACCAACATTTTGATTTTTGTCTGTTCTTCTTTTTCGATGTGTGTGTAAATTGCTATAAATTGACCTCTAAGCACTGCGTTTGCCGTGTCCCAAAGGTTTTGGTATGATGTGTTTTCATTATCATTTGATTCTATGAATTTTTTGATCCCTCTTTGATTTCTTCTACCACCCAGTTGTTTTTAATAAAGTGTTATTCAGTTTCCATGTATTGAACATTTTCTTCTTTTTTTTTTTCTTTCTTGTTCTTCCTGTTATTGATTTCTACTTATGGCATTGTGATCAGAAAGAATGCTTTGTATTACATCAATGTTTTGGATTTTATTCAGGGTTGCTTTGTTGTCTAAAATGTACCCTATTCTGAAGAATGTTCAATGTGCTTTGGAAAAGAATGTATACTTTCCTGCTGTTGGGTGGAGTGTTCTATGTATGTCTATGAGATCAAGTTCGTTGATTTTGGCATTTAGATCTTCTGTATCTTTGTTGAGTTTTTTTCTAGATGTTCTGCCCTTTACCAACAGTGGTGTGTTGAAGTCTCCTACTATTATCGTAGAACTATTTCTTCTTTTCAGAGCTATTAGAGTTTGTTTAATGTATTTTGGAGTCCTGTCTTTGGGTGCGTAGATATTTATTAAGGTTATGTCTTCTTGGTGGATTTTCTCTTTAATTGTTATATAATGTCTTTCCTTGTCTTTTATGGTCAATTTGCCTGAAAGTCTATTTTATCTGAAATTAGTATTGCCACTCCTATTCATTTTTTGTTGCTGTTTGCTTGATATATTTTTTCCATCCTTTCATTTTCAATATATTTCTGTTCTTGTGTCTAAGGTGTGTCTCTTGTAGACAGCGTATGAATGGGTCATGTCTTTTTATCCGTTCTTCCACTCTCTGTCTCTTTACAGGTGTATATGAGCCATTTACATTCAGCATCTTTATTGATAGTTATAAGTTTATTGCTTTCACATTGTTGTTCTTTTCTTGTGGTGCTGGTGTCTTCTCTATTCCTATTACTTTCCTCAGCTGAGTTCCTTTTGTTTGTGGATTTTCTTTTATTTCATTATTATAGATTTTGTGTTTACTGAGACTTTATGTTTTTCTTCTTTTTTATTTTGATGGGTAGATTTATTAACTTTCTTTGCGGTTACCTTGAAATTTACCCTTATCTTCTTAAGTTTGAATTAGTCTGTTATTACTTGGTATTTTTACACTCAAAGTCATCTTGCTCTTGTAGACTTGCTTTAATTTTCTTCTCTTAAATTTGAGGAATTGATGGTTTGTTCTCCAGTCACCCTCTGGTCTTGTTCTGACTGATGATATCGAGCTTCTCCATTGTCTCTTTCCACAGATGTAGCCAATTTGATTCCTGTGTATTCCATATGGCAAGGTCCATGTGTATCATCTCTGTTTATGTTGTTGAAAAAAAGTATTTCCAATGAAGAAGTAATTAGTCTTGCAAAATTCTATCATGTGATCTCTGGCATCTTTTCTATCACCAAGGCCATATTTTCCAACTACCAATCCTTCTTCTTTGTTTCCAACTTTCACATTCCAATCACCAGTAATTATCAATGCATTTTGATTGCATGCTTGATCAATTTCAGACTGCAAAAGTTTGGGAAAATCTTCAATTTATTCATCTTTGGCATAAGTGGTTGATGTGAAAATTTGAATAATAGTGATAATAACAGGCCTTTCTTTTGGTGTATGGATATTATCCTATCACTGACAGCATTGTACTTCAGGACAGATCTTAAAATGTTCTTTTTCGTGATGAATGTGACATCATTCCTCTTCAAGTTGTCATTTCTGGCATAGTAGATCATATGATTGTCTGATTCGAAATTGCCAGTACTAGTCCATTTCAGCTCACTAATGCCTAGGATATCAGATCTTCACGAATTCCATTTCATTTCTGATGACTTCCAATTTTCATACTTTATACATTCTAGGTTCTGATTATTAATGGATGCTTGCAGCTCTTTCTTCTCATTTTGAATCATGCCACATCAGCAACTGAAGGTTCTGAAAGCTTTACTCCTTCCATATAACTAAGGTCAACTCTACTTATAGGAGGCACCTCTTTCTCAGTTGTATTTTGAGTGCCTTCCAATCTAAGGAGCTCATCTTCTGGCTCTGTATCAGGCAATGTTCTGCTGCTATTCATAAGGTTTCCACTGGCCAGTTTTTTCAGAAGTAGATGCCAGGTCTCCCTAGTCTCCCTCCACTCGTCTGTCAGTTTGTTGCATGTTACTATGATGCTGGAAGATATGCCACTGGTATTTGGCATACTAACAGGGTCGCCCATGGTGGACAGGTTTTAGTGTTGTTTCCAGACTAAGACAGACTAGGAATAAGGACCTTGTGGTCTACTCATGAAAAAAATTGGCCAGTGAAAACTGCATATATAGAATACACACACACACACAAAAAATTGGTGACCATCTTTGTGGAATTTAAGAGTTGATTAAAATATCATTTTTATATTAAATCAAAATTAGGCAAATTACCTTAAACAAATGATTTTGAGTAAATTTAAAAGTAATTTGGAAGTGATTTACTTTGTAATTGAATGAGCTAATAACCTGTTCAATCACTTTGGAATACAATTAAATGTTGATCTTTAAAATAGCAATGCTGGAGAATAAAGTCTATTGAGAAGAAGAGGATCACATTAAATGCTGTCTGTGTATCTTTCTTTTGCCATACATTATTTTCTTTTGTACAGATGTCTTGTTTTATTTATTTGGGATTTCTGATTTTGATTTTCTATAATACCAAGTCTGACTGAAACATACAAAATTAATTTGTCTATGCTTAACAAAATATTACTAAAAACAATTAACAAGGACTTTTGTGGGGGAGTTAAAAAGGCAAATAAATAATACATTTAACTTTTCACTATTTCCGATCAAGTAACTGATTGACCTTTAATATAAAGATAAAGGCAACGACCTTAATTTTTACCATATTGACTTTGTGATATTAACATGTCACTAACCGTTAAGTCTCATAACCCAAGAGGAAAACCATAGGTATTAAAACTCAAAGGAATCTATGTATTATGATTTTCACTGGGTTTAAATTAATGCTGAGATAGTATTATTCCATGCACTGAAGAACATAAGAAGGTTTGAATTTAAAAGCCTATTTTTAGAATTCTTCCAAAGACACATGTATGCATGTGTATGTGTGTGTGTGTGTGTGTGTGTGTGAGTGTGCATGTATCTCTCGAGATGTGGAACTCCTTTGCAATAAACAATTTGGCCTTTGGTTCTAATTCCTGAAAGCAGGACCACAACATAGTCCAATGAATGGGAGCCTATTAGACCAAGACAGATCACCTGGGTGCCTAATACTGACTAAGCCTCAGCAGGCTTATGATTACTCATGATGTAATCTATCATGAAAACCTTATGAATAGTACTGGAACATTGTCTGATATAGTGCCAGAAGATCAGCCCCCCAGGTTGGAAGGCACCCAAAAGATGACTGGGGAAGAGCTACCTCCTCAAAGTAGAGTCAACCTTAATGACATGGATGGAGTAAAGATTTCAGGACCTTCATTTGCTGATGAGACACAATTCAAAATGAGAAGAAACAGCTGCACAACTCCATAAATAATCAGAACAAGGAATGTACAAAGTATAAATCTAGGAAATTGGCAAAAATAAAATGGAACACATAAACATCGATATCCTAGGTGTTAGTGAGCTGAAATGGACTGACATTGATCGTTCTGAACAGGACAATCACATGGTCTACTATACCGGGAATGACAACATGAAGAGGAATTGTGTTGCATTCATCATCAAAAAGAACATTTCAAGATCTATCCTGAATACGATGCTGGCAGCAATAGTATAATATCTATACACCTACAAGGAACACCAGTTAACACAACTATTATTCAAACTGACACATCAACCACTAAGGACAAAGATGAAGAAACTGAAGATTTTTATCTGCTTCTGCAGTCTGAAATTGACTGAGCATGCAACCAGGATGCATTGATGATTACTAGTGGTTGAAATGCGAAAGTTGGAAACAAAGAAGGATCCATAGTTGGAAAATATGGCCTTGATGATAGAAACAATGCTGGAGAGCCAATGATTGAATTTTGTAAGACCAATGACTTCATTGCAAATACTTTTTTTCACCAACATAAACAGTGACTATACACATGGACTTTGCCAGAGGGAATAAACAGGACTCAAATCAAATACATTTGTGGAAAGAGACGATGGAAAAGCTCAAAATCATCAGTCAGAACAAGGACAGGTGCTAACTGCAGATCAGACCATCAATTACTCATACGCAGGTTTAAGCTGAAACTGAAGAATATTAGAAAGAGTCCATGAGAGCCAAAGTACAACCTTCAGCATACCCTACCTGAATTTAGAGATCATCTCAAGAATAGATTTGACACACTGAACACTAATGACTGGAGACCAAATAAGTTGTGGAATGACATCAAGGACATCATACATGAAGCAAGAGGTCATTGCAAAGAAAGAAAAGACCAAGATGGATGTCAGAGGAGACTCTGAAACTTGTTCTCGAAAGTTGAGCAGCTAAAGCAAAAGGAAAAAATGACAAAGTAAAAGAACTGAAGATTTCAAAGGGCAGCTCAAGAAGACAAAGTATTATAATGACGTGTACATAGAGCTGGAGATGGAAAACCAAAAGGGAAGAACACACTCGGCGTTTCTCAAGCTGAAAGAACTGAATTAAAAATTCAAGCCTCGAGTTGCAATAGAGAAGGATTCTATGGGGGGAAATATTAGACGACACGGGAAGCATCAAAAGAAGATGGAAGAAATACACAGAGTCATTATACCAAAAAGAATTAGTTGATGTTCAGCCATTTCAAGTGGTAACATATAGTCAGGAACCAATGGTACTGAAGGAAGAAGTCCAAGCTGCTCTGAAGGCACTGGCGAAAAACATGGCTCCAGGAATTGACGGAGTATCAATTGAGATGTTTCAACAAACGGATGGAGCGCTGGAAGTACTCACTTGCCTATGCCAAGAAATTTGGAAGACAGCTACCTGGCCAACCAACTGGAAGAGATCCATATTTATGCCTATTCCCAAGAAAGGTGATCCAACTGAATGCAGAAATTATCAAACAATATCATTAATATCACACACAAGCAAAATTTTGGTGAAGATCATTCAAAAGCGGCTACAGCAGTATAGCAAAAGGGAACTGCCAGAAAATCAGGCTGGATTTAGAAGAGGACGTGGAAACAGGGATATCATTGCTGATGTCATATGGACCCAGGCTGAAAATAGGGAATACCAGAAGGATGTTTATGCGTGTTTTATTGACTATGCAAAGGCATTTTACTGTGTGGATCCTAACAAATTGTGGATAACGTTGTGAAGAATGGGGATTCCAGAACACTTAACTGTGCTGAAGAGGAACCTATACATAGATCAAGAGGCAGTAGTTCAAACAGAACAAAGGATACTGCATGGTTTAAAGTCAGGAAAGGTGTGCATCAGGTATCCTTTCACCATACCTATTCAATCTTATGCTGAGCAAATAAGCCAAGAGGCTGGACTATAAGAAGAAGAATGGGGCATCCGGACTGGATGAAGACTCATTAACAACTTGCATTATGCAGATGACACAACCTTGCTTGCTGGAAGTGAAGAGGACTTGAAGCACTTAATAATGAAGATCAAAGACCATAGCCTTCAGTATGAGTTACGCCTCGGTATGAGCTACACCTCAACATAAAGAAAACAAACATCCTCACAACTGGACCAATAAGCCACATCATGATAAATGGAGAAAAGATTCAAGTTGTCAAGGATTTCATTTTACTTGGATCCACAATCAACATCCATGGAAGCAGCAGTCAAGAAATCAAAAGACATATTGCATTGGGCAAATCTGTTGAAAAGGATCTCTTTAAAGCGTTAGAAAGCAAAGATGTCACCTTGAAGACTAAGGTATGCCTGACCCAAGCCATGGTGTTTTCAATTGCATAATATGTATGTGAAAGCTGGACAATGAATAAGGAAGACTGAAGAAGAATTGATACCTTTGGTGTTGGTGAAGAATATTGACTATACCATGGACTGCCAAAGAATGAACAAATCTGTCTTGAAAGAAGTACAACCAGAATGCTCCTTAGAAGCAAGGATGGAGAGACTGCATCTTAAATATTTTGGACATGTTGTCAGGAGGGATCAGTCCCTGGAGAAGGACATCATGCTTGGTAAAGTACAGAGTCAGTGTAAAAGGGGAAGAGCCTGAACGAGACAGATTGACACAGTGGCTGCAACAATGGGCTCAAGCATAATGATGATTATAAGGGTGGTGCAGGACCAGACAGTGTTTCATTCTGTGGTACATAGGGTCATATGAGTCGGAACTGACTCGACGGCACCCAACAGCAACAATCTATCATGGCCACGTGGTGAGATCAATAAATGCCCTTGGAAGATAAGGCTCAGTGGAGCTTCCAGGTTGGAGAGAGCAAATACTCTGCTCTTGGGATGGTAAGTACTTCCTCAGGGGACACGGAAGGTCTGTGCCAAGACCCCTCCCAGGCTTCCCCTTTGTGCTCGTATCCTATTTTTTTCTAGAATAAATATAACCTTTTCCCTGTAGTTAGTGAGTCATTTTATGAGATTATCATACCTAAGAAATAGAAAAGGGACCTGTACCAGCTGACCTGGCTCTGGGTGAATGGAGATGAGAGAGAAAGGGCTGTATGGAGCAGCTGGTGTCTGAGTGGACCAGGAAAGGGAAGCTGAGATTTCCCTGGACCGGTTTGATATCGCTATACACACACATATGCACATATACAAAAGAAAGGCTTGCCAAACTACTTCCAAAAAAATCAGCTATTGACAACCTTATGGAGCACATTTGTACTCTAACACACACGGGTTGCCATGAGTTGGAATTGCCTTGACGGCTACTGGTAATGCACATACGCACATACACCAAACCAAAACTAAAGCCATTGCTATCAAGTCAGTTCCAACTCATAGAGACCCTATAGGACAGAGTAGAACTCCCCCATTGGGTTTCCAAGGCTGAAAATCTTTACAGAAGCAGACTGCCACATCTTTCTTCCACAGAATGGCTGGTAGTTTCAACCAGCTTCTAACCCACAAGGTGATCATAGTTTATTACATGTCTTAAAAAACTATCAAGGAAGTCATGCTATTTCTCCTGTTTGGAATTTTCCGATGCCGCTGTAGCCTCTTGCTCTATGTAAATATGTGCATGTAGTCCATTAGAAAATACCAAAGTAAGCCCTCTTTGACCTCCTGTCCACAAAGGTTACAGATACTTCGCTAGCCAGATCTGTTCCTCCATGAAGAACAGGCAGTTGTTGTTTCCAATATATACCATTAGATTCTTGTTTTTTGCAATCCAGTCTGAGGCCTAAATTCATGCTGTTACCCTTGACAGTAATACAGTTCCCCCATTCACTGCTTTTTCTCCTGCCCAAATAATTTCTCATGTGTTTGACTCAAGAATGGAATTATCTACTCCAAGAAGCCTTCACTGGTTTCCCTCTTTTTCCCTAATAGTTTTGGTGGGTGATGATGTCTGCTTTAGCATACTATGTATATCTTTTAGTGTAACTGGACACATATATAGATTTACCTGTTTCTGTATGTTTTTCTACTTCCATAGCCAGTAGACTATTTTCTGTTTCCCATGAAGAATGCAGGGCTAATTCCTCGACTAATCCTGGGCCTGCAGGAATACTAGATTATATCTCTCAGCTATTTAGAGCTTCTCTGGAGAGCAATTTCCTACTTGCTTCCACATTTCATTGATCATCCCTACAAACAGAATATACTTGTGGCCGCTTGAGATTGAATCACATGAAAGTGCCAATATTCAACATTATTTGACCTACAAAAATGGCTATTTCATTGACCTAATTATAAACACATTTTCATACAACACACAACATGTGGAACATGTAGAGGGAGCAGACAGTCTCCTCGTGATCCCACACACTTTTCCCTGCTGCTTTTCAATCAAATAGGACTTGGAGAACTGGTCGTTATAGCCTATGACTCTTCTCTATTGATCAGTCTCACTATGCCTCAAAGGTAACACCCATTCACTATCTTCTCTCTGTAGTAACGAAGCAAAAAAGGGTACACATCTAGAAGTGAAACTGTCAACAAGGATTCTGCCCATCTTTGTCTCCTCCTCCAAGCCATTGCTGGGAAGGATAATTTAGGTCAGAACCTTCTCTCCCCACACACGCCTGTTACTGGTTTTCACTCAGAGACGTGGGTTTAATTTCTGGTAAAGCAACCACAATGGGGGTTAACCAAGGTTTTGGGAATTAAATGAAAAACTTCAAGGTTTAAAGACAGAAGCATATGGTAGAAGTCATGTGTTTTTATGGACTCCCTAAAGACAGGCTTCAGAAAGGCCAATAGCAGCAGCAGCACAGGACTAAGTCCATCCTGAGTTTTTGAAAAATTATATTTAATCTCTTAATAGGAAATCTGAGTTGATGATGGTTGCAGTGAGAAAGGGGGGCAGTGTTGGAGTCCCCACTTAAGCCTTAAACCAAACCAAATGCATTAGCAATCCATTTATTATCAGAGAACATTATATTGAAGATTATTGGGTGCTGGCTCTATCAATGAAGCAGTTCCTTGGCTCCAAATTTTCTCTGCAATCCTATTCTTTAGAACTCTTGGGAAGTTTTGATAATTTGCAGGGCAAGATTCAGGTTGTTTTGGGAGCTGGATAAAATCTTATTGTCATGGCTCTAAAGCCTTCCCTTTAATCTTTAAGACAATCTTCTTAAAACAATAAGAAAACATTAACGGGATAAAGGAGTAAATTGGCCACAAAGACAAAGATCCTCCAGAGACGTCGGGAACTATAACCCAAGAGTTATTGTGAGCAGAAGAAGGAAAAGGGGGAGAAAGAGGCTCTTTAATTTGAATGCATACACATATGAATACACATACAATCACACATATACACATACGCATATACATGGATGTAATCACACACACACTCACACCGAGTTTCCTATCCCTCACCGTGTATCTTGTAGATTTAAAGTGCTAAAAACATCACAGGATTTGAAACTAACTGAACATGAGTGTGTTATAAGGACTTGAAACCCTTGAACTTTTCTGTTCTCATACAGCTGCACAGTTTGTACTTCAACAATCACAATGCATTCTCTCCAAAAACTTGAGGAGTTGGATAGTTTTAATGAACCATCTACATAGTATTAATCCCATCATTCCCTTATTTAACACCAGTCAGTGATTCCTCATAGCCTGTAAAGAGAGCTAAAATCATGAGCTTTGCACAGACCTTCCCCTGAAGTGCAGGCGTGCTACACTTACTCTCTTGGATTTCACATTTCAGACCTACAGGTACAATTTCTATTTCCCTGAACCCAGAATTCCTCTTGCATATGCCCTCATTAGGCTGCTTGGAACATGCTATTCTTTTTTCCTTCCAGCTCCAATTCTACATCCAAATTAATCTGAACTCCCCAGGCCTCTGCACTCAGGACACACATTTAACAGGCTAATCACTGATAATCATTTAAGTCCAAGCCTGCCATGATTTCTTCCAGGAAACCCCACCTGAAACCCCAGGACCTCCATCAGGATTTTGTGTTCCTTCTCTGAACTCTCATAACTTTCTGTGATTCCTGCTTTCTTGGCACTGATTACAGTCTATTTTATACCTATGTAGTTTTTCTGGGTAGTTACTTTAAGACCTATATGAAATGATTAGAAAATTTGCCAAGAGAATGAAGATATAGAATAAGTAAGGAAACGTGATAAATTTATACTGAGCCATATTACTAGAGAGACTGATGTTTATAGGAACATATTTATCAAAGCAATACTAAGTTTATTTTATATTTCTTTAATACCTGAAGTTTTTTTTTTTTTTAAACTTGTAGGGTTCTATATCTCAATACAGGAGAAATTACTATGTCCCTTCCTTTGAAACCACATCTTGAGTGATTCATTTCCTAGGAGCATGGCAATCATTTTATCAACAAAAACAACTATGCATTCTCTTTGTGCACTTTTTGGTTTACTTTCAACCCCTCAAGTACAATATAAGCTCATCTTGCAGAAAGACAATGATCAGTGATATTTTTTACTAGCTTTCTACCTACTAATTACAAGCAGCAAACTGGTCCTCTTTTTATAAAAGACAGAAAACTGTAACTTTTAAAAGTAATAATTCAAACAAAAAACTCTTATGTTTAGCTTTGGATAGAGAACCACACAGAACATTATTTGTAATCATGACAATATGATACTTTAATGCTAGCCTGAAACATCTGTCTTCTGTAACAATTTTGAAAAATTATTTGATAAAGTACAAAATATATTCTTAATTGCTTGTATTTGACAAAGATTAATGTTTTTACGAATCTGGAGGCTGGGATATAAAACCTCCAAATAATATAAATATGATTCATAATTAAGTTATCTTCAAAATCACATACATACATACACATAAAACTCACCATTAATTTTGGAAGAGAGAAGAGGTACAATTTCTTCTGAAAACGTAACAATTTCCATTTATATATTTTTTGAATCTAAAAATTAGCCTCTGAAATTAATCACTTACAATGATGATTATAACATGTCTTTTTTACTTAAGAAAATACATTTTACCTTGTTGGTAAATATATGGTTTATCATTAAAACTGTAAATACGAATTGGTTTTCCTAAACTGATGGAAGTTTTAGACAAATGCAATCAATAACCTATTGTTAAATTAAATAAATATATTTTTATTACCAGTACATACACAATTTATTTGGGGATAAGCAAATTTGAATTAGAGCTAAATTAGTTCAGGTAACTGGAAGGGAATAAGTTTTCTTTTGTAATTTCTTTGCTGTCAGAAAGTTGAATACTTCTTCTGGTTCTATGTTTATAGTATTTACTTACACACTAATTGACTCTAATCTGCATAAGATTCATTCAATTGGCATGTCTTTTTTTTTTTTTAATTTTAAACTCATGGAAAAATTTAAAAGTAGGTTGAAATAAAGGCCAGTATAATGAACTCTCATGCATCTGTCACATAGCTTATCACATAATTACCACCTCATGGCCAATGTCAGTTTAGATATATACTTACTCACTCCTCCTTCCTTAGTTATGCTGACACAAATCCTAGACATCATACCATTTTATCTGTAAATATTTCAGTATTTCTAAAAGATAAAGATTTTATTATTTTTTTCTAAAATAAAATCACAGTATAATTATCACACCCAAAATAAAAATATCAGTAGTTCTTTAAAAATCACAAAATGTTCATCAAGTGCTCCTGAAAGTCTCATTTCTTCTTTACAGTTTGTATGAATTGGGACAAATTTAAGGTACATACACTGCATTTGATTAATGTCTCTTCTTTTTTAATCTATTAGTATCCCTTCTCTTTTATTGTTGTTGTTATTACTTACTACTAATTCTTGAAAAATGACAGGTCATTTTTCTTGTTGTAATTTCACAGTCTCTATTTGGTGTATTGCATTCCTGTGATGTTATTTAATGTTTCTTCTCTGTATTTTCCGTAAATTAGTGTTAGATTTTATTGGCAAGCATATTTTGTGGATTACTTTGTGTACTTCCATCAAAAGGCATATAATGTCTAGTTGTCTCTCTTTTTACGATGTTAAAGACAATTAATGACCCATTAATTCATTAGGAATGGTGATGTTGTAACACTATTAAAAAAAAAACAAAAACTGTTGCCATGGAGTTGATTCTGACTCGTAGTGAACCTAAAGGACAGAGTAGAACCGCCACACAGGGTTTCAGGGCAGTGCATGCCTGGTGATTTGAACTGCCAACTTTTTGGTTAGCAGCCGTAGCTCTTAACCACTACACCACCAGTGTTTCCACTACCTCTTTTTTTTTATTATTATTAGCTTTTATTGAGCTTCAAGTGAACGTTTTCAAATCAAGTCAGTCTGTCACATATAAGTTTATATACATCTTACTCCTTACTCCCACTTGCTCTCCCCCTAATGAGTCAGCCCTTCCAGTCTCTCCTTTCATGACAATTTTGCCAGCTTCCCACTCTCTCTATCCTCCCATCCCCCCTCCAGACAGGAGATGCCAACACAGTCTCAAGTGTCCACCTGATATAATTAGCTCACTCTTCTTCAGCATCTCTCTCCTACCCACTGTCCAGTCCCTTTCATGTCTGATGAGTTGTCTTCGGGAATAGTTCCTGTCCTGTGCCAACAGAAGGTTTGGGGACCATGGCCGCCGGGATTCCTCTAGTCACAGTCAGACCATTAAGTATGGTATTTTTATGAGAATTTGGGGTCTGCATCCCACTGATCTCCTGCTCCCTCAGGGGTTCTCTATTGTGCTCCCTGTCAGGGCAGTCATCGGTTGTGGCCGGGCACCAACTAGTTCTTCTGGTCTCAGGATGGTGGAGGTCTCTGGTTCATGTGGCCCTTTCTGTCTCTTGGGCTCTTAGTTGTCGTGTGACCTTGGTGTTCTTCATTCTCCTTTGCCCCAGGTGGGTTGAGACCAATTGATGCATTTTAGAGGGCCGCTTGTTAGCATTTAAGACCCCAGATGCCACATTTCAAAGTGGGATGCAGAATGTTTTCAGAATAGAATTATTTTGCCAATTGACTTAGAAGTCCCCTTAGAGTATGGTTCCCAAACCCCCGCCCTTGCTCCGCTGACCTTTGAAGCATTCAGTTTATCCCGGAAACTTCTTTGCTTTTGGTCCAGTCCAATTGGGATGACCTTCCATGTATTGAGTGTTGTCCTTCCCTTCACCTAAAGCAGTTCTTATCTACTAATTAATCAGTAAAAAACTTTCTCCCTCCCTCCCTCCCCCCCCGTAACCCCAAAAGTATGTGTTCTTCTCAGTTTATACTATTTCTCAAGATCTTATAATAGTGGTCTTATACAATATTTGTCCTTTTGCCTCTGACTGATTTCACTCAGCATAATGCCTTCCAGGTTCCTCCATGTTATGAAATGTTTCACAGATTCGTCACTGTTCTTTATCGATGCGTAGTAGTCCATTGTGTGAATATACCACAATTTATTTACCCATTCATCCGCTGACGGGCATCTTGGTTGCTTCCAGCTTTTTGCTATTGTAAACAGAGCTGCAATAAACATGGGTGTGCATATATCTGTTTGTGTGAAGGCTCTTGTATCTCTAGGGTATATTCCGAGGAGTGGGATTTCTGGGTTGTATGGTAGTTCTATTTCTAACTGTTTAAGATAATGCCAGATGGATTTCTAAAGTGGTTGTACCATTTTACATTCCCACCAGCAGTGTATAAGAGTTCCAATCTCTCCGCAGCCTCTCCAACATTTATTATTTTGTGTTTTTTGGATTAATGCCAGCCTTGTTGGAGTGAGATGGAATCTCATCGTGGTTTTAATCTGCATTTCTCTAATGGCTAATGATCGAGAGCATTTTCTCATGTATCTGTTAGCTGCCTGAATATCTTCTTTAGTGAAGTGTGTGTTCATTTCCTTTGCCCACTTCTTGATTGGGTTTTTTGTCTTCTTGTGGTTGAGTTTTGACAGAATCATGTAGATTTTAGAGATCAGGCGCTGGTCGGAGATGTCATAGCTGAAAATTCTTTCCCAGTCTGTAGGTGGTCTTTTTACTCTTTTGGTGAAGTCTTTAGATGAGCATAGGTGTTTGATTTTTAGGAGCTCCCAGTTATCAGGTTTCTCTTCCTCATTTTTGGTAATGTTTTGTATTCTGTTTATGCCTTGTATTAGGGCTCCGAACGTTGTCCCTATTTTTTCTTCCATGATCTTTATCGTTTTAGTCTTTATGTTTAGGTCTTTGATCCACGTGGAGTTAGTTTTTGTGCTTGGTGTGAGGTACGGGTCCTGTTTCATTTTTTTGCAAATGGATATCCAATTATGCCAGCACCATTTGTTAAAAAGACTATCTTTTCCTCAATTAACTGACACTGGGCCTTTGTCAAATATCAGGTGCTCATATGTGGTTGGATTTATATCTGGGTTCTCAATTCTGTTCCACTGGTCTATGTGCCTGTTGTACCAATACCACGCTGTTTTGACTACTGTGGCTGTATAATAGGTTCTGAAATCAGGTAGAGTGTCCACTACTTTATTAGCTAATACTGATATGTGACATAGACTTTTTCATTACCCAGAGTTAAACAGATATTTTAGGAAAGGCAAAATAAATGCCTTTTAATTTAATTCCCAGTTTTCAAAATAATGAGTTGATTCCATGGCAGTTGTCAAAATGGATCAATGTATGTGTGATTCTTTTTAAAACATTATTATGAATTAGTATATTTCTATGTATATGGCATGATTTAACCCATTGCAATTATTCTTATTGATGCTCAGTTTGTCTTACATTTGGCCAATACAAGATTTTTCAAGTTGACACCTGAATTCAGAAATCTAGTAGACTTTGACAGCTTCCTTGCTTTCTGGTGTAATAAGATATTTGAGACTCATCCAGTTCATCAGTTACTGTAGATGCGAAATGAGCAATTTGTTGAAAGTGGCCTGGCAGAGAAAGGGTATCAGAAGAACTTTTATCAAAAGAGAGAAGGAAAGAGGTGCAAGCAGAAACAAACATATCAGGGGAGTTTCTTTTCTTCTTTGAGCTACTTTTCACTGTCCCTCTTTCAGCCAAGCTTTCTTTGAAAAGAGTAGTACATATTCACTATTTTTTTCTTCATCATCTCACAGCCATACCTAAGTTCACTTTTTTTTGACCTCTTCTCTTCCCTGAACTGCCTCTGAACCTCTGAAACTTCTCAGAGTTTGCCAACAATATCTTGATCATAAAATCCTATTGTCACTCTTCAATTCTTATCCTATCACAGCTGCATTTAACACTGTTGGCATCTCCTTCCTTCTTAAAACTTAGTACCCTTGAATCAGGGAAACAATTCTGTCCTGATCTCTTCCTCAGCCTCTGGATATTACACAGTGGTGCTATACAGATCTCTTTCTCTGCCCAGTCTTCTTTTACTCTGTAAGCTTTTCTAGGATTCTTCCAGTCCTCTGCCTCAAATACCTGCATTATTATGACAGTACATAGTTAATGAATTGTATGCCTATTGTTGCTACAGAGTTTCAGAATCATATGCCTTATTATCCCTGGATAACTCTAACTGGATATCCCATTGCTGTTAGTTGTCATCGAGTCCATTCAGACTCATGGTGACCCATAAGCCACTCAAACACAAAAATATTCCTGTCCCCCCACTATTCTTCCCATCCACCATTTCTTATCTCAGTTTATGGCATGTTCAAAAACACAATCTTTAAACTTGAGAGTTCATCTCAAAATTTCTTTCACATCCGCCTCTAATTAATTACTAAACAAAAAAAAATTGCTGTCGAGTTGACTCCAACTCATAGTGGCCCTAAGGGACAGAGTAGAACTTCCCCATAGGGTTTCCAAGGAGTGGCAGATGGATTCAAACTGCCAACTTTTTGGTTAGCAGCCAAACTCTTGTTTCTCCATAAGGGTCATTGTTTATGTGCCTTTACTGAACTCTGATCATGTCATGCCTTGACTCTTTAAATAACCACATAACATGTCCCCTTGTCTGAAGTTTTTCCTAAATCAAGCTCACTCATCCAAATTGGGAAAGATTTTTGAATGCAAACTTAATCCTGTCACTCGTCTGCTTAAAATATAAATGGGGATCCCATCACATACAGGATAAACCCAAGCCAACAAGACATGCCTATGCCCCTAAGCTTATCCTCTGTGACTTCCTTCCTCGGATATTGTGCTTTGTTTTGTCAAACTGCAGTAGATCTCCTGTACCTTCACCAACAGTTCCTCTAGTAAAAACACTCCTCCACTCCTCTCTTGTCCTGCTAAGAGTCACACATGCTTTAAGTCTCAGCTCATTCATTCTCCCTAAAATCTCCTGATCATTCTCTGTGCATTTTTATCATGGCGAATACCACAAAAAATTGAACTTCTATGATTTTCTCTTTCTACAGCTATAACTGTTTCTGTAATGGGGGTGAACTTTTATGCTCCCTAGCAAAGTGGCATAAGTGATGCTCAGTAAATATGGGTTAATTAAACATGGTAAAATTTCTGCATATACTGTGATTTTGGCACAGAGATTGACAGAAAGAAAACCGTGCAAAGAGAATTAAGTTGATGGCATTAAAATAATATGAAAGAGCTAATAATTATTCAACGAATTAATTCATATGTTCAAATTATACTTTTCTTCCTAGAGCATTATTTAACCCCTGATTTCCTGCCATCATATTTATTTATATCAGGAGAATTTCAAACCATGGGTTGTCACGGTTCTTCCACAAAGTGATCAAATTTTTGTGAAGAATTTTTTTTTTCCTCTATTTACTTGGCCCTATGTCTGTTTTTTTTTTATGTCTGTTTTTTTTTTATGTCTGTGTTATAAACAAAACCAAAAACCAAACCCATTGCCATAGAGTCAATTCCAACTCACTGCTTATTAATATTTGCTTGCATTATAAAAGACTCCTAAATAATATTTATGGGTTTTATGTTCTCTAATTTATATGCATGAGGGTGACTTTGAAAATCTGATTTTAATTTTTATTGTTAAATTTAAATTTTATTTAAACAGGCAGATTTAGTCTATAGGTTCTGTTCTACTTTTGAAATGAATTTAACACTTAAAGTTCAATTTACTACTGTAAAAATATGATTTCCCACCTTAAAAAGGTAGCCTCCCTAGTATTTCTGGGACATCAGAGACTTTCTAGTAAATTTAGTTAAACTATCTAAAACTTAAACACTTATTTTTTAAAATTTTTTTATTTTCTATTTCTTACACTTTTATAAGCTTCAAATAATTCACTTTCTTAAGGTATACATAGGAAGAAAATATGATTAGCTTTTTAAAATATTTATTGTGAAGGCTAGAGATTTTGTTTTCCTCTCTTTGCAACTTTTACCTCTTTCACCTTTAACTTCCTTTAATATGCTAATATCCTGAAACACTCTATCATAAAAAGTGGAATTTTAAAGAGACAGTAGATTGGAAAGTGAGGAACTGAAAAAATATATATATATGTTTAATTAGGAAAGGGTGAAGTATAGGCAATAGAAAATGTTGCCTGAACTAAATGATTATTTTCAGCTGTGGACACACTGATGCTGTTCAATTGCCGTAGAGGTACAGAAGAATCTGATATCTAGACACTCATATGGGTGACGATCTGTGCAGTGAATTCATAGGCAGCCTTGACATTTGTACTATACTTGCAATCCAGCCTCTTTGGTTCATATTTCATATTCATGTTTACTAGACCTCTTTCTCTACAGAGTGCAGATGGGCACAGTTTAAAGAAAAATTCTTTAAAATTGTATTGAAAATTTTTCTGAATGCAAAACATTTGAAAATAATTTGAGGCATTCTGTGGCAATCAGCATGCTGCCAAGTTCTCCCATTTTTCAACTCTCCATTTGGTAGAACCTAATTATTTCCAATGTAAACAATTTTGATAATATAAGGGATTAGGAATTTGCATGACAAATAAACAATAGAAACAGATGACTTCTTCAAAGAAAAACATGTTTTAAAGTTCTCAGAAAATATAAAAACTTAAATCAAATATTATACACACACATATATATATAGCCTGAAAAGTTTATACGGTTCCTGCATGGTGGATTTCAAGAAAGAATGCCTAATAAGGCCTGATTAAATTTGGAAATTAGCTTCAAAAATAATATAGGTGGCAAAGAAGTATTTTGGAGAATCTGGTAGGTAATATACATATCCTGAATAAAAATGATTTGAACATATAAATAATGCCTTTCATATAAACTAAACTAATTATTTCACAGATATCATTTTCTGATGATTTCTTTACAGTTCTTCTCTCACATAATTTTATGGGATTTTAATAAATGCAAGCCTCATTGTACTACACTGAGATACTTGCATTCTTGTAAAGGCATTTTTTCACACTTTACTATGACTTGTTTAAACATTAGTTTCTTCCACGAGATAACTTCTCTTTGAATAGAAATACTGTATTTTCTTGTATTCTGTTGTTTAAATAGAAATATTGTAGGTCATTGTTATCGTTAAGGTTGCTTGTCAACTTGACTGGGCCATGATTCTCAGTGGTTTGGCAGTTATGATGTAGTTTGACAGTTGTGTAACGATGTAATCGCTTCCATAAGATCTGATGTAAAGTGATCAACATCATGATGGAATCGGCTGTGAGCAGCCAATCAGTTGAAAGGGAGTTTCCTTGGGGCTGTGGCCTACATCCAATACATGTAAACTTTCTGGCAAAGCTCACTGGCTTTTGCTCCCTCTGAATCCTGCATTCAGCTCATCAGCATCGACCTCTAGTTCTTGGGACTTGGGTCAGCAGCCTGCCATCTTACCTTCCGATCTTGGATTTGTCAGCCTTCTCAGCTGTGAGCCAGCAGCCTGCTGTTGATCTATGGATCTTGGGTTCATCAGTCCCGGCAGCTTCGGGAGAAGCCTCCAGCCTGACCTAGGACAACCATGTGAGCCACTATTTCTTTGAGATAAATCTCTCTCTCTCTCTCTCTATACAACCTATTGCCACTGAGTTGAATCTGACTCATAGTGACCCTATAGGACAGAGTAGAACTAACCCATAGGGTTTCCAAAGACCAGCTGGTGGATTTGAACTGCTGACATTTTGGTTAGTAAACAAGCTTTTAACCATTATCCCACCAAGGCTCCAAATATATATATATATATATACAGTTCACTGGTTTTGCTTCTCTAGAGAACCTAGCCTAAGACAGTCATCACTGTATCCTTAGAACCTAAATAGTGAATACTGCATAAAATTGAGTTTTTTGAAAAAATGAAGACATGAAAAAAATTCAGCACAAACTATTTACAATGTCTGTTTTAAGGCTTATAAATATGAACCAAACAGCTTACAAATAAATAATAAATTAATAAATAGAAATATTAAATGAGACTTTCATCAATTTTAAGTGTTATTTTTCAGCATTGCCTAAAATAAAGTGCTTAATATTTGATGCAAAGTATCTAGTTTCCGAACTAAAATAAATACAGTGCAGGTGACAAATAGGCTTACAACTGAAATTATGAACTGTCCTGTTTCAATTAGGTAAGAATTGTATGACTTTTTTCCTATATATAAAATAAACAAGAGGGCAGCAAGAACAGCATGGATAATGAATTTAAGCAAAAATTCTATACTTATTCCAAACATTTTTTTTAAAAAATGAGCTTTCAAAGTTAAAACATGCTTGCTTTTAAATCTAAAACCACCAATTCTATACTATTGGAGGAGTATTTGGATCACGGCATAGTAGGCTACTCCAGTTGAACCAAGCATCAACAGTACTCTATTAATTAAAAAAAGAAAAAGTAAAGGTCAGGGTTTATAAGGCCTTGGCATTCTACAACTTTTAATGTTAGAAAAAATGTTAAGCCATGATTTTGCTATTTTCTGATATTATCCTTTACTGACTGCGCATAATTCCACAAAGCTTTAAATCAGAGAGGCAGAGGACAGTAAACCAGTTTTACAACTTTAATAGTTACAGATCGATAGATTAATAGCTATAATGCCAGAGAGCAAGATAAGATATATATATATATACATATATTTTATATATATAGACATATAAGGAACTTTTCTATTGGGGCTAATAAACACATTTCAGCAAGTAATAATCTCTTTTCAAGTTGATTTCAATTACCTAGTATCTTTTGCTCTTTTTAAGATTTTAACTTAAAATGTTTCTTTAATTTTCAAATGCAAAGAAAATAGCTTTCATTTTAGAAAGTAACAAAGTTACACACATACTATAAAAATATACATCTTTAAATTTTTACAAACATAATTTTGTGACAAAAATTAGTTTCACTTCACTTTTGTCCAGTGGAAGGAAAAAAAAAATCACCACTTATTGCTAAGATAGTTTATCTTTGTTTAAAAATGATTTTTTTTAACTGTTTCTATTGATTTAGAGCTACTCCTTTTTATTGTCAATGAGATATGAACTAGTAGTCTGTTTTATAATTTCAACATCAGATTTAATTTTTATGTTAGGAAATCTGATGCTCTACATACTATAAGTTTTTGGCTACAGCATTCCTTAGTGTGAAAGATAAACCTTTTCAACACGTATTCTACATCATGGCAGATTGTAGATCTAGATCACTATGTCAGAAAAAGATTCTTCTACTGATCCACCTCCACAGTCAATTCCAACTTATAGTAACCCTACCGGATATCTTCTAATGAAGTTAGGAAGAAATCCAAGATATCAAAATGGTCACCAATTCAAGATCAAAATACAAATATTCAGTAAGTTAAACATAATGATTAGATTAATAGAAAATATTTTGTCTGGACATTAATCCAATTAAATATATTTATCCACATAAAGGTACGTCACATGCATAGGGATAAAAAGAAAATGTATAAAAGTTTAAAAATATTGCCTTATCTAGATGTACAGTTCTATGTTTGAAATAGGTATGTGTTTAGCTACCTGTTATGAAGTGTTGATCATCTGAGAGACAATAACTGAGGTGTTATCTACTAAAAATATTCTGTCTGTCCAAAGGTTCAGAATATATGGAAAAAATTAGCTATTTCTTTGGCACCCCTAAGTCACCTTCTTTCTTTGTGATACATATATAACTTCTTAAAATATTTGGTAGTTGAAGAAAAAATGCAGACTTAGAGATGTTGAAATGTATAGCACAGTTTCCTATTTGGGAGAATTATAATTTACACAGAGCAACAAACTAAACCAACATTTTATATATCATTTGAAGAATCTCCCTGACAGTAAATATCCATTTTGGCATCACATAAACCACCAAATATATACATGAACATCAATGTCTTAATACCTCAAACCAAGACAAATCTTTTATTCCTTTAGCTTTGCCTTAATTTCCAAACATTTTCTGTACCCTGAGTAATATTAGAATCTGTACCCGGTCAATGAATCTAGTTTTCATCTTAACATTTAAAAGAACGTATTTGTTTTTAGTGGCTTTTCAAACGTACTGGAGGCCAACTTTTGAAGAGAGGAAAAAAGCAATAGCATTTTGAGTGAATATTTTTAAATTATTCTCATGATTAAAATTATTTACCTGTACATATGTACATACAGACACACACAAACATACAGATTTTATTTATGATACTTGTTATGCAAATTTTTTTTAATAATTTTTTTTGTGTTTTAAGTGAAAGTTTACAAATCAAGTCAGTCTGTCACACATAAGCTTATATACACCTTACTCCATACTCCCACTTACTCTCCCTCTAATGAGTCAGCCCACTCCCTCCTTCCAGTCTCTTCTTTCGTGACGGTTTTGCCAGTTTCTAACCCTCTCTACCCTCCCATCTCCCCTCCAGACAGGAGATGCCAACACAGTCTCAAGTGTCCACCTGATACAAGTAGCTCACTCTTCGTCAGCATCTCTCTCCAACCCATTGTCCAGTCCCTTCCATGTCTGATGAGTTGGCTTCGGGAATGGTTCCTGTCCTGGGCCAATGGGAGGTTTGGTGACCATGACCGCCAGGATTCTTCTAGTCTCAGTCAGACCATTAAGTCTGGTCTTTTTATGAGAATTTGGGGTCTGCATCCCACTGTTCTCCTGCTCCCTCAAGGGTTCTCTGTTGTGCTCCTTGTCAGGGCAGTCATCGGTTGTGGCCAGGCACCATCTAGTTCTTCTGGTCTCAGGATGATGTAAGTCTCTGGTTCATGTGGCCCTTTCTGCTTCTTGGGCTCATAGTTATCGTGTGACCTTGGTGTTCTTCATGCTCCCTTGATCCAGGTGGGTTGAGACCAATTGATGCATCTTAGATGGCCGCTTGTTAGCATTTAAGACCCCAGATGCCACACTTCAAAGTGGGATGCAGAATGTTTTCATAATAGAATTATTTTGCCAATTGACTTAGAAGTCCCCTTAAGCCATAGTCCCCAAACCCCCGCCCTTGCTCCACTGACCTTCGAAGCATTCATTTTATCCTGGAAACTTCTTTGTTTTTGGTCCAGTCCAGCTGAGCTGACCTTCCGTGTACATTAATGTAAAATTTTAATATTATTTAATACATGGATACTGAGTCATTGGTAAACTATAGATTATTTATTAGCTGTGCACTTAAATCCTTGATGCTGTTTAGGAAGTCAAAGGTTTGACTAAGAATAGAAAAGAATACATTTCTACCATGGCATTACTTTAAAAAATGAAATATTTTAATAAATTTACCAAATGAGAAGCATATGTGACCTGTCAAGACCTACTTGGCGTTTTATTACAAATTCTTGAAATCTAGTATCTTATGAGGACATTCAACTCATGCTTCCTCTCTTGAATGATCTGCTTATCAGATCAGTATATAAAATGTGACTGGTCATCTAAGGAAACGCCTGTCATCCCAGGTGTTATAGGGCTTGTGCACACATGAACTTACGTGTTGCAGAATGTACAGTAGAAATGCTTGTTTCAATTTCATCAGTGGAGGACAAGATTGGGCCTAGATGTGAAGGCTGAAGAAAATATGTATACTAGTGTCACTTAGAAGGAGCCCTGGCGGTGCAGTGGTTAAGCACTTGGCTGCTAACTGAAAGGTCAGTGGTCTCAACCTACCAGCTGCTCCATGGGAGAAAATGTGGCAGCCTGCTTCTGTAAAGATTTGCATCCTTGGAAACCCTATGGGCCAGTTCTACTTAGTCCCATAGGGTTGCTATGAGTCAGAATCAAATCAACAGCAATGAGTAATGTCGCTTAGGAAAAAAGTACGTAAGGCAGTCCCTGGGTTATGAACATGCGACTTACTCACAACCTGCAGTTACGAACCAACCTTTGTAAAACCTATTAAATATCTGCGGTACATATAATGACTTTTAAATAAACAGATGCTACTTTGTGATGCACATCAAAACATTGTTATTATTACTGTATTATGTTAAAGATGTTTTAGTGTATCTGGAAGTGTTTAATGTTTTGTTTATGCACAGAAAGGTACACTATGTACTGTATACTAAGACAAACATTTGACTAACTGACATTAGATATGAACTGTACCTAACTGTTCCAACTTAAAGATAGATTTAGGAATGGAACTTGTTAATAATCTGGGAACTGCTTGTAGTTTAAATCTCCTTTAAAAACTATGCATATATAAAAAAAATACCCCCTGAAAATATAGCTTAAGTTGGTATACCATACTGGTTCAGTGTAAATTCTGGTATCATAACTTGGGCTAGATACTTAATTGCTATGTGCTTTGGTTTCTTAGTCAAGAATGATGATAAAAGCTACTCCAAAAGTTTTTAGAAAGGACTCAATGTGTTAATAAATGTCAAGTATTTAGAATCATGGTTGGCATAAGGTAAGTACTTAATGCATATTAATGACGTCCCTGGGTGGTGCAAATGGTTACGTGCTTGGGTACTAACTGAAAGGTTGAAGTGCCCCAGAAGAAAGGCCTGCTGATCTACTTCCAAAAATCCTGTGGAGCACAGTTCTGTTCCAAGACATATGGAGTTTCCATGAGTCAGAATCGACTAGACAGCAACTGGTTTTTTTGGTTTTGTTTTGAAATGAGTATTAGTTATGATGGTGGTGAGGAAAACCACAAGGATGATGATGTCTTGGTTTGATTTCCCCCAAAGCAGACATTAAGACAGGAGCTTGGGTGAAGGTAATTTATTGGGAGGAGAGAGTTCCTGGGAAGCATTACAGTAGAAAGGGGAAAGTTCAATCTGCAAGAGAGATAAGTGGTAAAGAGTGTACCGTGGGTAGCTGGAGCAAAATTCTATAGGAGACTCTGGAAAAAAGCCACATGGAACATATGCCTTAGAATCATCACACTGGGGTGAGGTTGCAGGGGCAGAAAAAGAAGACTGGGACATTTATCCACAGACATCACCACTCCATTGGCTTAAGATTGTCCCTGGAGGTATAAATTCTCAAGATTTTCTAGTGCTGAAGAAAACCCTTACTCAGTCGAGAGACATAGGTGCTTGAGGGAGAAGTTGGCGGCTTTCAGGAAGCAGTCTACAGCAGTTATAGGTGAACTAGATGGGTCAAGTAGTTTCTTACATAAACATCAATGTTGTTTGTCATATGGTCCTTCTAAGTAATGCTATAAAATGGGGTAGTTCTACTCCATCCTGTAGGATCACTATGAGTTGGAATTGATTCGATGGCAATGGGTTTGGATGTTTGGTTTTATGAGATCAACGTAACGAGGACTAAGGACAATTTATGCAAAACTGAGACCAGACCATAAATGAAAAGTTTCTGTGACATTTTTAGGTTTAGTAAAAATGAGGGGACATTTGAATAATTCGAGATTTTACATGTGTAGGTAAGTTTCTAGGTTATCAGTTTGTCATGGATTGAATAACGTCCCCTCCTCCCCCAAAATGTGTGTATTAGCTTGATTAGGTCATGATTCTCAGTATTCTGTGGTTGTCCTCCATTTTGTGATTGTAGTCTTATGTTAAATAGGGTTAGGGTGGGATGGTAACACCCTTACCAGTTTACATCTCTGATCTAATGTAAAGGGAGTTTCCCTGGAGTGTGGCCTGCACCACCTTTTATCTTTCAAGAGATAAAAGGAAAAGTTAGTAAGCAGAGAGCTGGGAACCTCATACCACCAAGAAAGCAGTGGTGGGAGCAGAGTGCGTCCTTTAGACCTGAGGTTCCTGTGATGAGATGCTCCCAGAACAAGGGAAGTCTGATGACAACGACCTTTACCCAGAGCCGACAGAGAAAGCCTTCCCCTGGAGCTGGTGCCCTGAATTTGGACTTCCAGTGTAGCAGACTGTGAGAGAATAAACTTCTCTTTGTTAAAGCCATCCACTTGTGATATTTCTGTTATAGCAGCACTAGATGACTAAAACACAGTTCATTATACATAACTTGTTATTAGTTTGTAGAGCAGTTTTTCTATATGGATATGGTTTACCCACTTTCTCTAGTTCTGGTCAGCATAGAATTGTTGTTGACATTGAGTCGATTCTGCTTCATGACAACCTATGTGTGCAGAGTAAAACAGCTCCATGGGGTTTTCAAGGTGGTGACCTTTCAGAAGCAAATCACCAGGCCTGTCTTCCAAGGCACTTCTGGGTGGGTTTGAACCACCAACCTTTCGGTTAGTACTCCAGAGCTTAACCATTTGTGCCACCCAGGGACTCCCAGCATAGAATTACTATGAGACTAATTGATCGTATACCCTTATTTTTGTATTATTTTGTGAATGACTGCTATACAAGAATATTTCATGACAGAAAGTAACCAACTGTAGAGTAACCTAGGGTGTTTTCCCAAGGCAAGATGAAAGGCCCTCCAAGACTGCTAAACAGAACATCGGACCGTAGCATGCTTTCTTGGTTATTGTGGGATTTTCTGATTGATGCCTGCATTGGAAAGATGCATCTCCCATATGAAGCAGAAACTGGCATTCCATTTTGGATTTTACCGTGAAGTCACTCTCTTCTCAAAGGACTGATTTCTTTAATAAATTGTGCAAATTAATTATAGCATTGTAACTTCAGAGTAACTCAAGACTGAAGTGATTAGACTCTAAACTAGAGCCATGCTCTCAGCTTGAGAGTCAAAGACCAGTGAAGGGCTTTGGATTTATGAGAAGAGGTACCTAAATCCAAGCACACACCAAGAATTTTCCATAGTCTAAATAAATAAAATATTTAGTACAGATATATAATGCTTTTTGTTTAATAATGTCAGAATTCATTTAAGAATGTAACTGAATTTATAGTAATATTTTATCAAATATTTAGTTAACAAAAGATAGCCCCTATACATATATCAGGGGATTTTTTGAAAGAGCCCTAGACTTAGAATCAGAGGAACTGGGTTCAAGTCCTCTTTTTTTAAACAAATATTAGATAAACGAAATTAAGTTAATTTGTTTACCCTGAGCTTATTTCTAAATTTGTAAATAATTAGTACTTGTAAATATAAAAATCATATGGGTATGCATTGTCTTATGTTTATGTAAACAGTACACATTGTTTACCATTACATACACACACATACATACGTGTGTGTCTCTCTCTGTCTACACATGTATAAATATATATTCACACCCATTGACACATATTTTATTAACTAAAATTCACTAAACAAATACAAGTTATATGTTAAAAAAAACACTACATTGCAGGGAGTTATAATGTATGAGACATTTTTATCTGTGTGAAGGTGCTGTTCACGTGAATACCAAGGACAGTCTTAAAGAGATAATTAAGTCACAAAACAGCCAACCAAGGGATCATCCTAAATCAATTGCTGTGTGATGATGGGGGAAGTTAGAGGCTGACTTTTTCTTTCTTTGTAGGAGCTCCTGCCCTCTTTGACACAGAAGAAAAAATACCCCTGGGTGATGTGTTGATGAAATACATTACAAGAAAGGCACATAATTCAGCATAGCTATTTCTGCTTAAAAATGAATATTTAAAGCTGAATATTTAAAATAATTATTTTAAACCACATCTAAATACTTAATTTTCTTTTTTATTTTGAAATTGAGGGTATTATTTCACTGGCTGGTTTTAAAGAATGAGAAAATGGAGAAGGGGCTATTGCAACCATAATTTTAAAAGGCAGAAACAGGAGTGTACAAGTATAATTAATTTTATACTTTTCTAAATGGCGCTTCACGAGAGATGTCCTTAACAAAGGAACTTAACGTACAACCTGTATGATTGCAGATGCTATGCTATGTTTTTTCAGGGGAGTACATACGTTGGATTCGTCATCAAATTTTCCCCATTATTAGTCAGAAGGAGGAACGGTAGCAAACTTTGAGGTAGAAAAAATGAAATAAGAAAGTCATTTGAATTGGAATGTCATATTTTTGCAAGAATGTGAATTTTAGATTGTTGGAGCTTCAAGATAGAATGTTAATTTTGAAAAACCAGGAAATAAACATCCACTTTAAAACAAAGTAAGTTCAGAGCTGGAAAAAAAATCTCAGAGGAGCTGAAGCCAAACTTATGACCCAGAGACTCTGTTCCGCTCATCCTCTCTCGGGACCTTTTATCTCACAGTGGCGATGGCAATATTGCTCTTTCCTTTTGCAGCCACGTTGGGCTTGCTACTTATTATGCAATGCAATACCACTGTATTATTAAGGAACATAAGGCAGCACAACTCTAAAGACAATAAAAGAATAGTTAACACAAAGGTCAGGATGAGTTACCTTGGAGCCAGGGATGGGGATTAAAAACAGGGTCTTCTAAGATATTTCAATTACACTGGATGGTCATTTCACTATTATTTTATATATATATATATATGTGTTTTTGTTTATAAGTTACATAACATCTATGTTGCATACCTTTTGTGAAATAGCTTCATATTACAATTATTAAAGCTACTGTGTATAAAGAAAAGAAGGGAATGATGAACACAAAATTCAGTACGGAGTTTGGGAGAGATTTGGAGATGCATTTGGGAAGGAGAACACGAAACTTTAAAATCATTGTTATTATTTTATTTCTTAAGTTCCAAGCTGGGAACATGGATGAGTGTTTTATTATTTAAACATCATACATGTTTCTTTTGTATATAGATATATCTCAAAAAAAAAGTTGGGGTGAGGGGAGAGCATGTTAACTGCCACTACTGAGTAAGCATAGCAAGAATCGCTAGGGAAGCTTCTCACACTGCTTAAAGTTTGTTTGAGAAATAGTCTCTGGATTGGGAGAGTTATGTATTCCTTTTTTTCTTTTTGCTTATAGTTTTTAGTTAAAATGAAAATCCACTTGTGCAGTGAGTACTAAACTACTAGGGGTTTGATTAAACCCTTCATATTATGATTTATGATGAGCACAGAATAAGTAATGTTCTGTACATGCACTTTTGGAAAAAGAATATATTAACTCATAGTACTCCAATGATACCATTTTAAAGAACACCTTTAAAATCTAAAAGAGAGTACCGTAAATTAAATTTTTAATTTATATTTAATGCTCGTTGAATGATCTGTAGAGAAATATTTTATCTACCTCTTACATACTATAGAAAAAAAATAATCACAGCATGATGCTACAAGAAAAAATATCCTTATTGCTGTACGGTTAATTTATTGCCAACTTTATGTTTTTAATAACCAACATCATCAAAATGTCTAACATATATAGACTGTATCTAACCCAACTTTGGAAAGAAAATAAATTTTTGACTAAAACTATTAGGTCTTAACATGGTGAACCGTTAACAATATCAAATTTTATCATTGCCACATACTTTTAAAACAAAGGTCACTGACTTTTATTATCTCTATTCTTTGAAATAAGATGCTCTGTTTTTAAAGAAGTTACTCTGGAAGCTTTTTTTTTTTTTTTCCAAGCATGTAATAAAAGATAAAAAGTTAAATTAGCTGACCCATCATCATGTGAGCCTTTCAAAATTGGGAAACACAAAAGCATGATAAAACTAAACTTTGAATGTTCATGATTATGGCAAAGAAAACTGCAGTCACGCAAGTTCCACAGCACCCAGAATAAATCTTCCTCTGGATGATGACTTTAAGGAATCCAGTTTTTCTTAACCTCAGAAGAGGCCTATAATATGTTAGTAAACTTATATTCTATGGTGACACACTGAATTGCCATAGATTAACCCAGCATACTTTAGTCTTGAAGGATTTATTACATTCTGGTCTACTGATCTAAAAGCCAGCAAGAGGACAGATGTGCTGGTGGTCGAGCCCTTTAGAAATATTCCATATGATCATGAAATAGGGTGGAACACATTTTCTTATTTTTAGAACACAAGTCTAGCCCTGAAAAGATACACTTTGTTATAAAATCACATTATTGTAGTCTCTGATCTACACATATAAAAACACTATCTTATATCCCTTCTCTCAGCTTTAGGGGGTCCCACTTAAGTTCCTTTACCTGCAGGTCCTAGGGCAACCACTAGACATTGAGCTGGTCTGCCTATGCTCCCTGAAACCCTGCTGACCTCTCCCTTCACTCTCTTCTGAAAAAAAAAAAAACTCTTCTAGTCCTCCCATATTCCTCTCTTTCCATTTACTTACATCTGAATGGAAAATATTTAAGTAGACAAGTAGCAAAAATAAAACAAACAAATGCTAGTGTTCAGCATATATTTCATTTGGGAACTCATCAATAATTACTACTTGCCAGGTTTCAATAATTTAATCATTTTCTTTTTACATGAAGTTAGCAGGTAGAATTGTAGATAAATCATACTGTCACCAGTAAGTTCTCTGTAGCACAAAATCCAATATACTCAATTCTCACCATGATCCAGCTAAAGCAGCTTCAGTACCCTGCTCACAATAGAACCTTTCCATTCACTCTTTAAAATCTTGCATCTTAAAATTCCATTTTTCTGTCCTTCATACACTATTTTCTTACTCCTTATCCACTCTTCATTGTCCCTGAGGCATCCCTGACTGTTTCATTCTTTCATAATTTAATTCCTCCTGGCTCCCCTATTCAACCTAAAAGGCAGCATACTTTCCTCTTTCTTTGGTGTTCTCAATTTTTCTTTTCCTTTATTTTTGCAACTTCCCTACAAAACTCCAATCATGGATCAAAGAAAGACATTTTTGCACCTACTATTTTATTATAAACTTACAGGGAAATACCACAAAAAGAGATTCATAGTGTATAGCCCTACTCAGACCCTCAATGGCGCTTGGCAAGCCTTCTATCTAACCTACTTGACTTTTTAGTTCCCATTCCATACAGCAACTGATCCTAATTTTATGTTCTCTAGTCAACTACCCAATTTAAATAGATGTATACAATTCCTGTTTTTTATATACAATATAGTAGATAGGCAATCTTTCTTTCCCTTACATTTATCTCCAACAAAATATTGATCTGTCTCCACTATTCTTACTTCTTCATTGTTCGTGCTTGGTAAGACTATCTACTTGTACTTTGGCTTGTGACTTTCCTATTGACCTGACATCATAAAACCAAAACCAAACCCTTTGCCGTTGAGTCAATTCCAATGCATAGCAACCCTATAGGAGAGAGTAGAACTGCCCCCATAGGGTTAACAAGGAGCCCCTGGTGGGTTCCAATTGTCCACCTTTTGGTTAGCAGCTGAGCTGTTAACCAGGGCTCCATCACCTAATATATTGATTGAAAAATACTTAAAAATATTTAATAGGTTTGATTATTGAGGACCCAGGCTGTAATCCTTGTACTCAAGTTTGTAGCCAAGTAGGGGAAACAAGCGGGTTGATACGATGGAGAGTTGCTGGGGAAACAACCTATTTTTGGTGGTCAGGAAAACTGTCTGGGGTGGAGACATTTAAACTGAGACTTGAAGAACAGGGAGAGATGGAACTTTCTATGTAGAGAGAACAGCAAGAACAAACAATCTGAGGCAGGAAGGAAATAATTAGGGTTAAGGAAAATATAAGACACTGTAACCTCACAAGTCATGATAAAGAGTTTGAACTTTAGTCTAATTTCTTTTTTTTTTTTTTAATTGAACTTTAGATGAAGGTTTACAGAACAAACTAGTTCCTTATCCAACAGTACACACATTGTTGTATGACATTGGTTAACAACCTCGTGACATGTCAACACCCTCCCTTCTCAACCCTGGATTCCCTATTACCAGCTGTCCTGTTCCCTCCTACCTTCCAGTTCCTGCTCCAGGGCTGGTGCACCCCTTTAGTCTTGTTTTGTTCCATGGGACTATTCAGTCCTTGACTGAAGGGTAAACCTCAGGAGTAGCCTCATTACTGAGCTGAAAGGGTGTCCGGGGGCCATACTCTCAGGGTTTCTCCAGTCTCTGTCAGGCAAGGAAGTCTGGTCTTTCTTTTTGAGTTGGAATTTTGTTCTACATTTTTCTCCAGCTCTGTCTAGGACCCGCTATTGTGATCCCTGTCAGAGCAGTCAGTGGTAGTAGCTGGGCACCATCTAGTTTTACTGGACTCAGTCTGGTGGAGGCCATGGTAGATGCGGTCCATTAGTCCTTTGGACTAATCTTTCCCTTATGTCTTCAGTTTTCTTCATTCTTCCTTGTTCCTGAAGGGGTGAGACCAGTGAAGTATCCTCGGTGGCCGCTCACAAGCGTTTAAGACTCCAGACACTACTCATTAAGGTTGAATGTAGAACATATTCTTTATAAACTCTGTATGCCAATTGAACTGGAGGTTCCCTGAGACCATGGTCCCCACAGACCTCAGCCCAGCAATTCGGTCCCTCAGGTCCATGTGTCTATGGAGCTACCATGGTCTTGCCTTGTACAGGTTGTCCTGGCTTCCCCAGTATTGTGTACTGTCTTACCCTTCACCAAAGTTACCACTTATTTTTGTCTATTAAATGTTTTTCCATCCTCACCCCTCCCTCGTAACCATCAAATATTGTTTCATTTTCTATGTAAACCTTTTCATGATTTAGTCTAATTTCTAAGGAAAAATTTTGAAGCATTTAAAACAGAAGAATGAGATAATTTGGCTTATACTTTTAAAAAATCATCCTGATTGCAATAGGAGAGTGGGATGGAAGTGCAAGAATAGAAGCTAGGGGATCGTTAGGAAGCTAGTGCAGTAATTCAGGCAAGAAATAATGGTGACTGTATCATCACGATGGTAGCAGCAGAGATGGAGAGAAGTCAATTAATTTGAGATATGTTTTTGAAATATATCCTAAAAAATTCACTGGTTGAACAAATACGCAGAGAAATGAAAACAGGAATCAAAGATATCAGTACTTTTCACTTGAACAGCTGAGTGGTGCTATTTACTGAAATGAGAGAGCTTGAGGTAACAATAAATTTGAGATTAGAGTAAGGAAATGTCAATTGTGAGATGGCTTCACCATGTTAAAGACTCCATCATTTCCAATTTTAAAATAAAGTTAACAAAACAAAAATCTATCTCAATCTTACTACTTCCATTTTTTTCAAGAAGCTTCAAAGTGCATGTGATGATTAATGTTATGTGTCAAATTGCCTAGACTATAATTCTCAGTGGTTTGGCAGACACTATTTATCACCTCCCATTTTGTGATCTGATGTGAGCAGCCAATCAGTTGGAAGATGAGTTTCCTTGGGAGTGTGGCCTACATCCATGATATAAATACATGTTCTGTCAAAGCTTGCTCTGTTTCCAATCTTGCAATCTTCTTGGCATCTGACCCCAGTTCCTGGGATGTAAGCCAGCAGGGGCCTCTAGCTTGTTGCCTAATCTGCAGATTTTGGATTTGCCAACCGCTGCAACCCTGTGAGCCAGCAGAGGCCTCCAGTCTGTCACCTGATCTAGGGGTTCTGGGTTTGTCAGCCTCTGCAACAATGTGAGCCAATGGAGGTCATCAGCCTGCCCTTGCTTGCACTCACGGATTTGGGATTTGCCAGCCCCCACAATTGTATGAGCCATTTCCTCACAATTCTGTGAGCACTTCTTTGAAATAAATTATCTCTCTATATATCTATATATATTTCACTAGTTTTGCCCCTCTAGAGAATTCAGACTAAGCACTGCCTTAGTTCAATTTGGCTAGGATACAAAAATAATTGTAGCTATGGATGGAAACTAGGAGTAAAATCCACATTTTGTGGAGTATTAGTCTTATGCAGTTTTGAAGGCCTGCTTTAATAGAAGAATGAATACCACATATAGAAAACGCCTTTAGCTGCTCTAATGCTACCCAAATTTGAGAAGCAGTGTGATGAAAAGGAAGGCAGAGTGGAAAGGGATAACTATCTTAACTAATTGTGGTTAAAATACCTTAATTTTATAAATATTACAAATCTTACAGATAACCTGTGATTAGGTGAACACAAGGCTAGGGCTCCTCCTTAGGGCCATATAAGGGACCCATGAAAGAGGGGCCCAGAAACCAAAAACTTCATTAGCTTCCTGGTAAACTTTACTGGAAATGTAAGATAACAGATTACAGAAGGGTTGAAAGCAAGGGTAGAGAGATGATCTTTAGTAGTCAAATAGGAACTACTGAATAAAATGAAAAGTGTAGTTAATTTCCTGAATAATTTGAGACACTAACCTATTTTATGTGGTAGAACACTCTGATCACTGAGGAGGGAGAAAGGGATTTGTTGCGATTTGTCATGATGTTCATAAAATTTGTTTTATTTTCCACATTACTTTACCTAAGTGGAATAAGAGAGAATAAAGCATAGCCTTTTATTCATGTGGATTCTATTAAATAATTATCAATTCTCTAACTTTATAAAGAACAGTCCTCTTACAATTTATTTAAAAATATATCACTCTGGGATCTTTGAATTGGCATACTAAACTATGTAGATATACTATTTTTTCCCAATAAAAGAAGGGGAAATTACAGCTTTTATTTATTTACATTGTCTAATTCCTTGATTCCTACTGTAAGCTGAAATTGGATGAATCATTTCTCTGGCTGATAAAGAATCTTAATGGAATTAACATGCTTTTTGTGGATCTCATTAGAATTTGAGAAGCACTGGCCTATAAGACCTTGAAACAAGACATTTCAGGATTTCAAAAAAAAAAGTTTAAAAATTTTGGTCAAAGATAAACCAGTATTTCACATATTTAAATCCAACTAATATTATTAATATTAATATTTTATCTTTTTTGGTGATACCATTACAGTAACATATTACTTATAGTAATAAAACTGGCAGCCAAAAAATGTTATTCCCATGCTTCCAAACCTTCATAATTCCCAGAAATTGCATCCACAAAAAAAGGGAAAAGAAAATCCATTTATTTATGTGAAAAATGAAACTCAATTAATAACAACTCTTTTAAGGCTTTCACAAGATTGTGATTGGTTATAAAAATAATTCTTTGAAATCTAAGAAGCTCCACTCATATCGAATTTGTTTATCTTACCATTTATACACTTACTACTGCCAAGTATGAGCTGAGGCCGATTCTTCTTTTTATTGTAAGGAATTTTTTTTTCATTCCTATATATAAATTACCAAGGGCATTTTTTTCTAAAAGTCATGACCCATTCTTTGTGTAAAATCCCTTGAGTTGGTTCTTTCCATGTAAATAGATTAGAATAATAGATTTGTAGAGTTGAAAGGAATATAGGTCTATTGATCTAACCTCTTGCCCAACAGAGAAATCACCTCTGTATCATCAGCTTTTGTTAAGTTCTATGGCAGTGACAATCAATCCCCCAAATTTCAGAGGTCAACAATATCATTCGAGTTATATTTGGCTGCAGGTTGGGGTAGTCATGAGAACCTCTATTCCATGTGGCTTTATTTCAGAATCCAAGCTGAGAGATAAACTTCTATATGGGCATGTGTTCTTGTTAAAAAGGGGAAACAACAAAAACAAGAGTTCTGGCAAAAAAACATACAACAGCTCTCAAAGCTTCTGCTCACATCTGGCATATGTCACTTATACTTGCATTTCATTGACCAAAGAAAGTCTCATGCAGAGCCTTCTCCCATGGGAAAGCCATGAACGTCACCCAGCAATTGGTGGAAACATATAAATTGCTTACAGGGAAGGGGAGAGAAAATAATTAGGGATGGTAATGCAAGATAATACAAGCTCTACCCATTTGATAGTAAATATTCACTTCCGCACTTTTTCATGCAACATAATAGTCATCTCTTCCCAAGAGAAATACCCTAAAAGTCCCATCTAGTCATTGCATCAGACAGATTCAAAGCTTGATTCCAAAGTCAATTCTCTTATAAATGTCATCAAATTGTTGTATACCATTAAGTCATCAAAAATCCATCTAAGACATGTAAACGTACCCACAAACTGAACATTTTCTTTATGACTTATGAACTTCCTTAGCAGCCTGGATGCTATACACCCTAGAAAAGCCACTAGAAGGGTAGGACAACTTCCAAAACTGACTGTTTCGTGCCCTCCATGTTGTGGTTGTTGTTTGTTGCTGTTGAGTTTGCTTTGACTCACGGCAATCTTATGTATTACAGAAGAAAATGTTGCCAGGTCTTGTGCCATTTTTTTATGACCATGGATATGTTTGAGTCCACTGTTATGGCTATTGTGTCAATTCATTTCATTGAAGGATTTCCTCATTTTTGCTGACCCTCCAGTTTACCAAACATGATGTCATTTTCTAGCAACTGGTTTTCTGACAATGTGTCCAAAGTCTGTACATTCTTCTGGCAGTCACAGTATACTGAATATTCATCTCCAACATCACAATTCAAATGCATCAACTCTGTTTCTGTCTTCCTTTTTCATTGCCCAGCTTTTGCATGTATTATGAGTAATTCAAAAGGCCATAGCCTGGGTCAGGTGCACCTTCGTTATGAAAGTGACATCTTTGCTTTTTAACACATAAAAGGCCTTTTGCAGCAGATCTGCCCAATGCAAAACATTGTTTGATTTCTTGGTCCGTGCCTTCCTAGTACTACTAAAACTGGTCTAACATTTACTTGTCTGATCATGCATTCTGCCTAACTCCTGCTCTTATCTAGAATTGCCTTAATTTTGATCTTTAAGTAGAGTTTATCATCAAAACCAGAATGCTTTTAAGATTAAACTAAAACAAAAACCACACCCATTGACATCGAGTCTATTCCAACACATTGCTATCCTAAAGAAACACTGCGTCATAGTGTTTCCAAGGCTGTAATTTTTATGGAAGCAGACTGCCACACCTTTCTTCTGCAGAGTGGCTAGTGGGCTCAAAGCATCAACCTTTTGGTTAACAACTGAGTGCTTTAACCACTGAGCAAGTTGGAATCCTTTGAGATTTAAAGGGGGTGATGCTAATGATCAAGCACCACTCTTCTGTGAGTTTGTTGTACTGTGGTGGTTTACATGTTGCTGTGAGGCTGGAAGCTATGCCACTGGTATTTCAAATACCAGCAGGGTCACGCATGGTGGACAGGTTTCAGTAGAGCTTCCAGACTAAGACAGGCTAGGAAGAGTGACCTGGCAGTCCACTTCTGAAAAAAATTGGCCAGTGAAAATCTTATGAATAGCAGCAGAAGATTGTCTGATATAGTGCCAGAAGATGAGTCCCTCAGGTTGGAAAGCACTCAAACTACAAATGGGGAAGACCTGCCTCCTCAAAATAGAGTAGAACTTAATGACTTGGATGGACTAAAGCTTTTGAGACCTTCATTTGTCAATGTGGCACAACTTAAATGAGAAGAAACAGCTGCAAACATCCATTAATAATTAGAATGTGGAATGTACGAAGTATGAATCCAGGAAAAATGAAATTTATCAAAAATGAAATGGAATCTTTGGAGATCAATATACTAGGCATTAAACCCATCGCCATCAAGTCAATTCTGACTCATAGTGACCTTATAGGACAAAGTAGAACTGTCCCATAGGGTTTCCAAAGAGGGCGTGGTAGATTTGAACTGCTGACCTTTTGGTTAGCAGCCAAAAATTAATCAATGTGCCCCATCCTAGGCATTAGTAAGCTGAAATGGACTAGTATTGGCTGTTTTAAATGGGACAATCATATGTTATACTATGCTGGAAATGACAAATTGGAGAGGAACAGTGTTGAATTCATTGTTAAAAAGAACATTTCAAGATCTAGCCTGAAGAACAATGCTGTTAGTGATAGGATAACATCCATAAGCCTATAAGAAAGACTAGTTAATATGACTATTATTCAAATTTACACACCAACCACTAATACCAAAGATGAAGAAATTTAAGATTTTTACCAATTTCCACAGTCTGAAACTGATCAAACATGCAATTAAGATGCATTGATAATTACTGGTGATTGGAATGTGAAATCTGGAAACAAAGAAGAAGGATCTGTAGTTGGAAAATATGGCCTTGGTGATTCTGGTGGTTAAGATTGTGTGTCAGCTTGGCTGAGCCACGATTTTCAGTGTTTATCAGTGATTACTCCCATGGTGGGATCTGCTGTGAATAGCCAATCAGTTGAAAGGGATTTTCCTTGGGTGTGTGGCCCGCATCCAAATATAAGTGGACATTCTGGCTTTTGCCCTCTCTGGATCTTGCAGCTGCCTCCTGTTCATCTGCGCTCTTGGTTCTTGAGCTAGCAGTTTATCCGCTGATCTTGGGATTACTCGATCTTTACAGACTGTGAGCAAGAGCCCTGCTCTCTGACCTGCCGATCTTGGGTTCACCAGCCCCTGCAGCTATATGAATCAGGAGACTCCTCTATCCAGATCCCTGAACTTGGGACATTCCAGCCTCTACAATCATTTGAGCCATTTCCTTGATATAAGTCTCTCTCTATATATATTTATATGCTTTAATGGTTTTGCTTCTCTAGAGAACCCATCCTAAGACAGTGACAGAAAAAAAGCAGAGACTACACGATAGAATTTTGCATAACCAATGACTTATTTATTGCAAATACCTTTTTTCAACAATGTAAACAGCAACTATACATGTGGAGCTCACCAGATGGAATACCCAGGAATCAAATCAACTACATCTGTGCAAAGAGATGATGATGGGGAAACTCAACATCATCAATCAGAACAAGGCCATGGGCTGAATGGGGAACAGACCATTAATTGCTCAAATGCAAGTTCAAATTGAAGCTGAAGAAAATTAAAACAAGTCCATGAGAGCCAAAGTACAACCTTGAGTATATCGCACCTCTCAACATCTCAAGAATAGATCTGAAGCATGGAACACTAATGAGCGAAGACCAGACAAGTTGTGGAATGATATCAAGCACATCATATATGAAGAAAGCAAAAGGCTATTAAAAAAATAGAAAAGAAAGAAAAAACCAAAATGGATGTCAGAAGAGACTCTGAACTTGCTCTTGAATATAGAGCAGCTAAAGTGAATGGATGAAATGATAAACTAAAAGAGCTGAAGATTTCAAACGGCAGCTTAAGAAAACAATGTAAAATATTATGATGAAATGTACAAAGACCTGGAGTTAGAAAACCAAAAGGGAAGAACATGCTCAGCATTTCTCAACCTGAAAGAAATGAAGAAAAAATTCAATCACAAAGTTACGATGTTGAGGGATTCTATGGGCAAAATATTAAGAACACAGGAAGCATCAAAAGAAGATGGAAGGAATACAAAGAGTCACTGTACCAAAAAGAATTGGTCAATGTTCAACCATTTCAGAAGATGGCATATAATCAAGAATCAATGGTATTAAAGGAAGATGTCTAAGCTGCCTTACTGAAGGCATTGACGAAAAACAAGGCTCCAGGAATTGATGGAATACTACTTGAGATGTTTCAACAAACAGATGCAGTGCTGCAGATGCTCACTCATCTATCCCAAGAAATTGGGAAGATAGCTACCTGGCCAACCAACTGGAAGAGATCCATATTTGTACCCATTACAAAGAAAGGTGAGCCAACAGAATGTGGAAATCATCAAATTATATCATTAGTATCACTATCACACATAAGTAAAATTTTGCTGAAGATAATTCAAAAGAAGTTGCAGCAATACATCAACAGGGAACTGCCAGAAATTTATGGCTGAGAGCAGAGAATACCAGAAAGATGTTTACCTGTGTTTTATTGACTATGTAAAGGCATTTGATTTTGTGGATGATAATAAATTATAGATAACATTGCTAAGAATGGGAATTCCAGAACACTTAATTGTGCTCATGAGGAATCTGTGCATAGACTAAGAGGCAGTTGCTTGAACAGAACAAGGGGATACTGTGTGGTCTAAAATCTGGAATGGTGTGAGTCAGGGTTGTATCCTTTCACCATACTTATTCAATCTGTATGCTGAACAAATAATCTGAGAAGCTGGACTATATGAAGAACGGGGCACCAAGATTGGGGAAGACTCATTAACAACTTGCAATATGCAGATGAAACAACCTTGCTTAATGAAAGTGAAGAGGACTTGAAGCACTTACTGATGAAGGAAGATCAAAGGCTACAGTTTCAGTATGGATTACAAATCAACAGAAAGAAAACAAAAATCCTCACAACTGTATCAATAAGCAACATCACGATAAACTCAGAAAATATTGAAGTTGTGAAGGATTTCATTTTACTTGGATCCATAATTTCCATGGACTCAGCAGTCAAGAAATCAAACAATGTATTGCATTGGGCAAATCTGCTGCAGAAGACTGCTTTAAAGATTTAAAAAGCAAAAATGCCACCTTGTTGCTGACCCAAGTCATGGTATTTTCATTCACCTTATATGCATGCAAAATCTGGACAAGGAATAAGGAAGATGGAAGAAGAATTGATGCCTTTGAATTATGGCGTTGGTGAAGAATATTGAATATACTGTGGACTGCCAGAAGAACTAACAAATCCGTCTTGGAAGAAGTACAGCCAGAATGCTCCTTAGAAGCAAGAATGGTGAGACTTCAGTTCACATACTTTGGACATGTTATCAGGAGGGACCAGTTCCTGGAGAAGGACATCATGTTTGGTAGTGCAGAGGGTCAGCGAAAGAAAGGGAGATCCTCAACAAGATGGACTGAGACAGTGGCTGCAACATTGTGCTCAATCATAGCAAAGATTGTGAAGATGGGGCGGCACCAGGCAGTGTTTCGTTCTGTTGTAAATATGTGTTGGAACTGACTCAAGGGCAACTTTAATTAATTCACATTAATGATTAAACCAGGACCTCAGGCACAAACCTGGAGTATACCTGGCAAACTGGAGTCCTGTCTCTAATCACATATACTATATATGGTTCTTTGACTACCCGCACAGGAATCAGCTCTGGTTAAGTGAATGGAAAAATTTAATTTACTGGGAGAAAACAGAGATATTCACAGAATAAAAGAAAAAGCCAAAGAAACAGTACTTGGAAAGAATAAGAACCAAAGTAGCTTAGGAGCTATGAGCACCAGAGTCTAAGTGGCAGTCTCTTCAGGATGACAATGTCTAGATAAATCCACTTTGTTATGTTACCCCTCACTTGTCCCTCCTCATCGCACAAACTTGACCTGGGGAAGCCCAGAAATTTTAGTAGACAGTGTCATAAAAATTCATGTATTAGGAGGAAGGTTCACGAGAGGAAAATCAAGTTGTAATCATGAAGATAACGGAGTTAATGAGGGCAGGAAGACACAGCCAGCTACCTGTCTGCATGTTGTATTAGGAAGTGCATGGGCTTTGGATTCAGAAAAATCTGCATACTCCATTGCTAAATAAATTTTTATAAAACTTTTTATATTTCTGGACTCAATTTTTCTAACATAAAATAACAAATAATAACTAAATGTCAAGGTTGTAGTGAGGAGTTGAATGTATACATATATACATATGCAAAGCTTCTAGAATGGGAGAGCATAGTTTATACAAAAAAAAAAAAAATGTTATTTCCTTCTAACAGTGTCTCAGTTGTCCCTCACCTCTATTTGGTCATGAAAACACTGTTATTTCATACAACAAAAAGTAAGCTCCAGCCATTGTAAAGAAGGAAAACTTTATCTCCAGGCTCCAGCCATTGTGAAGAGGGAAATGAATTTACATAAATTTACTCCTTTAACAACCCTACCATATCTATATGAATTTACATCTTTAACAACCCTACCGTATCTATCCTCACTGCCCAATATTTTTATTCTTCCTCTGATGGGCTGTAAACCCTGGTGGCATAGTGGTTAAGCACCACGGCTGCTAATCAAAAGGTCAGCAGTTCAAATCTGCCCGGTGGTCCTTGGAAACTCCATGCGCTGGTTCTACTCTGTCCTGTAGGGTCACTATGAGCTGAAACTCACTCCACGGCAACGGGTTTTTTGTTTGTTTGTTTGTTTGTTTGATGGGCCAGAGGTGCCTGTGAACATATATTTCTCTATCTCTTTACCCATCATAACTTACCCAGTTTTTAAAGCTTTATTTTCTAATATACAAACACAGTAACCAAATTTCTGCTAAGGTTTTATTTCACCCACAATATTTAACTCTTCATTGGTTGAATTGTATATATGTCTCAAGAAGAAGATGGGTTGGAAATGAGGCTAATGGTGGAAATTGTGGGTTCTGTGGTAGCCAGATGAAGATATAAGGTGGAAGGGCTTTCTGTCATTCCTTCTTATAGAAGAATATTTTTCACAACCTTAAATTGTAAGTTTGACTTTTCAGTTGCACAGTTTGACAATTCAGCAATCAAAGACATGTTAATGGATAAATTTATAAATCAGAAAGAAATTTAAAAACAAAACATTGGAAAGGAAAAATCCTAACTATTTCTAATGTCAAGCATTTATTATAATGAATGAGTCATTTATTGCCTTTTTTTCATAGTGAAAAATAGCTATAAATATAACTATGTCTCCTTGTTTCTTGCAAAAAAATTACCGAAAACTAATTTAAAAAATTTTGCTTATTTTTTCCTCATTTTTGTTTGTCTTAGCCATGTGCACACAAAATAAAATAAATAACTTGTCAGGCAATTAAGAAAATTTTCTCACACAGCATGATGTATGGATACTATCCTGAATTTTTAAACTTCTATGTATATGTGCGTATATGTGTAGTCATGGTCGGGTCTAATTTTTTTTTAAATCCAGCAAAAAGGTTTTTTGTGACAAACTTTAAGTTTCCTGTTGGAAGATCATTTGGGTTCTGTTGGAAAAACTGTTTTAAAGGATGAGGATTTATGCTGTCAATCACTTATATTAAAAACAATAAATTTATAAATATTTAAAATCAAACATTATAGTGTGGTTAAATGAAATTTAAGTGCTTTGTTGAGAACTTTTGGGAAGAAACTATTATAAAAGCTTTAAAGAAAAATAAAATATTCGCACACGTCGTAACCTCTGTGGATTACAAAACTCCCTTTCACCATACCATTGGCTACAACTTCAAGTCTGATGGGGTTTCCATTTGTCTGAGTGACTAAACCAGGGCGCTGCACTGAGAACACTGTAAGACTGATTTATCACTACTGCTTTAATCAGGGAGCTATTTCTTCAGATAAACCCTCTTGCCTGAAATATTGTCCCTGCTGTGCCATTTCGTTTGATTGAAAAAGCAGGATTTCCCCCTCCATTTTTATAGTAAAACCAGAAAACTTTCTTTTTGCCCTTCAACAAGACGTCTGTTCAAATATATTTCAACAGTTCATAAGTTTGTTAACTTATACAATGTAACTTTTTGTCCTTGAAGAATCATGATTGAATTTATGAATTGGAGAATAAAGCTTATTCTTTCAGGTTGATATTTTTGTAGAATTATATATTGTAAGTAAATACTATTTGACATTTAAAGCACTATTTTCCCTTGCAGATGGAAATAAATTTCTAGCAGCATCCTGTTATCCCTACTGTATTTCTTCAAAGAAGCATTTTATAAATGTAACAGAGTTATGCTTAATTAAAATGAAGTGCTAAGAATACAGATTTTCATATTTGGGGCTTTATGTAATTTTGTAAGTTATAACCAATTTAATATAATTAGATTTTATATTGTAAAGAAAAGATAGTATCTCTCATACTTCTCTTTTAAAATTAGAAAATGGTTAAATGTAAAGTGAAACCACTTAGAAATGTCCAAACAACAGGAAGGAGTTCATCTTAAAAATAAGAGTTAGGCCATGGGTGATAAACCTCACTTGTTTTTAAATGTTAAATAGGACACTCCAGCACAGTCCAGATAAAGAAACTGAAATACCTTCGCACACAACACAGTGAAGTACTTCTTTTACTATAAATTCTGTAGCAGCTCTTGTTAGGAAAAAAAAAAATTGTTTAAAATTTAAACTCAGTTAAATATAGATACATGATTTATCTATTCTACAAGATTCTAGAAAACTGCTTTTAATTTAATCTTTTGAATAATGTATTCCTCCTGAATAGCATATTGTTTTAAATAATTGTATGAATTCCAAGTGAGGATGGCGTTTTGGGGAATGGGAGTTAGGTAAAACTTGGAATTATTTACAGGACTTTTTGGTAAAATTTTATTTTGTAATATAATTTGACTTGTGTGGGGTTTATATTAACTTTGCCTGAAGAATTTGGTCTTGGTCCTTGGTTCTTGAGAGATAATTTCTAAAAAAAAATTTTAAAAACTTTGGAATTTAAGTGTATTCCATAGGGATGCCAGACCACATCTAACTAACAGGTTACACCAGTGAGGTGATGAGGTGACCCTGGGGTGGGAGCTAGCAAGGCCAGAAAGGCCCAATGTGTCTACCTTATGATATCTAGCAACCTCAGGGGAGGGAGAGGGGTTGGACTTTATATTACATAATGAGACCCCCAGTAAAAATCTGGACACTGAATCTCAATGGCTTCCTGGTAGGAGAAAGACATCAATGTACATGGGAGGGTAGCACGTCCCTTTTTGGGCGACATGGAAGCTATGTGTTGGGAACTCTCGGACCTCCTTCTATGTGTCTCTTCTTTGTGCTGGTCCTGATATGTATCCTTTATTTAAAAAAAAAAAAAAACGGTAATTTTAAGTATAGTGCTTCCCATGAGTTCTGTAAATTGTTCTAGCAAATTATCAAACCTGAAGGAGTAGTGGGAGTCAGCAGGTCAAAAGTGAGGAAGTTGGTATCCTGAGGAGGTAAAGGAACCCTGAGTTTTTAGCCAGTAGGTCAGACATGAAGGAGCTAGGGTCCCTGAGCCAGTGGCTGGCATCCTCAAGAGATACTGGGAAAACTCCAAATTTGTAGCCAGCAGGTCAGAAGTGAGGGGAGCCCTGGGAACTCCCAACCTTGCAGCTCACATCTGAAGTCTTGGCTCTATCTGGCTGTCTGGAGGACAGTGTCCTTTAACTTGTGAGCTCTGACCTAGTTCCAAGGATTTAGGGTCAGAGGGAGAAGTGCTGAATGTTGCAGCTGGTGTCAGAACTGAACAGAGAAGTGAAAGGTGGGGGTTTTGATTTATGTTATTATCCTCGCAACTAGATACTTTCTTCTTTGGTAGAAATGCTGAGACTTGAGCTATGTCCAAAGATGAATATAGAACTGAAAGAGTTTCCTAGAAAACTAAGGTTTTTAGAAAGGGTCTCATGTTTGATAATTTTCAATTCTGCAATTTATACTGTATGTGATTCACACACATCTAAGTGTGTACATGTGTATTTATTTATATATACATCACAAATTGAGTAGTCATTTAAGAAATTTTAAATAAATTTAGTGTAAAAAATCAGTCAAAATAGTAAAATTGAGGATTATATTTATATAAAATAATTGATGGATTAGATATATTTAGCCTTGTATTTAATGGAGTAACAAGATTATTTCACAAAATCATTATTAAAATATGAATCTAAAATCATGTCACTAAGTGTTATTTCCAAAATGAACTTTAGAAAGTTATATGACAGAAGAAAATGTAGCAGCCACAAAAAATTTTTCACTAATTTACTAAGACCTATTATATTTTCAACTTTATAGATTTCTGGATTCCTAATCATGTAGCTAGCTTATGAACCTCTGGATAAAAACGTACTTTTAAAACCATATAACACCTAACTTCCCTTTTTTTCACACATTGCTAAAGCAGATATTTATGGTTAAAAAAAAAAAAGTGCTGTGGCAGAAAAAGTTCTGGTCGTGGTGAAAATTACATCAAAGTTTTCTTTTTTAAGTTTTCAAGAAAAAACGTATAACAGAATTTTGTTTTCAATGCTCATGCGCATTAATTATGAGAACATGTAAATGTATGCAAAAATATGAGTTTGAAGTCTTATAATTTACAGTAACAATTGAGATGTTTATTCAAAATTAATTCCATCAAAATATAGTTTTAAATTATACACCTCCCAAAAACCTCATTACACAAATACATACAGGCCTACCTCGGAGATACTGTGGGTTTGGATCCAGACCACTGCAATAAAGAGAATACTGCAATAAACAAGTCACATGAATTTTTTGTTTTTCCAGTGCATATAAAAGTTGCATTTACACTATGCTGTAGTCTATTAAGTGTTTGACAGCATTACGTGGAAAAAACAATGTAAATACCTTAATTAAAAAATGCTTTATTGCTAAAAAATGCTAGCCATCATCTGAGCCTTCACTGAATTGTAATCTTTCTGGTGGTAGAGGGTCTTGCCTCGATACTGTTGGCTACTGATTGATCAGGGTGCTGGTTGCTGAAGGCTGGGGTGGTTCTGACAATTTCTTAAAATAAGCAACAATGAAGTTTGCCACATCAACTGACTCTTTCATTCATGAAAGATTTCTCTGTAGCCTGTGATGCTGTTTGATAGCATTTTACTCACAGTAGAACTTTCAAAATTGGAGTCAATCCTTTCAAATCCTGCTTTTGCTTTATCAACTAGGTTTATGTAATATTCTAAATCCTTTGTTGTCATTTCAACAACATTCACAGCATCTTTACCAGGAGTAGATTCCATCTCAAGAAACCACTTTGTCCCCATCCAGAAGAAGCAACTCCTCGTCCCTTAAAGTTTTATCATGAGATTGTAGCAATCGAGTCACATCTTTAGGCTCCATTTCTAATTCTAGTTCTCTTGCTATTTCCACCACATCTGCAGTTACTTCCTCCCCTGAAGTCCTGCACCCCTCAACGTCATCGATCAACTTCTTCCAGACCCTGTTAATATTTATATTTTGACCTCCTCTCATGAATCACGAATATTCTTAGTGGCATCTAGAATGGTGAATCCTTTCCAGAATGATTTCAATTCACTTTGCCCAGATCCATCAGAGAAATCACTATCTATAGCAGCTATACAGCCTTACAAAATGTATTTCTTAAATAATAAGACTTGAAAGTTGAAATTATTCCTTGATCCATGGGCCGACATATTTGTACGAGGCCTATTCCTCCCTCACACTTTGTATTTAATTCCTTTTCATGGAATGTTCTTCCCACCAAATACAGGCATGGCTGATTCCCTGACCTCCTATGATCTTTATTCAAATATCACTTTTTTAAAAAAAAATAAACTTCATTTTTAAAAACAGTTTTGATTTACAGAAAAATTGAAAAGACAATTCAGCGAGTTCCCATATATTCCACATCCAGTTTTCCCTTTTATCGTTATTGTTACGTGCTGTCTAGTTGACCCCAACTTACAGCAGCTTTGTGTATAACAGATCAAAATGTTGCCCAGTCTTGAGCCATCCTCATAATCATTGCTATGTTTGAGCCTGTTGTTGCAGCCAGTCTGTCCATCCATCTCATTAACTGTCTACCTCTTTTTCACTGGCCCTCTATTTTACCAATCATGTCCTTCTCTAGCGATTGGTTCTTCCCAATGACATGTCCAAAGTAAGTGAGACAAAGTCCTCACTTCTAAGGAACATTCTGGCTGTACTTCCTCCAAGACTTATTTATTCATTATTTTGGCAATCCAAAATAATGAATAAATACTCAATATTCTTCACGAACACCACAATTTGATCGTGCAATTTCTTCTTAGGTCTCCCTTTTTCATTGTCTAGCTTTCACATGCATATGATGTGACTGAAAATGCCACGGGTTGAGTCAGGTGCACATTAGGCATCAAAATGTTATCTTTGCTTTTTAAAATCAGGAGGGACCAATTGCTGGAGAAGGACATAATTCAGTATTTATATTTTCTTAGTTTTTACCTAATGTCCTTTTTCTGTTTCAAGTTCTAATCCAGGATAGCACGTGAAATTCAGTCATCATGTATCATTAGGCTCCCCTTGCCTGTGACAATTTCTCAGATTTTCCTTCTTTTCCATAACCTTAATAGTTTTGAAGAGTACTGATAATGTATTTTGTAAAACTTCCCCATCTTGGAATTTGTCTGTTGTTTTTCTCATGGTTATGGGTTTCTGGGAGGAAGACAACAAAGGTAAAATACCATTTCATGACATCATATCAGTGGTACATACTGTCATCATGACTTATCACTAGTTGAGGTAGTATTTGTCAGATTTTTTCTACTGAAACATTACTCTTTATTTTACCCATTTCTATGTTCTACTCTTTGGAAGGCCATCACTATGTGCAGCCCACACTTCAGTGGTAAGGGGTTATGCTCCAACCCCTCGAGTGTAGAGTATCTACCTAAATTATCTGCACAAGACATTTCTCTCTTTTCAATCATTTATTTATATACATATGGACTCATGGATATTTATTTTATACTTTGGGTTATAATCCAACACCATTTTATTTATTGTTCAAATTCTTTCAGTTGTAGACATCGGTATCTCTTTTAAATGCTACATTCATGTACTCTCATCATTGCCTGTCTGTGTGTGTGTGTGTGTGTGTGTGTGTTTAAGCACTTCCTTACTTTCTAGTACTACAAGATACCCAGGCTTGTATATTTCCTGTCCCAGCCCTAGAACCACACATTTCTCCAAGGAGCCCTTGTTCCTTTTATTGGAGAAAGGTATTAGAAATCAAGGTCTGGGTGCTAAGTACACTTATTGCTACCACGGTGTCATTGCTTCTAGGCCTTTTCAGATGACAGAGAAAGAAAATGTGTGTATACTAACATATGTAAATATATGTACAAATATTTCTATATGTAAGCATATGTATTTATATTAAGCTAAATATGAGGTCATACTTACGTTCTCCAACTCTAATCCATTACCACATGGATCATTCTAGCATCCTAACCTTGCTTATTTTAACCTCTCATTCCAATAGTGGGAAATCTGGCTCCCACCAACTGCAATCCATTTACTTAATTGTCAAATTCCAGGACACATGTATAACAATATCAGAATCGTGAACCCATACCCTCATGGGAATAAGGAAGACTGAAGAAGAATTAATGTCTTTGAATTATGGCGTTGGTGAAGAATAATGGACACACCACAGACTGCCAGAAGAAGGAACAAATCTGTCTTGGAAGAAGTCCAACCATAATGCTCCTTAGAAGTGAGGATGGCAAGATTTTTTCTCACTTACTTTGGACATGTTATCAGAAAGGACCAACCCTGGAGAAGGTGATTATGCTTGGTAGAGAGAGTCAGTGACAAAGAAGAAGACCCTCAACAAGATGTACTGACACAGTGGCTACAACAATGGGCTCAAGCATAGCAACAATTGTGAGGATGGCGCAGGACGGGGCAGCATTTTGTCCTGTTGTATACAGTGTCGCTGAGTCTGAAACGACTCTACGGCACCTAACAATACCACCCTCATGGGAAAAAACTTTATCATCTAGAGTACAATGTTTATGTAGTTTCTTTTGCTTTTAGTCTCAAAAAAAAAAAAAAATCCAGTGCCGTCAAGTCGATTCTGACTCATAGTGACCCTACAGGACAGAGTAGAACTGTCCCATAGAGTTTCCAAGGAGCACCTGGTGGATTTGAACTGCCAACCCTTTGGTTAGCAGCCGTAGCACTTAACCACTACACCAGCAAGGTTTCCTTTAGTCTCAGAGAATCCACTTATTTCCAATGTTATTTAGGTTAGCACCTTTTCCCCCACACCCTTCATTAAAGTTGTTTCATGCATTTGTAATACAGTTAAATTGCTTCGTCAGATTCTTCCTTTCATCCTGGGATTCCTCCAACCTCCTAAATGTTTGTTTTTTAATTTGTGTACATTAACGTTTAGTCTCTGTGCTATAAAGTTCAATGGCTTTTGACAAATGCGTAGTGTCATGTATTCACTATAACAGTATCATACAGAATAGTTTCACTGCCCTAAAAAAAAAAAAAATTCCTCATGCATTACCTAGTCTACTCTCCTTCCCTTCCCCCAAACTTCTGGCATCCCTGATCTTTTTACTGTCTCTATAGTTTTGTCTTTTCCAAAATGTCATATAAAGGGAATCATATAGTAAGCATGTGGCATCTTTCACTTGGCAATGTGCATTTAAGATTCATTGTATGTTTTTGTTGCTTGATAACTCATTTTTATAACTGAATAATATCCATTATTGTATGATCTACCACAATTTGTTTATCTATTCACTTACTGAAGGACATCTTAGTTGCTTTCACATCCTGGCAATTTTTAATGAAACTGTTATAAACATTCATGTATGGGATTTTCTACGAACATAAGTTTTAAAATCAGTTGCTTAAATACCTATGAGTGTGATTTCTAGATCATTTGGTAAGCATATGTTTAACTTTGTGAGAAACTGGCAAATTCTCTTCAAAAGGGGCTACAGCAATTAACATTCCCACCAATGGTGAAAAACCATTTGTCACTCTATGTCCTCACCAGAAATTGATATTATCAGTTTTTCCGATTTTGGTCATCCTAATAGATGTGCCATGCTATCTCACCGTTGTTTTAATTTGTAATTTACTAATGATAAATCGAAGGTACTGGGTTTTTGGTTTTAATGATAAATGATGTTGAGCATCTTTTCATATACCTATTTGCTAACCGTGTATCTTCTGTGGTGAGGTGTCTGTTTGGATCTCTTGTCCATTTTTTAATTGGGGTTGCTTGTTTTCTTAATGAGTTTTAGATAGTTCTTTGTATATTTTTTGGACTGAAGTTCTTTATCAGGTATGTGTTTTGCAAATAGTTTCTCCCACTCTTTGGCTTGTCTCTATGTGTGGATTTTGAATGAGAAAATTTTTCTATCTGTGTTTTTTTCCAATTCAGATAAGGTAAATGTGTTTGAATTGCATAGTACTGTGATTTTATTCTAATATATGGTATTTCAAAATTTAAGTAGTTATAAGCACAGATGCCAATACAACAATATATAACCATGCATGTTAGTGTATGCTTGTGTGCATATTTGTATTTTACCTGTGCTAAGAATGGGTTCAGTTGCCTGATGAAAACCAACTGATGTATTGACTTTTCAATTGTGGATATTCAAGAAAAGTGAAAAGATTACATCACCCACCATTCCAAAACAAGTAACAGATCCTACAACTGGAACCTAAGCAGTAGCATGGTAGTAGTGCTTTTTAAATGTCTTACCACCCAGTGTGAAATCTTCGTATGTCAGTGTTAGGATTTCTTTCAGCCCTGATGTTTGTCTGTAAGTTGTTATTGTCTGGGAATTAACTTCAATTATGGCAGTAGAGTAATTATAATCACATTAAATGTTGGCATTTTGATAGTTTTCTAAAAACAAACAAACAAAAAATGAGCCTGAGATGTTTTGTACTTCTTGGATTTCATCTCTCTTCACTGAAGAGAGCTCATTTGATGTAGTTCTGATTGTAAATTTCGTGTTAACTAGTAAAGTTTAGTTGCCAAAATATGAAAAAGAGAAACAGAAGGGCATGCTTAACCAAGAACAGTACTTACTGACTAGTCATTGCTGCAAATCCATTACTGCACAAAATGTATGTGAATTAATGTGTTGGTATGACAACTTTAGGAAGTGATCCATAATAGATTAATATATAATTGTTTTTACCATTGTATAACATTTCCAATGGCCTCTGCATAATGGTTTAGTGATTATTGCCATCTAGAGTTAAAAAAAAAAAAATTTTTTTTAGAGTTGGTGAGACAATAAGAAGTTGCTCTACATGTTCAGCTACTTTCTGAAATAAGTGATTGGCTCCACACAAAACACTAGATATTAGGGATTTATGCTAGTTTTTCTTTGGGGGATGGAGTAATGATAAAGAAATTGCTGTTGTTGTTGCTAGGTGCTGTCCAGTCGATTCCGATTCACAGTGATACTACGTCCAACAGAAAGAAACACTGCTCATCCTGTGCCATCCTCACAATTATTTGAACCCGTTGTTGCACCCACTATGTCTATCTCATTGAGTGTCTTCCTCTTTTTCACTGATCCTCTATTTTACCAAGCATGAAGTCCTTCTCCAGGGATTGGCCCCTCCTGATAACATGTCCAAAGTATGTAAGACAAAGTCTCGTCATCCTCATTTCTAAGAAGCATTCTGACTGTGCTTCTTCCAAGACAGATTTGTTCATTCCTCTGGCAGTCCATGCAGCCCTGGTGACTCAGTGGTTAAGAGCTAGGGCTGCTAACCAAAATGTCAGCTACTGGAATCCACCAGCCACTCCTTGGAAATCCTATGGGGCAGTTCTACTCTGTCCTATAGGGTTGCTATGAATTGTAATTGACTTGATGGCAATGGGCTTTTCTGGCAGTCCATGGTATATTCAATATTCTTCACCAACACCGTAATTCAAAGACATCAATTCTTCAGTCTTACTCATTGTCCAGCTTTCACATGCATATGAGGCAATTGAAAATACCGTGGCTTGGTTCAGGTGCACCTTAGTCCCCGAAGTGACATCGTTGCTTTTTAAAACTTTAAAGAGGTCTTTTGCAGCAGATTTCTAATGCATTAAGTCATCTGATTTCTTGACTACTGCTTCCATGGGCATTGATTGTGGATCCACGTAAAATGAAATCCTTGATAACTTCAATCTTTTCTCCATTTATCATGATATTGCTTATTGGTCCAGTTATGAGGACTTTTGTTTTCTTTATGTTGAGGTGTAACCCATACTGAAAGCTGTCTTTGATCTTCATCAGTGCTTCAAATCCTCTTCACTTTAAACAAGCAAGGTTGTGTCATTTGCATATCACAGGTTGTAAATGAGTTTTCCTCCAATCCTGATGCCCCATTCTTCTTTATACACTCCAGCTTCTGGGATTTTTTGCTCAGCAAACAGATTAAGTAAGTACGGTGAAAGGATACAACCTCGATGCATGTCTTTCCTGATTTTAAACCATGCAGTATCCCCTTGAAATTAAAGGATTAGTATTTTCATTTTCTCATTTCTAAAGCACATATAAAGCCTCTTAGAATAATGTAGAATCCATATATTGCACAATGGAATGTAAAGGGAATATTTATATCTTACAGTTTGTATAGTTCCTTTTGACAAAGGGTTTATTATAATTCTCAACATCTATGAATGATTATATTAGTAATTATGATTCTGCATTGTAGAAGTCTGAAAATTCTCTGTAATTTTCTGTTCAAAAAGACGAAAATAGCTTGTCATTATGACCTCAAAAATTCTTACAGACTGAATATTTTAGATCTTTCAATGTGAAAGATTTATCATCTAAATAGTTATGTCATTTAACTAACAGTTAAAATCCACGTGAGTAGAAATTGCAATATAATAAAATAGTTTGCATTGTAAGGAACCAAAGTAGTTACAACTGCACTGAACAGACAAGCGAACAGGACCCTGGGGGGTCCAATGTCCCTGTTCTCATGAAACTTTCCCACATTAATGTTGGGTCCCACTGAATTAATTTTATTTTCCTTCACATGTTTTAAAATGATCACATAGTTTAGCCTTATTTTTCTATTTACTTTGTATTTTGGGGATCTTAATGCTTCCATTTATGTTTTTCTTCTGATAGACATTGGTATTGTGGGCTTAGGAGACTTGTGCTCACATTCCTTTTTTGTCACCAAAAATGTGACAATTGACATATCTATCCTATCTGAGGAAACCCTGGTGGCATAGTGGTTAAGTGCTACGGCTGCTAACCAAGAGGTCAGCAGTTCAAATCTGCCAGGCACTCCTTGGAAACTCTATGTGGCAGTTCTACTCTGTCCTATAGGGTCACTATGAGTCGGAATCAACTCGACAGCACTGGGTTTTGTTTGGTTTGGATCCTATGTGAATCTCAGTTTTTTCATATATCAAATAGTTTTTTGATCTGTAAACTTCCTTGTTAGAAACTGTGAAAATTCAATGAGATAATCTCAGATAAGCAAGTAGCATGGTGACCAGCAAGTAGAAACTTCTGACAAAGCAGTAGCTATTAATAAGCTAACAATGGATTAGTATTATGAATTAGCCCTGATGGTGCAATGGCTAAGCACTTGGTTGGCAGTTCAAACCCATCATGAGGCTCCATAAAAGAAAAGGCCTGGTTATCTGCTCCCATAAAAGCTACAGTCTAGAAAACTCTAAGGAGGCAGTTCTACTCTGTCATATTGGGTCACTTAAAGGCACCTAACAACAACAATATTTAATGAATAGGAGCTGGTATGTGACATGCATAGTTTTCAAGATACACTCAAATAAATGAATATTACCAGCACAAGTCCAAATTTAGTAGATTTCATAGAAAATAAGTAACATTTCCCTTTCTGTGTGGATGTAAACATCAATTTGAAGAGTACTGACCTCTAATTTTTCAAGTATGTCAAATTTTTAAAGAACTTCTACTAAATAACTTAGTGAAGCTTAATTTGTTCGGGACTATTGTAGCTAACACCCTTCTCTCGAAAAATGTTTTCAGAAACATTTGGTTTTTACATGTAGAATTATTTCTATATGATAGTACAGTATATAAAAGAAACTATTATGTTATTTTTATTAATATGCCTTTTAGGAGTATTGTATATCTGCGGTAACTATCTTGTACTTCATGTTAGAAAATTCTCCATAAATGTAATGAAACCTTCTTGAATCTACTGTAAAACCACATAATTTAGTAAACAGCAAGAAATATCTATCAAAATATTTCGTGGGGTGGTAGCACAAATTTTATCATTAAAGTTGAAAAAGATATCTGAATGTTTGCATGAGGTTTTAATATATATTTAACAGACATTTAGCAGAGCGCGGATGGTGCAGTGGTTAAAGCAATGGACTACCAACTTAAGGGTCAGTGGTTTGAAATCATGAGCAGCTCCACAGGAGAAAGATGTGGCAGTCTGCTTCCATAGAGATTTACAGCCTTGGAAACCTATGCGGTCTCTGTGAGTCAGAATGGACTCCATGACATTGACTGTATGTGTGTGTGTGTGTGTGTACGTGTGCACGTGTGTGTATACACACTACAGAGCCCTGGTAGCATACCAGTTCAGTGCTTAGCTGCTAGCCAATCCTACCAGCTGATCTGTGGGAGAAAGATGTAGCAGACTGCTTCCTCAAAGATTAAACTCACTGTCATTGAGTTGATTCGGACTCAGCGACCCCATAGTGTTTCCAAGGCTGTAAATCTCTATGGAAGCAGACTGCCACATCTTTCTCCCACAGAGCTGCTGGTGGTTTCAAACCACCAAACTTTTGGTTAGCAGTCAATTCGTAAAGATTACAGCCTTGGAAACCCTATGGGGCAATTCTACTCTGTTCTATAGGGTCTCTGTGAATTGGAAACAACTTGATGGCAATGGTTTTTTTTTTTTTTTTGTATATAGTGTGTATATATACACGTATATACATATGCATACATATGCATACATATGCATACATATGCACCTATGTACATATGTATATGCATATATATATATATATACACACACACACATATACAGGCAGTCCCTGGGTTAGGAACATCTGACTTGGGAACAACTTGTACTTACTGTTTAATGTTATGTAAATTTGCCTTCATTTTGAACGGATTGAACCAAAAAAAAAAAAAAACCCTACTAGCAACAAATTCTTAATTACAATTACCTTTGCTTACTGAGCGTGCAGCATTTAAATCATTGAAAAGGCTTCCAGCCTTTTCTTGCACTAAAGTGAGGCCAGAGCCGTGGTGGCACAGTGTTTAAGAGCTAAGGCTGCTAACAGAAAGGTCTGCACTTTGAATCCACCAGGCACTACTTGGAAACCCTAGGGGGCAGTTCTACTCTGTCTCACAGGGTCACCACAAGTCAGAATTGACTGGACAGCAATTTTTTTTTTTTTTTAAGTAAGGCTAAATAAGAACCCTATGCACCTGTTCTGACTTCCCTACAAATTCTTAAAGACACAGTTAGGAATGGATTTTATAACCTGGGGACTGCCTGTTTACACGCACACACACATATATAAAACCAGTTGCTACTGAGTCAGTTCTGACTCACGGTAACCTCATGTGTGTCAGACTAGAACGTGCTCCATAGGGTTTCCAATAGCTGAAGTTTTTTGAAATGTATTTCTAGGCCTTTCTGGCAAGGTGCTTCTAGTGTTCACAAATCTCCAACTTTTAATTAGCAGTGAAGAGTTAACCATTTGCACTATCCAGAGACTCCCCATTCCTTATTAAGAAAGTGCTTTTCCTCAGCCTCTGGAGACAATTCCCTTAATTTCTCATCCTGCTTCCTGCATGTTTGGGAATACTGCTATTTTTTCCTGAAGCAGATGGTAGCTTGTAGAACTTGCTCTTTATAATTTATGTTGCTAAATAAAGTCTTTGGTGCTTTGGTTTGGCAAGTGAAAGGTCCTAGGTGAATTGCGAGTAACTGAGAAAGCAGCAGGGCTACTGTCCATGGCTGCTACTACTCATAAAAAAAAAAAAAAAACTCATATCATATACAAAAACATACACATGGGTACATATATATGTAGTGCCTGCATGTATGTGGTATGTATATAAAACATCTATAAAAAATTGGTTCTAAGGTTTTAAAGGAGGAACCAGTTTCTTATGAAAATTTTACAACTGATTTTTTATTGGTTTTTGTATTTCTAAATAATTCCCCTGTTGTAACATTCCCTTCTTCCTAAGAAGTCAACAGCTCTGATAAGCATTCTAGTAATTCCAGTATGATTTTTGACTAGATCTCATGGAAAAGGATAAATGTGTTTATACAAGGGGTGATTAGGTCATAATATCAGAAAAATTATTTTGAATAAAATCTTCAGCATACTAGTCAGTATATCAAAAGATAAAACATAACACTTCTTTAGGTTGTTCAGAAAATCTAGATTAATATCAAAACTGCTAAAGGTACCGTTAATAAACATAATCTGTTTTTATAGTTCTCTTTTCTGCCAATATTTGGAGCTTTATATAAAAATATACTTTTACTGAACCTCTGAGGAATAATTTCTAATAGCGTGTGCGAGTGTATGTGGTTCTCTCCATTGTAGGTTATGATGATATGTTTAAAGTATCCAGTTACATTGCTTCGTTTATAATTAAAACTGTTAATATTTATGAGCATAATTTAGAAACTGTAGTACAAACATGTAAGTATTAGTCTGGCAGTTGAAAAATATTAATTTGATTTATTAAATATTATTTTATAAATAGTAAAATAATATCCCTTAAATATTACACATTATGTATTGTTTTTATTAGAAACACATAAGGCAGAACTATTACTCTTACATTCTATCTTTAACAAAATAGTATTAATTTACAATGAAATTTATTAATAACTTAATACCAACTTAAAATATGGTACCACATAAAATGGTTCTGGAGAGATACTGGTTTAACTTAAAGGTGACAAAATGGAGTGGACAGAACACAGGCTGTATGTCAGCTGGCATGTCACTGGGTCCGCATCTGCTTGAACAAGCTATGCAACTATCGATAAGATACCTGGCCTTTTGGGGTCTCAGTTTACCCAGCTATAATTTTTTTTTTTTTTATGAGGGAATCTCTTTATATTCTTTAGTGGCACCTTGACTTAAATTACAAACACGTAGACATGGATTTAAAAAAAAAAAAAGAGTCGTGTTTGTTATGTTATTAAACATGAGTATTAAATTTCTTTTTGATAGGACAGTTTTTTTTTTTTAATCTTGTAGGCATTTGAGGAAGAATAATAGAAGTGGAAAGTAGAATGTTTGGAATAGCAGAATAGAGCACATTAGAGCACAGGTATTAGTAATAAATAAATAAAAGAGAATACCATACAGAGTATAAAGAAAATTTTAGGACTAAACAAAACCTGAAAATAAACATACTTCCAGTATGTACATTTCTGCTTGAGTAAATAAGTACTTTTTTTACTGTCCTAGTACCTCAGCTGCTGTCATTGATCTGTAATTTCCACACACTGTTTTTTCTTCTAATTGTTACTTTTAACTGTGTCCAATATAATTATGCATAAAGGTTTTCCTGACAAATTTCCACAATAACATTTAAATTAATATTGTAAAAATACATGGTTTTGTACGGCATTAATATGTGGTTCTTTAGAAATGTTTTTTAAGCAATGGCCATCATCAAAGGATGAACACGGAGATGTATCAGAACACCATAGACTTCATAATCTGTACAGAAAGATTAAACAGAATGGATGTAGTGAGAAATTCAATCATTCACTTCAACAGATGTATTTGGCACCTGCCATGTGCAAAATGCCTTGTACTGGGGGTAACACGGTGTAAAGCATGATCGCTGTGTTGAAAAAGCTGGTAAGCTCTCCTCACTAAATAAAACTTTCTCAAACAGAATTACCTGAAGAAAAAAAAGAAAGAAAGAAAGAAACTGAAAATAGAGGAAGACAGAATTCAGGACAGAATTGGTTCCACCTCTAGGGGTGTGTGTGTGTGTGTGTGTGTGTGTGTGTGTGTGTGTGTTGTGTGCAAGCATGCAAGCACACACACTTCAGCACAAGTGTGCAGAGAGAGAGAAGGGGACAAGAAGAGGGAGGGAAAGAGAGGAGGAACCTAATCAGACTTGTCTGGATGTCGCAAGTCCTTACTGTGTAAAATGGCATCCTTTGAAGTGCAAAGATTTTAATCCTATTTGACATTTCCTAGTTGACTGAAGGGGTATAAGGTGGGGCAAAATCTGTCACATTCAGTGTTTAATGAAGGAGGAAGAAAGCCTTCAAACCTTTACTACCCTCTAGGGATTCTCATGCTGACACGTTTTAGACTTGGTAAAAATTAGAAAAGGGAGAAAAGTGGAATCTAAAAAGAAAGACACATAATAATGATTTATCATTTTTTAGAAATCAAACAAAACAACCAAACATGTATGTATGTGTGTGTATATATATATACATATGCATATACATGTATGCACACATATATCTTATTATATTATGCACAGATATTTATATACACATATGTATACACATGTATATAATTATATACACATCTATGTATATGTGTGTGTGTATATGCACTATTTTGACTTACAAAAAAATGTACCCTTTACATGACAGAAACTGAGGACCTGGAAACAAGGGCCAGTAATAACATAATTTTAGACTATTTTCCCACAGTCAGCAATATTCTCTACCCCAAAAAATCCCCAAAATATATATATTCATTTACATACAAATATGCATACATACATATGCTAGAAAGGAAGCAAATGAAAAGAACGAAAACAGTGGAAAATGGGAGATGATCTAGATCATTTAACATCAGCCTTCCACTTTGTAACATGTCCACTCTTAGTTTTGGTTAGGGGCAAAAAGATGGAAACAAGCCAGATGCCCATCAACAGATGAATGGGTAAACAAATTATGGTACATACACACAATGGGATACTATGCAACGATAAAGAACAATGATGAACCCAGGAAACATCTTGCAACATGAATCAATCTGGAAGGCATTATGTCGAGTGAAATAAGTCAATCACAAAAGGACAAATGTTGTATGAGACTGCTATTATAAAAACCCAAGAAAAGGTTTAACTCACAGAAAAAAATTTTTTTTGTTGGTTATATAGGGAGGAGAGTTAACTAGATAGTAGACAAGTGTTAACTTTGGTGAAGGGAAAACAACACACAATATAGGGGAAGTAAGCACAACTTGACCAAGGCAAAGTCACAGAAGCTTCCTAAACATATCTAAACACCTTGAGTGACCGAGTCACTGGAGCTGAGGGCTGGGGACCATGGTTTCAGGGGACATCCAGGTCAACTGGCATAATACAGTTCACAAAGAAAATATTCTACATCCTACTTTGAAGAGTAGGGTCTGGGGTGTTAAAAGCTTGAGAGTGGTCATCGAAGATACATATATAGGTCCCATCCAGTCCAGAGCAAAGGAAAATGAAGAAACCCAAGACACAAGGAAAATATTAGTCCAAAGGACTAACGGACCGCGTGAATCACAGCTTCCACCAGCCTGTGCCCAGAACTAGATGGTGTCCGGCAACCACCACCAAAGGCTCTGACAGGGATCACAATAGAGGGTCCTGGACAGAATGAGAGAAAAATGTAGAACAAAATTAAATTCACAAAAAAAGACCAGCCGTACTGATCTGACAGAGACAGGATAAACTCCTGAGACTATGGTCCCTGGGCACCCTGCAAACTCAGACCTGAAGCCACTCCCGAAGTCCACCTTTCAGCCAAAGATTAGACGAGAATATAAAACAAATATGAGAAACATGCTGCCTAGTTCAGTCAAGTATACAAGGATAAATAGGCAACACTTTCCCAAAAGCAAAAAAGAGAAGGCAAAAAGGGACAGGAAAACTGGATGAATGGACGGGGGAACCCGAGGTGTAAAGGGAAAAGGGGAGAGTGCTGACTTATTGCAGGGAATGCAATCAATGTCATAAAACAATTTGTACATAAATTTTTGAAGGAGAAACTAATTTATGCTGTCAACTTTCACCTAAAGCACAATAAAATAAAAATTAAAAAATTATAATAAAAGAGAAAAAAAGACACGGCCACCTCTGCTTTATGTCCTGGATTGGAGAAGACTGCAGACCAAGAGGCAGCATGACATGGCTGAACCAAAACATGAAAAGCTGACTCATGGACACATTAAATGTTTCATCAATACAAGAAATATTTACTTAATGCCTTCTATATATCAATATACTAGACCCCAGAGACCCCAGGAATATACATATTAATAAAACAAACCTCTGTATTCAAAGAACTTGCAGTCTACAGAAAACAGCTGCACTCACAATCAAGTAGTTGTAATAGAACACAATAGGAGTATTATAAGGGTATGTAAACACGTAGGGGATGGCTCAGCAGCTCTGTATGATATTGTTCAAGTAAGGCTGACTTAAGAGTGAAATCTGAGCTAGATCTTCGAAGACGAGCTGAAGGTTTCTAGGGAGATTGGAGTTGACGGCATTTTTTTATGGGAGATGTCATTCATTGCATCCGACAAGCCACAGAAGAATAAAAAATGACAAATTTGGAAAAATGGACTGGAGCAGCTGAAGATGCTGGAATGAGGAATCTTATGCCCTGAAGGGGTTAGAACTTTCTCCTATGGGTGATGGAGAACAATGGAAATATTTTTTTTTTAATAATTTTCATTGTGCTTTAAGAGAAAGTTTACAAATCAAGTCAGTCTGTCACATATAAGCTTATATACACCTTACTCTATACTCCCAATTACTCTCCCCCTAATGAGTCAGCCTGCTCCCTCCTTCCAGCCTCTCCTTTGGTGACGATTTTGCCAGTTTCTACCCTCTCTACCCTCCCATCTCCCTTCAAGATAGGAGAAGACAACACAGTTTCAAGGGTCCACCTGATACAAGTAGCTCACTCTTCGTCAGCATCTCTCCCGCACCCATTGTCTAGTCCCTTCCATGTCTGATGAGTTGTCTTCGGGAATGGTTCCTGTCCTGGGACAACAGAAGGTTTGGGGACCATGACCACTGGGATTCCTCTACTCTGAGTCAAACCATTAAGTCTGGTCTTTTTATGAGAATTTGGGGTCTGCATCCCACTGCTCTCCTGCTCCCTCAGGGGTTCTCTGTTGTGCTCCCTGTCAGGGCAGTCATCGGTTGTGGCCAGGCACCATCTAGTTCTTCTGGTCTCAGGACGATGTAAGTCTCTAGTTCATGCAGCCCTTTCTGTCTCTTGGGCTCATAGTTATCATGTGACCTTGGTGTTCTTCATTCTTCTTTGATCCAGGTGGGTTGAGACCAATTGATGCATTTTAGAGGGCCGCTTGTTAGCATTTAAGACCCCAGACGCCACATTTCAAGGTGGGATGCAGAATGTTTTCATAATAGAATTATTTTGCCAGTTGACTTAGAAGTCTCCTTAAGCCATAGTCCCCAAACCCCCGCCCTTGCTCCGCTGACCTTTGAAGCATTCAGTTTATCCCGGAAACGTCTTTGCTTTTGGTCCAGTTCGGTTGAGCTGACCTTCCGTGTACTGAGTATTGTCCTTCCCTTCACCTAAAGTAGTTCCTATCTACTAACTAATCAGTAAATAACCCTCTCCTACCCTCCCTCCCTCCCCCCTCGTAACCACAAAAGTATGGGTTCTTCTCAGTTTATACTATTTCTCAAGATCTTATAATAGTGGTCTTATACAATATTTGTCCTTTTGCCTCTGACTAATTTCACTCAGCACAATGCCTTCCAGGTTCCTCCATGTTATGAAATGTTTCACAGATTCATCACTGTTCTTAATCGATGCATAGTATTCCATTGTGTGAATATACCATAATTTATTTAACTATTCATCCATTGATGGACACCTTGGTTGCTTCCAGCTTTTTGCTATTGTAAACAGAGCTGCAATAAACATGGGTGTGCATATATCTGTTCCTGTAAAGGCTCTTATTTCTCTAGGGTATATTCCCAGGAGTGGGATTTCTGGGTTGTATGGTAGTTCTATTTCTAACTTTTTAAGAAAATGCCAGATAGAGTTCCAAAGTGGTTGTACCATTTTACATTCCCACCAGCAGTGTATAAGAGTTCCAATCTCTCCGCAGCCTCTCCAACATTTATTATCTTGTGCTTTTTGGATTAATGCCAGCATTGTTGGAGTGAGATGGAATCTCATCGTGGTTTTTAATTTCCATTTCTCTAATGGCTAATGATCGAGAGCATTTTCTCATGTATCTGTTAGCTGCCTGAATATCTTCTTTAGCGAAGTACGTGTTCATATCCTTTGCCCAGTTTTTGATTGGGCTGTTTGTCTTTTTGTGGTTGCGTTTTAACAGAATCACATAGATTTTAGAGATCAGGTGCTGGTCGGAGATGTCATAGCTGAAAATTCTTTCCCAATCTATAGGCAGTCTTTTTACTCTTTTGCTGAAGACTTTAGATGAGCATAGGTGTTTGATTTTTAGGAGCTCCCAGTCATCTGGTTTCTCTTCCTCATTTTGGTAATGTTTTGTATTCTGTTTATGCCTTGTATTAGGGCTCCTAACGTTGTCCCTATTTTTTCTTCCATGATCTTTATCGTTTTAGTCTTTATGTTTAGGTCTTTGATCCGCTTGCAGTTAGTTTTTGTGCATGGTGTGAGGTATGGGTCCTGTTTCATTTTTTTGCAAATGGATATCCAGTTATGCCAGCACCATTTGTTAAAAAGACTATCTTTTCCCCAATTAACTGACACTGGGCCTTTGTCAAATATCAGCTGCTCATATGTGGATGGATTTATATCTGGGATCTCAATTCTGTTCCATTGGTCTATGTGCCTGTTGTTGTACCAGTACCAGGCTGTTTTGACTACTGTGGCTGTGTGATAGGTTCTAAAATCAGGTAGAGTGAGGCCTCCCACTTTCTTCTTCTTTTTCAGCAATGCTTTACTTTTCCGAGGCTTCTTTCCCTTCCATGTGAAGTTGGTGATTTGTTTCTCCATCACCTTAAAAAATGTCATTGGAATTTGGATCGGCTGTGCATTGTATAAATAGAAGCTTTTGGTAGAATAGACATTTTTACTATGTTAAGTCTTCCTATCCATGAGCAAGGTATGTTTTTCCACTTCAGTGGGTCCTTCTTAGTTTCCTGAAGTAGTACTTTGTAGTTTTCTTTGTATAAGTCTTTTACATCTTTGGTAAGATTTATTCCTAAGTATTTTATCTTCTTGGGGGTTACTGTGAATAGTACTGAGTTGGTGATTTCCTCTTGGATGTTCTTTTTGTTGATGTAGAGAAATCCAAGTGATTTTTGTATGTTTATCTTATAATCTGAGACTCTGCCAAACTCTTCTATTAGTTTCAGTAGTTTTCTGGAGGATTCCTTAGGGTTTTCTGTGTATAAGATCATGTCATCTGCAAATAGAGATAATTTTACTTCCTCCTTGCCAATCCGGATGCCCTTTATTTCTTTGTCTAGCCTAACTGCTCTGGCTAAGACCTCTAGCACAATGTTGAATAAGAGTGGTGATAAAGGGCATCCTTGTCTGGTTCCCGTTCTCAACGGAAATGCTTTCAGGCTCTCTCCATTTAGAGTGATGTTGGCTGTTTGCATAAAAAAATATATATATAGATGCCCTTTATTATGTTGAGGATATTTCCTTCAATTCCTATTTTGCTGAGAGTTTTTATCATAAATGGGTGTTGGACTTTGTCAAATGCCTTTTCTGCATCAATTGATAAGATCATGTGGTTTTTGTCTTTTGTTTTATTTATATGGTGGATTACATTAATGGTTTTTCTAATATTAAACCAGCCTTGCATACCTGGTATAAATCCCACTTGGTTGTGGTAGATTATTTTTTTGATATGTTGTTGAATTCTATTGGCTAGAATTTTGTTGAAGATTTTTGCATGTATGTTCATGAGGGATATAGGTCTGTAATTTTCTTTTTTTGTGGTGTCTTTACCTGGTTTTGGTATCAGGGATATGGTGGCTTCATAGAATGAGTTAGGCAGAATTCCGTCATTTTCTATGCTTTGAAATACCTTTAGTAGTAGTGGTGTTAACTCTTCTCTGAAAGTTTGGTAGAACTCTGCAGTAAACCCATCCGGGCCAGGGCTTTTTTTTGTTGGGAGTTTTTTGATTACCGTTTCAATCTCTTTTTCTGTTATGGGTCTATTTATTTGTTCTACTTCTGATTGTGTTAGTTTAGGTAGGTAGTGTTTTTCTAGGAATTCATCCATTTCTTCTACATTTGCAAATTTGTTAGAGTACAATTTTTCGTAATAATCTGATATGATTCTTTTAATTTCTGTTGGGTCTGTTGTGATGTGGCCCATCTCGTTTCTTATTCGAGTTATTTGTTTCCATTCCTGTATTTCTTCAGTCAGTCTGGCCAATGGTTTATCAATTTTGTTAATTTTTTCAAAGAACCAGCTTTTGGCTTTGTTAATTCTTTCAATTGTTTTTCTGTTCTCTAATTCATTTAGTTCAGCTCTAATTTTTATTATTTGTTTTCTTCTGGTGCCTGATGGATTCTTTTGTTGCTCACTTTCTATTTGTTCAAGCTGTACGGACAGTTCTCTGATTTTGGCTCTTTCTTCTTTTTGTATGTGTGCATTTATCGATATAAATTGACCTCTGAGCCCTGCTTTTGCTGTGTCCCAGAGGTTTTGATAGGAAGTGTTTTCATTCTCGTTGCATTCTATGAATTTCTTTATTCCCTCCTTAATGTCTTCTATAACCCAGTCTTTTTTCAGCAGGGTATTGTTCAGTTTCCAAGTATTTGATTTCTTTTCCCTAATTTTTCCATTATTGATTTCCACTTTTATGACCTTATGATCTGAGAAGATGCTTTGTAATATTTCAATGTTTTGGATTCTGCAAAGGTTTGTTTTATGACCTAATATGTGGTCTATTCTAGAGAATGTTCCATGTGCGCTAGAAAAAAAAGTATACTTTGCAGCTGTTGGGTGGAGAGTTCTGTCTAAGTCTATGAGGTCAAGTTGGTTGATTGTAGCAATTAGGTCTTCTGTGTCTCTACTGAGCTTCTTACTGGATGTCCTGTCCTTCTCCGAAAGTGGTGTGTTGAAGTCTCCTACTATAATTGTGGAGGTGTCTATCTCACTTTTCAGTTCTGTTAAAGTTTGTTTTATGTATCTTGTAGCCCTGTCATTGGGTGCATAAATATTTAATATGGTTATATCTGCCTGGTCAATTGTCCCTTTAATCATTATGTAGTGTCCTTCTTTATCCTTTGTGGTGGATTTAACTTTAAAATCTATTTTGTCAGATATTAATATTGCTACTCCTGCTCTTTTCTGATTGTTGTTTGCTTGATATATTTTTTTCCATCCTTTGAGTTTTAGTTTGTTTGTGTCTCTAAGTCTAAGGTGTGTCTCTTGTAGGTAGCATATAGACGGATCGTGTTTCTTTATCCAGTCTGAGACTCTCTGACTCTTTATTGGTGCATTTACTCCATTTACATTCAGCATAATTATAGATACGTATGTGTCATTTTGGTGCCTTTTTTGTGTGTGTTGTTGAGAATTTCATTTTTTCACTTACCTTTTTGTGCTGAGACTTTTTCATTGCAAATTGTGTGTTCCTCATTTTAATAGTAGTTGAATTTGTGTTTGCTGAGGCGTTATGTTTTTCTCGGTTTTTATTTTGAGTTATGGAGTTGTTATACCTCTTTGTGGTTACCTTAAAATTTACCCCTATTTTTCTAAGTAAAAACATAACTTGTATTGTCCTATAACACCTTGTTTCCCTCTCCACATGGCAGTTCTACGCCTCCTGTATTTACTCCCTCTTTTTGATTATTGTGATCTTTTACATATTGACTTCAGTGATTCCCTGTTTTGAGCGTTTTTTTCTTTTTAAAATTAATTTTAATTTGTTTTTGTGATTTCCCTATTTTAGTGGATATCAGGATGTTCTATTCTGTGACCTTGTATTCTGTTGGTATCTGATACGATTGGTTTTCTGACCAAACAATTTCCTTTAGTATTTCTTGTAGCTTTGGTTTGGTTTTTGCAAATTCTCTAAGCTTGTGTTTATCTGTAAATGTTTTAATTTCGCCTTCATATTTGAGAGAGAGTTTTGCTGGATATATGATCCTTGGCTGGCAGTTTTTCTCCTTCAGTGCTCTATATATGTCATCCCATTGCCTTCTTGACTGCATGGTTTCTGCTGAGTAGTCTGAACTTATTCTTATTGATTCTCCTTTGTAGGAGACCTTTATTTTATCCTTGGCTTCTTTTAAAATTTTCTCTTTATCTTTGGTTTTGGCAAGTTTGGTGATAATATGCCTTGGTGATTTTCTTTTTGGATCAGTTTTAAATGGGGTGTGATGAGCATCTTGGATAGATATCCTTTCGTCTTTCATGATGTCAGGGAAGTTTTCTGCCAACAGATGTTCAACTATTCTCTCTGTGTTTTCTGTTATCCCTCCCTGTTCTGGGACTCCAATCACACGCAAGTTATTCTTCTTAATAGAGTCCCACATGATTCTTAGGATTTCTTCATTTTTTTTAAATTCTTTTATCTGATTTTTTTTCAGCTATATTGGTGTCAATTCCCTGGTCCTCCAGATCTCCCACTCTGCATTCCAACTGCTCGAGTCTGCTCCTCTGACTTCCTATTGCGCTAATTCTGTAATTTTACTGTTAATCTTTTGGATTTCTGAATCCTGTCTCTCTATGGAGTCTTGCAGCTTATTAATTTTTCTACTATGTTCTTGAATAATCTTTTTGTTTTCTTCAACTGCTTTATCAGTGTGTTCCTTGGCTTTTTCTGTAGATTGCCTGACTTCATTTCTGAGGTCATCCCTGATGTCTTGAAGCATTCTGTAAATTAGTTTTTTATATTCTGCAACTGGGAATTCCAGGATTATATCTTCGTTTGGGAAAGATTTTGATTCTTTAGTTTGGGGATTTGTAGAAGCAATCACTGTCTGCTTCCTCATGTGGTTTGATATCGACTGCTGTCTCCAAGCCATCTCTAAGATATCGTAGTGATTTATTTTATATTTGCTCACTGAGTTTTATCTTGTTTTGTTTTCTTTCAATATACGTAGATGGGCTACTAGATTGCGCTGACTTGATTGTTGTAGCCCTTGAATCACTTATGTCCTATTACCAGCTGGTTTGGGCTGTTACCAGATATATAAGCCTAAGAGTCCATTCACTATTCTTGAGTAGAATCTGATTTTGGGTCACCAAGTGTGTGGTGCAGACTGTCACCTATCCACCTAGAGAAGTAGTGGTGATACTTGTGTGCACCCGATTCTAGTAGCAGCAGGGTTTCCCACTCCAGGGGGGCAGGATGCTGACAGGCTTCCCCCAAGTGCCAATGAGGTAGGTGTGTCTCTATTTCTAAAGCACTTTGGTGGGTGGGCTCTGCAGCTGTACCTTAGACACCCAATTCAAGTGCCTCTACAGATTGGTAGGTGTCACCCTCCTTAGATCCCTAAGGCCAGAGGCTAGGTGGTCCGGGCAGAGCTTCAGCCCTCAGTTCCCTGTTGTGGGTCAGTGAGGGCACTGTTGAATACGCAGAGATATCAGACCTGGGAAACTTGTCTTTCCAGTAATCCCCTAAAACTATTACAGTCAGATCCCTATCAGAATTGCCTTTGCATTATAATAGCCACCTTGTTCCCTGTAGGGATGAAACCCCAAGACTGTGGATCACATATGCTTGGCTGGAGCTGGTTCTGTGTTTTTGGTCCAATTAGGGAAGGATTTTTGGTCCTTGGGTTTTTGTAGCTGCTTCTCTCAGGTCAGGAGAATGGGTTAGGAAGGACCAAAAAAGAAAGAAAAACCACAGAGCACTTCACTCTTTGGCTCAGGAAATTCCAATGTTATGGAAGCCGCCTGGGAAGGCGTGGGGAGGTATCAGATAAATAGGAGAGAGTAGCACCCCGGAATATAGACAAAGTTACTTATCTTGTTTGGTGATGACTGTTTTATCTGAGATTTCCGAGGGGTGTGTATCCTGTGTGCATTGGCTAGGTCGAGATTGCCCCGAAGGGTCAGGCCTGCGTCCTGTGCTTGTGCTGTCTCAGAAGCTGTGGTTAGTTCCTCTGCTCCCAGTCCAAAGCCCAGCACCAAGGTTCCCCGGCTGGGACGCTGCACTCCAGGCTCTAAAACCAGTCGCTGCCTCCTGGTGACTTCTCCTCCTATCAGCCGTGTCACTGCACTGCCTGCGTGCACTGGCTGGGCTTCCCCCGAGGTCACTTCTGGGGGCTAGGGCTGTGTCCCATGTTTGCGCCATCTCTGGATGCCATACTCAGCCCCCCTGCTTTCAGTCCAAAGCCCGGCACCAAGGTTTCCTGTTTGGGGTGCTGGCTCCAGGCTCCAAAAGCAGTCATTGCTTCCCTGTGGTTGTGCGTTCTCAGTCTCTGTCATTCAGGTCAACTCTTTAGATCTGTGTTTGATGGTCAGGGTTCGTAGATTGTCATGTATGTGATCGATTCACTTGTTTTTCTGAGTCTTTGTTGCAAGAGGGTCCGAGGTAGCTTCTACCTAGTCAGCCATCTTGGCCCCACCTTGAACCATGGAAATATTTTAAGCAAAAATAAATAATAAACCAAGAATAACTCTGTTTTCTTTTTAGCATTGTTAATTTTCCATTTTTACACTGGAATTTGATTCTTTCCAGAAAGACATTTTTTTCCTCAAGAAGACATTTTATTAAAATAAAACCAAAATTTTATTGGCCTAAATAGGAATGAGGGAGGACCAGGGACTATTCAAAGCAAAGTATATACAAACACATACACATATAACGGGTCAGGCACGAGCATGAATTGCCATCAATTGAAGCAGTCATGGTTCCTCCACTTTATATTTCTAAATATATCTTCAGGGAAAAAAATGTCAAAATCTTTTACAATCAATTTAGAGTAAAAAAAAAAAAAAGGACAGCTATTTAAACAATTTAGGGTAGAGGTCAGTGAACATGTTTGAAGACATCTTTCTGGAAAGAAAATATAGTGGTACTATTATTCACTTTATAATTATGTCATGAATGGTATATTGTATGTGGGATTACCTAAGATTTTCTAAAATATCATGGCACAGAAATGCTGCACTTTGGGTTTCTGTTTGAATTGAGTTGTGTGTGGTCCCATACACAACCCAGATCATCGGCAACTAATCCTCCTGTCTCCCAGAGAACAGAATTCTCATTGTTGCGGTTCTTCACTGGAAACAGCTGGGCCACCTTTCTTGGGTTAGCTGGCAGGATGGGCAGCTGCATTCCCCAAATCACACAAATCACCAGCCAGGCTTATTTTGATTGCTAACTTCTGTTACATCAAGATACTTTCTAAAAACTATTTTTCTTGTATGTTCCAGTCCATCTCTGTCTATGCACTGCTTCATGGAAAAATGTTTGGGCTGTGGGTCCTCTATTTCCACTGCAAGCTGTCCCCGACTCTGGAAAAAATTACTCTCTGACATTTTTTGCTACAGATCGGAATGGGAAAAAATCCTTTATTTATTTCTTCCTTTTTCAGTTGTATTCATAGTTCTGCCTAGGGAGTTTCAGTATTTTCAACATGTATTTCAAAATACTCCTTGGAATTATATAGTGTGAGTTTGGGGCAGTTTGAGGCGTAGGGAAATGTCTCCTGTGTGTTTCCTTCGCTATGAACAAAGATGCGCCATTGACTAATTTCCTCCTGTGAAACTAGTGAATTCCCTTCTTCAGTATAAGAACACAGTCACGATAGGAGGTGATCCAAAATTGCTAAAGTAGTTTACGCATATCATGATACTCTCAATTAAAGCATTGATTGGTTTAATGGAAGAAATAGAGTATATTTATTCACACAGAAAAATATTTAAGACACATCATAGTCAAAACTCTGAAAACTGACAAAGATAGAGAGAAAAATCTTGAAAGCAGCCAGAAAAAAACAAAACCTCGCCTTGACTGAATGAGTGACAGAGGATCTCTCATCAGAAACAGTGGAGGACAGAAGGAAGTGACATAGATTTTTCAGGTGTTGAAAGGTAAATGCTGTCTACCCAGAATTTCATGTTCAGTAAAAATATTATTCAGGAATGAAGAGGAAATCAAGACATTATCATATGAAATAAAACTAAGAGAATTTAATGCCAGCTGAATTACTCTAAGAGAATGGCTAAAAGAAATTCTCTAAACAGAAATGAGATTATAAAAGAAAGGATCTTGTAAAACAAGTACAAAAGAAGAAAATCAGAGACCAATGTCCCTCATGGTTATAGATGCAAAAATTCTGAACAATATTAGCAAAATTAGTTCAGCAACATATACATAGAATTATACACCATGACAAAGCAGGGATTATTTCAGGGAGGTAAGACTAATTCAAAAAAAAAAAAATCAATGTAATCTATTATATTAACACGGATTTATGTCTTCACAAAAAACTTGCAAATGATTGTTCATAGCTGGGTTATTTGTAATAGCCCAAAATAGGAAACAACTAAAATGTCCCTTAATAGGTGAACAGCTAAACTGCAGTACCATAGAAAACTAGTTAGCAAACAAAAATAAATGAATTATCCATACATGTAACAATTTTGATGAAAATTAAGAGCATTATGCTGAATGAAAAAAGCCATCTGAAAAGGTCACATACTGTATGATTCCATAAAGTATAGTGATTTAGTGGTTGCTGGACAAAACTGCCCCATGTGCTCACACCAATGCCCAAGGCTCTGCCTCATGATCCTGGGAAGATACTTAAAGGAACACAGCCAATGATGGACTGACAGGTAGATTATATAAGGTATAATGTATACATAACATTCTTGAAATGACAAAAGTAGAGATGGAAAATAGATTAGTGGTTGCCAGGGGTTAGGAAAGATGGGGTGGGGCTGAGAATTGAGTGCGAACACACAGGGGTAAAACAAAGGAGATGTCTCCAGTAATGGAATAGTTCTATATTTTGATTGTGGTGGTGTTGACATGAATCCACACATGTCAGACCGTTACCAATATCATGTAGCAATGTCAAATTCCTAGTTTTGATACTGTAATAGAATCATATGAAGTAACCATTAAAGGAAACTGGGTGAAGGGCACATGGGACTCTCTGTTGTATCTTTGCAACTTCTTGTGAATCTGTATTTATTTAAAAATAAATGTTGCAACAAAGACCTGGAAAAACAAGTGAACCGATCACATACATGACAATCCACAAACCCTGACCACCAAACACAGATCTAAAGAGTTGACTTGAGTGACAGAGACTGAGAACGAACAACCACGGGGAAGCAACAACTGTTTTCAGAACCTGGAGCCAGCGTCCCAGTCAGAAAACCTTGGCGCCGAGCTTTGGACTGGGCGCAGGGAAGCTGAGCACAGCATCCTGTGACGGCGCAAACACGAGACGCAGATCTAGCCCCCAGAATTGACCTCGGCGGAAGCCCAGACAGTGCACGCAGGCAGTGCAGCAATGCGGCTGACAGGAGGAGAAGTCACCAGGAGGCGGCGACTGGTTTTGAAGACTGGAGTGCAGCATCCCAGCCAGGGAACCTTGGCACTGGGCTTTGGACTCGGAGCAGAGGAACTAACCACGGCTTCTGAGACAGCAGAAGCATGGGACGCGGGCCTGACCCTCGGGGGCAATCTCCACCCAGCCAGTGCACACAGTCGACGCGCCCCTCGGGAATCTCAGATAAAACAGTAATCCCAAGCATGATAAGTAACTTTGTCTATTCAGGGTGCCACTCTCTCCTATTTATCTGAACCCTCCCCGCCCCTTCCCAGGTGGCTTCCCTAACATTGGAATTTCCTGAGCCAGAGAGTGAAGTGCCCTGCGGTTTTTCTTTCTTTTTTGGTCTTTTCCTAACCCATTCTCCTGGCCTGAGAGAAGCAGCTACAAAAAACCCAAGGACCAAAAATCCTTCCCTAATTGGACCAAAAACACAGAACCAGCTCCAGCCAAGCATATGTGATCCACAGTCTTGGGGTTTCATCCCTACAGGGAACAAGGTGGCTATTATAATGCAAAGGCAATTCTGATAGGGATCTGACTGTAATAGTTTTAGGGGATTACTGGAAAGACAAGTTTCCCAGGTCTGATATCTCTGCGTATTCAACAGTGCCCTCACTGACCCACAACAGGGAACTGAGGGCTGAAGCTCTGCCCGGACCACCTAGCCTCTGGCCTTAGGGATCTAAGGAGGGTGACACCTACCAATCTGTAGAGGCACTTGAATTGGGTGTCTAAGGTACAGCTGCAGAGCCCACCCACCAAAGTGCTTTAGAAATAGAGACACACCTACCTCATTGGCACTTGGGGGAAGCCTGTCAGCATCCTGCCCCCCTGGAGTGGGAAACCCTGCTGCTACTAGAATCGGGTGCACACAAGTATCACCACTACTTCTCTAGGTGGATAGGTGACAGTCTGCACCACACACTTGGTGACCCAAAATCAGATTCTACTCAAGAATAGTGAATGGACTCTTAGGCTTATATATCTGGTAACAGCCCAAACCAGCTGGTAATAGGACATAAGTGATTCAAGGGCTACAACAATCAAGTCAGCGCAATCTAGTAGCCCATCTACGTATATTGAAAGAAAACAAAACAAGATAAAACTCAGTGAGCAAATATAAAATAAATCACTACGATATCTTAGAGATGGCTTGGAGACAGCAGTCGATATCAAACCACATGAGGAAGCAGACAGTGATTGCTTCTACAAATCCCCAAACTAAAGAATCAAAATCTTTCCCAAACGAAGATATAATCCTGGAATTCCCAGTTGCAGAATATAAAAAACTAATTTACAGAATGCTTCAAGACATCAGGGATGACCTCAGAAATGAAGTCAGGCAATCTACAGAAAAAGCCAAGGAACACACTGATAAAGCAGTTGAAGAAAACAAAAAGATTATTCAAGAACATAGTAGAAAAATTAATAAGCTGCAAGACTCCATAGAGAGACAGGATTCAGAAATCCAAAAGATTAACAGTAAAATTACAGAATTAGCGCAATAGGAAGTCAGAGGAGCAGACTCGAGCAGTTGGAATGCAGAGTGGGAGATCTGGAGGACCAGGGAATTGACACCAATATAGCTGAAAAAAAATCAGATAAAAGAATTTAAAAAAAATGAAGAAATCCTAAGAATCATGTGGGACTCTATTAAGAAGAATAACTTGCGTGTGATTGGAGTCCCAGAACAGGGAGGGATAACAGAAAACACAGAGAGAATAGTTGAACATCTGTTGGCAGAAAACTTCCCTGACATCATGAAAGACGAAAGGATATCTATCCAAGATGCTCATCACACCCCATTTAAAACTGATCCAAAAAGAAAATCACCAAGGCATATTATCACCAAACTTGCCAAAACCAAAGATAAAGAGAAAATTTTAAAAGAAGCCAAGGATAAAATAAAGGTCTCCTACAAAGGAGAATCAATAAGAATAAGTTCAGACTACTCAGCAGAAACCATGCAGTCAAGAAGGCAATGGGATGACATATACAGAGCACTGAAGGAGAAAAACTGCCAGCCAAGGATCATATATCCAGCAAAACTCTCTCTCAAATATGAAGGCGAAATTAAAACATTTACAGATAAACACAAGCTTAGAGAATTTGCAAAAACCAAACCAAAGCTACAAGAAATACTAAAGGAAATTGTTTGGTCAGAAAGCCAATCGTATCAGATACCAGCACAACACAAGGACACAAAACAGAACATCCTGATATCCACTAAAATAGGGAAATCACAAAAACAAATTAAGATTCATTTTAAAAAGAAAAAAACGCTCAAAACAGGGAATCACTGAAGTCAATATGTAAAAGATCACAATAATCAAAAAGGGGGACTAAATACAGGTTGCAAAGAACTGCCATATGGAGAGGGATACAAGGCAATATAGGACAATACAAGTTAGGTTTTTACTTAGAAAAACAGGGGTAAACATTAAGGTAACCACAAAGAGGTATAACAACTCCATAACTCAAAATAAAAACCGAGAAAAACATAACGACTCAGCAAACATAAAGTCAAATACTATGAAAATGAGGAACACAATTTGCAATGAAAAAGTCTCAGCACAAAAAGGTAAGTGGAAAAATGAAATTGTCAACAACACACATAAAAAGGCATCAAAATGAGAGCACTAAACACATAAAAAAAAAAAACAAACACATACTTATCTATAATTAAGCTGCATGTAAATGGACTAAACGCACCAATAAAGAGACAGAGAGTCTCAGCCTGGATAAAGAAACATGATCTGTCTATATGCTGCCTACAAGAGACACACCTTAGACTTAGAGACATAAACAAACTAAAACTCAAAAAAAAAAAAAAAAAAGGATGGAAAAAATATATCAAGCAAACAATAAGCAAAAAACAGCAGGAGTAGCAATATTAATTTCTGACAAAATAGACTTTAAAGTTAAATCCACCACAAAGGATGAAGAAGGACACTACATAATGATTAAAGGGACAACCGACCAGGAAGATATAACCATATTAAATATTTATGCACCCAATGACAGGGCTACAAGATACATAAAACAGAAATGAAAAGTGAGATAGACACCTCCACAATTACAGTAGGAGACTTCAACACACCACTTTCGGAGAAGGACAGGACATTCAGTAAGAAGCTCAATAGAGACACAGAAGACCTAATTGCTACAATCAACCAACTTGACCTCATTGACTTAGACAGAACTCTCTACCCAACAGCTGCAAAGTATACTTTTTTTTCTAGCGCACCTGAAACATTCTCTAGAATAGAGCACATATTAGGTCATAAAACAAACCTTTGCAGAATCCAAAACATTGAAATATTACAAAGCATCTTCTCAGATCATAAGGTCATAAAAGTGGAAATCAATAATGGAAAAATTAGGGAAAAGAAATCAATACTTGGAAACTGAACAATACCCTGCTGAAAAAAGACTGGGTTATAGAAGACATTAAGGAGGGAATAAAGAAATTCATAGAATGCAACGAGAATGAAAACACTTCCTATCAAAACCTCTGGGACACAGCAAAAGCAGGGCTCAGAGGTCAATTTATATCGATAAATGCACACATACAAAAAGAAGAAAGAGCCAAAATCAGAGAACTGTCCCGACAACTTGAACAAATAGAAAGTGAGCAACAAAAGAATCCATCAGGCACCAGAAGAAAACAAATAATAAAAATTAGAGCTGAACTAAATGAATTAGAGAACAGAAAAACAATTGAAAGAATTAACAAAGCCAAAAGCTGGTTCTTGGAAAAAATTAACAAAATTGATAAACCATTGGCCAGACTGACTAAAGAAATACAGGAAACGAAACAAATAACCCGAATAAGAAACGAGATGGGCCACATCACAACAGACCCAACTGAAATTAAAAGAATTATATCAGATTATTATGAAAAATTGTACTCTAACAAATTTGCAAACCTAGAAGAAATGGATGAATTCCTAGAAAAACACTACCTAACTAAAATAAAACAATCAGAAGTAGAACAACTAAATAGACCCATAACAGAAAAAGAGATTGAAACGGTAATCAAAAAACTCCCAACAAAAAAAAAGCCCTGACCCAGACGGCTTCACTGCAGAGTTCTACCAAACTTTCAGAGAAGAGTTAACACCACTACTACTAAAGGTATTTCAAAGCATAGAAAATGACGGAATTCTGCCTAACTCATTCTATGAAGCCACCATATCCCTGATACCAAAACCAGGTAAAGACTCCACAAAAAAAGAAAATTACAGACCTATATCCCTCATGAACATACATGCAAAAATATTCAACAAAATTCTAGCCAATACAATTCAACAACATATCAAAAAAATAATCCACCACGACCAAGTGGGATTTATACCAGGTATGCAAGGCTGGTTTAATATTAGAAAAACCATTAATGTAATCCACCATATAAATAAAACAAAAGACAAAAACCACATGATCTTATCAATTGATGGAGAAAAGGCATTTGACAAAGTCCAACACCCATTTATGATAAAAACAATCAGCAAAATAGGAATTGAAGGAAATATCCTCAACATAATAAAGGGCATCTATAAAAAGTCAACAGCCAACATCACTCTAAATGGGAAGAGCCTGAAAGCATTTCCCTTGAGAATGGGAACCAGACAAGGATGCCCTTTACCACCACTCTTATTGAACTTTGTGCTAGAGGTCCTAGCCAGAGCAGTTAGGCTAGACAAAGAAATAAAGGGCATCCGGATTGGCAAGGAGGAAGTAAAATTATCTCTATTTGCAGATGACATGATCTTATACACAGAAAACCCTAAGGAATCCTCCAGAAAACTACTGAAACTAATAGAAGAGTTTGGCAGAGTCTCAGGTTATAAGATAAACATACAAAAATCACTTGGATTCTTCTACATCAACAAAAAGAACATCGAAGAGGAAATCACCAACTCAATACCATTCACAGTAGCCCCCAAGAAGATAAAATACTTAGGAATAAATCTTACCAAAGATATAAAAGACCTATACAAAGAAAACTACAAAGTACTACTGCAAGAAACTAAGACGGACCTACTGAAGTGGAAAAACATACCTTGCTCGTGGATAGGAAGACTTAACATAGTAAAAATGTCTATTCTACCAAAAGCCATCTATACATACAATGCACTTCTGATCCAAATTCCAATGACATTTTTTAATGTGATGGAGAAACAAATCACCAACTTCATATGGAAGGGAAAGAAGCCTCAGAAAAGTAAAGCATTATTGAAAAAGAAGAAGAAAGTGGGAAGTCTCACTCTACCCAATTTTAGAACCTATTATACAGCCACAGTAGTCAAAACAGCCTGGTACTGGTACAACAACAGGCACATAGACCAATGGAACAGAATTGAGATCCCAGATATAAATCCATCCACATATGAGCAGTTGATATTTGACAAAGGCCCAGTGTCAGTTAATTGGGGAAAAGATAGTCTTTTTAACAAATGGTGCTGGCATAACTGGATATCCATTTGCAAAAAAAAAAAACAGGACCCATACCTTACACCATGCACAAAAACTCCAAGTGGATCAAAGACCTAAACATAGAGACTAAAACGATAAAGATCATGGAAGAAAAAATAGGGACAACGTTAGGAGCCCTAATACAAGGCATAAACAGAATACAAAATATTACCAGAAATGACAAAGAGAATCCAGGTAACTGGGAGCTCCTAAAAATCAAACACCTATGCTCATCTAAAGACTTCACCAAAAGAGTAAAAAGACTACCTACAGATTGGGAGAGATTTTTCAGCTGTGACATCTCCGACCAGCGCCTGATCTCTAAAATCTATATGATTCTGTTAAAACTCAACCACAAAAAGACAAACAACCCAATCAAAAATTGGGCAAAGGATATGAACACGTACTTCACTAAAGAAGAAATTCAGGCAGCTAACAGACACATGAGAAAATGCTCTCTATCACTAGCCATTAGAGAAGTTCAAATTAAAACTGCAACGAGTTTCCATCTCACTCCAACAAGGCTGGCATTAATCCAAAAAACACAAAATAAGAAATGTTGGAGAGGCTGCAGAGAGATTGGAACTCTTATACACTGCTGGTGGGAATGTAAAATGGTACAACCACTTTGGAAATCTATCTGGCATTTTCTTAAAAAATTAGAAATAGAACTACCATACAGCCCAGAAATCCCACTCCTCGGAATATACCCTAGAGAAATGAGAGCCTTCACAGGAACAAATATATGCACTCCCATGTTTATTGCAGCTCTGTTTACAATAGCAAAAAACTGGAAGCAACCAAGGTGTCCATCAACAGATCAATGGTTAAATAAATTGTTTTATATTCACATAATGGAATACTACGCATCGATAAAGAACAGTGACAAATCTGTGAATCATTTCGTAACATGGAGGAACCTGGAAGCCATTGTGCTGAGTGAAATTAGTCAGAGGCAAAAGGACAAATATTGTATAAGACCGCTATTATAAGATCTTGAGAAATAGTATAAACTGAGAAGAACACACATACTTTTGTGGTTACAAGTAGGGGAGGAAGGGTAGGAGAAGGTTATTTACTGATTAGTTAGTTGATAAGAACTACTTTAGGTGAAGGGAAGGACAATACTCAATACATGGAAGGTCAGCTCAACTGGACTGGACCAAAAGCAAAGAAGTTTCCAGGATAAACTGAATGCTTCAAAGGTCAGCGGAGCAAGGCCGGGGGTTTGGGGACTATGGTTTCAGGGGACTTCTAAGTCAATTGGCAAAATAATTCTATTATGAAAACATTCTGCATCCCACTTTGAAATGTGGCATCTGAGGTCTTAAATGCTAACAAGCGGCCCTCTAAGATGCATCAATTGGTCTCAACCCACCTGGATCAAAGGAGAATGAAGAACACCAAGGTCACATGATAACTATGAGCCCAAGAGACAGAAAGGGCCACATGAACCAGAGACTTCCATCATCCTGAGACCAGAAGAACTAGATGGTGCCCGGCCACAACCAACGACTGCCCTGACAGGGAGCACAACAGAGAACCCCTGAGGGAGCAGGAGAACAGTGGGATGCAGACCCCAAACTCTCATAAAAAGACCAGATTTAATGGTCTGACTGAGACTAGAAGAATCCTTGCAGTCATGGTCCCCAAACCTTCTGTTGGCCCAGGACAGGAACCATTCCCGAAGAAAACTCATCAGACATGGAAGGGACTGGACAATGGGTTGGAGAGAGATGCTGATGAAGAGTGAGCTACTTGTATCAGGTGTACACTTGAAACTGTGTTGGCATCTCCTGTCCGGAGGGGAGATAGGAGGGTGGAGAAGGTTAGAAACTGGCAAAAATCGTCACCAAAGGAGAGACTGGAAGGAGGGAGTGGGCTGACTCATTAGGAGGAGAGTAAGTGGGAGTATGGAGTAAGGTGTATATAAGCTTATATGTGACAGACTGACTTGATTTGTAAACATTCACTTAAAGCTCAATAAAAATTATTAAATAAATAAATAAATGTTAACTGGAAGGCATTATGGTGAGTGAAATTGGTCAGATGCAAAAGGACAAATATTGTATAAGACCGCTATTATGAGATCTTGAGAAATAGTATAAACTGAAAAGAACACATACTTTTGTGGTTACGAGGGGGGGAGGGAGGGAGGGTGGGAGAGGGTTATTTACTGATTATTAATAGATAAGAACTACTTTAGGTGAGGGGAAGGACAATACTCAATGCATGGAAGTTCAGCTCAACTGGACTGGACCAAAAGCAAAGAAGTTTCCAGGATAAACTGAATGCTTCAAAGGTCAGCGGAGCAAGGGCGGGGGTTTGGGGACTATGGCTTAAGGGGACTTCTAAGTCAATTGGCAAAATAATTCTATTATGAAAACATTCTGCATCCCACTTTGAAATGTGGCATTTGGGGTCTTAAATGATAACAAGCGGCCACCTAAGATGCATCAATTGGTCTCAACCCACCTGGATCAAGGGAGAATGAAGAACACCAAGGTCACACGATAACTGTGACCCCAAGAGACAGAAAGGGTCACATGAACCAGAGACTTCCATCATCCTGAGACCAGAAGAACTAGATGGTGCCCGGCCACAATCGATGACTGCCCTGACAGGGAGCACAACAGAGAACCCCTGAGGGAGCAGGAGATCAGTGGGATGCAGACCCCAAATTCTCATAAAAAGACCAGACTTGATGGTCTGACTGAGACTAGAAGAATCCCAGTGGTCATGGGTCCCCAAACCTTCTGTTGGCCCAGGACAGGAACCATTCCCGAAGAAAACTCATCAGATATGGAAGGGACTGGACAATGGGTTGGAGAGAGATGCTGATGAAGATTGAGCTACTTGTATCAGGTGGACATTTGAGACTGTGTTTGCATCTCCTGTCTGGAGGGGAGATGGGAGGGTAGAGAGGGTTAGAAACTGGCAAAACCGTCACAAAAGGAGAGACTGGAAGGAGGGAGCAGGCTGACTTATTAGGGGGAGAATAAGTGGGAGTATGGAGTAAGGTGTATATAAGCTTATGTGTGACAGACTGACTTGATTTGTAAACTTTCACCTAAAGCACAATAAAAATTATTGAAAAGAAAATAAATGTTAAAAGAAAACAAAACATAAAAACTCTTAAGTCAAAACATGCCACACCACTGATAATCCTCTTTGGTGTTCCATTCTACCAAGTGTGAGGGCAAAATACTTTCTATGATCTACAAGGACCTACATGGTGTGGCCCCAGTTTACCTCTCTGACCTCATCTTCTACTATGCTTCTTTTTGCCCCCCCCCCAAATCTAATCAAAAGGGCCTCCTTTTCGTTCCATAAATGTGAACACACCAGTCTCACTCTTGCATCAGGGACTATGTACCATGTTAGATCCTCTGATTGATATCAATATGGTTTCTTTCCTTCTTTTAGATCTTTATCAAATGTTACGAGCTCAGTAAGGACTTCTTGGGCCATGCATGTAACTTTTCAGCACCCTCCTCCCAACTCGTCCTATTTCCATCTGTGATCACTAAGGTTGTGTTTCAAGTTGGCTAGGGCATGATTCTCAGTGGTTTGGCAGTTATGATATAGTATGGCAGTACTGTGATGATGTGATCACTTCCATAATGATGGGATCTGCTGTGAGTAGCCAAACAATTGGAAGGGAGTTTCAGTGGGGGTGTGGCCTGCATCAAAAGTGTAGACTTTCTGGCAAGGTTCTCAGGCTTTTGCTTGCTCTGGATCCTGTAGCTGGCTCCTGTACATCTGACCTCTGGTTCTTGGGACTTGAGCTAGCAGCTTACCTGCCATCTTGCCTGCCGATCTTGGGATTTACTGATCTTCGCAGCCTGTGAGCAAGAGCCCTGCTCTCTGACCTTCTGATCTTGGGTTCATCTACCCTTGCGTGAATCAGGAGAAGCCTCTATCTTGACCCTTGGACTTGGGATGTTCCAGCCTGTACAACCACATGAGCCATTTCCTTAATATAAATCTCTCTCTCTATATATATATATATATTCATATGCTTTACTGGTTTTGCATCTGTAGAGAACTAAGCCTAAGAAACCCTCCCCTGCTCAACTTTTTCTCTTGCTTTTATCACAGTCTAACATACCACACTGTTGTTGTTGAGCTGATTCCAGCTCATAGTGACCCTATGGAATAGGATAGAACTGCCCCATAGGGTTTCCGAGGAGCAGCTGGTGGATTTGAACATGAAGACCTTTTGGTTAGCAGCTGACTTCTTAACCACTGCACCATGAGGGCTCCAATGTATCAGAGGTTTCTTATTTTTCTCTTGATTTTGTCTGATGCCTTCACTATAACATAAGCTCCAGGAGGTAAGGTACTTCTGTGTTTTCAATATTTTTTTTTTAACACTGTATCCCCACTGCCTAGAAAAGCCTTTGGCACATAGTAGGTGCTCAAGAAATATGTACTGAGTGAATGAACATCATTAATAATCATATACTATGATTCATCTCTTGAGGAGTCTAATTATCAGTTTGAGAGAACAGCATGAAGTTGAAAGTAGTTAAATTTAATTTTCAAATATTATAAACAGTTGCTGAAATCTCTCCCAGTGTAAGAATGATATGGCGGCAGAGTCTGACCTCCTCTAACTTCACGGGGGGAAGGAAAATCAAAATCAACAGGCCAAGCTGATTCCTATGAGGTGGAGGTTAGACGTGTCTCCTGTCTCTTCCATCTTTACCAATTCTGACACCATCTGTCTCTCTCACAGCCATCTCTAGTTCTCTGTTGGGTTTGATAATTCATTGCAATGGCCACACAGAACTGACAGACCAAACTCACAATTATGGGGTTTATTAGAGAAGTAATAGGTTACAATTCAGGGTCAGGAATGCTCAGAATACAGTTCTTCCATCACGACAGCCTCTCTTCAGCTGTACCCACGGGCACAGCCCTCTCTGGCCCCTCGGCCTCTGTCCTGCTCAGGAAAGCGCTGCAAAGCTCTTTTAGCTCTGCCTATACTGCTAATCAAAACATTAGCAGTTCAAATCCACCAGCCACTCCTTGGAAACCCATGGGACAGCTCTATTCTGTCCTATAGGGTCACTATGAGTTGGAATCGACTGGATGGCAATGGGTTAGGTTTTTTTTTTTTTTAGTATAAGTGCCCAGATGCACCTTACTCCATCAGCAAGCATCCTGCCTGAAGGCACTCACTCCACGGGCTGGGAAGCCCATTGCGCTGTCTCCTTCTGGTCTCAGTTGCCAGTCTCTCCTGACGCCTTTTCTCTGCCACCACTTCTCACTGTCCTCAGTGTTATAACTCTTTTTCTCCTGGTTTCAGGAGCCTCTCAGAATAGGGATCCTAGGTCCAAAGGACATGATCCACTCTTGGCTTTTCTTCCATGGTGGTAGTGAGATCTTCTCCTTTCCACCTCTGGGATGGCTCATTTTAAGCCTAGTAGGTTAACAAAACTGACTAATCCCCTTGGTGGGCCACAGTTATTTTATTTGCAGAGTCCCATTTGGGTGGAAGTTATAAGATGATGGTGAGAAAGGCCTCACAAAAGTGATCCATTGCCCCACACCCAGTGAAATTTTAAAATGTTTAACAGCCTGTTTTACCATCTTCTGGCTTTACTGTTTTCAATAGTTCTCACTCTCTCGCTCTCTCTCCCCTCCTCTTTATACTCTCCCCCCTGCTTTTTAGTTTTTTTTTCCTGTTCTACTTCATCACCTTAGAGTTTTATTTTGGTCTTGCAACAATGTATTTGATTTTTCTTCTAATATTTAATTAAACCCAGTAAAAACCCAGTGCCGTCAAGTCAATTCTGACTCATAGCGACCCTATAGGACAGAGTAGAACTGCCCCTTGAGTTTCCGAGGAGTGCCTGGTGGATTTGAACTGCTGACCCTTTGGTTAATAGCTGTACCATTTTTTATTTTGCAGAATCCTCATGAACTCTTTAGTCACTTTAATACTTAAAATTTAAAACTTTGATTAGAAAAACTAAAAAATCATTAATTATAATTAAATATTCAAAAGTACAATTTATGAATATATTTTACATTCTCATTAAGTTCAAAGTTAGTGACTTCTGTTTAAAGTTATTTAAATTATGAAAATTAAGTATAATTTTAAAAGGATTAATTAAAAAATATATCAAAATCTTAAAACGAGATACCACCTACCTATCATTTGCTAGTACCAACATCTATAAATAGGCAAAATGTTCATATCATTATCAAATAGATTATTTTAACATTAAGCAGAGCACTGGGAAAATATATCTAGGAATTTTATATAGAAAAATCTCCTATATATAATATACAGCTAAATGTTAACTATAATTTTTTCTAAACCTGGGTAAATAAAATCTAGACTAAGCCAATTAAAATTATTTTACATTGGGAATAATGGAAACTATCAATTTATAGGACACTTGTATCCCAATTACTTACTTATATATTTACATTCTCTTTAAATCATGTTTGTGAAATTTATACCTAGCTAGAGGAATTATCTGTAATTTCCTTGTTTATATACCTGCAGTAAAACAATTTGAACGCTGCCAATTTTGTACTCTATTAAACATGTATGCCAAACTGATTTTTTTTTCCTTGATTACTTCTACTCTGGGAATTCCATTACAACAGTCAATCAACAGTCATTCAGAGTCTATTTTAAACTGTACGTGGTACCAGCTGTAATTAGTCTTTGGCAAGAATCAGAAAATAGTTCTAATTAGCTTTTTTTTTTTTTTTTAAATGATAGCCAGAAGAGGCAAAACTAATTTTACTTCCTTTTATATTACTAAATATTTATAGTTAATATTTTGGTACATGGAGCCCTGGTAGTGCAGTGGTTAAGCGCTCAGCTGCTAACCAAAATGTTGGCAGTTTGAATCCACCAGCTGCTCCACGGAAGAAAGATGTGGCAGTCAGCTTCTGTAAAGATTACAGCCTTGAAAACTTTATGGGGCAGTTGTACTCTGCTCTGTAGGGTTGCTGTGAGTCAGGACTGACTAGATTGCAACAAGTTTATTGTGATGCTGTTGCAAGTAAATTTTAATTACAGTTTTTTAATATTTAAATTTCTCTGCTCTTTTTCAAATACAAATTATCTTTACTGGAAAAGACTTTTGCCATCTTATTCCTTGTAAGCAAAATGTCACAAAGGTAAAAACTCTTCCTACATCAATCTAACACCCATTCCTTCCCCAGAGGCAACTACAGTGATCAGTTTTGTGTGTGTACTTCCAAAAAGAGATCGAGACATAGAAATAAATATTCATATAGACATATAAATAGCGATAAGCACAACCAAAGTAAATTTAAAGACTGAACGTCTTAAGAGAGGTGAAGTGTTCCAGATGACAAACATAGAAGATACAAGACATAATTTGACGTTAGAAGTTATGCGGTGTCACTTCCAGTGTATTCTATTGGTTACAAGGATTGAATAGGAAAATTAATAACATATCTTACTTTGATTTTAAAGTTTTTCTCATCCAGGAAACCAAACATTAACCATAAAAAGCCTGACCCAAACAGCAAAAGCCTGCCACAAACTGCACTACAAAGAAAAAAAAAAACAAAAGGAAAAAAAGGAACCTGATTATCAGTTGGATTCAGTAAAAAGGGGAAGGCCCTCCTCAAAATTAGCCAGTAGTTATCTTCTATTCTCCCTCCTTTTCCCTCTATAAGCCTCATTGTATTTACCTTTTTCTAGCCATTTGCGTTTCCTGGAATAAAAACTGTCACCCTATATGCCTATGGAATAACTGTTCAAAATAAACCTCATGTTCAAATTTTGGTCCGTTTTGATTAGTTTTAACCCAAGTGAGTCACTAAAGCGAGCACAGATTCAACAATTAGATGACATCTTTTGACAGAATAAGCGTGAAAGAATTTATGGCTGCTGTTTTAAAATTGCCACACCGTCTTTTAGATCTTAAGTTAGAACCCCTTTTCAATTCTCAGAATTTTTTTTATTTATTTTCTTGATTAATCTCACTAGAAGCTTGGCAGTTTATTCATTTTTTTTTCAGATAACCAACTTTGGGCTCTGGACTCTCTTCACCGTATCCTTGTTTTTATTAGTCAGTGTAGGTTCTTTACCAAACAAGGACCATTACTGCTGCTGAAGCCTTAAAATTGGCTGCAAATTTCCTCAGTGAGTGTACATGAAAACAAAAGAGAGATTAATTTAAAATTTTTAAATATGTTTATCATTTCAGTAGGTCTTTTTTGTAAGTATATTTACAGGAAGCATAAGCTGACAGACCTTACAGAGCAGGAGTTAGTAGGTAATCAATGCTTTAACGCACAACTGTATCTCTTCGCCTTCATCACCAATGCTGCTCTGGTGCTTCGTCTAGTTAATCCCTTTATAAATAACTGTTCTTAGTTGCGGAAACCCTGGTGGCATAGTGGTTAAGTGCTATAGCTGGTAACCCAAGGGTTGGCACTTCAAAACCCGCCAGGAGCTCCTTGGAAACTCTATGGGGCAGTTCTACTCTGTCCTACAGGGTCACTATGAGTCGGAATCGACTTGATGGCACTGAGTTTGGTTTTTGGTTTGGTTCTTAATTGCAGAATATTTGGGGATGGGATACAGAATTTCTTCTCTTAGAACGTTTTCTCCCCTTCTTTGTAATACTCTAACTGACTGACAATGGCTGCCCGTGGAATCTTGGGTAGAACATTAATTCAGGGAGTTCCACACACTAAATTCTGGTTACTGATTATGTCTTAACTATCAATAACATGAATGTCTCCAATTAAACAAATTGGAAAACAGAACTAAAATGATCAGTAATTTTTCACAGGCAGGAAACAGCCCACTTCATATCCATATTTTAGTATTCATTTTTATGCTTTTATATATACGTATCCAAAATATTTTATGATAGCATTTACTGCAATAAATATAACACATTACATATCACATGTTATTTATGTATATGCGATATAAACTCTCTCTCATAAATCACAGATGCGTATCCATTTTATTTTTCAATTAAAACATGGTCTCTCTTGCATACTTCTTCACAGCATTGCTTACTGATGATGTGGTTTAGGTCCTATTAATTTATTTCTAGATGGATTCCTACTGTGCTTTCTCAGCAGCTTCCTTCTGCTTCATTTCCCAGACAATTCTGCAAAACTGGCATGCAGGCAATAAAGTCAATTGGTCTTGAAATGGTTCTTCTAGTACATTTTTTTTTAACTCCATGGGTTAGATGGCTGATAATGACTGTTAAAGCTTTCAGGTGAAGATAAAGACAGTCTTTTAGGAAAAACTCCTATTTGAAGCCCTATAATTCTTAATATACATAAATGGATGAATTATGCATGTGTCATATGATTGCTTTCTCAAAAGAGTTTTCCAAAGAATAACAATAAAAAAAAATTTTTTAAAAAGAGCTAAGAAACGTTTAACTGGAACAACCAGAAACATTATCAATGAAATACCACAAACTACATAAACTATGTTTATAATGTATCAACATAGTGCAATTTAATCTATCTCAAGTAGTGAAAACTTATATTTTAAAGATGTATATTTTGAGGGTACAAAAGATGTTTCCAACATAAAAATAGGATTCCTTATGCATGTTTTTGAAAAAAAAATAACTATGCATCTGTTTTGATATACAGATTTATGAATAAATAATTGCATCCTATGTTACTGAATATTGACTTTATTCAAGTGTATGTAATGTTTGCATTCATTTTCTCCTTCTGTGGGTTGACACTTCATTACTAGAAGTCTGCTCCTTTTTACTCCTTGCCTCATAATTCAGATTCTTGGCACGTGATACTGAGTTTTATGGCTAAAAGTAAAGTAAATCATGCACAGCTGTCTCTATTTTAGGTGTTCTTTATGTTAGCGCTAGTAGTGATACTACAGCCTGAATCATTGTGTGTTCACGATTCTGGAGTAATTATGCATATTTGTAACCATTTTCAATTCTTAGGCACTTCCATGAATATTCTCTAAATGTGCCTGAAAATTGCAGATGGCATCATTACTCAAATCTTGGTTCAAAAAGCACAGTGGATTTGATAGCAACGTATTCTAAAAGTACTTTAGATCATGGGTCTCAACAAACAACCCATGGTCAAATCCAGCCAGCAGTCCCTTTTGGTTCAGAATCAAAACTAGTAATGGTTTTTACACTTGTAAATGGTTGTTTAAAAAAGGGAGGAGGAGGAGGACAAAGACGAGAAAAAGTAACAAACTGTATGTAGCACACAAAGCCTGAAATATTTACTGTCATGTATTTAAAGTGCCCTGTTCATGGTAGCTCATCAGAAAACTTCCCAATCCATCTGTCTACGGTTGAGTGTCTTATGCAGGCTGACGGAGTCTCCCTCAACCAAAATCATTCCCACTTTCATTGTATATAGCTATAGATGTACAGATAAAACTTCATTACATAACTTCTATTAAAGCCAACAACATGGATTTATAGTCTTTAATAGCTAAAATTAAAAAAAAAAAAAAAAAAAAGCTGAACAAGATGCAGCAATCAAATAGTCCAGTCATCGATTTCAGGTAAAAACTGTTGAAATTTTTTTTGTTTTTTTTACAAAGGACACACCAATTATGAAGACTGAGAAAATAATAAAACAGCTAATATTTATCTAGTCCTTCCTCCATATTAATTACCTCCTGACATTATTTCATTTAATTTCCATAATAATCACAAAAATCAGGTACTGCCCTTAGCCTCTTTTTGCAGATAGGAGGCTTAGAGAATCTACAGACCTTAGCCAAGATCACAGAGCTAAAAAAGTCTGAGCCCAAGGTTTGAACACCTAACATCAGACACATGTAAAACAGTTTTATGGAGACTATCATTTGTATTGGCTACCTCACAACTTCAATAATTTCATTCTTATCAGATGTTTTATAGTCTCAATCCTTTCAAGACCAATGCTTGCTAGTTTTTTGTCTTTATAATAATCTGGAAACCTTCCCCCACAAAACTTTTAAAATTTCTCACTTGAATATTTGTATTGAATTCACTGCGTAGTGATAGCATGTAAACTATTTGAGATTAAATGTCAAGTGTTTTGTATTTCAAATCCTAGTGTAGTGTTGATCATAAAGCAGATACCCAGAAAATGTTTTCTGAATGAGAAGGATCAGCGATTTTCATGCATTGATAATCTGTCTCTATTTCCTTGATTGAATGCTATTCATATCGCTTTTGTCTGGTGAGATAGTAGTTCACAATCCTGATTATATCCTTCCATGTAGAGGTATATCCACTAGGGTAACCTCCCTGACTTCTGCCTACCCCCAATTTATGCCTTCCCAGGATCGAAGGAGTGACTTTGGGAGTAGGAGCTGGGCTTGTTTTGTCAGCCCCTTTCTCAATCCTCTCATTTGGGATCCACCCTCCAGGGTAGAGCAATGCTCTGGTCTGTCCTGGCCATGTGGTATGCTTGGAGGTATAACCCTGCAGGTCAAAGCCTATGGTTCTTGAGCTGTCTATGACTGAATAGATGGGTCTGCTTAATTCTACAGTGCAGATTAGGAGACCCACACCTGAGGATTAGGATGCTGCACACTTAAACCATAATCTACATCTGCTCCACCAGCAACAGAGCCGACATTTTCATTTCCTTTCTTCCTATTCCTCTGTGTACCTTGTTTTTTGAGCTCAGGCAGGGAACAGTGAGGTGTTATGTATTGACCCTCTTGAACCACACATACACAAGTATTGGAGCCCTGGTGGCAAAGTGTTTAAGAGCTTGGCTGCTGACCAAAAGGTCTGCAGTTCAAATCTACCAGCTGCTCCTTGGAAACCCTATGGGACAGTTCTACTCTGTTCTACAGGGTCACTGTGAGTCAAAATCGACTCAATGGCAATGGGTTTTTTTGGTTTATGATGGAAATGTCACTAACACACAAAGGGTCTGGTGGAGGGACTGGTGCTGGTAATTAACATTCACTTGGCTGGAACTCATACCATATCTGGGAAAACATATTACTAGACAAACAAGTGTTTTACATTTGTAAGAACTCTTGAAAGGATTACAGATATTTCATGGCACCAGCAAATATTAGAGCTGTGGTATTCATATTGTGACTGAATCTCAGAATGCCATTTTTCATGTGTCTAGCCAGATTCTCCTTAATAACTGGCAGGTGGACAGAAAATACTCCTGTCCCTAGTTCTACGGCATAGTTTTGTTGTCTGAGTACCACTGTCCCAGTTAATAGTAATCACTGATGGTTACTAATGGATTATTGATATATTATAGATTAATAACTATATTGATAATAAGGTATTAAAAAAAAGATCACTTGACCAACTTAGAAAAAAAAAAGTTAGAAAACCAGCTAGTCTCATAATATTATAAAGGACTGGAAAGAGGAGAGTGTAGAGATACCGATATCATGTACTTGGCTTTGTTTTTCTGTTTGTTTTTTCTCTGTGCACAAGGGCATTTTTATTACCTTCAGGTTTTGAAGCAGTTCATTAACAACATTGTGCTTTGAGGGCGTTTTTTTTTTTTTTTTTTTACAATAAATGAAAGCATTCCTGTGAGAAAAAGACACATGATCCTTCAACAGGTAAGAAAAGCCTCCCACCTCCCACACCCCCCCCCCCATTCCCGAGGAAGAAGCCCCCATCGGGGCAGTGCTGGCACCCTAACAACATTTAGCAAAGCGACCTTTGGCTTCCAGACCTCATTGCCCTCTCCCCCAACAACTAGGATGAGGGCAACATACTACTTACAGCAAGGTCATTTGATCTTGAGGTCTTTCAAGGCCGACTGACACCAAGCTCTTCATCTCCCAGATGCTCACGCCACCGTCCATGCAGAACTGCTAGAAACTGGACTTTCCGCCTGAGCACTGAGATCCAGCAGAAGCTGTACTTGTGCAGCAAGTCCAGGCCTGTGCCCGTGGCCGCCCCGCGCTCCAAGTTCACCTTCTCGTCAAGGTTCTGGAGGCGCTTGTGGAGGGTCATGCTCTCTGTGAGCTCTGCTTGGGCGCATCCAGCCGCCAGCCTAAGCACAGCGTCGGGCAGCACCTTCGTAGGATAAGTAAACCGCAACCAGAAACAGTCGTGTCCAGGTGCTACAGGCTGTTTTCTATGATAAAGGTCACTGTGAGTAGCAGCAGCGTTTCAGAGGCCAGGGTCTGGACGGCCATCTTCTTGGCATCGGCCGGCAGGCATTGCAGTCACGCCTGACCCAGGCCACACGGCTTCCTCAGGCTGAGAAGCCGATGCCATGCACCTAGCCGCAGCTACTGCTGGACTCGAACATCAACTGCCCAAAAGGCAACTAGGAGGCCCATGGTGTAGGTGCCTGCCGCTTCTCCACCTCTTCTAAGTAGGCTGAGCAGATCTGGCACTTGAAGTTGCAGGTGCCGGCGGCCAAGAGCACGTTGTTACGGCACCAGTCCAGGCTGAGTACGGTGGACTTCTTCATGTGCTTGTACATTGACCATCAAGCTCCTGCTCGAACAAGCAATGGGGCGATGACCTGGAAGCCGCTGGCCCCAGCGAACTCGTTCTCGTGGAGGGCCCAGCGCACTCGGCCGCGGCTGGGTTCATCAGAATGACGAGCATGGGCTTCCACACAAGCCACTCTTCAGTTCACACGTAGGTGTTGAGGTCTGTGCCGCCGGTCACGATGAGGATGCTCTCAGGGCCCAGTCAAGGCTTGTCACTGGCCCGATGCGCTCCTTGAGCTCGAGCATTTTGAACCCTTGGGCTCGTGGTCGTTGAGGCAGAGGGCAATCTGGGGGCGGTCTTGTCTTCCGCATTGCGGATGATGGTTTCAGTAGGAAGCTGTGGTAGTTGATAGCACTCTTCCGCCGAGTGCCCCGGATGCGGACTCTGGGCAATGGACACACCAAGCTGGCTCCCAAGCATGGCTCTTTTAAGCTACGTATTTGAGCTCTCCTTAGCCGAACCCTCCCACAGTGAGGTGAGAACCATTACCCAAGAGGCCAGGCCTTTGTGGGAACTGGGCCTCAGTCATTACCTCCCCATCTCACCACAGATATATCTGCCATAAAGTCACACTCTGACCCTGGTGTGACCAGTTTACAGGTCATGGTGTTCCTTTTTTTTTTTTTTTCCAGGTTCGGCTTTTCACTGTTGCCAGCAATAAAAATATGAGAAAGCCTCCCAGGGACTGTGTGTTTGCTCTAGGTGCAAAGGAAGAGGTAGGAGGTTTTACCACACTTTTAAGTTCATTTGGGGCGCAAGAAGTATTCTTGGGCTTTCTCTGAAACCTAACCCCCAAGATACCGTGAATAATATGGCTTCTGTGGGGGAAATTCCGTCTGAGTTGCAAACAACGATTTGCAAAGAAACTTTAGAAGCACAGCCCTTTACAATTGCAGATGACCTATATTCCAGAGGTTTCAAATGGCTCAGCATACGATTTCCATTCACTTCGGAGGTTTCTGTTCATCTTCAGTTCGTGAAACATAATGATCATTTCTAAGTGGACGACTTTGATTTGGAGATTACTGGGCACACTGCTACCTTTTTTTTTCCTGTGCACTTTTCCCACACGTCTTTCCCCTTTATATGTACCTCGACAGCAGCGAAACACTAAAAGTTATCCCAGTTTGCATATCAGTGTTTAAAATCCCACTTTTGAAAAACAATGTCCTTATGAAAGACTCACTGGTGTTTGCCTATTTAAAAAACTAAACATAAGAGAAATTTTACTGAAACATGAGCGCTAACCCACAATGGTCTTTGTTTTTGGGTGAATGTAACCTTGCACCACTTCTGAAAGGTTTCGATTGCTGAATTCTCTAGGCACTGCTTCAGTCCTTGGGGGGTATAACTCAGAGTAAACCCATCAGCACCTCCTTTCTCTTTTCTTTATAATGGATAATATTACAGTGTCTTTGGCAAAACATTTTGAGTTAGATGAAAGACAATAACACTGAAGAAGAAAGGTATTGCTTTGTGATTAAAATGAGAGTGGATACATTTTTACTGAGTAATGAAAGGCTTTATCTCTGGCAAGATTCCAATAGAATGTTGTTCTAGAATGTCATGGGATTTAATCTGATTTTTTTTTTTAATAATCTCAGAATCTGCCTAGGAATCAAGGAATGTATTAATTTCAAACCTATTGAAGTTTTCTTCTTAACAAATTCATAGTTATGATAAGATGGGCAGTTATAGGCTCTTAGGCCTGTTTGGAGTTTATAGAGTGTGACCTATAACCTTTATTTATGAGGTTGTATAGAGATAATTTATCCCTGTAGCAAAGCACAAGGGCAGTTACTTTAAGTAATGTTTTGAGTATTAAGCACTTATAAAATTATTAGTGTCTCCATGAATTCAGCATTTAATTACAAAATAAAGTTACTTAATAAAATTAGCTGTATCTTTGAAGTTAGAGGTTTCTGTTAGTTTAATAATTTTATTTTTAAACTTTTCAAATAAACACTGACTATACAGTAAATGATAGACTACCTTGTACCAAATACCCTGTCTGAATACAAATTAACATCATTCATATTTGTTCAGAAACTTTTCTCAGGCTTTTTATTAAAAAAATTTAAGCTACAGAGAAGTTGAAAAGCAATACAGTGACTACCCTTTATCCCTTAACCGAGATTCACAAGTTTTAACATTTTGCCACATTTGCTTTGTCTCGTTGTGTGTGTGTGTTTTTGTTTGTTTGTTTGTTTTTGTTTTGGGGCCAAATCCTTCAGAAATGAGTTATAGGTATCAAGAGGGTTCACCCCTAAATATTTGAGCAAGAAGTACAAGAATGAAGATGTTTATTCACAGAGTACCCTTATCACGCCTAAGAAAGTTAAAATTGTTTTCATAATACCACCCCATAAATAAAGTCCGCATTAAAATTCCCCAGTTGTCCACAGAATGTCTTTTTTAGCTGTATATGCGCACACACACACACACACACAGATACACACACACATATGGAGCCCTGGTGGAGGAGTGATTAAGAGCTCAGCTGCTAACCAAAAGTTCAGCAGTTTGAATCCACCATTCGTTCCTTGAAAACCCTATGGGGGCAGTTCTACCTTGTCATATAGGGTTCCTATGAGTCAGAATGGACTCAACGGCAACAGGTTTGGTTTGTTTATATATATATATATATATATATATATATATATATGTTTTTGAGCCACAGCCCGTTCAAACATCACACATTGAATTGATTGTTGCTGTTTCTTCATTTTCCTGCAACCTAGAAGAATTCCCCAGCCTTTTATGTAAATGTGTATATGATCAGTCTTTTACTATGAACCATTCTATGGGGTATGTACCAAAACAATAAAAATAATAATAAAAAAAAGTAACAAACTCATTGCCTTCAAGTCAATTCTGACTCATAGTTGGTGAATTTGAACTACCTACCATTCCCCCATGCCTCTGTCAGTTTCTCTTATGGTGGGAGCTTGTGTGTTGCTGTGATGCCGGAAGCTATGCCACTGGTATTCAAATACCAGCAGGGTCATCCATGGCAGTCAGGTTTCAGCTGAGGTTCCAGACTAAGACAGACTAGGAAGAAGGACCTGGCAGTCTACTTCTGAAAAGAATTAGCCAGTGAAAACCTTATGAATAGCGGCGGAACATTGATATAGTGCCGGAAGATGAGCCCCTCCGGTTGGAAGGTGCTCAAAAAACAAATGGGAGGAGCTGCCTCTTCAAAGTAGAGTCAACCTTAATGACATGGATGGAGTCAACCCTTCGGGCCTTCATCTGCTGATGTGGCATGACTTTAAATGAGAAGAAACAGCTGCAAACATCCATTAATAATTGGAACGTGGAATGTATGAAGTATGAATCTAAGAAAATCGGAAATTGTCAAAAATGAAATGGAATGCATAAACATCGATATCCTAGGCATTAGTGATCTGAAATTGACTGGTACTGGTCATTTTGAATAGGACAGCCATATGGTCTACTATGCCAGGAATGACAACTTGAAGAGGGATGGTGTCACATTTATCATCAAAAAGAACATTTCAAAATCAATCATGAAGTACAATGCTGTCAGTGATAGGATAATATCCATATGCCTATAAGGAAGACCAGTTAATACACTATTCAAATTTATGCACCAACCACTAAGGCCAAAGATGAAGTCTGAAATTCATGAAATGTGCAGTCATGATGCACTGATAATTACTGGTGATTGGAATTCGAAAGTTGGAAATGAAGGATTGCTATTTGAAAAACACAGCCTTGGTGATAGGAACGATGCTGGAGATGACATGATTGAATTTAGCAAGACCAACGACTTCTTCATTGCAAATATATTTTTCACTGACATGTATGATGACTATACACATGGACCTCACCAGATGAAATACACAGGAATCAAAGCGACTATATCTGTGGAAAGAGACGATGGAAAAGCTCAATATCATCAGTCAGAACAAGGCCAGGGGCTGACTGCAGATCAGACCATCAATTATTCATATGCAAGTTCAAGCTGAAACTGAAGAAAGTTAGAACAACTTAATGAGAGCCAAAGCATAACCTTGAGTATATCCCACATGAATTTAGAGACCATTCCAAGAATAAATTTGACGCTTTGAACACTAATGACTGAAGACCAGATGAGTTGTGGAATGACATCAAAGACATCATACATGAAGAAAGGAAGTGGCCATTAAAAAGACAGGAGAGAAAGAAAAGACCTAAATGAATGTCAGAAGAGGCTCTGAAACTTTCTTTTGAACGTCAAGTAGCTAAAGCAAAAGAAAAAATGATGTAAAAGAGCTGAACAGAAGATTTCAAAGGGCAGCTCGAGAAGACAAAGTATTATAATGACATGTGCAAAAAGACCTGGAAATAGAAAACCAAAAGTGAAGAACATGCTCAGCATTTCTCAAGTTGAAAGAACTGAAGAAAAACTTCAGACCTTGAGTTGCTATACTGAAGGATTCTGCAGGGAAAATACTAAACGATGCAGGAAGCATCACGGCAAGATAGAAGGAATACAGTCATTATACCAAAAAGAACTGGCCAACGTTCAACCATTTCAGGAGGTAACATATGATGGTACCGATGGTACTGAAGGAAGAAGTCCAAGCTGCACAGAGGGCCCAGTAAACCCAGTGCCGTCAAGTCGATTCCGACTCATAGCGACCCTATAGGACAGAGTAGAACTGCCCCTGGCAAAAACAAGCCTCCAGGAATTGACAGAATACTAATTGAGATGTTTCAGCAAATGGATGCAGCCCTTGAAGTGCTTGCTTGTCTATGCCAAGAAATTTGGAAGACTGCTATCTGGCCAACCAGCTGGAAGAGATTCATATTTATGTCTATTCTCAGGAAAGGTGATCCAACCGAATGCAGAAATTATCGAACAGTATCATTGATACCACATGCAAGCAAAATTTTGCTGAAGATCATTCAAAAGCGGCTGCAGTTATATATCGACAAGGAACTGCGAGAAATTCAAGCTGGATTTAGAGGAGGACATGAAACCAGGGATATCATTGCTGACATCAGATGGATCCTGGCTGAAAGCAGAGAGTACTAGAAAGATGTTTATGTGTTTTATTGATTATGCTAAGGCATTCCAGTATGTAGATCATAACAAATTATGGATAACATTTCGGAGAATGGAAATTCCCGAACACTTAATTGTGCTCATAAGAAATCTGCGCATGGATCGAGAGTCAGTAGTTGAAACAGAACGAGGGGGCACTTAATGGTTTAAAGTTAGGAAGGGTGTGTGCCACGGTTGTACCCTTTCACATATGTATTCAATCTGTATGTTGAGCAAATAATCTGAGAAGCTGGACTGTATGAATAAGAATGGGGCCTCAGGATTGGAGGAAGACTCATTAACAACCTGTGTTATGCAGATGACACAGCCTTGCTTATCAAGAGGACTTGAAGCACTTACTGATGAAGATCAAGGACCACAGCCTTCAGTATGGATTACACCTCAACATAAAGAAAATAAAAATCCTCACAACTGGACCAATAAGAAATACCATGATAAACAGAGAAAAGATTGAAGTTGTCAAGGATTTCATTTTACTTGGATTAACAATCAACACCCATGGAAGCAGAAGTCAAGAAATCAAAAGATGCGTTGCATTGGGCAGATTGACTGCAAGAGATATCTTTATAGTGTTAAAAAGCAAAGATGTCACCTTGAGGACAGTGTTTTGTTCTGTTGTGCATAGCATTGCTATGATTCGGAACCTGATTCTACGGCACCTAACAACAGCTATCATCTTCTGGTTGGCAGCTGAGCTCTTAACTACTATTCTACCAGGCTCCACTGGATGTGTAGTGGTATCTTATTGTGGCTTTAGTTTGCATTTCTCTGATGATTAGTGATGTTCAGTAACATTTCATATGCTTATTGGCTATTTACATATGCTTTTGTGAAATGACTGTTCAGATATCTACTTTTGAATTGTTTGTCCTTTTATTATGATTTTGAAGAATTTGTTATATATTCATGTCAGATACATGGATGGTGAATATTATGACTTGCCTTTTCATTTTTTAAAGTGTCTTTCAAAGAGCAACATTTTGAATTTTGATTATTTATCATGTTTTTCTCTGTGAATATGCTTTTTGCGTTTAGGAATCTTTGTTGTTGTTGTTAGGTGCCATTGAGTTGCCTCTGACTCATAGCGACCCCATGTACAACAGAAGGAAACACTGCCTGATCCTGCGTCATTGCAGCCTGTGTGTTAGTCCATCTCATCAAGGGTCTTCCTCTTTTTCACTGACCATCTACTTTACCAAGTATGATGTCCTTCTCCAGGGACTGGTCCCTTCTGCTAACATGTCCTGGGTACATGAGATGAAGTCTTGCCATCCTCGCTTCCAAGGAGCACTCTGACTGTACTTCCAACAAGACAGACTTGTTCACTCTTCTGGCAGCCTGTGGTATATTCAGTGTTCTTCACCAACGCCATGATTCAAAGGCATCAGTTCTTCTTCCGTCTTCCTTATTCATTGTCCAGCTTTCACATGCATATGATGCCATTGAAAATATCATGGCTTGGGTCAGGTGCACCTTAGTCCTCAGAGTGATATTTTTGCTTTTCGACACTTTAAAGAGGTTTTTTGCAGCAGATTTGCCCAACACAATGCATGTTTTGATTTCTTCCATGGACTTTGATTATGGATCTAAGTAAAATGAAATCCTTGACAACTTCAGTATTTTTTCCATTTGTCCTGATGTTTCTTATTGGTCCAGGTGTGAGGATTTTTGTTTATGTTGAGGTTTAATCCCAGCCCCCAAATTGCAAATATTTTCTCCTTTTTTTTTCCTAGAAGTTTTATTATTTTAGAGCTTATATTTGGGTCTACGATATATTTCAAGGTAATTTTTTTGTATGGCATTAGGAAAGAGATAATGTTGGTTCTTCCATATGGATGCCCAGTTGTTTTATTACCATTTGTTAAAAAAGTAGTTTTCACTCATTTGAATTACAAATACTTGTATCCTGTGCCCATACTAAATTCACTTCTTATTTCTGATAGCTTTTTTGTGATCACTAAGATTTTACTAAGTAAATAATATCCTTTGCAAATGGAAAGTTTCACTTCTTTTTCTACAATCTTGGTGTCTTTGTTTCTTTCTCTTGTCTTGTTCATCTTGCTAGGAACCAGGAGAGTGTAAGTGATATATTGTGAAACCTGTGAGAGCCAGAACTGGACGTGACTGCCTTGTTCTTCTGGTTCTCACAAGTTTTCTGCCTTTGACAGGGTATAGTCTTACCACTTTTTTTATCACTTGTGTTAGTGGAATACATTTATGTTTTCCTTTTGTAGGTTTTATTGTATTAAATATAAACAATGAGAGTGAATGCCCTTACCTCGTTTCAGTTTTTAGGTGAAAAACTTTCAGTTACTCACCCTTAACTGTGGTGGTAGATGCACATGTCTCATAGAGATGCTTTTTAGCAGGTTAAAAAGCCCCTATTTCAAGTTTTCCGCAGGTTTTTCCTATAAATAGGTATTACATTTTTTCAAATAGTTTCTTTCATCTATTGATCATGAATTTTTTCTTTATTCTGTCAATACATTGAATTACATTATTTGATTTTCGATATTAAATCAATTTTGCATTCCTGAGATAAATGCTACTTAGTCATGATGTACTATCCTTTTTATAAATTGCTGGATTCAATGTGATAACATTTTGTTAAGGAATTCTACATCTATTTCATGAGAGATTTTTTCTGTAGTTTTGGTTAAAATTGTTTTTCTTTCTCTAGTATTTTGAATCAGGTATTAAATTCATTTTTTTTTTTTTCATTTTTAATAAAACCACAGGAAAACCTGTAGCCTTAACTATTTATCCGTGCTTTAATTTTATCCCATAAATTCTGGTATGCAATGTTTTGACTTTCATTATTTTTTTTAGAAATTCTGCAACTTTGGTTTATATTTCTCCTTTGCCCAACAGATGTTTAATACAGTTTTAAAATTTGGGGTGCGTGGGGCTTCTTTTATGTTTATGTTTAAGTATTAACATATTGTTTACTGCGTTGTGATAAGAGAATATGGTTTATATGAGTTCGTGGAATTTTTGGAGTTTTCTAATATATGGTCAATTTTTGTGCATGTTTCATGTGCAATTAAGAATAAAATCAATCTTTTATTATCAGGGTGTAAAGTTTATTAGATTTCTCTACTGATTATATTGATTATATGCTTTAGAACCTCTATGTATTAAACTTTTATCCACTTGATTTGTTTTGCACTGAAAGCAATGTGTTATATATAGATTTTTGTGAGACTCTGACTTTTTTTTTTCCCATGCATTTCTGATACTTTCTTCTCTAAAAAGGTGATGGTTGTATTATCTGGCGCATAGACACTCTGTTATATCTTCATTGTGATTGCAAACCTTTAGTGTTTGAAACTGTTGTCACATTAGAGCTTCAAGGTCTGAATTCAATTCTGTTTAATACCATGATTCTTACCCTTGCTTTATTATGGTTTTCAATAAAAGAGTAAAGCCTATTCATATTTACTAATAGGACTCATGCTTATATTATTTTATGTTATTTTTATTTGTTTTTTTTGGGGGGGGTGGTTTCTTTTTGTCTATGTTCATTGCTCCTTTTAGTGTTTTTTGAGTTAAACACTGAGAAGGCAGAGAAATAAAATAGAATGTTGTCCACCCTAGAGGAGATCCCACTTTTGCAAAAAATATATAGGTCTGCAAACAGTAATTACAATATAGCTAACGTAGGTAGTTCATACATACAAAGTTTTATGGGAACCGGCAGGGGGCAAATGAATTCTAAGTAAGAGTGATAAAGTGTATATTTACCAACAATCTTTTTTTTTTTTTTTTAATCTGCAAAACAGGGATAGCAATACACGACTCTTTTAGGAGTAATTAAGAAATATCAGGAGTCTGGATTTCCTTAGAAGAGAAATAGTTTGTCTCCTGTTATCAAAGTTTAAGTTACACACCTGTTGACAAGAGCATTCCTCAGAAGTAATCAATCAATGACACCTTGATTATCAAATCCTATGAATGAAACTGATTTGTGCAATCAAGCAGCCTGTATTTTAACCACACATTCCTAAAATGTCTTAGTGCACAGCTACTTTTTTTTCCAACAGTTGGAGAACTGTCTCAAATGTATGAGCTCTTCTCTGTTTGATTTTCTCTAGATCCTCTCTGGATATAGTAGGAACTCATTATTCCAGGAGTCAGCTGCATATAGGCTTGATTCTTGCAGGTGTCAAAGTAAGAAGGAATATTAATTTTTTTTATCCCAGTTTGCCTGGAAGAGTCTTGGTTTATTCATGTGTTTCTTCCATGGTTATTAATAGTGTCCCCTTATCCAAAAGTATCCAGATTTGAAAGATGTATCATCATCATAGTTATCTACATTTTAAATTGACTGTTGGTCTTTTATAAAAAAAAAAAAAAATTAATAAGAAAATTTAAAGCTAATGTAAATTGTTTTGTAAAAAAAAATCAAAATTTGCATTTTAAGGTTATCTCTAATTGTGAAATTAAAAACAATTACTCTCCACGTTAAAGGAATTCTAGGTAGTAGTAAGTAGTGGGAGCTATAACGGATTCAGTAAGCTATGAGTCGGAATCGACTCGAAGGCACTGGGTTGTGTGGGTTTTTATGGCTTTCTCAGTTTTCCTGAGTCCTGTTTCCTGTAGCCGTTAGGGAAGAAGAGAAACCTATGCCCCTTCTTCAATTTCTTTGCCTTATCCTGGCACATTTCCAAAACTAAACTTTCCCTTTAGTGCCTTGTCTTTATTTTTACCATTTCCCAACCTGGGAATAGATTACCTTAGCGATGCTGCTCTTTGTATCTGGTAAATACTTTCTGATAGAATACACGGTCAGAGCTTATTTTGGTGTCTCCTCACCTCTAAAATATGAATAAGCTCTGGAGGGTAGAAAATTTTTGTGAACTGATATATTCATATCAGTTAACTATATTCAGATCGGTTAACTGATATATTCATATCAATTAACTATATTTATAGCATTTAGAATAATCCTTGGATCACTCATATTTGTTGTTGAGTTCGTAATGAATTCATCCCTAAGCCAGTAAATGTAAGGAACACAGAAGACTTAAGATCTGGTGCCACTCATCAGAAGACTTAAAGGAGACAAAATAGGTAATGATATAAAACTATTTTTATTAATAGCTAAATTCCATAGAAGTGCAAAGGAAAGAGTTGTCATTAAGGGTTAGAGTCAGGGAAGGAATGGAGGGGATTGGGCTTGAGCTAGACCTTACTAGATGGACATATTTTCATATTCTGCTCAAATCCAAAAACCAAACCTGATGCCTTTGAATTCTTTCCAATTCATGGTGACTCCACATGTTAAAGAATAGACAAGTGCTCCATAGGATTTTCTTGGCTGTAATTTTTAGGGAAACAGATCATCAAGTCTTTCTTCCTTGGTAGTACCACTGGGTGGGTTCAAACCACCAACCTTCCTGTTAGTGGTTGAGCACAGACTGTTTGTGCCACCCAGGGACCCATATGCCGCTAGAAGAAACAACACATCAACTGAAGACAAAAGTAATCAGCAAACCCATTCAGGTGGGAAAAGCACAGGATGTATTTGTAAAACAATGAGAAGCCTCAGAATAAGCCAAACAATGCAGTGTGAAAAATCATTTTTGCACTTTCCCTGAGTCTGATTAGAAACTAGGTATGCCCAAATATAAGGGCAATAAAAAAAGTTGTCATATATTTTGTAATACTAGCTACATCAATAATATTATACCTTTTTTTTTATATTAATAGTCTTATGTTTCACAGATTAAAATCTTACATTTATTTGTTTTTGGTTTAATACTTATCTATTCTCCTAGTTAGTGGTTAAGAGCTCGGCTGTTAACCAACAGGTCTGCAGTTCGAATCCACCAACTGCTCCTTGGAAACTCTATGAGGCAGTTCTACTCTGTTCTTTAAGATTGCTCGGAGTTGGAACTGACTTGACGGCGATGGGTTTTTGGTGTTCTCCTACTGATAACTACTGAAGTTGCTTTCATACTTTCTCCTGACACAGGCAGTGGATCAGCAAACATTTTTGTCCACGTCACTTTATTGATCTTGTAACAAATTCCGGAATATGTAATCAGGAGTAATCACTGGGGCATATGTTAGACCCTATATATAATTTCTTGAGGAGCTGCTGGACTAGAGGGCTTTCCAGACTGGCTCTACCCAGGTAGACTCCTATCTATAATGCAAAATAGCCCCCATCCCTTCACATTCATTCTGACAGTTCATGGTATCCATATTTTGGAATTTTCACCTTTCTTATGGTTAAAAGTCATATCTCCTGTTGTTTAAATTAAATAATATTTTAAATGAGATACATGATAATAATTATCTGAAAAAAAATTCATTCCATTAAGCTCTTAACGTTTTTATTTTTATTAGCTTGGCAGCACAACTGCTTTAATTTTCCTTAAAAATTTATGGTTGTTTGACTAAAAATGCCATGTAAATGTTTTAGCTAAGAAGGCACTATAATAGAATTGGAAAATGTCCCAAATCAGTAAAGACAAACCGCTTCAACTGAGGTAAGAAAAAGAGGGAATTTGATTTATCACTTTTTGTATAAACAGTGACATCTAGAGCTGCCATTAGAATTTTCTAATACATGAATAAGTTAAAGGTTATCGTCTGCTGCAGATTTAGTGGATTGGAATAGAATTACAGCAAATGACCCTTGCAGGTCCTTTAAACTTGATCGATCACAATTTAATTGTCAAGGCAGGATAGCGATTAATTTTCATTAATCTGGGAGGTCATTAATACTTGTTGTTAGGGGGAAAAAGGCTATTAAGTTGTGATAGAAGAGATTTAGTAGTTTTTACAATTAAAAACATTTGCTTAATTTACTGATACCCTATGGGTAAGGGAGCTATTGTAAAGCTTTCAGACTCTCCAAGTAATATTGATGTAAAAATCCAAACCCACTGCTGTTGAGTTGATTCCAACTCATAGTGACCCAGTAGGACATAGTGGAACTGCCTCATTGGGTTTCCAAGGCTGTAAATCTTTATGGGAGAAGACTGCCAGATCTTTTTCGTGCTGAGTGGCTGGTGGGTTCTAACCACCAACCTTTCAGTTGGCAGGCAAATGCCTAAACATTATACCAGCAGAGCTCGTTAATATTGATACAAAACAAAAACCAAACCCATTTCTGTCAAGCTGATTCCAACTCACAGCAATGCTATAGGACAGAGTAGAACTGCCCCATAGTGTTTCCAAGGAGCGGCTGGTGGATTTGAACTGTCAACCTTTTGGATAGCAGCCAGACTTTTAACTACTGTACCACCAGGGCTCCAATATTGATATAGTGACATACAAATAAGGGAGTAAAGACAACTATGTGTGTGTGAGAGAGAAGAGAGAGAAAGAGATGGAGGGCAGAAACATAGGCTGCACAACAAAAACTTTAGGATTAAAAGAAAGGCTGAGTTGATACAACCGTTTGTTAGTATGCTTTGATTTGCAGGTTATTAACACACTTGTATACATTTTATACTTTTTTAACTTTCACTTTTAAAATATATTAATATGTATCTTAAGCAAGGCTCTCTAAAGAAGCAAAACCAGTGAAGTATTTGTGTGTGTGTGTGTGTATATATATGTATATATATATATACACACTGAGAGAGAGGGATTTGTGTCAATGAAATGGCTCATGGGGTTGTAGAGGCTGGACTGTCCCAAATCTGTGGGTCAGGTGGGAGGTTTATCCTGTCTCAATGTAGCTTCAGGGGCTGGCAAACCCCAGATCCCAACTGAGGAGGCCGATGAATCACAAGGTCAACAGGCAAGCTGCTAGATCAGGTCCCAAGAACTGGAGGTCAGATGAACAGGAGACAGCTGAAGGATCCAGAGCAAGCAAAAGTTAGGAGTCCTTCCTTGCCAGAAAGTCCAGCTATATTGGATGCAAGCCACACCCCCAAGGAAATTCCCTTTCAACTGATTGGCTACTCATAGGAGATCCCATCATGGAGGTGATCACAATATATCAGATCTCATCATGGAAGTGATTACATCATTAAACAACTGCCAAAGCACTGAGAATCATGGCCCAGCCAAGTTGACACACAACATTAATCATCCTTGTTAACTTGGCAACTGTACACATCTACTTAAACCATATATAATCTCTGAATAAAGACAATTATAAAGTCTTACTTGCACCTAACATGATACAACTAACACACATACAACCAAAAATGCACTGGCCCTGTTTGTATCTTATATTTTATAAGTGAAGAAAGCAAAAATACTTGATTGCACACATGCGAGAAAGAAAGACTCATAACAGTTACAACCCTCAATTCTGCAACTGGTCACATGGTCATAACTGGTGTTTAGAACAGCCTTCTTGCAACACTCATTCCGTATTCACTTTGCCCTCAGCAGTCACCTCAGCCGGTTGTGGTTCTTTGCCTGGTGTGGTGACTTAAACTTTCATTCCTGAAGGGTCTGGGCCATTAGCAGTCATTTGGAATTGGATTGTGGTAGTTTCCGATTTACTTTAATCACAGGGCATGGTAGTGCTAAGAGACACCCTGAGGGGTCTCCTGCATTCCAGGCATACTCTTCTTTACCTCCACTATGTCATATCAATCTGGTTTCCTCTTGGTAATCAAGATCAGTCACAGCAGCCAATATGGTAACTCCCTTCTTTGCCTCTTGGTCCAGAGAAATAAGGAGCCCAGAGTGACCAGGTAGCATTTTTAACTGTCCTTCAGTGAAGTCAGTGATGTGTCTCCAGGTGGTGGCATTCCTTCCTTTTGGAACTAAGACCTCTAGACCAGCATAGTGTAGGGTAGCGGGAACAGGAAGCAAAAATTTTGTGAGTGAGTCACTAGGAGTAATAGTGAGTGGTGCCACTCCCATTTCCACCCCTTGATTCCTGGACCCATGAATCCTGGCTATGGGAGAAACAGCACCTTATACTGGACACTGGATTAAACCATATACAACCTCCTAGAGAACATTGCCCCAACCCTGCAAGGTATCTCCCCTTAGCTGGCATTGTAATTGTGTCTTTAGGTGACCATTCCATCGTTCTGTCAAGCCAGCTGCTTCAGTACGATGAGGAACTTGGTAAGACCAGTGAATTCCATGAGCATGGCCCCACCGTAGCACATCATTTGCTGTGATGTGAGTCTCTCTCTTGATCTGAGGCAATTCTGTGTGGGATACCATGACAGTGGATAAGGCATTTTGTAAGCCTACGGATGATAGTTTTGGCGGAAGGTAAATCCATATCCAGAGTGTCTATTCCAGTGAGGACAAAATGTTGCTCTTTCCATGATGGAAGTGGTCCAATATAATTAACCCAGCATCAGGCTGCTGACTGATCACCTTGAGGAATGGTGCCATATTGGGAACTCAGTGTTGGTCTCTGCTGCTGGCAGATTGGGCACTCAGCAGTGGCACAGTGACTATAGCCAAGCTGGCCTTGGCGAGTGGAAGTCCATGTTGCTGAACTATGCATAACCTCCATTTCTGCCACCATGGCCACTTTGTTCATGAGCCCATTGGGTAATGACAGGAGTGGCTGGAGAAAGAGGATGACTGGTTTCCACAGAATGCATCATCCTGTCCACTGGATTGTTAAAATCTTCCTCTGCTGAGGTCACCCTTTGGTGAGCCCATACAGAGAGGTCTATCCACATACCTCTTCCCCCTACCTCCTTGTCTCTAATTTTCTAATCACGTTCCTTCCAAGTCCCTGACCAGCCAGCCAAACCATTGGTCATAGCCTATGAGTCAGTACTCAATTGCACATCTGGCCATTTCTCCTTCCAAGTAAAGTGAATAACGAGGTGCACTGCCTGAAGTTCTGCACATTGGGAGGATTTCCCTTCACCACTGTCCTTCAGGGAGGTCCCAGAAAGGGGTTGTAAGTGCTGCTGCTGTTCACTTTCGAGTGGTGCCTTCATATCACACAGAACCATTTGTAAATCAGGCAGAAGTTTTCTCTTCCTCAGTCGAATGATCATAAGGAAATCCCCATGAGACCATAGGTGCAGTATACGAGATGGAGTGTAATGTGATAGGAGTGGAGACCATGGGCATTTGGGCCACTTCCTCATGCAACTTACTTGTGCCTTCAGGTTCTGTTCAGGTCTGAACTCATATATACTGCTTCCGTTTAATGATGGAATGCTGCTGAGCACATCCAACATTATGGCTCTGTGGGTCAGACAGCACCCAGTTCAGAATGGGCAGCTGAGTCTGCATAGTGACTTGGTGGCCCATGGTCAAGCATTCAGTCTCTTCCAAGGCCCAGTAACAAGCCAAAGCTCTTTCTCAAAAGAAGAGTAGTTTTGTGAAGAGGATGGCATGTCTTTGCTCCAAAATTCTAAGGCTCTGCACTGTAATTCACCAATAGGGGCCTGCCAAAGACCCCCAACAGCATCTCTATCTGCCACTGACACTTCCAGCACCATTGGATGAGCCAAATCATACAGCCTATGGAACAGAGCCACTTGCATGGCAGCCTGAACCTGTTACAGGACCTTCTCTTGGTCTGGGCCCCACTCAAAACTAGTAGCTTTTTGAGTCACTTGATAGCTAGGTCTGAGTAACACACCCAAATAAAGGATATATTGCCTCCAAAATCCAAAGAGATCCACTAGGCATTGTGCCTCCTTTTTTTTTTTTTTTTTTTTTGGTGAGAGGAACCAGATGCAATAACTTATCCATTACTTTAGAAGGAATATCTCGACATGCTCCACACAACTGGATCCTCAGAAATTTTTGTTGGATTAATTGCCCACCCTCTAGCACAGAAATATTTTACTAGTAAGTCCAGAGTCATTGACGGTTTTTCTCTACTAGGTCCAATCAGCATGTCATCAATGTAATGAACCAGTGTGACATCTTGTGGAAGGGAAAGGAGACCAAGGTCCCTGTGGACTAAATTATGGCATAGGGCTGGAGAGTTAGTATAACCCTGAGGTAAGGTAGGACCCTAAAAGTGTATTGCTGGCTTTGCCAGCTGAAGGCAAACTGCTTCTGGTGGTTCTTCAAAACAGGTAGGGGGAAAAAGACATTAACCAAATCAATAGCTGCATAACAGGTACCAGGAGACGTATTAATTTGCCCAAGCAATGAAACTACATCTGGAACAATAGCTGTAATTGGAGTCACTACCTGGTTAAGTTTTCGCTAATCCACTGTCGTTCTCCAAGATCCATCTCTTTTTTGCATGGGCCAAATAGGCGAGTTGAATGGGGATGTGGTAGAAATTACCACCTTGCATCCTTCAAGTCCTTGATGGTGGAAGTTTTTCTGCAGTCCCTCTAGAAATGCGCTATTGCTTTTGGTTTACTATTTTCCTAGGTATCGGCAGTTCTAATGGCCTTCACTTGGCTTTTCCTACCATAGTAGTGCTTACTCCATTGTCAGGGATCCAATGTGGGGTTTCTACCAGTTGCTGAGTATATATATTACAATTATGCATTCTGGAACTGGGGAAATCATTACAGGATGGGTTTGAGGACACACTGGACCTACAGTGAGATGGACATTGGCTAAGATTCCATTAATAACCTGACCTCCATGTGCCCGCACTCTGACTTGTGGACCACAGTGATGTTTTGGGTCTCCTGGAATTAGTTCAGAGCCAGTATCCAGTAGTTCCCGAAAAGTCTGATTATTTCCTTTTCCCCAGTGAACTGTCACTCTCATAAAAGGCCATAGATCCCTTTGGGGAAAGCTGGGAGAAAGATGAACAGTATGAATTTTTGACACTGTAGTGGGTTCCTTCCTCAAGGGGACCTGGCCTCCCCTTCATTCAAGTCTGGGAAATGATTGAGGAGCTGTGACTCTCTATCCTGGCAATTCGAATTAGATAGACTACCATTCACTTCACCTAGAATTCTTCCACTTGTGCAGATCAAGTAAATATTTAGACCTCTGATATATTTCGCGCCTAGGGACACCATGACTAAGTAGTCAATGCCATAAGTCCATAGGAGTCAGACTATTCTGATTATTGTTTGACTTCATTGTCTATTATGGTAACCATGCCTACCTAATCTTCGTTGATTGAGTGCAACCATCCTGCCCTACCACCACGGGGTTCAGTCAGCCCCATTGTAGTTAGGTGTCTTAATTCAGTTAGGGCAGTTCCCACTGTCAAATCTGAGTTATATAAAATGGCAATTACAGGAGTCTTCAAGGTTCCCTTCACAAATTTGTTCTTTACCGTTGTAGTAAAAGGTATGTCCTCTGGGCACTCCAGGTGTAGGTCTGTGGGTCTAACTTGATAAACCGACTCTAACATGCCAATTTTCCTAAGCCTTTGGATACTTTCTTCTGTAATATACCAAGGCAGGTCTGGTACTTCAACTTGATTTAGTGTAGGCCACCATGTAATCCGTGCTTCAGCCACCCAACTAAACAAACCGTTAGATCCTTTCCTAACCTCTTGAGTTGAAACATTGAATGAAGGATCTGTGCTTAGTGGGCCCATATGAATAAACTCGGACCCCTTCTATATGTTCCTTGTACCATTATCTGCACCCTTAGTAGCCATTCCTACACACATTCCCCAGGTGTCTGTTTGTATATATTAAAAAACTCAAGCAGTTCTTTTGGAGTATAGCATACCTCTTGAGTCACACTTCATTATTCACCTATTGGGGCTCACTGGGACTTAAGTCTATTTATTGTCTAGAAGCCAAATGGGTGGTAGGGTTGTGTTTTGAGAACATCTAGCATTGTCTTGTAAGGCATCTGCCTCAGACGATGCTCCAGGAAATGACTCAGACAAAGGCTCTCAAGATGAAGCTAGGTTAATCTCATCAGACAGAGGTAGAGGGGCTAATGGTTTTACTGGGGAGGGTGATTCAGCAGACAAAGGTGGAGTAATTTCTTCAGATGGGAATGAGAGGGATGGTTCTCTTGGCAGGAATGATTCAATGGAATTTAGGGGCACATTGTCCCCAGCTTCCTGATTATCTGCCCATTTGTCCTCATCCCAAGTTTCAGGATCCCATTTCTTCCTAATAAATGCCCTTACTTTAACTTCAGACACCACTCAAGTGTGGGAATTCAATTGGTGTTGTAATTCTGCCACTATTACAGTAAGACTCTGGGTTTGGTTTTTGGCAACATGAGCTTGAGCTTTGACTCTGAAGGCCTGAGCTCATCTCTTTTTTTCACCACTTTGTCTAGTGAAAGTAGGACCAACCAACCAGCCTCCTTACACTTTTCATTATGACAAAACATGCAGTCACCCAGAGCCTTGCCTCTTACCAATACCTGATCTGTTGATGGTCATATTTTGTGTGTTTCTATTGCCAACTCACACCATAGATCAGCAGTGTACTCTTTACTATCGGAAGCACAGTCATCAACATTCTTAAAACTAACCAGACTTAAGAACCAATTTAGAAAACCCATCCTTACAATTTTGCTCCTCTATAACCACTCTATCAAATGTGTTAGGCTGGGCTCTGTAGAGAAGCAAAACTAGTGAAGCAACCATCTATCTATCTATCCATCCATCCATCTGTCCATCCATCCATCCAGAGACAGATTTATATCAAGGAAATGGCTCACAAGGTCATAGAGGCAGGAAGGTCCCAAGTCCGTGAGTAAGGCTGAAGGCTTCTCTGAACTCACATAGCTGTAGGGATTGGTGAACCCAAGATCCAGGCTGAGGGGGCTGATGAATCACAAGATCAGCAGGCAAGCTGTTAGCTCCAGTCCCAAGAACAGATCAGATAAACAGAAGCCAGCTGGAGGATCCAGAGTCAAGCAAAAGCCAGCAAGCCTTGCCAGAAAGTCTACCTATATCGGATGCAGACAATACCCCCAGGGAAACTCCCTTGCAACTGATTGGTTACTCACAGCAGATCCTATCATGGAGGTGATCAGATTATATCAGATCTCAACATGGAGGTGATTACATCATTATATGACTGACAGACTGTATCAAAACTGCCAAACCACCAAGAATCATGATCCGGCCCAGTTGACACACAACATTAGCAATCACGATATATCTCTGGAATTTTTAAGAATAGAATAATTTTTTAAAACTCCGCTACCTTTGGAAATTGGCATACATATTCATGCACTCAAAATTGTTAACATCTTACATCTGTTTAATTGGAAAAAAATTATACTTCAAATATATGATCTTCATTTCCTAAACTAGTAGTGTTCAGATTATAATGAGTGTAAAAGTAATATAGAAGAGCATGTTAAGATGAAGTTGGACTTGGGCTGCAGCTCTAAGATAATGATTTAGCAGGTTTTTGGAGCAGGGCTCAGGACTCTGCATTTTAAACTAAAAGCACAGGTGACTCTATGCCTGTGTTCCTGGATGTATCACTAACCTAGGTTTATTCATATGTGTATTTGGTTTAAATAAACAAACATTACTTATTGTGTACATGTTTTTATACATAATCTCCTTTTGTCATTTAACCATGTATTGTGATTCTTTCCATGCCAATTAACGCAGTTACATACAGTCATTCTTAATGGCTATATAGATTTCCAGGGTATGGATGTATAATGCTATATTTAATCAATCTTCTATTGTTGATAAGTACGTTAATACCTACATCATAGGCTCACCATCTAACTGTTCTTTCTGTTGTGAAGCTAAGGAGTTTCTGTAGGATTAATTATAACAAATATGTAAAGTCTGTAATAACATTAATCAATAGAAATCTTCATCATTTTTTCTAAAACTCAAAACTTTTCATTCTTGAGCAGTACTTGATAAATAGCATTTTAATATGTTCAGAATAAAATTAGCAAAATACTCTTCTCATTGCTTTTAAGTATGTCAAAATTTAGAAGGAATGCAAATTGCATATTTAAGTAAGCCCCAAATCTTAAATACTCCTATTTCTTCATTATACTTTTCTCAGGGACGCTGTAAATTGCTCCTTCCTACCTTTCCTTTAACCATTCAGAGAACATAAAGGGGGCAAGTTATTTTGCTTTATCAAAAGTGAAACAGATTTGGGGAGGCAGGGCCAAGATGGCGGAGTAGTCAGAAACTTCCGGTGATCCCTCTTAAAACAAAGACCTGAAAAAACAAGTGAAATGAATATATATATGATGTTTTCCTTTTTGGTATAGAGGAATCCAGCTGATTTTTGTATGTTTATCTTGCATCGTGATACTCTGCTGAAGTCTTCTATTAGTTTCGGTAGTTTTCTTGAGGATTCCTTAGGGTTTTTTGTGTATAAGATCATGTCATCTGCAAATAGAGATACTTTTACTTCTTCCTTGCCAACCTGGATGCCCTTTATTTCTTTATCTAGCCTAATTGCTCTGGTTAGGACCTCCAGCACAATGTCGAATATATTGGTGATAAAGGGCATCCTTGTCTGGCTCCCGTTCTGAAGTGGAATGCTTTCAGACTCTCCCCATTTAGGATGATGTTGGCCATTGGCTTTGTATAAATGTCCTTTATTATGTTGAGGAATTTTCCTTCTATTCCTGTTTTGCTGAGAGTTTTTATCATGAATGTGTGTTGGACTTTGTGAAATGCCTTTTCTGCATCAGTGGTTCCTATCTTTTATATATGTAATGGGTTACACTGATTGTTATTTTAGTGTTCAACCATCTCTGCATACCTGATATGAATCCCACTTGGTCATGGTGAATTATTTTGATATGTTGTTGAATTATATTGGCTAGAATTTTGTTGAGGATTTTTGCATCTAAATTCATGAGGGATATAGGTTTGTAATTTTCTTTTTTTGAGCTGCCTTTATCTGATTTTGGTATCGGGGATATGCTGGCTTCACAGAATGAGTTTGGGAGTATTCCGTCCTTTTCTGTGCTCTGAAATACCTTTAGTAATAGTGGCGTTAACTATTCTCTGAAAGTTTGGTAGAACTCCAGTGAAGCCATCACAGCCAGGGTGTTTTTTATTGGGAGTTTTTTGGTTACCTTTTCAATCTCTTCTTTTGTTATGAGTTTATTTAGTTGTTCTACCTCTGTTTCTGTTAGTTTAGGTAAGTAGTGTGATTCTAGAAATTCACCCATTTCTTCTAGGATTTCAAATTTGTTAAGAGTACAGTTTTTCAGGAGGCAGGGCCAAGATGGCTGACGTGGTAGAAGCTACCTCGGATCCCTCTTGCAACAAAGACTCGGAAAAACAAGTGAATTGATCACATACATGACAATCTATGAACACTGACCATCAAACACAGATCTAAAGAGTTGACCTGAGTGACAGAGACTAAGAACGAACAACCACAGGGAGGCAACAACTGCTTTCGGAGTCTGCAGCCAGCATCCCAGTCAGAAAATCTTGGCGCCGGGCTTTGGGCTGGCTGCAGGGGAGCTGAGCATGGCATCCTGAAACAGCACAAACATGGGACGCAGACCTAGCCCCCAGAAGTGACCTCAGGGAAAGCCCAGCCAGTGCACGCAGGCAGCGCAGCAACACAGCTGACAGGAGGAGAAGTCACCGGGAGGCAGCAACTGGTTTTGGAGTCTGGAGTGCAGCGTACCAGCCGGGGAACCTTGGTGCTGGGCTTTGGAGTGGGAGCAGAGGAACTGACCAAGGCTTCTGAGACAGCACAAGCACAGGACGTGGGCCTGACCCTCGGGGGCAATCTCGACCCAGCCAATGCACACAGGCTACACACCCCTCGGAAATCTCAGATAAAACAGTCATCACCAAACAAGATAAGTAACTTTGTCTATATTCAGGGTGCTACTCTCTCCTATTTATCTGATCCCTCCCCTACCCTTCCCGGGTGGCTTTCTTAACATTGAAATTTCCTGAGCCAGAGAGTGAAGTGCTCTATGGTTTCTCTTTCTTTTTTGGTCTTTTCCAAACCATTCTCCTGGCCTGAGAGAAGCAGCTACAAAAAAAACCAGGGGCCAAAAATCCTTCCCTAATTGGACTGAAAATAGAGAACCAGCTCCAGCCAAACATATGTGATCCACAGTCTTGGGCTTTCATCCCTACAGGGAACAAGGTGGCTATTATAATGCAAAGGCAATTCTGATAGGGATCTGACTGTAACAGTTTTAGGGGATTACTGGAAAGACAAGTTTCCCAGGTCTGATATCTCTGTATATTCAACAGAGCCCTCACTGACCCACAACAGGGAACTGAGGGCTGAAGCTCCGCCCAGACCACCTAGCCTCCTGCCTAAGGGGTCTAAGGATGGTGACACCTACCAATCTATAGAGGTACTTGCATTGGGGGCCTAAGGTACAGCTACAGAGCCCACACACCTACCTCACTGGCACTTGGGGGAAACCTGTTAGCATCCTGCCCCCACCCACCCCCAGAGTGTGACCCCCTGCTGCTACTAGAATCTGGTGCACAAAACTATCACCACAGTCTGCACCACACACTTGATGACCCAAAATCAGATTCTATTCAAGAATAGTGAACGGACTCTTAGGCTTATATATCTGGTAACAGCCCAAACCAGCTGGTAATAGGACATAAGTGATTCAAGGGCTACAACAATCAAGACAGCGCAATCTAGTAGCCCATCTACGTATATTGAAAGAAAACAAAACAAGATAAGACTCGGTGAGCAACTATAAAATAAATCACTACAATATCTTATAGATGGCTCGGTGACAGCAGTCAATATCAACCAACATAAAGAAGCAGACCATGATTGCTTCTACAACTCCCCAAACTAAAGAATCAAAATCTTTCCCAAATGAAGATATGATCCTGGAATTGCCAGATACAGAATATAAAAAGCTAATTTACAGAACGCTTGGATGACCTCAAAAATGAAATCAGGCAATCTACAGAAAAAGCCAAAGAACACACTGATAAAGCAGTTGAAGAAATCAAAAAGATTACTCAAGAACATAGTAGAAAATTTAATAAGCTGCAAGAATCCATAGAGAGGCAGCATTCAGAAATCCAAAAGGTTAACAGGAAAATTACAAAATTAGACAACTCAATAGGAAGTCAGAGGAGCAGAATCAAGAAATTGGAATGCAGAGTGGGGGACCTGGAGGACAAGGGAGTTGACACCAATATAGCTTAAAAAAAATCAGATAAAAGAATTTAAAAAAATGAAGAAACCCTAAGAATCATGTGGGACTCTATCAAGAAGAATAACTTGTGTGCGATTGGAATCCCAGAACAGGGAGGGATAACAGAAAATACAGAGAGAATAGTTGAAGACCTGTTGGCAGAAAATTTCCGTGACATCATGAAAGACGAAAGGATATCTGTCCAAGATGCTTATCGAACCACATATAAGATTGATCCAAAAAGAAAATCACCAAGGCATATTATCATCAAACTTACCAAAACCAAAGATAAAGAGAAAATTTTAAAAGCAGCCAGGGATAAAAGAAAGGTCTCCTACAAAGGAGACTCAATAAGAAAAAGTTCAGACTACTCAGCAGAAACCATGCAGTCAAGAAGGCAATGGGATGGCATATATAGAGCACTGAAGGAGAAAATCTGCCAGCCAAGGATCGTATATCCAGCAAAACTCTCTCTCAAATATGAAGATGAAATTAAAACATTTACAGATAAACACAAGCTTAGAGAATTTGCAAAAACCAAACCAAAGCTACAAGAAATACTAAAGGAAATTGTTTGGTCAGAAAACCAATCATATCAGATACCAGCACAACACAAGGTCACAGAACAGAACATCCTGATATCAACTCAAATAGGGAAATGACAAAAACAAATTAAGATTAATTTCAAAAAGAAAAAAATGCTCAAAACAGGGAATCATTGAAGTCAATATGTAAAAGATCAAAATAATCAAAAAGAGGGACTAAATACAGGTGGCATAGAACTGCCATATGGACAAGGAAACAAGGCAATATAGGACAATAAAAGTTAGGTTTTTAGTACAAAAACAGGGGTAAATATTAAGGTGACCACAAAGAGGTATAACAACTCCATAACTCAAAATAAAAAACCAAGAAAAACATAATGACTCAGCAAACATAAATTCAACTAGTATGAAAATGAGGAACACACAATTTACAATGAAAAACGTCTCAGCACAAAAAAGTAAGTGGAAAAATGAAATTGTCAACAACACACACAAAAAGGCATCAAAATGACAGCACTAAACACATACTTATCTATAGTTATGCTGAATGTAAATGGACTAAATGCACCAATAAAGAGACAGAGAGTCTCAGACTGGATAAAGAAACACGATCCATCTATATGCTACCAACAAGAGACTTAGAGACACAAACAAACTAAAACTCAAAGGATGGAAAAAAATATATGAAGCAAACAACAAGCAAAAAACAGCAGGAGTAGCAATATTAATTTCTGACAAAATAGACTTTAAAGTTAAATGCACCACAAAGGATAAAGAAGGACACTACATAATGATTAAAGGGACAATAGACCAGGAGGATATAACCATATTAATTATTTATGCACCCAATGACAGGGCTACAAGATACATAAAACAAACTTCAACAGAACTGAAAAGTGAGATAAACACCTCCACAATTATAGTAGGAGACTTCAACACACCAATTTTGGAGAAGGACGGGACTTCCAGTAAGAAGCTCAATAGAGACACGGAAGACCTAATTGCTACAATCAACCAACTTGACCTCATAGACTTAGACAGAACACTCCACCCAACAGCTGCAAAGTATACTTTTTTTCCTAGTGCACATGGAACATTCTCTAGAATAGACCACATATTAGGTCATAAAACAAACCTTTGCAGAATCCAAAACATCGAATTATTACAAAGCATCTTCTCAGACCACAAGGCCGTAAAAGTGGAAATCAATAACAGAAAAATTAGGGAAAAGAAATCAATACTTGGAAACTGAACAATACCTTAATGAAAAAAGACTGGGTTATAGAAGACATTAAGGAGGGAATAAAGAAATTCATAGAATGCAATGAGAGTGAAAAGACTTCCTATCAAAACCTCTACGGGACACAGCAAAAGCAGTGCTCAGAGGTCAATTTATATCGACGAATGCACACATACATAAAGAAGAAAAAGCGAAAATCAGAGAACTATCCCTTCAACTTGAACAAATAGAAAGCGAGCAACAAAAGAATCCATCAGGCACCAGAAGAAAACAAATAATAAAAATTAGAGCTGAACTAAATGAATTAGAGAACAGAAAAACAATTGAAAGAATTAACAAAGCTAAAAGCTGGTTCTTTGAAAAAATTAACAAAATTGATAAACCATTGGCCAGACTGACTAAAGAAATACAGGAAAGGAAACAACCCGAATAAGAAACGAGATGGGCCACATCACAACAGACCCAACTGAAATTAAAAGAATCATATCAGATTATTACGAAAAATTGTACTCTAACAAATTTGCAAACCTAGAAGAAATGGATGAATTCCTAGAAAAACACTACCTACCTAAACTAACACAATCAGAAGTAGAACAACTAAATAGAACCATAACAAAAAAAGAGATTGAAAAGGTAATCAAAAAACTCCCAACAAAAAAAAAGCCCTGGCCCGGACGGCTTCACTGCAGAGTTCTACCAAACTTTCAGAGAAGAGTTAACACCACTACTACTAAATTTCAAAGCATAGAAAATGATGGAATACCACCTAACTCATTCTATGAAGCCACCATATCCCTGATAACAAAACCAGATAAAGACACCACAAAAAAAGAAAATTACAGACCTATATCCCTCATGAACATAGATGCAAAAATCCTCAACAAAATTCTAGCCAATAGAATTCAACAACATATCAAAAAAATAATCCACCACGACCAAGTGGGATTTATACCAGGTATGCAAGGCTGGTTTAATATTAGAAAAACCATTAATGTAATCCACCATATAAATAAAACAAAGACAAAAACCACATGATTATCAATATATGCAGAAAAGGCATTTGACAAAGTCCAGCACCCATTCATGATAACTCAGCAAAACAGGAATTGAAGGAAAATTCCTCAACATAATAAAGGGCATCTAAAAAAAATAATAAAATAAATAAATAAAGCCAACAGCCAACATCACCCTAAATGGAGAGAGCCTGAAAGCATTTCCCTTGAGAACAGGAACCAGACAAGGATGCCCTCTATCACTGCTCTTATTCAACATTGCGCTAGAGGTCCTAGCCAGAGCAATTAGGCTAGACAAAGAAATAAAGGGCATCTGGATTGGCAAGGAGGAAGTAAAATTATCTCTATTTGCAGATGACATGATCTTATACACAGAAAACCCTAAGGAATCCTCCAGAAAACTGCTGAAACTTATAGAAGAGTTTGGCAGAGTTGCAGGTTATAAGATAAACATACAAAAATCACTTGGATTCCTCTACATCAACAAAAAGAACATCGAGGAGGAAATCATCAAATCAATACCATTCACAGTAGCCTCCAAGAAGATAAAATACTTAGGAATAAATCTTACCAAAGATGTAAAAGACCTACACAAAGAAAACTACAAAGTACTACTGCAAGAAACTAAAAAGGACCTACATAAGTGGAAAAACATACCTTGCTCATGGATAGGAAGACTTAACATAGAAAAAATGTCTATTCTACCAAAAGCCATCTATACATACAATGCACTTCTGATCCAAATTCCAATGACATTTTTTAATGTGGTGGAGAAACAAATCACCGACTTCATATGGAAGGGAAAGAAGCCCCAGACAAGTAAAGCATTGCTGAAAAAGAAGAAGAAAGTGGGAGGCCTCACTCTACCTGATTTTAGAACCTATTATACAGCCTTTTTTTTTTTTTTTTTTTTTTTTATACAGCCACAGTAGTCAAAACAGCCTGGTACTGGTACAACAACAGGCACATAGACCAATGGAACAGAATTGAGAATGGAGACATAAATCCATCCACATATGAGCAGCTGATATTTGACAAAGGCCCTGTGTCAGTTAATTGGGGAAAAGATAGTCTTTTTAACAAACGGTGCTGGCATAACTGGATATCCATTTGCAAAAAAATGAAACAGGACCCATACCTCACACCATGCACAAAAACTAACTCCAACTGGATCAAAGACCTAAACATAAAGACTAAAACGATAAAGATCATGGAAGAAAAAATAGGGACAACATTAGGAGCCCTAATACAAGGCATAAACAGAATACAAAACATTACCAAAAATGAGGAAGAGAAACCAGATAACTGGGAGCTCCTAAAAATCAAACACCTATGCTCATCTAAAGACTTCACCAAAAGAGTAAAAAGACCACCTACAGACTGGGAAAGAATTTTCAGCTATGACATCTCTGACCAGCGCCGGATCTCTAAAATCTACATGATTCTGTTAAAACTCAACCACAAAAAGACAAACAACCCAATCAAAAAGTGGGCAAAGGATATGAACACGCTCTTTGCTAAAGAAGGTATTCAGGCAGCTAACAGATACATGAGAAAATGCTCTCTATCATTAGCCATTAGAGAAATGCAAATTAAAACTGCGATGAGATTCCATCTCACTCCAACAAGGCTGGCATTAATCCAAAAAACACAAAATAATAAATGTTGAAGAGGCTGCGGAGAGATTGGAACTCTTATACACTGCTGGTGGGAATGTAAAATGGTACAACCACTTTGGAAATCTATCTGGTGTTTTCTTAAAAAGTAAGAAATAGAACTACCATACAACCCAGAGATCCCACTCCTCGGAATATACCCTAGAGAAATAAGAGCCTTTACAGAAACAGATATATGCACACCCATGTTTATTGCAGCTCTGTTTACAATAGCAAAAAGCTGGAAGCAACCAAGGTGTCCATCAACGGATGAATGGGTAAATAAATTATGCTATATTCACACAATGGAATACTACGCATCGATAAAGAACAGTGACGAATCTGTGAAACATTTCATAACATGGAGGAACCTGGAAGGCATTATGCTGAGTGAAATTAGATGCAAAAGGACAAATATTGTATAAGTCCACTATTATAAGATCTTGAGAAATAGTATAAACTGAGAAGAACACATACTTTCGTGGTTAAGAGGGGGGGAGGGAGGGAGGGTTGGAGAGGGTCATTTACTGATTAATTAGTAGATAAGAACTACTTTAGGTGAAGGGAAGGACAATACTCAATACATGGAAGGTCAGCTCAACTGGACTGGACCAAAGGCAAAAGAAGTTTCCGGGATAACCTGAATGCTTCGAAGGTCAGCGGAGCAAGGGTGGGGGTTTGGGGACTATGGCTTCAGGGACCTCTAAGTGAATTGGCAAAATAATTCTGACAACATTCTGTATCCCACTTTGAAATGTGGCGTCTGGGGTCTTAAATGCTAACAAGTGGCCATCTAAGATGCATCAATTGGTCTCAACCCACCTGGATTAAAGGAGAACGAAGAACACCAGCGTCACAGGATAACTATGAGCCCAGGAAAGAGAAAAGGCCACGTGAACCAGAGACTTACATAATCCTGAGACCAGAAGAACTAGATGGTGCCTGGCCACAACCGATGACTGCCCTGACAGGGAGTACAACAGAGAACCCCTGAGGGAGCAGAAGATCAGTGGGATGCAGACCCCAAATTCTCATAAAAAGACCAGACTTAATGGTCTGACTGAGACTAGAAGAATCCTGGCAGTCACTGTCCCCAAACCTTCTGTTGGCCCAGGACAGGAACCATTCCCGAAGGGAACTCATCAGACATGGAAAGGACTGGACAACGGGTTGGAGAGAGATGCTGATGAAGAGTGAGCTACTTGTATGAGGTGGACACTTGAGACTGTGTTGGCATCTCCTGTCTGGAGGGGAGATAGGAGGGTAAAGAGGGTTAGAAACTGGAAAATCGTCACGAAAGGAGAGACTGGAAGGAGGCAGCAGGCTGACTCATTAGGAGGAGAGTAAGTGGGAGTATGGAGTAAGGTGTATATAAGCTTATATGTGACAGACTGACTTGATTTATAAACTTTCACTTAAAGCACAATAAAATTTATTTCAAAAAAAAAGAGTACAGTTTTTCATAGTAATCTGAGAATGATTCTTTTAATTTTAGTTGGGTCTCTTGTGATACTGCCCATCTTATTTCTTATTCGGGGTAGTTGCTTCCTTTCCTGTTTTACTTTTGTCAGTTCGGCAAATGGTTTATCAATTTTGTTAATTTTTTCAAAGAACCAGCTTTTTGTCTAATTAACTCTTTCAATTGTTTTTTCTGTTCTCTATTTTGTTTAATTCTGCTCTAATTTTTATTATTTGCTTTCTTCTAGTGACTGAGGTTTTCTTTGTTTCTCTCTATCTGTTCAAGTTGTAGGGATAATTCTTTCAATTTGGCCCTTCTTTGTGTGTGTGTGTGTGTGTGTGTGTGTGTGTGCACGTGTGCATTTATTGCTATAAATTGACCTCTGAGCACTGATTTAGGTGTGTCCCAAAGGTCCTGTTAGGAAGTCTTTTCATTCTTCTTGGATGCTATGAATTTTTTTATTCCGTCCCTAATTTCTCCTATAACCCAGTCATTTTTGAGCATGGTGTTATTCGGTTTCCAAGTGTTTGATTTCTTTTCCCTGCTTTTTCTGTTACTGATTTCTACTTTTATGGCTTTATGGTCAAATGCTTTGTAATATTTCATTGTTCTGGATTCTGCTATGGCTTGCTTTATGACCTAGTATGTGGCCTATTCTAGAGAATGCTCCATGTGCGTTGGAAAAGGAAGTATCCTTGGATGCTGTTGGGTGGAGAGTTCTGTATATGTCTACGTCAAGTTGGCTGATTGTGGCATTTAGATCTTCCATGTCTTTACTGAACTTATTTCTGGGTGTTCAGGCCTTCATTGAAAGTGGTGTTTTGAAGTCCCTACTATTATTGTGGCGCTGTCTATCTTACTTTTCAGTGCTGTTAGAGTTACTTTTTAAGTATCTTGAAGCCCTTTCATTGGGTACATAAATATTTCATATGGTTATATCCTCCTTATCCTTTGTGGTGGATTTAACTTTGGAGTCTATTGTGTCAAAAATTAATATTGCCACTCCTGCTCTTTTTTGGTTGTTATTTGCTTGATGTGTATTTTTCCATCCTTTGAGTTTTAGTTTGTTTGTGTCTTGAAGTCTAAGGTGTGTCTCTTGTAGGCAACATATAGACAGATTGTGTTTTTTTATCCATTCTGCCACTCTGTCTCTTATTGATGCATTTAGTCCGTTTACATTCAGCGTAATTATGGTTAGGTATGAGTTTAGTGTCTGTCAGTTTCTTCTACTGTGGGGGCTTCTGTGTTGCTGTGATGCTGGAAGCTATGCCACTGGTATTCAGATACCAGCAGGGTCACCTATGCAGGACAGGTTTCAGCTGAGCTTCCAGACTAACACAGACTAGGAAGAAGAACCCGGCAGTCTACTTCTGAAAAGCATTAGCCAGTGAAAACCTTATGAATAGCAGCGGAACAATGTCTGATATACTGCTAGAAGATGAGCCCCCCGGGTTGGAAGGCACTCAAAAGATGAGCGGGGAACAGCTGTCTCCTCAAAGTAGAGTCAACCTTAATAACGTGGACAGAGTAAAGCTTCCAGAACCTTCATTTGCTGATGTGGCCAACTCAAAATGAGAAGAAACAGCTACAAACATCCGTTAAACATTGGAACCTGGAATGTACGACATATGAATCTAGGAAAATTGGAAATCATTAAAAATGAAATGGAACACATAAACATTGATATCCTAGGCATTAGTGACTTGAAATGGACTGGTATTGGCCATTTTGAATCGGAAAATCATATAGTCTTCTATGCTGGGAATGACAACCTGAAGAGGAATGGTGTTGCATTCATTGTCAAAAAGAACGTTTCAAGATCCATCCTGAAGTACAACGCTGTCAGGGATAGGATAATATCCATATGCCTACAAGGAAGACTAGTTAATACGACTATTATTCAAATTTACCACCAACCACTAAGTCCAAAGATGAAGAAATAGAAGATTTTTATCAGCTGCTGCAGTCTGAAATTGATCAAACATACAATCAAGATGCATTGGTAATTACTGGCAATTGGAATGTGAAAGTTAGAAACAAAGAAGAAGGATCAGTAGTTGGAAAATACAGCCTTGGTGATAGAAACAACACCGGAGATCGAATGATAGAATTTTGCAAGACCAAAGACTTTTTCATTGCAAATACCTTCTTTCACCAACATAAACGGTGACTATACACACGGACCTCGCCAGACAGAACACACAGAAATCAAATTGACTACATGTGTTGAAAGAGACGATGGAAAAGCTCAATATCATCAGTCAGAACAAGGCCAGGGGCCGACTGTGGAACAGACCATCAATTGCTCATATGCAAGTTCAATCTGAAACTGAAGAAAATCAAAGCAAGTCCACGAGAGCCAAAATATGATCTTGAGTATATCCCACCTGAATTTAGAGACCGTCTCAAGAATAGATTTGATGCATTGAACACTAGTGACCAAAGACCAGACGAGTTGTGGAATGACATCAAGGACATCATCCATGAAGAAAGCAAGAGGTCACTGAAAAGACAGGAAAGAAAGAAAAGACCAAGTTGGATGTCAGAGGAGACTCTGAAACTTGCTCTTGAGCATTGAACAGCTAAAGCAAAAGGAAGAATTGATGAAGTAAAAGAAGTGAATAGAAGATTTCAAAGGGCCTCTCGGGAAAACAAAGTATTATAATGACATGTGCAAAAAACTGGAGATGGAAAAACAAAAGGGGAAGAACACCCTTGGCGTTTCTCAAGCTGAAAGAACGGAAGAAAAAATTCAAGCCTCGAGTTGCATAGTGAAGGATTCCATGGGGAAAATATTAAATGATGCAGGAAGCATCAAAAGAAGATGGAAGGAATACACAGAGTCATTATACCAAAAAGAATTAGTTGATATTCAACCATTTCAAAAGGTGGCATATGATCAGGAACAATGGTACTGAAGGAAGAAGCCCAAGCTACTCTGAAGGCATTGGCAAAAAACAAGGCTCCAGGAATTGATGGAATATCAATTGAGATGTTTCAACAAACAGATGCAGCGCTGGAGGTGCTCACTCGTCTATGCCAAGAAATATTGAAGACAGCTTCCTGGCCAACTGACTGGAAGAGATCCATATTTATGCCTATTCCCAAGAAAGGTGATACAACCAAATGTGGAAATTATAGAACAATATCGTTAATATCACATGAAAGCAACATTTTGCTGAAGATCATTTAAAAACGGCTATAGCAGTATATCGAGAGGGAACTTCCAGAAATTCAGGCCGGTTTCAGAAGAGGACGTGGATCCAGGGATATCATTGCTGAAGTCAGATGAATCCTGGCTGAAAGCAGAGAATACCAGAAGGGTTTTTACCTGTGTTTCATTGACTATGCAAAGGCATTCGACTGTGTGGATGATAACAAACTATGGATAACACTGCGAAGAATGGGAATTCCAGAACACTTAATTGTGTTCATGAGGAACCTTTACATGGATCAAGAGGCAGTTGTTTGGACAGAACAACGGGATACTGATTGGTTTCAAGTCAGGAAAGTTGTGTGTCAGGGTTGTATTCTTTCACTATACCTATTTAATCTGTATGCTGAACAAATAATCCGAAAAACTGGACTATGTGAAGAAGAACGGGGCATCAGGATTGGTGCATGACTCATTAACAATCTGCATTATGCAGATGACACAATCTTGCTTGCTGAAAGTGAAGAGGAGTTGAAGCAGTTACTAATGAAGATCAAAGACCACAGCCTTCAGTACGGATTACACCTCAACATAAAGAAAACAAAAATCCTCACGACTGGACCAATGAGCAACATCATGATAAATGGAGAAAGATTGAAGTTGTCAAGGATTTCATTTTACTTGGATCTACAATCAACAGCCATGGAAGCAGCAATCAAGAAATCAAAGGACGCATTGCATTGGGCATATCTGCTGCAAAGGACCTCTTCAAAGTGTTGAAGAGCAAAGATGACTAAGATGACATATCCCTGAAGACTAAGGTGCGCCTGACCCAAGCCATGGTATTTTCAGTCGCATCGTATGCATGTGAAAGCTGGACAATGAATAAGGAAGACTGAAGAAGAGTTGTTGCCTCTAAATTGTGGTGTTGGAGAAGAATATTGAATATACCATAAACTGCCAAAAGAACGAACAAATCTGTCTTGGAAGAAGTGCAGCCAGAATGCTCCTTAGAGGCAACGTGGTGAGACTGCGACTTACATACTTTAGACATGTTGTCAGGAGGGATGAGTCCCTGGAGAAGGACATCATGCTTGGCAGAGTACAGGGTCAGTGGAAAAGAGGAAGACCCTCAACAAGGTGGATTGACACCGTGGCTGCAACAATGGGCTGAACCATAACAGCGATTCTAAGGATGGTGCATGACCGGGCAGTGTTTCATTCTCTTGTGCGTAGGGTCGCTATGAGTTGGAACCGACTTGACTGTACTTAACAACAACAACAACAACATGAGTTTAGTGCTGTCATTTTGATGTCTTTTTGTGTGTGTGTGTGTGTTGTTGACAGTTTCTTTTTTACACTTAATTTTTTGTGCTGAGTAGTTTATACATTGTCTTTTCCTCTTATTCGTTGTTGATTTTGTTTTTGCTGAGTCTTTATGTTTTTCTTGTATTTTATTTTGATGTATAGGATTGTTAGTCTCCTTTGTGATTACCTTAATATTTGCCCCTATTTTTTCTAAGTTTCAACCTAACTTTTATTTCTTTATGTTGCCTTGACTTACTCTCCATATGAAAGATCTGTGACTACATTTTTCAGTCCCTCTTTATTGATTTAATATTGTCTTCTTTTACTTAATGACATTGCTGTATCCCAGTTTTGTGTGTTTTTATCATAATTTATTTTTGTGATTTCCCTCTCTGGGTTGATATCTGGTTGTTCTGTCCTGTGTTCTAGTCTTGAGTTGATAATCTGATATTACTGATTTCTTACCATAGAGCTCCCTTTAGTATTTCTTGTAGTTTTGGTTTGGTTTTTACAAATTCTCTAAACTTCTGTTTATTTGGAAGTGTCCTAATTTCACCTTCATATTTGAGAGACAGTTTTGCTGGATATATGATTCTTGGTTGGCAATTTTTTTCCTCCAATAATGCCATGCCATTGCCTTCTTGCCTGCGTGGTTTCTGCCGAGTAGTCCGAGCTTATTCTTTTTGACTCTCCTTTTGTAGGGGACTTTTCATTTGTCCCTAGCCACTCATAAAATTCTCTCTTTATCTTTGGTTTTGGCAAGTTTGATTATAATATGTTCCAGTGATTTTCTTTTGAGATCTACCTTATGTGGAGTTTGATGAGCATCTTGAATAGATACCTTCTCATCTTTCACGACATCAGGGAAGTTTTCTGCCAACAAATCTTCAACAATTCTGTCTGTATTTTCTGTTTTCCCTCCTTGTTCTGGTACTCCAATCGTTCGTAGTTTATTTCTCTTGATACAGTCCCACATGATTCTTAGGCTTTCTTCATTTTTATAAAAATTCTTTTATCTTCTTTTTCTTCAAACATATTGGTGCCAAGCTTTTTTATCTTCTTTCTCACTAATTTTGCCTTCCATTTGCTCAGCTCTACTCCTCTGATTTTCTGTTGAGTAGTCTAAATCTGTAACTTTATTGTTCATCTTCTGAATTTTTGATTGCTGTCTCTCTATGAATTTTTGCATCCTATTACATTTTTCATTATGTTCTTGAATAACCTTTTTAACACCCTCAACTGCCTTATCTGTGAGCTCCTTGGCTTGGTCTTCATTTTGCCTGATCTTGTTCCTGATGTCTTGAAGAGTTCTGTATATTCATCTTTTGTATTCTATATCTCATAATTCCAGGAAGACACCTTCATCCAGAAGATTCCTTGTTATGAGAGCTTGTTGAAGTAATTGTGGTCTGCTTCTTTATGTGATTTGATATTGACTGTTGTCTCCGAGTCATCTATAAGTTATTGTATTAATTTATTCTATGTTCGCTTACTGTGTCCTAGCTTCTTGCTTTGTTTTATTTTGATATGTCCAAATGCCTGCTTGAGTGAGCTAGCTTGATTATTTGCACCTCTGAAGCTCTAATGTCCTGTCACCAGATGGCTAGAGCTGTTACCAGGTGTATGAGCCTAGGAAGTCAATTCACTTTTCTTGTATGGATTCAGCTCAGGTGTGTAGGTAGTTGGTCATCAAGTGTATGGTACAGGCACTGTCCTACAGTCTTAGAGGAGCAGGGGTAATTGGTGTAGGAAGCGGTATCTGGTTGCAGCAGGGCGTCACACTCTGAACAAGGCAAAGGGGTGACAACAGTCCCCTGTGTGAGTGTGAGGAAAGCGGATCCCTGTTCCCTAGAGCACACAGGTGGGTGGGTTCTGTAGCTGGACTATGGGCACCCAGTGCTTTTGATTGTAACGACTGGGAGGTACCACTCATCCTTGGACCCCTGTCACAGGTGACTAGGTGACATGTGTGGAGCCACCAGTCCTCATGCCCCTGATGTTGGTAGACGAGGACCCTATTTAATAAGCAAAGTGGTGTCAAGCATCAAAAACCCACCTCTCAACCGCACAGCTAAGATAGTTGATGTAAGACCATAAGCACATACACCGTTGCAGTAACAAGGGCCTAATCCCCTGAATTGGGCCCACACAGGTCCATGCAGGGGTGAAAGGTATTCAGAGTCCACTGACCATTTGTGCCTGGACAGGAGACACTTCTGTCCTGAGCTCCCCAGCTTAGTGGAGATGACAGATTGTCTTTTCCCCTTATTAACAGAAACTCTCAGCAAAATAGGAATAAAAGGAAAATTCATCAGTATAATAGAGGGCATTTATACAAAGCTAACACCCAACATCATTCTAAATGGAGAGATACTGAAAGCATCCCACTTGAGAACGGAAACCAGACAAGGATGCCGTTTATCACCACTCTTATTCAACATTGTGCTGGAGGTCCTAGCCAGAGCAATTAGGCTAGATAAAGAAATAAAGGGCATCCAGACCAGTAAGGAAGAAGTAGAGGTATCTCTATTTGCAGATGACATGATGTTATACACAGAAAACCCTAAAGAATCCTCAAGAAAACTACTGAAACTAATAGAAGAGCTCAGCAGACTATCAGGATACAAGATAAACATACAAAAATCCATTGGATTCCTCTACACCTACAAAGAGAATGTCAAAGAGGAAATCACAAAATCAATACCATTTATAGTAGCCACCAAGAAGATAAAATACTTAGGAATAAATCTAACCAGAGACATAAAAGAACTATACAAAGAAAACTATAAAACAGTACTGCAAGAATCCAAAAGAGACCTACATAAGTGGAAAAACATACCTTGCTTATGGTTAGGAAAACTGAACATTGTAAAAACGTCTATTCTGCCGAAAGTGATCTATGGATACAATGCAATTCCAATCCAATGCCATTTTTAAATGAGATGGAGAAACAAATCACCAACTTCATATGGAAGAAAAAGGGGCCCTGGATAAGTAAAGCATTACTTAAAAAGAAGAACAAAGTGGGAGGCCTCACACTACCTGATTTTTGAGCCTATTATACTGCCACAGTAGTCAAAACAGCCTGGTACTGGTACAACAGATACATAGACCAATGGAACAGAATTGAGAATGCAGACATAAATCCATCCATATATGAGCAGCTGATATTTGACAAAGGCCCAAAGTCAGTTAAGTGGGGAAAAGACAGTCCCTTTAACAAATGGTGCTGGCATAACTGGATATTCATCTGCAAAAAAATGAAACAAGACCCATAACTCACACCATGCACAAAAACTAACTCAAAAGGGATCAAAGACCGAAATATAAAATGTAAAATGATAAAGATCGTGGAAGAAAAAATAGGGACAATGCTAGGAGCCTTAATACATGGGATAAAGAGTATACAGAACATTACTAACAATGCACAAACACCAGAAGAGGAACTAGATAACTGGGAACCCACTGCCATCAAGTCAATTCCGACTCATAGTGACCCTATAGGACAGAGTAGAACTGCCCCATAGAGTTTCCAAGGAGCACCTGGTGGATTGGAACGGCTGACCTTCTGGTTAGCAGCTGTCATACTTATCCACTATGCCACCAGGGTTTCCAGATAACTGGGAGCTCCTAAAAATCAAACATCCAGAGACTTCACCAAAAGAGTAAAAAGATTACCTACAGACTGGGAAAAAGTTTTTAGCTGTGACATTTTTGATCAGTGTCTGATCTCTAAAATCTACATGCTCCTGAAAAAACTGAACAAAAAGACAAATAACCCAATTAAAAAATGGGCACATGAACAGACACTTCACCAGAGAAGGCATTCAGACAGCTAACAGATACATGAGGAAATGCTCATGATCATTAGCCATTAAAAAAAAAAATGCAAATCAAAACTACAATGAGATTTCACCTCCAACAAATCCGAAAAACAAAATAATAAATTTTGGAGAGGTTGTAGAGAGACTGGAACACTTATACACTGCTAGTGGGAATGTAAAATGGTACAGCCACTTTGGAAAGCAATTTGGTGGTTTCTTAAACTAGAAATAGAACTACCATATCATCTAGCAATCCCATTCCTTGGAATATATCCTAAAGAAATAACAACCTTTATATGAACAGATATATGCACACTCATGCTCACTGCAGCTCTGTTTAGAATAGCAAAAAGATGGAAGCAACGAAGGTGCCCATCAATGGATGACTGGATAAAGAACAATGATGAATCCGTGAAACATTTCATAACATGGAGGAATCTGGAAGGCATTATGCTGAGTGAAATTAGTCAATTGCAAAAGGACAAATATTGTAGAAGACCATTATTATAAGAGCTCAAGAAATAGTTTAAACAGAGAAGAAAATATTCTTTCACGGTTACAAGGGTGGGGAGGGAGGGAGGGAGAGGGGTATTCACTAATTAGATAGTAGACAACTATTTTAGGTGAAGGGAAAAACAACACACAATACAGGAGAGGTCAGCACAACTGGACTAAACCAAAACAAAACAAAGAAGTTTCCTGAATAAACCAATGCTTTGTAGCAGGGGCGGGGGTCTGGGGACCATGGTTTCAGGGAACATCTAGGTCAATTGGCATAATAAAATCTGTTAAGAAGACATTCTGCATCCCACTTTGATGAGTGGCGTCTGGAGTCTTAAATGCTAGCAAGCGGCCATCTAAGATGCATCAATTGGTCTCAAGCCACTTGGAGCAAAGGAAAATGCAGAACACTAAAGACATTTTTTGTTTTTTTTTAAAGACATAAGGTAAGTATGAGCTCAAGAGACAGAAAGGGCCACATAAATCAGAGATTGTATCAGCCTGAGACCAGAAGAACTAGATGGTGCCCGGCTACAACCAATGAGTGTCCTGACAGGGAACACAACAGAGAATCCCTGATGGAGCAGGAGAGCAGTCAGATGCAGACCTTAAATACTTGTAAAAAGACTAGACTTAATGGTCTGACTGAGACAGGAGGACCCCCGAGGTCATGGTCCCCAGATCTTCTGTTAGCAGAAGACTGGAAATATCCTCAAAGCCAACCCTTCAGACATGGATTGGCCTGGACCATAAGATAGAAAATGATACTGGTGAGGAGTGAGCTTCTTGGCTCAAGTAGACACATGAGACTGTGTGGACAGATCATGTCCGGAGGGGAGATGAGAAGGCAGAGTGGCACAAAAGCTGGCTGAACGGACACAGGGAATACAGGGTGGAGAGAAGGAGTGTGCCATTTCATTAGGGGGAGAGCAACTAAGAGTACATAGGAAGGTGTATATAAATTTTTGTAAGAGAACTGACTTGATTTGTAACTTTCACTTAAAAAAAAGCACAATAAAAATAAAATAAAGAAGTGAAACAGATTTGAAGATTGGGAGAAAAGTGAACCTTTGCCCAACATTCCCTTTCCCAAAATATACTTACCTTAAAAAAAATTTTTTTTTATTCATTATACCTTAATAATTATAATTTTTTAAATACCTACATAACACATCAAATGTGAATGAACAGAATCACAGGTATTTGATAACTTTGACTCATGAAAATTTTCATTTTCTGAAGATTTGTTTCAATGTATTTTTGTTTCCTGGATGCTGGTTGAAAAAGTACAGTAATTTTTGTTTCCTGAATGCTAGGAAACCCTGGTGGCGTAGTGGTTAAGTGCTACGGCTGCTAACCATAAAGTTCGGCAGTTTGAATCCACCAGGTGCTCCTTGGAAACTCTATGGAGCAGTTCTACTCTGTCCTGTAGGGTCGCTATGAGTTGGAATCAACTCAATGACAGTGGGTTTGGTTGGTTTTTTTGGGATGCTAGTTTAGACGGCACTGGGTTAGTTTAGAAAAAGTACAGTAATTGCAATAATTAATCACAATGTGTGGTAAACAATTTGGGAGATGTAACTATGAAGTTTGTTTACAAAGGACTTTTATGTGAAAATTTCTGACGTGACTGTTTGTTGTTAGGTGCCATCATGTTGGCTCCAGCTCATACTGACCTTGTGTATAGCAGAACAAAACATTTCCTGGTCCTGTGCCATCCTCACAGTCATTGCTGTGCTTGAGCCCATTGTTGTAGCCACTGTGACAATCCATCTCATTTTCACTGACTGTCTATTTTACCTTATTCTCCAGCAAATAGTCCCTCCTTATGACACATCCAGAGTAAGTGCGAGAACTGTCACCATCCACGCTTCTAAAGGAGCATTCCAGCTGTACTTCTTCCAAGACAGATTTGTTCATTCTTTTGGCAGTCTAAAGTGTATTTAATATTCTTCACCAACACCACCATTCAAATGTGTCAGTTCTTATTGGTCTTCCTTTTTCATTGTCCAGCTTTTGCATGCATATGAGGCAATTGAAAGTACTGTGGCTTGGGTCAGGCACATCTCAGCAATCTAAGGGACGTATTTGCCTTTCAACATTTAGGTCTTCGGCAGCATATTTGCTCAGTGCAGTACATCATTTGATTTCTCGACTCCTGCTTTCATGGATATTGATTGTGGATCCAAGAAGAATGAAATCCTTGACAACTTCCATTTCTTCACCATTTACCATAATGTTGTTTATTAGTCCAGTTGTAAGGATTTTCATTTTCTTTATGTTCAGGTGTAATCCATACTGAAAACTGTACTCTTTACCTTCATCAGTGAGTGCTTTAAGTGCTACATGAATGAAAACGATAAATCCAAATCAAAAGTAACCATTTTGAACTAATATCAAATGATAAGTTCAGTTGAAGTGAACTAATTTGATATGTCAAAATATTTAGCATATTTTTATGATATCTAAAGCGTGTCTTTTTACATTTGTAATATGTGGAATCCATGATTTTCACTTACATGTATATTAAAATAGATAATTTTTTAACAACTAAAATAATATTTGTGAGCACATGTTTAAGAAACTTATTTATTTATGTTCTTTATGATTAAAAAAATTGTGTGTTCTGATTCATGGTAACCCAGTATGTTAGAGAGTACCACTACTCCCCATAGGGTTTTCTTGGTTGTCATTTTTTAAAGACTCAGATCCTTAGGCCTTTGTTACTATTTAATGTATTACATTATTACTTTAATTATATCCATATATCATATAAATGGGTGGATTAACCAGTAAGCAAGGTATAAAAAATAAAAAAACAAACCCACTGTCGTCGAGTCGATTCCGACTCATAAAGAGCCTATAGGACAGAGTAGAACTGCCCCATAGAATTTCCAAGGAGCACCTGGCAGATTTGAACTGCCACCCTCTGAGTTAGCAGCCATAGCACTTAACCACCATGCCACCAGGGTTTCCAAGCAAAGTGTGTGCAGGCTTAATTGTGTTTACTTCCTAATCTGTAGTGCTCAATTTCACGTGAGCCTCACCGCAGTTATGCTGTGGTGAAAAACAGGTGAAATTGGGTACTACAGATTAATAAGTAAGAACAAGTAAGCCCATGAGTATCTCGGTTATTGGATAATCCATCCCTGATCATATAGAGCTTCGTTATGTAACATATGTATTTGTTTATATACATACCCCCACCCTCACCCCATGACTATAAGTGTCTTTAAGGTAGTGAATTAGCCTTAGTTATCTGTCTTTTTTAATTACTAGTGCCTTAAATATTATTCCATTTCTGCTGTTGTTGGTAGGTACCACCCAGTTCCTGTGCCATCCTCATAATTGTTATTACGCTTAAGCCCATTGTTGCAGCCACTGTGTCAATCCATCTTGTTGAGGGTCTCCCTCTTTTTTTTTTTTTTTAATTAACTTTTATTAAGCTTCAAGTGAACATTTACAAATCCAATCAGTCTGTCACATGTAAGTTTACATACATCTTACTCCCTTCTCCCACTTGCTCTCCCCCTATTGAGTCAACCCTTTCAGTCTCTCCTTTCGTGACAATTTTGCCATCTTCCCTCTCTCTCTATCTTCCCATCCCCCCTCCAGTCAAGAGTTGCCAACACACTCTCCAGTGCCCACCTGATTTAATTAGCTCACTCTTCATCAGCATCTCTCTCCCACCCGCTGACCAGTCCCTTTCATGTCTGATGAGTTGTCTTCGGGGATGGTTCCTGTCCTGTGCCAACAGAAGGTCTGGGGAGCATTGCCGCCGGGATTCCTCTAGTCGCAGTCAGACCATTAAGTATGGTCTTTTTATGAGAATTTGGGGTCTGCATCCCACTGATCTCCTGCTCCCTCAGGAGTTCTCTGTTGTGCTCCCTGACAGGGCAGTCATCGATTGTGGCCGGGCACCAACTAGTTCTTCTGGTCTCAGGATGATGTAGGTCTCTGGTTCATGTGCTCCTTTCTGTCTCTTGGGTTCTTAGTTGTTGTGTGACCTTGGTGTTCTTCATTTTCCTTTGCTCCAGGTGGGTTGAGACCAATTGATGTATCTTAGATGGCCGCTTGTTAGCATTTAGGACCCCAGACGCCACATTTCAAAGTGGGATGCAGAATGTTTTCATAATAGAATTATTTTGCCAATTGACTTAGAAGTCCCCTCAAACCGTGTTCCCCAGACCCCAGCCCCTGCTCCGCTGACCTTTGAAGCATTCATTTTATCCCAGAAACCTCTTTGCTTTTAGTCCAGTCCAATTGGGCTGACCTTCCTTGTATTGAGTGTTGTCTTTCCCTTCACCCAAAGCAGTTCTTATCTACTGATTGATCAATAAAAAACCCTCTCCCTCCCTCCCTCCCTCCCCCCTTCGTAAACACAAAAGTATGTGTTCTTCTCAGTTTTTTCTATTTCTCAAGATCTTATAATAGTGGTCTTATACAATATTTGTCCTTTTGCCTCTGACTCATTTCGCTCAGCATAATGCCTTCCAGCTTCCTCCATGTTATGAAATGTTTCAGAGATTCGTCACTGTTCTTTATCGATGCATAGTATTCCATTGTGTGAATATACCATAATTTATTTACCTATTCATCCGTTGACAGACACCTTGGTTGCTTCCAGCTTTTTGTATTGTAAACAGAGCTGCAATAAACATGGGTGTGCATATATCTGTTTGTGTGAAGGCTCTTGTATCTCTAGGGTATATTCCGAGGAGTGGGATTTCTGGGTTGTATGGTAGTTCTATTTCTAACCGTTTAAGATAACGCCAGATGGATTTCCAAAGTGGTTGTACCATTTTACATTCCCACTAGCAGTGTATGAGAGTTCCAATCTCTCCGCAGCCTCTCCAACATTTATTATTTTGTGTTTTTTGGATTAATGCCAGTCTAGTTGGTGTGAGATGGAATCTCATCGTAGTTTTAATTTGCATTTCTCTAATGGCTAATGATCGGGAGCATTTTCCCATGTATCTGTTGGCTGCCTAAATATTTTCTTTAGTGAAATGTGTGTTCATATCCTTTGCCCACTTTTTGATTGGGTTGTTTGTCTTTTTGTGGTTGAGTTTTGACAGAATCATGTAGATTTTAGAGATCAAGCGCTGGTCTGAGATGTCATAGCTGAATATTCTTTCCCAGTCTGTAGGTGGTCTTTTTACTCTTTTGGTGAAGTCTTTAGATGAGCATAGGTGTTTGATTTTTAGGAGCTCCCAGTTATCTGGTTTCTCTTCATCATTTTTGGTAATGTTTTGTATTCTGTTTATGCCCTGTATTAGGGCTCCTAGGGTTGTCCCTATTTTTTCTTCCATGATCTTTATCGTTTTAGTCTTTATGTTTAGGTCTTTGATCCACTTGGAGTTAGTTTTTGTGCATGGTGTGAGGTATGGGTCCTGTTTCATTCTTTTGCAAATGGATATCCAGTTATGCCAGTACCATTTGTTAAAAAGGCTATCTTTTCCCCAATTAACTGACACAGGGTCTTTGTCAAATATCAGCTGCTCATACGTGGATGGGTTTATATCTGGGTTCTCAATTCTGTTCCATTGGTCTATGTGCCTGTTGTTGTACCAGTACCAGGCTGTTTTGACTACTGTAGCTGTATAATAGTTTCTGAAATCAGGTAGAGTGAGGCCTCCCACTTTCTTCTTCTTTTTCAGTAATGCTTTGCTTATCTGGGGGTTCTTTCCCTTCCATATGAAATTGGTGATTTGTTTCTCTATCCCCTTAAAATATGACATTGGAATTTGGATCGGAAGTGCGTTATATGTATAGATGGCTTTTGGTAGAACAGACATTTTTACTATGTTAAGTCTTCCTATCCATGAGCAGGGTATGTTTTTCCACTTAAGTATGTCCTTTTGAATTTCTTGTAGTAGAGCTTTGTAGTTTTCTTTGTATGGGTCTTTTACATCCTTGGTAAGATTTATTCCTAAGTATTTTAACTTCTAGGGGGCTACTGTGAATGGTATTGATTTGGTTATTTCCTCTTCGGTGTTCTTTTTGTTGATGTAGAGGAATCCAAGTGATTTTTGTATGTTTATTTTATAACCAGAGACTCTGCCAAACTCTTCTATTAGTTTCAGTAGTTTTCTGGAGGATTCCTTAGGGTTTTCCATGTATACAATCATGTCATCTGCAAATAGTGATAGCTTTACTTCCTCCTTGCCAATCCAGATACCGTTTATTTCTTTGTCTAGCCTAATTGCCCTGGCTAGAACTTCAAGTATGATGTTGAATAAGAACGATGATAAAGGGCATCCTTGTCTGGTTCCCGTTCTCAAGGGAAATGCTTTCAGGCTCTCTCCATTTAGAGTGATATTGGCTGTTGGCTTTGCATAGATGCCCTTTATTATGTTGAGGAATTTTCCTTCAATTCCTATTTTGGTAAGAGTTTTTATCATAAATGGGTGTTGAACTTTGTCAAATGCCTTTTCTGCATCTATTGATAAGATCATGTGGTTTTTATCTTTTGTTTTATTTATGTGATGGATTACATTAATGGTTTTTCTGATATTAAACCATCCTTGCATACCTGGTATAAATCCCACTTGATCAGGGTGAATTATTTTTTTGATGTGTTGTTGGATTCTATTGGCTAGAATTTTGTTGAGGATTTTTGCATCTATGTTCATGAGGGATGTAGGTCTATAATTTTCTTTTTTTCTAATGTCTTTACCTGGTTTTGGTATCAGGGAGATGGTAGCTTCATAGAATGAGTTGGGTAGTATTCCGTCTTTTTCTATGCTTTGAAATACCTTCAGTAGTAGTGGTGTTAAGTCTTCTCTGAAGGTTTGGTAGAACTCTGCAGTGAAGCCATCCGGGCCAGGACTTTTTTTTGTTGGACATTTTTTGATTACCGTTTCAATCTCTCTTTTTGTTATGGGTCTATTTAGTTGTTCTACTTCTGAATGTGTTAGTTTAGGTAGGTGGTGTTTTTCCAAGAATTTATCTATTTCTTCTAGGTTTGCAAATTTGTTAGAGTACAATATTTCGTAGTAATCTGAAATGATTCTTTTAATTTCATTTGGCTCTGTTGTGATGTGGTCCTTCTCATTTCTTATTCGGGTTATATGTTTCCTTTCCTGTTTTTCTTTAGTCAGTCTAGCCAATGGTTTATCAATTTTGTTAATTTTTTCAAAGAACCAGCTTTTAGCTTTGTTAGTTCTTTCAATTGTTTTTCTGTTCTCTAATTCATTTAGTTCAGCTCTAATTTTTATTATTTGTTTTCTTCTGGTGCCTGATGGGTTCTTTTGTTGCTCACTTTCTATTTGTTCAAGTTGTCAGGACAGTTCTCTGATTTTGGCTCCTTCTTCTTTTTGTATGTGTGCATTTATCGATATAAATTGGCCTCTGAGCACTGCTTTTGCTGTGTCCCAGAGGTTTTGATAGGAAGTATTTTCATTCTCGTTGCTTTCTAAGAATTTCCTTATTCCCTCCTTGATGTCTTCTAGAACCCAGTCTTTTTTCAGGAGGGTATTGTTCATTTTCCAAGTATTTGATTTCTTTTCCCTAGTTTTTCTGTTTTTGGTTTCTAGCTTCATTACCTTGTGGTCTGAGAAGATGCTTTGTAATATTTCGATGTTTTGGACTCTGCAAAGATTTGTTTTATGACCTAATATGTGGTCTATTCTAGAGAATGTTCCATGTGCACTAGAAAAAAAAGTATATTTTGCAGCAGTTGGGTGGAGAGTTCTGTATAAGTCAATGAGGTCAAGTTGGTTGATTGTTTTAAGTAGGTCTTCCGTGTCTCTATTGAGCTTCTTACTGGATGTCCTGTCCTTCTCCGAAAGTGGTGTGTTGAAGTCTCCTACTATAAATGTGGAGGTGTCTATCTCACTTTTCAATTCTGTTAAAATTTGATTTATGTACCTTGCAGCCCTGTCATTGGGTGCATAAATATTTAATATGGTTATGTCTTCCTAATCAATTGTCCCTTTTATCATTATGTAGTGTCCTTCTTTATCCTTTGTGGTGGATTTAAGTCTAAAGTCTATTTTGTCAGAAATTAATATTGCTACTCCTCTTCTTTTTTGCTTATTGTTTGCTTGATATATTTTTTTCCATCCTGTGAGTTTTAGTTTCTTTGTGTCTCTAAGTCTAAGGTGTGTCTCTTGTAGGCAGCATATAGATGGATCGTGTTTCTTTACCCAGTCTGTGACTCTCTGTCTCTTTATTGGTGCATTTAGTCCATTTACATTCAGCGTAATTATAGATAAATAAGTTTTTAGTGCTGTCATTTTGATGCCTTTTCATGTGTGTTGTTGGCCATTTCATTTTTCCACATTCTTTTTTGTACTGAGACGTTTTTCTTAGTAGATTGTGAGATCCTCATTTTCATAATGTTTAACTTTATGTTAGTTGAGTCGTTACGTTTTTCTTGGCTTTTTTCTTGAGTTATGGCGTTGATATTCCTTTTTGAGGTTACCTTATTATTTACCCCTATTTTTCTAAGTAAAAACCTAACTTGTATCATTCTATATCGCCTTGTATCACTCTCCATCTGGCAGTTCAATGCCTCCTGTATTTAGTCCCTCTTTTTGATTATTGTGATCTTTTATCTATTGATTTCCATGATTCCCTGTTATGTGTATTATTTTGTTTATTTATTTATTTATTAGAATTAATCTTAATTTTTTTTGTTTTTGTGCTTTCCCTATTTGAGTTGATATCAGGACGTTCTGTTTTGTGACCTTGTATTGTGCTGGTACCTGATATTATTGGTCATCTGACCAAACAATCTCCTTTAGCATTTCTTGTAGCCTTGGTTTGGTTTCTGCAAATTCTCTAAACTTGTGTTTATCTGTAAATATCTTAATTTCACCTTCATATTTCAGAGAGAGTTTTGCTGGATAGATGATCCTTGGTTGGCAGTTTTTCTCGTTCAGTGCTCTGTATACGTCGTCCCATTCCCTTCTTGCCTGCATGGTTTCTGCTGAGTAGTCTGAACTTATTCTTATTGATTCTCCCTTGAAGGAAACCTTTCTTTTCTCCCTGGCTGCTTTTGAAATTTTCTGTTTATCTTTGGTTTTGGCAAGTTTGATGATATGTCTTGGTGTTTTTCTTTTTGGATCAATCTTAAATGGGGTTCGATGAGCATCTTGGATAGATATCCTTTCGTCTTTCATGATGTCAGGGAAGTTTTGTGTCAGGAGTTCTTCAACTATTTTCTCTGTGTTTTCTGTCCCCCCTCCCTGTTCTGGGACTCCAATCACACGCAAGTTATCCTTCTTGATAGAGTCCCACATGATTCTTAGGGTTTCTTCATTTTTTTTATTTCTTTTATCTGATTTTTTTCCAGCTATGTTGGTGTTGATTCCCTGGTCCTCCAGAAGTCCCAGTCTACATTCTAATTGCTCGAGTCTGCTCCTCTGACTTCCTGTTGCGTTGTCTAATTCTGTAATTTTATTGTTAATCTTTTGGATTTCTACATGCTGTCTCTCTATGGATTCTTGCAACTTATTAATTTTTCCACGATGTTCTTGAATAATCTTTTTGAGTTCTTCAACAGTTTTATCAGTGTATTCCTTGGCTTTTTCTGCAGTTAGCCTAATTTCATTTGTGATGTCTTTAAGCATTCTGTAAATTAGTTTTTTATATTCTGTATCTGATAATTCCAGGATTGTATCTTCATTTGGGAAAGATTTTGATTCTTTTGTTTGGGGGGTTGGAGAAGCTGTCATGGTCTGCTTCTTTATGTGGTTTGATATGGACTGCTGTCTCTGAGCCATCACTGGGAAACTAGTTTTTCCAGAAAATCCACTAAAAAAATGCAGTCAGATCCCTATCAGAGTTCTCCCTCTGGCTGAGGCTATTCGGATGTTAATGGAGCCGCCTGGGGAGGGTGGGGGAGGGATCAGAGAGCTAGGAGTGTAGCACCTCAGAATATAGCCAGAGTTGTTTGTCTTACTTGGAATGACTCTTATATCTGAGATTTCCTCGGGGCGCGTCGCCTATATGTACTGGCTGTGTGGAGATTGCCCCCCGGGGGGTCTGGCCCGCTGGCATCATGGTCAGGTCCTCCGCTTTCAGCCCCACCCCCAACGTTAAGGCTCCCCTACTGGGACGGTGCACTCCTGTCACCAAAATCAGTCGCTGCCTCCCGGAGACTTTCCGTCCCGCCAGCCACGTCGCGAGCCGCTCCCGCGAACCGGGTGGGCTCCCCCCCGGGTCAGCTCAGGAGAGCGGAGCAGCTCCCCGTGCCTGAGTCGCGACTGCTTTCCCCGCTCCAAGACCAGCCACTGCCTCCCGGGGACTTCTTCCACTGGCTGCTCTGCCACACCGCCCACATGAACCGGCTGGGCCCACGCAAACCGGTTGGGACCGCCCCGGGGTCAATTCAGGGGAATGTATCTGATCCCCGCGCTCACGCCCTGACCGCGCCCACCAAAATCCCCTCGGGATGGCTCCCCGGCTGGGACGCTGCTCTCCCGGCTCCAAGACCAGTCACTTCCTCCCGGGTACTTCTCCCTCTGGTGCACCGCGCCGCTCGCGCAAACTGGGTGGGCGCCTCCCGCATGAACGACTGGGCCCCCCCCCGGGGTCAATTCATGGAAATGTAGCTGGTCCCCGCACTCGCGCCACGCCCGCCCCCCTCCAAACTCCAGACGGGACGGCTCCCTGGCTGTGACGCTGCTTTCCCCGCTCCAAGACCTGTCACTGCCTCCCGGGGACTTCTCCCACCATCTGCGCCGCCACGCCGCCCGTGCCAACCGGCTGGGCTCCCTCCCAGGATGAGTTCGGGGGCTAGGGCTGGGCCCCTTTTCTGTGCCGTCTGCCCCCCTGGGCTCTGCCCCAAATCAGGCTCCGAAGGTCACCTGCCTGGTACGCTGGCTCCTGGCTCTGAAAACAATCGCTGTCTCCCTGTATTTGTTCGTTCTCCTTCTCTAAATCTGTGTTTGTTGTTCAGAGTTCGTAGATTGTTATGTATGTGATCGATTCACTTGTTTTTCCGAGTCTTTGTTGCAAGAGGGATCGGCGGTAGCATCCACCTAGTCCGCCATCTTGGCCCCGCCTCTCCCTCTTTTTTGCTGATCCTCTACCAAGCATGATGTCCTTCTCCAGGGACTGATGCCTCCTGACAACATGGCCAAATTATGTAAAACTCAGTCTCGCCATCCTTGCTTTTAAGCAGCATTCTGGTTGTATTCCTTCCAACACAGATTTGATCATTCTTTTGGCAGTCCATGGTATATTCAGTATTCTTCTCCAGCACCACAATTCAAAGCCGTCAGTTCTTTGATCTTGCTTGTTCATCGTCAAGTTTCACATGCATAGGAGGCAGTTGAAAACACCATGGCGTGGGTCAGGCGCACCTTAGTCTTCAAGGTGACATCTTTGCTTTTCAACACTTTAAAGAGGTCTTTTGCAGCAGATTGGCCCAGTGCAGTGCATCTTGATTTCTTGACTGCTGCTTCCACGGGTATTGATTGTGATCCAAGTAAAATGAAATCCTTGACAACTTCAGTCTTTTTCTCGTTGATCATCATGTTGCTTATTGGTCCAGTTGTGAGGATTTTTGTTTTCCTTATGTTGAGGTGTAACCCATACTGAAGGCTGTGGTCTTTGATCTTTATCAGTAAGTGCTTCAAGTCCTCTTCACTTACAGCAAGTAAGGTTGTGTCATCTGCGTATCACAGTTTGCAAGTGAGTCTTCCTCCAATCCTGATGCTGTGATCTTCTCCGTATAGCCCAGCCTCTTGAATTATTTGCTCAGCATACAGATTGAATAGGTACGGTGACAGGTACAACCCTGATGTACACCTATCCTGATTTTAAACCATGCAGTCTCACCTTGTTCTGTTTGAACAGCTGCCTTTGGTGTAAGTATAGGTTCCTCATGAACACAATTAAGTGTTCTAGAATTCCCATTCTTTGCAGCGTTATCCATAATTTATTATGATCCACACAGTTGGATACCTTTGCATAGTCAATAAAACACAGGTAAACATCCCTCTGGTATTCTCTGCTTTCAGCCAGGACCCCTCTGATGTCAACAGTGATATCCCTGGTTCCACGTCCTCTTCTGAATCCGGCTTGAATTTCTGGCAGTTCCCTGTCTACATACTGTTGCAGCTGCTTTCAAATGATCTTCAGCAAAGTTTTATTTGTGTATGATATTAATGATATTGTTCAATAATATCTGCATTTGGTAGGGTCACCTTTCTTGGGAATTGGCATGAATATGGATCTCTTCCAGCTGGTTGGCCAGGTAGCTGTCTTCCAAATTTCTTGGCATAGACAAGTGAGTACTTCCAGCACTGCATCTGTTTGTTGAAACATCTCAATTAGTATTCTGTCCATTCTGGGAGCCTTCTTTTTCACCAATGCCTTCAGTGCACCTTAGATTTCTTCCTTCAGTACCATTGGTTCCAGCTCATATGGTACCTCCTGAAATGGTTGAATGTCGAACAATTCTTTTTGATATAGTGACTGCGTGTATTCCTTCCATCTTCTTTTGATGCTTCCTGCATCATTTAACATTTTTCCCATAGAATCCTTTAATATTGCAACTCAAGGTTTGAATTTTTTCTTCAGTTCTTTCAGCTTGAGAAGTGCAGAGTGTGTTCTTCCCTTTTGGTTTTCCATCTCCAGCTCTTTGCACATGTCATTATAATACTTTGTCTTCTCAAGCCACCCTTTGCAATCTTCTGTTCATCTCTTTTAAGTCATCATTTCTTCCTTTTGCTTTAACTACTCGACGTTCAAGAGCAAGTTTCATGGTCTCTTCTGACATCCATTTTGGATGTTTCTGCTAGGCATTCAATAGTTGTGAGTCGAAATAAATTCTTAAGAATGCTTTTAAAGTAGATGCAAAGCATTCTTTTTGTGGATATTTCCTATATTTCAAAAAAGCATGAGAATATAACATTAAAATATGGATTGTTGAAGGTGGTTTTGGTTGCAAAGGGGAATGGATGACTTTCAGTTGCATATTTTTTGGGCCATATAATGTGCTTGAGAAATAGAATTTAGAATACCTAGACAAATGAAATGATAGTATGTTCTCAGATGATGTAATTTTAGACATTAATTCTCCAAATTGGAGTTATTAGCAGAATCCTGACAGGAATCTGTCCAAGCTTAAACTTGGTGGTAATAACATGAAGTAGATAGTGTGGGCTATATCGCTTGAAGATAATCTCTATGCTTTAAATATGAGAAAGTAGAAACAAAGCTAAGAGTTTATTTAAAAAAAAAAAAGGTAATTGAAAGTGACTGCAATACTTTTTTATGATAGGATCAATGTATTTACAAAGGGAATTCAGATTTGTCTCTAGCTCGTCAAAGAATTTTGCCTAAGGCGACAGAGCACAATAACAGAAAACTTTGTAGAAATAATAGAACTTAGGTTCATCAGTTGAGTGTGGTTTAAAGTAAATATGCAGAAAGCCAGCAGGATGGCACTTGCTTAGAAGCCATTTCTCATTACAGAGAAAGGAACTGGCCAAAGCTGAGCAGGGCATCAGTGATTCAAACATTGGTGGCATGTCAGGAAGAGTTCCAAGTCTATACGAAAAGCACTGATCTGTTAGGTGGTACCATGTAAAGAAAAGGCGAGCAGCAACCCAACCCTAGGATTAAAAAAATGTGTAGTGTATTCTAGGTCTGTTTAAGGGTTGTGCATTCATATAGGGTTCCCAAGGAGAATTGAAGAGGAAACATTATAGAAATTGGGACAGGGACAGGTATGTACCAACAACTGAAAGGTAATTGCTATACATTTTGCTTCTTTTAGAGACTACAGGAGAAACAGGGAGGATCTGAACCTATAGGTGGGGAAACCAGTGGATATAGGTCTAATCCAATACCAAACCTGTTACCGTCAAGTTGATTCTGACTCATAGCAACCCTATCAGGCAGAGCAGAACTGCCCCGTAGGGTTTCCAGGGAGCACCTGGTGGATTTGAACTGCTGACATTTTGGTTAGCAGCTGAGCTCTTAACCACTGCGCTGCCAAGGCACCATAGGTCTAATAAGCCCCAGCAAAAGACACAAGATAAACAAAAAATACATTGTCAGTTTTATACTGAAAAATGCAAGAGCTATATTCTTGTTGGCCAATTTGAATACAAGAGAACATCAACTTCTGTGTATTAGTTGAGCTACATTCTGCCTGCAGGGCCAGCTATAGTGAGTTCTTTAAAAAAAGTATCCCAGCTTTCTAGGGGAATTGATTTACTACCTGGCATAGTTTAGTAGTTAGTATTGTCAGTTTAAACTGTGATTTTCATCATGGTACTGTTGAGATAGATACTGAAATATTGTCTACTGATTTAGGGTAGTAGAATAATTGACTTCCCTAAAGAGTATAATGGATTAAAAATAAATTAATGTGTATGGGGGGGCTTTGTATATGTATGTACATATGTAATGAATAAATCTCTCATCTCTGTTCCTTGTTACCCCAGAAATCAGAAGAAAAAGAAATGGGAAAGTAAAATTATTATTTCTTAAGAAAAAATAAAAGCTCCAGACAAGGTTAAAGTATAAAAGAGACAGAAGGCAAAGGGAGGAATGAGAAGGGCTGGGAGTACTAGAATGTGTTGCTGGATGACTTTGGGATGAAAGGGTTTGCAAACTTAAAAACAAAACCTTTGGGGTAGATGTAAAAATGAGAAAAAGATGGGCAATAAACAAAGGATTTTTTTTTTACTTTTGCTGAAAGTATTTCTTGCTTTTTTTTTTTTTTGATATTCATCAAGAGACTTTAATAGGAATTTATAATATTGCTAATTTGCTCTTGGGTGCTAAAGTGAAATAATACAATGCAGAGACTTTTTCACTTTGGGTAAACCCATTGCTGTTGTGGAGAGGATTCTGGCTCATTCACCTTAGGACAGAGTAGAACTGCCCAATAGGGTTTCCAAGGCTGTGACCTATATGGAAAGCAGACTGTCACATCTTTGTCCTGCAGAGCCACTGTTGGTTTTGAACCGAAGACACTGTGCCACCAGGGCTCCTTTCACTTTGGATACTCGTTAATCTGATAACATTTGTTATTCTTTCCACTTGCAAAGGCTATAAATTATCTACCTAAAAACAGATTATATAAACGTTTATCAGGACGTTTTTATATATTTGAATGGACAAGGAGTAGCACAATCATGTTCAATTTTGAAGTGATTTTTGCTCTCTCTTAGATTTTGAAGGGCAAAGAAATTCAGTAAACTATCTTAGTTGTTGTTTGGTGCCGTCGAGTGGGCTCCGACTCATAGCGACCCTATGCATAACAGAACAAAACACTGCCCGGTCCTGCGCCATCCTTACAATTGTTATACTTGAGCCCATTGTTGCAGCCACTGTGTCAATCCACCTTGTTAAGGGTCTTCCTCTTTTCCACTGACCCTGTACTTTGCAAGCATGATGTCCTTCTCCAGAGACTGATTCCTACTGACAGCATGTCCAAAGTATGTAAGACGCAGTCTCGCCATCCTTGCTTCTAAGGAGCATTCTGGCTGTACTTCTTCCAAGACAGATTTATTCGTTCTTCTGGCAGTCCATTGTATATTCAATATTCTTCACCAACACCACAATTTAGAGGCATCAACTCTTCTTCGGTCTTCCTTATTCATTGTCCAGCTTTCACATACATAGGAGGTGATTGAAAATACCATGGCTTGGGTTAGGCGCACCTTAGTCTTCAGGGTGACATCTTTGCTCTTCAATACTTTAAAGAGGTCCTTTGCAGCAGATTTATCCAATGCATGCGTCTCTTGATTTCTTGACTGCAGCTTCCATGGCTGTTGATTGTGGGTCCAAGTAAAATGAACTCCTTGACAACTTCAATCTTTTCTCCATTTATCATGATGTTGCTCATTGGTCCAGTTTTGAGGATTTTTGTTTTCTTTATGTTGAGGCGCATTCCATACTGAAGGCTGTGGTCTTTGATCTTCGTTAGTAAGTGCTTCAAGTCCTCTTCACTTTCAGCAAGCAAGGCTGTGTCATCTGCATAATGCAGATTGTTAATGAGTCTTCCACCAATTCTGATGCCCTGTTCTTCTTCATATAGTCCAGATTCTTGGATTATTTGCTCAGCATACAGACTGAATAGGTATGGTGAATGAATACAACCCTGGTGCACACCGTTCCTGACTTTAAACCAATCAGTATCCCCTTGTTCTGTCCAAACAACTGCCTCTTGATCTACTTAAAGGTTCCTCATGAGCACAATTAAGTGTTCTGGAATTCCCATTCTTCGCAACGTTATCCATAATTTGTTATGATCCACACAGTCGAATGCCTTTGCATAGTCAACAAAACACAGGTAAACATCTTTCTGGTATTCTCTGCTTTCAACTAAGATCCATCTGATATCAGCAATGATATCCCTGGTTCCACATCCTCTTCTGAAACTGGCCTGAATTTTTGGCAGTTTCCTGTCGATACACTGCTGCAGCCGCTTTTGAATGATCTTCAGCAAAATTTTGCTTGCATGTGATATTAACGATATTGTTCTATAATTTCCACATTCAGTTGGATCACCTTTCTTGGGAATAGGCATAAATATGGATCTCTCCTTTCAGTTGGCCAGGAAGCTGTCTTCCATATTTCTTGGCATAGATGAGTGAGCACCTCCAGCGCTGCATCTGTTTGTTGAAACATCTCAATTGATATTCCATCAGTTCCTGGAGCATTGTTTTTCGCCAATGCCTTCAGAGCAGCTTGAATTTCTTCCTTCAGTACCATCGGTTCCTGATCATATGCTACCTCTTGAAATGGTTGAACATTGACTAATTCTTTTTGGTATAGTGGCTCTGTGTATTCTTTCCATCTTCTTTTGATGCTTCCTGCGTCATTTAATATTTTCCCCATAGAATCCTTCACTATTGCAACTTGAGGCTTGAATTTTTTCTTCAGTTCTTTCTGCTTGAGAAACATGGAGCGTGTTCTTCCCTTTTGGTTTTCCATTTCCAGCTCTTTGCACGTATCATTATAATACTTTACTTTGTCTTCTCGAGAGGCCCTTTGAAATCTTCTGTTCAGTTCTTTTACTTCATCGTTTTTTCCTTTTGCTTTAGCTAAACTCTCTTAGTAAACTCAGCAAATTACAATGAGTATGGTTAAAAAAAAAGTCATGGTAAAGACATGCGTTTATTTTAACAAAATGTCAAGAGCCACACAGCTGATGTGAGGTAGATTCTATGCTATTTACCTGACTGACACATTAGATTTAGATTTACTGTAAACCCTGGTGGCATAATGGTTAAGTGCTATGGCTGCTGACCAAAAGGTCAGCAGTTCGAATCTGCCAGGCGCTCCTTGGAAACTCTATGGGGCAGTTCTACTCTGTCCTATACGGTCACTATGAGTCGGAATCGACTCGACGGCGGTGGGTTTGTGTTTTGTTTATAATACATTGTGCAGAAATAGTGGCAGCCCTGTGCTTGCATTAGCTTTAACTAGTTTCTGTTATAATTCATTGTTTTCTTGTTTCTTGCTGTGAACATTTAATGAAATATTTATTTTTAGTTCCTGCATGACCATGTCACTTGAAAGTGTATAGATTTATTATTTAATGTGCCTTATATTATCCTTACTGACATATTTGTCTACATATGTTATTTATGTTCTTTAAAGAAGTTCATTCAAATTCATTTTGGTGCTTTTGGCCACATTTTCCTTCCTAGTTTGGTTTTAATATTTATTTATTTCATGTTTTGGGTTTCTTCTCGTTACCAGAATTTACTGAAAAATAGTACTGATGATTTGTTTAACAGTACTACAGATAAGAGGAGACTTGAGTTGTCAACATATTTGGCTCTTTTTCCTCATAGTTGCTCATGCTCATGGGTACCAACAATGTATTTATTTTGATTTATTTTTTCAATATAATGTTATACTTCTAAATTTCTCTTTGTATTTTTCCACTGTATGGATGTATTTTTTTTATGGATGTATTACAGTGATCTGTCTTGACCACTTCTTAATTTTTCGATCCAGTGTAATCACAGTCCTGTATGCCTGAGTTCAGTTGATCTTGATGTTCATAAACCTTTTAGTGGATAAAATGAGTCATTAGCCTCCTATTGAAACAACTGCCTCTGAGGATCTTTGGAATCAGGATAATGTAAAGGTGACAGGATTACACATACTTCCTCTTTCTGTAGATCCCTGTGTTAGACACACAGGTAGCGACTGGAAATTAAGTCAACATACCCATGGTATTTTGATACCACTAGCTTTGCAAGTTTACCTGATCCCAGACACTTAGATAAATCAAACAGTAGATCTTATATCAGTGCATACTTTTTGACTCTAAATGTTTGTGGTTTCTAAATAAAACAGAATGAAAGTTGACAGCTTTATGCTAAGTATTATATGGTATCTATTATTTGTATGGTAGTATATATCATTGTAATCAAAGGGAGCTGTGGAAGCTGGTATGCGTACGGTTTTGACCAAAAAATATTTTCTATTAAAATAAGTTATTTTCATTTTTGCAGGATGACCTACTGCCATAACTCATATTTTACACAATAAAAAATGGCCACAGTATTTTCTAACTGGAATATTTGCTAACTAGTGTAGTTTTCTGAGTTTTTCACATTTATTTCACATTTTTGATGTGTATCCATGCAAGGCATTCTTCCTATTATCTAGGCTCTAAGGTTCTTTCAGTTTTTAGATATCCAAAATTAGCAACATTCTGTGAATCTATCCAGTCTACCAATAATGTCATAATAATATTTGGGAATCAAGAGGACTGAAAATGTAAGGCAGTACACAACATAACATTTAAATAATGTAATATTTTGTCTTCGAGACCTACATAATTATATTTTGATGCAGTTATTTTGTTCCAATTAGTCCCATTCTTTGAAACTTTATCCTTAGCATGTAAAATAGGAAAGTATCTTAGTTTACGTTATTTGAACTGTGATCCTCAGCTATTATTCTATTAATATTATATGGCAGGGGTCAGCAAACTTTTCTGTAAAGGAACAGATAGTAAATATTTTAGACTTGGCAGGCCATAAAACCTCTCTTGCAATTACTCAACTCCGCCGGTGTAGCACGGAAACAGTCATGGGCAAGTGAGCAAATGAGCGTGGTTGTGTTCCAATAAAACTTTATTTATGGACACTGAAATTGAATTTCATCTAATTTTCAAATGCCATGAAATTTATTCTTTTGATTTTTTTATCCATTTAAAAATATTTAAAAAAATTTTTAGCTCACAGCAGGTTGTACAAAAATAGACAGAAGGCTGAATTTGCCCCATGATCTGTAGTTTGTCAATGCTTGTTATAAATTACTAATAAGTAAATATGAAACTAGATCTTTAAAGGAACTTGCAAATATGTTTGTGTTACTGAATTTTAGATATGAATACCTTTTAAAAATCTGCAGTAGTTCCTTTAAGAGAGAAAATTACCTGCGATTATAACTAAGAGATTTGAGAGAGAGAATATTAGAATGGAAAGGACTCAGTCTTTAGAATAAGCCAGACCTGGTTTGAATGCAGACCTAGTTGCTTACTAGTTTTCCAAGTTATTCTACCTTTCAATCCTTAGTTTTCCTTTCTATAAAATGAAGACGATATTTCTAAAATGTAAGATAATTTTCAGCATTGCAAATAATATATGTAAAGTCATTCAATAATTTATAGCTATCATAATCATTACTTTAGTATTATTTTAGTGTAAATACCTGTTAGAAGGCAAATTTTTATTTATAGACATATTTTAGTGAAAATTACTTATAGTCAGCTGAGCAGTTTTCACTTATCAGCTTCTATTTCACATCTTGGGGTCTTATTACAAAGGTAAAAATATCTGAAGGAATATAATCTTTAATTCCCTGATTATAAAAAATTTTAAGATCTCACCTGTATCATGTTAAATCATCTGGATATTGTGAATTGATTCAATTTATGTCTAAAAGTTTAAAGTTATATACTCATAGGCTTATTTAATTAGAATTAAATATTAGAGTTTATGTTTTTTTATGTTAAAACAACACATTCTAATTTAAGCCTTTCACAAAATATTATTGTGATGATAACATGCATTTCTGTGATAATTCACAAAGTTTTAAAGCTGAAATGTGATCTATTTGGTTAGAATATATCAAACTTCAGAAATGTGTTAAAAGTCGTAATTCTGGATATATACAGCTGATCCTCATTATTTACAAATTCTATGTTTGCTAATTCACCTACTCACTAAAATTTATTTGTATCCCAGAATCAATATTTGCAGAACTTTCACAGTCGTTTGTGGACATGTGCAGAGAGGCAAAAAATTTGAGCCACCTAAATACGTATGTTCCCAGCTTAGGTAGAACAAGATGACACTCTGCCTTCCTATATTAATTTTGATAATATAAACAAATGTCAATTTCTGTGGCCTATTTAGTAAGATGCTTTTCACAGTTTTGTGCTTTTTGTTGGTGATTTCACTGTTTAAAATGGCCCCCACGTGTAGTGCTGAAGCAGTGTCAGTGTCCCTAAGCCAAGAAGGCTGTGAGGTGTCTTATGGAGAAAATACATGTGTTAGATAAGGTTCGTTCAGGCTTAAGTTAGAGTGCTGTTGGCTGTGTGTTTCATGTTAATGAATCAATAAATACAGTGTCTTTAAATAGAAACACACATCGAACAATGTTATACGTTGATCAGTTGTTGAAAATATTGTGGCCAAGGGATAACAGGAACCTAACCCTAGGAGCAGTGATTCAATATTCACTAATTCAGTGTTCGTGGTAACTTTATAGAATATAAGTGCCATGAATAAAGAAAATAAGCTATACTTTAATGTTACTATTTTGATTATCTTTCTGTGTTTATTCTTGAAATGTATATCTGATTCATTAACTTATATTTCCAAGTTACAGGTTGCTCAGTGGAGCTAAAAAAGTTCTTAATGACACATTCTGTTTACTAGTAAACGTGAGCTCAGCCCCAATTAAATATAAGTATGATTTCTCGTTAAATTTTTATGTGTTTATCTGTGAATAACTGTAGAATCTCTTCATTCTGATTCTTTCATTCCAATATCCAATGAAGCGCATGCTTTAGCAATCTACTTACCTGATCCTGGGCCTGGTTTTAGCAATGTTCATAATGTTGTATTTTAATTGAGCTGTGTTTTCAGCATGGAATTGTTTACTAGAGTTATATGAGACATCAACTACATCTTCACATTTTTCTAGAGAGCAATATGCATTTATAAATACTTGAGTAATTTTTTGGCCTGTAAATGGCAATGTGACCCCTTGAGCATAGAACACTCAAGCTTAGAAAACAGAATAGAATTCCAACATCAACTGTCCACTTCAAATTTTGTTTATTTTGGGTAGCATATCCTGTTCTTAAGATAAAAGGATCAAAACAGTTTCCTGGGTAATCAAGTATTTTCCCCCCAAACAACTTTTTGATGAGTTAAGTGTAAATGAATCAAAACCATATGGAAAGTTTTCCTCACAGCACACACTGCTTTAATGGGAAAAGTGTTTATGAGAATGTATTTTGGTTTTTAAAAATTCAAAAAATATTTTTGAGAAATAGTTCAACAATTCTAAATGTGGTTTGTTCATCTGTTCCTGGTACAAAAAAAAAACACACACATCAAAAGAAAGTTTTGGAAGCAAAAACAACTCTAGGGCATGGTTAATCAGGATGATATTCTTAAAACTGGTGTTTATCAAGGCCTCCTCAGCTATAACTGGGCAGTCTTAAGGGAACTGGGCAAGGTAGAGGAGGAATTGTTTTTGGCAGTTGGAAAAAATGAAAAAGAATTTGTAAGATTTATATATATGTGTATTTCTCACAACTTTTTATTTTCGTCAAGGCAGAAGTCAGTCCCCTTCCTGGAAATCTAATTCACGATTAGCATGTTGGTTCTTAGATCCCTTGAGGGCCCAATAAATAACATCCCTCTTCCTCAGTAGTTAAGAGCTCTGCTGCTTACCGAAATGTCAGCTGTTTGAATCCACCAGCCACTCCTTGAAAACCCCATGGGGCAGTTCTACCATGTCCTATAGGGTCACTATGAGTCAGAAATGACTAGATGGCAACGGGTGTTTTTGGCTTTTCTTCCCTACCTGAAAATGACAAAAGAGTCAAGAGATGAAGAACCAAAATCACACTAATGTTGGTGAGAAGATGTATCTGAGCATTAGAGAAAAAATAGACTTGCCACCTCCCTACCTTCCAGTGGAAGGAAGTTTGAGGGAGTCTTTGAGTGTGCAGAGGACAAGCTTATGTAACCACTGCCCCCAACTGGCCAAATAGAATGGAAAAAAAAAAAGACTACACTTTGCAGTTTTTTTTATGAATTTTTTTCACTGAATAAAGGAAACATGACCAACAATTGACCCACAAACCATGTTCTCCTTTTATCTATGGAAAAGAATAAGAAGACGGAAGATGAGGAATGTTTAGGGAACATGTAGATGATTGTAGAAGGAAATTTTCCTCTAATATTCTCCATTGTTTTGTTCTCTTAATCCTTTGGGTTTAACCTTGAAGCCACAGTCAACAAGTGGGTAGCTATACCACTCAGGATTTGTATTTTTCCTGCATAACAAATTACCTCAAAATCTCAGTGTTTTCGACATTGTCACAAGTATGCAGCTCATCTGTGGTTTGCCTAATCTAAACTGGGTATATTTGGGCCAAATTGGACTCCACACATCTAGTCAGCTTCAGGTCTACACCAGATTTCTTTTCTTCTGGGGTCCAAGCTGAAGGGGCAGCAAAACTCTAGAGCACACTTTTCTCCCATAATCAAGAGGCCAAGCCAAATCATGAACAACAACAAAAAAAATACCTATTTAAAAACTGCTCACATTACAAACATATCTTTCTACGGACCAAAATACACCATGTTTCAAAGCCCAAAGTTGCTGAGACAAGAATGTGTAGTTTAGCAAAGTCACATAGAGTATGAAGAATTAGAAGCTATGATCCAAAATACCACAGACTCTATAAAATGTAGCCCATCAGGATAGTTCTGCTCCCAGCATTATGAGGCTGTTCTGGTATGAACATATGCTGCCTTGGTATCCTCTTAGGACCTTAGGTGGGCAGGTTAGGTTTTTTCATATGGAAGACTGTAAAGTGGGTGAGATTAATAGCTGTATTAAATTAACTCTGGGGTCATGCTTGTGTCATTGTCCAAGATAACCTATCAAAAATCCTGTAATAAGATAAAGTAGTGGAACCTGGTACCATAGCTAGCACAAAGGAGGAGAAACAGCCACATCCAGAGAAGCCAATGGAAACAGAGTAAATGGGGAGAAATACTGAACATCTTCCTTCCTCCCACCTTTCCTTATCTCACCAGTGCTTCCCACTGACAGAAGCCTGCATGACAGTCTGCTGACATAGGGGTCTGAGAAATGGAGCCTGTAAGGGTCAGTCTCAGAGGTATGCAATAGCTGAGAAAAATGATGAATTTATCTGAAGGCAAAGCAAGGCGGAGACCAGTGGGCAGTGTTGGAATTACTTTAGCATCAACCAGACTGTCTCTAAATCAAATGCGTGTAGTTCCACCAAGAAAGTAGAAGTGATAAATGTTCAATTACAAAGCTCTTTTAAGCCTTTCTAAGAGAAAAGAGTTCATAGAACATACAAGATTATCACAGCACTGGCCCTACATCCACCAAGTTAGAAATCAAGGCAATTCTGATCTGAATACCACTTATACTTGGGGACTTTATGTTCTGTTCCTAGGTCTTGCTAAAGACCATGGTAAAAACTCCATGGTATCTGAATGAAGAAGTGCAAATACAGAACTTATTCTTGGGTATAGTGTCACCAGGATGTTAGGATGTTTGTGCCAGTTGTCCAAAATCCATGACCTGAGAACTTAGCTTGAGTTGAAAAAAACTTAGCACTATTATTTTACCATATCTGAGGAGGATATCCATTTATGAATACATAAACCTTCCTCTCTTAGAGAATAACATTTGTTTTCTTACGCTGTTCAGCAATCTGCAGTAGTGGAAGCCAGAGTCCTGAGGTGGTATTTGTGGTGTCTTTTAAATTACTGTTTCCCCTTTGGCAAAAAATTTCAATAGACACACTCTGTAGTGCTCCTAGTAGACATTGGGTTCAATTGCCTTGCAGTTTAAAAGCAGAAAATAGTATTTGGCTCTCACTAACACCTAAAAGGCCTTTACAGATTCTCTTTTCTCCATAATTGAATCCTTGCTTCAGTTGCATCTGTTTGTGGTTGCTCAGGGTGTGCTGAGGCCTGCTGCAGGCACACATGTGTCAAGAATGTTTCAAAGTCAAGGTGTGGTATTGTGCACCCTGAACCTGCCTGCACCTGCTTAAATCATGTGTGAGGGTTAAAATGATTTCTCCATGCCCCATACCCCTTTAGAATGGTTTTACTTGGAAATACATACCCTAATAAAAAATTCCTTTGAATTCAAGAAGTCTGTTTTCCTTCAATGGTTAGTATTTTTCATTTAGAAATTTTAAATCACTGTATCAGAACTGCCATAAGTTCATCTATTGGATAGCCTGATGTCTAACTTAAAAATCTGGGAATCTATAGTTCTGGAGCTCTTTTAGGATTGTGGTTCTAGGTGGCAATATGGCTTGTAATAAGTCTGTAAGTATTATGAACCACAGAATGTGTACATTTATTATATATCATTTGTGTTAGGAAAGTTACTCTAAATATTAATCAAAGGAGGTTCCAAAGGAGATGTCAACTGGGACATCCCTCATACACTCCCTCTGCTCCTAACTTGAATCCATTTGCTTCTCTGGGCTAGTCAGGAGTTTAAACACCCAAGAAGCTAAAGAAGGTCTAAATGAGTGGGCTGAGTCCTATCTACTTCTGAGAACTTTTGTCATTGTTGTTAGTTGCTGTTGAGTTGATCCCAATTCATGTTGACCCAACGTGTGCAGAGTGGAAATGCAATCTAAAGGGTTTTCTGTGACCTTTTGCAAGCAGATTGCCAGGCCTGTCTTCTCAGACACCTCTGGGTAGGCTCGAATGACCAACTTTTTAGTTAATCGTTGAGTGCTTAACTGTTTGCACCAGCCAGGGACTCCTGGAAAGGAGCAAAAATACCAAGAACAGAATGACTTCTTCTTGGTGTTTCCACAGGAAACTGGTGGCCGCCCTAGTGCTACACTGTCATCTTTTGGGACAAAGACCATTTTATCTTTCACATTTGAGGCTATTGTACTCCAAAACCAGACTAAGACTCAACAAGCAGAGAAAGAAAAATCCAGGGGGGTTAGCAGCTATAAGATATTAATATCAACAGATAATCCAAACCAATTTGCTAAATCAATGAGTACCATCAAAGGATGAGAGCTGCTAGATGACCATGGCATTGGTTTGCTCTCAGATCAATTACTTGTTCTTCCTCTCCTTGTCTCTGTACCTCTGGGACTGACCCTAAAAGGCATCAGTGTTCTACCCTCAAGTGCTCAAATTGCCATTTTCAGTCTAAACAATTACTAATGTAATTATAAATGTGTATTTCTCTCTAGAAAAATGTGAAGATGTAGTTGATATCTCATATAAACCTGGTATAATAACCTCATGCTGAAAATATAGGTCAATTAAAATACAACATTATAAAGATTACTAAAACTAGACTCAGGATCAGATAAATACATTGCTGGAACATGTGTTTCAATGAATACTGGAATAAAATCATTATTCCAAGTAGATTTATAGAGATTTAGAGATGAATGTATAGCAGTTTAATCCAAAATTGTCCTTAATTGAGAATGAGCTCAAGTTTACTAGTGAATACTGTATGTCCTTAAGAATTTTACTTAGCTGTCTTGAACAACTCATAACTTGGGAATGTAAATATTATTTAATCAAAAATGTAGGGTTCTAAGCAACATTGGTATTTAAACTTATTGTATAATGGACTGCCTCACATTTTTAGAGCTTTTGTACACTGAAAGATCAACAAACTGATCTAAATAGAAATATATAAAATGCATAAGGGTTCATCTTTCAAATATAGATTTTGATGTCTATTAGGGTCGCTATGAGTCGGAATCGACTCGACATTTATAAAAATGCTAATGAATCTGATGGCAAATGAAACCTCATTTGATTTTTTTCTAATGTTAATTTCACAGGCCACATGATCTAATCATATTCAAAATACTAGAAATACTTGACCAAAAATATTAACTACATGGAACTTATAAAAGCACTCCCAGATAACTCTTGAATTTAAGAGCAAAATTTATCAAAATAGGTTAAAGGAAATTAGAAGTGTGGAGGTGCTTTCTCGTTCTGTGCTTTGTTTTAACCCAGACTATTTATTTATTTATTTATAGTAACAGTACATTTAAAATGTGTTATGCTCTTAATAGTTTTGTGCTGATATACAGACAAATTTTCTTTTGAGATTATTTTAATATGTTCCAGTGAGAGTAAGTCATTGGCTCTAGATGGAAGAATAGTAAGGAGGATAAAACGGGGAGGGAGCAGGATAGGAGGAGTACACCCATACCCTTTAAGTTAGAATTTTTGGCCTCTTCTTCAAGCATGGGGTTGATTTCTAGAATATGAGCTTTTTGGTTGCCATACAGGAAAACTTAACTTGTTTTAACACCCAGAGTTCTACTTTCTCCTTGCCTTGCATTGATCTGAGCTGGCATGCTCATTTTGTGAATTGTCTTCTTTGACGTGGTGTGCACTGATATAGCTCTCTTTTTTGAGTGATAGATAAGATGTCATGAAATTATGCATAAATATTAAGGATCAATAAAAGTAAAAACAAACAAACTTGAACTTTCCTTGTTGTTGTTGTTGTGTGCCATGGAGGCAATTCCGACTCACAGTGACCTGGTAGGACAGAGTAGAACTGCCTCATAGGGTTTCCTCACCAGCTGCTCTGGGGGAGAAGGATGTTTCTGTAAAGATTATAGCCTTGGAAACCCTATGGGACTGTTCTTTTCTGTCCTCTAGGGTTACTGTGAATCAGAATTGACTGGATGGCCCTGGCAATGGGTAATCTATTAGTAGCAGATCACCAGGTCTTTTTCCTGCAGAGCAGCTGGGTGGGTTCGAACCACTGACCTTTCAGTTAACAGCCAAGTGCTTAACCATCACGCAACTAGGGCTCATTGACCTTTTCTTCAGAACATTATAATTTTGATTTTGCATTCAGAGTTCTAATTAAAAGATTTTTTTGAAGTTTAAACTGCTTGAATAACCGACAAGTCATATTAAAGAAAACTATGTAGTTCCTTTCTCTTTAAAGCTAAAAGCAGTAGCTGGTTGATTTTGGCTTGCTTTAAAAATTGTCTGCTGAACAGGTATTCCAGATCATTTTTCAGCAGTGACATTTAACAGCTATTAACAGATTATGAAAATGCTAAATCTGGAAAAATTGTTCATTATTCGAGCAGATAGCTTAGCCTTTACTGTCATTGTTGCTTGCCAAAATGATTAGATAATTTTTACTTGCAAAAAGCAAAGAAGACAAAAAAAAAAAGTAAAAGCAAAGCCAGGTGTGTATCTTTGTTATTTGCGTTTGTTCTCTAGAAAACTCTTACCAATGTTGATACCAGTTTACCATTTTATTTTATTTTTTGAAGTTTCATTGTTTTAAAATATATAGGACTCATATTTTTAAATTCTCATTACAGTACTATTTAATATTTAACCATTTCACATCCACTTTGTTTTTAGATGGAGTTGTGGAAAATTTGTAAATACATTTAAACATGCTCAAAATGTTTTCTCTATGAAAGAAAAGAATAGTTAAAACCAATGCTAGGACCATCTATACAATAATAGGGTTTACCCCGATTAGGAATATTTAAATACCTATTCTTTTCTGACTTAAAAATTCTGCCTCAATAATGTGATAGCACTATAATACAAAGTCAGAATATTGAATTTTTGGGATGTGTAATATTAAGTAATATGGTATGAAAACTCCTGAGTCATTACCGTGTTAAATCAATAGTACTATTTACTTAAACACAGTTTTACAAAAATACTTAGAAAAATGAACATGAACTCTAGATATCATATAAGAAAGAAACCAGGCAAATTAAAAAATATATATATATCACTAAAAGTCCTACCAAACATAAAGGCTTAGCTAAGTTATAAAATGATTATGCTAAACTAAATGACAGCTTTACAATTTGGTTGCATGTTTCGTTATGGCTAATTTACATTTAAAAATCTTAAATCCAAATGCTTAAGAATGTGTGCGTCCACAATATCTATTGCTGTCTTAATCATAAGGGGTGGATAAAGTTGGGTTATTTTGGATATTTTTTCTTGCTAAGAATTTCTACTTAATTTGGAACAGTGTAAGTTAGACATCAGTAAATTTTTATTTAGAGTTAGCATAAGCTCTTAAGGCTATAATTGGAGAGGGAAAGTGTATTTATTTAGTTTGGGCATAATTTTGTTAAGATCTGTTAGCAAGTCTGGAAATGCATTAAAAACAGAATGAAAATTGCTGTAGACATGTATTGTGGTGTTTAGATGAATTCTATATCCTTCCTAAATACATGTGGGTAAAACCTAAAGATGCTATAAAACATTCTTAAAACAATCAGATTGAAATCCTTGAGAGATTGTTGGAAGGCTTTTTCATTATTAAACACATGAGTTTGTCATAATGCAATATGTTTGAAATATGTATTAATAAAAGGCATAAATAAATATATGGAACCAACGTATAGTTGCATCATCTTGTACCATCTTTTGTGTAAGAAAAATGCAATTCTGAAAATAAATTCTTTAATTTGTATCACATTTCTATTTAGCATTCTTTTGATGGTAGTTACTAGGGAGTAAATACTTTTAAGGGTACAAGACATCCCAGCGCCTACGTTAAACTAGAATTGAACGTGCTAATATTTTCCCATAAAGTTTGACCTATGTTTCCTTTTTGTGTTGCCTCTGCCTAACAGCTGTTGTCTCTAACAAGCAGTTCCTTGTTTCCCACCTCCTACGCTGGCTTTGTGTGGCTGTCACTGTTAAAGCAAATATGTTTTCAATGCAGTACCCATCCTAGTTTCTTCTCAGAGCCTTTATACAGAAAGTATTTGAACTTCAGAAGAAGCCCAATTACAGCCAGCTGTTTTAGCAATGAAATATGAAAAGATCTCATAGGTTGGATATTACTGAGGGATATCTAATGTACAAATTATGTAAAACCACCCCCAAGGTTTGTACTTCCTGCTACCGTTGTCATTGGTTCTTCCCAATTTTATTCTCTGTGTATAGCATATAAGTTTTAGAGCATGAGATATGGTAAGTAGCGTAAGAAAACTGGAAGTAATTCTCATCTCTGCTCTTTTAAGTTTATTAACTTCTCACCAAAATATACAAAAAAGTGAACAAAATGTAGAGCTTTCTAACTTTTCACTTTCTGAACACACCCGTGACCCCAGAACTCAGATCAAGAAGTGGGTTGTTATCAACACTCCGTAGCTCTCCTACTTCTTTCTTTCAGTCACTGCTTCCCAAAGGTAATCATTACCTGGCATCTAACAGTGGAGATTTTATTTTCACCTGTTTTTGTATTTTATATCAGTGAAATTATACCATATGCATTGTTTGGCCTGCCTTCTTTTATTCAATAATGTATTTGTGAGATGCATTCATATTGTTGCATATGCTGTGTTGTTTGGTGCCGTTGAGTTGGTTCTGACTCATAGCAACCCACTGTACAACAGAATGAAACACTGCCCAGTCCTGTGCCATCCTCACAATCGTTACTCTTGAGCCCATTGTTGCAGCTACTGTGTCAATCCATCTCATTGAGGGTCTTCCTTTTTTTGACTTATCTTCTACTTTACCCAGGTTGATGTCCTTCTCCAGGAACTGATCCTTCCTGATAACATGCCCAAAGTAGGTAGAATGAAGTCTCGTCATCCCTGCTTCTAAGGAGCATTCTTCTTCCAAGACAGATTTGTTCCTTCTTCTAGCAGTCATGGTATGTTCAATATTGTTCGCCAACACCATAATTCAAAGGCCTCAATTCTTCTTTGGTCTTCCTTATTCATTATCCTGCTTTCATATGCATATGGGGCAATTGAAAACACCATGGCTTGGGTCACACACACCTTAGTCCTTAAAGTGACATCCTTGCTTTTTTTTTAACACTTTAAAGAGGTCTTTTGTAGCAGATTTCCCAATGCAATGCCTCTTTTAATTTCTTGACCGCTGCTTCCATGGGTGTTGATTATGGATCCATGTAAAATGAAATCCTTGAGAACTTCAATCTTTTCCCCATATATCGTGATGTTGCTTATTGGTCCAGTTGTGAGGATTTTTGTTTTCTTTATATTAAGATGTAATAAGGCTGTAGTCTTTGTTCTTCATCAAAGTGCTTCAAGTCCTCTTCACTTTCAGCAAGCAAGGTTGTATCATCTGCATATCACAGGTTTTTAATTAGTCTTTTTCCAATTCTGATGCAGTGTTCTTCATATAGTTCACCTTCTCAGATTATTTGCTCAACATGCATATTGAGTAAGTATGATGAAAGGAGACAACCCTGAAGCACAGCTTTCTTAACTTTAACTCATGCAGTGTCCCCTTGTTCTGTTCAAACGACTGCCTCTTGATCTAATTACAGGTTCCTCATACTCACAATTAAGTGTTCTGGAATTCCCATTCTTCTGAGTGTTACCCATAATTTGTTATGATCTAACAGCTGAGTACCTTTGCATAGTCAATAAAACACAGGTAAACATATTTCTGGTATTGCATATAGCTATAGATTATCCTTCATTGCTGTAAAGTATTTGATGTGTTCATCAAGGATACTGGATTCAATGTCAATATACAAAACCAATAACATTTAATATAATAATAGCACTAAATAGAAAATGAAGTGATTGAAATGATACCATTCACAATAGCATCAAAACAACACATACTTAGGAATAAACCTGACAAATATATGAAAAATCTCTACACTGAAATTGACAAAATACTATTGACAGAACATAAAGATCTAAAAAAAAAAAACAACTGTTAATACATTGTAAGACTCAACATTCCATAGATGTTAAACCAATAAAACCAAACTCGTTGCCATCAAGTCGATTCTGACTCATAGTGACCCTATAGGATAGAGTAGAACTGCCCCATAGGGTTTCCAAGGCTGAAATCTTTACGGATGCAGGCTGCCACATCTTTCTCCTGCAGAGTGGCTGATGGTTTAAACTACCAACCTTTTGGCTAACAGACAAGTGCTTAACCAGTGTGCCACCAGTGCTGCTCTGTAGATATTAATCCTCCCCATGTAATCCATGGATTTAACACAATACTAATAAAAACTCAGGATGATTTTTTGCATATATTAACAAGCTGATATTAAAGTTAATATTGAAATTAAAAATTTAGTGAATTACAAAGAAAAATACTGAAGAATAAATACGGAGTAATTGCATTGTCAGAGCCCTGGTGGTGCAGTGGTTAAGAGTTTGGCTGCTAACCAAAAAGGTTGGCAGTTTGAATCTACCAGCCACTCCCTGGAAATCCTATGGTGCAGTTCTACTCTTATCAGATATTAATACTTATTTTAAAATAAGAATAGTTAAAATATAGTCATTTTGAGGCAATGATAGACATACTGATGAATGGAACAGAAGATAGAGTCAAGAAAAAGATCTACACAGATCACTCACCAGTTTATGACAAAGTATTGTAGTTCAGTGGGGTAAATGATTATCTTTTCAGTAAGTAGTGTTGAATCATTTTGATAACCAAATGTAAAACTAAACACTGCTTCACATCAACCCATACTTCATTTCTAGATGGATTGCAGATCTAAATGTGAAAGAGAACACAATAAAACTTTGAAAGGAAAAGAAATTATCTCGGAGTAAGAAGACATAAGAGAGAGAGAAAAAAGAAAGATAAATTGGACTATATGAAATTTGTCTCTCAAAAGACACCAGAAAGAGAGTGTAGGTAGTTTTCTGACACTGGACAATAGGTATTGGAAGACTGTAATCCCTGAAAAAAGAAAAGCCATATAAGCCCTAAAAGTGTCCTGCATTTCTTCCTGGAGGCACTTCCAAACCATGGAGCAAGGAACAGGAATAAAAGCAGAGAACAACAGAAATTTGAGATCAGGGAAACTGAAGCAGCTGGAATTAACATTCTGAATACCAGAAAGAAGGGAGCACTTCAGAGAAAGAACTTGAGAGATTTTGGGTTGAATACGAATTTATGCATACGTAGGATGAAAACTAAAAACCAAACCCGTTGCCATCGAGTCAGTTTTGACTGAGACATCCTTAGGACTGGCAAAAATGACTACTGGAAGCGTTAATTTAAACAAGTACTGGAGCTTATACTGGGCTGGTTAATGATAGAGTCTACAATGGGCAAAGAGGAAAAAAAAAAACACTGGGACTTTCATTATACATGCCAGGTTAGTGGTAGTGCTAGACTAGCTCTAGAGTAAAGACTATACTGAAAACTCCCTAAAATCTTAAAAAGAAAGCCTTGGCAATATTAAGCTGAACTCCAGGTAAGTTTTACTGTCAGCTAGGGCAAATTTCAACACTTATTAAGAGAGAAAAGAATATCTAGACTCTCAAGAACTTAGGCTTTATAACGTCCAGCCTATAATCAAAAATTATGAGACATGCAAAGAAGCAGAAAATTTTGACCCATAACAAGGAGAAAACTCAGTGATTATAAATAGACCTCAAAATGACAGAGATGATTAAAATTAATCTAACAAGAAAGGACATTACATAGCTATTGTTAATATGTTCAGTGTTTTAAAGGAAAATGTAAACATAATGAAGATATAAATGGAAACTAAAAAAACTAGAAATTGCAGTATTTTAAACAAAAAACACTGGATGAACTTAGGAACAGAAGAAACTAAAGAAGAAATATCTGTGAAACTTAGGGAAGGAAGATAGAAACTCTCCAAACGAAGCATAGAAAGAAAAGGAAAAACAAAACAAAACTGAGCTTCTGTGAAAACTGGGAATATATCAAATGGTCTAATGTATATAATTAGAGTCTAAAAATAGCTGAAGTGGGGACAAAAACTTTTTATATTTGAAAAGATAATAGCTGAAACATATAGACCCAGAAATCTCAACAAAACACAAGCAGGATGAAACAAACAAAACAAAACAAAAAACTGAACCAAGCACGTTATACTCAGATTGCTGAAAACCAATCATGAAGGGAAATTTTTTAAAAATAAACATTTTTTACAGGGGGACAGATACTTCTGACTGTCCATAAGAAAGAATGCAAAGGAAAAAAGAGAAAAGGAATGACATCTCTAAAGACATAGAAGAAACAAAAATTCTTCAACCTAAAATTTTATATTCCAGGGAAAATATCCTTCAAAAATTAATGTAAAATAGACATTTTAAGATAAGCAAAAGTGAAATAATCTGTTAACAGCTGACCTGCACTACAAGAAATGTAAAAAAAAAAAAAGAAAGAAAGAAAGAAAATTTGTTCAAGCTGAAGGAAGATGACACTAGATAAAAACTCACATCTGCACAGGAGAATAAAGAGCATTCAATAGATAATCTGGCAAATTTAAAAAACAGCTTTCTTATTTTTAAAATTATCTTTAAAAGAGAATTGAATATTTAAAGCAAAAATGATAGAAATTCAGTCTAAGGTTTATAATATATGATGAAATAGATTGTATGATAATAGTACAATAAACAGGTTGGAATAGGTGTAATGTTCTCATTCATGAAGATGTATAGTATGACTAACAGTAGACTGTGGTAACTTAAAGATATATATATCCTAGAGCAGCCACTCATTTTTTTTTTTTTAAATAAAGAAGAGGTATAGTTTAAAAGCCCCCCCCCCCCAATATACAATGGAATATTTTGAAAAGTATGAAAGGACTGGAGGGATGGTACATGACGGAGAAGAGTAAATACGAGACCAGAGAGCTGCATGGCAGCAGGTCTTGAAGACGCTTTAACAGTCAAATTAAGGAGTGGGACTATATTCTTTATGTAATGGGAAGTCAATGAAAGACTTTTAAGCAAAGAGATTTGCTGTTTATAAAGATAACTCCGACAGCAACACAGATAATATATTAAAAAGAGACAGTGCCGGTTGGGGTTAAGGGGAGGGCACCAACTACAAAGGAGAATGAAGAAACTTTTGGTTGATGGAATTATACTGTATTTTCTGAAGTGGTTTAATGGCAATGTACATTTGTCAAGATCATTGTAATGTATACCTTTTAAAAGAGGTAAATTTTGCTGTTTGTAAATTGTACTTCAATAAACCTGACTCAGAGATAGGGGAGGGGGAAGGGAAAAGTAAAATGAGTGACAGATGTGAGAGCCTGAGGCAAGGAAGCACTTGAAATATTGTAGGAGAGATGACAAAGGCCTAAATTTAAGGCAATGGCCTAAAGGGGGGAAGAGAATTCAGAAGGCAGAGATAATTAAAAGAGGCTTTGACCAGACTTGGTGATTTCCTGGACATAAGGAATAAGGGAGAGGGAGCCATTTTGTAAGACTTCAGTGTCTCTGATTAAGGAAGATGGGCAGATCACAGATGCCTTTAATAAAAAATGAGAAATTCTAGCCTCAAAGTCTATGGGGACGTTGCAACAAATAAATGAATCTATTAGTGTTTGCAAGAAAGAGAAGCAAATTTAGAGGAGATAATGAAAACTAATTTGTTGAATTTGAGATACCTTTGAATTTGAGATACCTTTAGGATAATCAATGGGAAGTGTATATTTGATGGTCAAATACAAAGGTCTAGAGGTTTGGAGTGAAGCCTTAGCTACTGATTTGAACTTTGGAATCATCAGCGTCTCTCACTCTGTCACTGTTGCATTCACACTGTTCTGACTCTAGTTCAGGCTCAGCCAATTATTGCAGGCCACTTCCACTCTTTGATCACTCCCACTACTTTACCATATCTTTAAGGCTTTGGCAGCATGACCCCTGCCTCTATTTTTAACAAGATTTTCTACTAATCCTGTATTTGTGGTGCACATTCTCTAGTCAAATACAGTCACTCCATGTTTCCCAAACACAACGTGTACCTAAAAACCTGGGTACCTTTCCCACGTTTCCTTCTCTGGAAATGCCTTTTACCTTATTTTCTCCAGGTGTAATCCATCTAACCACCAGCACCTCTTCCTTAGCCAGCTGATACACACTTATGAAGACAGAATATATTCCTAATCATAACAAATGAGTAGACTCACCACAGCCATTCTTTGAAACTCTACTAACTTGGATTTTCACAGCATTTTCTAATGTATGTTGGGTTACATGAAAAGTATTTCCTTGATTCAAAAAAAAAAATCTCATTTTACAAATGCGTAAACTGAAATTCAAAGACTCTGGGTGATCTCCTTGTGCTCACAAAGCTAGATTGCTATAGCTTGGACTTCACAGTGTTCTGGTTCCCAATCCTGTGCTTTTCCTCAGTGCCTTTGCATATCTCTTATAGCACTGTCATTCAGCCTTGGGATTTGAGTTAGTTGCGTTATCTCATCCCATTATTCTGAAATCTCCTTGTGAATAACTGTGGTGCCTCATATATCTCTACATCCTTGGCCATACCTAACATGATGCTCATTATATTTTTGTTCAGTATATTTTTGTTGAAATAAAGTGAAAGAGACCTTGCAAATCAAACTGAAAGGATATACTTTTAAATTTGCCCATTACACTACTGCCACATAGAAAATCAATTATTATGTTTTAATTAGCGATGAAAAAAAAAACTAATAGGTGTCTCCATCTTGAACAAAATAGTTTATGTGATTTTCTTTAGTGTTCAGCAGATATTAATGTTACACTTTTGCAAGAGTGAATAATAGCAGTATCAAGAGGAATATTAGAAATTTTTTACATGACTCTAGAAAACCTCAGTTGATTAAATTGAAATTCATACACCTGGGAGTATATACCTATTGCTAGAATTAAGACATAGTGATATGGTGAAGAAAAATCAAATTTCATAAGTAAAAAGGACTGCATCAACTTCAGATAGCATCAACAAATCTATCTACTGCTATGTAACTGTCTATGCAGATTGTGGTCTAACTTTGGGTAAATGAAGTTTTCACTCTCTAACTTCTGTTTTTTCCCTCCTTTAAATAAAATTGTCCCGAAGGATAAAATTTTACCTAAATACAGGTACCTATGCTTTGGACTTCATTTTACTTCTGAGACATAAATTGGCATATTTATGCTTCGGACTTCATTTTACTTCTGAGACATAAATTGGCATATTAATTCAATTTCAAAGGCACTCATTAAGTATATGCAAAATTATATTATCTGCCTATAATGCCTATAATGCATAGATCTGTTGTAATAGAGGTGATCCAGCTGTGTTTGTATGCTTTTTGTCACATTGCTGGATAATCTCGTTGACCTAGACAAGAGCCACTACTTAAGGCAGGTGATCTGGAGCCTGGGTGGTCCTGTCCACAGAACAAAAATATTTTTGTGACCTAGCGTACTACTGTAGTCACCGATTAGGCTGTGGTTTCTCCACATGAAGAGTAGGAATGCATTACACTAATATTTCATTCATCAATGCCCTAGAGTCCTAATTTAAAAGTTACTTTAGTTAGAAAACCCTTTTCAGTTTATATATACACAACCATTTTCTCCCAAGTATTCCCCCTCCTGTTTCTCCTCCCATCTCTCCTAGAACCTCCCTATACTCCTGCAAGTCTAGACAAATCTAGGCTATTTTACATTCTCAGATTCATGCTGGCCAATAATTAGCTGCCTCTCCTGTCTTCCTTGTCTAGTCTGAAAGAGAAACCCTTTCCTCTTTGTCATCCTCAAGAACTGCCATATTCCCTGTCCACCCCCAGGGAAAAGCCCACCTTTAGAGTGATCACTAATATTATTTAAAGTCCTAAGTAAATTACTTAGTAACTCTGAACACTGGTTTATTCTTATGTGAAAAAAAAAAGGCCTCTATAAAGGTATTAAATTACCTCATAAACATTAGTATCAAATAATAAAAATGAGAGAAGATATTTAAGTAAATTATAAATGTTTGAGTTATTTTAAAATGTTACCCAACTGAATTATAACAAAATTAGGGTTGGGAAAAAGATACAAGTTGCTAGGAAGCCTTTCTCTTTAATGAAAATAGTCCTTTATGTCAATCCTAAACAGGACTTTTCTGGCACACTGCTTGAAGTTCTGTGTGAAAGAATTGTGTTATTATGGATAAGATGTTGTTGCTTGCTGTTGTGCTGGCTCCAATGCATAGTGATCTTATGTATTAACAGAAGGATATGTAGCCCAGTCCTGAAACGTAAACTGCAATGTGGAAAGCAAATTAAGATGTCAATGCAGGAAGCTCTGTTGAGAAGGATTAAGTCTTTCCTTGTCTTCCTGCTGTGCTCAGTAGTAAATGAGCTGTCTCCAAATAAGTTCAGCTTCTCTGTTGAAATGTTGATGTTGGTGGTGACTTACCACTCTAAAAAATACAGACATGACATTGGTAACTTCAAACTGTAATATTTACAGCATACCCTAAAATAACTTTCAGTTCCTTGGTGGTTGCCTGATTCTTCAAAATGTTAAAGCATTTTGGACTTAGGACCATTGTAAAAACAGCATGGAGGTGGTGTCTGACATTCTCCAACCCCACAAGGGGGAAGGAGAACCAAGATCAATAGCACAAGGCTGATTCCCATGAGGTGGAGGCCAGAGAGGCCTTCTCTCCCCACCATCTTTACTAATCCTGACACCAGCCATCCCTTGTACAACACTCTGTGTTTCTCTGCTGAGTTTGATACTTCGTTGCAGTGGCCACACAGAACTCACAGACCATACTTACGATTTTGGGGTTTATTAGGGACGTGACAGGTAACAAGTCAGACTCAGGAATGCTCAGAATACAGTTCTTCCATCAGGACAGCCTCTTCCCATCCATGCTCACAGGCACTCCTCTCCCTTCCCCTAGGCCTCTCCCCAAAGGCACTCAGCTTTCTCTCTCCATGGGCTGGGAAGCCCACTGTGCCATCTCCTGCTGCCTTGGAAGAAGTATGACCAGAATGATCCTTAGAAGCAAGGATGGTGAGACTACATCTGACGTACTTTGGACATGTTATCTGGAGGGATCAGTCCCTAGAGAAGGATAGCATCTTGGTAAGATAACTGTGCCATCTCCTGCTGCCTTGGAAGAAGTATGACCAGAATGATCCTTAGAAGCAAGGATGGTGAGACTACATCTGACATACTTTGGACATGTTATCTGGAGGGATCAGTCCCTAGAGAAGGATAGCATCTTGGTAAGATAGTCATCAGAAAAGAGGAAGATCGTCAAAAAGATGTATTGACACAGATGCAACAATGGACTGAAGCATAACAATAGTTGTAAGGATGGTGCAGGACCAGGCAGTGTTTTGTTCTGTTGTACATAGGGTTGCTATGATTCGGAACCAACTTGACGGCACCTAACTCAACTGACATAATGAATGGTCAAATAAAATAGGAGAGAATAGAAAAATTCCCCTGGCAAAATAATTCCTTATAATTTATGCAGATACTCTGGCCTCAAAGATCTAGGACATAAATTTCTACTCCTTAGGTGTGGGCTGCACATAGTGACTTCTTTCCAAAGAGTATAGCATGAAAGGAGAGGGGGTGATAGTAACTTACAATGCAAAGTCCTGACAAACACTACCTAAGCCAGGTGATCAAGTTTAACATGAAAGTATGCACCTTTAGCATGGTTTGATGAGAGTGGCACTTTAGTTCTGTGGTCTTCCTCCCCAAGGTCTATAAGCCTAGTCTAATCATGAGAAAAAACACCAGACAAATCCTCATTGAGGGCCATTCTATAAAATACCTGACCAATACTCCTTAAAATTGTCAAAATTGTCAAGAACTAAGAAAGTCAGAGAAACTGTCACAGCAGAGAGGATACTAAGGAGGCATGATGAATCTAAGAATCTAGATAGAATTCTAGAACAGAAAAATCATGTTAGGTTAAAAAAAAAAAGGAAATTTGAATGAAGTGTGGACTTAAATTGACAAAAAAAGTATCAATATTTGTTCATTAATTACAGCAAATGTACCATACTATGTAAGATGTCCATGATAAGGGAAACTGGCTGTGGAGTATATAGGAACTCTCTTTGCAATTTTTCTATAAATCTAAAACTATTATGAAGTTTAAAGTGTGTTATGAAAAAGAAAGAAAAAATTCAGTACATTAAATCAAATTGGTCTTACATACATTTAAATGTTTGTATGAGCCTTTGGTTGAAATGAAGTATTGTAACTGGTTTGGCTATTGTAGGGAGAGGGTAGGAGCTATTTTAGCAGCTTATTTTATTTATAGCTAATTATTGTATACTTCAGAATTCATTTGAAAAAGGATATATGTCTTAGACCTTTACAACACAATTATTGCTAAGGAATGGGCACGTTAACCTCAGCACGATGTGCTTTGGCACTTAGAGGAAGGGCATGGCCAGCGTGGGGCAGGAATGGATCCAGATGCTCAGTTGCATTTCCATCTTGCATTCAAGTTCACTGTGTGGTACAAGCACGTAGAAAGACTGACTACAGAGGTCAAAGTGTTATTATTACTTTACCTAGAGGTAATCTTTAGCGATTAGTGCCTCATGGATTTTACTACGTAATGAAAGCAGCTGTTAAGCACTAAACTCACTAAGCAGTACAGTTTCAAGAAAAGATTGCATAGCTTATGCACTTCCTATTTCTAAAGCATGCATACGTGCATACATCCATGTGTGTATATGCATACGTATGCCATAAACAGAATAAATTTGCATATGTGTCCATTAATTTTACTTTCTTCGACTTTTTAGAACTATAACTATGAAAGAATGTACTATCGTTTTAAAGACTGGAAAAAAAAAGGGGCATCCCTTTATATCTCTTTTTAAAGACTTCATTTGAACCAGATACTTGTCAGTTATTTTGTCATTTAAAGAAATCATGATGTAAAAACAGAAGTCTCTCTTAAATCAATTCCTCTAGTAGCCCCAACCCCAATGAAAACATCAAAGTACTTAAATGAGGCGAGATGCCTGGATTTCCAGCATCGTGGAGGGAGAAAATAGCCTTTCCACCTTTACACATAACATATGCTGTAACTTGAAGGAAAAAAAGGTCTCAGAGGTATCCCAATACAGTGTCCCATAATTAGACTCAGATGTAGGGTTGACCCTTGCACTCTCACTTCCCTCAAGATACTTAAAAGAAGAGTGGATTGAAGACATTAAGATTTGAACCTCTGTAGATTGCTTTGGAGGATGAGCCTCATATTTTTACTCAGAAGTACCTGTATCAGTCCTTTCAGAGGAAGCAGTTTTTTAGGCACACCAGGTTAATTAATGTTATAAGTGTCAGTAACTTCTTTGTGTATATAGGTGATATTTACAGGAAAATGATTTATGGAATTGTAAAGAAGTCAGCTTGAATGGGTATGGGCAATTTAGATCAGTATCAATATATTCTAACTGCCAATTCTTTATAAACCCTTGTGGTTTGTGTTAGATATATAACCATAATACATAAATTCAAAGAAGGAATTAACAGAGGGTTTAAAATATGGGTTCCACAACCAATCAAGAGCCTTCTTGATGAAGATGACCATTTGGTTCTATCTTCTGTGCAAATGTCTGAATTCCCACTTGGGTTGTGCCTGTGAACTAGTGCCCGAGTATATGGGCATATGCAAGCACTTTCAAGGTTTTGAATCAAAGGAAGCACATGCTTTTTATTCAAAGGCCTGATTCTTTACATTATGGATTACCAGGATTGACACTAACAGAAGTCATGTGTCTAATTCTCTGCATGAGTGTGAGCAAAAAATAAGTCTAACATTAGTAAATTATCTTAACTTCTCTGAGGAAATATGAATGACTTCATAGTGAGAGAGTAGTTGTGTGAGTCAAAAGCATAAAAATGCCAACTATAAATAAGGATAAAAAATCTTCATCTCCGTTGGGATAACATTACATTCCAGAGACACTGACTAGGGATAGACAGATTTTTGGTTTTTTTTTTTTTTTTTTGAGATCTGTTTAGTCCAAAATTAGAGAGAAAAGAACTTATATAATTTATTGTCACATTGCCCAAATCACAAACTTGTGCACGAAAGGAGAAAATCTACTGTAAATCAATTTTGCATTGGCAAGTGGGGGTCTAGAATTTTAGCAGAAAAGATTATCTTTGGTAAAGATTTGTATATCTGAAGATATATGAATATTCTATTTTCAGTTTGATACTTTTGTCATATACATATGTATTTGCTTTCATAGTTTTAGAACTAAAATAAGAAATCTGATCTCTTTCAAAGACTCCTCTTTAACCCAGTACAAATGACCAACAACAGAAAATGGGGTTGTAGACTTCATTTTATTAAACCAGGTACTACTTTTTTGGTGTCATTTAAAGACTTAAATTGCTGAATTATTGATCAGGATTTCACACATTCAAGCTAAAAGCAGAGAATGCTACTTTTTCTTAATAATTGTAACTGTGAAATTTTAAAAAATTTACATTGTAATGAGTCATATATTTGAATTACAGATTCATAATGAGATTTTCTCCTAATTCTGTTTGACTGTAGAAATGAAGGATAATTGAAAATGAAATAAATAAGGGCAGGCCTATTGTTTGGTTGTTTTTGTAGTGGGTAAATTACAGTTCTCTCAGTGAAGGAAACTCCCGGCTGCCACCAGCTGTGAAAAGGCCACTTTGGCATTACTACTGTTTTCTTATCTGTCAAATGCATTTAATCACACTCACCTTGTTCTACTGTATGTTGTTTGGCTTAACAAATTAATGGCTCTAAAGTGCTTTGAAAATATAAATCTCTTTATAAATAATAAAACACTTTTACAGCCTTGGGATAAGTCTGAGAAGAGGGGGGTTAAAGGGTAATGACTTGTCTTCTAAGATTGTAAAGGTTTCAAAGAGTAGAGTTTTTTAACTGGCCCTTTCTTACTTTGACACAAAATCTTTCCAGAACAGCCTAAAAGAAGTTATATTGGATAATGTAAGACTATATAAGCAATTCTAATTAAACCATGATGTAAAAAGACTGTCCAGCTTATAATATTACTGTAATTAAAATGACAGACCACCCTCCATTCCTTTATATTAATTATATATTCACTTATGTATTATTTTATGTATGTGCACATTCTTGAACAAAGACATGCTTGATGATATGGGAGTGAAAACATCTAAAAAACACGGCTTCTGTACTCAAGAAGCTCTCAACCTTGTCAGGGAACTAAGAGCGTACAAATGTGCTTAGTATACATTTGAGTCTGCTAAACAATCTTAGGGATTTTTTAAAAAAGCCTTAGAATTGGAGAAGAAAGTGAGGTAGTTTCTGACACTGATGTGTCTAGGGAGAATGAGTTTGCAGGAGAAACCAGGATTTAGGAAGTTTTTATTAATGACCCAGTCCTAGATCTGAGCCTTGGAAGTCAGTTGTGCACTGAGAATACAGACAACTCGGAAGGCATTCAAGGTGGTAGGAATAGTTTGAACAAAGACATGGAAGCAGAAAAGCACAAAAGGTACTTAGGAAATTAAACAGTTCTGTAGTTTTTTTTTTAGTAGTTTAGGATATGTCAGAGTGGGTAGTGGGAGATAAAACTGTAAAGATAGGTTGGCGCCAGGTTGCATAGCCTCTTGAATGACAGGCTAAAATGTGTGGCCTTTATTTAGTGGGAAATTGTAAACTACTTCTTAAAGTCAAATAAACATTTTTGTAAGTGTTGTTTTAAATAGCTAGAAAAAAAGAGACATTTTATTCAAGGTGAGATTATATATAATTCAGTTAGAAATGTCCTTCCTGACTCTGGTTAGAAAAATAAACAACCTGAGTGTCAGTTTGATGACACTAGATTTCTGAAAACACAATCATGATGATTTTTAAACTAAGGCTACATTAGTATAAAAATACAAAGAAACTACCCTCAAAGTTTAAAGGAAATTTATTTTAACCAAGTAGTGACTTTTTACATATTACTGGATTTATAAGACAATAATCATATTTGTGCAGGAGTCTAAATTATGGACTGGTACCACACAGCATTCTATTTTCAAATAATAGTTTAGGCAATATTTTGAAGTACCAGCTTTCTGTTAGGTATTGACCAAATACAATATTTTCTTTTGATTTTTATTGACTTGAAAACTGGCTTTATTAATTATGTGAGCAAATCTGGTTACAAATATTAATAAATTGTACTCTTGTCGCATGTTGTCATATGATTTCTGAGGTACACCTTTTCTTTTAAAATAAATTAGCAACTACTTATACAACTTCCAAGTAGGTAATCTAGGAGAATATTTTTCTGTATTAACTTAAATTTACACTTACGGATTATTCATTTTTGTAATACAGCCAATAACACTTAATGATTATGCATATATGGTTTTCATATATATATATATTTATGTGTGTATATATAAATTGTTATGCTGTATTTAGGACCTTTGCTTAACCAGTTGATTTTAATAATCCATTTGAATTATAAATCCCACCCAGGTAAGGCTAATGGGGAGCCCTGGTGGGGAGTTGACTTCCGTTGTTAATATAAAGGATTTCTGTTTGGCTTAGGGTTTAAAAATCTAGAATGATTAATAAGTAACAGTGTGGAGTTGCCTATGAAAGTTTTTGATGATGATGCTATGTGGTTCTATAATTTACACAAATATTATCAGGTTTAATTTTCTCTACTGATTTTATTTAGGTGCGATTGATTACTTTTTATAGGTTTTCACTGATTCAAATTTTAAAATTATTTTTCTAGGATGGTATTTTGTAGCCTTGAATATATAATACTTGCTACACAGTAGTTCTTTCAGGTTTTTTACTATGCCATGTAATTCTATAGCCATATATATGGGTATATATATATGTATATGTATACTTGTATATGTGTGTGTGTGTGTGTGTATACACACACACACACACACACGTATAAACCCATTGCCTTTGAGTTGCTTAGTGGTTAAGTGCTATGACTGCAAATCAAAAGATCGGCAGTTTGAATCCACTAGGGGCTCCTTAGAAACTCTATGGGGAAGTTCTGCTCTGCCCTATAGGGTCACTGTGAGCTGGAATTAACTCGACGGCAACAGGTTTTGTTTTGTTTTTTTATATGTATATATGTTGAATTGAGAGTCAAGGGATATGTTTCACTTTCTTAATGCCAGTGTAACCATAGTTGAGCTATCATAATTATTAGTTACATAAACTCTGATATAAAGATTTGGAATGGGAGAGGGAGATTACTTATACAGAAACTTTTGTGGATATGTTGCATAGATTTTTGCTTCTTTCCTTCTCCTCCTTCTTCTTTTTTCTGTTGTTGTTGTAATGTGTTATCTCTTATTTTAGGTTCCTGATGCAAATTTTGTAATAACTGAAAAACTAAGGCTACAGCCAGGACTGGCTACCTGATTTTCAGGTATCAGTCTAAAAAATGAAAGACCTCTTATTTAAAAATTATTAGGAATTTCAAGGTGTGACCGCAGAGCGTTCAAACAAACATGGGGCCCTGGCCCTATATGACTGCACAGGTCACATGCTTATGAAGGCAGTCCTTGTACAGCTTACAAAGGCAGATCTACCTTAACTAGGGAGAAACACAAATTCCCTGCTTCATCTTCTTCTAAATTCCCGACAGTTTCTTCATAAGGCTGATCTCACCACAGAAATGTGACTGTAGGTTGCCTCCTTTCTATACTTAATTTCTGGGCATGAGCTAATGATCACAGTAAAATCTTTCATTAGTATTTGTATTAGCTTCATATTGCTGCTGTAACAAATTACCACAAATGTAGTGGCTTAAAACAGCACAGACTTATTATTGTACTATCCTTGAAGTCAGAAGTTCAAAATGAGCTTCACTGGGCTAAATTCAAGGTGCCAGAAAGGCTGCATTTCTCCTGGAAGCTCTAGCTGAGAATCTGTTTTCTTGCTTCTAGAGGCTACTTGCATTATTTGCCTCTTGACTCCTTCCTGCATCTTCAAAGCGAGAGGCCTAAAAATAAAAATAAAAAAAAAACCAAACTCATCGCCTTCGAGTTGATTCAGACTTACACCAACGCTATAGAACAGAGTAGAACTGCCCCATAGGGTTTCCAAGGAGCAGCTGATGGATTCCTCAAATCCACAACACCTCACAATAGCATTCTGCTTGCATCATTATGTCTCCTTTTCTAACTCTTTTAAGGACCCTTGTGATTATATTGGGACCATTTGGATAATACAGGATAATCTCCTCATGTCAAAATCTTTGCCTTAATCACATCTGCAAAGCCCCGTTGGTCATATAAAATAGCATATACATGCACAGGTCCCAGGGATTAGAATGTGGACATCTTTGGCATACTATTATTCTGCCTACCACAGTATTCCTTCTTGTACACATCTTTTTTTTTTTTTTAAATATTTACACTAATTCTTCATGGGCACTATTGTATATTCATCTCAAATTTCCCTGACTTAGAAATCATCTAAATAACTTAATATCCCCTGGACTTTTTAGTCAATTAGATGCCAAGGGCTATCCCAAAATTAGTTTAAAATCAGAAAGACATCTAATTATTATATTTAGGCAGGAGTACCATTTTATCACTAACATGTGTGGAATGACTTTTATATTTTATCTACCTAAGAAAGATCTAAAAGCTAATGTATACCAAGTTTATGTGTTACTTCTAATGTAATCTGAATGACCACTCTCTCCACAGATGTGCATACATTCATTCATTTGTAAATGCATATCTCCTAACATTCATAAACATTATTAAATTTCCTCTACCAATTTCATTTATTCATGATTGCTTTGGTTTTATAGATTCAAATTTTCTAATCCTTTGGTGAATTGCAAAACTCTGTGCATCTCACAAATGAAATGTTAGTGAACGTTTGGGCTCAGCTATGTGTTCAGTGTTTATTGTGTGCATACCCCAGTAATAGGGATTATAGGGAATATAGAGTATACATAAAAATTTTCTGGGGAAAACTAAGCAGATACTCAAGCAGCAGACACAAATTCAATAAAACAAGATATGCATCAGTTCGTGAGCAGGGTGGTCTGCGGGTTTGGTGTTCATCTGGAAAGGCTCCTTAGAAGACCTGTGTTTCAAGGAAGGTATTAATGGAGTGAGAGTATTTGGATAAATGAAAGAAGGTAATTCACATAACTGAATGGTGTGGGCAAAGACTTCAGGGCTGCAAACAGAGGACTAATAGAGGACAAGCAAAAGTGCACGCTCAGTGGGAAGGGAAAATACCAACTAGTGTTACTATAAAATGGATTCTTGATTGTTAAAGGCAAGTACCAGGAAGGTTCATAACTGTGATTAGGCAACTGGGTTTAATCTTCAAGGTAATACATTATCTAATATACGTTTAGTGATTCACCATATTCAAAGTATGAATCAACTAGGGACATTTGAAAAGGAAATTGCATTATGCAGCCCAATATGTTATTTGGGTGAAAAATTTGAAAATAAGCTCAGGAGAAAAAGAAAAAGAGAGAGAAAGAGAGGAGGAATAGTTTAAGATGTTGCAGTATTGCCAGAGCTTGATTTTAACAGTGGAGATAAGAGAGAGATAGGAAGATCTAGTTAATATTATACACACAAAAAACAGACTTGTGGATTAAATGTGATGTGTAGTGGTGTGCTAAAAGTCATATCAAACATATAAACATAAATGATGGTAGCAATAATGCTAGTAAGTTTTATTGAATGTTTGTAATATGCCAGGCACTGTCCTTGGTGTATTTCATTAATTTAATCCCCACAATTACAGTTTGATATCAGAATCATTATCCTCATTTAGATATGAGGAAACCATAACAGTATTTAAGTGATATGGCCACCAAAAACTAAAAAAAAAAACCACAAACCCATTGCCATTGAGTCAATTCCGACTCATAGTGACCCTATAGGACAGAGTAGAACTGCCCAATAGGGTTTCCAAGGAGTGCCTGGTGGATTTGAACTGCCGACCTTTTGGTTAGCAGCCGTAGCTCTGAACCACTATGCCCCAGGGTTTCCTGTGGTATGTCCAAGTGACCAGTAAATAAATACCAGGATTGAACTCCCTGGTTTTTGGACTCTAAAACCTATACTCTCTCTCTCTCTCCGGTTCACCAAACCACGAACAAGCTAGCATTTGGCCTAAAATACATTTCCTTTATATGCCTAAATCTCATTTGATGTTAAAATCATTACCTCTTAGCACCCAAAAGATCATAAATTATGTTTAATCTAAAATTGATTTAACATTTAATCTATCTTAAAAATGCCAATGCAAACACCATAGAATATGGTCACTTAACTTACGCTTGGACCCTTGCAGTACTGGAGACTTCAGGGAGCCCTCGTGGCACAGTGGTTAAGAGCTTGGCTGCTAACCAAAATGTCAGCAGTTCAAATCCACCAGCTGCTCCTTGGAAACTGTATGGAGCAGCTCTACTCTGTCCTGTAGGGTCGCTGTGAGTTGGAATCCACTCTACAGCAGTGGGTTTGGTTTGGCCAGAGGCTAAGAATTTCTTCCTTATTCTGAACTGAAACCTTCTCTACTGTAACCTTCACTCTCTACCATTGATTCTGCCTTCTGGAATTACACAAAATAAATTGTATTCCTCTTTCACATAATTACCCTTTGAAGTGTTTGAAAATAGCCCTCAAAAGTCTATTCCAAGGGAAACATCCTCAGTTTTCTAAATCATTCCCATCTAACAAGTGTCCATACCCTTCACTATCTTGGTGTGTTCTTCATACTCCTCAGCATGGTGTAGCTAAATTGGTGTTATTCACCTGTCTTGGACAGTGACTGAAATTATGCCGTCATTTTTCTTTACATTTCACCTAGGTCCAGAATATGATCTATAAAACATTTCGCTCAGCTTACTAGCTTTTTCTACATTAGCACGAAACATCCAAACCAATGTGTTATAGTCAATATGTTACACTTTCCAAAATTAAAATGGATACCTAACTCTGATTAAATGAGTCCTTAGTTCCAGCTGAAATATCAATACCTGTGAGGCTGGATCTCTGGAAATGTGAGAATCATACAAGCACTTAATCATCGTTTACACTTCCCATCTTTAGTGCTCAGCTGTGAAGTCCCAGCAGTTGACCTGTTGAAGGCTTTTCCAGTAAAACAGAGGAGACATAAACCAGGGCACATCAAATACGCTTAACAAGAGCCTTCTCTCCAGCTGTCAGTGAGCCACACAACACTGAAGATGCACAGTAGGAGGCTCTCTTATCACTGACTTTTGACTAGTTAAGAGTGTTTAGTTAAACATTTTGAAAAGTGAGTGGGGTCTATAGTTGAAGTTATGGGTCAAATTCCAGGCTTGCAGTAGCACATAGGAGACAGAGAAAAATAAATTACTGGCTTTCAAGTATATATAAGCATAAAATACTTCATGGTATGATTGAAGGCTAAGCTCTACTTTATAAGTCAACATAAATAAAATATATTGTTAAAAGAAAGTTAAAGGTCCTAAGATGGCAAAAGAAAATAACAACAGGGGCGGGTATCAATTATAAAACCGAATGTGAACCTGACTGAGTGCAGAAGGAAACACAGTCACTCCTTACCTTATCTTAATGTCCTAGAGGATGGTGACTTATCTTAACTGTATCACCCTATCCTCTTATTCATGATGTGTATAAAGTTATTTAAAAGAAGAAGAAGAAAAAACACTCAAGAGGAACTCTAGAAGAAATACATTTGTTTGAAATAAATTCACTTTTCATAATTCACTTATAGACAGTATCCATTTCATATATCTATATGGATATATAGATACATAAAATAGAATTGATGGCAACTAGTTTTTGGTACTGGTTTTTAGGTATTATTGAATCACTAGAAAGATATTATTGTTAGCTACAGATTTATATTTTCCCAGAAAGCTAAAAATGTTGCTACGTGAATCACTGATAAGTAGATCCATTAATAAAGTGTCTTAATGCAATCATAGATTTAAATATGTTTTCTCAAACAATATCTGACTTGACTCACTTCATAACAGGAACCCTTCAAAAGGTTATCATTTTTTCTGTTTTAGAGTTGAAGACAATTCACGATAGTTGAAGTGGTGAAACCAACCCGTCGCTGTAGAGTTGATCTGACTTATGGCAGCCTCATGTGTCCACAGTAGAGTTGTGCTCCATAGAGTTTTCGATGGTAGATTTTTTTCAGAAGTAGATTACCAGGCCTTTCTTCTAAGGCACTTTTGTGTGGACTTGAGCCTCTAATCTTTTGTTTACCAGCTGAGTGTGTTAACTATTTGACCACCCAGGGACCCAGTACAAGTGATTAGTAAGTGGTAGAGAAAGCATCCAATTTCAGGTTTTCTGACTCTCCAATTTGATCTGTTTTCCACCCTATAGTGCTCACTTACTTGCAAAAAAAAAAATCTTTCACATATTCAATCATATACAGAACATGGTCTTAGATTTGCAATCAGTGAGTCTTAACCTGTAAAACTGTATTGTAATGTCTTAAAAATTAGCCCATCTTTTTTAAAATAACTAAGAATAAATGCCTTTGCGTGCTTTCTCTGACATTTTTATCCAAAAGTATTTTGTGTAATGGTGAAAGCGAGAGACCAAGAGAGTAAGAGAATAAGAGATTCTCATTATTTGGAAACGAAAGCACTTGCTTTTGGTATTTTAACAAAAAATATAAAATAAATTTTTTTTTTCTTTCCAGATTATACACAGACTGGTAAGGAGAAGAGCCCTGGCTTTTTTCCATCCTCATCTTATGACTCAAGTTAAACCATTCAGAGACTACATATAACACAGTCCATATGATGGTTGGCTTTTTGAAGTGCGCTTAGTACTCCATTAGGGATTCTCAATTTGTACTTTTCAATCTGATTTCGATAAGATTCAGGTTCCCTTCAGCAAACTGACCTGGTGCAAACATGCAATGGATTAATTCCATAATAAATTGTGGGAGCAATAAAACTCTCTAGACGAGCTTGCCTCTTAAGTAACAATCTTTTATGTAGCCTTATAAAAGTGAACTTACGTTTTATTTGTAAGTCATTCTGGGCATAATAAACTGTTTGAGTTAGGGTACTTAGTTTTTGAGGTTGAGCACATTCTTTCTTGGTGCATTGTTTTGTGATGGTTCTGGAGCTACTTATTAGTATTAGTATCCTTGAGGACACTAAATCTACTTGAAATAACATCACACCTAAAGGTGCATGGAAATACAGACTCCATATAACTCTGAACTCCAGCTGTTTTTCATCTGTTTTTATTTATACTTATTTTATATCTAGAGAAGGCCTGCCATTTGCCATCCAATGTTGAAATAAGATCACTTTGCTTCAGTTTTGTATAAAGTTATATTGCATAGAATATGCACTTAGGCCATTTATAAGATTTCTGTAATGGTGGGTAAGCTCACTCAGGCAAATAAAGATATGGATTATTTGATCATATCTTGACAAACACACTGGGTAGCATAAATGCCCAGGATAATAATTCTTACCCTTCTTGGACAAATTGTTTTTTAATACTCTTCTTCTGAGCTAAACACTACTGAATGTAATTACCTTAACCATACAAGGGAAATTTATTTTGCTTAATTTTCAATTTATTTTGGCCCGATGTATCAAAGTTTCAAATTTTGGAAATTACTGAGGAAGAAGATAAGGTGTGTTTGATACCCGAGAGCTCATGCCAGAGATAACATATTCCTAATGAATGATTACCACTTTTACTCCCAGGTGCAGTGTGGGGAAATGAAAAAAAGAACAGACTCAGGTAGGGCGAGTTCAAAATTCATGTCGACCACTATAGACTTAGCTTTTCTAAGTCTACTTCCCTTTTTGCGAAATGGAGACTTAGTCAGAACCAAAAGAAAACATTTTCTTAGTGCCTAAAAATGTCTCTCCTTGAAAATATAAAAAAGTATAAAACAGCGCTTTTGTCCTCCAAGAATGCACATCTACTCTCTTTTATAACTTCTGTCTAGCCAGTCTCACATGGTTCTTGTGAAGATCAAATGAAAATGTTCCAAGTATGTGTAGCACTATAGAAATAGAAAGAATAAAAATATTTAGGTAATATTGAATTCAGGTCAATTCTGTTAACACAGATTTTTAATATTCTCTGAATTTACGACTTTGGAATATTATACTAGTGATGGCTGAGAGCAGAAATCTGCTCAGTGCTTTACCCATCTTACATCAACTCCAGGGACGAGGAGGGCTGCTAGGACTGGTCAAGGCAATAGCACTAATTGGGCATGTTCTCTGAGTGGTGGGCCTATGTGGGCCGAACCTTGTGGTTTTCTAGAGCCTCACACAAGGTTCTCAGTGGATTTGTCTTTATAAACTATGAGAATCTTTATTAGTTTCCTAGGATGCAGAAACAAATTACCACAAGCTAGGTTTTTTTTAGGTGGCTTAAAACAATGGAAATTTATTCTCTCACAGTTCTGGAATCTAGAAGTCTGAAATCAAAGTGTTGGCAGGGCCATGCTCCCTTTGAGGCCTCTAGGGAAAATCTTTCCTTGCCTCTTCCTGGACTCTGGTGGTGGCTGGCAGTCTTTGGCATTCCTTATCTAATGACAGCACAACTCCAATCTCTGTCTCCCTCTTCATATGGCTGTCTTTTCTACTTTTGGTCTCCTTGTGTCCAGATGTCCCTGTGTATTCAGATATAGCTAGTGATTACAATACGGGATATTGCAGTTCTGTCAGTTTTGCATAACGTTACATGGACATGATCATGCCGTAGGAGGTTGTACTCCTCAGATCTCCAGGGTTCAGTGCAGCAGTGTTCCCAAAAAAAAAAAAAAAGTAAAGAGAAAGCAAATTGCCCGTTATCTTCTTTCACATCAGTATTAAATTTCTTTTCTGCACTAACAAAGTCAACCTTAAATTGGGTAGGATAGGAGAAGTGATGAATTATTTTGCTTTATCAAATCATTAAAGAGTAAAATTTGTTCTGGCACGATTACTCTGTACTATATAGCTCATTTAACAAACTGCTCATTATCCCATGAAATGAAAAAGCATCTTGACTCCTAATTCCATTTGGATAACTAAATGTCACTGAAGATTACTTAGAAAGCCAAATGAAATGGGTTTTTTCTAACAGATAAAAGCTTACACCTAAAATTCTACTTACATATGAAGTATCAGTTGACACCCTTTGGGCAAATTCAGCAGAGAAATATTTAAAATAAAATTAATCCTTTGAATCAGTCGATTTTAGCCATGAGAGAGTTATTTTATTGTTATTTTTTGATGTACAGTCTTGGAATTCTCTTGTGTTTATTCCCCACAAGACTGTTTTCCTTAAAGGCAGGGACTGTGCCATATTTACATTTTTAGTGATTAAGTATTTAGAACTTGAAACTTGAAAGTATGCATTTAGAGAAAATATGAATAAATTAAAGCTTAAATGGAAATCCTGGTGGCGTAGTGGTTAAGAGCTATAGCTGCTAACCGAAAAGGCCAGCAGTTCAAATCCACCAGGCACTCCTTGGAAACCCTATGGAGGCAGTTCTACTCAGTCCCATAGGGTTGCTATGAGTCGGAATTGACTTGACGCAATGGGTTTGTTTTTGGTTTTGGTATGGTTGAATTTTTTTAGGTTTCGCATCTAACAACATAATAAAACCAAATATTCCCTATTTTTTTTCAATTTTGTCTATAAGGTTTTCAAATGCTTATCACTATACAGTGGTACATTTTATAAAACCTGCTTGATTCAGGAGTTTGCATACTGAATCTTACCTGTAGGTCCTTGTTCGTGTTGTATCTGCCTCTTGTATTTGCCCATGCGTTACAGAGTAGAACTGCTCCATACAGTTTTTTTTAGGCTATAATCTTTATGGAAGCAGTTGGCCAGGCCTTTCTTCTGTCGTGCTGTTGGGTGGGTTTGAACTGCCAACCTTTAGGTCAGTAGTTGACCACAAACCGTTTGTGCTGCCCAGGACTTTTCCCTCTGCCTAGTTAAAATTTCAAGTGACCACCAATATTTAATTATAAGTAAATATAGAAAAAATGCTTCAAATTTTGTCTGAAACTTCAGATCCAGCAATGTTTATAATTTTGTGGCATTCTATCTTCACAGTGTGAATGAATACTATTTACTTAATGAAGTACGAAATTAGAAAATGTAATTGCCAACAAAAAATATATATACATAAAGCAGACAGCACAATGCCTAGCCAAAGGCAAGTACTCACTGACTGGTAGTGGTATTATTATTACTCCCTCCAATTAATTTTCTACTTTCTTCTGGTTATTTGGAATATTTATTTCAGTAAACGTTGGATTATATGAACAAAATTGAAGGTAAATGTTGATTTTTCTTAGGATAATTAATCATAATCTGGAAGGAATAAAAAACACATGACTTTCTACTGTTAAAGCACTTTATAGGATTGTATAAAGAATCAAGAATTTGCATTTGGTTACTAATATTTATAAAAATATTAATTTTTATTTTATCAAGTCTGTGCTTTCCTTTGTGATTCCTTCCATTGCTATTAGTGTAGAAAGTGCTTTGCTATTTAGAGGTCAGTCAAGTATTGCTTTTAAAAAAAAATTTGGTTAAATATTTTAATGTATTAATGTCTGAAACTTATCTGCTCATATGATATTAACCTAAGCTCTAGTTCACATTTTCCCCCAAATGATTAGTTAATATCATTTATAGAGTAAAAGATGGAGAATGGTAATGTGTATTTCATAGCTTAGAGGTGGTCGAATGCATTCGGATGTTTGAATGATCCAACACAGCATATTGTAGATACTTAAAAATGGAAACTATTGTTAGTATTTTTTAATAAAAGATTCATTTCTTTCTTGCCTCAAGGTTAGTGTTTATAATTTTTTGTTCATATATAACACTACCTTTAGATTTCATCAGTGTTTTATCCAAATTACTTGAACATATTCCATTTGATACTGAAAAAAAAAAAAAAGGCAGCTTTTGGATGTTGACTGCTTAAAAACCATTTGTGGTGGTTGTTGTTAGCTGTCTTTGAGTTAGTTCCAACTAATGGCAACCCCATGTGTACAGAGTAGAACTGCTCCATAGTTTTCAAGGCTGTGACCTTTGTGAAGCAGATCACCAGGCCTGTCTTCTTAAGCCCCTCTGGGTGTGTTTGAACTGCCAACCTGTCAGTTAGTAGCCAAGTGCTTACCCATTTGTGCTACCCAGGGACTCCTTATAAACCATGTAAATTATTGTATTGTGAATAATGCTTTTCACCAAGCATTCCAAGTTTGAAAAGAGGCATACAAGTTCAACACAGAACTTCTGCGAGGGTATGTTTCCCTTTTTTTTTTTTTTTTCTTGATCTGTATTAGATTTAAGTATCCAGACATTTTTAGAAAATTAATTGGCTAGTTGCTGGATCTGAAATTTCAACCAAAATTTGAAGCGTTTTTTCTTCAAATCTTTGATAATCAAACCATAGAGCTCAATGGTACCTGTGAAATCTGGCACCATTGCTTGTGTCTATATTGAAATGCAGGCAACCTGAATTAGGGAGTATCTGTTAAACTACTTTTCTGAAATGCAAAATTTAGAAAACAGTGAGCCAAATTATTGAATAGAAAAGGTCAAGATCTATCTGTATGGGATCAAATCGACAAGAGCAACTTGAAAGATTAGATAGAAACCTTAGGGGCTGTGAGTTTATGTTAATATGAGAGGAACAACTCAGAAAAGGACATTGAGAATGGTTGCACAACTTGAAGAATATAATCAGTGTCACTGAATTGTGTATGTAGAAATTGTTGAATTGGTGTATATTTTGCTGTGTCTATTCTCAACAACAAAATAAATAAAAAATTTTAAAGAAGGAGTAATTTCACAAACATCAAAGACACCATTGCTAATAACTTCAGACTTTGTTCAGAGTCACTTTTCAAGAAAGCTACAGTGATTCCAAATAACCAGTTTAATTATGAATCATATGTTGCCTTTTATATAATAAAAAAAATATATATATATGGGACTCTACCTTTACACTGTGATCCAAATATGTCTCAAATATCATCAATTTCATAGATGATTTCAAAGAAATGTGTTTTCTTTTGAAAAGATGGCTTATGTACACAATTGATTTGTTTCTGAAGTTATTCAAAATTAACATCTTGATGTGAAATGGTTAATCACCATCCATTTGTCTGTCTTCAGATGTGATTGAAAGTCAATGAATTCAGTAATTTCAAAGGGCTTTGAAAATTCTTAGTTTTTCAGCTCATGTGAATTCAACAGCTCTTACATTTTTATAGTCTGTCTTCCAAATAAACAGGTGAATTGATTCTACTTAGAGAATAATTCATTTATCTTTTACTTGAATCTTCTCTTTGGTAAATAGAAGAAATAAGATTTAAAAAAGGGAGGGCATAAAAATTAATATTATCCAGTAATTTTAAAATCAAAGAAGTGTTATGTTGTGCCAGTTAGAAGCTACCCAATGACTAATGAAAATGAAAATGGAGTAGTAAAATCTTCCATTCTTTCCTATTCCATTCATTTTAAGAATGTAGAACATGTGTCAGTGGTTGTGATATGTTATTATGCTGGACAAGTTTAATGATTATTGGGTAAATTCATCTTTTTTTCTTTAGTGGATTGACTCCTTAAAGCTATCAGAATTTTAACATATCACTGAGAACACTGTCATAATGTGTGCACAGTTTTCAGCTAATATGGTAGCTAAGACCTTCTGGATGTGGTTTAGGAAGCGATAAATTAAATGATATTATAACAGAAATCATAATTTAGATAGCTTCTATTTCTTGACCTAGACATAAATTGATATTCAGTCAGTCTATTAATAACTATGTAAAATAGTCATTCTCTTGAATCAGTTCATATAGTTAATTATAATTATTCATGCATCCAACATTTTCATAGCTGACCACACTTAACTCACATATAATCTCTGATCTCTGGGGTAGGTAGAATTTCTGTATTGTTGTTAAAAAAAAAAAAAACTGAAGTTCTGTGAGGGGAAAGAGTATGCTACTTCTCAGGGTAAAAACCCACTAAAACCCACTGCCATCGAGTCGATTCCAACTCATAGTGACCCTATAGGGTAGCGTAGACTGCCCCATGGGGATTCTGAGGAATGCCTTGTGGAATCGAACTGTCGACCTGTTGGTTAGCAGCTTTAGCTTTTAACCACTGCACCACAAGGGTTTCTGCTTCTCAGAGTAAGGTCTCTTCTATTAAAAAAATAAGTAAATTGCTTATTTTTAAATTGTTCAGTTAGTAAAGTGTTTCTTAAGATATCCCGTTTCTCAGGGGTGACTTAAGTTCAGATTTACACTTCTGATGATTATTTCTTTTTTCTCCTTATTCTTTTTGCTCTTCCATTCTGTAATTACCCATTAGAAACCAGCCCTCTCTGACTATTCAACAAGAGGATGCACTATTTCTGTCTTTCTGGAAATAACTGCCATTTCTTACAAAGAGCCAAGGTATGGTGTATAGCAAACTAATGTAGTATCAGGGCCCAGACAAGAAAAATCATGGCTTTGAAAGTCGCAATAAATAAATGTATACGTACATGCGTATATAAGGAATGTCTCATCTAACACACCCTTCTGGGTTGTTTTTGCCCTTCATTGTCTTTGAGCTCTTTTACATCTTCATAAATTGTGGAATACTAATAGTAATGCAAATGATTACTAATAGTAATACAAATTTTGTCTGATGGAGATTCAGTTGTTTATTACACTGTGGATATTGGCCGTTTTTGTCAATTTGAACAAATTTATTTCACCATTCTTGATAGTCTCTATATGTGTAGTTCTTTGAATTCTCCCTTGAGATGTTGTATCATCTTACTGGTTCCCTCATTAATTAGTGAGTTAAATGACATCTTTTACATTTTACCTTTTTAGAAAATGTTATCCTTTGACAGCCCTTAAGTTGTAGTCCACTCTTTAAGGAAATAGCTGTGTGACTACAGAAAAGGATCAGTTACTCCACACAATCACTTTCCAAACTTAAATTGAGAGAATTGGAATAAATTACCATTAAAGAGCTCTAAGATATATTTATTCTAATATTATTATAATAGATTAGACCCTGAGCAAAGTCCTATATGCAACTTTCAAAGTATTCTTTCTCAACCTTTAAAAGTGAGTTTTATCTTTTTATACAATTTCTTTTTAAAAAAAATAAAATTGCCATATTTTTTCAAGGGAAATATGCAAATCTAATGGACTATCATACCACAAGCCCTGGCATTATTATTAATATCAAAATTAATATTTAAGGCTGAAGTCTATTAGGACATAAAATTGATTCTATTGTATTCTCTTTACAACCTTCCTTTGCCTACGAGTTTGAATATCGGAGAGTAAATCACTGAGGTACAGGCAGCCCCCGGATTACTACCAAGTTCTGTTCACAAGTCTGGCTTTAAGTCAAATTTGTATGTAATTCGGGACAGTTGGATACAGTTCACATCTAAGGTCAGTCAGTTAGTCAAATGCTTGTCTTAGTATATAGTATATAGTGTACTTTTCTATGCATAAAAAACATTAAACACTTCCAGACACACTAAAACATCTTTAATCCACTAATACAGTGATAATAATAATAGCGTTTTGATGCACATCACAAAGTAGCACCCATTTGTTATTACAAATCATTGTATGTACCTCAAATTTTCTTTTCTTTTTTAATTGTGCATTAGGTGAAGGTTTACAGAGCAAATTAGATTCCCATTCAATAGTTTGTTCACAGATTGTTCAGTGACATTGGTTGTAATTCCCAAATTTGTGTCAATACTCTCTCAGTTACCCCCCTCAGCTCCCCATTTCCATTCATCCAGCTTTCTTACCCCTTCCTACCATCTCATCTTTGCTTTTGGGTGGATGTTGCCCTTTTGGTCTCATATAGATGATTGTTCTAAGGAGGACTTTCCTCACAGGTGTTATTGTTTATTTTCTAGGCCTGTTTATACTTTGTCCTAAAGGTGATATCCAGGAATGGCTTCCATTCCAAGTTAGAAGAATGTCTAAGGGCCATAGCCTTGGGGGTTTCTCCAGTCTCTCTCTGAGCAATAAATTTGGTCTTTTTTGAATTTGAGTTTTATTCTACATTTTTTCCCACTCTAACTGGGACCTTGATCAGAGTGTTTGGTAGTGGTAGCTGGGCACCATCTAGTTCTTCTGGTTCAAATTTTTAATTAATAGGCTTTACAGGGGTTGGTTCATAACTATGGGTTGTACATAATCGAACATTTGTAACCCATGGACTGTGTGTACTTAGAACAAAAACAATTATCTTTTTTTAATGGCTTTTAAATATATGTACATGAATGTTCATGGCAGCATTATTTAGAATCACAGCATTATTTAGAATTACAAAAAACTGTGAACAACCTCAAAGGGGAAAGGTTAAATACACCCATATGATGGAATTTTTTCAGCTCTTTAAATATATATGAAAAGTTTTTAGTGACAGTTATAAACTATGCTGAGCATGATCCCAATTATGTAAATATATAGGTGCACATAAACACCCTTTCTGACCACAAACCCTCGCTTTCTTGATCTAGTCCTCCCACTGCTAGTAATGTTTCACCCTTGTCTGTCCAGTTTCTCCCTATTCTTCAGTCTGTTTCTACATTTACTTTGCTATCAAGCTTGGGTTTACTGTATGCAAATACCTAATCATGCTTGACTAGATCCCAGTTCCCAAAAGCGTAATGAAAACAACATTTCTGTTCTCCATGCCATCAGAACACGACTGGGGAAAACTGCATACTGACCAGAATAGCATCCATGTAAACACATTATTGTCAACCTTAACAGAGTCTTCAACACTTACAGGACATTTTAATATTTTTCTAAGTCAGTTCCCTCTTCCAATTTCTGAGATGACTCATGCACGTCTCTCATTCTCAGATAATAATTTTAAGTTGTGGAGGAAATATTACTTCTCCTATCAAAGGCCATTTTCCCAAGTTCACTTGGAATCAGAGCTCCTCCCAGTTTCTCACTCTGTCTTCCCTTTTTTTCTGTCAGGAAGCTCCCACTTCTTCACTGGATCCTTTCCTGTAGCGTTAGATTCACTCTTCTCCTTTTGCCTCCTGTTCACCTCTCAACCCATTTCAAGCATCCCCTGGCCCAAGTCCCAATATATATTAGTGTCAAGGCAAGTATATATCAAAGCAACGTAATTTGGTGCTCTTTAGTACTTTTATCAGATTAGCAGCATATATAGGGAGAAACAACGATGCAACTTTAACATAAGCATTTAACAAATAAATGAAAATATCATATGCTGTTTAGATATATATGAGCTTTTTTACAGAGAGCTCATGCACGTGTTTAGAGGTGGCCCTTCTTCAAGGCAGGAAAGTGAAATAAATGAGCTTCTAACCTCTCTTCCAAACCTATAATTCTTGAGATTTCATGACGCTTTTAATAGATATTACTTTTTGTAAACATCAACCTACTCCAACTTCTCTCTGTATATTTTTTTCTGCTTCCTACTGTCTATGTAATGTAATGTTTTGATCAGCAGTCTTAATTGTTTATGTGTTTGTTTTTAAACTAAGCAATTTGGTTTAAAATAAGTGTAAGCAACAAATAGATATATGCACACTCATGTTCACTGCAGCACTGTTCACAGTAGCAAAAAGATGGAAACAACATAGGTGCCCATCAACAGATAAATGGATAAAAAATTATGGTATATTTACACAATGGAATACTATGCAACAATAAGTAGCAGTGATGAATGCACAAAACATCTCATAACATGGATGAATCTGGAAGGCATGTTGAGTGAAATTAGTTGCAAAAGGGCAAATATTGTATAAGCCCACTATTATAGGAACTCAACAAAAGTTTTAAACACAGAAGAAAATATTCTTTGATGGTTACGAGGGTGGGGAGGAAGGGAGAGGGGTAGTCACTAACTAGATAGTAGATAAGAATTATCTTAGGTGAAGGGAAGGACAACACACAATACAGGGGAAGTCAGCACAGTTGGACTAAGCCAAAAGCTAAGAAGTTTCCTGAATACAACCAAACACTTCGAGGGACAGAGTAGCAGGGGTGGGTGTCTGGGGACCATGGTTTCAGGGGACATTTAGGTCAACTGGCATAACAAAGTTTATTAAGAAACAGTCTGCATCCCAACTTGGCAAGTGGCATCTGGGGTCTTAAAAGTTAGCGAGTGGCCATCTAAGATGCATCAATTGGTCCCAACCCACCTGGAGCAAAGGCAAATGAAGAACACCAAAGGCACAAAGAAAATACAAGCCCAAGAGACAGAAAGGGCCACATAAACCAGAGATTCCATCAACCTGAGACCGGAAGAACTAGATGCTGCCAGACTACTACCAATGACCACCCTAACAGGGAACATGACAGACAGGCCCTGACGGATCAGGAGAAGAGTGGGATGCAGAACTCAAATTCATGTAAAAAGACCAGACTTAATGGTGTGACTGAGATTGGAGGGACCCGGGAAGACATGCCCCTGGACTCTCTGTTAGCCCAAAACTAAAACCATTCCCAAAGCTATCTATCTCTTCAGACAAAGATTAGACTGGACTATAAGACATAAAATGGTACTCATGAAGAGTGTGCTTCTTTGCTCAAGTAGATAGAGGAGACTAAATGGGCAGATCCTGTCCAGAGGCAAGATGAGAAGGCAGAAGGGGACAGGAGCTCGTTGAACAGACACAGGAAATAGGAGTGGAAAGGATGAGTATGTTGTCACATTATAGGGTCACATAACAATGTGTGTATAAATTTTTGTATGAGAAACTAATTGTAAACTTTCACTTAAAGCACAATTTAAAAAAAAAAAAAATGTAAGCATACACTGTGAGATTTCCAGAGTGTGTCTTGGAATGAAAGTCAGGAGTTAGGAGACTGAACAGAGAAGGAAGGATTGGAATACATTATAAAAAGCAGAATTAGTTCCTGTTTAAAGGACACAATTTTTGTATTTTTCCCAAAAGATATTAGGTTATTTATTATACCTTATGCTTAAGTATTTTTTGCCAAGTAATTGCATTTTAGATCTTGTTCTTTTCCAATTTTGATAGTTTCAAGGTCTAAATTCTGCCAAATATAAGCATGCCTCAAAGATCTGTGTGTTACAGTCCTAGGGAAACATAATAGCAATCATTTACTGTACTTCTAATACCTAGTAAAAAAAAAAACCTAGTGTGATAGGTATTATACTAAATAGTGTACCAACCTGTTTTTTTTTCCTTTATTCTCATGTTTTACTCATGAGAATTTTGTGACCAGTGTTGTTGAGAACCTGTAGCTGAATTTATCAAGATTTTATAGCTAATAAGTGGACTCGAAACATGTCTCCTTGGTGTTCAAGTGTTACATAAAGTTATATTTAAGTGCCTACATATTAATAGTTGTTTTCTTGCCTTAATCTGCATTTCTTCCTTTATTTTGACCATGTAATAATCTGCTTTAAAAAAAAGTGAGTTCCTGTGTATAGGGGAAGAGTAAGTAATATAGACTTCATCATAATTACATTGATGCAATCAATTACATTAACATTTTGAGCTTCAGCATCAACTAAATTTCTAACATTTTTTCACGTACCCTAATATTATTACAGTGATCTATAAAGCTAAGGAATAAGCCACCCGTGATTTTTATAAAAGACTTTTCTTTTTCAGTTTGGCCTTGGGCAATTTGTTGTGTCATCACTACACTAGAATTAAGCTGTGTCTGTGATGACAATTACTTGTGCAATTTCCTGAAATCCCAGACTAAAGTTTGAGACCATGCCCATGATTAAAGACAGCACAATGGAAACATAGAGCATCATGAAATATGGAATACATCTATTTCCAAAACGATAGGGCTTTTCCCTTAGAACATTGGAGTAAAGAGTTCTGAGAGATTAAATATAAGAATGCTCGCCTAAAGCCTAAAAGAGATTAAATATCTTCCTTTTCATAGTTTTGCATGTTCATAGGCTGTATGTAAGACTTTATATTCAGTCCAAGATCTGCTGCAAATAAAATATTATGCCTTTAACTGTGTTTCAGTTCTGCATATCTTGATTAGATTTTCTTTTTGATCAAAGTCCTGATTTTCACATTTGAAATATTAAAGCACGTTCACACTTGTTTCTCATTCTCAGCTCAAACAGGTGAAGAGAAAAAAAATCTTTACAAGTTTTTCCCAGAGTCTGGAGGGGCTAATTGGCAAGATTTAGAATCTCTGGAAAACAGTTTGGTTTAACTATAAAAAGAAAATGAATCTTAGATGTTGTCCGATAACCTGCAGTTCATCACCCTGATCAGCAACATCTTTTCTGTAAAAAGGCCCAGCACATCTGCATTCCACAGCCTGAGAGCTAATTAACCTGATTCTTATTGAGCTGTTTTAAACAGTAAGTACAGAATCCTGGGCATCAAAGCTTCAGGAGCCCCTGTGCAAAATCCAGTGGCTGTAATGTAGTCAGTTTAATAAAGAATTTTTTGTTTTTTTCCTGTTCCCAATCCAAATGTGCTACCATCCAGGCTGTAAAATGATCCTAATCTATTGCATTTGAGTTATCTTTTTGAAGACAGAAGAAGGAGCCCCATACGGAAACAATCTTTATTTTCCATTGGCTGCATATGTTGCATGTCTAACGAAATGCATTTCACATATTTATTTTAAGTATGTGATAGAATTACAACATTGACAACTTTCATGATCTTCAAAAATTGTGATTCATTTTCAACATATGGTGATGCCTAGCTCTGTCATAGAAATGCTGCAATAAAATGTATTTAATTCCACAGATATATAAACATATATAACATTTAATAAAAACATAGCTTTTTAAGGCAGCTTAGATTTTTCTTTTTTCATTTTGCATAAAGCAATTTTTGTATATATGTTCAATAATAAAATGTTTCTGAATTCTACAGGTGAGATCATAGTTGGTGTTTAACGAGTTGGATTTGTCTGTGGCAGGAAACCTGATTTGAGAAATTTTTTTTCTAAATTGAGATAGTAAAACAAAGATTGTCACATATATTTTGCTACACTCAATGATTTGTCCCATTTTCTTCAAAGTGAAAAATTACCTCTCCTTCTCCTCAAATTCTCAAAGTTAATACCATTCATTTTATTTTGTAAAATGCCCATTTTTAAGTACATTTATGAAGTGTGTGGTCTCTCAAAATTACAATTGTAATAATATTACTACACCAAGAAGTTAAAAATTGCTCTAATTTAAGACTAATGGGCTGCTGAGTAGCAATTGTGAACCTAATCTGCCTGTTTAAAAAAAAAAAAAAAATCCCTTCTTTGATATTTACAACAGCAACAAAAATACATTTATACTTAAAATTCCCAGTTTGGAGGAGACTATTTAGTAGAGAGATCCCTACAAACATTCAATATTTTTATGGGATTTCTAAGTCGATTCAATCTTATCTCATTAAAGCCTTAATGTGATCAAAGGGAACCTAGGTAATTTCACTTTCTTTGTGCACCTTTACAAAACCAAATAGTGAAAATATTTCCTAAGGAGAAGAAGAAAAAGAAGTTACTATTCTTTTTTAAGAAATCTCCTTAGAAAAGTGCTCCTAAAACTATTATACTTAGGTCAATTGTTATCATATGGCTTCTTTCATATTTTACATCACCTACTTTGTGAAGAGCAGTTTAGGATTAAAATAAATGTGAGGCATATATAGATCTTTTACTACTTTGAGGAGAGATTTGTATATTTGAACAGGTGTTGTTAATTTGGGCTCCACTGATACCTGGGGATTTTAGGGAAGGGATTCAGGGCGTTCATGAACTCCTTGAAATTGTATGCAAATAGCATGTGTTTGTGCATATATGAATTTTTACAGCAAAAAGATTTATGGCCCTCAACAGCTTCTCAAAAAATACTACATCCACAAAAGGTTAAGAATCGCTGCATTATATTAACAGCTTCAACATTTCTTCCCGGAGGTCTTGAGTTTAGTCTACGTGATACCCATCACTTAGTGCACATCAGCTAAGTTACTTTAGTTCCAATCAACAGAGACAGTCTTTGGTTGACATTAACAAGATGAGAATTTATTGTAAATACACAAGACAGATTAAAAAACTTAAAGGGATAATGAGGAACCAAAACTGGAAGAAGCTAGAACTGGAGCAGAGTCAAGGCTCCAGGTGGAGGATCTAATTGCCAGTCTCATCAGGGAAGTAATTGCTTAGAATAATCAGAAGCCAAACTTTCCCTTTTCTTAAGTATTCTAAAGATTTGGAACCCACAGAGATAGGCCAATTGACATAGCTTGAGGGGCCATCTCTTTGTTAGAAAAGGGAAAGGCATCTTGTTAAAAGTCCTACTATGACTTCCCAAAATTAAAGTGAGGCAATTCCCCCAAATGATATTGAGGAGGTGGTCCTAGGAGAATAAGAGAATGACATCCAGACTAATATCTACTGCATGATGTTCTTGGAACTGAGATAGAACTTACAATTATAAAGTAGTCCCTTCCTACCCAAATTTAGTTAGAATGCCTTACCATCCTAAACCAAGATGAAGCACCTTTCCTTTGTGGCTACAAGCTATATTCCACTTGGTGATTCATAACTTTCATTTTATTGTAACTGTCATTGCCAATTCCAGGTTACCTATTTTGCCTGGAACATCATAATAACCTAACTCATCTCCCTGAATTCATTCTTCCTTTTTTCTAACTCATTTTCCCCTCAGCAGCCAGAGTAGTCTTAAAATACAAGTCATCACATCAGTCCTCTGTGAATATCTTTCAAGAACTAACTCAATATTTTTAGGATAAAATCCAAAGTACTTAACATGGGTCTTCCTGACATGGCCTTTGCTCATCATTTCCTCCCCATCTCAAGCCAGTCTCCGTCTTGACTACAATAACACTAACATTCTTTTCTTGTCTTTGAAGGCACAGTGCCCCTTCCTTCAGGAGAGCTTTCACTTGTATTGTCTGTACTGTTTGTCTTTCCTGAATTGTTTTGTCACCGCCTTTTTTTACTTAGCTAATGCCTCCTTATCTTACTCCACAGCTCTCAATGTAAATGTCGTTTCCCAGAGGTGACTTGCCTAAATCCTAACACCAAGTTCCCTGCTTTATATTCTGGCCTTATATTTGACTTTCCTATTATAATCTGACAATTTTGCGTTTAATATCTCCTCATGAGAATAAGGATCATTTTTCTTATTCTTCACTATATTCCCCAGCACAAGGCCTAAAATAGAATAAGTGATGAATAGACATTCTTCAATGAAAATGAATTTTTTCTTTTAGAGCTTTCACTAGACACAGATTCTATCTTGCTTATTTTGCATTTTATCCCTTTCATAAAACACAGAGTCTGATACGTAATGAGTGCATAACAGGTATTTTTTTGAGTGAACAAAACAATTCTACCTTGCATTTACTGAGCACCTGCTTGTGCCAGGCAACATTAAGCACAGAACGTATATTTTAGATAATTCCCACGATGATATATGTCCTTTTTTATAAGCCTCATTTCACAGATTGAAAAAGTGAGTGACATATTTCTGTTTGTACTGAGGTCTGTCAGACTCCAAAGTCATAGCATCCTACATCAAGCTGACACCAAACAATCATTATGAATTAAATGCTGACTTTCCTTTAGCTAGCTAATATCCACTATAATGATGTCTAAAGTTTTTAAAATTCAAATATTTACTTTTTCAGAGCTTAGAAAAGTACGTATACAATGGATAGGATATATTTTGTGTTTAGTTTCTGGAAGGCAGAAACCATGTGTATGTAATTTGCTTTTATTTATGTATTTTACATTTTTTTTTGTCATGTTAAAGGCTTAGTAGATAATATTTACTATGATACACTTTTTTTATTTATCTGAAAGGTGGTACTCTGTAGAAAAGTCACCTTGTTAATGGAGTATAATTTATAATGATCTGAATCCACTTTCTTGTGTCTTTGAGCCATTATGCTTGTGTGAATCCTACTTCAGACATGTCATCACAAATATTAATAGAAAACTAGTGATTGAGGGAAGGAGTGGGGAAAGTACCTGTGTAGGTTTTAGAAGGCTCCCTGGGTGGTACAAACTGTTAAACACTGAACTACTAGCCTAAAGGTTGGCAATTCAAACCTACCCAGAGGCACTTTGGAAGACAGGCATGGAGATCTGTTTCTGAAAGGCCACAGCCTTGAAAATCCTGTAGAGCACTTCTGCTCTGGCACACATTGGGATGCTATGAGTCGGAATTGACTCACGCTGGTAACTAACAAAAAAAGTTTTAGATGGCTTGATTCCAGATTCATTTCACTTCTTATTTCTGTGGACAAGTTGATTGACCCTGATGTTTTTGTGAAGCTCTCATATACTCCTTCATTTGTGAGTATATGAGAAGTGAGCAATTAAAAGCAAGTTAATTTCGCTTAAAAACTCTGGAAGTCTCAGGAATTGGAACAAAGAGGCTTTTGAAGATGAAGGATGTCTATAAGGCTCAGAATACAAGGATTGATTGAAAGTTTGCATAAAGAGGAGTTAGACACTTAAATCTTACCACTACCATGATCAGCTAGACAATTGTCCTTCTCCAGGAGTCTAGAGATTTTAATTCTGGGGCATCTAAGTCACAGGAGTCAAGTAATTCTGAGAACAGGACTGAGACGTTGTACTGAAAGAGAGGGATGTCTGTATACTGAAGGTGTGGCCCCCTTTCTCCATTCTGCTCTTAGAATGTTCAAGTCAAGCAAATACCTCCAGGATTCTTGTGGAGTGTTTCCTGGGGAAACTAGCTGGTTGAAAAAAAAAAAAAAAAAAATTGAGATACAAATATTTGTGGAATTGCAACAAAATATCTAGGTAATTTTTTGAACATTCTGCAGTGAAGCCCACTGCTTAACAAGCCCTGTCCAGGCAAATGCATGGTCAGCTCATTTTATAGTCCCTTATTAAAGATAGGAGCCCTGGTGGCACTGTGGTTAAGAGTTATAACAGCTACTGGGGCCTTAAATGCTAGCAAGTGGCCATCTAAGATGCCTCAGTTGGTGTCAACCCACCTGGAGCAAAAGAGAATGAAGAACACCAAAGACATAAGGAAAATACGAACCCAAGAAAAGGAAAGGACCACATAAACCAGAGATTCCATCAGCCTGAGACCAAAAGAACTAGATGGTGCTCGGCTACCACCAAAGACTGCCCTGACAGGGAACACAACAGAGAATCCCTAATGGAGCAGAAGAAAAATGGGATGCAGACCTCAAATTCTAGTAAAAAGACCAGACTTAATAGTCTGACTGAGACTGGAGGGACCCCAGAGGTCATGGCCCCCGGACTCTCTGTTAGCCCAAAACTAAAACCATTCCTGAAGCCAACTCTTCAACCAAGATTAGACTGGGATATAAGACAGAAAGTGATACTGGTGAGTATTTTGCTTCTTAGCTCGAGTGGATACCTGAGACTAAATGTGCAGCTCCTGTCTGTAGGCAAAATGAGAAGACAGAGGAGGACAGGAGCTGGTTGAATGGACACGGTAAATACAGGGTGGAGAGAAGGAGTGTGCTGTCACATGGTAGGGAGAGAAACTAGGGTCACATAACAATATCTGTATAAGTTTTTGTATGAGAAACTGACTTGAATTGTAAACTTTCACTTAAACCACAATTTGAAAAAAAGTTATGACAGCTAACCAAAAGGTCAGCAGTTTGAATCCACCAGCTGCTCCTTGGAAACCTTATGGGGCAGTTCTACTCTATAAGTTGGAGTCAATTCAAGAGCAGTGAGTTTCTGTGGGTGTCAAAGACAGCTAAGGATTACAGGAAATCTAATAAATGCGTCCAAAGTGAAAATCAGAGGCACAGACTAATTTATTGTAAGAAGATAAAGTAAATTGGAGAAAACAGAAATATGTAAGGAATGATAAAACTTCAACAATATCTGCAGAAGCACATGAACTAAGAACAGGGTCGTATAATAGTGGAATATCCAGTGAACAAAAATGAGGCCTTGGAAGTTAAAAATATAATGTGAGATACAGAGAGGGAGAGAAACACATACAATAAGAAAATCTAACAAATCTCCGAGAAAGTGGAAAAATAAGTATTGAAAATAGGAGCTTCTCTATGCTATAAATATCATACACACACAAGGAACAGAGATAAGAGAAAAACTACAAAGAGGTAAGGAAACAATTCCCAGCGCTGGAAGAGATAAGTTAAATTGAAGAGTCCCAATGATTATCTAGCACAATAATAGAAAAATAACGCATCCTAAGGCATCATGGGGTAGCTCAAACTCCAGGGATAGTGAGAAGAAATGAAGGACAAAAGATAACGAGGGAGAAAAAATAAGAGAAAAAAAGAAATGGTTGGGAAGACAAAAAACAAAAAACCATGTTTCTGATTAGCAACTCTGGACGCCATAAACAATACCCTAATGAGTTCAAAATTCTCAGAGAAAGTCGTTTCAACCCATAATAAGTTCACTCATAAATTGAGTGTGAAGGTAGAATTCAGACATGGAAATTACCAATACAGTACATAATTTGTTTTAGTAATTTCCATGTTTGAATTCTTTGCTGGATCAATTAAACTCTGTGTCTCTCTTACACCCAATGCTGTGGAATTCATTCCAACGTATGACCCTATTGGACAGAGTAGAACCACCCTATAATGTTTCCAAGGCTGTAATATTTATGGAAGCAGAGTGCCACATCTTTATCCCACTAAAAGGCTGGTGAGTTTAAACTGCCAACTTTCTGGTTAGCAGCCAAGAGCTTAACCATTATGCAACCAGGGCATCTTGTGTCTCTCTTAGTCTAGTCCCCTAAAATTTTCCAATATCTAATACCAATTCAAATTAATTTCTAAGCTTATAAAACCACTTTGAACTGGGTTAATTTCCTAAATTATATTTAACCTGGTTTAATGATGGGAAAATAGAGGGAAAGATAGAATTGCTAATCTTGCTTTGGCTTTCCAATTGCACCACATACAAAACTCAGGTAACTGAAAGATTTTCGATGTTTTGATAGTTACTCTCAAAATGAATTATACAATAAGCTCTTGTATGGATATTTACATTTAGAGGAATAAGTTAAAAGAAAGAAGAGTTTCTTGAGGACTTCTGACTTAACCTGTTCACATTTTAAAGATGTCAGTTAAAAAAAAAAGGATATATATATATATATATAAATTAGTTTTCCTTTTGTTGTTGTCAGGTGCCATCGAGTTGGTTCTGACTGATAGAGACCTCATGCACAACAGAACAAAACACTGCCCAGTCCTGTGCCATCCTCACAATCATTACCATGGTTGAGCCCATTGTTGCACCCACTGTGTCAATCCATCTCATTGAGGGTCTTCCTCTGTATCTGTGACTCTCTACTTTACCAAGCATGATGTTCTTCTCCAGGGATTGGTTCCTCCTGATAACATGTCCAAAGTAGGTGAGACAAAGTCTCACCACTCTCCTCTCTAAGGAACATTCTGGCTATATTTCTTCCAAGACAGAAAACAATACAGTTTTATGTATTGTTCTTCTGGCAGTCCAAGGTATATTCAACATTCTCCACCAACACCATAACTCAAAGTCATCAGTTCTTTTTCCATCTTTCTTATTCATTGTCTAGCTTTCATATGCACATCAGGCAACTGAAAACACCTTGGCTTGGGTCAGGTACACCTTAGTTCTTAAAGTGACATCTTTGCTCTTTAACACTTTAAAGAGGTCTTTTGCACCAGATTTGCCCAGTGCAGCATGTCCTTTTGTTACTGCTGCTTCCATGGACATCGATTATGGAAAACAAAACAAAACGAACTATTGCTGTTGAGTCGATTCAGACTCATAGAGACCCTATAGGGCAGAGTAAAACTGCCCCATAGTGTCCAAGGAGCACTTGGTGGATTTGAACTGCTGACATTTTGGTTAGCAGATGTAGCTTTTAGCCACTATGTCACCAGCGTTTCCATTGATTGTGGATCCAATTAAAATGAAATCCTCAACAATATCAATCTTTTCTCCATTTATTGTGATGTTGCTTATTGATCCAGTTGTGAGGATTTATGTTTTCTTTAGGTTGAAGTGTAATCCATACTGAAGGCTGGATCACATCATCAGTAAGTGTTTCAAGTCCTCTTCATTTTCAGCAAGCAAGGTTGTGTCATCTGCATAATGCAGGTTTTTAATGAGCCTTCCTCCAATGCTGAGGCCACATTCTTCTTCATATAGTCCAGCTTCTCGGATTGTTTGCTCAGCATACAGATTGAATAAGTATGGTGAAAGAATACAACCTTAACACATAACTTTCTTGACTTGTTCTGTTCGAACAACTCAATCTCCCCTTGTTCTGTTCGAACAACTGCCTCTTGGTCTAAGTCCAGGTTCCTTATGAGCACAATTAAGTGTTCTGAAATTCCCATTCTTTGCAGTGTTACCATAATTTGTTATGATCCACAGAGTCCCACGCCTTTGAATAGTCAATAGAACACAGGTGAACATCTTTCTGGTATTCTCTGCTTTCAGCCAAGATCCATCTGACGTCAGCAATGATGTCCCTTGTTCCATGTCCTCTTCTGAATCTAGCTTGAATTTCTGGCAGTTCGCTGTCGATATACTGCTGCAACCACTTTTGAATGATCTTCAGCAAAACTTGTGTATCATATTGATATTGTTCGATAATTTCCACATTCGGTTGGACCACCTTTCTTTGGAATGGATACAAATGTAGATCTCTTCCAGTCTGTTGGCCAGGTAGCTGTCTTCCAAATTTCTCAGCATAGCTGAGTGAGTGCTTCTAGCACTGCAACAGTTTGTTGAAACATCTCAATTGATACTCTGTAAATTCCTAGAGGCTTGTTTTCTGCCAATGCCTTCAGTGCAGCTTGGACTTCTTCCTACAGTACCATCAGTTCCTGATCATATGCTGCCTTCTGAAACAACTGAGCGTTGACCAGTTCTTTTTGGTACAGTGACTCTGTGTATTCCTTCCATCCTCTTTTCATGCTTCCTGTGTGGTTGAGTATTTTCATCGTAGAATCCTTCACTATTGCAACTCGAGGCTTGTATTTTTTCTTCAGTTCTTTCAGCTTGAGAAATACTGAACATGTTCTTCCCTTTTGTTGTTCCATCTCCAAGCCTTTGCACATTTTATTATAATACATTACTTTGTCTTCTCGAGCCACCCTTTGCAGTCTTCTGGTCAGCTCTTTTACTTCATGATTTCTCACTTTTACTTTAGCTACTCTGTGTTCAAGAGCAAGTTTCAGAGTCTTTCCTGACATCCATTTTGGCCTTTTCTTTCTTTCATCTCTTTTTTAATAACCTCTTGCTTTCTTCATGTATGATGTCCTTGCACAACTCGTCTGGTCTTCAGTTATTAGTGTTCATCACATCAAATCTATCCTTGAGATGGTCTCTAAATTCAGATGTGATATACTCAATGTCATATTTTTGTTCTCAGGGACTTGTTCTAATTTTTTTCAGCTTCAGCTTGAACTTGCATATGAGCAATTGATGGTCTGTTACACAGTCACCCGCTGTCCTTGTTCTGACTAATGATAATTGAACTTTTCCATCATCTTTTTCAACAGATACAGTCAATTTGATTCCTGTATATTCCATCTGGCGAGGTGCATGTGTATAGTCATCATTTATATTGTTGTAAAAAGGTACTTGTAATAAATACTTTGTTGGACTTGCTAAATTCTATCGTACAATCTCCAGTGTTATTTCTATCACCAAGGCCACATTTTCCAACTACCAATCCTTCTTCTTTGTTTCCAGTTTTCATATTCCAATTGCCAATAAGTATTAATGTATCTTGATTGCATGTTTCATCAATTTCAGACTGCAGGAGTTGGTAAAAATTAACTGGTCTTCCTTGTAGATGTATAGATTTTATCCTATCGCTGATAGTGTTGTACTTCAGGATCGATCTTGTAATGATCCTTTGTGCACGTGATTTCATTCCTCTTAAATTTGTCATTCCCGCCACAGTAGATGTATAATTGTCTGATTCAACATAGCTAATACCAGTCCATTTCAGCTCACTAATGCGTAGGATGTCAATGTTTATGAGTTCCATTTCATTTTTGTTGACTTCCAAATTTCCTAGATTTATACTTCGATGTACATTCCATGTTCTGATTATTAGTGGAGATTTGCAGCTGTTTCTTTTCATTTTGAGTCATGCCGCATCAACGGATGAACGTACTGAAAGCTTGACTCCATCCACGTCATTAAAACCAATTCTACTTTGAAGAGGCAGTTCTTCCCCAGTCATCTTTTGAGTGCCTTCTGACCTGAGGGACTCATCTTTCAGCATTATAACAGACAATATTCTGCTGCCATTCATAAGATTTTCCCTTGCCAGTTTCTTCCAAAGTATACTGCCAGGTACTTCTTTGTCTTAACCTGGAAGCTCCACTGAAACCTGCCCACCAATGGACACCCTGGCGGTATTTGGAATACTATTTGCAAAGCTTTAAGAATCACAGGAGCATGAAAGCCACCACAGTGTGACAAACTCACAGTTTTCCTACCTGTACTACATCCTCTCTCTCCATCTAGGCTTCGGTCTTCTTAGAGGCTAGAGCTCTTTCTTGTATCTTAGTGTCTTCTGCACTGAGAGATATATTTTGATTTGTGGGTGCTCAATAAGAACTTGTTAAAATGAGTAAATAAGATGTAAGAAACGTCTTCAGAGTGTTATTTTTACTCCCCACCTGTTCCTCCACTTCTACTTATAATTGTTAACATACTTTATAATTTTAAAAACATTTTGGAATTTTGTAGCAATTTTCTTTAAATAATTAAATGTGCTGTCGTTTCCATTAAAACTATCAAAACCACTAGTGACTCTGCAGGAGAAAAATGTGGTAGTCTGCTTCTGTAGGAATTTATAGCCTTGGAAACCCTGTGGGGTCACTGAGTCGGAATCAACTCCACAGCAGTAGGCAGTGAGTTGGGTCATTTCCTACAAGCATTATGCAGAACGTAATTTGTAAATTCTATGTATCCTAAGATTTTAGCTGCTTCTTTTTCTCTCAATTTTTAAAGACTAAGATTTCCACATATTAGAATTGATCATTGTAGTCTAAATTGATTTAACCTTCAAAGAAACTATTTGGACTCTCCTTGTCACAGATTCTGTGTTATTCTGTAGGTTATAACATAGTGGTTTAGGACACAGCCCATATTTAGATCCTGTGGATAATATAGTTTGGTATTCCTAAATTTCATATCTAAGCCCAGCTTCTTGGATTATTTGCTCAGTATACAAATAATCCGAGAAGCTGGACTATATGAAGAAGAACGGGGCATCAGGATTGGAGGAAGACTCATTAACAACCTGCGTTATGCAGATGACACAACCTTGCTTGCTGAAAGTGAAGAGGACTTGAAGCACTTACTAAGGAAGATCAAAGACCACAGCCTTCAGTATGGACTGCACCTCAACATAAAGAAAACAAAAATCCTCACAACTGGACCAATGAGCAACATCATGATAAACAGAAAAAGATTGAAGTTGTCAAGGATTTCATTTTACTCGGATCCACAATCAATAGCCATGGAAGCAGCAGTCAAGAAATCAAACTACGCATTGCATTGTGCAAATCTGCTGCAAAGGACCTCTTTAAAGTGTTGAAAAGCAAAGATGTCACCTTGAAGACTAAGGTGCACCTAACCTAAGCCAGATATTTTTAATCGCATCATATGCATGTGAAAGCTGGACAGTGAATAAGGAAGACCGAAGAAGAATTGACACCTTTGACTTCTGGTGTTGGCGAAAAATATTGAACATACCATGAACTGCCAAAAGAATGAACAAATCTGTCTTGGAAGAAGTACAACCAGAATGCTCCTTAGAAGCGAAGATGGTGAGACTGCATCTTACATACTTTGGACATGTTGTCAGGAGGGATCAGTCCCTGGAGAAGGACATCATGCTTGGCAAAATAAAAGGTCAGCGGAAAAGAGGAAGATCCTCAACGAGGTGGATTGGAACAGTAGCCGCGACAATGAGCTCAAGCATAACAACGATTGTAAGGATGGCACAGGACCGGACACTGTTTCGTTGTGTTGTGCATAGGGTCACTATGAGTGGGAACTGACTCGACAGCACCTAACAACACCAACAAATTTCGTATTGCAGATTATAATAGTACCTAACTTTCGGAATTAAATTTTCAACCGTCGTGACTACTAATAGAAACATATTCTTTAATTTTGATATTGTTTTATTAAAATAATTTGTTTTTATTATACTTCCTCTGTCTCAGTAGTATTTCATTCTCTGTAAGGCCATATTCATTGCTGCATTCAAAATATTTTTAATGCTATTGGTAACTTTGGAAGAAATGCTCATTTTCCCTTACACCACTCAATGTAATATATATAACAGATGATGTCATGCCTCATGGCAAAATCCCTTACTGACTTTGGATCTCATTTTTAGTATTAGAAATATTAAATCTTTAAAAATTTTTTGCTTAATATTTATTTTTGATTGAGTTACTCAAGAAAACATTAAACAATATGCAAAACAAATTGCAAATTCACTATTTGACAATATATCAACTCTTGCATGGGCCAAAATCCTTCTTGTCAAAATGAAAACAGTGAAGTTATCAAGTCCAGATGCGTGTACAAATAAGTAAGAACAGAGAATCAAAGTATTTTCTTAAAAACTTGGTATACCTGAACTGTAAAATTACTTAAAGAATCAGCATAAAGGATGTTTACAAATATTGTAGACTTATTTGAGAATTATACCTTTACTGCATGTTTAGTAACTGAACTTACACTTATATTCTGGAATGACTTCTCTTCCCAGATCATATCAACAATAAATTAATTAAAAGGATTTCATCAAGCTGTCCTTTTCACATGCTTTAATACCTATTAAACCTAAGATGTTATATTAAAATCCCTTTTTCCATAATGATGAAACTTTTAATTTGTTGTTGTTGTTGTAGCGACCCAATGCACAACCGAACGAAACACTGCACGGTTCTGAGCCATCCTTACAATCGTTGTCATGCTTGAGCTCATTGTTTCAGCCGTGTATCAATCTACCTCTTTGAGGGTCTTCCTCTTTTCCGCTGACCCTGTACTCTGCCAAGCATGATGTCCTTCTCCAGGGACTGATCCCTCCTGGCAACATGTCCAAAGTATGTAAGATGCAGTTTTACCATCCTTGCCTCTAAGGAGCGTTCTGGCCACACTGCTTCCAAGACAGATTTGTTCGTTCTTTTGGCAGACCGTGGTATATTCAATGTTCTTCACGAACACCACAATTCAAAGGCGTCAATTCTCCTTTGGTCTTCCTTATTCATTGTCCAGCTTTCACATGCATATGATGGGATTGAAAACACCATGGCTTCGGTCAGGCACACTTTAGTCTTCAAGGTGCCAACTTTGCTCTTCAACAATTTAAAGAGGTCCTTTGCAGCAGATTTACCCAGTGCAATATGTTTTTGATTTCTTGACTGCTGCTTCCATGGCTATTGATTGTGGATCCAAGTAAAATGAACTCCTTGACAACTTCAATCTTTTCTCCTTTTTTAATGATGTTGCTCATTGGTCCAGTTGTGAGGATTTTTGTTTTCTTTATGTTGAGGTACAATCCATACTGAAGGCTGTGGTCTTTGATCTTCCTTAGTAAGTGCTTCAAGTCCTCTTCACTTTCAGCAAGCAAGGCTGTGTCATCTGCATAACGCAGGTTGTTAATGAGTCTTCCTCCAATCCTGATGCCTCATTCTTCTTCATATAGTCCAGCTTCTCGGATTATTTGCTCAGCATACAGATTGAATAGGTATGGTGAAAGAATACAACTCTGACACAAACCATTCCTGACTTTAGACCAATCAGTATTCCCTTGTTCTATCCAAACAACTGCCTCTTGATCTATGTAAAGGTTCCTCATGAGCACAATTAAGTGTTCTGCAGTTCCTATTCTTCGTAATGTTATCCATAATTTTTTATGATCTGCACAGTCGAATGCCTTTGCACAGTCAATAAAACACAGGTAAACACCTTTCTGGTATTCTCTGCTTTCAGACAGGATCCATCTGACATCAGCAATGATATCCCTGGTTCCACATCCTCTTCTGAAACCGACCTGATTTTTTGGCAGTTCCCTGTCAATATACTACTGCAGCCACTTTTGAATGATCGTCAGAAAAATTTTGCTTGTGTGTGATATTAATGGTATTGTTCTATAATTTCCACATTCATTTGGATCACCTTTCTTGGGAATAGGCATACATATGGATCTCTTCCAGTCAGTTGGCCAGGAAGCTGTCTTCCATATTTCTTGGCATAGACGAGAGAGCACCTCCAGCACTGCATCCGTTTGTTGAAACATCTCAATTGATCTTCCATCAATTTCTGGAGCCTTGTTTTTCACCAATGCCTTCAGAGCAGCTTGGACTTCTTCCTTCAGTACCATTCATTCCTGAACATGTGCCACCTCTTGAAATGGTTGAACATTGACTAATTCTTTTTGACATAATAACTCTGTGTATTCCTCCCATCTTCTTTTGATGCTTCCTGCGTCCTTTAATATTTTCCCATAGAATCCTTCACTACTGCAACTCGAGGCTTGAATTTTTTCTTCAGTTCTTTCAGCTTGAGAAATGCCGAGTGCGTTCTTCCCTTTTGGTTTTCCATCTCCAGTTCTTTGCACATGTCCTTATAATACTTTACTTTGTCTTCTCGAGAGGCCCTTTGAAATCTTCTGTTTAGTTCTTTTTTTTTTAATTTTTATTTTACTAACTTTTATTGAGCTTCAGGTGAACGTTTACAAATCAAGTCAGACTGTCATATATAAGTTTATATACACCTTACTCTGTACTCCCACTTGCTCTCCCCCTAATGAGTCAACACTTCCAGTCTCTCCTTTCGTGACAATTTTGCCAGCTTCCAACTCTCTCTATCCTCCCATCCCCCCTCCAGACAGGAGATGCCAACACAGTCTCAAGTGTCCACCTGATATAATTAGCTCGCTCTTCATCAGCCTCTCTCTCCTACCCACTGTCCAGTCCCTTTCATGTCTGATGAGTGGTCTTTGGGAATGGTTCCTGTCCTGGGCCAACAGAAGGTTTGGGGACCATGGCCACCGGGATTCCTCTAGTCTCAGTCAGACCATTAAGTATGGTCTTTATGTGAGAATTTGGGGTCTGCAACCCACTGATCTCCTGCTCCCTTAGGGGTTCTCTGTTGTGCTCCCTGTCAGGGCAGTCATCGGATATGGCCGGGCACCAACTAGTTCTTCTGGTCTCAGGATGATGTAGGTCTCTGGTTCATGTGGCTCTTTCTGTCTCTTGGGCTCTTAGTTATCGTGTGACCTTGGTGTTCTTCATTCTCCTTTGCTCCAGGTGGGTTGAGACCAATTGATGGATCTTAGATGGCCGCTTGTTAGCATTTAAGACCCCAGACGCCACATTTCCAAGTGGGATGCAGAATGTTTTCATAATAGAATTATTTTCCCAATTGACTTAGAAGTCCCCTTAAACCATGGTCCCCAAACCCCCGCCCTTGCTCCGCTGACCATTGAAGCATTCATTTTATCCCGGAAACTTTATTGCTTTTGGTCCAGTCCAGTTGAGCTGACCTTCCATGTATTGAGCATTGTCCTTCCCTTCACCTAAAGCAGTTCTTATCTCCTATTAATCAGTAAAAAACCCTCTCCCACCCTCCCTCCCTCCCCCCCTCGTAACCACAAAAGTATGTATTCTTCTCAGTTTATACTATTTCTCAAGATCTTATAATAGTGGTCTTATACAATATTTGTCCTTTTGCCTCTGACTCATTTCGCTCAGCATAATGCCTTCCAGGTTCCTCCATGTTATGAAATGTTTCACAGATTCGTCACTGTTCTTTATCGATGCGTAGTATTCCATTGTGTGAATATACCACAATTTATTAACCCATTCATCCGTTGATGGACACCTTGGTTGCTTCCAGCTTTTTGCTATTGTAAACAGAGCTGCAATAAGCACGGGTGTGGATATATCAGTTTGTGTGAAAGGCTCTTATATCTCTAGGGTATATTCCGAGGAGTGGGATTTCTGGGTTGTATGGTAGTTCTATTTCTAACTTTTTAAGAAAACGCCAGATAGATTTCCAAAGTGGTTGTACCATTTTACATTTCCACCAGCAGTGTATAAGAGTTCCAATCTCTCCGCAGCCTCTCCAACATTTATTATTTTGTGTTTTTTGGATTAATGCCAGCCTTGTTGGAGTGAGATGGAATCTCATGGTAGTTTTAATTTGCATTTCTCTAATGGCTAATGATCGAGAGCATTTTCTCATGTATCTGTTAGCTGCCTGAATATCTTCTTTAGTGAAGTGTGTGTTCATATCCTTTGCCCACTTCTTGATTGGGCTGTTTGTCTTTTTGTGGTTGAGTTTTGACAGAATCATATAGATTTTAGAGATCAGGCGCTGGTCGGAGATGTCATAGCTAAAAATTCTTTCCCAGTCTGTAGGTTGTCTTTTTACTCTTTTGGTGAAGTCTTTAGATGAGCATAGGTGTTTGATTTTTAGGAGCTCCCAGTTATCTGCTTTCTCTTCGTCATTTTTGGTAATGTTTTGTATTCTGTTTATGCCTTGTATTAGGGCTCCTAGGGTTGTCCCTATTTTTTCTTCCATGATCTTTATTGTTTTAGTCTTTATGTTTAGGTCTTTGATCCACTTGGAGTTAGTTTTTGTGCATGGTGTGAGGTATGGGTCCTGTTTCATTTTTTTGCAAATGGATATCCAGTTATGCCAGCACCATTTGTTAAAAAGACTATCTTTTCCCCAATTAGCTGACACTGGGCCTTTGTCAAATATCAGCTGCTCATATGTGGATGGATTTATATCTGGGTTCTCAATTCTGTTCCGCTGGTCTATGTGTCTGTTGTTGTACCAGTACCAGGCTGTTTTGACTACTGTGGCTGTATAATAGGTTCTGAAATCAGGTAGAGTGAGGCCTCCCACTTCCTTCTTCTTTTTCAGTAATGCTTTGCTTATCCAAGGCTTTTTTCCCTTCCATATGAAGTTGGTGATTTGTTTCTCCATCACATTAAAAAATGACAATGGAATTTGGATCAGAAGTGCATTGTATGTATAGATGGCTTTTGGTAGAATAGACATTTTTACTGTGTTAAGTCTTCCTATCCATGAACAAGGTATGTTTTTCCACTTAAGTATGTCCTTTTTAATTTCATGTAGTAGTGCTTTGTAGTTTTCTTTGTATAGGTCTTTTACATCTTTGGTAAGATTTATTCCTAAGTATTTTATCTTCTTGGGGGCTTCTGTGAATGGTATTGATTTGGTTATTTCCTCTTCGATGTTCTTTTTGTTGACGTAGAGGAATCCAAGTGATTTTTGTATGTTTATTTTATAACCTGAGACTCTGCCAAACTCTTCTATTAGTTTCAGTAGTTTTCTGGAGGATTCCTTAGGGTTTTCTGTGTATAAGAGCATGTCATCTGCAAATAGAGATAATTTTACTTCCTCCTTGCCAATCCAGATGCCCTTTATTTCTTTGTCTAGCCTAATTGCTCTGGCTAGGACTTCTAGCACAATGTTGAATAAGAGCGGTGATAAAGGGCATCCTTGTCTGGTTCCCATTCTCAAGGGAAATGCTTTCAGGCTCTCTCCATTTAGAATGATACTGGCTGTTGGCTTTGTATAGATGCCCTTTATTATGTTGAGGAATTTTCCTTCAATTCCTATTTTGGTGAGAGTTTTTATCATAAATGGGTGTTGGACTTTGTCAAATGCCTTTTCTGCATCAATTGATAAGATCATGTGGTTTTTGTCTTTTGTGTTATTTATATGGTGGATTACATTAATGGTTTTTCTAATATTAAACCAGCCTTGTATACCTGGTATAAATCCCACTTGATCGTGGTGAATTATTTTTTTGATATGTTGTTGAATTCTATTGGCTAGAATTTTGTTGAGGATTTTTGCATCTATGTTCATGAGGGATATAGGTGTGTAATTTTCTTTTTTTTGTGAAGTCTTTACCTGGTTTTGGTATCAGGGATATGGTGGCTTCATAGAATGAGTTAGGCAGAATACCGTCATTTTCTGTGCTTTGAAATACCTTTAGTAGTAGTGCTGTTAACTCTTCTCTGAAAGTTTGGCAGAACTCTGCAGTGAAGCCGTCCGGGCCAGGGCTTTTTTTGTTGGGAGTTTTTTGATTGCCGTTTCAATCTCTTTTTTCGTTATGGGTCTATTAGTTGTTCTACTTCTGATTGTGTTAGTTTAGGTAGGTAGTGTTTTTCCAAGAATTCATCCACTTCTTCTAGGTTTGCAAATTTGTTAGAGTACAATTTTTCGTAATAATCTGATATGATTCTTTTAATTTCAGTTGGGTCTGTTGTGATGTGGCCCTTCTCGTTTCTTATTCGGGTTATTTGTTTCCTTTCCTGTATTTCTTTAGTCAGTCTAGCCAATGGTTTATCAATTTTGTTAATTTTTTCAAAGAACCAGCTTTTGGCTTTGTTAATTCTTTCAATTGTTTTTCTGTTCTCTAATTCATTTAGTTCAGCTCTAATTTTTACTATTTGTTTTCTTCTGGTGCCTGATGGATTCTTTTGTTGCTCACTTTCTGTTTGTTCAAGTTGTCGGGACAGTTCTCTGATTTTGGTTCTTTCTTCTTTTTGTATGTGTGCATTTATCGATATAAATTGGCCTCTGAGCACTGCTTTTGCTGTGTCCTAGAGGTTTTGATGTGAAGTATTTTCATTCTCGTTGCATTCTATGAATTTCCTTATTCCCTCCTTAATGTCTTCTATAACCCAGTCTTTTTTTTCAGGAGGGTATTGTTCAGTTTCCAAGTATTTGATTTCTTTTCCCTAGTTTTTCTGTTATTGATTTCCACTTTTATGGCCTTGTGGTCTGAGAAGATGCTTTGTAATATTTCGATGTTTTGGATTCTGCAAAGGTTTGTTTTATGACCTAATATGTGGTCTATTCTAGAGAATGTTCCATGTGTGCTAGAAAAAAAAGTATACTTTGCAGCAGTTGGGTGGAGAGTTCTGTATAAGTCAATGAGGTCAAGTTGGTTGATGGTTGTAATTAGGTCTTCCGTGCCTCTATTGAGCTTCTTACTGGATGTCCTGTCATTCTCCAAAAATGATGTGTTGAAGTCTCCTACTATAATTGTGGAGGTGTCTATCTCACTTTTCAGTTCTGTTAAAATTTGATTTAGGTATCTTGCAGCTCTGTCATTGGGTGCATAAATATTTAACATGGTTATATCTTCCTGGTCAATTGTCCCTTTTATCATTATGTAGTGTCCTTTTTTATCCTTTGTGGTGGATTTACGTTTAAAGTCTATTTTGTCAGAAATTAATATTGCTACTCCTCTTCTTTTTTGCTTATTGTTTGCTTGATATATTTTTTTCCATCCTTTGAGTTTTAGTTTGTTTGTGTCTCTAAGTCTAAGGTGTGTCTCTTGTAGGCAGCATATAGACGGATCGTGTTTCTATATCCAATCTGAGACTCTCTGTCTCTTTATTGGTGCATTTAGTTCATTTACATTCAGAGTAATTATAGATAAGTAAGTGTTTAGTGTTGTCATTTTGATGCCTTTTTATGTGTGTTGTTGACCATTTCATTTTTCCACTTACTTTTTTGTGCTGAGACGTTTTTCTTCATAAATTGTGAGATCCTCATTTTCATAGTATTTGACTTTATGTTTGTTGAGTCGTTACATTTTTCTTGGCTTTTATTTTGAGTTATGGAGTTGTTATACCTTTTTGTGGTTACCTTAATATTTACCCCATTTTTCTAAGTAAAAACCTAACTTGTATTGTCCTATATTGCCTTGTATCCCTCTCCATATGGCAGTTCTATGCCATCTGTATTTAGTCCCTCTTTTTTTTTTTTGTGATCTTTTACATATTGACTTCAATGATTCCCTGTTTTGAGCTTTTTTTTTTTTAATTAATCTTAATTTGCTTTTGTGATTTCCCTATTTGAGTCGATATCAGGATGTTCTGTTCTGTGACCTTGTGTTGTGCTGGTATCTGATATTATTGGTTTTCTGACCAAACAATTTCCTATAGCTTTGTGGCTTTGGTTTGGTTTTTTGCAAATTCTTGTAGCTTTGGTTTGGTTTTTGCGAATTCTCTAAGCTTGTGTTTATCTGTAAATAATTTCGCCTTCATATTTCAGAGAGAGTTTTGCTGGATATATGATCCTTGGCTGGCAGTTTTTCTCCTTCAGTGCTCTGTATATGTCATCCCATTGTTTTCTTGCCTGCATGGTTTCTGCTGAGTAGTCTGAACTTATTCTTATTGATTCTCCCTTGAAGGAAACCTTTCTTTTCTCCCTGGCTGCTTTTAAAATTTTCTGTTTATCTTTGGTTTTGGCAAGTTTGATGATAATATGTCTTGGTGATTTTCATTTTGGATCAATCTTAAATGGGGTTCGATGAGCATCTTGGATGGATATCCTTTCTTCTTTCATGATGTCAGGGAAGTTTTCTGTCAGCAGATCTTCAACTATTTTCTCTGTGTTTTCTGTCCTCCCTCCCTGTTCTGGGACTCCAGTCACACGCAAGTTATTCTTCTTGATAGAGTCCCACATGATTCTTAGGGTTTCTTCATTTTTTTTAATTCTTTTATCTGATTTTTTTTCAGCTATTTTGGTGTTAATTCCCTCATCCTCCATATTTCCTGCTCTGCATTCTAATTGTTCGAATCTGCTCCTCTGACTTCCTATTGCGTTGTCTAATTCTGTAATTTTATTGTTAATCTTTTGGATTTCTGCATGCTGTCTCTCTATGGATTCTTGCAACTTATTAATTTTTCCACTATGTTCTTGAATAATCTTTTTGAGTTCTTCAACAGTTTTATCAGTGTGTTCCTTGGCTTTTTCCGCAGTTTGCCTCATTTCATTTCTGAGGTCATCCCTGATGTCTTGAAGCATTCTGTAAATTAGTTTTTTATATTCTGTACCTGATAATTCTAGGATTGTATCTTCATTTGGGAAAGATTTTGATTCTTTTGTTTGGGGGCTTGTAGAAGCTGTCATGGTCTTCTTCTTTATGTGGCTTGATATCGACTGCTGTCTCCGAGCCATCACTAAGATATTGTAGTGATTTATTCTATATTTGCTCACTGAGTCTTATCTTGTTTTGTTTTCTTTCAATATATGTGGATGGGCTACTACATTGTGCTGTCTTGATTGTTGTAGCCCTTGACTTACTTATGACCTATTACCAGCTGGTTTGGGCTGTTGCCAGATATATATGCCTGAGTCTATTCACTATTCTTGAGTAGAATCTGATTTTGGGTCATCAAGTGTGTGCTGCACCCTAACACCTATCCACCTTGAGAAGTAGTGGTGATAGTTGTGTGCACCAGTTTCTATTAGCAGCTGGGGTTCACACTCCGGGGGGGCAGGATGCTGACAGGCTTCCTCCAAATATCAGTGAGGTAGGTGTGTCTCTATTCCTAAAGCATCTTGGTGGGAGGGCTCTGCAGCTGTACCTTAGGCCCCCAATGCAAGTACCTCTACAGATAGGTAGATGTCACCCTCCTTAGACCCCTAAGACAAGAGGCTAGGTGGTCTGGGGGGAACTTCAGCCCTCAGTTCCCTGTTGTGGGTCATTTAGGGCTCTGTTGAATAAGCAGAGATATCAGACCTGGGAAACTTGTTTTTCCAGTAAATACGCTAAAAAAAAAAAAACGCAGTCAAATCCCTATCTGAAATGCCTTTGCATTATAATAGCCCCCTTGTTCCCTGTAGGGATGAAAGCCCAAGATATGGATCATATATGCATGGCTGGAGCTGGTTCTGTGTTTTTAGTCCAATTAGGGAAGGATTTTTGGTCCCTGGGTTTTTTGTGGTTACTTCTCTCAGGCCAGAAGAATGGGTTAGGAAAAGACCAAAACAAAAAAAGGGAAAAGCAAAGCCACGGAGCCGGAGCCATTCTCCCTCTGGCTCAGGAAATTCCAATGTTAATGAAGCTACCTGGGAAGGGGAGGGGAGGGTTCAGAAAAACAGGAGAGAGTAGCACCCCGGAATATAGCCAAAGTTGCTTATCTTGCTTGGGATGACTATTTTATCTGAGATTCCCGAGGGGCATGTCACCCATATGTGCTGGCTGTGTAGAGATTGCCCCCGAGGGTCAGGCCCTCAGAAGCTGCCGTCAGTTCCTCCGCTGCCTGTCCAAAGCCCAGCGTCAAGGTTCCCCTGCTGGGCCGCTGCACTCCCGGCTCCAAAATCAGTCGCTGCCTCCCGGGGACTTCTCTTCCCGCCACCTGCGCAGACTGGCTGGGCCCCCTCCCGGGGTCAGTTCAGGGGGGTAGGGGTGCGCCCCGTGTTTGCGCCGTCACAGGATGTTGGGTTCAGCTCCCCTGGGCCCAGTTCTAAGCCCGGCGCCAATGTTACCTGACTGGGATGCTGGCTCCAGGCTGCGAAAACAGTCGCTGCTTCCCCGTAGTTGTTGTTTCTCCGTCTCTGTTACTCAGGTCAACTCTTTAAATCTGTGTTTGTTGTTCAGGGTTCGTAGATTGTCATGTATGTGATCGATTCACTTGTTTTTCCGAGTCTTTGTTGCAAGAGGGATCCGAGGTAGCGTCTACCTAGTCAGCCATCTTGGCCCCCTCCTCTGTTTAGTTCTTTTACTTCATCAATTCTTCCTTTTACTTTAGCGGCTCGACGATCAAGGGCAAGTTTCAGAATCTCCTCTGACATGCATCTTGGTCTTTTCTTTCTTTCCTGTCTTTTTAGTGACCTCTTGCTTTCTTCATGTATGATATCCTTGATGTCATTCCACAACTTGTCTGGTCTTCGGCTACATCAAATCTTTTCTACAGGGGGTCTCTAAGTTCAGGTGGGATATACTCAGTGTAATATTTTGGATCTCGTGGACTTGCTCTGATTTTCTTCAGTTTCAGCTTGAACTTGCATATGAGCAATTGATGGTCTGTTCCACAGTCGGCCCCTGGCCTTGTTCTGACTGATGATATTGAGCTTTTCTATTGACCCTTTCCTCAGTCGTAGTCAGTTTGATTTCTGTGTGTTCTGTCTGGCGAGGTCCATGTGTATAGTCGCTTTTTATGTTGGTGAAAGAAGGTATTTGCAATGAAGAAGTCATTGGTCTTGCAAAATTCTATCATTTGATCCCTGGCATTGTTTCTGTCACCAAGGCCATATTTTCCAATGACTGAGCCTTCTTCTTTGTTTCCAAGTTTCGCATTCCAATCGCCAGTAATTATCAGTGCATCTTGTTTGCATGTTCAATCAATTTCAGACTGCAGCAGCTGATAAAAATCTTCTGTATCTTCATCTTTGGCCCTAGTGGTTGGTGTGTAAATTTGAATAATAGTCGTATTAACTGGTCTTCCTTGTTGGCGTATGGATATTATCCTATCACTGACAGCGTTGTACTTCAGGATAGATTTTGAAATGTTCTTTTTTACAATGAATGCAACACCATTCCTCTGCGAGTTGTCATTCCCAGCGTGGTGACTATATGATTGTCCAATTCAAAATGGCCAATACCAGTCCATTTCGGTTCACTAATGCCTAGGAAGGATATGATCTTTATGTATTCCATTTTCTTTTTTGACGATTTCCAATTTTCCTAGATTCATACTTCATACATTCCAGATTCCGATTATTAATGGATGTTTGCAGTTGTTTCTTCTCATTTTGAGTCGTGCCACATCAGTAAATGAAGGTCCTGAAAGCTTTACTCCACCCACATCATTAAGGTCGACTCTACTTTGAGGAGGCAGCTCTTCCCCAGTCATCTTTTGAATGCCTTCCAACCTGGGGGCTCATCTTCCAGCACTATATCAGAGAATGTTCCACTGCTATTCATAAGGTTTTCACTGGCCTTTCAGAATTAGACTGTCGGGTCCTTTTTCCTAGTTTATGTCAGTCTGGAAGCTCAGCTGAAACCTGTCCTCCATGGGTGACCGTGCTGGTATCTGAACACCAGTGGCGTAGCTTCCAGCATCACAGCAGCATGCACAGTGTGACAAACTGACAGACACGTGGGGGACTTTTAATTTACAGACCTGAAAATAAAGCTTACATATAATAACTCATTCACCCAGTTCATCAGGATTGTGATGGAATGGAAATTGGTTTTACGATTAATAAAGCATGGTTATATGCACTTTTATTTCCATGGATTCATACAGGAAATATTTATCAGACGTCTTCTGTGTCCTATGTGCTGTGCTATATACTAGAGATACAATGGTGAAAGAAAAAAAAAAAGTAACTATCCTTTTGAAACTTATGGTCTAGTGAAGAATAAAGATAAGTAACTAGGTAATTATTTTACTGAGAGTTAAGAGGTATAGTCATGGGAAGTACTGGTTATTGTGTGAACACCTGAGAATTATTAATTTACTATTATAGACTTGAAAGGTGATCAGGGAAGTCTTCTTGAAGAAAGAAGTAATGTAAATGGAAAACAGAAATAGGATGATTACAATGAGTAGGAGTTATCATGTAAGGTGTAGGTGGGAAAAAGTGGGGGATAGTAATGGAGAGAGTGTTTTAAGCAGAAGAAATTTAACATGCAGAGGTGAGTAGAAACCTGGAGTGTCTGAGTACGGAATGTTATTTAATATTGTTAGAACTTAAAGTGGGATGTTAGATTGCAAGATTGTGAGGAATAAGAAACTAGAGAGATTATTAGAAGCCAGATCCTCAGGGTAGAGTGCCTCTTATTAAAGAATTCAGATTTTATGTGATAAGTTACGTGAAGTCAGTGGAATATTTTAAGGAGGGGAATAATATAATTAAATTTGCATTTGTAAAAAATAATTTTTATTGTAGTATACAGAATGGAATGAGGAGAAAAGACAAAATGTAAAGTTTGAAGAATTTAGAAATTAGGTGAAATTTCATATAAAAACTGGGTAATGGCAATGGGTGTGGAGTTAAGGAGTCAAGAGATTTGTAGTAGGTGTAATATATGGACTTGAGGAATGAAGTTGACGTGAATACTTGAATGGATGGAGAGAGTCACAGACCAAATAAAAGGAGAAATAGTTTGATGATATAAGACATTATGTTCAAATTTGGAGATGTTGACTTATTGAATGCAGGTATGCCTTGTTTTATTGCATTTCGCAGATACTGTGTTTTTTACAAATTGAAGGTTTGTGGCAACCCTGCCTTGAGAAGTCTGTTGGCACCATTTTTCCTAACAGCACGTGCTCACTTCCTGTCTCTGTGTTACATTTTGGCAATTCTCACAATATTTCAAACTTTTTCATTATTTTTATATCTGTTGTGGTGATCTGTGATCAGTAATCTTTTATGTTACTATTGTAATTGTTTTGGGATGCCACAAACCACGCCCACATAAGACAGCAAACAATCAATAAATGTTGTGTATGTTCTGACTGCTCCACTGAACAGCCTTTCCATTGTCTCTCTGCCTCTCTGTAGGCCTCCCTATTCCCTAAGACACAACAATATTGAAATTAGGCCAATTAATAACTCTATAATGACCTATAAGTGTTCGAGGAAAGGAAGAATCACATGTCTTTAAATCAAAAGCTAAAAATGATTAAACTTAGTGAGGAAGGCAAGCTGAAAGCTGAGGTAGGCCAAAAGCTAGGCCTCTTGCACCAAACAGTTAACTGAGCTATACATACAATGGAAAAATTCTTGAAGGAAATTAAAAGTGCTACTCCAGTGAATACACGAATGATAAGAAAACAAAACAGCCTTATTGCTAATACGGAGAATGTTTTAGTGATCTGGATAGAAGATCAAACCAGCCACAACATTCCCTTAAGCCAAAGCCTAATCCAGAGGAAGGCCCTAACTCTCTTCAGTTCTATTAAGGCTGAGAGAGGTGAAGAAGCTGCAGAAGAAAAGTTTGAAGCTAGCAGAGATTGGTTCATGAGGTTTAAGGAAAGATGCCATCTCCATAACATAAAAGTGCAAGGTCCACTTGCTCATGTAGAAGCTGCAGCAAGTTATCCAGGAGATATAGCTAAGATAATTGGTGAAGGTAGCTACACTAAACAACTGATTCTCAGTGTATATGAAACAGCCTTATATTGGAAAAAGATGCTATCTAGGACTTTCATAGCTAGAGAAAAGAAGTCAATGCCTGGCTTCAAAGCTTCAAAGGATAGACCGACTTTCTTGTTAGTAGCTAATGAAGCTGGTGATTTTAAGTCGAAGCCAATGTTCATTTACCGTTCTGAAAATTCGTGGGCCCTTAGGAATTACGCTAAATCACAGTACTGCAAGAAACCAAAAGAGATCTACAGAAATGGGAAAAGATACCATGCTCATGGATAGGTAGACTTAATATTGTAAAAATTACAATTCTACCCAAAGTGTTTTACAAATGCAATGCAATATTGATCCTAATACCAACAGCATTCTTTAAAGAGATGGGAAAACTTATCATTAACTTTATATGGAAAGGAAAGAAGCCCTGGATAAGTAAAATACTATTGAAGAAGAAGAATAAAGTAGGAGGACTCACACTACCTGACCTCAGAACCTACTGTACAGCTACAGTAATCAAAACAGCCTGGTACTGGTACAATGACAGATACATTGACCAAGAGAACAGAATTGAGAACTCAGATATAAATCCATCCATCTATGGTCACCTGCTCTTTGACAAGGGCCGAAAATCCATCATATGGGGAAAAGACAGTCTTTTTAACAAATGGTGCTGACAAAACTGGATGTCCATCTGCAAAGAAAATGAAACAGGACCCATAACTCACACCATATACAAAAACTAACTCAAAATGGATCAAAAACCTAAATACAAAGCCAAAAGCTATGAAGTTCACAGAAGAAAAAATAGGATCAACACTAGAGGCCCGAATACACAAACCACAACCAACAACACTCAAGCTCCAGAGGAGAAGCTAGTTAACCGGGATCTTCTAAAAATTAAACACTTATGCTCATCAAAAGACTTCACCAAAAGAGTAAAAAGAAAACACTACAGACTGGGAAAAAAAATATTTGGCTATTATAAATCAGACAAAGGTCTAATCTCAAATCTACAAGAAAATCCAACAATTCTACAAAAAAAGACAATCCAATTAAAAAATGGGCAAAGGAAATGAACAGACACTTCACCAAAGAAGACATTCAAGCAGCCAACAGACACATGAGGAAATGCTCATGATCTCTAGCCATTAGAGAAATGCAAATCAAAACCACAATCAGATACCATCTCACCCCAGCATTACTGACATGAATCAATAGAACAGGGAATAACTAATATTGGGGAGGCTGCAGGGAGATTTGAACTCTTTTTCACTGCTGGTGAGAACGCAGAAGTAGAAATACCATATGATCCAGCAATCCCACTCCTAGGGATATATCCTAGAGAAATAAGAGTCATCACATGAATAGACATATGCACACCCATGTTCTTTGCAACATTGTTCACAATAGCAAAGAGATGGAGACAACCTAGATGCCCATCAATAGATGAATGGATAAACAAGCTGTGGTACATAAACACAGTGGAGTATTACACAATGATCAAGAACAATGATGAGTCTGTGAAGCATCTCATAACATGGATGAATCTGAAGGACATTATGCTGAGTGAAATTAGTCAATCCCGAAAGGGCAAATATTGTTTGAGACTCCTACCATAAAAACTCATGAAAAGGTTTACATACAAAAAGAAACAATCTTTGATGGTTACAAGAGATGGGGGGTGGGGATAGGAAAACACTTAGTAGACAAGTGGAAACTTTGGTGAAGGATAAGACAGTCCACAATACTGGGGAAGCCAGCACAGCCTGTACAAGGCAAGGTCGTGGTAGCTCCATAGACACATCCAAACTCCCTGAGAGACTGAATTGCTGGGCTTAGGGCTCTGGAGAACATGGTCTCAGGGAACATCTAGCTCAATTGGCATGACATAGTTTATAAAGAATATGTTCCACATTCTACTTTGGTAAGTAGCATCTGGGGTCTTGAAAGCCTGTGAGCAGCCATCTAGGATGCTCCACTGGTCTCACCACTGTGGGAGCAAGGAAGAATGAAAACTAAAAATACAAGAGAAAGATTAGTCCAAAAGACTAATGGACCACATCTACCATGGCCTTCACCAGACTGAGACCAGTATAACTAGATGGGGCCCAGCTACCACTGCTGACTGCTCTGATAGGGATCCCAATAGAAGGTCCTGGACAGAGCTGGAGAAAAATATAGAACAAAATTCTAACTCAAAAAGAAAGACCAGACCTGCTGGCCTAAGACAGACTGGAGAAACCCTGAGAGTATGGCCCCCAGACACCCTTTCAGCTCCGTAATGAGGTCACTCCTGAGGTTCACCCTTCAGCCAAATACTGAACAGGCCCATGGAACAAAACAAGACTAAAGGGGCTCACCAGCGCTGGGGCGGGGACTGGAAGGCAGGAGGGAACAGGAAAGCTGGTAATAGGGAACCCAGGCTTGAGAAGAGAGAAAGTTGATCTATCATGGAGTTGTTTACCAGTGTCATAGAACAATGTGTACTGTTTGATGAGAAATTAGTTCTGTAAACCTTTATGTAAAGTACAATAAAAAAAAAATTATGCTCAATCTACTTTGCCTGTGCTCCATAAATGGAACAACAAAGCCTGGATGACAGCACATCTGTTTACAAAATGATTTACTGGATATTTGAAGTCCACTGTTGAGACCTACTGCTCAGAAAAAAAAAGTTTCCTTTCAAAATAATACTGCCCATTGACAATAATCCTGGTCACCCAAAAGTTCTGATGGAGATATACAAGGAGTTTAATGTTGTTTTCATGCCTGCTAACACAGTATCTATTCTGTAGCTCATGAATGAAGGAATAATTTTGACTTTCAAGTCTCATTATTTAAGAAAAATGTTTTGTATTGACTATGCAAAGGCATTCCACTGTGTGGATCAAAACAAATTGTGGGTAATGTCACAAAGAATAGGAATCCAGAGCACTTAATTGTGCTCATGCGGAAACCTGTACATAGGCCAAAAGGCAGTCGTTCAAACAGAACGAGGGGATACTGTGTGATTTAAAATCAGGAAAGGTAAGTGTCAGGGTTGTATTCTTTCATCATACTTATTCAGTCTGTAACTGAGCAAATAATCCGAGGAGTTGGACTATGCGAAGAAGAATGGTTTCAGGACTGATGGAAGACTCATTAACAACCTGTGATACGCAGATGACACAACCTTGCTTGCTGAAAGCGAAGGGGACATGAAGAATTTACTTATGAAGATCAAAGACCTCATCCTTCACGATGGATTATATGTCAACATAAAGAAAACAGAAATCTTCATAACTGGATCAATAAGCAACATCAGGATAAATAAAGAAAATATTGAAGTTGTCAAGAATTTAATTTTACATGAATCCGCAATCAATGCCCATTGAAGCTGTTGTTGTTGTTAGGTGCCGTTGAATCAGTTCTGACTCATAGCAACCCTGTGCACGACAGAACGAAACACTGCCCGGTCCTGCACCATCCTTACAATCGTTGCTATGCTTGAGCTCATTGTTGCAGCCACTGTGTCAATCCACCTTGTTAAGGGTCTTTCTCTTTTCCACTGACCCTGTACTCTGCCAAGCATGATGTCCTTCTCCAGGGACTGATCCCTCCTGACAACATGTCCAAAGTATGTAAGACGCAGTTTTGCCATCCTTGCCTCTAAGGAGCATTCTGGTCACACTTCTTCCAAGACAGATTTGTTTGTTCTTTTGGCAGTCCATGGTATATTCAATATTCTTTGCCAAGACCACAATTCAAAAGCGTCAACTCTTCTTCAGTCTTCCTTATTCATTATTCTGCTTTCACATGCATATAATAGGATTGAAAATACCATTGCTTGTGTCAGGCACACCTTAGTCTTCAAGGTGGTTTCTTTGCTCTTCAACACTTTAAAGAGGTCCTTTGTAGCAGAGTTGCCCAATCCAATGTGTCTTTTGATTTCTTGACTGCTGCTTCCATGGCTGTTGATTGTGGATCCAAGTAAAATGAAATCCTTGACAACTTTTCTCCATTTATCATGATGTTCCTCATTGGTCCAGTTGTGAGGATTTTTGTTTTCTTTATGTTGAGGTGCAGTCCATACTGAAGGTTGTGGTCTATGACCTTCATTAATAAATGCTTCAAGTCCTCTTTACTTTCAGCAAGCAAGGTGTGTCATGATGCAGGTTGTTAATGAGTCTTCCTCCAATCCTGATGCCCCATTCTCCAGCTTCTCAGATTATTTGCTCAGCATACAGGCTGAACAGGTATGGTGAAAGAATACCACCCTGGTGCACACCTTTCCTGACTTTAAACCTATCAGTATCCCCTTGTTCTATCCAAACAACTGCCTCTTGATCTATGTAAAGGTTCCTTATGAGCACAATTAAGTGTTCTGGAATTCCCATTCTTCGCAATGTCATCCATAGTTTGTTATGAAACACACAGTCGCGTGCCTTTGCATAGTCAATAAAACACAGGTAAACATCCTTCCAGTATTCTCTGCTTTCAGACAGGATCCATCTGACATCAGCAATGATATCCATGGTTCCACACCCTCTTCTGAAACCAGCCTGAATTCCTGGCAGTTCCCTGTCAATATACTGCTGCAGCCGTTTTTGAATGATCATCAGCAAAATTTTGCTTGTGTGTGATATTAATGATATTGTTCTATAATTCCCACATTCGGCTGGATCACCTTTCTTGGGAATAGGCATACATACGGATCTCTTCCAGTCAGTTGGCCAGGAAGCTGTCTTCCGTATTTCTTGGTATAGACGAATGAGCACCTCTAGCGCTGCATCTGTTTGTTGAAACATCTCAATTGATAGTCCATCAATTCCTGGAGCCTTGTTTTTCACCAATGCCTTCAGAGCAGCTTGGACTTCTTCCTTCAGTACCACCGGTTCCTGTTCATATGCCACCTCTTGAAATGGTTGAATATTAACTAATTCTTTTTGGTATAATGACTTTGTGTATTCCTTCCAACTTCTTTTGATGCTTCCTGCATCGTTTAATATTTTCCCCCATGAAATCCTTCACTATTGCAACTGGAGGCTTGAATTTTTTTTCAGTTCTTACAGCTTGAGAAACACCGAGCATGTTGTTCCCTTTTGGTTTTCCATCTCCAGCTCTTTGCACGTGTCATTATAGTACTTTACTTTGTTTTCTCCAGAGGCCCTTTGAAATCTTCTGTTCAGTTCTTTTACTTCATCAATTCTTCCTTTTGCTTTAGCTGCTCAATGCTCAAGAGCAAGTTTCAGAGTCTCCTCTGACATCCATCTTGGTCTTTTCTTTCTATCCTGTCTTTTCAGTGACCTCTTGCTTTCTTCATGTATGATGTCCTTCCACAACTCATCTGGTCTTAGGTCACTAGTGCTCAATGCGTCAAATCTGTTCTTCAGATGGTCTCTAAATTCAGGTGGGATATACTCAAGGTCATATTTTGGATCTCGTGGACTTGCTCTGATTTTCTTCAGTTTCAGCTTGAACTTGCATATGAGCAATTGATGGTCTGTTCCACAGTCGGCCCCTGGCCTTGTTCTGACTGGTGATATTGAGCTTTTCCATCATCTCTTTCCACAAATGTACTCAATTTGATTTCTGTGTGTTCCATCTGGCAAGGTCCATGTGTATAAAAAAAAAAAATAGTCACCGTTTATGTTGGTGAAAGAAGGTATTTGCAATGAAGTCGTTGGTCTTGCAAAATTCTGTCATTCAATCTCCAGCATTGTTTCTATCACCAAGGCCGTGTTTTCCAACTACTGCTCCTTCTTCTTCATTTCCAACTTTCCCATTCCAATCACCAGTAATTATCAATGCATCCTGATTGCATGTTGGATCAACTTCAGACTGCAGCAGCTGATAAAAATCTTCTATTTCTTCATCTTTGGCCCTAGTGGTTGGTGTGTAAATTTGAATAATAGTCGTATTAACTGGTCTTCCTTGTAGGCGTATGGATATTATCCTATCACTGACAGCGTTGTACTTCAGGATAGATCTCGAAACAGTCTTTTTTACGATGAATGCAACACCATTCTTCTTCGACTTGTCATTCCCAGCATAGTAGACTATGTGATTGTCCAATTCAAAAAGGCCAATACCAGTCCATTTCAGCTCACTAATGCCTAGGGTATCAATGTTTATGCATTCCATTTCATTTTTGACAACTTCCAATTTTCCTAGATTCATACTTCATACATTCCAGGTTCCAATTATTAATGGATGTTTGCAGCTGTTTCTTCTCATTTTGAGTCATGCCACATCAGCAAATGAAGGTCCCAAAAGCTTTATTCCATCCACGTCATTAAGGTCGACTTAATTGAAGCAGCTGTCAGGAAATTAAATGACATATTGCAGTTGGCAAATTTGCTGCAAAAGACCTCTTTAAAGTCTTGAAAAGCAAAGATGTCACTTTGAGGACTAAGGTGTGACTGACCTAAGCACTGATATTTTCAGTTGTCACATATGCATGTGAAAGCTGAATAATGAGTAAGGAAGACTGAAGGAGAATTGATGGCTTTGAATTATAGTGTTGGCGAAGAAGAATATTGAAAATACCAGGGATTGCCAAAAGAAGAAACAAGTCTGTCTTGGAACAAGTACAGGCAGAGTGCTCCTTGGAAGGAAGGATAGCAGGACTTTGCCTCACATACCTATTAAGAGAGACCATTCCCTTAATACAGACATCATGCTTGGTAAAGTACAAGATCATTGAAAAAGAAGAAGACCCTCCTTTGGGGACCATGGTCTCAGCGAAAATCTAGTTCAATTGGCATAACATAGTTTATAAAGAAAATGTTCTACATTCTATTTGATGTGTAGCCTCTGGGGTCTTAAAAGCTTGTGAGCAGCCATCTAAGATACGCGGCTGGTCTCAACTCATCAGGAACAAGGGAGAATGAAGAAAACCAAAGACACAAGGGAAAGATAAGTCCAAAGGACTAATGGACCACAACTATAACAGCCTCCACCAGGCTGGGTCCAGCACAACTTTATGATGCCTGGCTACCACCACTAACTGCTCTGACAGGGATCACAATAATGGGTCCTAGATAGAGGTAGAAAAAGATGTAGGACAAAATTCTAACTCACACACAAAAAAAGAGAGAGAGACCAGAATTACTGGTCTGACAGACTGGAAAAACCCCGAGAGTAGGGTCCCGGACACCCTTATAGGTCAGTAATGAAGCCACTCCTGACGTTCACCCTTCAGCCAAAGATTAGACACGCCCATAAAACAAAATGAGACTAAATGGGCACACCAGCCCAGGGGCAAGGACAGGAAAGCAGGAAGGGACAGGAAAGCTGGTAATGGGGAACCCAAGGTCAAGAAGGGGAGAGTGTCAACATGTCATGGAGTTGGCAACTAATGTCACAAAACAATATGTGTATTAATTTTTTAATGAGAAACGAGTTTGCTCTGTAAACTTACATCTAAAATACAATTTTAAAAAATTAAAAAGAGGAAGACCCTCAATGAGATGAATTGACACAGTTGCTACAGTGGGCGCAAACATAGCAACAGTTGTGAGGATGATACTGGATACAGCAGTGTTTTGTTCTGTTGTATATGGTCTGTATGAGTTGGAACCAACTCACAGGTACCTAAGAACAACACAACTCCCATAGATAGTGCTTCCTCTAATGGATCAGGACAAAGTAAATTGAAAATCTTCTGGAAAAAGTTCACCATTCTAGATACCATTAAGAACATTCTTCATTCATAGGAAGAGGTCAAAATATCAATATTAAGAGGAGTTTTGAAGAAGGTGATTCCACCCCTCATGGATGACTTTGGGGATTCAAGACTTCAGTGGAAGAGGTAACTGCAGATATGGTAGAAATAGCAAATTGTTGTTGTTGTTAGGTACCATTGAGTCAATTCTGACTCATAGTGACCCTGTGTACAACAGAACAAAACACTGCTCCGTCCTGCACCATCCCCACAATTGTTGGTATCCTTAAGTCCATTGTTGTAGCCACTGTGTCAATCCATCTTGTTGAGGGTCTTCCTCTTTTCAGCTGACCCTGTTCTTTACCAAGCATGATGTCCTTCTCCAGGGGTTGATCCCTCCTGACAACATGTCCAAAGATTATGTGAGACATAGTCTTGCCATTCTTCTAAGGAGCATTCTGGTTGTACTTCTCTCAAGACAGATTTGTTCATTCCTTTGACAGACCATGGTATGTTAAATATTCTTTGCCAACGCTACAATTCAAAGGTGTCAATTCTTCTTCGGTCTTCCTTATTCATTGTCCAGCTTTTGCATGCATATGAAGCAATTGAAAACACCACAGCTTGGCTCAGGCACACCTTCGTCTTCAAAGTAACATCTTTTCTTTTCAATACTTTAAAGAGTTCTTTTGCAGCAGATTTGCCCAGTGCAATGCATCTTTTGATTTCTTGACTGCCACTTCCATGGGTGTTGATTTGTGGATCCAAGTAAAATGAAATTCTTGACAACTTCAATCTTTTCTCCATTTATCAGGATGTTGGCTATTGGTCCAGTTGTGAGGATTTTTGTTTTCTTTATGTTGAGGTGCAATCCATACTGAAGGCTGTGGTCTTTGATCTTCATCAGTAAGTGCTTCAAGTCCTCTTCAGTTTCAGCAAGCAAGGTTGTGTCATCTTCATAACACAGGTTGTTAATGATTCTTCCTCCAATCTTGATGCCGCATTCCTCTTCATATAGTAGAGCTTCTTGGATTATTTGCTCAGTATACAGATCGAATAGGTATGGTGAAAGGATACAACCCTGGCGCACACCTTTCCCGACTTTAAACCATGCAGTATCCCCTTGTTCTGTTCTAACGACTGCCTTTTGATCCATATACAGATTCCTCATGAGCACAATTGTTCCGGAATGCCCATTCTTCGCAATGTTATCTCTAATTTGTTATGATCCACACAGTTGAAGCCTTAAACCTGCTGCGATTGAGTCGATTCTGATTCATAGCGACCCTAAAGTACAGAGTAGAACTGCCACACAGGGTTTTCAAGGAGCACCTGGTGGATTCGAACTGCTGACCTTTTGGTTAGCAGCCATAGCTGTTAACTACAACACCACCAGGGTTTCCAAACCAAACCTGTTGCTGTTGAGTCAATTCCAACTCACAGCGACCCTATAGGACAGAGTGAAACTGCCCCGTAGGGTTGTCGAATGCCTTAGCATAGTCAATGAAACACAGGTGAACATCTTTCTGGTATCCTCTGCTTTCAGCCAGGATTCCTCTGACATCAGTAATGATATCCCTGGTTGCATGTCCTCTGGTAAATCTGGCTTGAGTTTTTGGCAGTCCCCTATTGATATATACTGCTGCAGCCACTTTTGAAAGATCGTCAGTAAAATTTTGCTTGCATCGAAAATTAATGATATTATTTGATAATTTCTGCATTTGGCTGACTCACCTGTTTTGGGAATAGGCATAAATATGGATCTCTTCCAGTCAGTTGACCAGGTAGCTACCTTCCAAATTTTTTGACATAGCGGAGTGAGGACTTCCAGCGCTGCATCCATTTGTTGAAACATCTCAATTGGTATTCTGTCAATTCCTGGAGCCTTGTTTTTCACCAATCCCTTCAGTGTAGCTTGGACTTCTTCCTTCAGTACCATTGGTTCCTGATCATATGTTACCTCCTGAAATGGCTGAACATCGACCAATTCTTTTTGTTATAGTGACTCTGTGTATTCCTTCCATCTCTTTTTATGCTTCCTGTCTCGATTTGTATTTTCCCTGTAGAATCCTTCACTATTGCAACTGGAGGCTTGAATTTTTCCTTCAGTTCTTTCAGCTTGAGAAATGTTGAATATGTTCTTTCCTTTTGGTTTTCTATCTCCATGTGTTTGCACACATCATCATAATAGTTTACTTCGTCTTCTCAAGCTGTCCTTTGAAATCTTCTGTTCAGCATTTTTACTTCATCATTTTTTCCTTTTGCTTTAGCTACTTGATGTTCAAGAGAAAGTTTCAAAGTCTTTTCTGACATCTACTTAGGTCTTTTCTTTCTCTACTGTTTTTTTATGACCTCTTGTTTTCTTCATATATGATGTCCTTGATGCCTTTCCACAGCTCGTCTGGTCTTTGGTCATTAGTGTTCAACACGTCAAATCTATTCTTGAGATGGTCTCTAAATTCATGTGGGATATGCTCAGAGTCGTACTTTGGCTCCCTTGGACTTGGTCTAATTTTTCTCAGCTTCAGCTTGAACTTGCATACAAGTTATTGATGGTCTGATCCACAGTTGGCCCCTGGCCTTGTTCTGACTGATAATATTGAGCTTTTTCATTGTTTCTTTCCACAGATATAGTTGATCTGATTCCTGTGTATCCATCAGGTTAGGTCCCTGTGTATAGTTGCCATTTATGTTGGTGCAAAAAGGTATTTGCAATAAAGAAGTCGTTGGTCTTGCAAAATTCAATCATGGGACCTCCAGTATTGTTTCAGTCACCAAGGCAATATTTTCCAACTACTGATCCTTCTTCTTTGTTTCCAACTTTTGAATTCCAATCACCAGTAATTATCAGAACATCCTGATTGCACGTTCGATGAATTTCACACTGCAGAAGTTGGTAAAAATTTTAAATTTCTTTGTCTTTGGGCTTAGTGGTTGGTGCATAAATTTGAATAATATATTAACGGGTCTTCCTTGTAGGCATATGGATATTATCCTATCACTGACAGCATTGTACTTCAGGATGGATCTTGAAATGTTCTTTTGATGATGAATGCAAGGCCATTCCTCTTCAAGCTGTTATTCCTGGCATAGTAGACCAGGTGATTGTCTAATTCAAAATGACTAATACCAGTCCCTTTCAGCTCACGAATTCCTAGGATATTGATGTTTATGCATTCCATTTCATTTTTGACAATTTCCCATTTTCCAAGATTCATACTTCATACATTCCAGGTTCTGATTATTACTGGATATTTTCAGCTGTTTCTTCTCATTTTGAGCTGTGCCACATCAGCAAATGAAGGTCCCGAAAGCTTGACTCCATCCATGTCATTAAGGTTGACTCAACTTTGAGGAGGCAGCTCTTCCCCAATCATATTATGAGTGCCTTCCACCTGAGGGGCTCCTCTTCTGGCACCATATCTGATAGTGTTCCACTTCTATTCATAAGGCTTTCACTGGCTAGTTCTTTTCAGAAGTAGACCTTCGGGTCCTTCTTCCTAGTCTGCCTCTGTCTGGAAGCTCAGCTGAAACCTGTTTGCTATAAGTGACCATGCTGGTATTTGAATACCAGTGGCATAGCTTCAAGCTTCGCAGTAGCACATAAGCCCCCATAGTATAACAAACTGACAGACACGTAGAGAGAAATAGCAAGAGAACTAGTATTAGAAATGGAGCCTGAAGATGTGACTGAATTGCTGCAATTTCATGATAAAAATGTAATGGATAAGAAGTTGCTTCTTATGAATGAGCAAAGAAAGTGGTTTCTTGAGATGAAATCTACTCCTGGTGAAGATGCTGTGAACATTATTGAAATGACAACAAAGGATTTAAAATATTACATAAACTTAATTGATAAAGCAGCAGTAGTGTTTGAGAGGATTAACTCCAATTTTGAAAGGATACTATCAAACAGCATCGCATGCTACAGAGAAATATTTTGTGAGAGGAAGAGTCAATAGATATGGCAGACTTCATTGTTTCTTATTTTAAGAAATTTCCACAACCACCCCAACCTTCAGTAACCACCACCTTGATCTGTTGGCAGCCATCAACATCGAGGCAATACCCTCCACCAGCAAAAAGATTAGGACTCACTGAAGGCTCAGGTGATGTTTAGCGTTTTTTTAGCAATAAAGTATTTTTTAATTAAGGATGTACTTTTTTTTTTTAGATGTAATGCTATTGCACAATTAATAGCTATAAAAATATAATAGTATGGTATAAATGTAACTTTTATATGCACTGGGAAACAAAAAAATCCATGTGACTCACTTTTATTGCAGTGGTCTGGAACCAGACCTGCAGTATCTCCGAGGTTCACCTATCTATGAGTGGAGTATGTTAGGTGTCTGGACACATTCGACTTGAGAATTCATTTGAAAGATACATGAAAAGTAAACCCATACAATATGCGAGATTACTCATTCAGTTAGTGGAGTGCAGGAAGGAAAGAAAGCCTGGACAGAACACCAACATATACCAACCTTTGTAAGAAGTCAGATAAAGAAGAAACATGAGTAGCTGAAGGAAAATTAGTAGAGTCTGCTATGATAGAAAGGAGTCCTGGAGGTGCAATGGTTAAGTTCTCAGCTGCTAACCCAAAGGTTGGCAGTTCAAACCCATTCCCTGGCTCTGCAGGAGAAAGATGTAGTTTTCTGCTTTTCCTAAAGAATACAGCTGTAAAGAATACAACCAAGATAACCCAATAGCCAGCCCTAAGGGACAATTCTGTTCTGTCACATGGGGTTGCTATGAGTTGAAGATCCACTCAATGGCACCTAATAACAACATCTGGTATAACAGAAGTCAAGTAAGTGAGCTGGGAGATTATCAGAATTGTCAAATGATATTTTAGGCTCAAAGTAAGGTAATATTTTTTTAAAGTTCAATGGTTACAGCAATAGCAATCCTGTTCAAAATCATTTTACTAGAATGGCGAGGACAGGGAGATCTTTTGCTGTGAGGCTAGAGAATGAATGGGAAGTAAGGAAATGGAGACATAAATTTGAAGGTTGATTGAAAAGGAGATGAGAAATAGAACAATGGCTTAAGGAGCATGGGAGTTGATTTTTTTTGTTTTTAGTTTACTTAGTTTGTTTTTTAACCTGGATTTTATTCAGTTATTTTGTTGGCTGAGTTTTAGAATGGGAGCATTTGAGATTATTTTAAGAAGAAATTGTGAAAATGTGAGAAAAGTGCTGATGAATGAAACATAAGACTATCGCAGTGCAGTGCTGAGGGTTCAGTTAAGATTGCAGACTTCATTGCTACCTCCATGTGACATTGTAGAAAATATAAAGATTATTGCACTGTAATACTGAAAGATCAGAGGACATTCGGCTATTGACAGTTGGTTTCCCATAGTTCTTGTGTTAACACTGACTATGAAAACTTGGATCCTACTCTTGACTCTGCCATTTTGTCACCTTAGCCAAGTCACTTGACCTTTCTGCATCTCAGCAGCCTCATCTGTATAAAGTCTCTTTGCAAAAAAAATAATTCTAGTAAAATAAATGAAAACATTGGTGACCAATACATCCCTCTGAACTGATACGCAATGTAGTTGAATAAATAATGCAATTGTTTAATAACAATATGTTGTAATGTTTTTAAAGTAATTGAATAAATAATACAACTGTTTAATGATAACACATTGTAATATTTCTCAAGTAATTTTCTTTTCCTTTCCCTACTACTCATAACACACAAAACTGAGCATCTTATTGCAATAACATTTATGGTTCACATTTCAGTTTCTGAAGAGAGTTTGCTCCTTCTGAAACAAATTATGCTATTTGTAACTATTTGGTTAAAAAACGGCAACAATAAATCCTTTATTTCGAGGGAACGTACATTTTGATGTTTTAGAAGGAAAAATTTTTGTGAACACAGTCTCCACCTTTAGATTTTTATAAAATTGTAAATCAATTTAACTTTGTTATTATAGACAGTTTCCAAATGTGGGGCTTATTTTTTCTGTCATGTGGAGTTTTATCACCAGAACACATCTAGCTGTTTGGCTCTGATACCTGGCAAGGAGCAAAGGATTTACAAATGTATTTCTCATTACTTTTAATGGGAGCTGTAACTGCTCATCTACAGAACAAAGGTCCCGGCGATATTTATTCAGGCTCAGGAACAGATGCAGTTGTAAAGAAGCATTCCAAACTCCTCTGGGTCATGGCAAAAGATTGCACTTTTATGTAATCAAGGCCTAAAGTTTATTGTCAACTTATTCACTAATTATTTTTCTGTTATGACTCTATTCCATCAAAAATATATTAGATATAAAAATATGTATCTTTTTATTTTGGCTAACTGTGCCTATCTTTAACAGTGTCCAGAGTCACATTTCTCGCTTAGGAAGTACTTGAAATTTAAATATTTTATATCTAATATAATTTCTATGAAAATATACACACACGTACATACATATTTTTGTTTTTCATTGTAATTGGTACACTTAACTTTTTATAAATAATAATATATGAGGACATTTTGAAATATTAATGCTAATGTTAAGTTGTAAGTTTATTTAAAATTAAAAGTGTTGGGTTAAATCTGTAGACTATGTCCAGCAAGGTATATTTCTATCTTTGTATAATGAGATTTGGGGGATCCTTTCCCTTTTCCAGTTTTAAGGCCTATGTACTTGGCTTAATTTATATAAATATTGCAAAGAAAGCATGGAAAATATAATAATATTATTGTAATGGATATTAACATTTATTAACTGTCCATTTATTAATTCTCATGTAATTACTATGAATTCAATACTAATTTAATCCCTGTTTACTGTTAAGAAAGCTAATTTCTCAGAACCCATGATCACATGAGTAATATGTGACAGAACTATGAATTAAATCCAGATCTAGGCTCATAACCACCATACAATCCTATCTCTCAGTATGTGTAAGATAAAACAATGGAGAGCTTCAGAAGTGTGCGTATTTTGGAGGAACATTTGAGAGACTAGCCCTCTTCCTTTGGCCTTATTCTCGTTATAAACACTGCTTTTATAAAAAGAATGTGCTCTCCAAACGCCCTCATCCATTCTCTTTTACCACCCCTCACCACTCTTGCAGTAACTTTCTTCCCTTACAGGTTTTAGTATTATCAGCTTTTCTTTTGAACACATTGCCCTCTTCCGTTCTTTGTACATTGTTTAACTCCAACCCAGATTTTGTTGTTGAGTTTCAGACCCATGTAGCCAGACTTGTAATGAAAGTTTCCACTTGACTCTTAAGTGTGATAACCCTACATTCAACTCCCCATCCTTAAAACTGAACTCAAGATTCAGTTCTACCACTCTTGCACACCACATCTTAGTAAACGAGAGTGACTTATTTCCCCTCATTCACCATAACCGATTACCAAATTCTGGCAACTTAATATCCTAAATATTTTTTTTAAATCCATCTTTCCCTTTCCATCACCTTTTTACTTGTACTTTTGCCCAGGCTCTGATCCTTTTACAGTAGATTATAGCTAAGGCTACTTCTCTTTCTGCCTCTGATCCAGTTTTGCCCTCCCCCAGTCCATCATCCACCCAATCTTTAGAATGGTTTTTAAAACCCATGGATTTAGTCATGGTTCTTCACCATTTCCTTTCCGTCAAGGCTTTCCAATCACTTCCCAAATCCAACCTGTATATATCAAGTCGGAGAAATAGAACCAATAGAAACAATACAGGATATGAAGTTTGTTATAGGAACTTGTTATTATACAATTGCATGAGCTGATTACGGTTTGTTTGGCTGTTGTATCTGTGTCTGGTAATGAATCTGAAGTCAGCAGATTCATGGCAGTGATCTAAGAAGGAAGGATGGATGTGAAGTGTTGGAACCCCTGATAATGAGCTGGAACCTGCAAGGATGAATTGGAACCTGAGCTAGAACCTGCATTGGTCCCTCACTTAGATTATGCAGGTAACCTGCAGGAGAATCTGGCAAATTTCTTCACAGCTCTAAACATATACCTGCAAAAGCTAAGGGAGGACATCCACCAGGAGCTGGAGAAGCTGTAAGCCAGATGTCTACATCATGTCGACAAGGTGATCTAGCAGATCCACATCAACCTGTGTAAACTGCGAGGGTCTGATTCTCTGACCTATACTACCCTTACAGACATAAACCTGGCTGCTCTTTCACTTGAGATTTCCAAATCTCATGCGAATTTCTCTTGTGGCCAACCCCTGCCCAAAACCATATAGGGAAGGAAGTTATAGGAAATATAATTCTGGGTTAGCTAAATTGAAACAATGAAAAAATGCCACACAACTTAATCTCCATAAGAGATCATATAAATCTCATCTACCTATTTTCAGGAAAAATATACAGAAAAATAGGCTTTGTTTCAGGGGTTCATCTATCCTCCATGACTCCAGAAAGGCTGAATTCCATAAGAACTTAAAATTCTATGCTACATTTCTTCCTCTTTTGATCAAGATTCTTCTATAGAATCTTTTATCATAATGTTCTGTAATTGTAGCTAGGAACCATCTAATTCTTCTGTTCTCATGGGTAAGGAGGCATTTGCTCATATAGGTAATTAGCCACACATTACATTTTCTTCCACTATTCCTGACTCTCCTTCTTTCTGTGTTGCTCCAGAATAGAAACCAATTATTGTTCCTTGGATAGCCGCTTGCAAGCTTTTAAGACCCCAAAAAAACAAAACCAAACCCAGTGCCATCAAGTCGATTCTGACTCATAGCAATCCTATAGGACAGAGTAGAACTGCCTCATAGAGTTTCCAAGGAGCACCTGGCGGATTCGAACTGCCAACCCTTTGGTTAGTAGCCGTAGTGCTTCACCACTACGCCACCAGAGTTTCCTTTAAGACCCCAGGCACTACATAATGAACTAGAAGGTAGAACAGAAGCACTAAACGCACTATTAGGCCAATTAACTGGGATGTCCCATGAAACCATGACTCTAAACCTCCAAACCAAGGAGCCAAATCTCTTGAGGTGTTTGGTTATACATAAATAGCCTCAGCAGCTACTTTTTTCTTGTTCTTGTAAATTGCCTAAGATAACCTTTAAACCTTAAACCAAAAATATCCCCTGAAGTTTTCTTAAAACCAAACAATAGCTTAGATTAACTAGTAGAGAATGTTTGCCTTGAGCATTGTGATCTTTTAAGATCTATCCATATGGGATCAAATTGACAACAGCAACTTGAAAGATTAGATAGGAACCTTAGGGGACAGTGAGTTTATATTAATTGCGAAAGAACAACCTGGAAAATGAGGGTGAGAATGGTTGCACAATTCAAAGAATGTAATCAATGTCACTGAAGTGTACATGTAGAAATTGTTAAATTGGTGTGTTTTATTGTATATATTCTCAATAACAACTAAAAATACAATAAATTATTAAAAAAATAGGCTTTGTTTCAGTAGAGGTTAGTATTACAACTTAGATGCTTCTGCTGTAGCAATAAATTCATTATCATTTAAGGTAAAATTGTACCTAACATAGGTATGGATCCCAAATCCAAGTCTTTGTATTCTTCCTCCTTAACTGGTAACTGTCATTTACGTCAGTCACATGTATCACTTTAAAGAACTTGTTAAAATGTCCTTCCTCTATTCTACAACGGTATTGTCCAGTCAGTTGAAATTCTGCCAGTTTTTTTTTTTCCAGAATGCTTATCAAAGGACCAAATACATAAAACCAAGTTTGATGATATTTTGTTATGAACTAGGCACTGACCAATTATGGATTTCACAGGGCCAGAGATGTTACAGCTGATGCTTCCTGGGTCCCTACAATCAAGCCAGAGACAAATGAATATAGCCATGATTCAAAACCAAAAAATGAAACAAAAAACCACTTTCAGCCAAATACCAAATCCAAGGCCCAGAATCATAGGTCACTAAGTCAGGGATTTGGAAATATGCAGAAACTGCATTAAACGTGGGACAAGTCAGGAACTGACACAAGTATGGGGAATGAAGTAATTTATAAGAAATTGTCACAAGTATGAATCCTTTTGACCATTTGCCTTAATGAATCAGGTGTATGGGTATATTGGAATAGCACAAAGGTTGGGGTAGATGGTAATGCCTTTAGTTATAATCAGATTATCTACACTTTCTTCCATTATATTCAGGTATTACCAAGTGTTATCTCTTGACCGAAGGAATTCCATCACTTCTGTCATCTTACCTGATTTTATACACAAAGACTGAATTTACTTTAAATCTTGGCTGAATATAGCACTTATCTCCCATCATAGTTTAAATGATGAAGGAGATAGAAACAGAACTTTGTATGCATCTTTTTTAAATAGCTAGCAACTATTCAGTGACATTTTCTGACTTGTCCTAATATTTATTAAAGTATCACGAATTTGTATATAATACCAATACATGTGGAATTATTTCTTCATAGACATCTTTAGTGTTCCTTAATAGAAATATCATTGTCAAAACTGACTGATAGTTTGCCTTAGAAGAAGAATATAAAAACTCAATAAATGAGGCTGCTAAAATAAATGAAAAAAAGTTATTTTTTTCTATGAAATTAATTTCTAGAAATCATTGGTGATATTATTGGAAATCCAAAGTTCACCAAAAAATACGGGCTACATTTGCTATTAAAAAAAAAACAAACCCACTGTTGTCGAGCCAACTCATAGCGACCCTATAGGAGAGATTAGAACTGCCCCATAGGATTTCCAAGGAACGCCTGGTGGATTTGAACTGCCAACCTTTTGGTTAGCAGCTGAACTCTTAACTGCTATGCCACCAGGGTTTCCATATTTGCTATGGGGTATGTTAAATTCGAGAGAGAGGGTGATAGAAAGGGGGAAAAAGGAAAGAGAAGGAAACGGAAGGGTTGGGAAAAAGAAAAGCATAGTTAGTATTTTTTACTGATGAACTTAACAGTGAGCTGTTTATTCATTCATTGACAACAGAACAATCTGTTTGGAATTAAAAATGAATAAATTTTTAAGATCACAGAAGATAGTGGAAACAAAAGAGAAGCAGTGAGAACAAGAGAGCTGAAATAGGTGGCTAAAATCCTGGGCTGAATCCCAAGTCCCAGTTCTGCAGCTCATGTAAACAATCTCTTTTTTTAAGTATAAAATTAAGACATCAGCCAAATAATCTCCAAGGATCTTTGCAGATCCTTACTAGTCCTCAGAGCTAAAATTCTTTAACTTGGCAACAGTTTTATAATTGTTCTTCTTAGACATGGTGAGAATAAGCAAAGAAGCAAGAAATTTTATGTAAAAAATTGCCTGGGAGATATAATAAATCAGCAGTTTGTAAAAATCTTTCATTTGAATCTAAGAAACCAGGCACCATACAGAACTTAGTTTTGTGACAGGCCATCACATAGCACTGCTCCCTTACCCCATGCTGGGTAATTGGTCCAGAACTGACTCAGAGGAAAGATCACCACCTACTGTATCACCCATATCACTTCCTGTAGCACCTGGGTTTTTCTTGGAATGCTTCCATCTAAATGTAGATCATATCTGACCCTGATCTGTTTGCAACGGCTGATAAGATCAGAGACTGGGGTGCAATGGCAGTGGGCCATGAATATATAAGAGCATTTTTTTTTTCTCCTGCTGGTTACGTAAACAGTGATTTAATTACTGGACTGGTCACTGACATATGACCAAATGGGATTTCTTGAAACATAGAATTTCCTTAATGGTTTCCTGGTTATAAGTGAACTCAAAAATTTCCTATTAGGATTGATTTTCATCACAAGTCTTAATGATCAAGATCCTCATATATATATTTTTAAATGTGCTATGACTTGGTGGAATATTATAAATTGTCCAAATTCTGTGTACAGGAAGGACAAGTAAAAGGGGAAAAAAAATGATGTTCAGGACATAGGAAGGACATGAAAAAAATACAGTAAGATATGCTATTTCTGTAACACTGCTGATGTTTTCAGGGAAAGAACCACAGATCTTGGAGAGAAATTTGTAATTCTAAGGAAGGTACTTTTAACACTGTCTCAAGTGTTTTAACTATTTATCTGCATGGCAATATTTTTGTTAGGCTTGACAAGATGAGGAGACATGTGTATTTTATAATCTGAAAATAACCAATATTTGGCACACGACCTTCTTTAAAATGACATCCTTTAAATTGTTTTTTAAATAAGTGTGAAGTGTTCATTGAGTGTGTAAAGCACTTAAGATGTGTACAGTTTTCAAATATTCAGCATTCTCTTTTCATAGAAATGTAAATAAAAAACTAAAAGAAAAAAAAAGTGTTCTGAATGTCTACTTCATTTCCTTAAATAGAGCTGTAAGATATCCCCCTTGTCCTATTTACTGGCTGACATGAGAGAATTCAAAAAAGTAGTGTCAGTGCCCTTCATTCAAAGATTACTAGGAACACACCTGTAATCAAACAAATTGGGTTTAGTACTCCTCACAGCAGGGAGAACAAAAACCAAGGGAAAACACGGAGTATCTCAACAGGTACCAGTTGTTTTTAAGTAGATTCTGACCCATGGCAACCCCATGTGTGTCAGAGTAGAACTGTGCTCCCTGAGGTTTCCAGTGACTGATTTTTCGGAAGAGATCACCACCAGACCTTTCCTTCGAGGTCTCATTAGGATGGTGTCAGAAAAATTAAAACCTGTTATACGATTTAGGTTTTGGTTGGGTGATTTGGGGGATGCTCTAAAGAAGCAAGGGAATATGCTCTAAATTGTGTGCTTTCAGAAAAGAGGGGGGGCAATTTTATGATTTTAATATATATTTCAATTTTCATTAACTGAAGGATATGTTTCCAAATTGAAAGATTCCATCAAATATCTGCACAGTGAATAAAAATACACCTTCACCAATGCAGATCATTGTAAAATGTTAGAGTAGCAGGGAACCAAGGAACAATAAACAACATGATAAATGGAGAAAATATTGAAGTTGTCAAGGATTTCATTTTACTTGGACCCACAATTAATGCCCATAGAAACAGCAGTCAAGAAAACAAACCATATAATGCAATGGACAAATCTGAGGCAAAAGACCTCTTTAAAGTATTAAAAAGCAAAGATGTCACCTTGAGGACTAAGGTGCATCCTACCCAAGCCATAGTATTTTCAGTCACCTTATAAATTTTTTTTTAATATGCATGTGAAAACTGGACAGTGAATAAGGAAGACTGAAGAAGAATTGATGCCTTTGAATTATGGTGTTGGCAAAGAATATCGAATATCCACGAACTGCCAGAAGAACGAACAAATCTATCTTGGAAGAAGTACACCCAGAATGGTCCTTAGAAGCAAGGATGGCAAGACCTCATCTCACATACTTTGAACATGTTATCAGGAGGGACCAGTTCCTGGAGAAGGACACCATGATTGGTAAAGTAGAGGGTCAGCAAAAAAGAGGAAGACCCTCAATGAGATGGTCAAACATAACAACAATTCTGAGGATGGTGCAGGACCAGGCAGTGTTTCATTGTTTTGCGCATAGGGTTGCTATGAGTCAGAACTGACTGGATGGCACCTAACAACAACAACAAGAGGCAATTCTGTGTCTCTCCAGAGAGGGAAAAATTATACACATATAAACTTTATATCAGGAATCAGTATGCCTTCCAACTTCTCAAAAACAATACTGGAAGCTAGAAGACAATGGAGTAATATATTTAATGTACTAAAAGGAAATTACGTGTATATATTTACAATATTACAGATATATATAATTTATATAGATATGTAATATATAAGTAAGGAGCACTGGTGGTACAATGGTTAAGCACTGGATGCCAACTGAAAGTTCGGCAGTTTGAACTCACCAGTTGGTCTGCAGGAGAAAAGATCTGGAGATCTGCTCCCGTAAAGATTACAGTCTAGGAAACCCTCTGTGGCAGTTCTACTCTGTACTGTAGAATCACTATGAGTGAGAATCGACTTGATGGCACACAACAAGAAATATATATGTACATATATATGTATCTAATAACATAATCCAACAAAGAACATTTAATGAATCGTACAAATGATCAAGTCCCCAAACTCCTACGTATTTGTTTCCTACTGACGTCTTTCTCAAATATGATGACAATGTCTGGAAAATGTGAGCAGAATATAGAAAGCACAACGGAAGCTAATTTTTTTCTATAGAAAATCATAGTTTTACTACCCTACACACTTTAAAATCTGTAGTTACCCAGAAATTTCAATCAAGTTATCTGGAAAAAAAAAAAAAAAACTAGTTAAAATTGGCATTGCTAAAAATGCAAATAATTTGTTCCAATTCTTTAAGGGTTTTTTGAAAGAGCTTTTTCCCAAACTATTTTACACTGTTCTGTAGTTGAACAAACTATTTCTCGCAAATGATACTCAGAAACATTTCTGCCAACTTGAAGAAATAACATGGTAATTCACGTGTAGTAAGTTACTTCAAGTGTTGCCAGATAGAGTGATTACCACACATCAATGGTAGCTATTGCTATTAATAACTTATAAACTGCTTCAGATCAATGTAAAAATAAATGGCTTTTGGGAAAAGAGAGTACAAAATAAACTTTAACCTGAGTATTACATTACTGAATTTTTTTCTTTTTCCTAGAGATGTCCTATACTTAAATTTGTCCTGGCTTACTCAAAGGGAGGATTGTGTGGATTCTAACCTATGATCAAAACCAGGATATTGTGGTTATATTTTAAAAATGAGCTCTGTTGAATTTGCTGTTCTTTTGGCACTTGACAGCCTTATTTAATTTTGTTTTCATTACATTTTTGTCCATGGTTCATGTCTTCCAAAAATTATCTCTGCTTTTAAGAGCTATAGTTAATAAACCAAGTGCCCAGAGCAAGCCATAAAAAAATCACGGCCAATAGCAAGAAAAAAAAAATTGATTTCCTGCTCTATGTTGTTGTTTTTCTATTCAGAGACAGACTATGTGAAGCATCACATTGGAAATTCCGTTTTTTTTTCGAGCAGGCCTCTTTCAAGGTGAATCTGAACTTTGAGCAGGGTTGTTTATTTGCAGAAAATATGTAACAGCTTTCTTCTTCCCTTTCCTTTGTGGTGAACAAGTACTCTGAAAATACTGGGTATCTAAATATGTACTCATGCTGGATAAGTTTGCTGCCATTCTGGCCAGTGACACATAAACCAAGAAAGCCAGGGGGAGGAAAAAAAAAATGTTTTATCCAGATAGAATACAGCATTTACTTCATGAATCCCTATTGCAAGTCATGATTTTAATGAAAATTATTGTTTTATAAGCCTTATTAAGTTTTTCTATATTGTTACTGCCTTTGAGAACAATTTTAAAACATTGTAAGTTTCTAAAGCTTATTACCCACATATATTTATTAGAAGGCAGCATGAACAGCAAAACCTTGTTAAGACACTGATGGCAATGGGCAAATCTGAGGCAAAAGACCTCTTTAAAGTATTAAAAAGCAAAGACGTCACCTTGAGGACTAAGGTGCGCCCTACCCAAGCCATGGTATTTTCAGTCACCTCATATGCATGTGAAAACTGGACAATGAATAAGGAAGACTGAAGAAGAACTGATACCTTTGAAATACGGTGTTGGCAAAGAATATCGAATATACCATGAACTGCCAGTCTACCAGGAGCTCCTTGGAAACCCTATGGGGCAGTTCCACTCTGTCCTATAGGGTAGCTATGAGTTGGAATCAACAATGTTTTTTGTTTTTTTTTAATACATATGTATTTGTATATGTGTGTATATATATGGAAACCCTGGTGGTGTAGTGGTTAAGTGCTATGACTGCTAACCAAGAGATCAGCAGTTCGAATCCGCCAGGTGCTCCTTAGAAACTCTATGGGGAAGTTCTGTTCTGTCCTATAGGGTTGCTATGAGTCAAAGTCGACTCGACGGCAGCGGATTTGGTTTTATATATACATATAGTATATGTGTGTTTTTTTATATATACACACACCTACTCCTCACTTCTCGTCTCTCTCATTATCTGACATTTCGAATTTATGACAATACTAAAAAATCAGCCATCCAATGCATTAATGATGTACATCTGTCAGTAATGAAGGCCAAGGTGTCTTCATCTCTAATCTTTATGTAGTTTACTCCTAAAACCTCTCCTCTCTCTACAGTGCTATACTATAGCACTGTACTATAGCACTCTACTATACTATAGCACTCTACTATACTATATAAAAAAAAAATACTATAGTCCTCTATTAAACACCTTGGGTGAAAGAACATGATGATTTCTTCTTTTATGATCATTGTTTTTCCCAGTACCTTGGCTAGAATTATCAATTAAAAGAAATTGGTGTCCCTTGACGGCAACTGCCAACTCTCTCTCAAATAGATAATTTGCATTTCCAAGTATTCCCAAACTGGATAAGGTTTATTTTACCATTTTTTTTCCCCAAAAAATATACAGCAAAGGTTCCCTTTGATCACTTCCTGGCAGAAACCTTCTCCCTTCCTCTCCTTACCATATTCAGTTAGTTGCCCAATTATATTAGATTCTGTCTAAAGTTCAGCCAAGACTTTACTAAAATCTTTTCAGGATGCCCGCTGTTACTCAGATTAAGTGCAGACTCCATCTAAGCTATTCAACCATACTTGTACCATATATTTTTATTAAACAGTTGTGTGATCCTCCTCAAATAGATGACATACTTTTCTGCCTTCATCATTTGGGTTATACTCTTGCTTCCATATCAAATAATGTTTCATCATCTCTGTTGTCCAAGTATCATCTGTCCTTCATGTCCCGTACACATTGTGCTACTTCTGTGAAAGTGTATATTTTATCAACTAGATATGATCTCCCACTTCTCTTGAGTTCATATCATTCTTTGCTTGTAACTTTTACAGCCTATGTCATATTCTGCATTCTATTATAAAATGCCATCAAATAAACTTTTGGCTTCCTTTTGTCAGGAATTAGACTACATTCAGCCTCGAATTCCCTTCATTATCTCCAATGGTGCTTTGAAAAATAGTGGACACTAAATAGGTATTTGTGGAATTAACATGAATTTAAAATAATGAAATAATATTCCCACAGAGCTTTTAGGGGAAACTGATGATCTTTTGACACCTGTCATTGAGATCCATTTTCATAATTTTCAAACTATCCTGTGGATGCTTCACTGGTTAATTTCAGTCTGTCAGTACAAGCAAATGTGGTGTGTGATCTGCTATGGTGATTCATACACATGTCCAAATTCTCATTAGTCTTTCTGCGATATTCAGCCCTATTATCTCCTTCAGCCCCATGTTTCTCCTTGACTTCATCATGCTTTCTTTTTGCTTTCAACGAGATGCATGAACTGCCTCCTGCTCTTCTTCTTTGTGGTATTCCATTTATTTCATTCAGGGAAATTCTGTGTTCATTTGGCATCAGCAAAAAAAAAAAAAAAAAAGGAACACAGTGAGGCAAACCATATGATAGATGGTTCTGCAGTTAATGATATGTCTTAGGTAAAGTGTTAGACATTATATTATGTTGTTCGTGAGGGCAGATCTCAAGGGAAATTACTACTCTGTTTGAAGGGTAGTTAATAAATATGGATATGGTGCTTTCTTCTGCCACAGAGCTACCATCCCTTCAGGCTATCTGTTAACAAATTCGTTTTTAGAGGACACTGAGAGGCATACAGTTTAAATGAACCTTTGCTTGAGTGGAGTTTGTCCTTGTTTTCCTTGGGAAAGCAGGAGTTCCAGGAAGCTTGATAAGATTGCCATTTCCTATTATACTGTCATGACGAACTTAGGGAGATACCATCCAGGATGCAGGTGTCCAGGTCAAAGGAAATAAAAGGGAAGTTCAAAAGCACTCCTCCCAGAGTTGCTGATCTTATATCTCTATTAGTGTGTCATGGGAAGAGGCTATGTGAGCATATGCTGGAAATTAGGCAAATCCTGAATTCCGTGTCAGACAAGTGAAACAGGTTAAAAAAAAATACAGAAAAAATTTTTGTGAAAAAAATCATTTAGAGAGGAAAAGGAATAAATGTACTTTTATGTTGAAAACATTAATTTATTTTGAAATAGTTTCAAATTTATGAGAAGTAGCAAGAATAATGCAAAGAATTCCTGTGTACCATTCATCCACAGACTCTTTTAAAGCTTTGCCTCAATCATATGCTTAACAGTAAAAGGATTTGGATCACACATGTACCCAGTTATCATATCTTTATAGTGCTTTTTCATTTGGGAACCTTCCTTAATATTTCCATGATTTCATAACTTTCATATTTTTCAGGATTAAAGGGCTTTCATTTTGTTTCTCAATTCGTAGTTGTCTGATGTTTTCTCATGAGTGTTCCTCATGACCCGGGTTACTGTTCTTCAGCAGAAACATCACGGAAGTGATACTGTGTTTTTTTACTACATCCTATTTTTTTTATCCAGGTAGCACACGATGTTATTGGTCCCAGTACAATTGTATTAACTTTGATCACTTAAGATGGGGTCTGCCAGGTCTCCACTCTTTTTCTTATGTAATTAATATACAAATTATATGGAAATAATTGGAAACAATTTAAATATCCAATTCTTCATCACACTTTCACCTTCTAGTTTTAGCAGCTATTAATGTTTTGTGCTTGAATTAATCATGGCTAAGATCATGACAAATAGTGATTTTTCATTCCTCCTGCATGTATTGTCGTGTGCTGAGCCAAATCAGACTCAGCGACCATATGTGACAGAGAACTGCCTCATAGATAGGGTTTCTGAGGCTGTAATCTTTATGGGAGCAGATCGTCAGGTCTTTCACCTGCGGAGCTGTTGCTGGGTTGGAACCACCGACCTTTTGGTTAGCAGTTGAGCACTTAACCATTGCACCACCAGGGCTCCTTTACTTGTATTACTTCTCACTTATTTAATCATTTGCTTAGTTATACTAGTGTGAACTCATTGATCCCTATTTTATTCAATGGGCTATAGTGTTTTAATATCATTTTCTAATTCAGTGGTTAAATGGCCCAATATTTTATTAGTGGGAATTCCTTCAAACTGGCTTCTGAGTGCTTTTGTCATACTACCATTTTTCTTTGAGTCCTTCCTCACTTGCACAACAGATGTTTCAGGTTCATCTCATACTTTCTCTGCCCCAGCCCTGAAATCAGTGATTTCTCTAGTGGTCCCTGGTCCTTTTTATTGGTGAATGATAATTAAAGGGGGAGAAGTCAAATGAACACTGGGTGTGCTTGTTATTAATAGAGTCCTGCTGTGCCCGAGCCCTCTCACATTTGTACCTCCATTCTCTGTCAGTGAGAAACTTGGCTCCCATTATTCCTAATATATTTTCATATTTGTAAATCCCCCTGTGTAGTCAATCTCTCAAGAATGCCAGGCTGTCCTCCACTTTTGCTATGACACATCATCTTTGCATGGGCTGCCACATGGGCTGTCATTGCCATCCACTCTCACTGCTTCACTCTAATACATTGTTTTTACATAAGCCCTAAGCCTGTTGTCATTACTATCCCTGACTAATGATCTGGAAAGAGAAGGAAAAAAAAAAAAAAACAGTTGATGGGAGGGGAGTAGAAGAAGCAATATTCATATTTTAAATTTTATTTATAATTATATTCTAGGGTGGTTTGAAAAATCTCACCCTGTGTAAGGTTTATTGTTGTTGTTGTTGTTAGGTGTCCTTGAGTTGGTTCCAACTCATAGTGACCCTATAATCAACAGAATGAAACACTGCCTGGTCCTGCACCATCCTCACAGTCATTGTTATATTTGAGCCCATTGTTGTTGCCGCTGTGTCGGTCCATCTCGTTGAGGGTCTTCTTTTTTGCTGACTCTCTACTTTACCAAGCAATGTCCTTCTCCAGGGACTGGTCACTCCTGACGACATGTCCAAAGTACGTAAGAAGTCTCACCATCCTCGCTTCTACAGACCATTATGGCTGTACTTCCTCTAATACAGTCCAAAGAAGAATCGATGCATTTGAATTATGCTGTTAGCAAAGAATATCAAATATACCATGATCTGCCAAAGAATGAACAAATCTGTGTAAGGTTTAGATAACAAGAATAGAAATATTTTATAATTATTATGCTCTATATTTTGCTGATTAGAATACCACAGTAATAAAAATGCCTTAAATCTATAAATGGTATTTTCTGAAGTGGATTTGTTTATTGAAGATATTTTTAAAGAGCAAAGTGAACTTAAGAAGGTTATGCCTTATATCCCACACCAAATTTCTTAAGTGTGACATGTGATGCTTATAAGATTCTTTCATATTACATGTTACACACAGTAAAAACCTATAAAATTGTCTGTCTCTTGTCCAAGAAACACATATTATCAAAACCCTCAAATTTCTCTATAAATACAGCTTTCCATGATTCCATTATCTACCCCTGGCAAGGACTTAGAAATAATGACACATTCACTAGTCTTTAATAGACACATGATGAGCACAAGCTCCAGTCTGATCAGTCGATGAACTAAATATAAAAGGAATGCTTTATAAAGTGCCATTTAGATTCCAGTGTAATAGAGATGTAATGCATATGTCAAGTTATTGAGTTGTCAACTTAAATAGAAGCCAGTGTGTCATCCAGTAATTATTGCTATTTAGGCCTGAGGCATTAGAGCTAATATTAGCATGTGAGTGTTAAGTATGCAGAGCACAAAAGGGAAAAGAAGAGATTTTATGAAGTAAACCCTAAAAAACTCATTATTGTTACTTAAACCACAATCTATCCCTTAGATATGTGCTTACATTTAAAACCAGGAAGTTTTTTTAAGAATATACAACCTATTTGGTCGGGGGATAGGGGGTGGGAAGTACAGCCAGGTACAAACATCTTACCTATTATTTAAGGAAAATTTGGTATGCTACCATTATTCTCCAGAAATACATTGCTTATGAAAATAGTCAGATGTCTATTTGAAACTAAATTTTGTGATTAAGTTACAAAAGTTCATTGTTTGATATTATGACCACAGTGTTTTCTAGAAAGATCCTTGGAGTAAAGCTTCAGATTTAACCAGTATTTAAAATTTAACCCTGTGTAGCTCTTTTCTTGAATCCTCAACTTGTAAATCAGGGTTAGCTTACGTATACTGCTTTACTTACCTCTGTCTTGAGTAATAACTTTTATTATGTCAGAAATTTTCTATCAAAACTGAGGGAAAAAAAAGCTTTTGAAAGCCCACGTTCAGAGGTTTGGGAATAAACACATAAATGCATACTTATATACATAAAAGAAATGTATAGTATATATAGGTTATATGAGGAGCCTTGGCATTGGAATGGTTAAGAACTTGGCTGTTAACTGAATGTTTGGCAGTTTGACCCACTCAGTGGCTCCGCAAGAGAAAGACCTGATGATTTGCTCCCATAAAGATTATAGTCTAGAAAACCCTATGGGGCAGTTCTGTTCTGTCACATTAGGATGCTATGAATTGAAATTAACTCGATGGCACCGAACAATAACAACATAATATAGATAATATGTACATATACACACTATATACACAAACATAAGTAATCTTAAAGGTAGTGTATCTGATTAAAAAGCACAGCTCATTTTAAAGGCTTCTCTTTCAAAGAGATGAATTAAAGCCTGCTATTAAGTGTATTGTACATATGAGCAGTCCAAAAAAAAAAAGCAGACACTCTGGCGTTTCTTTCTGGCCCATTCCAGAGGAACATTAAGTAATAAAAGGATCCATGTGAAGATTAAGATAAAAATCTAGCAGGACCAACACTGTCTTTCCTAATTCACTATGTAGACAACAGAGTCAGCAAAAGGGATTGGACTATTTCCAAATCCTCTTAAAAGTACATACTCTCAAAGGCAGAAAGCTTTTTACGTGAACAGACATTCCCATGCACACCACCACCACCATCCTGGCCTGAATTTTATATTAATGGAATAAAACCACACAGTGCAGAACCACAATCTTTTAGAGGAAAGACTTTATGTATTCAACAGTAAGCATCACGTGGCCAAGAACAAGAAGACACACCCAGCCAAAGATATGTAGACAATAGTAGACTACCTCTTTGGACCTCTTCCTTTGTTCATGGTTAGACTGAATATTGGACAGATTTAAGGCTGTAGCTTTTTCTCTTGATCCTTACTGAGAAAAGTACTTTCCAAACAAGTTTAGCTAGTTTCTCTTCTTTAGGAAAAAAAAAAAAAAGAAGTTTCTCTTCTTCAGGAAAGTGAGGAGAAATTAAAATCAATCATCATTTTTATTGCCTTTCCTTCTATTATTCTATACCCCAAATACTAAGCTACATAAAAGAGCCTAAAAAAGTTGTAACTACAAGGCTGATCTTAATTGGAGAGTAATTTGGAGGTTTTTTTTTTTTTTTTTTTTTAAAGAAGAAAATGAACAACTTCCCTCAGGCAGATCTCTCCCTATTGGTATCCAGGCATCTGAAAATATTGCTGTAACAATACATAGTTATTCATTCCATACCATTAAATATATATTTAAGATACAAAGATTAAAATGAAAATGTACTGGATAAGTAGCCAGATATTGGTTACTATAGTTCTGGTCCATATGTAATTGACTGGTAATCTATTGAGTTCTAGTTTTAATAGGGAAAACCAAACCAAAACCCATTGCTGTTGAGTCAATTCCGACTCACAGTGACCCTGCAGGACAACGTAGAACTACCGCACAGAGTTTCCAAGGATCAGCTGGTGGATTTGAATTGCTGACCTTTTGGTTAGCAGCTGAACTCTTAACCACTGAACCACCAGGGCTCCAGTTTAATAGGGAACATGTGGTTAATGTAGGTTCTGGGGTTTGGAGGAAGAAAATTTTTCCACAAATGTCTTAGGGTGGGTTCTCTAGAGAAGCAAAACCAGTAAAGCTTACAAATATGTATAGAGAGAAAGAGATTTATATCAAGGGAATAGCTTGAAGAGACATAGCCTTTCGTGAGAAACCAAAAAGTACAGATTAATAGTCATTAATAGACACATTTGGTTTTAGGGCTTATCTCAGAGAGTGGATTAGATAATCAGCCTTTTCTGTCCTTACCTAACACATTTTCTTTCTGTTTTTACTGGTGTGTGTTATGGATTGAATTATGTCCCCAAAAATCTGTGTTGTTAATCCTAACCTCTCTGTCTGTTGTTATAATCACATTTGGGAATGGTTTGTCTTTGTTATGTTAATGAGGCAGGAATAGTGTTGAATACCTACGAATATGCCCATAAATATGGGCATAAATATAATCATTTGCCATTTTAACATGTACAATTTTTTTCCATGTATAGTTCAGTGGCATTATATTCATGATGTACAACCATCACCAATATTAATTTCCAAATTTTCCCATCACCCATAATAGAAGCCCAGTGGCCATTAAGCAATGACTCCCTCTTTCCCCCTCCCTCCTGCCCCCGGTAACGGCTAATAACCTTGGTCTCTATACATTTGCCTATTGTAGATATTTTATGTAAGTCATGCCATACCATATTTGTCCTTTTGTGACTGACTTATTTCACTTAGCATGTTTTCAAGTTTCATTCATGTGGTAACATGTATCAGGTTATCATATCTCTTTATGGCTGAGTAATATTCCATTGCTTGTATGTACATTTTATTTATCCATTCATCTTTTGATGGACATTTAGGTTGTTTCTACCTGCTGGCTATTATGCATAGTGTTGCAGTGAACAGTGGTGTACACATATCTGTTGGTGTTCTTGCTTTCAACTTCTTTCAACATATACCTAGGATTGAAATTGCTGGATCATATAGTAATTTTCTGTTTAATGTTTTGAGCACCCGTTAAACTGTTTTCCACAGTGGCTGTACTGTTTTACAATGCATGTGAGTTCCAATTTCTCTACATCTTTGCCAAGACCTGTTGTTTTGTATTTTGCTATCATAGCAATCTTGTTGTTGTTAGGTGCTGTCAAGTTGGTTCTGACTCATAATTACCCTATATACAACAAAAAGAAACACTGCCCAGTCCTGCAGCACCCTCACAATCATTGCTATGTTTGAGCCCATTGTTGCAGCTACAGTGTCAGCCCATCTCATTGAGGGTCTTCTCTTTTTCAACGACCCTCTACCTTACCAAGCATAATGTCCTTCTCTGGGGACTGATTTCTCCTGGTAACATGTCCAAAGTACATGAGAAGTCTTGCCATCCTCCCTTCAAAGGAACACTCTGCCTGTACTTCTTTCAAGACAGACTTGTATGTTCTTCTGACAATCCATGGTATATTCAATATTCTTTGCCGGCACAATAATTCAAAGCATCAATTCCTCTGTAGTTTTCCTTATTCATTTTCCAGCTTTCACATGCATATGAGACAGTTAAAAATATGACGTTTTGGGTCAGGCATACCTTAGTTCTCAAAGTGATATCTTTGCTTTTCAACACTTTAAAGATGTCTTTTGCAGCAGATTTGCCCAGTGCAATATGTCATTTGATTTCTTGGCTGCTGCTTCCATGGCTCTTGATTGTGGATCCAAGTATAATGAAATCCTTTACAACTTCAATATTTTCTCCATTTATCATGATGCTGCTTATTGTTCCCCTCGTGAGGATTTTTGTTTTATGTTGAGGTGTAATCCATACTGAAGGCTTCATTGGTACGTGCTTCAAGTTCTCTTCACTTTCAGCAAGGAAGATTGTGTCATCTGCATATTGCAGGTTGTTAATGAGTCTTCCTCCAATCCTGAGGCCCCGTTCTTCTTCATATAGCCCAGATTTTCAGATTATTTGCTCAACATACAGATCGAATGACTGTGGTGAAAGGGTACAACCCTGAAGCACATCTTTCCTTATTTAAACCACACAGTATCCCCTTGTTCTGTTTGAATGACTGCCTCTTTGTCTACGTACAGGTTCCTCATAAGCACAATTAAGTGTTCTGGAATTCCCATTCTTCACAATGTTATCCATAATTTTCTGTGACCCACACAATCAAATGCCTTTGCATAGTCAGTGCAACACAGGTAAACATCTTTCTGGTATTCTCTGCTTTCAGCCAAGATCCATCTGACATCAGTAATAATATCCCTCATTCCATGTCCTCTTCTGAAACCGGCTTGCATTTCTGGCAGTTCCGTGTTGATGTACTGCTGCAACTCCTTTTGAATAATCTTCATCGAAATTTTACTTGTGGGCAATTTTAATGATATTGTTCAATAATTTCCACATTCTGTTGGATCACCTTTCTTTGCAATGGGCACAAATATGAATCTCTTTCCATCAGTTGGCCAGGTCACTGTCTTCCAAATTTCTTCTCACAGAAATGAGTGTGCACTTCTGCTGCTGCATCCTTTTTTTGGAACATCTCAATTGGTATTCCATCAATTCCTGGAGGCTTCTTTTTCACCTGTGGCTTCAGTGCAGCTTGGACTTGTTACTTCAGCATCATCAGTTCTTTATCATATGCTACATCCTCAAATACTTGACCATCGATCAGTTCTTGATACAGTGAGTCTGTGTATTCCTTCCAGCTTCTTTTGATGCTTCCTGCATAGTTCAATATTTTGCCCTTGGAATCCCTCAAAATTGTAACTTGAGGCTTGAATTTTTTCTTCAGTTCTTTCAGCTTAAGAAATGCCGAGCATATTCTTCTCTTTTAGTTTTCTAACTCCAGGTTTTTGTACAATTCATTATAATACTTGTCTTCTCAAGCTACCCTTTAAAATCTTCTTTTCAGCTCTTTTACGTCATCATTCCTTCCGTTAACTTTAGCTACTGTACTTTCAACAACAAGTTTCAGAGTCTCTTCTGATATCTATTTTAGTCTTTTCTTTCTTTCCTTTTTAATGACCTTTTGCTTTCTTCATGTAAGATGTCCTTGATGTCATTCCACAGCTTGTCTGTCTTCAGTCATTAGTGTTCTATGTGTCATATCTATTCTTGAGAGGGTCTTCAAAGTGAGGTGGGATATACTCGAGGTTGTATTTTGGTTCTTTTGGAATTATTTTAATTTTCTTCAGCTTGAACTTGAACTTGCATATGAACAATTGATGGTCTCTTCTGCAGTTGGCACCTGGCCTTGTTCTGACTGATGACATTGTGGTTTTCCATGAGTGATGTCTCATTGTGGTATTGATTTGCATTTCCCTGAAGACTAATGATGCTGAACATCTTTGTGTATACTTTTGACCAATTAATATCGAGAATACTTAAAGAACACCTACAACTTAGCAACAAAAAGGCAAACAGCCCAATTTAAAAAAAAAAAAATGGGCAAAACACTTTAATAGACATTTAGCCCAAGAAAAAATACAAATGATTAAAACTCTTTTGATGTGAAACTCTTTTTTTGCTTCACAACTTTAAACCTAGTTAACAAAAATCTCAGAATTTTGCAAACATACTCATTAATAAGATTGATCAATAATTTCCTTTTGATATATTGTGTTTGGTTATGAAAAGCAAGCTGATGCTACAAAATAAAATGAGGCGCTTTCCATCCATTTCTCAGGCCTGGAAAGTTTACATAGCATAAGAATTATCTTTTTTTTAAGGTAATAGTGCTTTTATTTCTCCCCCAATTTCTTTTCTGGTAATTGATAGGTTGAAGTTTTTACTTCTTAGATCAATTGTCAGTTTGGTAATTTCTACTGTGCTACAAAATCATGTATTTTCCCTGGGTTTCTAACTTGCTACAATAGTTGTGTGTAGTGGTCTGTTAGATTTTTTTTAAGTCTCTTCTTTATCTGTGCTTAATCTTCTTTAATTTTGTATCTATTTCTTATCTCTTTCACTTTTATTAAGACTAGTTGAAGGTTATCCGTATCTGTTTTACTAGACTTTTTGAAGAACAAATTTTTCTTCCCATTATATTCCTATTTTTTTATATTAATTTTATAGCTTATCTTTTTAAATTCCTTTTCCTAGTTTTTAACAAATAAACTTGAACCAGTTTTATTAAAGTATTTTGGAAGCAAAACATTTATTACTTTCTATTTTGTTTCTAGAGATGATATTAACATTTACAGACTTAGGCTTCCTGTCTAAGACATTTCAGATCATCTTTTACATAATTTATTGGGCTAATGAAGTGTATTTTAAATACTTGTTAAGTCATCGCACAATAACACAAATGTCAAAAAAGTGTAGACCTCTACACACCAAAAACTTTTAAAAAGTGTTAGTCATCAGTATGACTTAACAGTAGCTTTTTTCTTGAAATACTGCTGATATACATCTGCTCAAACATTGTTCTCATCTTGATTGACTTATTTGGCAGGACAAGTTCAAATGCCAATGTAAAGGTTAACCTGCTGGGCCCCTCTTTTTCAAAATATAAAGTGACATCCCTTGACCCATACTTGGCTTCTTGTATAACAAAAATGTTTGAAATATAGCAACAGAAAAGGAAAGAAGACATGCTAGAAAAAGAGACAAATAGAAAAAACGTTTTACAGTTCATCACAATCTCAGTGCCATCAGCTAATGTAATTCTTTTCCTGCCATCTCAACAAAACAACACTATCTCCCTGCCCTCTCCTTCCAAAAAAAAATATATATATATAGATAGGTATATACTAGTGTAAATTATCTATTTGAAATAAATCCAGTCCTTATTTGCATAATGTTCCTAATTTTAGGTAATTTAACTAAAAAATAAACTTATATTTTTCATCTTTATTGAGGTCTAATTTACATATCATAAATCTACTCATCATATGTGCACAATTCATTGATTTTTATTTAATTTATAAATTGTACACCCATCAGCATATTCCAATTTTAGAACATTTTCATAACTCCAAAAATATACCTCAGGTTTGATGTCTGTCAGTCTCTGTTCCCATCCTCAGCCTCAGGGCAACCTCTCATCCATTCTCTATCCCTATAAATATGGTTTTTTTTTGTACATTTCATGTAAGTTCAGTCATATACTATGTATTCTTTTGTATCTTGCTTCTTTTACTTCTGAGGTTTATCCATAATGTAACATTTTTATGTATTTTATTCCTTTTTATTTTTGGATAATATATTATTGTATAGAAATACCACATTTTGCTTATCTATTCACCAGTTGATGGATATTTAGATTTTTTCAGTTTCTGACTATTATAAATAATACTGCTATGAACATTCATTTATAAGTTTTTATGTGGATTTTTATATTTTTAGGAATGGAATTGCTCAATTATATGATAGATTATGTATAACTTTTGAAGAATGTATCAAACTATTACAAAGCAGCTGTACCATTTTACATTCTTGTCAGCAATGCGTAAGTGTTCCAGTTTGTCCACGTTCTCATTAACTGTTGCCATTGTCTTCCTTTTTGATTATAGCCATTCAAGTCAGTCTGCAGAGGTGTTATAATTTTAATTTTCATTCTTCTAATGACTAATGACACTGTGTACCTTTTCATGTGCTTATTAACCATTCATTTATGTATTCTTCTTTAAAAATATTTTACTGTATTTTAGGTGAAAGTTTACACATCAAATTAGGTTCCCATTTAACAATTTTTATACACACCGTTCCGTGCCATTGGTTACAATTTTCACAAAGTGCCAGCATTCTCATTATTTCCATTCTGTTTGTTCTGTTTCCATTAATCTACCTTCCCTGCCCCTCCTTGCCTTCTCATCTTTGGTTTTGGGTAAAAGTTGACCTTAGGTCTCATGTAGTTGTTAGTTTAAGGGAGCACATTACTCATGGGTAATACTGTTTATTTTGTAAGCTGATCTATTCTTTGGCTGAAAAGTAATCTCCAGGAGTAGCTTCAGTTCCAAGTTCAAACGGTATCTTAGGGTGATAGTCTTGGGGGTTACTCTCGTCTCTATAGGTCCAGTAAGGTCTAGCCTTCTTTAGGAATTTGAACTTTGTTTTACATTTTTCTTCCATTATATCCAGTGCCTTCTATTGTCTCCCTGGTCAGAACAGTTGGTAGTGGTACCTGGGCACCATTTAGTTCCTTTGTTCTCAGGCTAGAAGAGGTCATGGCACACATACGCTATTAGTCCTATGAATTAGTTTCTTCTTTGAGTCTTTGGTTTCCTTCATTCTCCTTTGCTCCTTATCAGTATAAACCAATTCTTGTATCTTAGATGGCCACTAACAAGCTTTTAAGACCCAGACACTATTTGACAAACTAAGATGTAGAACATTATCTTTACGAACTATGTTATGCCAGTTGACTGAGTTGTCCCACGAGACTATGGCCGTAAGCCTTTTAACCCAGTAAACCAATCCCACGAGGTGTTTGGTTATGTCTAGGAAATTGCCATAACTCTGCCTCCTATGTGCTTTATTATATATATATATATATATCCCTCATGTGGCTGTCACTTTGTCGTACTGTGGGGGCTTGCATGTTGTTGTGATGCTGGAAGCTATGCCACTGGTATTCAGATACCAGCAGGGTCACCCATGGAGGACAGGTTTCAGCTGAGCTTCCAGACTGATATAGACTAGGAAAAAGGACCCAGCAGTCTAATTCTGAAAAGCATTAGCCAGTGAAAACCTTATGAATAGCAGCGGAACATTGTCTGATACAGTGGTGGAAGATGAACCCCCAGGTTGGAAGGCACTCAAAAGATGACCAGGAAAGAGCTGCCTCCTCAAAATAGAGTCGACCTTAATGACGTGAATGGAGTAAAGCTTTCCGGGCCTTCATTTGCTGATGTGGAATGACTGAAAATGAGAAGAAATAGCTGCAAACATCCATTAATAATCAAAACGTGGAATGTATGAGGTATGAATCTAGGAAAATTAGAAATCGTCAAAAATGAAAGGGAATGCATAAACATTGATATCCTAGGCATTAATGAGCTGAAATGGACTGGTATTGGTCATTTTGAACTGGACAATCATATAGTCTACTAGGTTGGGAATGACAACTTTAAGAGGAATGTTGTTGCATTCATTATCAAAAAGAACATTTCTAAATCTATCCTGAAGTACAACCCTGTCAGTGATAGGATAATATCCATACACCTACAAGGAAGACCAGTTAATACGACTATTATTCAAATTTATGCCCAACCACTAAGGCCAAAGGTGAAGAAATAGAAGATTTTTATCAGCTGCTTCAGTCTGAAATTGATCAAAAATGAAATCAAGATGCATTGATAATTACTGGCAATTGGAATGCGAATGTTAGAAACAAAGAAGAAGGATCAGTAGTTGGAAAATATGGCCTTGCTGATAGAAACAATACCAGAGATTGAATGATAGAATTTTGCAAGGCCAACGACTTCATTGCAAATACCTTCTTTCACCAACATAAACAGCAACTATACACGTGGGCCTTGCCAGACAGAACACACAGAAATCAACTTGACTACATCTGTGGAAAGAGACGATGGAAAAGCTCAATATCATCAGTCAGGACAAGGCCAGGAGCCGGCTGTGGAACAGACGGTCAATTGTTCCTATGCAAGTTCAAGCTGAAACTGAAGAAAATCAGAGCAAGTCCACGAGAGCCAAAATATGACCTTGAGTATATCCCACCTGAACTTAGAGACCCCTGAAGAACCAATCTGACACATTGAACGTTAGTGACCGAAGACCAGACAAGTTGTGGAATGACAGCAAGGGCGTCATACATAAAGAAAGCAAGAGGTCATTGAAAAGACAGGAAAGAAAGAAAAGACCAAGATGGATGTCAGAGGAGACTCTGAAACTTGCACTCAAATGTCAAGCAGCTAAAGCAAAAGGAAGAACTGATGAAGTAAAAGAACTGAAGATTTCAAAGGGTGTCTCGAGAAGACAAAGTAAAGTATTATGACGTGCAAAGAGCTGGAGAAGGAAAACCAAAAGGGAAGAACACACTCAGCCTTTCTCAAGTTGAAAGAACTGAAGAAAAAATTCAAGCCTCGAGTTGTAATAGGGAAGGATTCTATGGGGGAAATATTAAATGACACAGGAAGCATCAAAAGAAGATGGAAAGAATACACAGAGTCATTATACCAAAAAGAATTAGTCGATGTTCAACCATTTCAAGAGGTGCCATATGATCAGGAACCAATGGTACTAAAGGAAGAAGTCCAAGCTGCTCTGAAGGCATTGGCAAAAAACAAGGCTCCAGGAATTGATGAATTATCAATTGAGAAGTTTCAATAAATATATGCAACACTGGAGGTGCTCACTCATCTATGCCAAGAAATATGGAGGACAGCTTCGTGGCCAACTGACTGGAAGAGACCCATATGTATGCCTATTCCCAAGAAAGGTGATCCAACCAAATGTGGAAATTATAGAACTATATCATTAATATCACATGCAAGCAAAATTTTGTTGAAGATCATTCAAAAATGGCTGCAGCAGTATATCGACAGGGAACTGCCAGAGATTCAGGCCGGTTTCAGAAGAGGACATGGAACCTGGGATATCATTGCCGATGTCAGATGGATTCTGACTGAAAGCAGAGAATACTGGAAGGACGTTTACCTGTGTTTTATTGACTATGCAAAGGCATTCGACTGTGTGGATCACGGCAAATTATGGATAACATTGCGAAGAATGGGAATTCCAGAACACTTAGTTGTGCTCATGAGAAACCTTTACATAGGTCAAGAGGCAGTTGTTCGGACAGAACAAGGAGATACTGCATGGTTTAATGTCAGGAAAGGTGTGCATCAGGGTTCTATTCTTTCACCATACCTATTCAATCTGTATACTGAGCAAATAATCCGAGAAGCTGGACTATATGAAGAAGAATGGGGCATCAGGATTGGAGGAAGACTCATTAACAACATGCATTATGCAGATGACACAATCTTGCTTGCTGAAAGTGAAGAGGACTTGAAGCACTTACTAATGAAGATCAAAGAGCACAGCCTTCAGTATGGATTACACCTCAACATAAAGAAAACAAAAATCCTTACAACTGGACCAATGAGCAACATCATGATCAATGGAGAAAAGATTGAAGTTGTCAAGGATTTCATTTTATTTGGATCCACAATCAACAGCCATGGAAGCAGCAGTCAAGAAATCAAAAGACACATTGCATTGGGTAAATCTGCTGCAAAGGACCTCTTTAAAGTGTTGAAGAGCAAAGATGTCACCATGAAGACTAAGGTGCGCCTGACCCAAGCCATGGTATTTTCAATCCCATCATATGCATGTGAAAGCTGGACAATGAATAAGGAAGACTGAAGAATTGACTCTTTTGAATTGTGGCATTGGCGAAGAATATTGAATATACCATGGACTGCCAAAAAAAAAAAAAAAAAGAACGAACAAATCTGTCTTAGAAGAAGTACAGCCAGAATGCTCCTTAGAGGCAAGGATGGCAAGACTGCGTCTTACATACTTTGGACATGTTGTCAGGAGGGATCAGTCCCTGGAGAAGGACATCATGCTTGGCAGAATACAGGGTCTGCAGAAAAGAGGAAGACCCTCAACAAAGTGGATTGACACAGTGGCTGCAATAATGAGCACAAGCATAACAAGGATTGTAAGGATGGCTCAGGACGGGGCAGTGTTTCGTTCTGTTGTGCATAGGGTCTTATGAGTCGGAACCGACTTGACGGCACCTAACAACAACCACAAATTATATGTATATATATAAAATTTGTTGTTATATGTATAAACATATATACATATTTGTTGTGTAAAAAAAATTGTGTATATATATAAATATATATATTTGTTGTATATATATATTGTTGTGTGTGTGTGTATATATATATATATATATTTGTGGTTGTTGTTAGGTGCTGTCGAGTCGGTTCCGACTCATAAGACCCTATGCACAACAGAACGAAACACTGCCCCAGTTCTACTCTGTCCTATAGGGTCGCTATGAGTCAGAATCAACTGGACGGCAATGGGTTTTATATATGTATATATACATGAATATATGTGCAGCATGGAAAACCTGGTGACATATGGTTAGCAGCTACAGCTGCTAATCAAAAGGTCTTCTGTTGGAATCCACCAGGCATTCCCTAGAAACCATATGGGACAGTTCTACTCTGCGCTATAGGGTCATTATGAGTCAGTATCAACTTGACAGCAACAAGATTTTTTTTTTTTGTGCAGCACACTGAAGCATGTATATACATATGACTACAGATGTGTTTATACATGCATGTACTCATATATGACTTCCTATACATATATATGCATACATATATAACTACGTAACTACATTCATAGTTTTTTGTTGTTATTGTTGCAAAATTGTGTATTATAGCATTTACTGAAATTGCTCCTTATTCTTGGTACTTCTTAGTGTCTTCATTTGACTTGTGCAGACTTCACTCATATTGAGTATTCCCTTTCCCATCACCAAAAATAACTGTCTACTATCTAGAAAGTGATTTCCTCTCCCTCCCACTTCCATCCCTGGTAACCGTGAAAGACTTCTGCTTTCTCTGTGTATATCTATTCTTGATTTTTTCTTAAAGTGGGATCATAGAATATTTGTTCTTCTGTAATTGACTTATTTCACTCAACATAATGTCCTCCAGATTGATCAATGTAATAAGACGTTTTGTGGCTCATTATAGTTGCATAGTATTCCATTGTATGTATGTACCACACTTTGTTTATCTATTCTTCCACTGGTGGCACTTAAGTTGTTTTCGTCTTTTTTCTATTATGAATAATGCTGCAGTGAACATAGGTGTGCATATGTCTGTGTCACTGCTCTTATATCTTTAGGATATAAGCATAGGAGTAGGATTGCTGGATCATAAAGTATTTCTATTACTAGCTTTTTGAGGAAGTGCCATAGTGTTTTCCAGAGTGGTTGTACCATTTTAAAATCCAACTATCAGCGTATAAAAGTTCCAATCTCTCCAAAACCTAGCGAGCATTTCTTGCTGTCTGTTTTTTTGATCAGTGCCATTTTTTGCAGGGGCGAAATGGTATCTCGTTATAGTTTCGATTTGCATCTCTCTAATGGCTAATAATCGTGAGCATCTTTTAATGTGTTAGCCATCTGATTGTCCTCTTTGGTGGTGTATTCATGCCCTTTGCCCATTTTTTTGGTGGAATTGTTTGCCTTTTTGTTGTTGAGTTATTGAAGGTTTTTATATATTTAAGAGTTTAGACCCTTATCAGATATGTCATTGCCAAAGATTTTTTCACAGTCTGTAGCTTCTCTTTTTGCTAAAGTCTTTCGATAAGCATAAATATTTAATTTTTAGGAGGTCCCAGTTAGCTAATTTATCTTCTGTTGTTTGTGCATTTTTAGCTGTGTGTGATAGACTATTTATGCCAAAAATTGTGCCCCTAGGTTTGTCCCTTTGTTATTTTTCAGGAACTTCATAGTTTTAGGTTCAAAATTTAAGCCTTTGATCCATTTCAAGTGAGTTTTTGTGTATGGTGTGAGGTATGAATTCTGATTCATTTTTCTGCAAATGGATATCCAGTTTTACCAGCACCATTTGTTAAAGATACTCTTTTTTCCCCGGTGAATGGACTTTGACCCCTTATTGAAAATCAGCTGACCATAGACGAATGGATTTACTTCTGGATTCTCAATTCCATGTAATTGGTCTGTGTGTCTGTCATTGAACCAGTACCAGGCTGTTGTAATTACTGCAGCTGTATAGTAAGTTTTGAGATTGGGAAGTATGAGGAATCCTACTTGTTTTTCTTCTTCAATATTGCTTTAGCTTCATATGTCTCCTGTAGTGAAAAGTCTGGTCAAGTCTGGTATTCAATTTTTTAATAAATTTAGTTGTTGTTTTGAGTTGTAAGAGTTTTTAACACATTATGTATGTAAGACTGTTATCAGATATCCAATTTGAAAACACTTTCGTCTGGTCCATACCTACATTTTTCTTCATGGAGTCTTTTAAAGTGCAAAGTTTTTTTATTTTTAAAGAAATCGTATTTAGCATTTTTTCATCTGTAGATCATGCCTTTGATATCATATCTAGGGACTAATTGCCTAACCCAAAGTCACAAAGATTTTTTTTTTTCAAGCTTTATAGTTTTAACTCTTAAATTTAGGTCTGTGATTCATTTTGAGTTAATTTTTGTGTACGTTGTTAGAAAAAGGTCTAAGTTTTTTTTTTTTTTTTTTAATGTAGCTATCCAATTATCCAAGTATCTTTGGTATAAAAGACTACCCTTTCACCATTGAATTGTCTTGACATCTTTGTCAAAAATCAATTAACCATAAATGCAAGGATTTTTTCCTAACTCTCAAGTCTGCTCCATTAATCTCTGTGCCTACGTTTAAGCCAATACCATATTGTGTTGATTTTTGTAATTTCATAGTAAGCTTTGAAATCAGATAGTGTAAGTCTTCCAAATTTTTTTTTTTCCAAAATTGTTTTGCATATCCTAGGTCCTTTCAATTTCCACATGAATATTAGGATCAACTTGTCAGTTTCTTTCAAAAAGAGCCTGCTTGTATTTTGATAGGTATTGTGCTGAATCTATACATAAAAAAAAAAGAAACCCTTTGCTGTCAAGTCAATTCTGACTCACAGTGACCCGAAAGGACAGAGTAGAACTGCCCCATATGGCTTCTAAGGAGCGCCTGGTAGATTCAAACTGCCGACCTTTTGGTTAGCAGCCATATCTTTTAATCACTATGCCACCGGAATCTATACATAACTGATCTGTAAACAATGGAAATACAGGTCTGAAAAAATTTTTACTTTTTATGACCTTATTCAAAAAGATTTTCTATGAAAAAAAAATAATTGCACGGCTATTAAAGGAAATGAATTATGACAATCCAATAAAGAAACGCTCAATGGCTGTATCATTTTTTTAATCTTTTTTTTTTAAATTAACTTTTATTAAGCTTCAAGTGAACATTTACAAATCCAATCAGTCTGTCACATGTAAGTTTACATACATCTTACTCCCTTCTCCCACTTGCTCTCCCCCTATTGAGTCAGCCCTTTCAGTCTCTCGTTTCGTGACAATTTTGCCATCTTCCCTCTCTCTCTATCTTCCCATCCCCCCTCCAGTCAAGAGTTGCCAACACACTCTCAAGTGTCCACCTGATTTAATTAGCTCACTCTTCATCAGCATCTCTCCCCCCTGCTGACCAGTCCCTTTTATGTCTGATGAGTTGTCTTCGGGGATGGTTCCTGTCCTGTGCCAACAGAAGGTCTGGGGAGCATCGCCGCCGGGATTCCTCTAGTCTCAGTCAGACCATTAAGTATGGTCTTTTTATGAGAATTTGGGGTCTGCATCCCACTGATCTCCTGCTCCCTCAGGAGTTCTCTGTTGTGCTCCCTGTCAGGGCAGTCATCTATTGTGGCCGGGCACCAACTAGTTCTTCTGGTCTCAGGATGATGTAGGTCTCTGGTTCATGTGGCCCTTTCTGTCTCTTGGGCTCCTAGTTGTCGTGTGACCTTGGTGTTCTTCATTTTCCTTTGCTCCAGGTAGGTTGAGACCAATCGATGCATCTTAGATGTCCGCTTGTTAGCATTTAAGACCCCAGACGCCACATTTCAAAGTGGGATGCAGAATGTATTCGTAATAAAATTATTTTGCCAATTGACTTAGAAGTCCCCTCAAACCATGTTCCCCAGACCCCCGCCCCTGCTACGCTGACCTTTGAAGCATTCATTTTATCCCAGAAACCTCTTTGCTTTTAGTCCAGTCCAATTGGGCTGACCTTCCATGTATTGAGTGTTGTCTTTCCCTTCACCTAAAGCAGTTCTTATCTACTGATTGATCAATAAAAAACCCTCTCCCTCCCTCCCTCCCTCCCCCCTTCGTAACCACAAAAGTATGTGTTTTTCTCAGTTTATACTATTTCTCAAGATCTTATAATAGTGGTCTTATACAATATTTGTCCTTTTGCCTCTGACTCATTTCACTCAGCATAATGCCTTCCAGGTTCCTCCATGTTATGAAATGTTTCACAGATTCGTCACTGTTCTTTATCAATGCGTAGTATTCCATTGTGTGAATATACCACAATTTATTTACCCATTCATCCGTTGATGGACACCTTGGTTGCTTCCAGCTTTTTGCTATTGTAAACAGAGCTGCAATAAGCATGGGTGTGCATATATCCGTTTGTGTGAAGGCTCTTGTATCTCTAGGGTATATTCCGAGGAGTGGGATTTCTGGGTTATATGGTAGTTCTATTTCTAACTGTTTAAGATAACGCCAGATGGATTTCCAAAGTGGTTGTACCATTTTACATTCCCACTAGCAGTGTATGAGAGTTCCAATCTCTCCGCAACCTCTCCAACATTTATTATTTTGTGTTTTTTGGCTTAATGCCAGCCTAGTTGGTGTGAGATGGAATCTCATCGTAGTTTTAATTTGCATTTCTCTAATGGCTAATGATCAGGAGCATTTTCTCATGTATCTGTTGGTTGCCTGAATATCTTCTTTAGTGAAATGTGTGTTCATATCCTTTGCCCACTTCTTGATTGGGTTGTTTGTCTTTTTGTGGTTGAGTTTTGACAGAATCATGTAGATTTTAGAGATCAGGCGCTGGTCGGAGATGTCATAGCTGAAAATTCTTTCCCAGTCTGTAGGTGGTCTTTTTACTCTTTTGGTGAAGTCTTTAGATGAGCATAGGTGTTTGATTTTTAGGAGCTCCCAGTTATCTGGTTTCTCTTCCTCATTTTTGGTAATGTTTTGTATTCCGTTTATGCCCTGTATTAGGGCTCCTAGGGTTGTCCCTATTTTTTCTTCCATGATCTTTATCGTTTTAGTCTTTATGTTTAGGTCTTTTTTCCACTTGGAGTTAGTTTTTGTGCATGGTGTGAGGTATGGGTCCTGTTTCATTCTTTTGCAAATGGATATCCAGTTATGCCAGCACCATTTGTTAAAAAGACTATCTTTTCCCCAATTAACTGACACTGGTCCTTTGTCAAATATCAGCTGCTCATACGTGGATGGATTTATATCTGGGTTCTCAATTCTGTTCCATTGGTCTATGTGCCTGTTGTTGTACCAGTACCAGGCTGTTTTGACTACTGTGGCTGTATAATAGTTTCTGAAATCAGGTAGAGTGAGGCCTCCCACTTTCTTCTTTTTCAGTAATGCTTTGCTTATCCGGGGCTTCTTTCCCTTCCTTATGAAATTGGTGATTTGTTTCTCTACCCCCTTAAAATATGACATTGGAATTTGGATCGGAAGTGCGTTATATGTATAGATGGCTTTTGGTAGAATAGACATTTTTACTATGTTAAGTCTTCCTATCCATAAGCAGGGTATGTTTTTCCACTTAAGTATGTCCTTTTGAATTTCTTGTAGTAGGGCTTTGTAGTTTTCTTTGTATAGGTCTTTTACATCCTTAGTAAGATTTATTCCTAAGTATTTTATCTTCTTGGGGGCTACTGTGAATGGTATTGATTTGGTTATTTCCTCTTCGGTGTTCTTTTTGTTGATGTAGAGGAATCCAAGTGATTTTTATATGTTTATTTTATAACCTGAGACTCTGCCAAACTCTTCTATTAGTTTCAGTAGTTTTCTGGAGGATTCCTTAGGGTTTTCTGTGTATAAGAGCATGTCATCTGCAAATAGAGATAATTTGACTTCTTTGTTGCCAATCTGGATGCCCTTTATTTCTTTGTCTAGCCTAATTGCCCTGGCTAGGACTTCCAGCACGATGTTGAATAAGAGCGGTGATAAAGGGCATCCTTGTCTGGTTCCCGTTCTCAAGGGAAATGCTTTCAGGCTCTCTCCATTTAGAGTGATATTGGCTGTTGGCTTTGCATAGATGCCCTTTATTATGTTGAGGAATTTTCCTTCAATTCCTATTTTGGTAAGAGTTTTTATCATAAATGGGTGTTGGACTTTGTCAAATGCCTTTTCTGCATCAATTGATAAGATCATGTGGTTTTTGTCTTTTGTTTTATTTATGTGATGGATTACATTAATGGTTTTTCTGATATTAAACCAGCCTTGCATAAAAAAAATAAAATAAAATAAATAAATAAATAAATAAATAAATCCCACTTGATTATGGTGAATTATCTTTTTGCTGTGTTGTTGGATTCTATTGCCTAGAATTTTGTCGAGGATTTTTGCATGTATGTTCATGAGGGATATAGGTCTATAATTTTCTTTTTTTCTAATGTCTTTACCTGGTTTTGGTATCAGGGAGATGGTAGCTTCATAGAATGAGTTGGGTAGTATTCCGTCTTTTTCTATGCTTTGAAATACCTTCAGTAGTAGTGGTGTTAAGTCTTCTCTGGAGGTTTGGTAGAACTCTGCAGTGAAGCCGTCCGGGCCAGGACTTTTTTTTGTTGGAAGTTTTTTGATTACCGTTTCAATCTCTTTTTTTGTTATGGGTCTATTTAGTTGTTCTACTTCTGAATGTGTTAGTTTAGGTAGGTAGTGTTTTTCCAAGAATTCATCCATTTCTTCTAGGTTTTCAAATTTGTTAGAGTACAATTTTTCGTAGTAATCTGAAATGATTCTTTTAATTTCATTTGGTTCTGTTGTGATGTGGTCCTTCTCGTTTCTTATTCAGGTTATTTGTTTCCTTTCCTGTATTTCTTTAGTCAGTCTAGCCAATGGTTTATCAATTTTGTTAATTTTTTCAAAGAACCAGCTTTTAGCTTTGTTAATTCTTTCAATTGTTTTTCTGTTCTCTAATTCATTTAGTTCAGCTCTAATTTTTATTATTTGTTTTCTTCTGGTGGCTGATGGGTTCTTTTGTTGCTCACTTTCTATTTGTTCAAGTTGTCGGGACAGTTCTCTGATTTTGGCTCTTTCTTCTTTTTGTATGTGTGCATTTATCGATATAAATTGGCCTCTGAGTACTGCTTTTGCTGTGTCCCAGAGGTTTTGATAGGAAGTATTTTCATTCTCATTGCGTTCTATGAATTTCTTTATTCCCTCCTTGATGTCTTCTATAACCCAGTCTTTTTTCAGGAGGGTATTGTTCAGTTTCCAAGTATTTGATTTCTTTTCCCTAGTTTTTCTGTTATTGATTTCTAGTTTCATTGCCTTGTGGTCTGAGAAGATGCTTTGTAATATTTCGATGTTTTGGACTCTGCAAAGATTTGTTTTATGACCTAATATGTGGTCTATTCTGGAGAATGTTCCATGTGCACTAGAAAAAAAAGTATATTTTGCAGCAGTTGGGTGGAGAGTTCTGTATAAGTCAATGAGGTCAAGTTGGTTGATTGTTGTAAGTAGGTCTTCCGTGTCTCTATTGAGCTTCTTACTGGATGTCCTGTCCTTCTCCGAAAGTGGTGTGTTGAAGTCTCCTACTATAAATGTGGAGGTGTCTATCCCACTTTTCAACTCTGTTAAAATTTGATTTATGTATCTTGCAGCCCTGTCATTAGGTGCGTAAATATTTAATATGGTTATGTCTTCCTGATCAATTGTCCCTTTTATCATTATATAGTGTCCTTTATCCTTTGTGGTGGATTTAAGTCTAAAGTCTATTTTGTCAGAAATTAATATTGCTACTCCTCTTCTTTTTTGCTTATGGTTTGCTTGATAGATTTTTTTCCATCCTTTGAGTTTTAGTTTGTTTGTGTCTCTAAGTCTAAGGTGTGTCTCTTGTAGGCAGCATACAGATGGATCGTGTTTCTTTATCCAGTCCGTGACTCTCTGTCTCTTTATTGGTGCATTTAGTCCATTTACATTCAGCGTAATTATAGATAAATAAGTTTTTAGTGCTGTCATTTTGATGCCTTTTCATGTGTGTTGTTGGCCATTTCATTTTTCCACATACTTTTTTGTGCTGAGACGTTTTTCTTAGTAAATTGTGAGATCCTCATTTTCATAATGTTTGACTTTATGTTAGTTGAATCGTTACGTTTTTCTTGGCTTTTATCTTGAGTTATGGAGTTGATATTCCTTTTTGTGGTTACCTTATTATTTACCCCTATTTTTCTAAGTAAAAACCTAACTTGTATCGTTCTGTATCGCCTTGTATCACTCTCCATCTGGCAGTTCAATGCCTCCTGTATTTAGTCCCTCTTTGATTATTGTGATCTTTTACCTATTGACTTCCATGATTCCCTGTTATGTGTATTATTTTGTTTATTTATTTATTTTTTAGAATTAATCTTAATTTGTTTGTTTTTGTGCTTTCCCTGTTTGAGTTGATATCAGGACGTTCTGTTTTGTGACCTTGTATTGTGCTGGTACCTGATATTATTGGTCATCTGACCAAACAATCTCCTTTAGCATTTCTTGTAGCCTTGGTTTGGTTTTTGCAAATTCTCTAAACTTGTGTTTATCTGTAAATATCTTAATTTCACCTTCATATTTCAGAGAGAGTTTTGCTGGATATATGATCCTTGGTTGGCAGTTTTTCTCCTTCAGTGCTCTGTATACGTCGTCCCATTCCCTTCTTGCCTGCGTGGTTTCTGCTGAGTAGTCTGAACTTATTCTTATTGATTCTCCCTTGAAGGAAACCTTTCTTTTCTCCCTGGCTGCTTTTAAAATTTTCTGTTTATCTTTGGTTTTGGCGAGTTTGATGATAATATGTCTTGGTGTTTTTCTTTTTGGATCAATCTTAAATGGGGTTCGATGAGCATCTTGGATAGATATCCTTTTGTCTTTCATGATGTCAGGGAAGTTGTGTGTCAGGAGTTCTTCAACTATTTTCTCTGTGTTTTCTGTCCCCCCTCTCTGTTCTGGGACTCCAATCACTCGCAAGTTATCCTTCTTGATAGAGTCCACATGATTCTTAGGGTTTCTTCATTTTTTTTAATTCTTTCATCTGATTTTTTTTCAGCTATGTTGGTGTTGATTCCCTGGTCCTCCAGATGTCCCAGTCTACATTCTAATTGCTCGAGTCTGCGCCTCTGACTTCCTATTGCGTTGTCTAATTCTGTAATTTTATTGTTAATCTTTTGGATTTCTACATGCTGTCTCTCTATGGATTCTTGCAACTTATTAATTTTTCCACTATGTTCTTGAATAATCTTTTTGAGTTCTTCAACAGTTTTATCAGTGTATTCCTTGGCTTTTTCTGCAGTTAGCCTAATTTCATTTGTGATGTCTTTAAGCATTCTGTAAATTAGTTTTTTATATTCTGTATCTGATAATTCCAGGATTATATCTTCATTTGGGAAAGATTTTGATTCTTTTTTTGGGGGGGTTGGAGAAGCTGTCATGGTCTGCTTCTTTATGTGGTTTGATATGGACTGCTGTCTCCGAGCCATCACTGGGAAACTAGTTTTTCCAGAAAATCCGCTAAAAAAAAAAATGCATTCAGATCCCTATCAGAGTTCTCCCTCTGGCTCAGGCTATTCGGATGTTAATGGAGCCGCCTGGGGAGGGTGAGGGAGGGATCAGAGAGCTAGGAGAGTAGCACCTCAGAATATAGCCAGAGTTGCTTGCCTTACTTGGAATGACTATTATATCTGAGATTTCCGTGGGGCGCGTCGCCTATATGTACTGGCTGTGCGGAGATTACCCCCGGGGGGTCTGGCCCGCTGGTGTCATGGTCAGATCCTCCGCTGTCGGCCCCACCCCCAAGGTTAAGTCTCTCCTACTGGGACGGTGCACTCCCGACTCCAAAATCAGTCGCTGCCTCCCGGGGACTCCCCGTCCCGCCAGCTGCGTCACGCGCAGCCCCTGGAAACCGGGTGGGCTCCCCCCGCCCGGGGTCAGCTCAGGAGAGCAGAGCAGCTCCCCGTGCCTGCGCCGCGACTGCGCGTCCTGGCTGGGACGCCGCTCTCCCTGCTCCAAGACCAGCCACTGCATCCCGGGGACTTCTCCCACTGGCTGTGCCGCCACGCTGGCCACGCCAACCGGCTGGGACTGCCCCAGGGTCAATTCAGGGGGATGGAGCTGCACCCCGCGCTCACGCCCCGCCAGCGCCTGCCAAAATCCCGGCGGGACGGCTCCCCGGCTGGGACACTGCTCTCCCCGCTCCAAGACCTGTCACTGCCTTACGGGGACTTCTCCCACTGGCTGCGCCGCCGCGCCGCTCGCGCGAACCGGGTGGGCACCGCCCGCGCGAACGGATGGGCCCCCCCGGGGTCAATTCAGGGGAGTGTAGCTGCTCCCCGTGCTCGCGCCACGCCCGCTCCCTGCCAAAATCCTGGCGGGACGGCTCCCCGGCTGGGACGCTGCTCTCCCTGCTCCAAGACCTGTCACTGCCTCCCGGGCACTTCTCCCTCCGGCTGCGCCGCCACGCTGCCCGCATGAACAGGCTGGGCTCCCTCCCGGGATGAGTTCGGGGGCTAGGGCTGGGCTCCTTGTCTGTGCCGTCTGTCCCCCTGGGCTCTGCCCCAAATCAGGCTCCGAAGGTCACCTGACTAGTACGCTGGCTCCTGGCTCTGAAAACAGTCGCTGTCTCCCCGTATTTGTTCGTTCTCCGTCTCTAAATCTGTGTTTGTTGTTCAGAGTTCGTAGATTGTTATGTATGTGATCGATTCACTTGTTTTTCTGAGTCTTTGTTGCAAGAGGGATCTGCGGTAGCGTCCACCTAGTCTGCCATCTTGGCCCCACCTCGGCTGTATCATTTTGATTTATGAGACTCTCCAAATTTAAATATCAAAATTTATCTATCCTCATATGCAAAATAGAACACAATGTCGTTCAAAGAACACTGATCTGGATTTTATCCTAACTTTGATTCTGCTACTGTGACTTTTGGAATGCGGGCTAAAGAATTTACTTTCCAGGGCCTCACTTTTATCATCTAAAACAGATATCTCCTTATTTTATTATGAATATATGAAATAACACACTGATTTTTAAGTTCTATAACTTGTTTTGAGGCATTTTAAGCCCATGATAAAGAACTTTGTGCCAATTACTATCATTTTATTTTTTGCATAATTAAAGATATAGTTAATACTTTATTGTGAGCTTAGCTGCATTATCTGGGCTTTGTGGTAGAGATCAATTATTTCATCAGTATTGGCAAAGGAAACACACTGATATAAATATAGAAACATGAAAATTTTAAAAAAGAGAAGCTTTGGTTCTTCATTTTCAAAAAAATTACCTCTATTTTCATTTTATACATGGTTTAAATATCCCAGTTATACTTTGCTTTTATTTTGAATGAGTACCTACAATTGCTTCTTATACTAGTTTGAAGAAATTAGCATTTAATTGAAATCTCATACTTAATTTAGCTCCTTGCCATAGCATTAGCACACTTAAAAGAAGAACATAGGAATTTATTCTTATCTCATAACATCTAACATACCTAACACACCATAATGTGAGGTAATATGAAGAGCAAGAAGCCAAGTGCTGGAGGCTTTGGTTTGAACCATGTATTTGTCACTTAGTAGATGTGTCACCCTAAATAAATAAATTAGCTTCTTGAAAGCTTGGCTTTCTCGTCTGTTTAGTTTGAATGGCAATACCACCCAATAGGATTACTAATAGGATAAAACTGGATAATTGGGAAAGCAATTTCCAAAGTTGCAAGAATATTCTACCACTTATTATTTATGTGATTTAGGACAAGTTACTGAATAACTTTGGGCCTCGGTTTCTTTATCTGAAAATGAGAATAATAATGGAAATTACCTTGGAATCTGATTCATGTGAAGTGCTTATCAAAGAAACTAGCATGTTGCTAACATTTAATAAGTGTTAGCTGTTTCTACTATTAATAATGATAATAAAAATAGTAATAAAATAGTTGGTTGGGAATAAAACAGGACTGCATGAACAGAGTGCCTGGATTATAGTTTAAACTCTTACTGGATTTGGAGCAAATTATGTAACCTTTCAAGGCCTTAGATTGTTGTTGTTGGATGCCATCAAGTAGATTCCAACTCAGAGCAACTGCATGTAACAGAGTAGAACTTCCCCGTAGAGTTTTCTTGACTGTAGCCTTCCTGGAAGCAGGATGTCAGGTCCTCTCCCATGGAGCTATTACAGTAAGTTTGAACTGCTAACCTTTTTAGTTCGCATCCGGGCACTTGACAGCTGCACCACCAGTGATTCTTGGCCTTAGATTAATCATTTGTAAAACAAGGATAATAAATATAATGATCTCAGATATTCTTTCTTACTCTGAAATTCCATGAATCTATTATTGTTATTATTGTTATAGGTGCTTAGTCAATGATCATTGATTGTATTTTCCATCATAGCCAATTCCACCTTCTGATAAATAAGACCACAGTGTTATTCTCTACTTCAAAAAAAGGGAAAAAATAACATTAATTCAGTCGATACACTTAATTTTTTCTTTTTTTCTGCTTTTGATTCATTTGCTTTTTTGCTGAAAGTATCATGAAACTATAAAAAAGAAACCTCATTATAGTTACATAACATGTTATAGTGACATTGTAGTAACATGAATAATTCATGAACAATATAGTTTATGGCCAGGATACTTGGAATTTTTTTTCTTTTTCACTTCTTATTATTCTGTCTTCTATAAAACACATGAAAAATTCCTGAACTCTTTGTTTTTAAAAGTGACGTTTTAGTTAAAACATTAAAAAAAAACTTCTCTAATAAAGCTTCAAAGTTGGGCAATGTCTTCATTCTCACAGATATAAATAAACCTATATACAAAGATATTTAACACCTTTACTAAATTTTTCCTTACTTTAAAAGATGAAGAAAATAAAATAAAAATCATTGATTACTCACGAGCCCTAGTCTGTGAAGAGGAGGTACTAGGTAACAAAGGAATGTGCTTGGTATGACAGATGCAATGAATCAGATAATTGCAGTGTTACCGTGTGCAGAAGCAAAATCTATGTGAACTGTAACTGCAGACCCACAGTAAAGGTGTAAAGCTTGTAATATTTATTATTTTCTTTCTTAAAAAAATAAAGACAGGTGTCACTGGCATTTTGAAACAACATTCTTGCCTATGCAACTGCATTCTAATCACATTTAGCAAATGACAAAAGCAGTCATTACCTGGAGTTTTTACTTGATGACTATACCTTCTGGGGACAGGAGATAAATAAAAGAAAGTTGACACCTTCAGATGTTGTCTTGATTAGTGTTGACATTTTTCCTTGAGGGTTGACAGCTGCTAATGAATTTAATTTAACGTGAAACAGGGAATCAAAAAGTGTCCTTTAAAAATTCTTTACTAAAAGGAATATTGAGGCATATCTATCATAAGTAGTAACAAAAAGTAATTCTAATTTGTAATATCCCAGTCAAAATTATAGGCCCACTCATGGGACTTTACTCTTTAATTTTTAAGGGTAAATGCTCTAATTCAGGGATTACAGAAAGTGCATTAAATCAAATTGAAATGTTTCCCACATAAATATGTCATTCAAAGGAGCTTCCTATTTAACCACCTCCAAAGAAAATCCAAACGTATGAAATATGGCATAAAATGTTTTTGGTGTAGTCTTTATTCCTAAATCTCTCTAAAGACAATACTTAAATTTTTAAAAGTAATTTTAAAAAATATATAGCTTATGGGCAAGATACTTGGATTATTTTCCTGTGTCACCTGTAATTATTTTGTCTTCTATAAAAAATACGTGATGGTTAATATACCTTTGTTTTCTGACTGAGAAATAATTCCTAGTTTCTATTATGGAATGAAAAATTAAAATGAGATACATAAAAGTGTTGTCATAATTTAGGGTAAATATTTTTAATAAGTAATAATAGCAAATATGTGTGTACCAGATTACCACTGAAAAGGACATTTCTCATCTAGACAGGCAAGTTGGAACATGCTGAGAGAAGTACGAGACAGGGTTATCTGCTGTAAGGATGAGGGCCAGAGCATGGAAAACTAGAGATTTAAGAAGGAATTCTGAAACAGTTGGAGTTGGTGGTGTGAATCAATAAATGTTATATGAAAAGACTGATGTGCAGAACTGTTGCTCTATTTAAAGTTAAGAAGTTCAGACTTTAGCAAGCCAACAAGTGTTGGAGATTAAAAGGGCATGGAAGGAAGCAGAAAAGATGTGGGAGTTTCAGATTACCAATAATCTGTATTTACTTCTTGCTCTCCACGAAGCCCAGAAACATGAAATTTAGTATGAATGAATTTGATGGAGAATTGCTGTTAGAGAAATGCTGTTTTTCTCACACCAAAGCACTAAAATGAATCTTTGTTGCTTTTGTTTGTCCAGAATGAATTTATGTGATAAAACATGAGACTTCCCAGATAATTCTGCAGCCATTTAGACTATGCTCCATTCTCACTCCACAAATCTTTATTGGCATCAACTTTTTTCTGCCATGGGGTAATAAACTGATAAGAATGGCAGAGAAGGAGACACATTGGAGAAGAGCTGCATGGATTACACTTCCACATAAAGAAAACAAAAACCCTCTCAACTGATCAATAAGCAACATCATGATAAATGGAGAAAAGATTGAAGTTGTAAAGAATTTCATTTTATTTGGATCAATAATCAACACCCATGGAAGCAGCAGTCAAGAAATGAAATGACATATTGCTTTGGACAAATCTGCTGCAAAAGACCTATAAAGTGTCAAAAAGCAAAGATGTCACTTTGAGGACTAAAGTGTGCCTTACCCAAGCCATGATATTTTTAATTGCCTCATACGGATGTGAAAGCTGGACAATGGAATAAGGAAAATCAAAAAAGAATTGACACATATGAATTACGGTATTGGCTAAGAATATTGAATATATTGTGGACTGCCAGAAGAATGAAAAAAATCTGTCTTGGAAGAAGTACAGCTAGAATGCTGATTAGAAATGAGGATGGCAAGACTTTGTCTTGCTTACTTTGGACATGTTATCAGGAGGGACCAATCTCTGGAGGAGGACATCATGGTTGGTTAAGTAGAGGGTCAGCAAAAAAGAGGAAGACCCTAAAAGAGATAGAGTTACACAATGGCTGTAATCATAACTACTATTGTGAGGATGACACAGGACTAGGCAATATTTTGTTCTGTTATATATGAGATTGCTCCGAGTAGGAGATGACTTGAGGGCACCTAAAACAATAATAACAACAGGACAATTTATGAAGACCACCAACCTGGTAGCCCGTCAGCCCAGACACCAGGCAGAATGGGAAAACATGGTTGCTACAGAGAAAAGGATGTCCGTATGAATTATTCAGGAATGATTGCTAATTTGCAAGTGAAGACAGGGTAACTTTCTTTACTCAGAAAGAGTAAAGGACAGTGGAGGAAATCAGTGTTGTACTCAGCAGATGATTTTTCAAAAGCAGCTTAGCACATTAGATCTTGTTTTCTGTGTGTTTTTACCAACCTGAACATTCCTGTTTTGCTTCTTTTTGAAGAAAAAGGGCAGTATTCAACATGCTGGAATAGACGACTTAGTAAGTGTTGTGGTTTGAAAGGTTACACGAAATCCTAGACTTCAGTCATTCTTGTAGCTATTGTTGATACCTTTTCATTTTTATAATGTGCCAAATACTATGCGTGTAATCCTCACAACTACCCTATGAGGTGGGCATTATTATAATCTTTAACCTCAGGGAAGTTAAGTGGCTTCCGCTAGATCATATAGCTAATAAATAATGGAACTTAAGTTTAACCTTAGGCAGACTTGCACCAGAATTAATGTTCTTAAGAACCACACTATACTTGATATTTGAATGTAATTTGCAGTGCATTTGACACTAGCATATTTTGCACTTTGTAAATGTAATTCACACAAAATCATAACAGAATTCGTTCATGCATTATTCATTTAGGAGTATGGTTTATGTAATTTGCTCACTTTGTAATTCAGAACCTTGACTGCAAGGTGTTCCACAACATCTGGACAACTGAATTTTTTTTTCTCAAACAGCTTTCTCAAAGAAACAAAAAGAATTATTTGAAAGTAACTAAACCCTTGCCCTTTAGTAAGCTGTTTGTAATTTACTAGGCAGTTCATACATACATACATACATACATACATACATATATCGTTGATCCAAGTGTATATATGCATCACATTTTTACACAAATAACACGCCTTCTGTTTGCCAACCGTGCCCTCCCCCTACGAGGTATTTTCATAAGTGCCACTATGTAATTTTTTTTACATGTTGCTGTAAAAAATTAGCATGGCAAGCTTACGAAAATACCTTGTGGGGGGACAGCATGGTTGGCAAACAAAAGTAGAAGGTGCACAGTATTTGCATTAAAATACTGTATATGGAGCACTGGCGGCACAATGAATGGTTAAGCACTCAGCTGCTAACTGAAAGGTTGCTTTACAAGATATTAATATTGCATTCTGCAAAAGAAGAGTTTCGTGGACATATCTGATTGGATGAGCAACTTTAAACATATTTCCAGTGTATAAACTCTGTGATGATGTGAAAGTGTGTATTTCCGAAAGGGTCAAATGGAGTCAAACAGAAAACAATCTCTCTTCCTCTCCCTCTCCTTTTTTCCATTTCTTTATATACTTTTATATTAAAATATAATTTACTTCTAAATTTCTCTGTAATTCTCTATATAATATTGTATCAAATATTCTCTCTGGCTGTAACCAGAGAGATTTTGCTGGATTGTTGTTTTGCTTAATCATTTTATTCACACTTATAAGTAGGTTACATTACCATTGCAATTGGATTTGCATTTTCTAAGATATAGTTTTGCACTCTTGAAATACCTAGTGCTTTATTTTGCATGAAATAGGTATTAATAGGTGTGATGGTTAATTTTATGGGTCGACGCGGCTAGCCTATATTTCTCAGTGGTTTGGCCAGATACTTGACTGGTTGCTGTTCCATAATGTAATGTCCACAATGTGATCTGATATGATCAAACAATCTGTTGAAAGGGGAGTTTCCTTGGAAGTGTGGTCTGCCTCCAGAATATAAGTGGTTATTCTGGCAGAGCTAACTGTCTCTCAACCCTGCACTCTTCTCATTGCCTGATGTTTGGATTTGGGACTTGCCAGCCCCCACAACTGTGTTGTCCATTTTTTTGAAGTTTTAAAACTCTCTCTCTCTCTCCATCTCTGTCTCTTCTCTATGTGAGCTTTTTTTTTTTTTCTTTAATAGAACAAGAAGCTTCTTACTCCCACCCAGTAATTCCTGGGGGCTTTGACATTGAGGTTAAGTCATATTTAACTCAAGAAATACCAGGAATCTTCTTAATCTCAGTGACCATCTTTAACACCACCTCCATAGGGATCTCACTGCCAGGTGTTGCAGGTACACCGGTTATGAAGTCACTAGTGATAAAGGTTCGAATAACCACAGATCTCTGGCATGAAGGCTGCTTCTGACGTGAGTTCTGATCAAAATGTCATGGCATCAAAATCACTGGCATCTGACTGATTTTCCCAGCATACCCCAACTCCCTGAGAATGTTATGGGTCTCAAAGTCAGCTTGGTGTAAAGTGCTGAACACCCCTGTTTTGAGGAAAGTAGGAGTAACATTTGTGGGTGGTTCCTTAACGGGTGAACCAAATATATATAGACAACTCTTAATATTGTGACACATACGTGGGATGACCCTAGCCAGGAAAATAAGAGACTCCCAGTCAAGCTCATCTTTACTGGAGATCCCACACACTTAAACTGTAGCAACGACAGTCGCCCTGCACAGCCATGGTTTTAATTGGCACCAAGAAGGCATTCAGTGAATGTTGACTCGTAGTATGCATCAGCTTCTTCTGATCCTCTTCTGTTGTACAGGCTTTGGCTGTAACAGTTTATGTGGCTTTTTAACACTTGTAGAAAAATCAGCTACAATTTTCAAAATATTGTTGGTTTCAGGAAAGTCCTTACAAATATAAGGTTCTTCAGCACATATTACTCTGATTGCCAGGCCAAAATTAATCCAAATATATATGGAGCCCTCATGGTGCAGTGGCTAAGCATCCAGCTGCTAACCCAAAGGTCGGCAGTTTGAATCCACTAGCCACTTCTGGGAAAACTATGTGGTAGTTCTCCTCTGTCCAACAGGGTCACTGAGTCGGAATCGGCTTAACAGCATTAGAGTTTCATCATCATCATCATATATACATATATGTATATATGTGTCCTCTAGAGAACCCAACTAAGACAACAACTGTCTGCTGATATTTTAATATTTCTCTAATCTTATTATTTATTAGGACTTTTTGAGAAGAGGTTGAACAGCCCCTGCTTTTCAGACTCTTGAAACTGACTCTTGCATTTTCAGATCAAGTGTTAAATTTGTAAGGTGCTTTAAGCTCTCAGAGTGTAAGCACGTGAAATAATGGTATTAGTTAGGATAATAGATATTGTTACAAATGGACTTCCAAGTTCAGTGACTTAACCAAATAAAAGTTGTGTTCCGTCTCAAGGAGCAACCCTGTGCTGATCTTTCTGGTGGCTGGGGGAGGGGTGTGCTATTTTCTGCTGTCATTCAGAGCCCCTGTTTGACAGTCCACACACGTCTTTCAAGCTTGCCTGGTGTTTATATCAAGCAAGCAGAAGAGGGGAGAGCACAGATGATTTCACATGGTGGGGGTCTTTTAAGATAGGTCTTTAAATGTAATATATCACTGCTGCTCACAGTCAGAAACTCCGTTGCATGACCATAACTAATTGTAAGGAGGACCAGGAAATGCAACACAGGAAAAAGAGGAGCTTAACAAATCTCTGCCACCATATGCAAGGAGTTTCTTACCTTAATTATTATTGTGTTTCACCAAATTTGAAACTACTTTATGCTTCATCATCTTTGTATTCAAAATGTTTCTTAATATTTATGATATTATAGCCTTTCATTATGATTTAACTGACATCATATTTTTCTATCCTAATATTATATCAGAGTATAATGGATTTTACAATTAATGGTGTCATATTTTTCAATAAAATGTAATATTTCAACAACTTCCAAAGGTGACTTAAGTTTTTAAGTACTGTGGTAAATATTGTATACATATTAAAATATCAACAGGGATCTGCCAGAAATTCAAACCAGTTTCAAAAGAGTACTTAAAAAACCTGTTGCCATCAAGTAGATCCCGACTCCTAGTGACCCTGTAGGACAGAGTAGAACTGCCCCACAGAGTTTCCAAGAAGTGCCTGGTGGATTCAAACTGCCAACCTTTTGTTAGCAGCCATAGCTCTTAACCACTACACTACCAGGGTTTCCAGAAGATAGTGAGAGGATACAACCCTGATGCATACCTTTCCTGACTTTAAACCATGCAGCGTCCCCTTGTTCTACTCAAACAACTGTCTCTTGATCTGTGTATAAGTTCCACATGAGCACAATTAAGTTTTCTGGAATTCCCATTCTTCACAATGTTACCCATAATTTGTTATGATCCACACAGTTGAACACGTTTGCATAGTCAATAAAACACAAGTAAACATCTTTCTGGTATTCCCTGCTTTCATCTAGGATCCGTTTGACATCAGCATGAGAAGAGTTCTTGGAACAAGGGATTCTGTACACAGATCAAGAGGCAGTCGTTCAAACAGAATGAGGTGACACTGTGTGGTTTAAAGTCAGGAAAAGTGTGCATCAGGGTTGTATCCTTCACTATACCTATTCAGTCTGTGGGCTGAGGAAATAATCCTAGAAGCTGGACTATATGAAGAAGAATGGGGCCTCAGAATTGGAGGAAGACTCACTAACATCTGCATTATGCAGATGACACAACCTTGCTTGCTGAAAGTTAAGAGGACTTGAAGGACTTACTGATGAGGGTCAATGACCACAGCCCTCAGGATGAATTAAACCTCAACATAGAGAAAACAAAAATCCTCACAACTGGACCAATGAGCAACATCATGAAAAAAGATTGAAGTTGTCAAGGATTTCATTTTACTTGGATCCGCAATCAACACACACAGAAGCAGCAGTCAAGAAATCAAATAACCCATTGCATTGGGTAAATCTGCTGCAAAAGACTTCTATAAAGGTGTTAAAAAAGCAAGGATGTCACTTTAAGGACTAAGGTGCGTTTGACCCAAGCCATGGTGTTTTCAGTAGCCTCATATGCATGTGAAAGTTGGACAGTGAATAAGGAAGGCTGAAGAAGAACTGAAGCCTTTGAATTGTGGCATTGGGGAAGACCGTTGAATACTCCACGGACTGCCAAAGAATGAACAAATCTGTCTTGGAAGAAGTACAACCAGAATGCTCCTTAGAAACAAGTATGGTGAGACTAAATCTCACATACTTTGGATGTGTTATCAGGAGGCATCAGTCCCTGGAGAAGGATATCATGCTTGGTAGTAGAGGGTCAGCAAAAAGAGGAAGACCCTCAATGAGATGGTTGACACAGTGGCTGCAACAATGGGCTCAAACATAGCAATGATTGTGAGAGTGGTACAAGACTGGGCAGTGTTTCATTCTGTTGTACATAGTGTCACTATGATTTGGACCAACTTGAAGTCACCTAACAACAACAAGTCAATTCCAACTCACAGGGACCCTATAAGACAGAGTAAACTTCCCCATAGGATTTCCAGGTTGTGATCTTTATTGGGAAACCCTGGTGGTGTAATGGTTAAGAGCTATGGCTGCCAACCGAAAGGTCGGCAGTTTGAATCCACCAGGTGCTCCTTGGAAACCCTATGGGGCAGTTCTACTCTGTCCTATCGGGTTGCTATGAGTCAAAAATGACTCGGTGGCATCAGGTTTAATCTTTATTGAAGCAGACTGCCACATCTTTCTTCTGCAGGGAGGCAAGTGGGTTTGAACCACCAACCTTTCAGCTAGAGTCTGAATACTTAATCACTGTGCCACCAAACACTACACATTCAAAATAATAATGCCCTTTAGCTTACTTCCATTTTCAGCTTTTGATTTTCTTGCTCACAATTATTTAAGCATTTTTTTTAATTAAAAAAACTATATGAGTTTATAAATGTTTGTTATCGGGTGTTATAATTATGATGTATACCCCCCAAAAAACCAGTGCCATACAGTGGGATATATTTAATGGGGTGGAGCAGTAATGTTCTAGTTCATTTCTTAAAGAAGAAAAAATCTTTCTTCTAAGTTCCAACATCATAAACTTTATTGGCCAAAGAAATTCTCCAAAATTTTCATTCTTGGAATAGGTGAGGAAAGGAAAACGTGTCCCTTTTCATTAAAGCTTAGAATTCTTTCTTGTATCCTAAATGGCCACAATTAATATAATCTGTTCTACCTTATGTAGAAATGCTTAAAAGAATACAAACAATATCATTTACCTGCCTGCTTTATGTATAAGATAAAGAGTGAAAACTTTGGGTCTCATTGAAGATATATTTACATTAGTTTATATTTTTTGTGGGTGTATATTTATTGTTTTCCGTGAAAAAGATCATCAGAATTTCTAATTGAAATAAATCTGACTGATTCAAATTATACAGGCAAAGATGTGGAGAAATTGGAACCTTCATGTATCATAGGTGGAAATGCAAAATGATGCAGCTGCTGTAGAAAACAGTTTGGCGGTTCCTCAAAAAATTCAATACAGAATTGCCAAATTATCCAGCCATTTCACTCCTAGGTATATACCCAAAAGAAATAATAGCAATGACTGAAGCAGATGCTTATACACTAATATTCATTGCAGTATTAGTCACAATAGACAAAAGGTGTAACAAACCAACTGTCTATCAACAGATGAACGGATAAGCAAAATGGGGCATATTCATAAAACGGAATATTTTCATCCATAAAAAGGAATGAAATTCTGATACATGGATGAACTTAGAAAACATTGTGCTAGGTGAAATAAGCCAGATATAGAAAGAAAAATATTGCAAGATAGTACTTAAATGAAATGTCTGTAATAAGTAAATACGTAGAGACAAAAAGTAGATTATAGGTTTCTAGGGGCTGGGAGCAGGGAGTGGGACTTATTGCTTAATGGATATAGAATTTCTGTTTGGAGTGATAAAAAAGTTTTGGAAATAGATAATGGTGAATATTGCACATGATTTTGAATGAAATTAATGTCATGGAATTGTACGTTTGACAAATTTTATATGGTATATGTTTTAGCACCATAAACTGTTGCTGTTGAGTAGGTGCTGACTTATAGTGACCCTGTACAACAGAGTGGAGCAGCCCTATGGGATGTCCAAGGAGCTGCTTGTGGATTCAAACTGCCGACCTTTCGGTTAGCAACAGAGCTCTTAACCTGTGCCACCAGGGCGCCATATTTTACCACAATAAAATTAAATTTTAAAAAATCGTGAGGGAATTTTCTTATTTCTATATTGTCCCTTCTTCAGTCTTACGTAAGTTTTTAAGTCTTCATTTTCAAAGCATCCTTTTTGTGAGCAGTGACTGCAAAATGGAATTATCTTTAATATGTTTAATGACAAAGGTATAAAAATTCATAAAATTAGATAATTCACGTGTTAAGAAAAAAGATTATGTCAGCTTTAATATAAACAAAGTTCATATTTTTCCTGATATTCTATCTGTCCTAGAAACAGATAATTGAATATAAATTAGTTTAGTTTTCTTCTCATTGATGGTCCAGATTCCAGGATCTACTGCTCTCCAGAGGCATTTAGCCCTTTATAAATCAGAGGATAAACGCCACCTAGAGCTAACCACCTCGCGAACTTCTAACCTAGCAGTTTTTGCTATTGAAAAATATTATTTTTATTTGTTTATTTTTGTCAGTTTCCCTCACTATACTCTAAGCTTTTTGAAAGTATCTCTGATGCCTGGCATAAAATAGTCACTCAAATGTTTATTGAACTGAATATAAGTTTGTGAGTAGAATCGTAATTAGAACGTTGAATGAGCAGTTTGGGGACACATCACACGCTTTTGTTTATAGATGACAACTTGTATTTTGGAAACTGAGCAATATTCTGGTGTGGTAACTGTGCTGTACATGAACTGATTTTACTTAACACCTAATCCTTCATATTGCAGGACGCCGAAACTAGTTTACACTTTAAAGCATCTCGGGGGAGCAGATTCTGATCTTCTGCACCTGCATATTAACGTTAGCGGGCTCCAGGACTCAGACCACATTTGAAGAACTGAAATTCCATTATCAAAAGATATTTAAAGGGTTATTGAGTTTGTTTACAGCCATAGTTCTCTGATATAATTTTTGCACACTGTACAACGTCATGGAAATGGCAAATATTCTTGCTGTGATTTCCTGGGTGATTTTGGGCAAATCACTTAAACTAATTTTCCTTTTTTCTCAAATACGTTAAGGAAAATATTTCTTGTTTTCTTTCTGGCTTCTATGAGAATGAATAAGATACTGAATTTAAGATATTAATTTTTGAATTGCTGAGAAAATTTAAACTATCATAGCATCAATCAAAAGCAATACTAATAACAGTAATTCTAGATCAAATTCAGCAGGGATAAATTTGACTCTTCAAAAAGCTATTTCCTATGTCCTCTGTAACCCACACTTTCACATTTCTCAGTTAGTTACAGTAAACAGTGGTTTGAGCAGCAAATAGAGACTAAACTGGGCCATCCATGTTTAAGGTCAAGTTTAGAGTTTTAAAACAAGTAGTTTATTAAATTTCATGAGATTTAGCTGTATGTGCAGCACTTTATTTAACTGTATTCAAATGTACCTTCTGTAATTATTATTTTGTCTTAAAGTTTTCTTGAAGCGCAATTTACTGCTGCAATGCATGTGTGTGTCGATATAGCAACCAAGAAAAAACTACTAAATTAAGTAGTACATATGAAGAAAATAATCTCCGCTTGAACAATATTATCAAAGGCAATACTGCTAATTCGTTTTGGTGGCAATAAAATATTTGACTTATGTATCTGTTCAGTGGAAAGTATCAGATGAAGGCAGAAGTATTGTTAATAAATAAAATAACCTTCCATAGTTTAAGTATTATTAATGGGATTTGGAGAGCTTGAAGAGCAGTTAAAATTTCATATATGGGATCTGTTCTTTTTCAGCTTCTCAGGTTGGATTCTCCATGTGTGTTTTGGCACACCGTGCTGGAAGACATGTCACAGATTTCAGTTCCAGGTCATCTTCACATATTACCACTAGACTTGTCTACATTATGAAATGACCCCCTCATGCCTACCATGTAACATAAGAGAGGAATGTATTGGGGAGGCTCGACAGCCGCCACCTCAAAGAGCTGGTTTCCATTTCTATTTGTCTTTTCCTAATACATCCGTACATCAAACTGTCTCGGAGATTGTTTCCTTAGCAGATGAAATACATGGTCCATTTCTGTTTCTCACGGGTCATTTAGAGGGATGTGTTCTATTGTGAAATATGCCCTTTGTTCTTCGGTTGCCTAGCTGTCAGCACCTCAGTCCTTTTTCTGCTGTCTTTTATATCCTAGGAAACAAACTGATTCCTAAATTTCAGTTATATCAACAGAGCAGTTAATGCAGTTTTATATCATTCTATTTTTGTGCTCAATATTTATGCTTTATTTTTAGCTTAAGAAACTACAGGCTCAATAAAGTATACTCTGTGTATTACTATTTTTTATTTTTCCTTGTGTTAGAGTGGAAAAGTCTTTCCTTACAAAAACAAAGCACAGAAGCTCCAAGATTTAGGAGAGAGAGAAAACTCCAGAATTGGTGAGGCATCTATCAACCACTAAAATTTGTACCCTTTCAGCTCACCTTTTCTGCAGGATTCTGATTTCTGTATTTACATTGTTGTCACCATGTCAACTCATTGGATTTAATAGCATGGTGGGTTTGGTGATCTTGGAAAGAAGAGTTTGTTTAAGATGGAATCAGCCCTTTTCAGTTAATGTGTAACCGTCTTAACAAATAAGATATGGAATGGAGTAGGCCCTATAATCTCTAGGAATGGACTTATTGTTGTTAAGTACTGTCAGGTTGATTCCTACTAATAGCAGAGGAACTAGGTATTTTAAAAACTGAAACCTGCAGTTAGTAATTCTGACAGACTGTGTTCTTATATTTTCCTTGCTTATTTCCTCTTTGTCTCTCAGTTACCATACAGAGAGAACCAAAGAAAGGACATTTTTTCATGCTCAAGCCAGAACCATAAAAAACAAGTGGAATAAGCCTGGCTGCCAGTCTGGTGACAGTGATGTAAATAAGATGAGAATCCTGTAGAAAAGGTGGCTTGAGAAGGAACACATTTAAGCTGCTTGATCTGCTACCTCACCAAATCTGGATATTCCTCTCCCTCTCCCAAATCTTAGAGTTTCTGTGTTTGGTTATAATGATAAAAGATTTTTTTCATAGCTGCTCACTCTTCCTTGAAGGATTTTATTTACATTTCTTCCAGAACAAAGCATTTTCTGATATTCTTCCTACCAAATTAGACACTTCTCAGTCTGTATTACTGGCTCCTCTTTATCTCCCTCGCTTCTACTGTTGTATGCTCTAGGGTTCAGTCCTTAATCATATTCTCTGTCTACATTCACTTCTTGGTGATCTCATCCAGCCTCTTGGCTTTAAATACATTCATAGGCTGATCATTCCCAAATTTATATCTCCAGCCCAGGCCTCTCCCCTGATCTCTAGACTCACATATCCATTTGTCTACTTGATATCTCCCCTTGGATAATAAGCATTTCAAATTTAGTATGTCCAAATATAGACTCCTATTTTTGGCCCCTATTCCTGCTGTACTCTTTCCCAACTGTATCCACTCTGGTTACTCAGGCCTATGGTAAGTCATTGCCAGTGTCCTTGACCCCTTTCTCTACTCCCAGTCTATACATTAGCAAATGCTACAAACCCATCTTTAAAATATGTTTACTAAATATAAGCTACATGAAGGGTTTATTGTTAGCTTAGTAATGTATCTCCAACACCTAGAACAGTGCTAGGCACATAGTATGTGCTCAATGTCAATAAATATCTGTGGAGAAATTGAAGATAAATGTACCAAATTCAACTCTTCTCACCTCCTCCATCATTACCCCCTTTGGTTAGATTAATGTGTTAATCTTCTACTTCATCCCACTCTTTCCATCTATGCTCTCTCAATCCTATTCCCAAAACAGCAGCCATGATGATTCTTTGAAAGTATAATTGGATCACATCATTGTCCTGTCCAGTATCCTCCAGTAACTTCTTATTTCAGAGTAAATTCTGAAATCATTACCTCTTGCCATCGAGTTGATTCTGATTCATAGTGACCCTCTAGGACAGAGTAGAACTACCCCATAGAGTTTCCAAGGCTGTAAAGTTTTGGAGAAGTAGACTGCCACATCTTTCTCCTGTGGAGCATCTGGTGGGTTAAAACTGCTGACGTTTAGGTTAGCAGCCAAGCACTTTAACCACTGCACCACAGGGCTCCTTTTAAAGTCCTTACAGTCAACAAAATACCGTATACAATCTAACATCCTATTTATTACCTGACATCTTTTTCTATGCTCTGCTTCATAATCCTCTGTTTTAGCTCCTGGCTACTTGATGTCCTGTTCTCAGCTCTGTGCCTTTGCTCTTTGGTATTAACTCCATCATGAATGCCCTTCCTCCTGTGTAAGCATGGCTTGCTCCCTTAGCTCTGTCAGTTCTTTAAAAAAAAAAAAAAAAAAATTTTTTTTTTTTTAGGCGAGATATATTTTCAGGGAGGCTTTTAATGGTAGGTTATAAATTAGAAATACTTTCACCTCATGCCCCACACATTCATACACACCCGTCTTGAACTTGACCATGTAATTTGCCAATGGACTCTTACATAGATTGTTACTGCCTGAAAAGACTTGGAAGATTAGACCTACCTTTTTGTACCTTTGCCATTTGAATAAGAAAGATATGTCCAGGTTGGGCCATTGGTCACAGGAGAACAAGAAACACATAAATCATATCTAAGTCATCCACCCTACCCTAACCTAGATCAGCCATCCCAGAGTTGACCCCCAGATTTCTGAGCTAAATAAATGCTTATTATTGTATGTTACTGATATCGTCGCAGTTTTTTTTTGTTTGTTTTACTTAGCATTCTTGGAGCAATAGCTGATACTGTGATCACCCTATTTAAAATTGAATGTGTGCAATCTGTAAACCCAGAGAAAACAGATGTTTTTGAGTCTTACCACCTATAAGGGTTTTTTTTTTTTTACTACCTGTAAGATTTTCTTTAATTTATTGACTATTTAAAAATTTTGTACGTTACTTTTTCTTTTTTTGCAACAATGAACCCAACTTGCATGATTTCTTCTGCGAATTGAGAGTTCTTGCATGCTTTGTTCATGGTTTTGTGTCCGTTCAGAGCAACTCAGAGAGCAGATGCTTTGGACATAATTTCCCATTCATCCTAGTTTTCTCTGCACAACACTTGGTTCTTGCAGTTGCCTGAATGATTTCCAGAGTGAGATTCATTATGTAAGCTTTGAGTGAGGAATTTTAGTATTTTAGAATAAACAAATGCACACAGTTATGCCTGCAGAACAGGCCCAGAACTTAGAGTACTCTGACCACACTTTTACCATTTAGTTACTTCATTGCTTAATAAAATAAGCTCTTTCCAGACATTCCATGCATTTCTTTGTCCTTAGTTCACGGGCCCTTTTCCACAGTTCTCTTGGGTATTCTCTTTAGAACTCAATATTTAAACATGGATATAAAAACAATTTGCAACATGAGATTGAGTTGTATGTGCAGCATTTTATTTATTTATTTTTTACATATGGTTAAGAGAGTTAATAGCTTTTTTATTGATAGCCTATTATTGCCCTAAGTGAATCATTCAGGAAGTTAAGGTCTTGTATTTCACTCATGTGGGTCTCTATTTTTTACTCTTTTTTTTTTTTTTTTATCCTGAATAATTTAAATTAAGAGGTTTCATATAGTTGTTCCAATGGCCTGATATAATTTTCATTGATTAAAAAAAGCCCTCACTATAAGATGTATGCTACAACTGCCTCAAATCCTTTAGGAAAAGGTCAGGTTTTAATTTATTAACATATTTCTTTGGTTGAAAAGGAAAGTTCTTACCAGCATTGAAGACTTTTTAAATTAATGAGTGCCAGATCTAACTAGATTCTATCTTCTTCTCACTTTCTTATTGTAAGAGGGTTAAAACAAGATGGCTTTAATTTAAATATGCAAGTGTATAGACACTTTACTGTATAGACACATATCATAAATAAAACTGAACAATCTATTGTTGTACTTAGGTGCCCTCAGGTTAGGTCCAATTCATAGCGACTGTATGTGCAACAGAACGTAACACTGCCTGGTTCTGCGCCATCCTCACAATCATTGCTATGTTTGAGCCCATTTGTTGCAGCCACTGTGTCAGTCCATCTCATTGAGGGTCTTCCTCTTTTTCACTGACCCCCTACTTTACCAAACTTGCTATCCTTCTCCAGGGACTGGTCCCTCCCGATAACATGTCCAAAGTACACGAGATGAAGTCTCGCCATTCTTCCTTCTAGGAGCATTCTGACTGTACTTCTTCCAAGACAGATTTGTTTGTTCTTCTGGCAGTCCATGGTATATTCAATATTCTTTGCCAACACCATAATTCGAAGGCATCAATTCTTCTTTGGTCTTCCTTATTCATTGTCCAGCTTTCACATGCATACGAGGCAACTGAAAATACAGTCTATTATACAGTATCATTTAACCAATAGCTGATTAAAAAGTATGTGAGATAACAACATGAAATTAGAGTAAATAGTTTAAAAAATCGTTATAATTTGTCCCAAATTGCCAACAAAATCAAGTTTTATTTTAAAGCAAGTATTCTTGTTCATTGGACAATGTAGAGGAGAATTTTTTGTTTTACTGGCCATGAAAACTCTCCTAAGTGATTTTTTTTTTTTTGGTCAAATTTAAAATTTTATTATGAGCTTGTTATTTATAAATGCATTAATCTGTTTGTTATTACTGAAGAAAATAGTTAACATTGTATTCTACTTGTTTTCTACTAGTTTATTTCAACTCTTGATAAGTTTATTTTTCCATTAAGGAACACACCAATAGACAAATGGATGATATAGATTGATATAGATAAGTGTGTGTTATGATAGCCATATGTGTTTATCAACACTATAGAAATATTTTAATGATATGGATTATGTTAATTGGTCAAGGCACCTTCTCTTTTAGACAGGGCTTTTGTTGTCAGAACTCTTAAATATAGATAAAGAGCTAACCAACTTCTAGCATTTAATACTTCTTTCTTTAATCATAATTCAGCTTTAATCTTTTGTCATTCTTGTCATAATTTTCTGAGGTTATATCTGATCACCTTGAAGTAATGTTTACATAATTTTTCTGACATATATGTCTTGTGTTGTTTCATATTTAAAGATGTTACTATTACAACACTATAATAGCTACTACTTACTAAGTGCCTGCTATGTGCTAGGAGGATTACATATTTTAGACCCTCAAGTTCTCCCAGCAATTCAGTGAGTTAGATGGTTATTATTTTATTTTAGAGATAAAGAAGCTAGAATATAGAATTATTAATTGTTTCTGCCCCTTAGTCATCCAATGAGAATTTGACAAAATAGCCATTCAAAAAAGATCTACACGTTGACAAATCATGCTTCCATTTTGCTTATTTTGAATTTCATTAAGGAGTGACCTTGTGAGGGCTGTGCTACAAACTGCACTATGAAAGGGCCAAGGTGTGCAAACCGCACTTTTATCACTAACTATGTGGCAAGGATCGGCTTGAACCCAATTTCCACCTGGAAACGGATCCAGGATTCACATTTCCATTTTCTATCTCCAGTCACTATATTGGCAATTCCCACCCTGACTCGAACCGCCCAGAGTTAGATCAAACTTCATTCCCCAGCTATCTTGAGCCTGGTCAAAACATCTCTGGATACCTGAGACCCCATCATCAGGGAACAATAGGCTCAGGAATCTGTACAACTCCCTGCACTTCAGATCAGCAGGCCTTTCTCTCTCTCTCTTTCTTTAGTTCCCTGGGACTAGTTCGTAAGTTAGAAGGACTCTATTTTATCTATTCTATCGACTGCCCATGTAGCCTTTCTCTATCACCCAGGCACTCAGAGCAGGTTGGATACAAATCAACTCTGTACTGCCAGCCTTTGCTCTCTCATTGCCCCTGTGGGTTCATTAATTCTCTATAACAGCTCACAGAATTCACAGAGATATCACAGGTAACTATTACAGTTGCCCATTTATTATAATCAGGAAGCATACAAGTGTAAATATGCATTAGGCATGGTCTGGGAGAGTTCCTGGCACTGAGCATCCATTGTTCCAGGGACCTGCTGCTCCCTCTCCCAAGCATGGATGTTGTCACCTATCCAGAAGGTCCCAAGGAGAGCACTCCAAAGTCCCAGGCTACCTAGTTACTGGAACCTCAGTGAATATGCATGACTTGGGCTTTTAATGCATAAAAAAAAAAAATGCATAGTTATGTTAAACCCAATCAGTGAATATATATGACTGCATTAGGCCCCCTTACTTCCTGAAGTTAGTCCCACAGGTATGGAGCTTGTGTATCCCTACTTGCCCCACTAACAAAGACATCTTGATTGCTCAGGTCATTTTCAGAGTCAAAGGGCCAAACCAAGCTCTTTGTGCCAGGGGCTTAAACTTACATTGTTGTCGCAATCAACATCCCTCTTTTTTCTCTACAGTGAACAACCAAAAAGAAAATAGATGTTTTAGATGTTGATGTGATAGTCAATTTTAAGAAAGAGGTAAACCTTTGAGAGTTAAAATTTCGATAGTCATCCCTTACTGCTTTGGTTTTGTCTTATAGAATAAGTTTTCTTTAAATAGTCATTCGATCATTTGAAGTTTCCCACATTCTCCATAGAAATTCTGATCCTCATTGAGCATCTCAGGTACACAGATCAGACTGAAGTTTAACTTTGGTAATTACCTCTAGCTCCTAAAAGAGAAACTCAAAATAATCTTAACCTGTAGCCCATTTCTGTCAAGTCGATCGTACTGATAGTGGTCCTACAGGACAGAGTAGAACTGCCCCATAGGGCTTCCAAGGAGCAGCACCTTGGAATGATGCATGATGACCAATTATGAAAGAAAAAAAATCAATTTTCTTAAAAACTCTAGAGTTCTCATTTTCTAAACAAAATTGATGACTGTTAACATTCAATTATTATTTGCTAACCATCTCTGTGTTGTTAAGCAACATATGACTCATGCATTCAGATGACCTTCTCACAATCATTCTAACCAATGGATGCTTAGTTATTTAAATGAATGGCAGTTGGACTCAATATTCATTCAGACTGAAATAATTTTTCGATGTGTAAACACATGCCTCTCCAGGAAGCTGAATAAAACAATTCAATCTACATAAATGTACACCATCAAATATGTTGGATGCCAAAAGTGTGATTTTAATGCAAACACCAGAGGACAGATAGGAAAAAAATGAGTAAATGTGGTAAAAGTTGTTGTAGAGAAGATGCAACTTGATAGGCAATTTATGTGGTCTCTATGCACTCACTCACAGATATTCTGGGAAATGACTAGTATGCATTCCAAGCAATTGCAGACTTTGAAGTACCATTGAAGGATCAAGGCAAAATTAGAAAACAGCAGAACTCATACATTCTGTCCAGCCAGCACTGTTTATGAATGTATGGTAAACCCACCAAACCAAACCCACTGTCATTGAGTCAATTCTGACTCATTGTGACCCTGTAGGGTTTCCAAGGTTGTAAATCTTTACAGAAGCCGACTGCCACATCCTTCTCCTGTGGAGCGGCTGGTGGGTTTGAACCACTGACCTTTTGGTTAGCAGCTGAGCACTTAACCACTGTACCACCAGGGCTCCTTAAACATCTGGTACCCACAAAAAATAATAATCTTACAGAATAATTATAAAAATGTTTATGTCTTAAACATCCAATATCTTCATAATTTTAAAACTAATAAGGACAACTCATCAAACTCTAAAGGTTATTCTTTATAGTTATAAAAAAGGACTAATACGTGTTGACTATTACCAGCTCTTTTGTTCAGAACTTTATTTGTAAAATTGCTAGTATTCTTGACTACTTGGTGCTACTGTATATTTGTTGAATAGTTATTCACTTATTAATATAAATTTATGGTAGATATAAAAAGAAAAAGAAAAATCAAAATATCAATTCATTTTGCATTTTCTTACATCACTGTTTATTGTGTGGCCTATTCCTGTTTAATGTTAATAACAGATGTAACATTCACCTCTCCCATCATAGCGGGAATTTCCTTTCATGTGTCATTTTGTTGTCAAGTTTTCATCATCGTTATCTTCTTTTGTATTCCCCACAGATGGGTGATACTCTAATCTCTGAAGAACATCCAATATGATTGGTTAGATACAGACAATTTTTAACATTTTAATTTCAGAGTGAATTATGTTGCCAGATTTGCAATTCGCCTGGTGGGTGAGTTAGGGTGTGTCATAAAACTATGTGTTTCAAGATCTAGTACTGTAAAATAGTCATTGGTATTGATTTGTTCTCTGGGAAACATGATACATCTGTGTAAAGTATTATTCAATTGATTTGTTACATGAAAAAATTCATCGCTCTGTGAAAAACACTTCCTAAGGGAAATGGTGGCTTCCATTGTTGTGAAAGATATTTTCCTAGTACTGCCTTAAAAAGGTTTCAAATCTGTGTATTCTCTTATTCCCATTATATTCAGTGAGTATTTCCTAAATGTTTTGGTCATTAAAATATTTATTATTCTGTCCAGTAAGATGAAAACAAGAAAAACAAACAAACATAACAGAGGTGGTAACAAAATGTGATGTGTATGGGAAGTTATAAGAATAGTGCAAGCTATTTTGTTTATTGTATTGTTTCTAATGCAACGTATAGTCTGTCTCACTTTAAAACTAATTTAAGGTAGTTAATAAAAATATATAATGTTACATGATGATTTTGGTAAAGGGAGTTAGCTATGGGAAAATAAGGGTAGAATAATACATTGAAGCCAGGACTAGAGTGGTATACATGGTGAGTCATAAATTTGATATGAAGATTCCCAGCATACAAAACCAAAATAAGAGTATCATTCTTACATTTAAAGAATATTTTAAAAGCAGTAAATTAGTAATATATTGCAAATATAAATTGAACATGTGTTAAGTATTTTACTTGATTCCCTACATGAGGAAACCACTAAGATATAAAAAAAGTTCAAAGAGCCAAAGAATGTTCTAGAAGTTAGTATGTGTACATAAAAATATATATGTAACTTTTATTTGTTTATATATTTGTGTGTGTATATGTGTGTGTGTTTATATATATATATATAACTATTTTTTTTATATATATATGTATATATATAACTATTATCAGATTCCTGGGTTAGAATCAAAACTAGCTGTTCAGTGTTTTACATGCTGGTAAATTGCAACCTTTGGTCTTATCTGTGCTCTTAAATCATTGAATAGAAATAATTCATATCTCAACTGGACAAAAATTGGAAAATTTTTCTAAATGTGGAACCATTAATTAATATTAAATGCAGATTTGCACTAAGTACATCCCCTTAGATAGTCTTTTGGTGATTATACCACCATTTAGCTTTGAAAGAAATGTGGCTCATGTTTTGGCCTTATTTTCAGGTTTGGAAAAAATTTTATAATATTACTTATAAAAATAATAGCTAACATTTCCTGAGTCCTCACTATGTACTTGGAACTATTCTAAATTTTTTTAAGTGTATTAATTTATTTACTCCCTTAAAATCACCTTATAAGGTAGATGCTATTATTGCTATTTTCATCCTGATTTTATCGATTAAAAAACTAAGTTATAGAGAGATTAAATAACTTCCAAGATTACACATCTGTAAGATCTGGAGCTAAGTTTAAGTGGAGTCAGTCTGGCTTCAGAGCCTGGCACCTTAACCACCATGGTACAGTGTCATTTGCTCATAAAAGAATAGCTTTTTCTACCTCTAATGTAGGGGAAAAAAAGGTTTAATTACTGATAATGGAAAATCACTTTTAGAAACATCCTTGCAGTGATTTCCTTATGGAGTTTCTATAGCTGTTTTGCTTAAGGATTGTTTGGTAAAAAACAGAGGCATAACAAGTACAGTTTAATGAAATCTGACACTTAGGAAATTGACCAAGCATTCTCTGGTGGCTTAGTCCAGGGATTCCAAACTCAGATGGTCTCTAGAGACCAGACAAGTTGGATAATGAATGAAGTGGACTGGGAAAGTGAGAGGAAAAAGCAGAAAGCTGAAGGACGGTACTCACCTCAGTCTGGAGTGGTTATGTGGCGTTGTGGGCAACGTGTAGCCAGAGTTTAGTTTTCTGGAGAACCCTGAATTTTGATGTGAAATCTCCCAACTTGAAATACACATTAAGTACATAAATATGTTGGTAAGTATTAGATATGTATACACTGTGTATAAATGTGTGTATATGCATATATGTGTATGTGTTATTAAACTAAAGAGAAATAAGCAGAATACCTCTTGCTAAATTTTATCCAAAATTTTTGCTAGGTTTATGAATGAATTCCATATTCTCTATGTGAGCTATTTGTTACAGATATGCTTTCATAAGAGGTTGGTGTAAGAAAGTTCTAGGTTATATTCCCTAGTAAAGACTTTGTTGTTGTTAGTTGTTACCATGTCAAGTCAGCTATAACTCATGGCAACCTTTTGTATAACAGAATGAAATGCTGCCCAGTCGTTTGCCATCTCCATGGTCTTTGATATATTTGAGCCCATTGTTGTGGCTATTGTGTTAATCCATCTCATTGAGGCTTTCCTCATTTTTGCTGACTCTCTACTTTACCAAACATCATGTCCTTTTCTAGTGATTAGCCTTTTCTGATGACATGCCCAAAGTAAGCAAGAGGAAATTTCAGCATCCTTGCTTCTAAGGAGTGTTCTTGTTGTATCTCTTCTAAGATTGATTTGTTCGTTCTTCTAGGAGTCTTCTAGGAGTATACTCAGTATTCTTTGCCAACACCACAATTCAAACACATCAGTTCTTCTCTGTCTTCTTTTTTCACTGTCCATCTTTTGCTTGCATAGGAGGTAATTGAAAAGACCATGCTTGAGTCATCAAAGTGATACCTTTACTTTTAGGATAAATATTATATGTTGATGATTTAGGGAAAATTCCCTAGGGTTGATAGCCTCTCAAGTAAATTATGCTGTCAAAACATTAGTTAGACTACAAAAGGGTTTTTTATAAGGTATTTCCAAGACCTTCTTCCAAAAAAAGATTTCAAGGATGAATAAATGTGTAATAGAGGCTTTGATGTCTTCTCACAGAATTTGGCTGCAATAAGGCTAGCTAAAATATTTTCATGGCATTTTTTACCAATATTTCATCATGGTCATAAAAATGCATTACACACATAAAATGTTCCATGTTTAGCAATTTAAATTCTAAGGTAAACTAATTACAACATGTACCACCATACAACTACAGCAACCAAAAACATCAAAATTTACTTGCCACAGTGTTTGATATAAACCCTGTTGAAGGATTTACACTATGAATTATTAGTTGTATATAAACCTTTACTTTTGGACTATGTATAAATATGCTAATAGTTTGTAAGGACTTTGATTTATAAAACAGGAAAGATAATACCTACTTCACTGGGTTTGTGAAGATTAAATGAGGTTCAATATGTAAAGAAAACATCTGTGGGAAGGTACTAAATTAAGGTATTTTCTTGATTCTCTGCTACCTACTTATCAGATCCCAGCAGGTAAGCATCCTCAGAAATGAACTCAAAACCAAAACTTCTTTTTCCGTGTTGTTTCCTGTTTGTCCTTCTGATTTTATGTCTAGTCTTCACCCCACTGGCTTGCTTTGACGTTTGGCTCCTTCGTACTTGGTAATTTACATGCTTTGACTTCATGGAATCCTTTAATTCCCACTGATCTTCTTTCACCTTGAATTGAATTTCTTATAGATGAGATAATGATGAGATATCAATAAATTAGCCAGGAAGAATTTTTTTAATTCATCAATGTACTGAGCACATGGCTAAAAGATAAGAGAAGATACAAATACATATGTAGCACTAATTCTCTTTAAGAATCAGTGTAATAATAAGGAAACAGTGATGAACGTATTTTAAGTGGGGTGATAGGCTAACATGTTAAAGTCCCTAATTTAAAAGACAGAGATATATGCCTAGATGTACAGAAATCAAAGAATTAGACAGTAATAAAGGCCACAACAAACAAGATACTAAATAACATGGTACATGGTATGATGCCCCAACGTGTCTGTCCGTTTGTTGTACTGTGGGGGCTTGCGTGTTGCTGTGATGCTGGAAGCTATGCCACTGGTATTCAGATACCAGCAGGGTCACCCATGGAGGACAGGTTTCAGCTGAGCTTCCAGACTAAGACAGACTAGGAAGAAGGACCCGGCAGTCTACCTCTGAAAAGAATTAGCCAGTGAAAACCTTATGAATAGCTGCGGAACAATGTCTGATATACTGCTGGAAGATGAGCCCCCCAGGTTGGAAGGCACTCAAAAGATGACTAGGGAATAGCTGCCTTCTCAAAGTAGAGTCGACCTTAATGACATGGATGGAGTAAAGCTTTCAGGACCTTCATTTGCTGATGTAGCACAACTCAAAATGAGAAGAAACAGCTGCAAACATCCGTTAATAATTGGAACCTGGAATGTACGAAGTATGAATCTAGAAAAATTAGAAATCATCAAAAATGAAATGGAACTCATAAACATGGATATCCTAGGCATTAGTGAACTGAAATGCACTGGTTTTGGCCATTTCGAATTGGACTATTATACAGTCTACCATGCCGGGAATGACAAGTTGAAGAGGGATGGTGTTGTATTCATCGTCAAAAAGAACATTTCAAGATCTATCCTGAAGTACAATGCTGTCAGTGATAGGATAATATCCATACGCCTACGAGGAAGACCAGTTAATATGACTATTATTCAAATAAAAGCACCAAACACTAAGGCCAAAGATGAAGAAATAGAAGATTTTATCAGCTGCTTCAGTCAGAAATTGATCAAAGATGAAATCAAGATGCATTGATAATTACTGGCGATTGTTATGTGAAAGTTGGAAACAAAAAAGAAGGATCAGTAGTTGGAAAATATGGCCTTGGTGACAGAAACAATGCCGGAGATCAAATGATAGAATTTTGCAAGACCAACGACTTCTTCATTGCAAATACCTTCTTTCACCAACAAAAAAGGCAACTGTACACATGGACCTTGCCAGATAGAACGCATAGAAAGCAAATTGACTACATCAGTGGGAAGAGACGATGGAAAAGCTCAATACCATCAGTCAGAACAAGGCCAGGGGCTGACTGTGGAACAGACCATCAATTGTTCCTATGCAAGTTCAAGGTGAAACTGAAGAAAATCAGAGCAAGTCCACAAGAGCCAAAATATGACCTTGAGTATATCCCACCTGAATTTAGACACCATCTGAAGAACAGATTTGATGCATTGAACACTAGCAACTGAAGAACAGATGAGTTGTGGGATGACATCATCCATGAAGAAAGTAAGAGGTCACTGAAAAGACAGTAAAGAAAGAAAAGACCAAGATGGATGTCAGAGGAGACTCTGAAACTTGTTCTCGAATGTCAAGCAGCTAAAGCAAAAGGAAGAATTGATGAAGTAAAAGAAGTGAACAGAAGATTTCAAAAGGCAGCTCAAGAAGACAAAGTAAAGTATTATAATGACACGTGCAAAGAGCTGGAGATGGAAAACCAAAAGGGAAGAACACACTTGGCATTTCTCAAGCTGAAAGAACTGAAGAAAAAATTCAAGCCTCGAGTTGCAATAGTGAAGGATTCCATGGGGAAAATATTAAAAGATGCAGGAAGCATCAAAAGAAGATGGAAGGAATGCACAGAGTCATTATACCAAAAAGAATTAGTCGATGTTCAACCATTTCAAGAAGTAGCATATGATCAGGAACCGATGATACTGAAGGAAGAAGTCCAAGTTGCTCTGAAGGCATTGGCAAAAAAAGAAGGGTCCAGGAAGTGATGGAATATCAATTGAGATGTTTCAACAAACAGATGCAGCGCTGGAGGTGCTCATTCGTCTATGCCAAGAAATATGGAAGAGAGCTTCCTGGCCAACTGACTGGAAGAGATCCATATTTATGCCTATTCCCAAGAAAGGTGATCCAACTGAATGTGGAAATTATAGAACAACATCATTAATACCACACGCAAGCAAAATTTTGTTGAAGATCATTCAAAAACGGCTGCAGCAGTATATCAACAGAGAACTACCAGAAATTCAGGCCGGTTTCAGAAGAGGACGTGGAGCCAGGGATATCATTGGTGATGTCAGATGGATCCTGGCTGAAAGCAGAGAATACCAGAAGGATGTTTACCTGTGTTTTATTGACTATGCAAAGGCATTCGGCTGTGTGGATCATAACTATGGATGACATTGAGAAGAATGGGAATCCCAGAACACTTAATTGTGCTCATGAGGAACCTTTACATAGATCAAGAGGCAGTTGTTTGGACAGAAAAAGGGGATACTGATAGGTTTAAAGTCAGGAAAGGTGTTCGCCAGGGTGGTATTCTTTCACCGTACCTGTTCAGTCTGTATGCTGAGCAAATAATCCGAGAAGCTGGACTATATGAAGAAGAACAGGGCATCAGGATCGGAGGAAGACTTATTAACAACCTGCATTATGCAGATGACACAACCTTGCTTGCTGAAAGTGAAGAGGACTTGAAGCACTTACTAATGAAGATCAAAGACCTCAGCCTTCAGTTTGGATTGCACCTCAACATAAAGAAAACAAAAATCCTCACAACTGGATCAGTGAGCAACATCATGATAAATAGAGAAAAAATTGTTGTCAAGGATTTCATTTTACTTGGATCCACAATCAACAGCCATGGAAGCAGCAGTCAAGAAATCAAAAGACCCATTGCATTGGGTATATCTGCTGCAAATGACCTCTTTAAAGTGTTGAAGAGCAAAGATGTCACCTTGAAGACTAAGGTGTGCCTGACCCAAGCCATGGTATTTTCAATTGCACCATATGCATGTGAAAGCTGAACAATGAATAAGGAAAACCGAAGAAGAATTGATGCCTTTGAATTGTGGTGTTGGTGAAGAATATTGAATATACCATGGACGGCCAGAAGAACGAACAAATCTGTCTTGGAAGAAGTACAACCAGAATGCTCCTTAGAAGCAAGGATGGCAAGACTGCGTCTTATATACTTTGGACATGTTGTCAGGAGGGTTCAGTCTCTGGAGAAGGATATCATGCTTGGCAAAGTACAGGGTCAGTGGAAAAGAGGAAGACCCTTAACGAGGTGGACTGACACAGGGGCTGCAACAATGGGCTCAAGCATAACGATGATTTTAAGGATGGCACAGGACCGGGAAGTGTTTCCTTCTTTTGTGCATAGGGTCGCTATGAGTTAGAACCAACTCGACGAGACCTAACAACAACGTGGTATGATGCAATGAGAATCCAGAGGAGGAAAAGACTAATCCAAGGAGATCACAAGAAAGAATTTGTGGAGGAATAAATGATTGACTTGGGGCATGAAAATAAAATTTTGACTGTGAAGGAAAGATGAAATGTTATATTCCAGGTGGGGAAACAAGCTGAGTATCAAGCCGCAGTAAGAATATACATGGTAAATGCATGAAATATGAGGTGATAATTTGATGGAAGCATAGCATTCATTCATACATTCATTCAACAATTATTTATTGAGTGTCCTCCATGCCCAGCACTGTTCTAAATGCTAGGTATACAGAAAAACAAACAAACTCCTATTCTAGTTTAAATGACTAATAAGAAAATAGTGACTAGCAAGAAATACTGCTAGGTATACTGCATTGGGGCTATGAAAACCAAGCAAATCAACTTTTCCTTCTTCTAGTTTCTTTGCACATGCTGTTTTCTCTGCTTAAAATGCTAGCCTTCTTACCTTCACCAGACTCCTTGCTTGTTTATTGCCATTCATTTTTAAAATTCCCTTTAGGGAAGCCTTATCTGAATTCCCAAATTCAATGAAATTTTACTGTTCTTACAACACTATGTGCCTGTCATTTTAGATGTTATCACATTTGTTATTTTACATATTTTTATGTGAATATTTTTTATATCTGTTTCCCTTACTGGGCTGTGAGTTGCATGAGGCTAAGGACTGTTTTTTTTTTTTTTTCCCCCAATGCCTAATATTAGAAGAGAAAAAAAAAATAGATCAATCAGTTAATCCTTAGCCTTGAAAAAGGTAGAAGTCAATAAATACTTGAATAAAATGTTAAAAGCTAAGAATTTATATAAAGGCAAAAGAAAAGCTAGTGTGGACTCTTGAAAATAAAAGGCTTCAAGACTTCTGGGTCCAGGAAAATTATATTTTATGCCAGAAGTAATTTCAGTTATGTTAGTAAAGCCAGTCCTTTTTTTTTCCTTCAGAATTTAAGAGAAATTATATACATAAATAAACAGAAATAGTAAATGCCTCAATTTTCAAAATGAGGAATTGACTAAAGTCTAAAAATACCCAAGCCATGGTAGAATACTTTACTGGGTTCTGAAGCATATGGTTTATGTGGGTTTAGGAATGTTGAGAATGCAAGGAGCTACCATGAAATCACTGGTAACAAGTTATGTCAAACAATCCTCACTTCCTTTTTTGACTGCTATTAGATTCCTAAATCAAATGATTGCTGATGACAAAGGCGAGAGTAATTTTCAAAAATCTCTTATGGTATCCCTATGGATAAGGGAGATAAATGTGTCTGTGCGGTAAAAGAGGTAAGGGATTGAATAACCTGAAAAATGTATATGGATGGTTTCTAAACTGGATGAAGGTTTCTAACAAAATGGATACATGTTTAATTTTACATGGCTCAACACTTTTACCAATATGAAAAAAAAAAAGGCAATGCTAATTGCATTAACAAACAAAAAAACATGATAGTAGCAGTTTATATAGTGCATAACAAAATCAAGATGGGCCAAAAAGTGTACATTCAATAAGAAAAAATGCAGAAATTCATATTCAAGTTGAACTGTAAATACATTCCATTGTATACAAATATAAAAAAAAAATTAGGAAAAAAAATTTGAGAGCGCGTCACATGAAAAAGACTTGAAGGTTTTAATTTGTCATAGGCTTGTTGTGGACCTAGAGTGAAACTGAGTGGCAGTAAAAGCTTGGGCCCAGGAATAAACTGAGTTAAGCCTCAGTGAGAATTCTGCTTTTAGCCATGATTGAGTACAAGGACTAGACTTAACTTCCTGCTGCAAATAAGTATAAAATGGGACAAAATGCATGCGAAATCCATTTTAGGACTTTGTACAAGAAGCAGCAGGAATGTATAATCTCTATGAGAAAGGAAACAAAGGTAGTGAGCCCTAAGACCTTCCTGGATTTCTTCTTGAAGCCAATCTCTGAACAAAAGTTGCAGAGAAGAGGAACTTAAACAGAAACCAGCAGCATCACTGAGTTGAGGAGGTGGAGACTGGACTTTGGAGAACCTTGGACAGGTTAAATCGCAAGGTGGATTTGTAGAAAGAAGGGATCTATGTAGAAAAAGCTCTTCAAACTTGCTTTTGGTCTCCTTTTGTTTTTGCCAAGTATTGGTTGCTCACGTGGAGAGTGAAACTCCTTAAACCAGGCAAAGAATGGCAGGGGATTTGTACCAGAATAATTTCCAGAGCTCACAAAGGGTGAGGAAACATTTAAGCTCTCCCAAGACAAAGTATAGAATCCTCAGTGATTACGGACTATTCAATGGAGACCTCGGAGAGCCATGTCTTAGTAGTAGAGCTAGTATCTCTGGAGTGAAGTCTACATTTTGTATTGGGTTATACCTCAAGATAGTTTTTTCTAAAATAAAAACCAAAAATATTTTTCTAAAGACCTCAGCTAGTATTCTGGATTCATACAAACTAAGGTTTAAACCTCAATTCTGCCCTTACCTTTGGCCAAGTGAATCATTCTCTCTGAACTTCATTTTCTCCTGTGTAAGACAATCACAGACTCTAACTCATAGAATTAATGGGAGGATTCATTGAAATATTGCATCTAATGTACATAGCATAATGACTGGCAGATACGTAATATATGTGCTTAAAATGTGAGAGCTCATACTTTGGAAGTATTAGACTTATCCTTAAGCTACCTTTCAACAAATTTATAGTAAGTTCAGTATCTGAAATTCATGGTTAGGTAAAATTTAACTATACTCTAGAGCTTTATTTGCATGCATTTTGAGGGCATTTGACATCATCCAAAGGATATATGTGAGACATCCCTGGGAACGCCCCTCAGCAGAGCCATAGAGCTGCAGATTACTTTTGTGCACATACAGGACTGTGGCTGGGATGAGATAGGAAAGCCCTTCCCAATTGTGGCAGAATTAGCCACACAGGTTAATAACTCTATCTACCTTGGGATACAGGAAAACAATAGCATGCATAAGTAATCAAATGACCTTCCCAGAAGAACCGAGGTCCCTGTATATAAATGAATAGGCTACTGTGAGTTCAAAACTCAAGAAATGTGGTGATAAATTCTTACTGACTCTGACAGAATAATTAGAGAATGATGCAACCTCCATGGCGTCTAATATGCATACAGAGAAATTTGTGTATTAAACATTAAAGTGACTGATCTATTTTGCTGTTTTTATACATGTTTAATTTTGAGTACGGGCATTTAAAAATATTTATTTTACCTGTGCAGAAGAAAGAACTATAAAAATGGTTCTGTGAAGAGACTTTTTTAAGGTTTTATGTTTTTGTTTGGATGGCCTTTTATTTACTTACAGTTGCTTCAAATATCCATTGTATTTTGTGATTGAGAAGCACTATTTAATGTTATATTTGTTTTACTGATTAATGAACATAATTTTATCTTTACATGAAGTGAAGATCATCTAGAACTTGAAAGGTATTTATTATATAGAGAAATATAAATATATTTCAAATTTGATAACTACTTAAATTTTTAAAGGAAAACCTGAAGGATTTTTTTTCTAATATAAATTTTTTTAAAAGAGTTGTTATAATTACAAAGACATTTATAGTTCCTTATATAAAAATTTTTTTTATATTAAAATTTGTAAGTCAACCTAACTTATAAAGGTGAGATAGCTATTTCCAGAGTCTTTTTCTGTGAAATGATTGAATCCAGTTTATTCATGAGATCAAAAAGCTTAGGATTCTCAAAATTATAGCCATTTCATGTACTAATATTTCCTTAAGTAAGCTTGTAGAGAGATGAATATATATTGTGCATTTGATTCTTTTTTAACCTCAGTACAAGCTGAGAGCCTGATCATTAAAGAAAATCTGCTGCTGATGAAAAACTAGTAGTAAAATTATGTCATGGTATAAGGAAATATTCACAAGGAATAAACTTTCTAAGTGTTTCTTCTATATGCTTGCTATAAAATGACTTTTACATGTTGTTATTTGCTTTCCCATAAACATGTTTCAAACTATAGTGTTTATAATACTATCCTACCTAAGCATAACATAAGAATAAAATATTTTTTATTTCTTTTACAATTCTAAAACATTATAGATTAACAATATTTAATTTGTTGCTTACAAAACAATATCTCTCTAAAAAAAACAGAGATCTGTCTGTGAAAACATGTTAGTGAGATGTAAAAAGTTGTTAGAAAATAAAGGAAAGGAGAACTGCCATAATAAAAGCAAGTGTCAAAGATCAGGAAAATTGGGAAAAGTATAGACATGCTACAATGAATCTGTCTGATATTTGAGAATAATTGGACTCTATTTTATGACCTTCTCTTGATTTAATATAGGATGTTTTGTTTCTTGAGGCACTCACATCACTTATATAATTCTTTTATTCAATTCGTGTTTGAGCCTGTCTGACCACTATGAATATCTCTGTCTCTTTGCTTTGAATGTCTAATTTTATAAAAACAGAACTGTTCTATTGTGTTTTTTCTTTAGAGTCAAATAGAATGAAGTATTTGAAGTGAGACTGAACATTCCTTTATATACGTGTTTGAAACTTTAAAAAAAGATTGATGAAGCTGAGTTTTAAGATAGTAATCATTTATTCACTCACCACACACTTAGAAAACCACGAATATGTGATAGATTCTGTGCTGGTGAGGCACTGGGGATATAAAGCTCAGTACCAAAAGATCACTAGGTTACAAATCTTATTTGGAATAGCTATCAGAAAAAAAAAAAAATTAGGTTTGTTAAGGGAAAAGCTAATTCAAGATTTGTTTTCTCTGAAAAATGTCTGCATCATAATTATCTATGAATCATAATTTTAACAAACTTGGATCAAGTAGATGGTCAAATGTTTTGATCATAAATAAAGAAAAATAATTTTACAAAAAAAATAACATCATTCTAATTCCATAACAATAAGTGGTGTTTGAAAAAGTATAAAACTTTGCAATTTTAAACATGGTATAAACATTTTAGGCTGTATTCTGTAACAGATACAGTTAGTATACCAGCTCTTCTAATTATTAAAACTAAGGAAAATATCACTACAACTTAAAATACATGAGGCATTGTGTTTTAAGCTATTAACTTTCAGGAAAAGTTGGTGCTTCATATAGAACACTATATATTATTTTCCTCCTTTTTACACTCATTATTTTCCTGAGAAATCCTGGATGCTTTCCTCACAACTCTTGGTCTTGCAGCCCTTTTCAGACTTATAAAATCAGAGAACACACTTGGGGAAAAAGGAATTTCTCCAAACTCCCTAATGCTTCAGATATTAAGTTACATTGTATGTATATATGCACTTTAACTTCCTTTTCTGAGAAACAAGGTATGAAGTAAGCAGGATGATTTTACTCTGAATTTATGTCACAAGTATCTCATCACCGTGGTATATTGTTAATGACTAATAATAGCTCTTCTAACCTGCCTTATGTACATACAGCCACAGGATCAGGTTAAGTTCACTGAAAATTTCATGGTTTTAGTATTTAATATTAAAGTTGGCAGTGAAATATGAATATTTTGAATGCCACTTTTGGAATGAGCAAAATACACATCCTAAGAGACCTCCTGTCTTTAATTTTTAATTTATTCCACATCACCAGAGCATAATAATTTTTAACATATCTCAAAGCTTTTCTATAGAGAGAAATGTTGGGGTTAAACATTAATGTAAAGATCTTTTCTAGTAAAATAGCATGTTTGAAGGAAATCACTAGAGATTTGCTGGATGATTCTGACTCATGACAAGAGGTGATCTTGACAGGAATATGATGACCTACCCACCCAAAACATCTTTAATATGAAAAATATGGGCTTGCTACCTAGGGAGAGAATGCAGTATTAGAACAGGAGTTACAAATTCAAGCAAAGCTTCTTTGTTCTTCCTTGGGACAAACTAAGACATCTTAACTACCGTAATTTCTGAGCATCCTAAACTACAGCTATACATATATTGAAACTGGCAGGAGCTCTAAATTCAGAATCATATTCTACGGTGATTCTAACAACAGACTTCAGTGTAAGTTTTTATTGCTTGAAATCTGTAGAATTTATCTCCTGGCATTTATGTTCGTTATTAGGATTTAGTGGACCTGACATATGCAGAGAAGGATTTCAGGGGATTGAATATCTGCTTAGAAAGAACAGCCTCCCATAGTAATCTACAAATTGGAAGTAGTGACTTCCAATCCCATAGTGATTTAATTTATAGTAGAGTCTACTGCAAGAAAGCATGTATATTCTACATTTCTTTTTATATGTATAATTTTATTTATTTTGTTGTTGTTGAGAATATACACAGCAAAACATACACCAGTTAACAGTTTATACATGTACAATTTAGTCACACTGATTACATTCTTCAAGTTGTACAACCATTCTCACCCTCATTTTCTGGGTTGTTCCTCCCACATTAACATAAATTCACTGTCCCCTAAGGTTCCTGTCTAATCTTTCAAGTTGTTTTTTCAATTTGATCCCATATAGATAGTTCTTAAAAGAGCATAATGCTCAAGGCAGACGTTTTTTACTAGTTAGTCTAAACTATTGTTTGATTTTAAGAATAGTTCAGGGGATATTTTTGATTTAAGGTTTAAAGACTATCTCAGAGAAATAGTTTTAGGGGTTCATTCAACCTTCATGGCTCCAGAAACTCTGGAATCCATAAAAATTTGAATTCTGTTCTACATTTCCCCCCTTTTGATCAGGATACTTTTATGGAATCTTTAATCAAAATGTTCAGCAATGGTAGCCGGGCATCATTCAGTTCTTCTGGTCTCATGGCAAAGGAGGCAGTTTTTCATGCAGGCAATTAGCCACATACTCCCTATCCTCCTCCTATTCCCAACTCTCCTTCTTCTTTTGTTCTAAGCAGATAACGAGCAATTGTACCTTGGATGGCAGTTTGGAAGCTTCTACCACTCCAGGCACTACACATCAAACTAGGAGGCAGAGCAGAGCACAGAACATGCTATTAGGCCTATTAACTAGGTCTAGGCCTACATTTCTTATTAATTCTTAGAAAACATGTTAGTCTACTAAAGAGCTCCCCAGAAAACTAAATCCCCTGTGGAATTTAAGAAACTGTATTTCTGTAGCATTTGTTGTCCAGGATAATTTCAAATAATTACTTGACCATTCACATAATGCAATCTTTTATCTCTTTGTGAGTCAGCATTTTTGCCAGTTTATTTGTGCGTGTGCATGCGTGTGTGTGTGTGTGTGTGTGTGTTTAAAAGATTTCTGAAGACATGTCATTTATTTAACCTGTTATATCTTTGCTGGTTAAAAACCTGTTTATTTATTTGTTATTTATTTAAGTGCCATTGCTCAGACAGACTCTCTGTGAGCACTCTTTATTTTTGCTTGAATACTGAAATCTATTACAAGAATTCTGTCTAAATAAAAAGTGGTGCAGTGAGTTGAATATGATACAATTAGAGGATTGGCTACAAAGATGCCATTGTTTTAATCAGAAGACTTTTACAAATTGCAAATCTTTTCTGACTTCTTTCTGACTCATTAAAGCTTTTGTGTATCCTGCCAGGTGTTTCTTACCCAAAGGGACAGCCAGTGCTTATAGAAGGATGGGAAAAGGTGACTGGTAAAGTATTTGCCTTGGGAGAACCCTGAAGTGCTTTCTTATTTTTTCAGTAAGAGTACCTTTTCATTATCAGCAACTTCTCTTACCAACCTTCATCCAGCCTCCAAAACACACACTCACACTTTTACACAGGAGTTATATAGTTATGTATCATTAACTTTTATATCAAAACTTTGTTAGATTAGTACTTTTTTAAAAGATAAAGATAGTAAGGTTCCAGCCTTTATTCATTAAAGTACATTAAAAACATTGGCAATCTACTTGTTTATCAAACAGATGAATAGAGAATTTCTTAAACTAATCAAAATTACTTAATAGGAAATTTGTTGGTCATTATTATACAAAGAATAAAGCACTTTTGGTTTCTCATTAGAGTTTTGAAGATTGTATTATAAATCTCAAGAGACTACATGTAATAAATGCAATAATTTTTCTAATTACTGTTTATTCTACCAGAGCAATAAAGCAGCAGTCACATGTACAATAAGTGGGATTGTTAATTATGCAACTAATCTCAAAAGAATAATTTCATAATATAATGAAAGATAAAATATTAAGTGCTAAAGATAAAATATGTAATGTCTTGAAGGACTTCATTAGTATTGTAAATATCTAGAAACAATAAAAACAACACACTTCCCAGAAATATATATATACACACACATATATATATATATCCCTCCCACACCATGTGGTAGAAACTTACATAAACTTTAGTTTGAAAAAAAAAATGTGTATATCAGTTTAAGAACTCAAAAATAGCTAAACAGGAATGAAATTTGTCCCTGATCCTATGTGACACTGATGTTGTTGACCCATAAAGATGAGGACATGCCCTGAGTTGTTTTTCTAATACAAGTGATAAATCCCTTTGCAAAAAGAACGTATTTTCCTGGCAGAATAAGGCATCTTTGGACCAGAAATAACTGCCGTGTTTTCAACAACTCAGTTCTAACTATATAACAGAAACAAGACATGTAGGAGTTTGGCAGATTTTTACTTAAAATTTAAATATTCACTTGCATTGATGGATCGTGATAGGGAACTTTTTGCAGTCAAGGTTTGAGTTTAGTTGTCTTAGCCAACGATAATTTCATTAGTGCATATTGCTGAGATTTCTAGCATTTTTCTGTAACAAGCTTTGATGTTTCCAGTAATGTCGGAAGATACCAGGAAATTTTCAAAACTGACAACATCTAACTAGGAGGATTAAAAATTATCACATAGCTATGAGAAATAGTGAAAATAAGAATAAAACAATCAGATACTTGGCAGCAGGGAGCCATAGTAGAAATCACTTGTCTACAGGAAAAAATACCAAAACTTAATCTCACACATATCAAGAGATTAAAGTATATTTAAGGAAGAAAAAGAAGCACACGTGGAAACACTTGGGGAAAAATGGCACGTCTCTTGGTATATGTCTCTAAAGGTGTTAAGAGTAAAAGTTAAGGAACTGTTTTAAATAAGGGACCCATTTAGTCATCCCTTTACTTTGCTCATCACTGTACTCATCAATGTGTAATGTGTACATTCATTAATTCATTAAACATTTACTGAGCCCTGGTGGCATCGTGGTTAAGATCTCGGCTGCTAACCAAAAGATTGGCAGTTGGAATCCACCAGCTGCTCCTTGAAAACCCTGCAGGGCAGTTCTACTCTGTCCTGCAGGGTCACTGTGAGTTAAAATCAACTTGATGGCAATGGGTTCAGTTAGTACCAGGCAGAATGAGGTTGATTTAGATGCCAAGGTCAACAAGACACAATCTCTGATGGCAAGAAGTACATAGTCAAAAAAGAGAGAGACATGAAAAATCATAGTTGCACTAGAGAGTGAACAATACAACCATAAAAGCATACATAAAGCACAGAAAAGTGGAGAAGAAGGGACCATTAACTCTGTTGGACAGGTCAGGGAAGGACATGTGTAGTTCTATGTTGCTAAAACCAATGTGTAAGGAAAGGAGGTTTTAGGTTTAACAATTTAATAGGATTAGACTAATATGAGAAAGAATTACGTGGTGGAAGAATCACAGTATAGGTAAAAAAGGCAAAGAGGAGCTTCATAGAAAAATATTCCTCTGGTTTGATACACATGTTAAAGAAATCGATAAGAATGGCTGTGAAGACTGAAAGAAGGGTGGTGGATGCAGAGCTTTGACTGTTGGTGTATCTAGTTACCTTTCACTGTATAGCAAACTACTCCAACTCTTAGTAACTTAAGTCAACAGTAGTTTATTATTGCTTAAGATGCTCTGGATTGGCAGGTCTGGGCATTCCTTCAGCTAATGTTACCTAGGATCCCTTATGCAATGAGAGTTATGTGAAGGTTCGACTGAGGTTAGAGGTTCTAAGATGACCTCACATGCTAGCAGTTGGTGTTGGTTGTCAGCTAAGTTACCTCGGTTCTCCACATGGCTTCTTATCATGAATTAGTCTGTGCTTTTTCACAGCATGGTGTCCTAAGGGCTCTGTAAGGACAAGAGTGGAATCTGCAACATCTCTTAAATTCTAGGATCTGAGATTTGCACAGTGTTAATTCTGCCACATTCTATGAGCCAAGGGAAATCACAAGGCCTTCCCAGATTCAAGAGGGTGGAGAAATAGTCAGATGAGCTGTGCGACTTTGTAATGATTCAGGTCAATGTGATGTTCAGACTTTCTCCAATAATTCTCAGAATTAAAAATGATAGGAAGGATGACCCAGTGGGCCTAGATATGAAATCAAAAGAAAGAATATGTTCTTAAGGATAGATTTGGAGATACTGACACTAGCATCTAACCTAGCCAGAGAGCCAAAGTGTAACCAGAGGTAGTTAATGGTATTAATGAAATAGGAGATGTCAAGAAAGTAGAAGATAGAGTCTAGTCAAAGAGGAGGTTTACCATACCTAAAAGAGTTGCAGAGGGGTCCCAAGCAAGGGTTTGAGGTTTGAGATTGAGTTGAATGAGATAGAAAATTAACATCCCTTTGTATTACCAGCTGTCTGTTGGCAGTAGTCTTGGAATAAGAGCTATTTAAAACATTGCTGAGAAAATTATAGATGTCCTAAATAAATGGGAAGAAATCAGATGTTCATAGACTGGAAGATTTAATAGCGTTAAAATGGCAGTTGTCCCCAGATTGATCAGCAGATTAAACAAAATCCCTACCATAATTTCAACAGTTTTTTTTCCCACAAATTGATAAGCTGAACGTTAAAATTTAGAAAATGTGATAGACCTAAAATAGCTAAGACAATTAAAAAAAAAACACACACACAAATGTGAAGGGCGTTCACTTCCTGATTTGAAAATTTACTAAGCTGTAGTTGTTAATCAACGTGGTGCAGGCGTTAAGTATAGACACATAGATCAATAGAAGAAATACTAGAATACCCAGAAATAAACTTTCATAGCCAACTGATTTTTGACAAATGTGCCAGGCCAACTCAGTGGGAAAGGGCAGTCTGTTTGGCAAATTGTGACGGCACAATTGGAAATTCACAGGCAGAAAGATGAACTTAGACCCTTGCCTCATATCAAACACAAAAATTAACTCAAAATGGATCATAGACTTAAACGTGCGGGCTAAATCAGTAACACTTTACCTATAGGGTCGCTATTAGTCGGAATCGATGGCGCTGGGTTTTTAGAAGAAAGCAGGAGAAAATCTTTGAGACTTGGGTTAAACAAAGATATTTTAACATAAGACACTAAAATCATGGTACATAAAATAAAAATCGATAATTCAAAATTTTGTGCTTCAAAACACAATGTTAAAATGAAATAACAAGCAAAGAACTGGTTAAAATATTCGTAAAACGTAGATCTGATAAACTACTTGTATTTACATAAATAACTTGCAACTCAATAATAAGTTAAATAACCAAATTAAAAAAAAAAAAAGACAACAGATTTCAATAGACATGTCACAAAACAAGATATATTAATGGCTAATAAGCACAGGAAAATAAGTTCAACCTCATTAGATATTATAGAAATGAAAATGAGAATTACAATGAGATAAAATTTCACATCCACTAGAATGACTATAGTTTTTTTTTTTAATATAATAACAAATGTTGGAGAAGATGTGGAGAAAAGGGAACCCTCATACATGGCTGATAGAAATGTAATACGGTACAGACAGTTTGAAAAAATTTCTTCAAAAGAACATAAATTAACTATAAACATAACTTTTCCATATAACTCAGTAAATTTCACTTCTATGTATCCACCCAGGAGAAATGAAACATATGTCCACATGAAAGACTTGAACATCGACATTCATAGAAGCATGATTCATAATAACCAAAAAAAAAAAAAAAAAGGAAACAAACCTGAATGTCCAAATGCTGATGAATAGTTAGGCAAAATGTTCTATGTCCATATAGTGGGATATCAGAAAGCAACATAAAGGAAGAAACTGCTGATACATGCCACAACATGAATGAAACTCAAAAAGATTCTGCTAAGTGAAAGAATCCAGACATAAAAAGCCATGTATTGTATGATTGCATTTAAAAGAAATGAGTAGAAAAGGAGAAAGTAGGTTAGTGGTTTCCTGGGGCTGAGGGTGGGAATGAAGGCTAACTGTAAATGGGTATCAGTGATTATATTAAGGTGATAAAAAATGTTTTGAAACTGAATTATGGTCATAGTTACACAATTAAACAAATTTAATAAGAACAATTAAATATTATTTTTGAAATTGTGACATGTAAAATATACCTCATTAAAGTTAGAAGAAGGAGGAGGGGGAAGAGTACGGAAGAAGGAAAAGGAAGAAGAATAAGAAGAGGAGGGGCAGGAGGAGAAGCAGCAGCTGCCATTTAATTAAGCCCCTAAGTCTGAGCTGGACCACCCAAGAAAGTAAAACTAACAATGAGTGGAAAGTTCCCTAGCCTGGATGTCAAAACATAAGATTGCTGTGCCGGCTTCACCTTGCAAATAAAAATGCTGTGTTTTCAAGTACCTTAGTGTTTCTCATCCTCAGTGGCTTCATTTGTTTAAAAAAATAAGTTATAAATTAGCCAAAAAGTCCATGAGCTATGGTTGCTAACCAAAAGGTCAATAGTTTGATTCCACCAGCCGCTCCTTGGAAACCATGTGGGGCAGTTCTACTCTGGCCTATAGGGTCACTATGAGTCGAAATCTATTAGATGGCAACTTTTTATTTATTTATTTTGGTATTCATCTCTTAATAAGTAAAAGAGGCATCCATAAAATTGTAGAATGGAGTGTTATAATATGAATTAAAATTACAATACATTCAATTTTCTTTCTGTGGTTGTCCTGTGATTTTAAAGTGTACTTGAAAATGTAACTTCTAATTCATTGGACCAATCAAGTTATATTGAGTACCTACGATAGATAAGCTGTGGATGCTATGGAAACATGAACAAATTAAAAGTACATAATACTAGTTTGAGGGAATCTTTCATTCTCAAAATAGAAGTCATAAATGGATCATATAACTTTCAGAAGAATGAAAAGGAAATGACTCATATAAGAAGTACAAATAAAACACCATAAGTTCAGGCCAAGAGAGATTACTTATGGCTGGAAAAATAAGAAGGTCCTTTATGGAGGATATGTAATTTGAGTTGAACTTTGAAGAATAGGTAAGATTCAAATGTGTAAAAATGCAAAGAAAGTATTTCCAACAGGGAAAGGTGTGTGAGCAAAGATAAGAAAATATCGAGAAGATATTACAATTCAGTTGTGGTATAGGAGTAGAACAGTGGAGTAAAGAGATGAAAGATGGATAGTAAATCTGAACCATATTGTGGACAATTTTGCCTGGTAGGTAACCTTTCATTGATTGTTGATAGGGAATTCCCACAGACGTTTGAACAGCAAAGTAAGTTTATCAGAGTTTACTTTAAAAATTATTCTGATTGCTCTGAGAAAGGAGAAATTGGAGATTTTTAGGCTGTTTGGAATGCAAGATAATAAAGACGTGAACTTGGTTAGTTGTAATGAGAATGAAGAATTTGAGAGAGATATAACTGATGTTCCAGAGGCAGAAATAATAGGACTGCCAACGTATGAATAAAAGAGATGGTATTACAATGGGCAATGCTCTCGTTCTACACTGAAAACTATCCAGTGAGGTAAGGAATATAATTTCCATTTTTCAGATTAAAAAACAGCACAGAGTTTAATGCAAGGTTCATGTCTGCTAAGTAGTTGTTGTGGGGTTGGATTTGGAATCCGGCAGCTGGGCACAAACCACTGTAATAGTCTTCTCCGCAATTGCTTACTTGAACTTGAGTAATTGGAAATATTGTGGTTCCAGTGGCATGAGTGGGGGGTATGAGGTAAAAAAAGGTAATTTGAGAAAAGGAAATTAGTTTTGGGAGCTTGTTTATGTGTGTGGGGGGAGGGGGAAGATGTATGCATCTCTGTTATTTAAGTCCAGAGTTGATAAAGTTGGGGAAAAAATTGAAGCAATACAGAATCTATGAATTTTTAAAAGAAAACTTCCTCATTGAAGTCATTGGATTATAACCTCACCAAGTCACCTGGTTCATTATAATCATCTTCTTTTTTTGCAGTGGAGCTTTATGATAAGCAAATCCATCCATCTAAAGAGAGGCAATATGTTTTCTATTCAAGTTTCCTGTGCTGTAACATTAAAATAATGTAGAAAAAAATGAATGACATGGAAACCTTTCTACATTTATCATGGGGGAAGAAAGATAAAATAGATGAAGACTTGCATTTATGACCTCTGTGTGTTTGTGTGTGTGTGTAAATATGAAATATGACTAAAAGGGTTGTCTTGGTTATCTAGTGCTGCTGTAACAGAAATACCAAAAGTGGATGGCTTCAACAGAGAGAAATTTATTCTCTCTGTGCCTAGTAGGCTACAAGTCCAAATTCAGGGCATCAGCTCCAGGGGAAGCCTTTTTCTATTCTATTGTCTCTGGAGGAAGGTCCTTGTCATCAATCTTCCCCTGGACTAGAAGCTGCTCTGCACAGGAAGCTCGAGTCCAAAGGACATGCTCTGTTCCTGCTTTCTTGGTGCCTTCTTGGTGGTATGTGGTCCCCCTGTCTCTCTGCTTGCTTCTCTCTTTTATGTCTCAAAACAGATTGGCTTAAGATGCAGCCTAATCTTATAGATCTCATCAATATAACCACTGCTAATCCATCTCATTAACATCATAGTGATAGAGTTTACAACACATAGGAAAATCACATCAGATGACAAAATGGTGGACAATCACACAATACTGGGAATCATGGCCTAGCCAAATTCATACACATAATTTTAGGGGACACAATTTAATCTATGACAAGGGTATACACCAAAATCTTAACTTAGGTTATTTCCTTATATTGAGGTTATAAAGTCTTTTTCTGTGCATTTTGGACTTCCCTAAACTTTCCAACCATCTAGCATGTTTTAATTTAGCATCTTTAAAACTGGAGTTTAAAATAACTTTTAATTATTGTATCTGCTTCAGGTTCTGATGAAGTTCTGGGCTGCTTCCAGAGTTACACTGTTTTCAAGTAAAATTAAAATTTATTGTCTTATCCCTGTATTATACCTCTTCCCTGTTCATTTAGTGTATTACACTATTTTTAGCGGACTTTTGCTGCATTCCCAATTAGATAATTATTTACCGCACTGTGGCAAGAACTGAGTTACCTGCCCAATATTCATTCTAGCCTTCTTAAAAACAAAGTTTGATTTTAACTTTGATGCATTCTCATTTGACTAGTCAGAGATCATTACTACTCTGGACCTAGTTGAGGATTATAGCCTAGAGAGAATACATCCTTCCTCTTAATAAACATGCTCCCAAGAGTAGTATTTATGACCTAAGGAACCCCAGGGAGATGTGACCATTGTGAAGCCTACGTATGTCAGATAAAATCACCTTGCAATATATTGCTGATATTATTTTTGAACTGTAATCTTTTACTGATTTCCAAAATTTACCAGATCACTGGTTGCTCATCCTGTCATCCCCACATCTTCTTACAGCCTTTCATATCAATAGTTAAAGGTAATTGGGGCTAGACTGGTAATAAACACTCTAAATTCCTTCAACATCATAAATTCCATAAAAATTGAATAATAATGCAATAATAAGGAAGAATATTTCCCGTTTATTTGGGGATAATTATGTAATTATCTTTCTACTCATAGTCTGGTGTGCATTAGTTCCACCTGGATTATTAGACACTGGGCAGACTAGTACTTACTTTCCCAAACTTCAGAGAATACAGAGTGTTCTGGTGTAATCAGTAATAAGGAAATTAAGTTTCTTAAACATTCGGCTACAGAAAACATGTATCATTACAGCTGCTAAAATGAATCAAATAAAATCATGAAACTCACTGAATTATTTAGTTGTTGAGATTTAGCATTTTTTACCTACCTGAATTCAAATACTAAGGGCCTGCTTTTCATAAATACTGTTTTTGGAGAATTCCATGATCAGCGGTCTAGTGTTGCACATCTGTGTAGAAAAGCCTACCCAGGGAGTTGCTTTCACATTAGACACATGATTAGGCACTGATAGATGCATGGCATTTAGTAATATCATTTAAAATATTCTACACTACACAATGGCAACAGATGTCTTAAGTTCTATCAACTAATCGCAAAGTAAATCGACCAACATAAAAAACACATCTGGAATCCTAGAAATGGAAAGAATTTAGCCATATATCATTCAGCGTTATATCAAATTTTGTGTTCGTTTGTGAAATGCTGTGCTGTGTGTTTTTATGTAAATGAGGCCAAATATACATTTTCCTCTGTGATCTCCAAAACCATTTACTATTGAAAGCACTTTGTCAGGTTACAAAGTGCTTCTTCCCAGGCCTGAGATAACTCAAGCTTTCTGAAATAATTCTCCTTATTAAAGCAATATGTTCAGAGTGAGCAGTGCAAGTCCACAGGGAACGCTGCTGAGAAAGTAATGGTCTGATGGTGAGTTGATGGACTGCATTAATGTTCCCAGCCAATCCTGAAGGAGGACTGACAGCAGCTCAATTTGTAATGCATTTCATATGTAGAACATATTCAGAAAAGGGTTTGAAATATTAGAACTGTGCATTGGCTAATTAGAAGCTTTGCAAGTCATGCCACTGTAACTGTGAATTAGGCTCAGGTGATGAGCCTGCAATCACTGGAAGCATTCCTATCCGTATATGAACAATAATCATGAAGGCATATAGATTTACATAGGCTATATTCTGAGTTTCTTTTACTTACGATATTAGTTTGCAACTCCAGTAATTTATTTCCTGGGAAAGGAGAGACTTTTTAAATACTCAAAAAAAAGAAGTATTAAGTATTTAAGTCTTTCAAGTCATTCTAAATATTTTCAGGGAAAACAAACTTATAATGCATCAGGAATGAGTAAAGTACTGTATTTTAAAATAAACCATAACTAAATCATTTCAAGTGAGGGAGTATTATACAATAACGTAGACTTTAATGAGATTACAGTCTTAATGAATCCTAGTATGAATAGTGACTTATTGTTTCTTCACCCTTTGGGAAATTCTTCCTGAAAATGTAGTTCAGGCTTATTTTGTTTGTTTGTTTGTAAATGAAGGAGAGTAAATAATAAGTGTTATCTCTTTTTAGGGTTTATTTTTCTAAATACAATGAATATATATTTAGCCATCATAAATTGTTTCTGTGCTGACATAATTTATTAATATAGCAAAAGAGAGTTATAGTTATTAACACACAATTTGCAAGTTATTTTTCATCCTGGATGATCTTGAGACACATTTTAAACTGTGAACTCAAATTCTGCAGTGATTTTATCTTTTAAATTTAAATGTAGCATAAGACAACTCTCAGGCTGCTCTTAACAAAACATACCAATATGCTGTTAAATTCTTTGCGATGTCCATATTTTCCCTTGCAAGTGTTATCTACTTGTGCCCTGACAGGAAACGTAGATGACTAGCCCTTTCCCATTTTCAGTTTTTCTTATTCCACCTCTATTTTCTGGATCATCTAGCCAAAAGAGTCTCTTCTGGAAGTACCAAGAGATGCTCAAGAGCCTCAAATTTTTAGTGTGCAGAAACACAAATGCTAATAAACTAACATTGTCTGGGACATGAAAATTAACTAAGAAAACCAATATCCATGAAATGCTTCTGTTAGATGACTGTATTTTTTTCTAAGAATGATCAGTGATTAAACTCTGCCTCCAAATAGAGGCATACCTCGTTTTATTGTGTTTCACTTTATTGCACTTTGCAGATATTGCATTTTTTACAAATTGAAAGTTTGCAGCAACCCTGAATCAAGCAAATCTATCAGTGCCAGTCTTCCAACAGCATGTGCTCACTTCTTGTCTCTGTGTCACATTTTGGTAATCTCACAAGATTTCAGATTTTTTCATTGTTATTATCTCTTGTTATAGTAATCTGTGATCAGTGATCTTTGATGTTACTATTGTAATTGTTTTGGGACACCACGAACTGCACCCATATAAGACGGCAACCTTAATTGGTAAATGTTGTGTGTTTCCTGACTGTTCCATCAACCAGCGTTCCTCTATCTCTCTCCACCTCCGTGGGCCTCCCTATTTCATGAAACATGATAATATTAAAATTAGGCCAATTAATAACACTATAATGGCCTCTAGGTGTTCAAGTGAAAGGAAGAGTCACACATCTCCCCCTTTAAATCAAAGCTAGAAATGATCAAGCTTAGTGAGGAAGGCATGTTGAAAGCCGAGATAGGCCGAAAGCTAGGCCTCTTGTGCCAAACAGTTAACAAGTTGTGAATTCAAAGGAAAAGTTCTGGAAGGAAATTAAAAGTACTACTCCAGTGTGCACACAAATGATAAGAAAGCGAAACAGCCTTACTACTGACATGGAGAAAGGTATAGTGGTCTGGATGGATGATCAAACCAGCCATGACACTCCCTTAAGTCAAAGCCTAATCCAGAGGAAGGCCCTAACTCTCCTAAATTTTGTGAAGACTGAGAGAGGTGAGGAAGCTGCAGAAGAAAAGTTTGAAGATAGTAGAGGTTGGTTCATGAGGTTTAAAGAAAGACGCCATCTCCATAACATAAAAGTGCAAGGTGAAGCAACAATTTATCCAGAAGACCTAGCTAAGATAATTGATAAAGGTGGCTACACTAAAACAACAGATTTTCAATGTAGATTAAACAGCCTTAGAATGGAAGAAGGTGCCATCTAGGACTTTCATAGCTAGAGAAGTCAATGCCTAGCTCCACAGAGTGTCTTCCTTGTTATGGGAAAATGCAGCTTGTGACTTTGAGTTGAAGTTAGTGTCCATTTAAGAATTATGCTAAATCTACTCTGCCTGTGCTCTGTAAATGGAGCAACAAGCCTGGGTGACAGCACATCTGTTTACAACGTGGCTGACTGAATATTTTAAGCACACTATTGATACTCATCGCTCAGAAAAAAAAGATCCGAAATATTGTTGCTCATTGACAATTTATTGGATCATCCAAGATTGCTGAGGAGATTAATGTTGTTTTCATGCATGCTAACACAACATCCATTCTTCAACCCATGGATCAAGAAGTAATTTTAAATTTCAAGTCTTATTATTTAAGAGACACATTTCATAAGGCTATAGTTGCCATAGATAGTGATTCCTCTGATAGATCTGGGCAAATTAAATTGAAAACCTTCTGGAAAAGATTCAGCATTCTAGAACACTATTAACAACATTTGTAATTCATGAAGGGAGGTCAAAATATCACTATTACCAGGAGTTTGGAAGAAGTTAATGCCAACCCTTGGATGACTTTGAGTGGCACAAGACTTCAGTGAAGAAAGAAATTACAGATATGGTGGAAATGGCAAAAGAACTAGAATCAGAAGTGGAGCCTAAAGATATGACTTAATTGCTACAATCTCCTGATAAAACTTTGATGGATAAGGAGTTCCTTCTTATGGATGAGCCAAGAAAGTGGTTTCTTGAGTTGGAATTTATCTACTGGTGAAGATACTGTGAACATTGTTGAAATGACAGCAGAAGATTTAGAATATTACATAAACTTAGTTGATAAACCAGTGGCAAGGTTTGAGAGGATTGGCTCCAATTTTGAAAGGATTTCTACTGTGAGTAAAATGCTATCAAACTGTATCACATGCCACAGAGAAATCTTTCATGAAAGAAGACTCAGTCAATGCAGTGAACGTTTTTGTTGTCTTACTTTATGAACCTCCAGCAGCCACCACCCTGATCTGTCAGTAGCCATCAACACCGTGGCAATACCTTCTGCCAGCAAAAAGATTACAAATCACTGAATGCTCAGATGATAGTATTTTTTAGCAATAAAGTATTTCTCAATTAAGATATGTATGTTAGTTTTTAGACATAATGCTATGGTACATTTAATAGACAACAGTATAGTGTAAACATAACTTTTATACACACTAGGAAACCAAAAAATTCATGTGACTTGCTTTATTGTAATATACAGTTTATTGTGATGGTCTGGAACCAAATCTGCAACATGTCTGTGCAGGGAGCCCTAGCAGCACAGCGGTTAAGGGCTACAATGAGTTATGTCTGGAGACCAAAAGGTCAGCAGTTCAGTTCCACCAGCCACTCTTTGGAAACCCTATGGGGCAGTTCTGCTCTGTCCTATAGGGTCGCTATGGGTCGGAATCAATTTGACAGCAACGGGTTATTGTTGGTTGTTGTACATCTGTACAGACAATTCTAAATCAAAGACTACAGGCTTCAGTCTGGATTACACCTCAACATAAAGAAAATGGAAATCGTCGCAACGGGACAAATAAGCAACATCATGATAAATTGAAAAAATATTGAAGTTGTCAAGGATTTCATTCTTCTTGAATCCACAATCAACACTCTTGGAAGCAGCAGCCAAGAAATCAAACGACATATTACATTGGACAGATCTGCTGCAAAAGACCTCTTAAGTGTTAAAAAGCAAAGATATCACTTTAAGGACTAAGGTGTACCTGACCCAAACCATGATACTTTCAGGAAGATGAAAGAATTGATGCATTTGTTCCCACTTTGAAGAGTGGTGTCTGGGGTCTTAAATGCTAGCAAGTGGACATCTAAGATACATCAATGAGTCTCAACCCACCTGGATCAAAGGAAAATGAAGGACACAAGGTAATTTTGAGCCCAAGAGACAGAAAGGGCTACATGAACCAGAGACTACATCATCCTGAGACCAAAAGAACTAGATGGTGCCCGGCCACAACTGATGACTGCCCTAACAGAGAACACAACAGAGAACCCCTGAGGGAGCAGGAGAACAATGGGATGCAAACCCCAAAATCTCATAAAAAGACCACACTTAATGGTGTGACTGAGACTAGAAGGACCCCGACGGTCACGGTCCCCAAACATTCTGTTTGCCCAGGACAGGAACCATTCCCAAAGCCAAATCATCAGACATGGATTGGACTGGACAATGGGTTGGAGAGAGATGCTGATGAGGAGTGAGCTACTTGCATCAGGTGGACACTTAAGACTATGTTGGCATCTCCTGTCTGGAGGGGAGATGAGAGGGTAGAGGGGGTTAAAAAAAAAAAAAAAAAGCTGGCAAAATGGTCACAAAAAGAGAGACTGGAAGGAGGGAGCTGGGTGTCTGGGGAGAGAGTAATTGGGAGTATGTTAGTAAGGGTGGTATATAAGTTTATATGTGAGAGACTGGCTTGATTTGTAAACTTTCACTTAAAGCACAATAAAAATTATTACGGAGAAAAAAGAATTGATGCATTTGAATTATGGTGTAAGTGAAGCAAATTGAATATACTATGGACTACCAGAAGAACAAACAAACCTGTCTTGGAAAAGTGCAGCCGGAATGCTTATTAGAAGCAAGGATGGCGAGGCTTCATCTCACATACTTTGGACATGTTATCAGGAGGGACCAGTCCTTGAAATAGGACGTCATGCTTGGTAAAGGGTCATCGAAAAAGAGGAAGACCCTCAACGAGATGGACTGACACAGTGGCTGCAACAGTGGGCTCAAACACACCAACGATGGTGAGGATGGTGCATAACTGGGCAGCGTTTCATTGTTGTACATAGGGTTGCTGTGAGTCGGAACCGACTTGATGGCACCTAACAACAAACTTTGCCTCAAAATACAGATAATTCACATCAGAGAAAAAAAAGATGCTTCTCCAATGGGCAAATATACAAAGTAATAATGCTCTGAACAGTCATGTTTTTAAGCTCGTTTTTAAGAGAAGAAAAGAAAGAAAATGTGATAACTATTAGGTATGAGAGCTTTAAAGTCTTTGCAAAATAGTAGATGGCCTTAATGATCCCCTGATACTATTCATTCCTTTTATAGTTTTCATAAACTTGTTGAGTCCTGCACTTTACCTCTCTTCCAGCATTGACATTGGACCTGAATGATGCCCAGAGTTTTATCTCACGACAGTAATAAAAAGCCATGTCACAAGGGTACTTAATAAAAATAAATGTGAGATTTTACTAGAGATAGGAGACTTGTCGGATCAAAGCATATCCATTTACGAATGTCATAACCCCTTGATAAAACGAGTTGTCATGTGATGGCATGTTTGTTTTGTTGGTAGAGATAAAAAGATAATATTTTTTTAATTAAAAAGAAGAAAAACTTTGCCAGCTGGTGGGAGCACCTGGCTAACAGCTGGATATTATTAGATATATATTAACTTGAGCATCTCATTGTCAATTCTTTAATAAAGCATCCCTATATTATTGTTATTATTATTACTATTATTACAGTGTGGAAGGGGCACATATTTGCATTCACAAAGTAGATGTAGTTTTTTTTTTTTTTTCCTATAATTGTTCTAATCTTTCTCACAAACCTCCCACTTTTTAGTTAACGGAGATCCATAAACTTGCAAATAATAGTCTTAGTCTTTCTCATTTAAGCTTTTAGTCAGTGCAAAATTTTGGTCCTTGAGAGACTGTTTTTCCTATTCCTTCCTCCTTCCCAAGATTTGGGGCTCTGTGGTGAAGTTTTCTAGTCCTCCTGGCCATGGGTGAGGTAAATGGTTTCTTACCTGCTCTTTGTTCATCTCTGCTGTCTGGTCTGACTCTGAATCTCAAACGCTTCCTATAAACTCACGTATTCTCTTTCTGTTCCTGGTCTAATAATTCCAGTGCTCCCCAAGGCAAATGATGCAACCGAAACAGTGTTATCCCCATCATACTGATCATTCTGAGAGGGTTGGTTGTTCCCAACTAATTGTTCTCTTTTGTTTCTAAAGCATGTTAGATAAATGGGCTCAGCTTATGAGTCAGTACAATTTGGTGTCAAGATATTAAAACTCAAAATATTTGAAGCAAGCAAACAAAAAAAGAATGAATTTATCAGGTCAAGTGTATAATATCTGAAAAGGGCAGAGGTCTCATTGATGACTGGCTAGCCCCAAGGACTTGAAAATTTTAAGGAGCCTCTTCATCTATTGTCAGTCTACACTACTCTTAGTGTGTTGATTTCTTCTGTGAGGTAGGGGATTTGGCCCCCAGCAACAAAGCCCTGGTAGTGTTAACAAACTCATGGCCAGACCCATTTTGAAAATATCAGGGAAGCACTTTAATTGGTTCATCTTGGATCATTTACCTACTTTTTGACAGTTGGTTTCTAATACATACCGTACCAGAATCACATAATTTGAAGAAACATTTCACAGAGAAAGAAGTAGGAGGTGTTGAAAAAGGAGTCAGAATAATACATGTCCTAAAATGTGAGATGTTATTCATTTCACTGTTAATATTTTTAACAGGGTGAATCCATTTTCTCTAATTAATTTCAGAATCTTCAAATGTAAAAAAAAAAAACACCCTCATAAATACCCCTTTCATAATTTTTAATGAAGTGGCACAAGATCAGCTCTCTCCTACCTTAAAACATATATAACCTGGCCCTGCTTACTCCTCTCATTTCATGTCAGGCCGCTCCCCTTCACTCCAACCATGTGGACTTCTTTTTCATGTTTCTGAAACATGCCAACCTCTTTCCTGGAAGGCGTGTCTTTCCTTTTCCTGTGTCAGGCATGCCTTTCCCTCTGATTAGCTCCTTCTCATCTTTCATTTGTTAACTAAAATATTACTCCAAAGAGACCAACTCCAACCACATTAATTATAATCTTTATTTGTTTGTTGATTTACCTATTGTTTGTCTCTTCCATTGGGCAGTAAATTCCACAAGACAAGGACCATGCCTCTGATCTACCAATTTATACTCAGAGCTTTGCACTAAGACAGACAAATAGTAGGCTCTCAAATCCACTTGTCAACTTCATTAATTTATTTTTAAATCTATTTGACACTCTCAAATCTTTATTCAGTTGCAGCACTTTCTCTGCAACAACTCTTTTGTCTATGTATCAACAATCTCTCTGGTTTTCTTTTGCTCTTCTTGCTCTGACCCCTTTTGTTCCTCTCCTCACAAAAGTTTTCCAGTACTCCTTATTTTCTTTTCAAACTATGAACTCTATTTGACAAATCTTATCCTCGTTTATGGTTTTTGTAACTGCGTATCTGCTTATGTCTCACAAATACCTGTTTATAGCTCTCCTTACCATCAGAATCACTCTTTGTTCTTTATTATCCCTCTTGAATATTCTTAAATGCAATTCAGTAGCCTCTCCCCAACAAACTGGCCCTCTAACCTTTATTTTCTCTCTCTTGTTGAATGAGTACACCCTGGGGCCAGCCACCCAAGCCTAGGAATTCATTTCGAAAGTCTCATCCCATTCTGCCATTTGCCAATTATGCTTGCTCTCACACATTCGGTCACTGACAATCATTAAGTTGTATTCATTTCGTCTTTTATATAGCTTACAAATTTAATGTCGCTTCTGTAATAGCTCGTAAATTATCTCCGTGCCCCACAGTATTGCCCGTTTGATAATACTGCATGCTGCCACCAGTGTGGATTTTCTAATCATGAACTTGCCTTTCACAGGATGTAAATATTTCACTTGTTCCCACTTGCCTTCAGAATATTCCTCATGTACAGTACATAAAGTCCTTTTTAACCTAATTTCCAGATAGTTGTAAACATAACTAACAGTAAATCTACACTGAATCATTTGTAATCTCTTAAATATTTAAAGTTCTTTCACATTTCTCTGGCTTTTACACATTTTTTGCCAGTTGGCTAATCTAAAAACTACCCATCCAGACTCAATTATGGGTCACCTTTCTCGTAAAAGCATTTCCTGACTATCACATTTCAAAATGATTTTTGTGTCTCCTCTTTACTATCATAGTATTGTATGCATATGAGCCCTGGTGGTACAGTAGTTAAAGTACTTGACTGCCAACCAAAAGGTCAGTGGTTCAAACCCACCATCCCCTCCCTAGCAGAAAGATATGGCAGTCTGCTTCTGTAAAGATTTACAGCCTTGGAAACCCTATGGCGCAGTCCTACTCTGTCCTGTAGGGTTGCTATGAATCTGAATCCAAATGGACTTGACAGCAGTGGGGTTTTTTTGTATGCATATACCTATTATGGTATTTATCACATTATGTCATAGTCATTAATTTGAGTTCATCATATACCCTCTGTACTAGTTAATCATCATCTGGTTAAAATCAGATCTAATACTTGTTACAGTCCCAGGTGACTGCTGAAGTTTTTCAATGAAGTGGGCTTGTCTGGGTTTAAAAAAACATGATTCAGTCAAATTAAAGCCAAAAAAAAAGAAGTTTAATATTAATGAATAACAGATATAAACTCAGGAATCCTACCTCCTGAAATCCAGAAAAACTTACATCAAACTCCCCATATCTAAAACATGAGAAAGTCCAAACAGTCTGTCCAGGTTTCTGAGTAGAGAGATAGAGAAAAGGGGAGATAACACCCCCATGGCCTCAGCTGCCCCTTATGCCTTGGTGGAAGTTACCACACTGAGGCAAACTTGAAACCCCACCTCTTCTCCATGGCCCCTGGACACACAAACAGATACACAATCTCTCTCACACAAAAAAATTCACAAGTCTAATGGATATTACTGAAATGCTGAGAGGGAGGTTATATTGCACAGCAAAACAAATTTACAATCTCTGTTTGAAATTTCTATTATTGAAAATTTCTTTAAAGCTTCCTTCCACTAGGGATATTTTTCTTGGTCTTTTAGCCTTTGCTGCAATCTTTAACCTCTTCCCACTTCTCTCTTGACCACTACTTTCTCATTGAGTTTTTCTAAAACCCAAAACCAAACCTACTGCTGTCGACTGGATTCCGACTCATAGCGACCCTATAGGACAGAGTAGAACTGCCCCATAGGGTTTCTAAGGCGGTAAATCTTTTTTTTTTTTCTTTTTGATTGTGCTTTAACTGAAAGTTTACAACTCAAGTCAGTTTCTTGTACAAAAGCTTATACACACATTGTTAGGTGACCCTAGTTGCTCTCCCTATAATATGGCGGCACACTCTATCTCCTATGTCCATTCAAACAGCTCCTGTCCCCCTCTGCCTTCTCATCTCACTTCTGGACAGGAGCTGCCCACATAGTCTCATGTGTCTAGTTGAGCTAAGAAGTGCAATACCAGCATTATTTTATGTCTTATAGTCCAGTCTAATCTTTGAAGAGATGGCTTCAGGAATGGTTTTAGTTTGGGGCTAACAGGGAGCCCAGGGGCCATGACCTCTGGAGTCCCTCCAGTCTCATACCATTAAGTCTGGTTTTTTTACTAGAATTTGAGTTCTGCATCCCACTTTTCTCCTGCTCCATCAGTGATTATCTGTTGTGTTCCCTAACAGGGCATTGGTGGCAGCCGGGCAGCATCTAGTTCTTCTCGTCTCAGGCTGATGGAGTCTCTGGTTTATATGGCCCTTTCTTTCTCTTAGGCTAATATTTTCCTTGTGTCTTTGGTGTTCTTCATTCTCTTTTGCTCCAGGTGGATTGAGACCAGTTGATGCACCTTAGATGGCCTCTTCCTAGCTTTTAAGACCCCAGACACCACTCACCGAAATGGGATGCAGAATGTTTTCTTAATACATTTCGTTATGCCAGTTGACCTAGATGTCCCCTGAAACCAGGGTCCCCAGACCCCCATCCCTGCTACTTTGTCCTTTGAAGTGTTTGGTTATATTCAGGAAACTTCTTAGCTTTTGGTTTAATCCAGTTGTGCTGACTTGCTATGTATTGTGTGTTGTCCTTCCTTTCACCTAAAAGAATTCTTGTCTACTATCTTGTTAGTGAATACTGCTCTCCCTCCCTTCCCGCCCACCCTCATAACCATCAGAGAATGTTTTCCTCTGTGTTTAAACCTTTTCTTGAGTTCTTATAATAGTGATCTCATATAATATTTGTCTTTTTGCAGTTGACTAATTGCACTCAGCATAATGCCTTCCAGATTCCTCCATGTTATGAGATGTTTCCCAGATTCATCATTGTTCTTTATCGTTGCATAGTATTCCATTGTGTAAATATACCATAATTTGTTTATGCATTCACTCATTGATAGGCACACTTTTGTTGTTTCTATCTTTTTGCTATTGTAAACAGTGCTGTAATGAACATGGGTGTGCATATATCTCTTTGTGTGAGGGCTCTTATTTCTCTAGGATATACTCCAAGGAATGGGGTTGCTGAATTGTGTGGTAGTTATATTTCTAGCTTTTGAAGGAAGTGCCAAATCGGTTTCCAAAGTGGTTGTACCATTTACATTCCCACCAGCAGTGTGTAAGTGTTCTAGTCTCTCCACAACCTCTCCAACATTTATTGCTTTGTATTTTTAGGATTAATGCTAGCCTTTTTGGGGTAAGATGGTATCTCATTGTAGTTTTGATTTGCATTTCTCTAATGGCTAATGATTGTGAGCGTCTCCTCATATATCTGTTAGCCACCTGAACATCTTTGGCAAAGTACCTGTTCATATCCTTTGTCCATTTTTTAATTGGGTTATTTGTCTTTTTGTTGTTGAGGTTTTGCAGTATCTTGTAGATTTTAGAGATTAGACCCAGATCAGATTTGTCATAGCCAATTTTTTTTTCCCCAGTCTGTGGGTTGTCTTTTTACTTTTTTGGCGAAGTCTTTGGATGAGCATAAATGTTTGATTTTTAGGAGCTCCCAGTTATCTAGTTTCTCTTCGGGTGTTTGTGCATCGTTAGTAATGTTTTCTATACTGTTTATGCCATGTACTAGGCCCCCTAGCATTGTCCCTATTTTTTCTTCCGTGATCTTTGTCATTTTAGATTTTATATTAAAGCCTTTGATCCATTTTCAGTTAGTTTTTGCCCATGGTGTGAAGTATGGGTCTTGTTTCATTTTTTTACAGATGAATATCCAGTTATACCAGCACCATTTTTTAAAGAGACTGTCTTTTACCCACTTAATGGACAGTAAGCCTTTGTCAAATATCAGCTGTTCATAAGTCAATGAATTTACATCTGGACTCTCAACTCTGTTCCATTGGTCTATGTATCTGTTGTACCAGCACCAGGCTGTTTTGACTACTGTGGCTGAATAACAGGTTCTAAAATCAGGTAGAGTGAGGCCTCCCACTTTCTTCTTCTTTTTCAGTAATGCTTTACTTATCCGGGGCATCTTCCCTTTCCGTATGAAGTTGGTGATTTGTTTCTCTATCTCATTAAAAAATGCCATTGGGATTTGGATTGGGATTGCATTGTATCTGTAGATCACTTTGGGTAGAATAGACATTTTCACAATGTTGAGTCTTCCTATCCATGACCAAGGTATGTTTTTCCACATATGTAGGTCTCTTTTGGTTTCTTGCAGTAGGGTCTTGTAGTTTTCTTTGTATAGGTCTTTTACATCTCTGGTTAGATTTATTCCTAAGTATTTTATCTTCTTGGGGGCTATCGTAAATGGTATTGATTTGGTGATTTCTTCTTCCATGTTCTCTTTGTTGGAGTAGAAGAATCCAACTGATTTTTTTGTTTATGCATATCCTGATACTTTACTGAAATCTTCTATCAGTTCCAGTAGTTTCTTGTGGATTCTTTAGGGTTTTCTGTGTATAAGATCATGTCATCTGCAAGTAGAGATATTTTTACTTCCTCCTTACCAATTTGGATGCCCTTTATTTCTTTTTCTAGCCTAATTGCTCTGGCTAGGACCTCCAGCGCAGTGTTGAATAAGAGTGTTGATAAAGGGCATCCTTGTCTATCTCCCGTTCTCAAGGGGGATGCTTTGAGACTCTCACCGTTCAGAATGATGTTGGCCATTGGCTTTGTATAAATGCCCTTTATTATGTTCAGGAATTTCCCTTCTATCCCTGTTTTGCTGAGAGTTTTTATCATGAATGGGTGTTGGACTTCTTCAAATGCCTTTCTGCATCAATTGATAAGATCATGTGGTTCTTGTCTTTTATTTATGTGATGGATTACATTGAATTTTTTTTTTTTTTAATGATGAATCATCCCAGCATACCTGGTATGAATTCCACTTGGTCAGGGTGAATTATTTTTTTGAAATGTTGTTGAATTCTATTGGCTAGAATTTTGTTGAGAATTTTTGAGTCTAACTTCAGGAGGGATATTGGTCTGTAATTTTCTTATTTGTGTTGTCTTTACCTGGTTTTGGTGTCAGGGTTATGCTGGCTTCATAGAATGAGTTTGGGAGTATTCCGTCCTTTGCTTTGCTTTGAAATACCTTTAATAGTAGTGGTGTTAACTCATCTCTGAAAGTTTGGTATAACTCTCCAGTGAAGTCCTCAGGGCCAGGGCTTTTTTTGGGGGGGAGGGGGTTAATTACCTTTTCAAGCTTTTCTTTTTTATATAGGTTTATTAAATTGTTCTACCTCTGTTTGTGTTAGTTTGCGTACATAGTATGTTTCTGGAAATTTGTCCACTTCCTCTAAGTTTTCAAGTTTGTTAGAGTACAGTTTTTCATTGTATTCTGTTATGATTCTTTTAATTTCACTTGGGTCTGTTGTGATATTGCCCATCTCATTTCTTTGTCAGGTTAATTTGCTTCCTCTCCTGTTTTTCTTTTTGTCAGTTTGGCCAATGGTTTATCGATTTTGTTGATTTTTTTCAAAGAATCAGCTTTTGGTCTTGTTAACTCTTTCAATTGTTTTTCTGTTCTCTATTTCATTTAATTCTGCTCCAATTTTTTATTATTTGCTTTCTTCTGGTGCCAGAGGGCTTCTTTTGCTGCTCTCTTTCTATTTGTTCTAGTTGTAGGGCTAATTGTTTGATTTTGTCCCTTTCTTCTTTTTGGACGTGTGCATTTATTGCTATAAATTGACCTCTGAGCACTACTTTTGCTGTTTCCCAAAGGTTCTGGTAGTAAGGGTTTTCATCCTCATTGGATTCTATGAATTTCTTTATTCTGTCCTTAGTTTCTTCTGTAGCCTAGTAGTTTTTGAGCAAGGTGTCGTTCAGTTTCCATGTGTTTGATTTTTTTCCTTGCTTTTTCTGTTATTGATTTCTACTTTTATGGTTTTATGGTCAGAAAAGATGCTTTGTAATATTGGGTTCTATTAAGGCTTGCTTTATGGCCTAATATTTGGTCTATTTTGGAGAATGTCCCATGTGCATTGGAAAAGAAAGCTTACTTGGCTGCTGTTGGGTGGAGTGTGCTGTGTATGTGTATGAGGTCAAATTGGTTGATTGTGGCATTTAGATCGTCTGTGTCTTTACTGAACTTCTTTCTGGATGTTCTGTCCTTCATCAAAAGTGGGATGTTGAAGTCTCCTACTATTATTGTGGCACTATCTATCTCTCTTTTCAATGCTGTTGGAGTTTCTTTTATGTATTTTGGAGCTCTGTTATTGGGTGCATAAATATTTATTATGGTTATATCCTCCTGGCATATTGATCCTTTAATCATTATATATTATCCTTCCTTATCCTTTGTGGTGGATTTTACTTTAAAGTCTATTTTGTCAGAAATTAATATTGCCACCCCTGCTCTTTTTTGATTGTTGTTCGCTTGATATATTTTTTCCATGCTTTGAGTTTTTGTTTGTGTCTTTAACTCTAAGGTGTGTCTCTTGTAGGCAGCATATAGATGGATCGTGTTTTTTAATCCATTCTGCCACTCTGTCTTTATTGGTGCATTTAGTCCATTTACATTCAGCATAATTATTGATAGGTATGAGTTTAGTGCTGTCATTTTTTGTCTTTTTTTTTGTGTGTGTTGTTGATAGTTTCTTTTTTCCATGTAATTTTCTGTGCTAAGTCATTTTTCTTCATATATATATTTTTCCTTGGTGTTGCTTTTGTATTTGCTGAGTGCTTATGTTTTTCTTGTTTTTTATTTTGATGTGTAAGATTGTTAGTTTCCTTTGTGGTTACCCTAATATTTACCCCTATTTTTCTAAGTTTAAACCAATCATTTATTTCTTTATATCGTCTTGACTTCTCCATATGAAAGATCTGTGACTACTTTTTTTAGTTCCTCTTTTTTGTTTTAATGTTGTCTTCTCTTACATAATGACATCTCTGTTTCCCTGTTTTGAACATTTTAGCTTTGATTTATTTTTGTGATTTCCCTGTCTGGGTTGATATCTGATTGCTCTGTCCTGTATTCTAGTCTTGGGTTGTTATCTGATGTTATTGATTTTCTAACTGAAGAACAAGACTGTAAATCTTTACAGAAGCAGACTGTCACATCTTTCTCCCACGGAGCAGCTGGTGAGTTCCAACCACTGACACTTTGTTTAGCAGCTGAGTGCTTTAACCACTGTGCTGCCATGGCTCCTTTGGTTTTCCCAGGTGGTCCAAATTCCTCTTTACTAACCAGAACAGATAAGTTCAATCCAACTGGCAATTTTCAACTTGTACCTCCAAATCTGGCACACTGTTTTATAAGTTTTGCCAGAAGTCAGTTCTCAATTCTGCTGTGTTATACTAAATAATCTTGGACAAGTTACATAAGTTCATTGCACTTTATTCTCCTCATATATATAATAGGAACAGTAGTCATAATTACCTCACAAGCTTGTCTTGTTGATAAACAGAGCGTAGGGACTTCATAATTTTTAATTCTTTTAATTGTTGTTTTTGTCGTGTACCTTCCTTGGAAGGAGGGACCTATCTATGGAAAATGGCACAAATGGTAGTTTTAAATTGTTGGATAATCTCCCACAGCTGGCAGTGGTAACTGTGATGGCCAGTAGAAACTGCTCATTAACACCCCCTCCTCAAGCAGTGCTCAGGGCAGAGGCTCTACCTGCCATATCTTAGTTTCACCTCTGCTTGGAAACATCTGTGAGTATATAGACTTTTTTTTTTTGTTCTCATTTTTGCTGTTAAATAAAGATTGTAGGGAATCTCACAGGACTCAGTTACAGGGAGAATAGCTGGGAAATGGGTAAAGAAAGCTATGCATTTTTTTTTCATTGTTTCATTGTTAACTTAATTCCCTAGATCATTGCTTCTCTTTTCACATATGCTTTATTAATCTTTTTGTATGTGACCATAATGGCCATCATAAAATTGTGGTCTAGGATCCCAAATATATATTTCCTTCCCACTCATGTTGTTGCAGTTTCAAGTTTCTTGCAGAGAAAATCTAACCAGCCCATCTTGGGTCAAGTGTCCACCCCTAGTCCAATTACTTGCCTTTGAGATGAGTCCCGTTGCCAGCGATTCAATTCTGACTCATAGTGACCCCATAGGACAGAGTAGAAGCCCTACGGGTTTTCCAAGGCTGTCAATCTTTACAGAAGTAGACTGCCACACCTTTGTTCTGTGCAGAGGCTGATGGCTTCAAATGGCTAAGCACTTTAACCACTGCATCACCAGGGCTTCTCTTGAGATGAGTAGGTTCTCTAAAAAGAAAATAAAATTACTGGCCTCTTCAAAAAATTCCCTGTCTGTACTTGTGTACCTGGCCCTCAGGAAATTTCAGTTGTTTATCTTTTTATTCTCAGCATTCAGCACAGTCTTGATCTATAGAAAATATTGAATAAATGTTTATTAAGAGAATCCAATACTATTTGTGCTGAATTATACTCACTACCAAATTTCACTGAAGTGTAATTTTAGGGTTTATGTTATTAATAAAGTTAACTGCTTTGCATATTTAAATGGTTCTCTGCTGATTTAATAAAAATGGATATTAGTTGTAGAGAAGAATAAAAAATCAATCAGAAATGTTTTTAGTGAAATGGACTAGAGGAGAGAGTAATAAAGGAAAAGATAGAATATAGCAATAGAAATATATAGAAAACCAGTAACACTCCAATTATTGGTTCTCAGTTATCTAAAGATGAAGGAGAATGAGAAGTATAAACATTTCTATCTCTCGCTCTCTCTCTCTCTATATATATACATAAACCTGTTGCCATTGAGTTGATTACATCTCATAGTGACCCTATAGGACAGAGTAGTACTGCCACATAGGGTTTCCAAGGAGCGGCTGGTGGATCTGAACTGCTGACCTTTTGGTTAGCAGTGAAGCTCTTAACCACTGCACCACCAGGGCTCCAATATATATAATATATGTGAATATATATAAATCTTACTCTTGGAGGTAATTTTTAGACTTCTTTATTAAAACAGTAGTCCTCAAAACATATCCGTCTATTTCTGGTGATATATCAACTTTTTAGGAGAGTGTTAGATTTAGAAATTTTATCTTTATAAGATTTTACAAATTCGATTTCATTTTTAAACAATCTATGCAATGTAAACTATTAATTTGAGAAAATTATTTGTCAGGCACATAATTAAGCACATCTGTTTCATTTCAAGGTATTTAATTTTATAATTGTCTGAACAGTGAATAAAACTCATTGAAGAGAAAGGGACAGGAGAGAATCTTTAAATACACATATGAGTAATTTTTTTATCTTGATTTTTGTTCAAGCTTGTTACCAACCATAAGTCAAGTCAGTTCTTAGTTATGAGACTGTATGGAGGAGGGAAAAATAAAGTTATCAGTAGGAAATGCAATTGGCAGCTTATAGGGGAACTAAATATTCACTACAGGAAATGAATGCCATTCCATTTGATTTTACAAACAAATAGCTTAGTAGAAAAGATTCTTAGTGTTTGAAAACTAATATCCCATTACATAATCCTTTGTCTATAGACCATTCTTAAAGGAAGATCAAAACCTAGTTAATAATTCTGAAATTCACTTGCATTCATAAATGTTTACAGAATTCTAGGGAGGTAGCTCAAATGTTAGTTTTAAGTGCACAAATGTGTGTATACATTCACAAACACATATGCATATATATTATGTATACAATTATACATATTACTGTGTTATATTTGTCAAGGAAGAAAACCTTGTACTCTGTCAGATGTGAAAGAAAAGGAGTTTTATTGAAGAATAATACAGCTCAAGCTGGGAAGCACTAAGTAAAAATACAAAGCACTCCACCACTCAAGCAGAGAGGGGTCTATATACATAGAGAACAAAGGAAAGGCAGGGCATTAATGGTTGATTATAGGTAAGATCAGCTTCTGCTTGAAGTCCTTTGAAATGTACAGGTCAGCCACTTGGCTAAGAGGGAATGAGTTACCACCTAGGTGGGTGTTGCCTGCTGGTGTTTGCAGTCATGAGCACATTTTTCCCAGGAAGAAATTGTTTACATCCTCACATATTCTTCCCATGAACAAATGGTTTACATCCTGACCCTTTGCTTCCTGGGAATACATGTTAGCCCCATCACTCTTATGTCTGACATGAGTGCCTCCAGTCTGAAGTTTTTCCCTTTACATATTATATGCTTCTTGTTAAACTAAAGGCAAGTATTATTCCTTACTTATTAAATATATTATAAATATATAAATATAACATTAAATGTATATATTTCTGATTATATGGTGTGTGTATATATGTATGTGTGTATGTGTGTGAATATATATACACACACACATGTTCTATATAAATGGCTTTCTAAACATTTCTGTGTTGTTAGAAACCCTTTTGTATTTTTTATTACAACTTAGAAACCTCCTCCTAGGTGATAAGAATACAAAATAAACACTTTTACTCTTCCACATTTTTCTTTTCCAAAAAAGATCTCCAAAAATTGCCCAAGGGAATTATTAGACTTTACATTGAAAACAGTGTGAAAACTAAAGGACCAGTTAACTTTTATTTACTAAACTTTAGTTTAAATTTATGTTACAAATAAATTATTTGACGTAACCTAAAAACGTTCATTATCCAATTTGCAAAATGAGTTACTTTTGATTCATAACAGTATTAACACTCACTGTCTATTCTCCATCTCTTTATTGTCAGAATTCCAAGTTTCTCAAGTCCACATACAGGACTTCTGGAAAATTCCTGGAAATGTTCCATACTTAAGACCTCATCCCTATCCCTCATCCCCAGTAAGACAAATCATCAAAATACATCTTACCAACACTTCTGTTTCTTGATGCCAAGCTTTCTTCACTATAATACTATTTTCTTGTTAAAATATTTTAGTTTTACATTTGTAGAGACTGCAGAGATACAAATAATTTAGCCATAGAATGCCTTTTTGGTGAGAATCCCTGTTCAGTGGACAAAGAGAAAATACAAAGCAATTCCATCCCTTCTTTAGGACCCTTAAAAGAAACGGTGGCAAAACCAATGGGCAACCCTTATCAAGTCTTATGTTTTTCTCTTATCCATTTTCTCCCTTAGTCTTCTATCAGGGAGCATTTCTTCTTTAGCCACATCTCCTGAATACATGCTGCTATTATTTCCTTCTTAGCATTTAATCGGTGATTTTCCTCTCCTCTCAAATTATGTTTATTTTTCTTTCTGCCTCATAGATGTTTCTTTTTCCCTAAAATGTTGTCCTATCTTTTTCACTACAATCATAATATGTTGATTCTATTCATGTGACCATATAGTTACCTTCTCTAGGCTGAATTATTATCCTGAATTTCACACTCTGCATTTTAAGAATTTGTTTGGTGCTCCCAGCACTCATAGTCACTGGCAGGCTGTTGGTTGAATTATCATTTTCCAGATAACCGTGCTTTTAATTTGCTTTTAGACTTTGTATCCCAATTATCAGTTGCTAATTCCTATTCATATGATTTCCCAAATAAAGTTACCATTTACTCCTTTTCTTCTATTGAAATGTTTAACAATTTATTCAAGCTTTAATAGCCTCTATCTGCACATTTATGCTTTCCTCCAAACAAATCTGGTAGTTTTCAGACTCTTGTCGCTTCAAGAGCCTCAAGTTGTTATTATTAAACACAATACTGTCGTTGTGAGGTGCCATTACAGTGATTTTCGACCCATAGTGACCCCATGTGACAGAGCAGAACTACCTCATAAAGTTTCCTAGGCTGTAATCTTTACAGAAGTAGATTGCCAGGTCTTTCTCCCACAACGTCCAGCAAAATAAATAAGGGGGCAGGGGGGTGTATTTGCACATGATAGCCTACTAAATTAGAATAATCCTAAAATCTTTAGCATTTTATTCATTACTGCTACACAGTTCACCTCTGTTCTGTCAAGCTAGTCTACTTAAAGTGCCAGGCATTCTCACTCTTTTAAATTTGTTGTTGTTTATAATATTGCCATTTTCTAGAACAACTTCTTCAAGTCTATTTTTAAAATTCTATTCATTATTTTAAAACTAATCTGAAATGCAGCTTATTTTTATTTGTAACTCCACTCATTTAGACATAAACTCTCTTTCTTTCCTTTGAATTTAAAGAGTACTTTGCTCCGAAATAATTCTTCACAGATATTTGTTTGCACTGCCTAGGAAACTTTACTTTGTGCAGTACATACTAAACATTCTTGCATAATTACCTTGCACAATGGGTAAAACAAATGATTCCATTACCAATGTATATATCATTTGGCTCAGTAATTCTTTTCTTGTATTATCTCACAAAAAAAAGTGAATGGGAGAGAGTGATTTGAAGATTAGAGTGGTGAGAAAATCTGATAACAATATTCCTTTCCCCAAATTTCAAAATTCTATTTTACATTATGCTAACACTGTTCGTTTTAAGTATATACAATGCCTAAATTCCAAATTTACTTATTTTAATGTTGTTATCAAAAGAAGTATTTAGTTTATTACCTTGGACAATTTTTCCATCTTGTGTTTTCTATATTGTATCTCATAAGTTTAATCAGATTGAATAGGTATGGTGAAAGAATACAACCCTGACACACAACTTTTCTGACTTTAAACCAATCAGTATCCCCTAGTTCTGTCCCACAACTGCCTCTTGATCTATGTAAAGGTTCCTCATGAGCACGATTAAGTGTTCTGGAATTCCCATTCTTCCCGATGTTATCCATAATTTGTTATGATCCACACAGTCGAAAGCCTTTGCATAGACAATAAAACACAGGTAAACACCCTTCTGGTATTCTCTGCTTTCAGCCAGGGTCATCTTATATCAGCAATGATATCCCTGGTTCCACGTCTTCTTCTGAAACTGGCCTGAACTTCTGGCAGTTCCCTGTCAATATACTGCTGCAGCAATTTTTGAATGATCTTCAGCAAAATTTTGCTTGTGTGTGATATTAATGATATTGTTCTACAATATATGAAGAAGAACGGGGCATCAGGATTGGAGGAAGACTCATTAACAACCTGCGTTATGCGAATGACACAACCTTGCTTGCTGAAAGTGAAGAGGACTTGAAGCACTTACTAATGAAGATCAAAGACCACAGCCTTCAGTATGGATTGCACCTCAACATAAAACAAAAACCCTCACAACTGGACCAATGAGCAACATCATGATCAACGGAGAAAGATTGAAGTCAAGGATTTCATTTTACTTGGATCCACAATCAACACCCATGGAAGCAGCAGTCAAGAAATCAAAAGACGCATTGCATTGGGTAAATCTGCTGCAAAGGACCTCTTTAAAGTGTTGAACAGCAAAGATGTCACCTTGAAGAATAAGGTGCACCTGACCCAAGCCATGGTATTTTCAGTCACACCATATGCAAATGAAAGCTGGACAGTGAACAAGGAAAACCAAAGAAGAGTTGACGCCTTTGAGTTGTGGTGTTGGCGAAGAATATTGAATATACCATGGATTGCCAAAAGAACGAACAAATCTGTCTTAGAAGTACAGCCAGAATGCTCCTTAGAAGCAAGGATGGCGACACCGTGTCTTACATACTTTGGACATGTTGTCAAGAGGGATCAGTCCCTGGAGAAGGACATCACGCTTGGCAGAGTACAGGGTCAGTGGAAAAGAGGAAGACCCTCAACGAGGTGAATTGACACACTGGCTGCAACAATGAGCTCGAGCATAACAATGGTAAGGATGGCTCAGGACTGGGCAGTGTTTCGTTCTGTTGTGCTTAGGGTTGCTATGAGTCAGAACCAACTGATGGCAACTAACAACAACAAGTTTAATAGGAAATATTACATAAAACCTACAAAATATTTTTCCCAGGTAATATTTTCAGTGAAAATATCATTTCTTAGTATGGTGCTTGTGATATCAAAGAAAACACAGCTGTATAATGAGAAACAAACAATGTTTATTATATTGCTTGATAGAATCAATGCCATATACTATGATTTAATGTACAATTGGTCTTGGGTTTTGCACAACTTTACAAAATCATCTTTATACTAGAAGAGAGATAAAATAATGTATTCACTATCACACAGCTTCTAAAAGCCCCAAGTGATATTTAGATCAAGTCTGTAATTTTCAATATACTTTTGGCTTATCTAGACAAATATATTACCCAGTTTAAAACTCTTTTGTGAATAATGGGATATAGATTTGCCCACCTACATTTTCTACCTCTCAGGTTTCTTGGAAATTTGATTTCCCAGTTTCAGTGTGTGCTGCCACCAGGTGGGGGACCTGTATAACTGAAATGGAAGAAACAGGTATGCACCACAAATCATTGTTTTTACAGGGTATTGTATGAGGCGTTGCATCCTGGAGGTATGATTGTGCAAAACTTTTGTCTCTTTTGACTTTGATACAGAGAGATAAGCCTTGTAAGTATATTTCCAGGTTCCTGAATGCTATTTGGAAATTATGTTTTTCACGATGATTCCATGTTTTGTGTGAGTAGCTAATTTTCAGATGTGATACATTATATGCACCTGTCAAGGGATCTAGGAGGTGATGCAGAGTCCGGGGGGACATATGTATCCCACATAGTCCTATCCCCAGATGGACGTGTGTGCCCCATGTAATATGTATCAAAATCCACATTTCATTACAAAATTTTATAAGTGCCCTTGAATTTAGTATGCCTTCCATTAGTAAAAACAATGATATCAACAAAAAATTTTTTTAATTTAATTAGCACATGAAACAGTTAAAGATGAATACCTAGTAACAGAATACAAACCCTTTTGTTGGTTTTGATTGTTATTTCTACTTTCTCATAGTACGATTATATGAAATTAATTATAGATTTGGGAAGTGTAAAATATCAAACAAGATTTCCATTTATTTGCATAGTGGCCAGCTATTTTGTGGATAAAATTTTTGTATTAGTGGAATTTAACTGACTTAAAATGCCAGTCTTCTGCTTCTGGGAAGATGGAATTTATGTACTTTTCTCTATTTTCTGCCAAAAATTCTGGACATTTTATGTAAAACAAGTGTTAGGAGATCTTGAAAGGCATAAAGAAGAAAGCAGATGAGCTATAGATTGGCTAGAGATCTTGGGATGCGAGGAATGACACAATGGAGAATTCCCTGGGTTTTCTTTTCACGTTATATATCCCACACACAAAGCTAAAGAAGCCAGCAACCTGGAAATGTCTTCTGTGCAGATACAAAAAAAAAAAAAAGCCCCAACAAAAGTCTGCTCTATCTAGTCAAATGACTGGAAAGGGCATCTCAGTCAGACAAATCTTTCAGATTTAAGTAATCACACTGCTCTGGCAAAACACCGCAGAAAAGTCGGTGGCCCCACCCCTATCCATGCCAGCAAAGGCCAAGTGCTGAAAGATTAAATAGACAAAGAAGAACCCCCTAGATCAACACTCTGATTTTGAACTTCTAGCTTCCAGAACTATGAAAATTAATTTCTGTTCTTTAAAATCAGCCAAGGAGCCCTGGTAGTGCAGTGGTTAAGTGCCCGGCTGCTAACCAAAAGGTTGATAGCTCACACCCCCAGCAGCTCCGTGGGAGAAAATACCTGGTGATCTACTCCTGTAAAGATTACAGCCTTGGGAACCCTATGGGGGCGTTCTACTCTGTCCTATATGGTCTCTGTGAGTCCGAATCGACTAGATAGCACCTACCAACAACAACTACAACAAAATCAGTCACTTATGATTTTTTTTGTTGTTGTTATGGCAGCAGTGGGTAACTAAGACAAAATTTAAAATGCTTCAGTCACTGTGCAAAATATTTTGGAGTTACTTGAAAAACTATACAAGCAATTGTTTGATTCCATTTATATAACATTCTTGAAATGACAAAAATCATAGAAATGAAGAAAGATTAGTATTTGCCAGAGATTAAGAACAAGGGTCCAGAAAAGAAGTGAGCTATAAATGGACAATATGAGGAATCACTGTGGTAATGGAAATGTTCTGTATCTTTATGTATCTTCTTAACCTGACTTGGCTGTACATGCCACTGTGAATGTTCATTGATTTGATAATTAATTAGACTGATTTTAATTGTATACCCAAGCCTCCTGATATGGTATACAATTAAGTTATTGTTATTAGTTGTCAAGTTGACTCTGACTCATGGTGACCTTATATATAACTGAAGGAGATGTTGCTGAGTCCTGTGTCATCATCATGACTATTGGTATACTTGGGTGCATTTTTGTGGCTATTATGTCAATCCATCTCATTGAGGATGTCCTCCATTTTTGTTGGCCTTTACCAGACACCATGTCCTTTTCTAGCAATTAGTCTTCCTGATGATGCGACCAAAGATGTCCAACTTTGGCTAGTAAGTTAGATGTCTTTTGTTAAAAGAATAAAAATAAGTTACTACAGGATAACTACTATGAAAATTACAAACCCATGCTTTTATCTCTCAGTTGTTGTTATCACAAACTTATACCTTCAGATTTCCTTAGTTAGAACAGGTTACTTTTTTTGTATGCTTCTTATATACAGAGTATCAATAGTATTTGGATTAATATAAGAATTATAGCATAGGGCATGGAAAGGAAAATTATGTTTCAGAAAGCTTATAAAAATATATATATATATAATTATAAATTATAAAAATTATATATAGAAATTTTACTCTAATCACTATTTATAGGTTATATTTTTGTTTTTTCTAAACCCTTTTCATTTTAGCCATTGAACTGTTCCATATAGCCTTGAAAGAATTATCTAATTGAAATTGCCAACTAATTAGTGATATAACTTAAATTATGAAAGATTATACACAAAAACACTGCAAATCCCTGAAGTTCAGAAGTTAACTCACAAATATTACCATCGGAAACCAAATTTGGTATTCAATTTTTTAGTATTTGTTTGCAAATGAAATATAACAGTTAATAAAAATAACATTTGTATGCATATGTGTATATATAGTATATATCTATGTAAGAACAAAGTAGAATGATCCAGAAACAAAATTGATAAAATTGAAAGACATGAAACTATAGAATTATGTCATCATTCATTTCACAGTATTACAATTTCAAGCAAATTAAACTTTTTAACTTTTTTAACTGTAGCACTTAAAAATAGGGCTTGCCTCCAGAGATTGAGAGAAAATATAGCTTAAATCCAAGGAGAAAGTGTCACCCTGTATATAGATACCACAAAACCACTGCAAAGCCCAGAATAGTATATCGTTTTGCAGGGGCCCAGTTATCTGTGTAGAGGAGTTCTAATGGACACTACTGAGGCATTCTGATAAAATGACAATTTTATTTAAATGGTGGCCAAATATCCCTCCAATTCCAGTAACATTTTATTTGTAAACCCTTGTCTTTCAGAGTTAGGCAGACACATCTTAGTTTAAATATGATGATAATAAGCCAGATGGAAACACTGAAATGTACATTTTAACATGTACTATGTTTCTTTCAGGCAACTAAAAAAAAAATTATATATATAAATTAAACATATATGAGAGAGAGAGGATCATTACATAATAGATGTAAATATAAAATTGGATATTTTAGAGGGAAAATTTAATAGAAATAAACATAAAGCATCAACTATTTTATTCCTATGTTGCTTTATTTTAGTGGTGTATTTTTAATCTTTCTCTTAGAAAATCTCTTTTATTTCACTTGGTATATATATCAGATATTTCTCAATCATACGTATCTTCAAGTAAACAGATTTTATTTATATATGAATTATCCAGACCAGGGATTAGCAAACTATAGCCATGTTCCAAATGCAGCCCACTAACTGTTTTTATAAAAAAGTTTTATTGGAACACAGCCCCAAATATTCATTTAAGAATGCTTTATGGCTGCTTTCATGCTGCAACAGAGCTGAGTAGTTACAACAGACACTATATGGCCCGCGAAGCCTAAAATATTTACAGTATAGTCCTTACAGAAAAAGTTTGCCCATCCCTTGATCTATACCAAAGACTGTCCGATAGAATGTTTTGCAATGATGAAAATATTCTATCTGTGCTATCCAAAAATGGCCACAGTGACTAAGAAGCTTAATTTTTATTTTGCTTTATTTTAATAAATTTTTAATAGCTACATTCGACTAATGGCTACAGATATTTCATAGCACAAATCTAGGCTCTAACTGTTACCACTGACTTCAATGACTTCCATAATATCATTTTCTTTTGGGGTTACCTTCCACAGATAAATCCTCTGTGGCAGATGCCAGCTGAGAACTAGTATTTGTATGAGATTAATACTTAGAAGAATCTAAACCCTACACAATCTTACAGAGTTAACAATCTGTCATTTTAAGTCTGTAAATTCTCAAAAGTTAATGTTTGATTACAAAGCATATTTTACTCCTTCATATATTTCTCCAAATCAATGTACATAAGTGATTTTTATGTACAAATTTAATCCAGTATGGGATAATCATTATCCTGGGGCCTGAACTTCCTTAGGATAAGTTACCCTTAAAAAGAAGGTCATCCAAATGAGACTAAAGGGGCACACCAGCCTAGGGGCAAGGACTAGAAGGCAGGAGGGGAGAGGAAAGCTGGTAATAGGGAACCCAAGGTCAAGAGTAGAGAGTGTTAACATGTCGTGGGGTTGTTAACCAATGTCATAAAACAGTATGTGTACTAACTGTTTAATGAGAAGCTAGTTTTTTTCTGTAAACCTCCATCTAAAGTTCAATAAAAAAAAAAGAAGGTAATCCTCCAAAAATGACCACATTAGTCTTGAAAGAGATTTGTGCCACTGACTGACAGTTCTTTGCCTGAAAGATCCTAGTAAGTAAGATTATTGGGATTGAAATGCTTTCCAAGAATATTTTTTTCCAAAGTCATCATTCCAAAGTAAGGTTGTGGAAATAAATCCACATTTTTTATGAGTTCATTTGAAATGGGTTAACTAAGAGGATTTGGGATGAGTGTTTCAAGCAGTATTAATTTGATGTAAATGAAATTAATACCAAAAAACTGAATTGGCATAGCAAAAAGGTTTCATTTCAGTAATTTATTTAAGATTATATGAGAAAGAATGGACAGTGAATTTAAACCACTGCTAGGACGGAAGGGAGACGGTAGCTTGCAACCATCAGTGTGAAATAATGCCACTGACAAACAACAATACCTTGTGCACATCTTCCATGTAGATGCCTACTAGGAAATAATAAGCTTAAACTTTGATATAATTTAAAAAGCAAGATTAATTTTTAAATAACTTCTAAGTAATTAGATAATTTTTATCTCAGGAAATAAATATTAGAGCATATACTTGCATGAAACACCCTGTGAAAGAGTATTTATTTATATCTCTCAAAAATTTACAGTTGTTTTAAAAAATATATTCCAACATCCCACCCTAGAGTATTTTATATCGGAATAGGTACTTCTTATAATAGCAAGAATTTCATAATAACTTGAATTTCTGAGACACATTTTCAATCTTATCCTTTCCTCCATGATTTAGTAGTTGAAACCTCTTAGGTCTATGACTACTTACTTCCACTTTTTATGATTATTTTTTCATGTGGCAGGATCTTGCTGAACCAAGACTTCTTTTAAAATGAATGTTAATTATGAAAAATAATATTTTACTAATTTATTAGGCTATATCTAAAATGGCCTTTCTAAAATCTATTTCAATTAGATGCTATCTGGCAATAGGCTTCTGTATGTATTAAATTGGGAGACAACAAATCTACAAACTAATTCCCTTCTATACTCAATTTTTTATCTTCCCACTTGTTACAATTTATATTGGTACATTCAGCTCATTCATTCATTGTAACCTGTCCAGAGCATTCTAACATATAACAATACCACAATTTATTTATTCACTTTTCTACTAATGACATCTGAAGGTTTTCACTGTTGTTCTTGTTCATTGTTTTTTGTTTGTTTGTTTCATTTTTTTACTTACCTGTGTACACCTAGGGAACCTGACAAATATTTATCTAGGGCATATCTCTAGAAGTGGAATTATTGTGTTATAAAGTATGGGCACTTTCAACTTTACTCGATATTGCCAAGTGCTCTAGTCCAACTGCCTACTTGCTGTTTCAATTTAAATACATAACAGGCATGTCAGACTATATTCAAAGTAGAACTTCCCCTCACCTCCCCACATATCACCTCAATCTGCTCTACTTTCCCAGACCAGTGAATGGCACCAGTATACACTCTTGTGAGTCCAAAGGGTTAGGAGTCATCCTAAATTCCTCTTTCCCTCATACCCTACATCTACACTATCATTTTTTAACTCTTTGTTATGTAAAAGTACGTCAAATAGGCACTTTGCCTGTATCCAAAGTCTACAGCAGTGACTGACACACCATAGGTGCTCATCAAATGTCTGTTGAATGATGATGAATGAATGCAATAACTCTTGCTTTTATGTGAAATATGTATATCTTTTCTGAAACCATGGATGGCGGACTTACAAAAAAAAGAGATTTAGCATTGTTTTCATATACTTATGTAAAAAATGTTTTAGAATTAGTCAATTGAGATTATGATTATTTATATTTTAAATTGATATACCACTGGCATAATGGTTCTACTCTCTACTCTTTCAGGTGTGTTATTTTTGGCTCTGCTTCCTGGGTGGATTTCCTGACATTTTATGCTATTTCCACATCTTTCAATCTAAATGTATAATAAGAAAAATTAGTGATTTTGGGAGAAAAGAGAGTCCCTAGTGACAGTCAAAGATATCCAGGAAAGAAAAAAGCACACACAATTATCCAAGATGGATATATAGTGCTTCTGACAGCACAGGTTAAACAAATAGTTAACAAATTCAAAACAGAGTAATTCATACCCTTCATTAGGGCCCTTAGTTTGACGAATGACTAGTGAAGAAACATTAGAGTTATATTTAATTATTTTGATTTGGACTATGGACTATTCTATACAATGGAGTGGAAGACACTGTACTTACTTATATGAAGAAACCATCACATATTGATGCTTAATCCTTTTACTAAAATATGCCTTAGTAGTGTAGTGAATATCTGCTGTTTTTATCTTCCTGACATCCTCTTCTTTGCATCCTTTTCCTCTATGGAGGACATATTTTCATCTAAGAAGAGCAATTCTTTCTCCCACCTGATAGAGCCAATAGTTACCTGGCTTCATTCCCTCAGTTTCATGGAACACATAAAAGAAAAAGGTCCAGCAATTTCCTGTTTTAAGATTGATACAGATCTTGGGAAAGAGATGCTATGCACTTTCTTCTGGCATTACTAGATGTAAGTATAATCCAAACTATATCTGATGATTGCAAGGAAAGAATGTTCTTGTGCATGAAATCACCATATAAATTCTAATAAATTCTAGTTTCAATTAACTTTTGGTCATTTGACCAAAAGTGTCTGTCATGGATTGAACTGTGTCCCCTCAAAATATCTCTCAACTTGGCTAGACCTTGAATCCCAGGATTATGGATTGTCAACTGATGTAATTTTCCTATGTGTTATAAATACTATCTCTGTAATGTTAATGAGGTGGGATTAGAGGCAGTTACATTAATGGGGCAGGATTCAATCTACACAAGTAGATTGTGTTTTAAGCCAATCACTTTTGAGATACAAAAGAGAGAAGCCATCAGAGAGACAGGGATCTCATACCATTAAGAAAAAAGAGCCAGAAGAACAGAGTACCATTTGGACCTTGGGTCCCTGGGCTGAGAAGTTCCTGGTCCAGGAGAAGATTGATGACAAGGACCTTCCTCTAGAGCCAATGGAAAGAGAAAGCCTTCCCCCTGGAGGCGGCACCCTAAATTCGGACTTTCAGCCTACTAGTCTGTGAGAGGATAAACTTTTGTTTGTTGAAGCCATCCACTTGTGGTAGTTCTGTTATAGCAGCACTAGATAACTAAGACAGCGTCTTTACTAACACAAGTAGAAGTAACGTTTCAATGTAAACCAAGTCATGATTGGTTTTAATAATTTATAGTTAAAATTATTACTATCCTTCATCAGGGTAATCAAGTATTACTAAGAAATAAAATATTAGTATACAGAGCATTTTCAATTTTACTTGGAATGACAAATTCTGGCAAAAAATTAACTAAGAGTATACGACCTAAATACAATTACAGCATTTATGTCTTACTATCTAGGAACTGGAGCCCTGGTGGCGCAGTGGTTAAGACATCAGGCTGCTAACCAAAAGGTCAGCAGTTTGAATCCACCAGGCACTCCTTGGGAACTCCATGGGGCAGTTCTACTCTGTCTTATAGGGTCCTATGAGTCAGAATTGACTCGATGGCACACAACAACAATCCACAAATTGCAGAATTATGTAATTGATAGAATTATAGAATGTACACAATTTTCTTTATCTTTTAGTCACCGTTGCTTGTTAGTTTTCTTTGTGGGTTCCTTTTTCTCAGTTAATTGCTGTTCTCACTCTTTACACTCTCTGTATAAATCACTTTCATGATTTTACCCTAACCCAAATGCTGATAGCTCCAAATTTATATCTTCTGCCCTGATTTTCAGATTCGTGTATTCAACTACTGCTGGATATCTTTTCTTACAAAAAAGTATAATTTATTCCTATTATTTCCTAGTCTCATGTGAAACCATAATTAACATCATCTGGATTAATATAAACAACTCGACGGCACTGGGTAGATTAATATATAGAGAGAGGAAATATTGGGATGTGGCAGCTCTAAAACCTATTAGTGTACAAAAATATGTTTCCTAAAAGGCAAAATGTAGTTCATTTACTCATCTACTTATGCTGAGTAATTAATAGAACAGGCCATGGGCTGCGGGCCCAATACATTTTCTCCTTCTCCTTCTCAACATTTTTTTAGGCCTTATGGGCTATATAAGTTAATGGGCCCCAGACTCAAATTCTAGGAATGGTTATTGTTTTGTCCCTTTCTCCCAGTCCTGACAACTTATCAAAAAGCCGTGTTAATTTTTCCCCCAAATATTTCTCAAATTACTCCCCTGTTCTTCATCTCTAATTCTTCTATCCTCCTCATATTTTGCCTGATTACTTGAGCAGTCCTTTGCTCATCAGATATTACTTTCTCACTGATGCCTTCATTGACTGCATCTAGGGGTTCCCTACTATGTGTTTTCCTGATAACCTGTGTAGATTTGCTGCCATCGCATTTGGCACACACCAGTGTAATTTTACACTATGTGTGTCTCTTTTGCTAGGTTGAGATTAATTTGTCTTATTATTGTTATTCTACATGGAAGAGGTAGGGAGTCTTGGGGAGGTCCTTTACCAGGTTTTATTCCAATTTTTTGTTTTTTTTAAGGTAATACTGCCTGGTGTTTTACAAAAGAAAAATCTGTGGAATTTATCTAAGCTATCAGTCAATTTTTCTGTATATTCCAGCATTATATCTAGAGTTAAGAATTTGCATAATGATTTTCAGCCTTTTATATATGTGTTGTTACATGATGTTATTCATCTGATTCTGTACTTTTTAATGTTCTCAAAGGGATGATTAATCCTCTGGATTATGAGATCTGTAATAAATCTAAATGAAGTTCTTTTTGAGCCTTATTAATTTTCTAATTTCAGAATGTAGGTACAAGTCAAGTCATTCCAGTGATTGAAACATTCTTCCCCAAGATTTTCATGTGACTAACTCCGTGTTATGATTTTGTCTCTGTGCAAGTATTACATCTTCAGAGAGACCTAATCTAATAATTTTGCAAAATAGCTGGCAGCACACTGCCCCCCCCCGACCTTCTGAAAATCATTCCATGTCTTCTTACCCTATTTCATTTTCCTCAAAGTATTAATCATTAACTGATATCATCTGAGTTTTTGTTCATTTGCTTATTGCCTTTTTCACTACTAAAATACAAACCCTGAGAGCAAGGACTATTTTATTTGCCATTTATTCTCAGTTTCTAGAACAAAATGTGGAACATAGTAGGCCTACAAAAGTAGTTTTTGAATAATGAACAGTTAGTTCATAAAATTATATTACTTTCCCCTTCCCTCTATCTTTTGTTCATGAAGATGGCATATTTTTATGTTGTATTATTAATCATAGAAATAAATCACCCTCTCTCCAATTTTGGCTTTGTCATTAGGGTCATTTCTTTCCCAGTTAATATAAATAGGTAGTCATTTTGGCTTTTTCCCTTTCCATTCTGTTTTCCTGGCTATTGTCTAAAACTTAGTTTATAGACTAAGTATTCTTGTTTTACTTATTCATCTTATCTTTGATACATCTAATTTATATATTTCCTTTAAAATTGTCTAGTTTCTTATTTTATTTCTTAGCTGGGATTATAGAGAATGTGACAAATATTTCATCATTAATTACGAGAGCCTCATGATCCATGCTATACTAATAAAAGACTACATTTTTTATTTAGAATATTTGCTCTCTCAGGGTCGTTTCCTAAATTTAGTCTTACAGAGGAAAAAGAAAAAGAAGGGCAACCCACTTCATATCATGAATTACTCTTTCAAAGCAAAAATATGCCAGAGGACTTTTATAATGGCTGTAGAATGACACCCAAAGTCCATTTATTCCTAAACAAAAGGAAATTTTGAATAGCGACTAGAGTTGAAATTATTGGTTAGCCACATTAAAGGTGATGAACTGGGAAAAGGCTGTCAAAAATACACCATAGCTTATACTGTGTGAACATTCCATTCATTATCATTCTTCATGACTATTGTCATGCTACCATCTTTTAAATCTCAGAAAATCTTAAAATCTATCAAACTTTTCTTATAAAATGTTCTAGAACTATGCTTTTTTGTTTTTGTGCTTTCTAAATAGTAGAAAAATACATATGCTCATTTCAGCAGTTTGGGAGGAAAAATGGAAGTTCCTGGTTGTATTCGGATTTTTCCAAATTGGAATATGACTCTGGTATTAAAGTATTCTAGACATTTATCAAGAAATGAGAATTAGAAGGTGGCATTTTGAAATTTAAAAGAAAAAAATTGGAAAATAAATTTTGGATCCAAGCTTTCTAGGAAAATAAATGTCTTTAAGTGTTTGAACTTGATTAAGAGCTTGGATTGTGGACTCATATACCTGTATAAAAACTGCCGCTCTACTGCTTACTGGGTGCATGACCTTGAGCAAGCTACTTTGGCTCTCTGTGCATCATTTCCCTCAACTGTGAAATAACAACAATAAGAAAGAAAAATATTGGTCCTTAAATCATTATGTCATTGAAAGATTGAAATAATTAGTACATGTTAAGAGCTAGAAATAGGGATGACACATTAGGTGCAATAAAAGTATTTGGTATTATAATCATTTTTCAGTTTCAAATAGAAGCATGAAATATAGGTGTTATTCAAGAAAAAATAATAGCAAATCAAACATGCATAACACTTAGATCAACATTTTAATATGGTCAATATATGAAGGTCTAGAATAAACAAGTGTTAATTTTGGATTACTTTAAGAAAAAATTTTTTTTTGTATGGATTAGAAGAAACAATGCATTCGACTATTCTAAAATTTTCCTTTATTTTAAGAAATTTCTTTTAAGAAAAATATAATAAAGCTCAGAATAAAATGGAATGCTGCAATGAAATAAATATTTAACTAATTAGAAAATTTCATACAGACACTCCAAGAGAAAAAATTTTTTACATGTTAATTTTCCTTGGAAAAAGTACCACTCTCATTAAATGGTATGTTGCATTTTATTCCTAGATTGAAAGATGAAGTAAAATAAACATAACAATATAGGTCCTCTTCAGTCCTCTTATGAACACCTAGTTGAACATTGAAAGATTGGGGCTAATCTGAACAGGGAAGTACTATTTTGAAATGAAAGTGAACATGTTGATAATTTCATTAAACTCAAATAATATAATTAACTTAAATTCAGAAAATTAAAAAGGGTGGTTGGCTCATGGGAGTTGATTTTTGGAAATCAGACCTTTCACCCCTAGGTTACCAATTTGAATCCAAACCAGATTAAAAGTGACCGAAAATTGTTAACACATGATGTTGTTTGATAGCTTATAGGAAATTGGTTGGTGGTCTCAACTTAATCCCCAAAACAGTCATTCACATCATTAAAAAGGCCATCAGTGTTTGTAGTAATTTATTTCTTTGCATCCAGGTTTAAATGAAACAAAGGAATTGCTTATTAAAGAAAAAAAAAATCTCTCATTGGTAAAAATGACATTGTTAAAATAGATTCAGAAAAAAAGTAATATTTCCAAATAAAACTCTTTTGCAACAGATATCTGAACCGTTACAAAAAGTCTAAGGTTGACAGGGCCACACCTTGACAACTGAAATATTCATTCAAAGGAGAAAATTACCCTTTGAATTATCAGGATTTATAAATAAACAGAGCAATGGATATTTTGGCTGAATTATCACAAAAACTGAGTATAAATGTAGTCGTTTCCACAAAATATATTTAAACTTTCTCAAGATACCCACTAAAGCGTTAAACATAATATTGGCTCATGTGCCTTTAAAAATAATTATTTTAATTTCAAGAGAACTATCTAAGGTTGTATTAAGTGTGCAAAAAAGTTTAACATTCAATAAACTGAACTTTGAATCTATAAATAAAAGTAGTACTGAAATTCAGATATAAAATATACTCTAACTAGAATTTAATTTAAGCCAATTCAGTTAGACCAGAAAATTTGAAAATCTCAGGACTTCTTTCACTATTTCCTCCTGTACTGTCCTTTCTTTCCTATCTAATGCTTGAATTTCCTTCTTCAACTTTTGGGCCTTTTGTCTCTACTTCGACACATCTGTGGATGGAAAAATCATTTTTTATAAAATATTAAATTCTTTTTTATTTTACTTCAGTGAAAGTTCCTCGGTGTATTGCATTGAAAATATGTATACCTATCACATCTATCATTGGTTCTGGTTTTGCCTTCTGCAGTGACACCTAAAAAATATATTATCTTTTCTCCAAATCAATATTTTAAATACACTCTACCTTTCAGACATCCTCAGCTAGTTTCCTGAGACTGCATAGCTAACAATTATTAGGACAACAATATAATCTCTTGCTTGCCACTTTCCCCAGGTCCAGTGCCTTTAACCATGATGATAGGCTGTCTTCACATAGCTGATAGGAAAGAGGACAGTAGTTTTATGAAGGAAAAGGAAACAAACACATGTGAAGACACTTATGGCAGAAGTTAAAGGGGGCAAGTCTTGGGCAGAGAGCTCATTAGGAGATTTCCATAGTCTGAGCATGGCATAGGTATGAGTGATTTACAAATTACACAACTGGTTGAGTGTGTAGGGTCAGGAAGAGACAGAAAGTTAAATTAATTCCAAGATTTCTAATTTATCATATTGGGAAGATTGTGGTCCCATCATCTAAGCAAGTGTCACAGGAGGATTGCTCACTTTTGTGCAGATGACTTTTCCTTTCAGATTTCTATTATCCTTCAGATTACCTAAGGGTATTTTTTATGTTAAGACAGAAAGTGGGGAGGTGTCACAGAGTATATTGCGTTGTAATAAATTTTAAAACATCAATTGGAATAAAAATTCTGAAGTGAAATTACTATTGAAATTTAACATATTCTGATGAATATGTGAAGTTTTGTTGTTTTGTTTTTATAAGACTTCTCAGTCTTCCACCTATAAAACAACAAAGGGTTAAAATTTTTAATTATTTTACAGAATGGTTCTGCTCTAAAACATTTCAGTTGTGACCATAAATTTCTAATATGCTAATTATGTAGTTTTACGGAATTTTTTTTTAATGAACTGAGTGAGTCTTTAGAGGTCATGCATGGGACTTTGGAGATAATGTGACAAATTAAGAAACTGAGGTACACAGCAACTTAGATTCATTCCACACATACATGGCTACTAAGTAGGAAGCTAGAATCAAATCCTGAGAAGTAAAGCAAATCAGTTCTGAAACATTTTATACCAATAGTTTCATGTCAATAAGTCACAGATACTTCAGGTTTTTATATAAAGCCTCATGTCTGGCAGAGGATTCTCACCCTGCTTTCCTTTGTAACAAATACCCTTAAAAAGATCAAAGCATTTTTGGTACCAAACAACATACTGTAATTGATGGTTTTCCTTATTGAACAAAAAGCCTGTATCCACAAGGTCAAAGTGCTACACTTTAGGAAGGCCTAAAACCTTAGACATGTATAACTGTACCCAGCTAGTCAATTCCTGTGAAAGTCATACCTGACAATGAACATATTTCTACCGTAGAATTTTTTTTTTCAGTAGGAGGTAGAATTTAAAGCATAAAATCATTTGCGTGAAACACCAAAATAGGAGGCTTATTTAAATGCCTGCAGCTGTCAACATCTATCTCCAATAAGTAGGATGAGGTTGGTAGAATATAAGGAACGGTGGGGATTGTGGCAAACTGAAGATTCCAAGCCTTATCTAAAGCTGGTGGCCAGAACTCCGTTCCAGCCATATGAGAATACACATACAATGTTGCCAGATCTTTTGTTTCTTCAAGAGCTGAAAATCTACATTTGTCTTTCTTTTCTCTTCTTTTTGATGGAGGGAGATGGGTAGAGATTATACTGCCATTAAATCTTGACAGCAAATACAAACCCTTTAAAAACATTTTATCATCCCAGCAAAGTACAACCATCAAACTACATTCAATCTATAAGCCCTTCAATCTGCAATCTCCATTTTAGTTATATAAAATATTTTTGAGTTGATAGAATGTAATGGTAGTGAAAGCAAACCATGCACATTTTTCTAAAGTAAGTAAAATCTCATGGAAAGTTGCTGAAAATCACTAGGAATCTATAATAAAAGGTTTCTATACAGAGCAAACTTATTCAGCTCCACTGTATTCAGCTGAAGTACTTTGGCACGTAAAGCTTCTAACACAGGATGTTGTGAAGTAATGAGTTTGAAAAATATTGAGTTCTAAATGCTTTATCTCTTCCCACTTGTGTGATACACAGATTCTTGCCAATAGCAGTTCATGTCAATAGCACAGTTATTGGAGGGAACACACCCTTGATGGATTGAAGGGCCTCTTCAAGAACATCTGGGGACTGAGATTGGGAATCTCTCCTTCCACACTGATGGTGAACTGCTATGTCTTGGTTAACTGTAGGTGGGTTAAGACCCAGAGTCAGAAAAATAAAACTGAATTAGCTATCAGGAACGGGAGTCAAATTACCAGGCTGCATTTGAAAACGCAGAGATCAGGGTTATATGGTGAAACAGATGCAGCCAAATGAAAGTGAGGCTGAGCCATGGCAGTTTATGTCAGATTGTACAACGTTGATGAGATACACTGGAGGTCAGAGAGAGAGGTAGTAGAAGCACTGGGCTTAGTCTCAGAGACACTAAGAATTTATAGCTAAACCATCAAAAGACAGCGGAGTATCTGGAAGGCTTGGATACCTGGCAGGATACAGTGGTGTATTTTCCACCAAGTCTGTTTCACATTAAAATGTCTGTTTCAGCTTGTGCACTTCATCCCTGGCCAGGCTGGGCTATCTGGGCCTAAAGTAGGGGTTAACACATGGCAATATTTTTATCCCTTCTCTTGATACTAGGTTCTGAGAAACAGACAACAAATAAGAATCTGCAAATTAAAATCCAGTTCAGAGACCAGGACCTGTTTTGTGTCTCTTCACTCTTATTTTTCAGTTCATTTTGTCATCTGTGTATTTGGCCCTCCAAGGACCCCTTTAAAAAAGACAATGTATCTCCTTGTTAGTTATGATGTAGAGAAATGATATGATTCAAGTCCAGTTGATTGAACTGTTTTGTGTGTCTTGCTTAGGGACCAGTAAGTATTCTGAGTGGAAAACATACTTAATAGAACCAAAACCAAAACAAACAAACAAACCCATTGCCATCAAGTCGATTCTAACTCATAGCAACTCTATAGGACAGAATAGAACTGCCTCATAGAGTTTCTAAGGAGTGCCTGGTGGATTTGAACTGCCAATCTTATGGTTAGCATCTGTAGCACTTAACCACTACACCACCAGGGTTTCTCTTAATAGAATAGTCTGGTTAAAATTCTAAAATATTGTAGCAAGTCTAGCTTCATGATTTTTCAAAGATATTTTATAAATATGTACCATGTGTTGGAGCCCTGGTGGCACAGTGGTTAAGAGCTTGACTACTAACCAAAAGGTTGGCAGTTCGAATCTTCTTAGAAACCCAATGGGGCAGTTCTTCTCTGTCTTATAGGCTTGCTAGGAATTGGAATCGACTTGAAGGCAACAGAATTGCTTGTTGGTTTGTTTTTGGTATGTCATGTGCTATTATAAGATTCTAAGGTTAAGCAGCTACATATGATCCTAGGCCTGTCAGATCTCAGGTTAAGGGAAGAGACAATGGTGTGATAAAGCACTATTAACTTAGATGTATAACAGAAGCTATGGGGTTTTTTTTTATGGGGGTACTGAGGAGCAAACTGATTTCTGCCTAATAATTGGGGAAGATTTCACATTTCAGTTGAAAAGTAATAATCCTTTGAGACCTTAGTGTAAGTTTCTCTCTTCTTTCTTCCCATCAGTCGCATTTGTTCAATTCATTATTTGATGCTGAGTAATTATACTGAATTTTGTCTAACCCCTGTTTGTCTATTTGTAAAAAGGTTGAGTTTCTTCTAAGGGTAGGATACTCGGAATCTGAATTTAGAGGGGAATATTACCAGATGGAGGTTCTGGGGTGGCACAAGTGGTTTGTGATCATTTGCTAGCCTAAAGGTTGACAGTTTGAATCTACCCAGCAGCACCACAGAAGAAAGACTGGGAGAGCTCTGTCTGCAAAGATTATAGCCCCTCCCCCCCCAAAAAACCCCTATGGAGCTATTCTACTCTGCAACACATAGGGTTGCCATGAGTAAGAATCAACTTGAGTTCAACTTTTTTTTTTTTTAATTACCAGATAGATATGGATCTAGGTGTGCTGTCTGTACACGGTGGTGCTTGAGAAATATTGATAGTTAGGTCTGCAAGGGATCTGGAAGTCTGTGAGTAAAATAGATGCTTATAAGGTGTTCTGAGATCCAAGCTTAGAGAAAATTTCCCTAGTAACAGCAAAGTATGTGTGGGATTTATGAGTTTTTGCAAAGTTGCTTTATAGTTTTGCTGAAATATTTGCATGTTTTTCAGTTATACTAGGAATTCACAGTTCTTCCATGGTTTCTTGCAAAAGAGAATCTGTGGTAATACAGAACTATTCAGTCAGATTTATTGAATCTGGAAAGAGAAAGAATAGGTTGACCACAGCTCAGTTTGGTCTGTCTGATTCTAGGCGTTATATTGAAAAGGTTAGCAAAGTGAGAGAGGCACAGTGTTTTATTTATATAAAAAAGGATAACTATGGTTACTATATATAAGTGTCAGTAGATTATCCAAGAGTGATTGACATATGTTAATAAGAAACCTATGGTTCATTGCGATTGATTTATCATATTGAAATATAGGGCATAAGCTTTGTATTATAGCAGAGACCTGCTATATAGAACATAGGCAGCAGCAGCCAAGGGGCGGGGGGGAGGGGGGAACAGGGTTCCTGGACAGAGAACTTGTTATTCTGGCTATTTTGACATGAAGGGCACATTTTAAAAGGTGGCTACAATCGAATCTGAGATTTGTACATTGTTACAAACTTAAGTCATGAGATTTGTCTCACTGTTAGGTAATAAAAAGATCTTTTTGTATAAGCACAGTGTTTGGGTACTTAGAGAATGTAGGTATAGCTTCTGTCACTCCTGACTCATAGGTCTGGGAGTAAAAGATGATAAATTAAAAATTAGCCATTGCAATGACATAATCAAGTTTGACATTTTCACAGCAACCATTACATCAAACGAACACATTTGTATGTTCAAAATTTCAAAAGTAAGGTTTAAGGGGAAAAAAAAGGAGATTAGCCAGAAAGGTCCCAAAGGGAAAAGGTAGGAAATTAAAATCCATAGAAACAGCATGGAAGCTGCTTAAAGACACACTATCAGAGACTTGTGAACACCGAGAAAAGTAAGGCAAAATGAAGGTAAGATGTTAGGGGTGGGGAACATGAGAAAGGAGTGATCAAAGTCTGTGATACTTTAGGAATCATTAAAAAAAAAAAAAATCAAAGTCATGGCCAAATGTATAATAAAACAACCCCCTTGTATCAAGTGTATCAAAAATGCAAAATCCACTGGAGATTGACTTGGTCTGTTATACTACTATGTTGCAAATGAAGCAGTCCAAAGAGACTGCAAAGAATGCCAAGGAATTGAATGGGGGCTTTGTGCCTGGCCTTCCCTCCAGGATGATGGAGAAGTATCTACCCTGGAGTTACTTTGTACAGAGAAGGAAGGTGAAGAACTGTCAGAGAAATCAAAACAAAGGCCTGATTGAAAAAATATGAGAAATTAAGTGGCCATAAATCACTAAGTTCAAATGGTCTTCATCTGAAACTTCTGAGGAAGTTAAAGAACGATGTAGCTAAGCTACCACCAAAAATGTATCAACACCTTCCATCAAAGAGGAGGGTGATGAATGCCTATCCATCCTTAAGAATGGTCCAGTGTTACTTGTAAGGTTGGGTTTTAATAAAAACATGATGTCATATAGAATTATTCATGTCTTAAAAAAAGAGCGTAAGTATTTATTTTCCCCCTTGAGGAAAATGTACTTTTACAAGTAGTAAAACGTTTTTAGAGGATGTTTCTCAACACATAGGCTTTCTTTCCGTTTTTTGTTTTTGTTTTATTGTTGTTCATTTGCCTGTTTGTTTTTATTCCTGAGAATGTTCCTCCATGAGTTTGCTACATAGAATATCATTGAACACTACTTGTTAGACACACACTGATGGCTTACCAAGGAGAGGACTGTCATCCAGCTTGAAATAACTCATGGCAGCCATTTGTTGGTTGTCAACTTGTTCTGGTCAATAAGCAATATCTTTATTGTTACAACATGTGGTGGGGCTTTAGATACTAAACACCATGCTGAGAAAAGCACAATAAAACCTGCCTGGGAAACTCGATTTCCTGAAGCAATGCAGGCATCCATTTTGCTTGAGAATTTTCCCACCTTTTGGGAGAGTTATTAAGTTAGAGCAATTCCATGATGCCCAAATTAACACAAATTAAGAAATGGCTTATGAGTGTGTTAGAGTTTCTGGTGACTAATTTAGTGCCCCCCATTTAAAGGCAAGGCATTAATTGCACAAGAGACCGAAGTGTTCTGTTTAATTCTTAGCAGGTGGGCACAGGCCAGGCCTTCCCATCTTGCATTGCCAGTGAACCTCAAAAGTGACCTCTCCAAGGGAAGGAGGATAATTCATTTGCCATGTTTACTTTATACTGAAACTCTTTTTAGAGGAGAAGGCCCCTAACTGTGCTGAATTGTTCTTACTTAAGAGTGAGATGTGTGGCATGACTGGTGTTTTTGACAGTGTCAGGAACAATTATTTCACTTGTAACTTTTAGCCAACTTCGAAATCATCACCATACCTAAAGAATGAGTTTTTCTAAAATACCTGTAAAATAAGGTGTGTTTCTTAATGGATTTCCATAAAGGGCGTGATGCTTAAAGCCAGTTCACTAATGTTTTATTGAAGGCTAAGGAGGAAAGGAATTTGAGGCATATTGCCCTTTCTGCCTATTATGAATTGAGATATAAAAGAGAGAAGTGAGTAGAGAGACAGCGGGACCTCATACCACCAAGAAAGTAGTGCCAGGAGCAAAGTGCATCCATTGAACCTGGGATCCCTGTGCTGAGAAACTCCTAGACCAGAGGAAAATTGATGACAATGACCTTCTCTAGAGCTAACAGAGAAAAAGCCTTCCCCTGGAGCTGGCACCCTGAATTTGGACTTCCAGCCTCCTAGAGTGTGAAAGAGTAAATTTCTCTTTGCTAAGGCCATCCACTTGTGGTATTTCTATTACAGCAGCACTAGATGACTAAGACACTGTCCCAGTTGCAGGATTTCCAATATGAGCTCAGACTGACCGCATCTTCACAGCTACTTTCTCATCCCAATTGCTTCATCTAAGCCATGCACAGTATGGTATTTTTTACTGTTTTGTTTTATGGGACAATTATCCTAAGGCAACTATGAACATTCACTTTCCTTTCTCCTGAATCATGCCTCCTTTTCCAAATTATGGAACAATTCCTTAAAATACACATCTGCCCTAGAGAAGAAAAACCTTTGTCAGAGCAGAAGCTGCTGCATTAGATGGTGAAAAGGAACCCTACTTCAGAGGATTTGAGGAGGACGCTGGCTCTTAATCTTTTTAGATCACTGACCACATTGAAAATCTAACAAAAACTATGGACTTGTTCATCAGAAAAATGTACATGTTTAGCAATGCAATCTCAGATAGGTCATAACATACAAATAGTCCTTTACAGATTTAAAACCTTTGATTAGCTGATACACTAAGTAAAACAAACTGTTACTACTTTCCAAGTGCATCAAATGATAGAAACTTTGGAACCCTCAATCTGTATACCAAAAATCAAAACCAAACTGGTTGTCATCAAGTTGAACCTGAGCCATGGCGACTCCATGTATTACAGAGTAGAACTGTTCCACAGAGTTTCCTTGGCTATAATCTTTACAGAAGCAGATTCCTGGGCCTTTTTTCAGTGCTGTCATTGGGTGGCTCTCAACTGCCAACCTTGCCGGGAGGAAACTGTTAGTGACCTTTAATCCTCTATTCTGATTCATGGATGTTACCTAGCATCACTTCAACGTTTCCTACTTTTCCTTCAAATGGAAGTAGAAGATGGTCTTCATGCATCAGATATAGTGGAATTATTACTAGATTAAAAAAATAGGAGAAAGAAAGAAAACTTCAATTCTACCTGTAATTAACTTGTTTCAATATGTGGTCTTTCTTAATTCTCTGAGAAATGGCTTCATTATCAATAAACAGATTTGATTAGGTTTTCTCTAAGGTCCATTCCACCTTGGAAATTATATGCTTACCAATATCTTGCAAGAAAAAAGTCTCTACTCTCATTGACTGTAGAATTAATATTAAGAAAAGTCTGTATAACTTAGAAAAAAAGTACAAAAAAATGGTAGTTACATAAAATTGGATATGTGATCACTTAAAAAGCATTTTTAACAATCGTTTTATATGTTTATGAGTTTAACTATGTCCGTTAGATTTTGTCTCTTTATTTCATGAATGATTACTACTACATATATATCTAAAATTTATTATTTTCTTATAGCTTAGTTTTTGAAAGATGTTAGCTTTCTCATGCTTACTGACAAATATAGAAAATACATCTTAGAAACTCTGAATGAGTTTATGAAATTTTGCAATTTGGTGTATATGACTTGTACAGAAAAAGATATGTTTCTACTAAGTTTGTATATGGTTAGGCAGAATATCCTAGACAGGAAGAGCCAGACACTCAATTTAAGCTGACTGGTTCAAATGTTGACTTTGCCTCTGACTAGCTTTGTGAACTTGAGCCTTCTTCCCTGTAAAATAGACCAAATAATATTAGTGCCTGCTTCACAGATGTTGGGAGACTTAGATGAGATATACCCAGGTAAAATGTTAGCCCACCAGAGATGGTCTATAAACGTCGACTGTTATTCTAATTGTTTTTGTTATCTATGGTTTTTTTCTTTATGTGTACTATATATATATATCATATGTAACAAAGATCCCTGGTGGCACAGTGGTTAAGCAGTCAGCTGCTAACTGAGAAATCAGTAGTTTGAACCCACTAGTCCCTCTTCAGGAGAAAGATTTGGCAGTCTGCTTCTGTAAAGATTATAGTCTTGGAAACCCTATGTGGCCATTCTACTCTGTCCTACAGGGTCACTATGAGTCAGAATCAACTCGACAGCAACACTTTTTTTTTTTTTTTTGTATATATAATTTGTGTGTGTATGTGTGTGTTTTAATGAAGGAGGTCATAAGAATAAAACTCTATCCTTATTATTGTTTGGCTCTGAGTAATAGAAAAGCCCCAAGATGTGTATTTAGCTATATCACTCTGATAAAAGAAATCCAGGACAGTTAATCAAGGGGTGGAATGGTGCTCCATTACATGAATACCCTGGATTCTTCTGGTTTTTTGTTTTTTTTTCTTCCATTCTCAGCTTGCAGCTTCCACTGCAAAACACTGCTCCAGTTCTGGCCACTGTTTCAACATTCCTGCCAGTTGGAAGGAGGATGAGGAAAGGAAGAGTACCATGTTTTTCTTTAAGGCTATTTCTCCTGAACCAGAACCTAATCACTGCCTGTAGGATAAGATTTATGCTAGGTTGTCCTGTGCCTATTTAAAAATTGGGCTCCCTTGCGTTAAAAAAAAAAAAAAGAGAGAGAGAATGCATATTCAAGGACAGTTAGCCATTCTGCCACAAAAAAAAAAACTAAATAGAACATTCTTTAACAATCAAGATTAAATAAATCCATTTAAAATAGAGTTACCAAACAGACAATACTCCCTCCAATTACTTAATAACTTTGTGAACTTTTGTATTGTATTTTTCCTGTTATTCCCTTCATTTTTTATGTATAGCTGAATTATTTCATCTCTTCAGCAAAGTTTCCTTAAAACCTTCATCTTATTTAGATACCTTTTCTCTGAAATTGAATACCTCCCATATCATTCTCTAATCATAACCCTTATGACACTATAATCATTAGTTACATGCCTATATCCCTTATTGGAGTATTCCTGGAGGGCAAACACTACATCTGACATGTTTTTGTAACCTTAGCCCCAGCACATTCCTGGAACATGGTACATTCAATCACTGCTCATTGGGGGAAAAAAATGAATGGGCTGTGTGATGTAATTTATCTGAGGTATAGTACATTTTGGCAATTGTTTGATACATGTAAATCAGGAATGAACTATCAAGTATCCATATATACTTGTTTAAACTACCATAGTAATGTAACAAACCTTTGAATTTTTTCTGTAATCTAATGTAACTGAAAGAATAAGTACAGTTAAAATATCCCCTTCCCTCCCCACTCCCTTGTCCCCAGTCAGGAAGTGAGGAAGATGAGAGTCTTGAGCTATATTTCAATTTAAGTAGGAAGAGTAGCCTCAAAAGTTCTGGGGCAGTCCTTTTGCAGCTAAGAGAGTGGATGATAAACAATCAGCTCTTTTTTTTTTTATTCTGGGCAGGCCTGAAGTATTCATTCCGTTAAAACAAAAAATCATGTTAAGCCAATAATAGAAATCAACTGAAATTTATTTAATATTGATTTTAAATTTGATGTAACATTTTGATGAGGTAAAAAATGTTCTGAAAATGAGAGAACTTCCGAAGATGTTTATATCCCAAATTATCAGCATTACCATAGAAAAGGGTTGGAACAAAACTGATAAAACAATTTGAGGTCAGGCAAGAATTCATATAGAATTGTCTGGAAGAACAATTAAGATAATTACTGACTTACCCTAAAACATAGCTGTAGTCTGACCTGTGGAGTCTGTTCTCGGAACTAACTGCACATAGATAATTCTTCAAAAGAGCGTAATCTGCAAGGCAAAACAGCTTTTACTAGTTTATCTAGACCATTCTTTGACTCAAAGGTGACTTTTAGAAACCAGTTTCTTCAAGGCTGTAGGTTCAAAAGGACATCTAAGGGCATTAGTCTGGGTGGTTTACCCCAACTCCACAGACCTTAGAAATTTGGATTCCAGGAAAATTAAGACTGCTTCTCAACTCTGAATTCATTGATGAAGGAAAGGAAATGACATTCTTCTGACCTGGCCGCCAAAACGAAACACTGCCACTGGAAGAGGGGCCTTGCAAATTGTGAAGCGTTAAGAAAAATTTTGTCTTAATCTTCATGGACTCGGAATGCACTATTTCTGAGAAGGAGTGTTTGTTTTAGGAGCTGTATGCATATGTGTGTGTGTCTTGGTTCTACCATTACTAACTATAAAAGTATCTTTCAAGAACCCTGGTTGCACAATGGTTAAGCACTCAGCTGCTAATGAAAAGGTCAGTGGTTCGAACCCACCAGCCATTCTATGGGAGAAAAGACCAGTCTGTCTGTTCCTTTATAGATTATAGCCTAGGTGACCCTATGGGGCAGTGCTGTTCTGTCATTTAGGATCACCACGAGTCAGAATTGACTCAATGGCACACAACAACTACAGTCTTCCCCAGGGTGTGTGATGTGTATTACCCGTGGTGTACAAAATAGATCCGGTGTGATAGGGACTACACATCTGTGTCATACTCACTGGACACTGAATGGACATGCACAGTGGGCCTGGTGGGGCCTCATGCCACAAGCCTGTCTTCTCTGCCTTTTTATCCTTTTCCTCAGCTCATTTGAGGGCCTTGAATTCACATTACAAAATTGCTCCTCAAACTCATCCCAAGCTCCCAGCTCTGGGTCAGCCTGAGCAATTCTCACATAATCCTTCTAGCACTCTCCCCTAGATATCAGCCCTTACCTTACACTCCTCCTTAGCACCTTTTCTTAAGCTATTCCATGGCATAATAAAGCCCCCAGCCCTGACTCCCCTGGCTGCTGCAAACTCTTAGCCTGTACCCCTCCACTTTCTCTTCAGGCTCTTCCTTCTCAATCTCATGAATCCTTCCTGCATTACAGCCTTACCTTACCTACATCCTCATCCTTAGACTCCTGGTTAGTCTCAGATGCCTTAACTTCTGTTTTCCATCCCTTTGTACCTCGAACTTTGGCCCAATCTTTCCCTCCAATGTTGGAGCCCCCTTCTTTCAGGCAGGATGACAGATACTCCAGGTCTCAGTCTCCTGTACCTGGACTGCCAAGCCCAGACCTGTTTCTCACTGCCCTGTTACAGAACTTCTGGGCTTCACCAGCTAATAATGCACCTGGTACTTTCATCTGGAGACCTTCTGGCATTTTTTATTTTGTTTCTTTGTTTCTCTAATCTGCTACGTTTCTTTTAAACAACAAACTACTTTGTGTTAAATACTTGTTGTTACTCAGTGCTGTCTCTGCCCTCTTACTCTGAGATTTCTTTATTTAAGTAGAAAGTACAAGTGTTGCATTCACATAGAAAAAATGGTGAAGGTGCTGCACCTATCACTAACATTTGGGAAATACCATTCTAAACAATAACAAAAATAAGCAAACACAATTGCTACATTTGCTGGTGGGTAGATTTCAAGGTGGCTTGGACTTGGAGAAATAGAAAAACAAAGTAAGTAAGTTCTAAGAGAGAAAAATAAATAAACTGGGTGCTCCAAGACAGAATAACAGAAAGGATGTAAAAACATACCTCAGCTATTGTGAGTTTGGTTCTAGACCACTGCAGAAAAGTGAATATCGCAATAAAAGTGAGTCACATAAATTTTTTTAGTTTTCTGGTGCATATAAAAGTTATGATTATACTATATTATAGTGGGGCAGTTCTGTTTTGCCCTATAGGGTCGCTATGAGTCAGAATCAACTCGACAGCAGTGGGTTTTTTTTTTTTTTCTAGTCTATTAAGTGTGAATTAGCATGTGTCTACAAAAAAACATGTACATACCTTAAAAAATACTTTATTGCTAAAAAATGCTGACCTTCATCTGAGCCTTCAGTAAGTTGTAATCTTTGCTAGTAGAGGGTCTTGCCTCAATAATGATGGCTGCTGACTAATCAGGGTGGTGGTTGATGAAGGTTGGGGTGGCTGTGGCAATTTCTTAAAATGAGACATCAGTGAAGGTTGCCACATCAACTGATTCTTGCTTTCATGAAAAATTTCTCTGTAGCATGAAATGCTGTTTGATAGCATTTTACCCACAATAGAATTTCTTTCAAAATTGTAATTCGTCCTCTCAAACATGCCACTGCTTTGTCAACTAAGTTTATATAATATTCTAAATCTTGTTGTTATTTCAACAATGTTCACAGCATCATCACTGGGAGTAGATTCCACCTCAAGAAACCACTTTTTTTGCTTATCCATAAGAAACAGCTCCTGCTCCGTTAACGTTTTATCGTGAGATTGTAGCAATTCATTCACATCTTCAGGCTCTACTTCTAATTCCAGTTCTATTGCTGTTTCTACCACATCTGCAGTTACTTTCTTCACTGAAGTCTTGTACCCTTCAAAGTCATCCGTGAGGTTTGGAATCAACTTCTTCTAAACTCCTGTTAAATTTTGACCTCCTCCCATGAATCACGAATGTTCTTAATGACATCTATAATGGTGAATCTTTTCCAGAAGGTTTTCCATTTCCTTTATCCAGATCCATTGGAGGAATCACTGTCTATCGAAGCTATGTTGAATCATTGTTAGGTGCCATCAGGTCAATTCCAAGTCATAGCGACCCTACGTTCTACATCATCCTCACAGTTGTTGCTATGTTTGAGCCCATTGTTGCAGCCACTGTGCCAATCCATCTCGAGGGTCTTCCTCTTTTCATCTGATCCTCTACCTTACCAGGCATGATGTATGTCTTCAAGGACTAGTCCCTCCTGATAACATGTCCAAAGTACATGAGACAGTCTTGCCATCTTTACATGGAGTACTATGGTTATACTTCTTCCAAGACAGTCTTGTGCATTCTTCTGGCAGTCCATGGAAAATTCAGTATTCTTTGCCAACACCATAATTTAAAGGCTTCAATTCTTCTTTGGTCTTCCTTATTCCTTATCCAGCTTTCACATACATATGAGGCAATTGAAAATATCATGGCTTGGGTCAGGCACACTGTAGTCCTCAAAGTGACATCTTTGACTTTCAACACTTTAAAGAGATCTTTTGCAGCAGATTTTGCCCAGTGCAATGGGTCCTTTGCTTTCTTGACCACTGCTTCCATTGGCATTGATTGCAGATCCAGGTAAAATGAAATCCTTGACAACTTCCATATTTTCTCCATTTATCATGATGTTGTTTGCTAGTCTATTGTGAGGATTTTTTTTTTTTATGTTGAGATATTATCCATACTGAAGGCTGTGGTCTTTGATCTTCATCAGTAAGTGCTTCAAGTCCCCTTCACTTTCAGCAAGCAAGGTTGTGTCCTCTGCATAATGCAGGCTGTTAATGAGTCTTCCTCCAATCCTGATACTGCATTCTTCTTCTTATAGTCTAGCCTCTTGGATTATTTGCTCAGCATACAGATTTAATAAGTATGGTGAAAGGATACAACCCTGAAGCACATCTTTTCTGATTTTAAATCTTGCCATATCCCCTTGTTCTGTTCGAATGGCTATCTCTTGGTCTATATACAGGTTCCTCATGAGCACAGTTAAGTGTTCAGGAATTCACATTCTTCTCAACATTATCCATAAATTGTTATGGTCCACAAAGTCAAATGCCTTTGGATAGTCAATACAAAATGTATTTCTTTAATAATAAGACTTGAAAGTTGAAATTACTCCTTGATCCATGGGCTGCAGAATGGATATTGTGTTAGCAGAATTAAAACAACATTAACCTTCTTGTACATCTGCATCAGAACTCTTGGGTGACCAGGTGCTTTGTCAATGTGCAGTGTCTTAGTTATCTAATGCTAACATAACAGAAATACCACAAGTGGATGTTTTTAACAAAGATAAATTTATTCTCTCACAGTCCAGGAAGCTAGAAGTCCCAATTTAGGACACCAACTCCAGGGGAAGGCCTTCTGTCTTTGTTGGCCCTGGAGGAAGATCCTTGCCATCAATCTCCCCCTGGTCTAAAAGCTTCTCAGGGCAGTGACCTTGGGTTTAGAGGATGCACTACCCTCCTAGTTCTTCATTCTTGGTGGCATGCTGCCTCTTTCCTCTCTGTTTGCTTCTCTCTTTTATATCTCAAAAGAGACCGAATCAAGGTACAACCTATGCTGGTAGACTGAGTCCTACCTCGTTAACATAACTTCCTGTAATCCTGGCTCATTAACATCATAGAAGTTAGGATTTATAACACATAGGACAATCACATCAGGTCACAAAATGGTGAACAATCGTTCAATACTGGGAATAATTGCCTAGCCAAGTTGACACTCATTTTTAGGGGACACAATTTAATCCATAACAAACAGTGATATTTTGAAAGAAATATGTATATATTTTTTTCTGAGCAGTAAGTCTCAACAGTAGGCTTAAAATATTCAGTAAACTATGTTGCAAACAGATGTGCTGTCATCCAGGCTTTGTTGTTCCATTTAAAGAGCACAGACAGAGTAGATTTAGCATAATTCTTAAGGGCCCTATGATTTCCAGAATGGTAGATGAGCATTGACTTCAAATTAAAGTCACAAGCTACATTAGCCCCTAACAAAAGAATTAGCCTATCCTTGAAACTTTGAAGCCAGGCATTAACTTTTCCTCTATAGCTATGAAAGTCCTAGATGGCATCTTCTTCCAATATAAGACTGTTTCGCCTACATTGAAAAATTATGGTTTATTGTAGCCACCTTCATCAATTATCTTAGCTAGAACTGGATAACTTGCTTTATCTTCTATATTAGTACTTGTTGCTTCACCTTGCACTTTTATACTGTGGAGGTGGCTTCTTTCTTTAAACCTCACGAACCAATCTCTGCTAGCTTCATAGTTTTCTTCTGCAGCTTCCTCACCTCTCTCAGCCTTCATAGAATTGAAGAGAGCTAGGGTCTTGCTCTGGATTAGACTTTGGGTTAAGGGAATGTTGTGGCTGGTTTGATCTTCTTTCTAGATTGCTAAAACTTTCTCCATATCAGCAATAAGGCTGTTTCACTTTCCTATCTTTGAGTGTTCACTAGAGCAGCACTTTTGATTTCCTTGAAGAACTTTTCCTGTGTATGCAAAACTTGGCTGACTGTTTGGCACAAGAGGCCTAGCTTTCGCACTGTCTCAGTTTTCAGCGTGCCTTCCTCACTAAGCTTAATCATTTCTAGCTTTTGATTTAAAGACATGTGACTCTTCCTGTCACTTGAACACTTAGAGGCTTAGAGTTATTAATTGACCTAAATTCAATATTGTCATGTCTTAGGGAATAGGAGAGGGAGAGAGACGGGGGATCAGCCAGTCAGTGGAGCAATAAGAACACACATATTTGTTAAGTTCACCATCTTATATGGGTGCGGTTAGTGGTGCCCCAAAACAATTACAATAGTAACATCAAAGGTCACGGATCACAGATAACTGTAACAGATGTAATAATAATAAAAAAGTTTGAAATATTGCGAGAATTACCAAAATGTGACACAGAGATATGAAGAGTGCACATGCTGTTAGAAAAATGACACCAATAGTCTTGCTTGACACACAGTTGCCGCAAACCTTTAATTTGTAAAAAAACAATATCTATGAAGCACAGCAAAAAGAAGCGCAATATAACAGGGTATGCCTGTAATTTATATTGTTTGTCTAGAGCAGTCCTCTCCAAGGCCCTGAATTTTAAATAGAGATTTTAATTATTTCAATTGTTATTTCCTAAAACATGGTTGGTAGATGACCACTCCAGGCAAAGAGAAGAGAGGACATTACAGCTCTGAGAAAGGAAAGAGGTTGGACATTTCTAGTAATGGAAAGCCCATTTGGCTTGCATAGAGTGAAGGATGAAATGAGCCTAAAAGGAGGTTGCCATGGCAAGGAATGTTCCTGTTATTGAAGGGTAATAGGAAATCATCAAATGGTTTCAAGCAGAGAAATGTTAAACTCAGGTTTGCCTTTTTTTTTTTTTTATAACTTTTATTAAGCTTCAAGTGAACGTTTACAAATCCAATCAGTCTGTCACATATAAGTTTACATACATCTCACTCCCTACTCCCACTTGCTCTCCCCCTCTTGAGTCAGCCCTTTCAGTCTCTCCTTTCTTGACAATTTTGCCGGCTTCCCTCTCTCTCTATCCTCCCATCCCCCCTCCAGACAAGAGTTGCCAACACAATCTCAAGTGTCCACCTGATATAATTAGCTCACTCTTCATCAGCGTCTCTCTCCCACCCGCTGACCAGTCCCTTTCATTTCTGATGAGGTGTCTTCGGGGATGGTTCCTGTCCTGTGCCAACAGAAGGTCTGGGGAGCATGGCCGCCGGGATTCCTCCAGTCTCAGTCAGACCATTAAGTTTGGTCTTTTTATGAGAATTTGGGGTCTGTATCCCACTGATCTCCTGCTCTCTCAGGGGTCCTCTGCTGTGCTCCCTGTCAGGGCAGTCATCGATTGTGGCCGGGCACCAACTAGTTCTTCTGGTCTCAGGATAATGTAGGTCTCTGGTTCATGTGGCCCTTTCTGTCTCTTGGGCTCTTAGTTGTCGTGTGGCCTTGGTGTTCTTCATTTTCCTTTGCTCCAGGTGGGTTGAGACCAATTGCTGCATCTTTGATGGCCGCTTGTTAGCATTTAAGACCCCAGACGCCACATTTCAAAGTGGGATGCAGAATGATTTCATAATAGAATTATTTTGCCAATTGACTTAGAAGTCCCCTCAAACCATGTTCCCCAGACCCCTGCGCTTGCTCCGCTGACCTTTGAAGCATTCATTTTATCCCGGAAACTTCTTTGCTTTTGGTCCAGTCCAATTGAGGTGACCTTCCATGTATTGAGTGTTGTCTGTCCCTTCACCTAAAGCAGTTCTTATCTACTGATTAATCAATAAAAAACCCTCTCCCACCCTCCCTCCCTCCCCCCCCCCCCGTAACCACAAAAGTATGTGTTCTTCTCAGGTTTACTATTTCTCAAGATCTTATAATAGTGGTCTTATACAATATTTGTCCTTTTGCCTCTGACTAATTTCCCTCAGCATAATGCCTTCCAGGTTCCTCCATGTTATGAAATGTTTCAGAGATTCGTCACTGTTCTTTATCGATGCGTAGTATTCCATTGTGTGAATATACCACAATTTATTTACCCATTCATCTGTTGATGGACACCTTGGTTGCTTCCAGCTTTTTGCTGTTGTAAACAGAGCTGCAATAAACATGGGTGTGCATATATCTGTTTGTATGAAGGCTCTTGTATCTCTAGGGTATATTCCTATGAGTGGGATTTCTGGGTTGTATGGTAGTTCTATTTCTAACTGTTTAAGATAACGCCAGATAGATTTCCAAAGTGGTTGTACCATTTTACATTCCCACCAGCAGTGTATGAGAGTTCCAATCTCTCCGCAGCCTCTCCAACATTTATTATTTTGTGTTTTTTGAATTAATGCCAGCCTAGTTGGTGTGAGATGGAATCTCATCGTAGTTTTAATTTGCATTTCTCTAATGGCTAATGATCGAGAGCATTTTCTCATGTATCTGTTGGCTGCCTGAATATCTTCTTTAGAGAAATGTGTGTTCATATCCTTTGCCCACTTCTTGATTGGGTTGTTTGTCTTTTTGTGGTTGAGTTTTGACAGAATCATGTAGATTTTAGAGATCAGGTGCTGGTCGGAGATGTCATAGCTGAAAATTCTTTCCCAATCTGTCGGTGGTCTTTTTACTCTTTTGGAGAAGTCTTTAGATGAGCGTAGGTGTTTTTTTTTTTTAGGAGCTCCCAGTTATCGGGTTTCTCTTCATCATTTTTGGTAATGTTTTGTATTCTGTTTATACCTTGTATTAGGGCTCCTAATGTTGTCCCTATTTTTTCTTCCATGATCTTTATCGTTTTAGTCTTTATGTTTAGGTCTTTGATCCACTTGGAGTTAGTTTTTGTGCATGGTGTGAGGTATGGGTCCTGTTTCATTTTTTTGCAAATGGATATCCAGTTATGCCAGCACGATTTGTTAAAAAGGCTATCTTTTCCCCAGTTAATTGACACTGGTCCTTTGTCAAATATCAGCTGCTCATATGTGGATGGATCTATGTCTGGGTTCTCAGTTCTGTTCCATTGGTCTATGTGTCTGTTGTTGTACCAGTACCAGGCTGTTTTGACTACTGTGGCTGTATAATAGGTTCTGAAGTCAGGTAAGGTGAGGCCTCCCACTTTCTTCTTCTTTTTCAGTAGAGCTTTGCTTATCCGGGGCTGCTTTCCCTTCCATATGAAATTGGTGATTTGTTTCTCTATCCCCTTAAAATATGACATTGGAATTTGGATCGGAAGTGCGTTAAATGTATAGATGGCTTTTGGTAGAGTAGACATTTTTACTATGTTAAGTCTTCCTATCCATGAGCAGGGTATGTTTTTCCACTTAAGCATGTCCTTTTGAATTTCTTGTAGTAGAGCTTTGTAGTTTTCTTTGTATAGGTCTTTTACATCCTTGGTAAGATTTATTCCTAAGTATCTTATCTTCTTGGGGGCTACTGTGAATGGTATTGATTTGGTTATTTCCTCTTCGGTGTTCTTTTTGTTGATGTCGAGGAATCCAAGTGATTTTTGTATGTTTATTTTATAACCTGAGACTCTGCCAAACTCTTCTATTAGTTTCAGTAGTTTTCTGGAGGTTTCCTTAGGGTTTTCTGTGTATATAATCATGTCATCTGCAAATAGTGATAACTTTACTTCTTCCTTGCCAATCCGGATACCTTTTATTTCTTTGTCTAGCCTAATTGCCCTGGCTAAGACTTCCAACACGATGTTGAATAAGAGCGGTGATAAAGGGCATCCTTGTCTGGTTCCCGTTCTCAAGGGAAATGCTTTCAGGTTCTCTCCATTTAGAGTGATATTGGCTGTTGGCTTTGCATAGATGCCCTTTATTATGTTGAGGAATTTTCCTTCAATTCCTATTTTGGTAAGAGTTTTTATCATGAATGGGTGTTGGACTTTGTCAAATGCCTTTTCTGCATCAATTGATAAGATCATGTGGTTTTTGTCTTTTATTTATGTGATGGATTACATTAATGGTTTTTCTGATATTAAACCAGCCTTGCATACCTGGTATAAATCCCACTTGATCAGGGTGAATTATTTTTTTGATGTGTTGTTGGATTCTATTGGCTAGAATTTTGTTGAGGATTTTTGCATCAATGTTCATGAGGGATATAGGTCTACAATTTTCTTTTTTTGTAATGTCTTTACCTGGTTTTGGTATCAGGGAGATGGTGGCTTCATAGAATGAGTTGGGTAGTGTTCCGTCATTTTCTATGCTTTGAAATACCTTCAGTAGTAGTGGTGTTAACTCTTCTCTGAAAGTTTGGTAGAACTCTGCAGTGAAGCCGTCCGGGCCAGGGTTTTTTTTTTGTTGGGAGTTTTTTAATTACCCTTTCAATCTCTTTTTTTGTTATGGGTCTATTTAGTTGTTCTACTTCTGAATGTGTTAGTTTAGGTAGGTAGTGTTTTTCCAAGAATTCATCCATTTCTTCTAGGTTTTCAAATTTGTTAGAGTACAATTTTTCATAATAATCTGAAATGATTCTTTTAATTTCATTTGGTTCTGTTGTGATGTGGTCCTTCTCATTTCTTATTCGGGTTATTTGTTTCCTTTCCTGTTTTTCTTTAGTCAGTCTAGCCAATGGTTTATCAATTTTGTTATTTTTTTCAAAGAACCAGCTTTTGGCTTTGTTAATTCTTTCAATTGTTTTTCTGTTCTCTAATTCATTTAGTTCAGCTCTAATTTTTATTATTTGTTTTCTTCTGGTGCCTGATGGATTCTTTTGTTGCTCAGTTTCTATTTGTTCAAGTTGTAGGGACAGTTCTCTGCTTTTGGCTCTTTCTTCTTTTTGTATGTGTGCATTTATTGATATAAATTGGCCTCTGAGCACTGCTTTTGCTGTGTCGCAGAGGTTTTGATAGGAAGTATTTTCATTCTCGTTGCTTTGTATGAATTTCCTTATTCCCTCCTTGATGTCTTGTATAACCCAGTCTTTCTTCAGGAGGGTATTGTTCATTTTCCAAGTATTTGATTTCTTTTCCCTCGTTTTTCTGTTATTGATCTCTAGTTTTATTGCCTTGTGGTCTGAGAAGATGCTTTGTAATATTTCGATGTTTTGGACTCTGCAAAGGTTTGTTTTATGACCTAATATGTGGTCTATTCTAGAGAATGTTCCATGTGCGCTAGGAAAAAAAGTATACTTTGCAGCAGTTGGGTGGAGAGTTCTGTATAAGTCAATGAGGTCAAGTTGGTTGATTGTTGTAATTAGATCTTCTGTGTCTCTGTTGAGCTTCTTACTGGATGTCCTGTCCTTCTCCAAAAGTGGTGTGTTGAAGTCTCCTACTATAATTGTGGAGGTATCTATCTCGCTTTTCAATTCTGTTAAAATTTGATTTATGTATCTTGCAGCCCTGTCATTGGGTGCATAAATATTTAATATGGTTATGTCTTCCTGATCAATTGTCCCTTTTATCATTATATAGTGTCCTTCTTTATCCTTTGTGGTGGATTTAAGTCTAAAGTCTATTTTGTCAGAAATTAATATTGCTACTCCTCTTCTTTTTTGCTTATTGTTTGCTTGATATACTTTTTTCCATCCTTTGAGTTTTAGTTTGTTTGTGTCTCTAAGTCTAAGGTGTGTCTCTTGTAGGCAGCATATAGATGGATCGTGTTTCTTTATCCAGTCTGTGACTCTCTGTCTCTTTATTGGTGCATTTAGTCCATTTACATTCAGGGTAATTATAGATAAATAAGTTTTTAGTGCTGTCATTTTGATGCCTTTTTATGTGTGTTGTTGACAATTTCATTTTTCCACATACTTTTTTGTGCTGAGGCGTTTTTCTTAGTAAATTGTGAGATCCTCATTTTCATAGTGCTTGACTTTATGTTAGTTGAGTCGTTACGTTTTTCTTGGTTTTTATCTTGAGTTATAGAGTTGTTATACCTTTTTGTGGTTACCTTATTATTTACCCCTATTTTTCTAAGTAAAAACCTAACTTGTATTGTTCCATATTGCCTTGTATTACTCTCCATCTGGCAGTTCAGTGCCTCCTGTATTTAGTCCCTCTTTTTGATTATTGTGATCTTTTACCTATTGACTTCCATGGTTCCCTGTTATGTGTATTTTTTTTTTTAATTAATCTTAATTTGTTTGTTTTTGTGATTTCCCTATTTGAGTTGATATCAGGACGTTCTGTTTTGTGACCTTGTGTTGTGCTGATACCTGATATTATTGGTTCTCTGACCAAACAATATCCTTTAGTATTTCTTGTAGCTTTGGTTTGGTTTTTGCAAATTCTCTAAACTTGTGTTTGTCTGTAAATATCTTAATTTCGCCTTCATATTTCAGAGAGAGTTTTGCTGGATATATGATCCTTGGCTGGCAGTTTTTCTCCTTCAGTGTTCTGTATATGTCGTCCCATTCCCTTCTTGCTTGCATGGTTTCTGCTGAGTAGTCAGAACATATTCTTATTGATTCTCCCTTGAAGGAAACCTTTCTTTTCTCCCTGGCTGCTTTTGAAATTTTCTCTTCATCTTTGGTTTTGGTGAGTTTGATGATAATATGTCTTGGTGTTTTTCTTTTTGGATCAATCTTAAATGGGGTTCGATGAGCATCTTGGATAGATATCCTTTTGTCTTTCATGATGTCAGGGAAGTTTTCTGTCAGGAGTTCTTCAACTATTTTCTCTGTGTTTTCTCTCCCCCCTCCCTGTTCTGGGACTCCAATCACCCGCAGGTTATCCTTCTTGATAGAGTCCCACATAATTCTTAGGGTTTCTTCATTTTTTTTAATTCTTTTATCTGATTTTTTTTTCAGCTGTGTTGGTGTTGATTCCCTGGTCCTCCAGATGTCCCAGTCTGCATTCTAATTGCTTGAGTCTGCTCCTCTGACTTCCTAGTGCTTGTCTAATTCTGCAATTTTATTGTTAATCTTTTGGATTTCTACATCTTGTCTGTCTATGGATTCTTGCAACTTATTAATTTTTACACTATGTTCTTGAATAATCTTTTTGAGTTCTTCAACAGTTTTATCAGTGTGTTCCTTGGCTTTTTCTGCAGATATCCTAATTTCATTTGTGATATCATTAAGCATTCTGTAAATTAGTTTTTTATATTCTGTATCTGATAATTCCAAGATTGTATCTTCATTTGGGAAAGATTTTGATTCTTTTGTTTGGGGGGTTGGAGAAGCTGTCACGGTCTGCTTCTTTAAGTGGTTTGATATGGATTGTTGTCTCCGAGCCATCACTGGGAAACTAGTTTTTCCAGAAAATCTGCTAAAAAAAAAATGCAGTCAGATCCCTATCAGAGTTCTCTCTCTGGCTCAGGCTATTCAGATGTTAATGAAGCCGCCTGGGGAGGGTGGGGGAGGGAACAGAGAGATAGGAGAGTAGCACCTCAGAATATAGCCAGAGTTGCTTGTCTTGCTTGGAATGACTATTATATCTGAGATTCCCGCGGGCGCGTCGCCTATGTGTGTTGGCTGTGTGGAGATTGCCCCCGGGGGGTCTGGCCCGTTGGAGTCACGGTCAGATCCTCCGCTTCCAGCCCCACGCCCAGCGTCAAGGCTCCCCTACTGGGATGGTGCACTCTCGACTCCAAAATCAGTCGCTGCCTCCCGGGGACTTCTCGTCCCTCCAGCCGCATGGCCGTGCCGCCTCCGAGAACCAGTTGGGCCTCCTCCTGGGGTTAGTTCAGATGGATGGAGCAGCTCCCCGTGCTTGTGCCGTGACCGAGTGTCCCGGCTGGGATGCTGTTCTCCCCACTCCAATACCAGTCGCTGCCTCCCGGGGACTTCTCCTACCAGCTGAGTCCCACACCGCCCGCGCGACCCGGCTAGTCCCCTTCCCAGGGTTAGTTCAGGGGGGTGGAGCAACTCTCCGTGTTTATGCCGTACCTACATCCAGTCCAAATCCCTGTGGGACGGTTCCCCAGCTCGGACGCTGCTCTTTCTGCTCCAAGACCAGTCACTGCCTCCCGGGGATTTCTCCTACCGGCTGCGTCCCATGCCGCCCGTGGAACCGGCTGGTCCCCCTCCCGGGGTTAGTTCAGGGGGGTGGAGCAGCTGTCTGTGCTTGTGCTGTACCTGACTGGTACGCTGGCTCCAGGCTCTGGAAACAATCGCTGCTTCCCCGTATTAGTTCGTTCTCCGTCTCTAAATCTGTGTTTGTTGTTCAGGGTTTGTAGATTGTTATGTATGTGATTGATTCACTTGTTTTTCCGTGTCTTTGTTGTAAGAGGGATCCGAGGTAGCATCTGCCTAGTCCGCCATCTTGGCTCCGCCCCCCAGGAGTCCAGGTTTGCCTTTTAAGATTCCATTCTTTTATGAGAAGAATTGTTTAAAGGGGGCAAGAAGGGACTAAAACAAACAAATAAAAATCCAATGAGATCAAGTCCATTCTGACTCATGGCTAGCCCACATGTTACAGAGCAGACCAGTTCCATAGGGTTTTATTGGCTGTAATCTTAACAAAAGCAGATTGCCAGATCTTTCTTCCAAGGGGCCTCTGGGTGGGTTCAAACCACCAACCTTTCAGTTAGTAGTTGAGTTCTTAACTATTTGTACCACCCAGGAACTCCAAGAAGACATTAAAATAACTAAACCCATTACTCTGGAGTCAATTCCAACTCATAGTGACCCTATAGGACACAGTAGAACTGCCCCACAGGGTTACCAAGGAGCAGCTGGTGGATTCAAACTGCCGACCTTTTGGTTAGTAGTTATAGCTGTTAACCACTGTGCTAGCAGGGCTCGTTATTGCTATTGTTCAGGTAAAAAAATGATGGTAACGTAGACAAAGAGGACCAATTTAAGAAATAGTTTGAAGTAGAATCATCGTGGCTTTGTGATGATGGGAATAGAAGTGTTTAACCATGGCTGTCAGACTTCTGACTTGACTTGTGAACTTTTTTCCACGTTTACTGACTATTCAAATTTCTTTATTCTTCTTTTGCAACTTGCCTTCCTAACATTAATCCATTTCCTTTTTCTTTTTTTATACCTTCTTATTGTGAATATTTTTAGAGTTTTAATAAATACCGCTGTTTGTACTGTTTAGAGAGAGGAGGGAAACTGGAGAAGGAACAGGTTAGATTCAGAGTCGGAAGCAAAAGAGAGATGAAAAATTTAGAAACCAAAATGAAAAGATATTTTTAAATGCATAGAACACATACAAAACCAGCATACACGGGTCAGTTCAATGCAATGTTTATTTTTTCCTCTTTCTGTATCCTTTAAAATGGGAATATGTAATTATGTCTAACACTTCCATTGCTTTCAAAATCAATCATTCTCCTTACAGTTTCTGAGTGTTTTGTGTATCCAGTTTCAAATAATTTAGATTCTTCTTTAGATGTATGTGTGTTATTTTTTTTTAACATCAAAATTCTGAAACAGAGGGCGGAGCCAAGATGGCGGACTAGGCAGACGCTACCTCGGATCCCTCTTACAACAAAGACACGGAAAAACAAGTGAATCGATCACATACATAACAATCTACGAACCCTGAACAACAAACACAGATTTAGAGACGGAGAACGAACTAATACGGGGAAGCAGCGATTGTTTCCAGAGCCTGGAGCCAGCATACCAGTCAGGTACGGCACAAGCACAGAGACCTGCTCCACCCCCCTGAACTAACCCCGGGAGGGGGACTAGCCGGTTCCACGGGCGGCGTGGGACGCAGCCGTTAGGAGAAGTCCCCGGGAGGCAGTGACTGATCTTGGAGCAGAAAGAGTAGCATCCGAGCCGGGGAACCGTCCCACAGGGATTTGGACTGCACGCAGGTACGCCATAAACACGGAGAGTTGCTCCACCCCCTGAACTAACCCCGGGAAGGTGACCATCCGGGTCGCGCGGGCGGCGTGGGACGCAGCCGGTAGGAGAAGTCCCCGGGAGGCAGCGACTGGTATTGGAGCGGGGAGAACAGCGTTCCAGCCGGGACACTCGGTCGCGGCACAAGCACGGGGAGCTACTCCACCCATCTGAACTAACCCCGGGAGGGGGCCCACCTGGTTCACGGGGGCGGCACGGCCACGCGGCTGGAGGGACGAGAAGTCCCCGGGAGGCAGCGACTGATTTTGGAGTCGAGAGTGCACCGTCCCAGTAGGGGAGCCTTGACGCTGGGCGTGGGGCTGGAAGCGGAGGATCTGACCGTGACTCCAGCGGGCCAGACCCCCCGGGGGCAATCTCCACACAGACAGCACACATAGGCGACGCGCCTGCGGGAATCTCAGATATAAGAGTCATTCCAAGCAAGACAAGCAACTCTGGCTATATTCTGAGGTGCTACTCTCCTATCTCTCTGTTCCCTCCCCCACCCTCCCCAGGCGGCTTCATTAACATCTGAATAGCCTGAGCCAGAGGGAGAACTCTGATAGGGATCTGACTGCAGTTTTTTTTTAGCGGATTTTCTGGAAAAACTAGTTTCCCAGTGATGGCTCGGAGACAACAATCCATATCAAACCACTTAAAGAAGCAGACCGTGACAGCTTCTCCAACTCCCCAAACAAAAGAATCAAAATCTTTCCCAAATGAAGATACAATTTTGGAATTATCAGATACAGAATATAAAAAACTAATTTACAGAATGCTTAATGATATCACAAATGAAATTAGGATATCTGCAGAAAAAGCCAAGGAACACACTGATAAAACTGTTGAAGAACTCAAAAAAATTATTCAAGAACATACTGGAAAAATTAATAAGTTGCAAGAATCCATAGAGAGACAACATGTAGAAATCCAAAAGATTAACAATAAAATAACAGAATTAGACAACACACTAGGAAGTCAGAGGAGCAGACTCGAGCAATTAGAATGCAGACTGGGACATGTGGAGGACCAGGGAATCAACACCAACATAGCTGAAAAAAAAATCAGATAAAAGAATTTAAAAAAATGAAGAAACCCTAAGAATTATGTGGGACTCTATCAAGAAGGATAACCTGCGGGTGATTGGAGTCCCAGAACAGGGAGGGGGGACAGAAAACACAGAGAAAATAGTTGAAGAACTTCTGACAGAAAACTTCCCTGACATCATGAAAGACGAAAGGATATCTATCCAAGATGCTCATCGAACCCCATTTAAGATTGATCCAAAAAGAAAAACACCAAGACATATTATCATCAAACTCACCAAAACCAAAGATAAACAGAAAATTTTAAAAGCAGCCAGGGAGAAAAGAAAGGTTTCCTTCAAGGGAGAATCAATAAGAATATGTTCTGACTACTCAGCAGAAACCATGCAGGCAAGAAGGGAATGGGACGACATATACAGAACACTGAAGGAGAAGAACTGCCAACCAAGGATCATATATCCAGCAAAACTCTCTCTGAAATATGAAGGCGAAATTAAGATATTTACAGACAAACACAAGTTTAGAGAATTTGCAAAAACCAAACCAAAGCTACAAGAAATACTAAAGGATATTGTTTGGTCAGAGAACCAATAATATCAGGTATCAGCACAACACAAGGTCACAAAACAGAACGTCCTGATATCAACTCAAATAGGGAAATCACAAAAACAAACAAATTAAGATTAATTAAAAAAAAAATACACATAACAGGGAATCATGGAAGTCAATAGGTAAAAGATCACAATAATCAAAAAGAGGGACTAAATACAGGAGGCATTGAACTGCCATATGGAGAGTGATACAAGGCGATATAGAACAATACAAGTTAGGTTTTTACTTAGAAAAATAGGGGTATATAATGAGGTAACCACAAAAAGGTATAACAACTCTATAACTCAAGACAAAAACCAAGAAAAACGTAACAACTCAACTAACATAAAGTCAAACACTATGAAAGTGAGGATCTCACAATTTACTAAGAAAAACGCCTCAGCACAAAAAAGTATGTGGAAAAATGAAATTGTCAACAACACACATAAAAAGGCATCAAAATGACAGCACTAAAAACTTATTTATCTATAATTACCCTGAATGTAAATGGACTAAATGCACCAATAAAGAGACAGAGAGTCACAGACTGGATAAAGAAACACGATCCATCTATATGCTGCCTACAAGAGACACACCTTAGACTTAGAGACACAAACAAACTAAAACTCAAAGGATGGAAAAAAGTATATCAAGCAAACAATAAGCAAAAAAGAAGAGGAGTAGCAATATTAATTTCTGACAAAATAGACTTTAGACTTAAATCCACCACAAAGGATAAAGAAGGACACTATATAATGATAAAAGGGACAATTGATCAGGAAGACATAACCATATTAAATATTTACGCACCCAATGACAGGGCTGCAAGATATATAAATCAAATTTTAACAGAACTGAAAAGCGAGATAGATACCTCCACAATTATAGTAGGAGACTTCAACACACCCCTTTCGGAGAAGGACAGGACATCCAGTAAGAAGCTCAACAGAGACACGGAAGATCTAATTACAACAATCAACCAACTTGACCTCATTGACTTATACAGAACTCTCCACCCAACTGCTGCAAAATATACTTTTTTTTCTAGCGCACATGGAACATTCTCTAGAATAGACCACATATTAGGTCATAAAACAAACCTTTGCAGAGTCCAAAACATCGAAATATTACAAAGCATCTTCTCAGACCACAAGGCAATAAAACTAGAGATCAATAACAGAAGAACGAGGGAAAAGAAATCAAATACTTGGAAAATGAACAATACCCTCCTGAAAAAAGACTGGGTTATAGAAGACATCAAGGAGGGAATAAGGAAATTCATAGAAAGCAACGAGAATGAAAATACTTCCTATCAAAACCTCTGGGACACAGCAAAAGCAGTGCTCAGAGGCCAATTTATATCAATAAATGCACACATACAAAAAGAAGAAAGAGCCAAAATCAGAGAACTGTCCCTACAACTTGAACAAATAGAAAGTGAGCAACAAAAGAATCCATCAGGCACCAGAAGAAAACAAATAATAAAAATTAGAGCTGAACTAAATGAATTAGAGAACAGAAAAACAATTGAAAGAATTAACAAAGCCAAAAGCTGGTTCTTTGAAAAAATTAACAAAATTGATAAACCATTGGCTAGACTGACTAAAGAAATACAGGAAAGGAAACAAATAACCCGAATAAGAAATGAGAAGGACCACATCACAACAGAACCAAATGAAATTAAAAGAATCATTTCAGATTATTATGAAAAATTGTACTCTAACAAATTTGAAAACCTAGAAGAAATGGATGAATTCCTTGAAAAACACTACCTACCTAAACTAACACATTCAGAAGCAGAACAACTAAATAGACCCATAACAAAAAAAGAGATTGAAACGGTAATCAAAAAACTCCCAACAAAAAAAAGTCCTGGCCCGGACGGCTTCACTGCAGAGTTCTACCAAATTTTCAGAGAAGAGTTAACACCACTACTACTAAAGGTATTCCAAAGCATAGAAAATGACGGAATACTACCCAACTCATTCTATGAAGCCACCATCTCCCTGATACCAAAACCAGGTAAAGACATTACAAAAAAAGAAAATTATAGACCTATATCCCTCATGAACATTGATGCAAAAATCCTCAACAAAATTCTAGCCAATAGAATCCAACAACACATCAAAAAAATAATTCACCCTGATCAAGTGGGATTTATACCAGGTATGCAAGGCTGGTTTAATATCAGAAAAACCATTAATGTAATCCATCACATAAATAAAACAAAAGACAAAAACCACATGATCTTATCAATTGATGCAGAAAAGGCATTTGACAAAGTCCAACACCCATTTATGATAAAAACTCTTACCAAAATAGGAATTGAAGGAAAATTCCTCAACATAATAAAGGGCATCTATGCAAAGCCAACAGCCAATATCACTCTAAATGGAGAGAACCTGAAAGCATTTCCCTTGAGAACGGGAACCAGACAAGGATGCCCTTTATCACCGCTCTTATTCAACATCGTGTTGGAAGTCTTAGCCAGGGCAATCAGGCTAGACAAAGAAATAAAAGGTATCCGGATTGGCAAGGAAGAAGTAAAGTTATCACTATTTGCAGATGACATGATTATATACACAGAAAACCCTAAGGAATCCTCCAGAAAACTACTGAAACTAATAGAAGAGTTTGGCAGAGTCTCAGGTTATAAAATAAACATACAAAAATCACTTGGATTCCTCTACATCAACAAAAAGAACACCGAAGAGGAAATAACCAAATCAATACCATTCACGGTAGCCCCCAAGAAGATAAGATACTTAGGAATAAATCTTACCAAGGATGTAAAAGACCTATACAAAGAAAACTACAAAGCTCTACTACAAGAAATTCAAAAGGACATACTTAAGTGGAAAAACATACCTTGCTCATGGATAGGAAGACTTAACATAGTAAAAATGTCTATTCTACCAAAAGCCATCTATACATTTAACGCACTTCCGATCCAAATTCCAATGTCATATTTTAAGGGGATAGAGAAACAAATCACCAATTTCATATGGAAGGGAAAGAAGCCCCGGATAAGCAAAGCACTACTGAAAAAGAAGAAGAAAGTGGGAGGCCTCACCTTACCTGACTTCAGAACCTATTATACAGCCACAGTAGTCAAAACAGCCTGGTATTGGTACAACAACAGACACATAGACCAATGGAACAGAATTGAGAACCCAGACATAGATCCATCCACGTATGAGCAGCTGATATTTGACAAAGGACCAGTGTCAATTAACTGGGGAAAAGACAGCCTTTTTAACAAATGGTGCTGGCATAACTGGATATCCATCTGCAAAAAAATGAAACAGGACCCATACCTCACACCATGCACAAAAACTAACTCCAAGTGGATCAAAGACCTAAACATAAAGACTAAAACGATAAAGATCATGGAAGAAAAAATTGGGACAACCCTAGGAGCCCTAATACAAGGCATAAACAGAATACAAAACATTACCAAAAATGATGAAGAGAAACCCGATAACTGGGAGCTCCTAAAAATCAAACACCTATGCTCATCTAAAGACTTCACCAAAAGAGTAAAAAGACCACCTACAGATTGGGAAAGAATTTTCAGCTATGACATCTCCGACCAGCGCCTGATCTCTAAAATCTACATGATTCTGTCAAAACTCAACCACAAAAAGACAAACAACCCAATCAAGAAGTGGGCAAAGGATATGAACACACATTTCTCTAAAGAAGATATTCAGGCAGCCAACAGATACATGAGAAAATGCTCTCGATCATTAGCCATTAGAGAAATGCAAATTAAAACTACGATGAGATTCCATCTCACACCAGCAAGGCTGGCATTAATCCAAAAAACACAAAATAATAAATGTTGGAGAGGCTGCGGAGAGATTGGAACTCTCATACACTGCTGGTGGGAATGTAAAATGGTACAACCACTTTGGAAATCTATCTGGCGTTATCTTAAACAGTTAGAAATAGAACTACCATACAACCCAGAAATCCCACTCCTCGGAATATACCCTAGAGATACAAGAGCCTTCATACAAACAGATATATGCACACCCATGTTTATTGCAGCTCTGTTTACAATAGCAAAAAGTTGGAAGCAACCAAGGTGTCCATCAACAGATGAATGGGTAAATAAATTGTGGTATATTCACACAATGGAATACTACGCATCGATAAAGAACAGTGACGAATCTCTGAAACATTTCATAACATGGAGGAACCTGGAAGGCATTATGCTGAGCAAAATGAGTCAGAGGCAAAAGGACAAATACTGTATAAGACCACTATTATAAGATCTTGAGAAATAGTAAACCTGAGAAGAACACATACTTTTGTGGTTACGAGGGGGGGAGGGAGGGAGGGTGGGAGAGGGTTTTTTTATTGATTAATCAGTAGATAAGAACTGCTTTAGGTGAAGGGACAGACAACACTCAATACATGGAAGGTCAGCTCAATTGGACTGGACCAAAAGCAAAGAAGTTTCCGGGATAAAATGAATGCTTCAAAGCTCAGCGGAGCAAGCGCGGGGGTCTGGGGAACATGGTTTGCGGGGACTTCTAAGTCAATTGGCAAAATAATTCTATTATGAAATCATTCTGCATCCCACTTTGAAATGTGGCGTCTGGGGTCTTAAATGCTAACAAGCAGCCATCTAAGATGCAGCAATTGGTCTCAACCCACCTGGAGCAAAGGAAAATGAAGAACACCAAGCCCACATGACAACTAAGAGCCCAAGAGACAGAAAGGGCCACATGAACAAGAGACCTACATCATCCTGAGACCAGAAGAACTAGTTGGTGCCCGGCCACAATCGATGACTGCCCTGACAGGGAGCTCAGCAGAGGACCCCTGAGGGAGCAGGAGATCAGTGGGATGCAGACCCCAAATTCTCATAAGAAGACCAAACTTAATGGTCTGACTGAGACTGGAGGAATCCCGGCGGCCATGCTCTCCAGACCTTCTGTTGACACAGGACAGGAACCATCCCTGAAGACAACTCATCAGACATGAAAGGGACTGGTCAGCGGGTGGGAGAGAGACGCTGATGAAGAGTGAGCTAATTATATCAGGTGTACACTTGAGATTGTGTTGGCAACTCTTGTCTGGAGGGGGGATGGGAGGATAGAGAGAGAGGGAAGCCGGCAAAATTGTCAAGAAAGGAGAGACTGAAAGGGCTGACTCAAGACGGGGAGAGTAAGTGGGAGTAGGGAGTGAGATGTATGTAAACTTATACGTGACAGACTGATTGGATTTGTAAACGTTCACTTGAAGCTTAATAAAAGTTATTATAAAAAAAAAAAAAAGTAGATTGCTGGCCTTTCTTCCTAGTCTCTAAAAAAAAAAAAAAAAAAAAAAAAATTCTGAAACAGTGGGTATTACTGATTGGATGTCATGTAAGTTATTGCAAATTTGATTACTTTGGATAATATTAATGATTTATTACTTGTAATAACATTCATTTACATAGGGCTGTGAAATCTGTAGTTTTTTATGTAGAGAAAAGCTTGCAAATAGATAGAGACCCAGAAAGGAAAAAAAAAATAATGATGCTTAAAGACATTTAATTAGCATGTTTTTCATAAGCTTTCCACTGAGGCTTGATTTGTTTTAAAATCAATAATTTTCTATTTTAATGTTATGACAACAAGGACTCTGACCATTAAAAATAAATAACAATAACAGTCACAAACATAGCTAACATTTCATGAGCATTTACCATGTGCCAGACACTGTACAAATTTACAACCCTCACAACAGCCATGTGCTAAATCGTAATTGTTCCCTTTTAGCAGAAGGATAAATGGAAGCAAAGAAGGTAAAAAAAAAATGCACTTTGAAAAACAAACCATAAATATTCCTTTTAGAATGCGATTATCTGCTTCTAGTCTTGCAAGGCCAGACAGCCAGACCTGGCATAAAACTAAAATTTGGAGGAAGTGGGTCAATTGAGGTGTGCTTCCAGAACTGGATTAGGAAAGGATTATCTGGCTCCACATTACTGTAAAAGTTACATTTTCTGTCCCATGCCAATTATTCAATAGTGCCTGTAGATCTAGGGAATCCATTAAAAGTCTACTTTAGGCATCATGACAATTGTACTGTGAGCATATTTTTAACAGCAAATATCAAACTATTGGTCTTACCTGAAGAAGGTACCAAGCACACCAAAACAGTGTAAGGTTGTTTCAGAAATCTTGCAATGGAAAATGTGTGGGAAATATTTAATATTTCCATTTACTCCAAAGCAAGATAGGCTTGTATTTATAAAAGATGCATACTTTTGAAATTGTAAAACTACACAGTTGGAGCTAACATACTAAAATCAAACTAAACATACTATGTTTAATGAATCAGTTTCTACTCTATCCATATTATATGGATATTGACAAATATATCCAGATGAAAAAATGGCATTTTAATATACACACAGTTACAAATATAAAACAAAATTTTTAAAAAGGTGTAATATTACTTTGTCAAATTAACAAACATATATCCAAGAACTTTTTATAAGAGATTATTATACTTCACTCTACCATTTGTCTTAGGGTATTGAAAATTTTTTAATTCAAAATTTAAACCATAAATTACTGATTATTTACTTTCAACTCGTGAAAATCTCTACATAGAACACCGCACACAGAGAAGCCAGTATTTTTATCCTTCCTGTTTAAGATTCACTACAAACTTTTTATCAAAGAAAGGTATGCTTTAACTCTAGTAAACATTCAAATTTGATTTTTCTAATATTTTTCAGACCCATGGAATCATAGATTTGTCATAATTCGTGCCTCTTTTTTTAGTCCAAACAATTGTTTCAAACTAAGAAACTACTAATTTAGCTTATGTTCAGCATTGCCCAAATGATACAAACAATCCTTGCATTTTATTGTAAGAGAACATTGATTGACATGTATTCCTGGTCATACTAAATGTGTTATTGCATCACTAAATATAAAACTCTTGTCCTTAGCCTACATTCCTATGCATTAAAGCAATGCATTTTCAAATGCAAAAATTATTTTTAAAACCCCCCTCCCTAATAACATCAGTTTAAAGATATATGTCATATTTCAGATGAATTCTTTGAGTTCTTTTTTAGTGGTATGAAGTTTTCATTCTTCTACAAGGGCTCTTCTCAGTGTTGTCCATTTTAAGTCAGGATCTTGAAAAGTTTGGAATTTTTTTCTTTTGTTAGTTTTTACATGTAAATAAACTTCCATTTGCACAAGAAGAGTCCAGAGACCACACAGAGCTAGCATATTTTTCTGCATTGGTATTCCTTTTAATCTTTACCTTGTAGCTCATATCAAAGCTGTAATTGTTTGCTAGCCAGCAAAATCTAATGGCTCCCTCTGGTCAAAAGCTGTCAACAGCAATCTATCCAGCAGTGGGGGCATTGCCTGAAATAGAAAAGCGTCACATATGTTCGTATTCCTTGGTGAGCTACAAACAAGGCAGGGCTTAACATTTTCAAACAGAAAACCATTATTAACCCCACATAATAAGACTGGGGCACTAACATATCGTTAATACAGTCCAGCATATCCCCTAATAATGTTGCCTCTTTGTTCATTATTGTCCTGTATGTCAAAGGATGAATCAAGACAGTCCAACAGTTTAAACTGTTTTTTTCTTTCCTTGATTTAGCAACGTGGCGCTAAGTCTGTTTCTTGGATGGTAGATCATGATTTATTAGGTGTCCAAATGTAAACCTGTACTCCACAATGTATAAAGAAAACAGGCCTCAAATGATCAGTCCAGATTTCCTGCTAAGTATAAAGACTGCTAAATTCATTAGGGAATCCAGCAAAGAAAAACACTACAATATTAAAAAATAAAAATTCCTTTCTGAATGCTGTGAAGTGCTGTTTAGGAAATTATGAGATGGGTGATTTGTTTAGCATTTGTGTTATCACAATAGCATTGTGTAATCTTACTGACACAGTCCAATATAGTGCACTCTAAACATCAAACCAACTATTTACCCTCATGCTGAGTTTCCCATCCAGGCTAATTAGAATTCTTGTCTTCTTAAAACATTTGCACTCTTGGCATTCCAATGGTTTTCCCCCTTATGGCCCAGCCTTTTGGATATTTCTAAGTCAGAATACACTGCATGCTGCTGGCTTTGCTTGCATCTTGGTTCCTTCTGCCTTCTCACCTGAATGCCAGAGTTCTTTTAGTAACTCATCAGAATGAAACTCAAGGAAAAGTTCTCATTATCTCAGCTCACAGGCATCCAAGTTTAAATGAACAAAACCCAGAATATTTACCCAGTATTTTTCATGCATTCCTGAGTCCCCTCTAATCCAGCTATCTTTGCATAACATATAATGTATAATGAAACATACACTGTTCTTCAGTTAGAAGTAAAATTCTTCATATATATATATATATGTATAAGCTCTAATGGGTTTGGGGTAATACATAAAATATGCAGCTAATATTACTTCATCTAAAAGAATAATTATTTACAAATAAGTTTCAGGTAAGAAATTGAAAGAAAATACTCTTGGGTCAGGTCAAAGAGGGGCCGTTAATCGTTTTGCTCACACTTAACAGTGTGAACAGCAGGGTTTTATACAAAAAAGGAGGCTTTCTCTGTCCTGCACCCATCAGAAGGGACAAAACAATAAGACTAAAAGTTCCTGCAAAAAAACAAAAACAAAAACCTATGGCTTGTATTCTTACTAATTTATTTCAAATGTAAAAACTTCAATATATCACTGGTAAGAAAATTCATTCCTCAGCATAAGTTTTAGACAACTCATTAAATGCTGCAGTGGCCTTTTGTGAAAATTGTTTTTAAAAAATGCATGTACAATTCAGTTTCAGAGATGATTTTAAACTGATTTGAAGCAACTGATAACAAGTCCGATTGGAATCTGCCATTGGTTTAATCATACTAACAGCACAGCTCAACTGAAAACTGGTGAAACCTTCAGTCTAAGTTCAAACGCATGAAAATGGCTTTAAGTGAAAGCGTGACAACAGATTTCGTATTTTGCCTACTTTCTTGACACACAACTTGAAGGTTCAATGAACTGGTAGTGTGTTTTGTTCATTATAACATCTTCAAGCATTTCTAAGATGTCCGAGGTTTGGCAAGCTCCAAAGTTACCTTGCCAAGCACACTTTCCATTAGTATTTATAGTCATATGTATTTTAAAGGAACCAGTCTGTTTCTGATTAAAAATAGTTAATAAATATACAAATGGACTCTTGAATACACTAAGATAAGCTACTTAAATCATTTCATCTTTAGAAAAATAAAAATAAAAAAAGAATTAACATTTGCCATTGGGCCCAAAATTTCAAAGACTTGAATTTTGTCTAAACCTTAGATAAAAATATTATTAAATATTGGAGTTGACTAAAATACATTTTGCCATGCATAGCATCTACATAATTTTATATTACTTTTGCCATTTCTGACTTATGATATCTTACCTAACACCACAACATTTAAACACTTTGGCAAGTGTGTATGTTATTTTACTACCAACCCTGTCCTGGTTGCATTTTAATTTAAGGAATCTAAGTTAGTGGTAATTATTCACAAAGAAGACCACAATTTAGCTTGCCAAAAAACATACCATAAATCAGGATGGATTGTGTATGAACTTCCACTAAACATTAATGTATAGCATGTTGAGTAGTTTATTAAACATAATGTATCATTATAGGTGTATATAAGTCTGTATAGGCATGATATGCTATTTTAAGATTATATTAGGCACTAATACCTAGTATATTAATACTGAAGTTAATGTTTATTAATGTGAATTCTCTCTCACACTTTATGAGGTCTACTTGCCACTATTTTTATAGGCAAGTGCCAGGTCTCAGTGAAGGTTCTGACCTTTTAAACTTAAGAATCTTTTCATGTGAGGGACTGCTATTTGGAGCAAACCAGTCATTAAAGGAGCAAAAGATTCTGGCACCCATTTTGGAGTCCTTTGAGGGAAGAAGAGATACAGGCTTCCAGAAAATCCATGAGAGTAATGATTTAGACAATTTTGAAGTATTGTTTGCTGAATTAGTTTCTTGAAACTTTTCAGCATCTCTTCTATCAACATTTCTTTTACTTTGACAGGCACTATCCGTAACTTTGTTGTGATTTATAGCAGTGGTCTTCAAACTGAGAGGCATGTTCCTCTGGGAAAACATAGACTTTCCAAGGAAAAACTAAGCATGGACAGTTTAAGGGAATCACTTTCCAGTACACTTCTCACCTTTCATAATACCCTTTGCTAAAATGTATTTGCCTGGGAAAACACTTTTGGTCAAAAGATTGTGTCAGTGCTCTTTTCTCACCACCCTCCTATTACATCACCCTTTTCCACTTTACTCTCAAAAAAACAGAAACCAAACCCAGTGCCCTCGAGTCCATTCTGACTCGTAGTGACCCTATAGGACAGAGTGAACCTGCCCCATAGAGTTTCCAAAGAACGCCTGGCAGACTCGAAATGCCGACCCTTTGGGTACCAGCCGTAGCACTTAACCACTACGCCACCAGGGTTTCCACTTTACTGTCACCCATTTTAAATCTTGTTATGGTGCATTTGATCCGTGTGTAAACCCCTCGCCCACCAGGATGCAAAACAAAGAAACAATGAAATAAAATGTTCTCCAGGAAGACTCCTTTACCAAAGGTATTTGATAGGTCTTGACAAAGCCTTTTTCAGACTTTCTAAAAGTTGAGAATGGGTATGACTTTGATGAGTGGGTAACAAATGCCTTAAAATTTAAGTAGTTTGCAATGTTTGCTTTCAAGAAAATTGGAGGAGGACCTAACTGAATTGTCAGTTGATAGATCATGAAAAGTAATTTTTTACAAAAAACACTGTAATTTTGGCATATGACTCAATGAGTTCAATGAATTGAGATATTTGTGCTAGAATTTATTTTATTTTCATCTATTTATATATCTGAAATATAAAATATGTTGCTCACTGCTGACATTTATAAAAATGAAAAGAATGTAACTGATGCTGAACCTTGGCTCATTTAGTAACAAGCAATATTCATCCATGGATGAACAAAATAGAGGAAAAACTCATTCATCTCATTAAGAGATAAACACGTTTGTTTGACATTTATCAAAATCTCATTATAATTATACTGATCATTTATGAAATAGTAATAACTCTAATGAAACCAAATACACAAAAATATTTTTTAAGCTCAGAGCTTATAATCAGAATTCTTTTCTCAATTTATGTACATACTTTTGTTAAATATAGTTCTATTCTTCCATTTCCATTCATTGCCTGGAAGAGGGAAACAAGTAAAGAGAAAGTTGTTTGAATACATGTGTCATTAAAATGTCAGTTGATCAGATGATGATTTGGCATGACTTGGGAGGAAGAGGTGAGACCCTTACTGTAATAGTGATGTAAGTACATTTTAAAAACTGAAAGTAGATGAAAACACAAAGTTAAAGGTAATTTTGGAAAGAAAAAATAGCAATCCTAGCTCCAGTAACCAGTTGCCGACTAGTCAATGCCAACTTCTGGCACAACCACCTGTGTGTCAGAGAACTGTGCTCTATTTTTCAATGGTTGGTTTTTTGGAAGTAGATCACCAGACTTTTTTTTTCCAGAAGCCTCTGAGTGACCTCAAACTGCGAAACCTTTAGATTACCAGCCATGTGTGTTAACCGTTTACATCACCTAGCTAGATAAACATATTTTCAATTATCTTAGTCTTAGATCTAGTTTGTAAATAATTTTACAGAATATATGATCCATTTTAAAGAGATTTAATTCTAAATTTTGTCCGTAAAATAATCTCAAGAAGGAAACGTACAATAGAGAGATTAAATGTTACTAATTAGCATTCCAGGGTGGTGAAATGGTAAACACTAATGTTCCGGACTGCTAACTGAAAGGTTGGCAGTTTGAGTCCACTCAGCGGGTCCTGAAAGAAAGACTTGGTGATCTACTTCTGAAAAGCCAGCAAATGAAAACCCGACAGAGTACAGCTCTACCCCTATAAAACAAAACTGTACTCTGACACACACAGGGATGCCATGAGTTGGGTTGCCATAACTTGGAATCAACTCTACGGCGATTTACTCGGTTTGTTGTTTTTTTAATGAAATGATTAATTTTTAGCATCAGTAATGGTGAGTGGGTGGTACAAACAATTAAAGTGCCCAGTTTGTGCACAAGGCCTGGGATGAAAGACCTGGTAATGTACTTGTGGGAAAGCAGCCATTCAAAACCCTATGGAGCACAGTTATACTCTTATACCATGGGGTCACCATGAACTGGAATCTACTCCACAGCAACTCGTAATGGTGAATAAATCAGATAAGATAACTACTACTGTGATGTAACATGAAGTTTTTAATTTTGCCATTCACTGACTAAACTATAACTCAAAGATACAGAAAAAAATAATGGAAATATTGATAAATTTGTCTATACTAAAATGTTTTAAAAATTGCACGAAAAAATACAAAGTGCAAAGGACAGATGAAAAACTGGAAAAAAATATAATTTGTACTATAGATAAAAGGTAACATACTAAATGTATTAAGATCTTCTAAAAATAGAAAAGGAAAAGCTCAACACAATATAGAAAAATGGGAACAAGAAAAAACAGACTGTTCAAAGAGAATAGAAATACAAATGTCCTTAATATGAAAAAATGCTCTCCTTTGCTCATAATAAGAAAAATGGAAATTAAAATTACCCTGAGATATCATTGGTCGTATATTGGATTGGCTAAAATCCAAAAGCTTGGTAACATTCTCTGTGGGTGAGACAGTGGGGAAATTTCAGTCACTTTCATACATTAATGATGGAAATGGAAAATATTAAAGACACTTTGAAGGGGAATTCAGCAAAGTCCAACAACATCTTTTCAGTTGTCCTGAGACCTAACAATCCCACTTTTAAGAATATATCCCAAAGATCCACTGACAAAAATATGAAAAATAAAATAATATATAAAAGGCTAATTATGGCTAATCATTTAAAGACTGGAAAAAATGTCTATCAATATGTACTGTAACTAACTGAATAAATAGAGTTAATGCACACAATAAAGTTCTATGAAATACTAAAATGGCAAAAAGAATATCCCTGCATACTGCTAAGAATTTTTCTCCAGTATATATTTCTTCAATATAGTTTAAAAAAAAAAAAATTAGAAAAGTGGGTGTAAGTCTTAGCCTGAGTTCTCTAGAGAAGCAAAACCAGTGAAGCATATATATATATATATTATATATATATTCATAGAGAGAGAAGAAAACCCTGGTGGCATAGTGGTTAAGAGCTATGGCTGCTAACCAAAAGGCTGGCAGTTCAAATCCATCAGGGGCTCCTTGAAAACTGTGTGGGGTAGTTCTACTCTATCGTCAGAATTGACTTGATGGCGAGACAGAGAGATTTATATCAAGGAAATGGCTCACGTGGCTGTAGAGTCTAGAAAGTCCCAAGTCCGTGGATCAGGCTGGAGACTTCTCCTTATTCACATAGCTGCAAGGCTGGCAAGGCCAAGATTAGCAGGTCGGATAGCAGACCTCCGGCTCACAGCCTGCAGAGGCCAATGAATTCCAATATCGACATGTAAAATGGCAGGTCACTGGCTCACAGACTGTGGAGGCTGATGAATCCCAAGATCAGCAGATAAACTGCTAGTTCAATAACCAAGAACCAGAGTTTGGCTGCATAGATTCAGAGAGAGCAAAAGCCTGTGAACTTTGCCAGAAAGCCTGTAGGCTGTACCACCAAGGAAATTCCCTTTCAACGGATTGGGTGCTCATAGCAGATCTCATCATGAATGTGATTACATTATATCAGCTCTCATTATGAAGGTGATTACACCATTACATAGCTGTCAAACTACATCATAACTCCCAAACCGAGTTGACACACAACCTTAAAGATCACAGTTCATCCCTTGTGAACTTGGTACCTGTACACAAGTTTCTCAGCCATACACAATCTCTAAATAAAGACAATTATAAAATACTATTTGCACCTAACATTATACAGCTAACAGGCATACAACCAAAAACACACTAGCCCTTTTACATCTTATATAAGAAAATAAAAATATTTGATGCATACATATAAGGAAAAAATACTCATACAATTACATTTCTGCAACTTGTTATGTGCTTGTAGCTGGTATTTAGAACTATGTTCTTCCACCATCCATTCTATATCCCCTTTACCCTCAAAAGCACCTCAGCTGATCGTGGTTCCTTGCCTCGTGGCATGACCCAAACCTTCATTCCCGAAGAGACTGGGCCATTAGCAGTCAAGTCAGAATTGTGTTGCTATAGTTTCCATTGACTTTAATCACGGACACGGTAGCACTAAGAGACATCCTAAGGGATCTCCTGTATTCTAGACACACTCTTCTATACTTCTATTATATAATATCGATCTGATTTCCTCTTGGTAATCAGGATCAGTCACAACAGCTAATATGGAAACTCCCTTCTATGCCTGTTGATCCAGAGGCATGAGGAGCCCAGAGTGACTGGGTGGCATTCTTAACTTCCAGTTCAATGAAATCATTGTTGTGTCTCATGCTAGGAGCATTCCTTTCTTTGGAACTAATACTTCTAGACCTGCAGAGCATAGTGTCACAGGGACACGAAGGAAAAATTTTGTGAGTGGGTCACTAGGGGTAATAGTGAGTGCTGCCGTTCCCATTTCCACCTCTTGATTCCTGGAATCATGTACCCTAGCTATGGGAGATACAGAGCCACATATTGGACACCGGTTTAGAGCACATACAGCCTCCTGGAGAACATTGCCCCAACCCTGCGAGGTATTTCCACCTAGCAGGAGCCACAATTGTGTCTTTAGAAGGCCATTCCACCATTCTGTTAAGCCAGCTGCTTCACGATGATGGGGAACATGATAACACTGGTGAATTCCATGAGCATGAGCCCATTGCCCCACTTCTTTTGCTGTGACATGAGTCCCTTGATCTGAGGTGATGCTGTGTGGGATACCATGATGGTGGATAAGATATTCTTTAAGTCCACAAATGATAATATTGGTAGAAGTATTGGGTGCAGGGAAGGAATATCCATATCCAGAGTAAGTGTCTATAATAACAAAACGCTGCCCTTTCCTTGATGGAAGCAGCCACCAAGTTGCTGGCTGATCACCTTGAGGAATGGTGCCATATCAGGGACTCAGTTTGGTCTCTGCTGCTGGAAGACTGGGCACTCGGCAGTGGCTGTAGTCAAGTCAGCCTTGGCGAGTGGAATCCATATTTCTGGGCCTATGCCTAACCTCCATCCCTGCCACCACAGCCACTTTGTTCATAAGCCCATTAAGCAATGATGGGAGTAGCTGGGGAAAGAAGACAACTGGATTCCACAGGATATGTCATCCTATCCACCTGATTGTTAAAATCTTCCTCTGCTGAGGTCACCCTTTGGTGAGCATTCACATGAGACACAGATATCTACACTTCTTTGGCCCATTCAGAAAGGTCTATCCAAATACCTCTTCCCCATACCTCCTTGTCACCAGTTTTCCAATCATGTGCTTTCCAAGTCCCTGACCACCCAGCCAGACTATTGGCCATAGTCAATGAACCAGTATATAATCATACTTCTGGCCACTTTGCCTTCCAAGCAAAGTGGACAACCAGGTGCATTGGTTGAAGTTATGTTCATTGGGAGGATCTCCCATCACCACTGCCCTTTAGGGAGGTCATAGCAAGGGGCTGTAGTACCGCCACTGTCCACTTTCAAGTGGTGCCTGCATATCACAGAGAACCACCTGTAAACCAGGCACCAGTTTTGTCTTCCTCAGTCAAATGATCATAATGAATTCCACATGAGGCCATACGTACAAACTGGCAGAAGGCAGATAGTGTGACCCGAGTGGAGACCATGGGCATTTGGGGCACTTCCTCATGCAACTTACCTGTGCCTTCAGGTCCTGCTCGGGCCCAATCTCTTATATACCACTTCCATTCAATGATGAAATGCTGCTGTGCACGATGGACTTTTATGGCTCTGTGGATCAGACAACACCCCATTGATCATGGGCCACTCAGGCCACATGGTAACTTTGTGACCCGTGGTTAAGTGTTCAGCCTCTACTAAGGCCCAGTAACAAGCCAAAACAGTTATTTGCAGAGGATTGCAGGGCTTTTCTCCAAAATCCTAAAGGTCCGCACTGTGATTTACCAGTAGGGGCCTGCCAAAGACTCCAAACAGCAACTCCATCTGCCACTGACACTTCAAGCACCATTGGATCAGCCGAATCATTTGGCCCAAAGGGCACAGCAGCTTGCACAGCAGCCTGAACCTGTTGCAGAGCCTTCTCTTGGTCTGGGCCCCACTCAAAACCAGCAAGTTTTGAGTCACTTGATAAATAGGTTGGAGTAGCACACCCAAATGAGGGATATGTTGGCTCTAAAATCCAAAGAAACTCACCAGGCATTGTGCTTCCTTTTTAGTTGTGGGAGGGGCCAGTTGCAATAACTTATCCTTCACTTTAGAATGAATATCTCAACATGTTCCACATCACTGGTCCCGTGAAAATTTCACTGAGGTGGAAGGCACCTGAAGTTTTGTCAGATTAATTTCCCACCTCTACTCTGTCCGATAGGGTCACTATGAGTCAGAATCGACTCGATGGCACTGGGTTGGGTCTGGGGTGGGTAACATGCAAATGTTTTAACAATAAATAAATTCTTCCTTACTTGGTCCAATCAGCATAATGTCATCAATATAATGGATCATCTTGTGGAAGAGAAAGACAGTCAAGGTCCCTGCAGACTGAATTTTGACATAGACCTGAAGAGTTGATATACCACTGAGGTAGGACAGTAAAAGAGTATTGTTGGCCTTGCCAGCTGAAGACAAACTGCTTCTGGTGGTCCTTCAAAACAGGTATGAAGAAAAAGGCATTGGCCAGATCAATAGCTGCATACCAGGTACCAGGATATGTATTAATTTGCTCAAGCAATGAAAGCACATCTGGAACAACACCTGCAACTTAAGTCACCACCTGGTTAAGTTTTCTATAATCCACTGTTTTTTGCACAGGCCAAATAGATGAGTTGAACAGAGATGGGGTGGGAATCACCACCCCTGCATCCTTCAATTCCTTAATGGTGCCATTCATCTCTACAGTCCCTCCAGGAATGTGGTATTGATTTTGGCTCAATATTTTCCTAGGTAGGGGCAGTTCTAATGGCTCCCACTTGGCTTTTCCTATCATAATAGCTCTTACTCCACTTGTCAGTGATCCAGTATGGGGGTTCTGCCAGTAGCTAAGTGTATCTATTCCAGTTATGTATGCTGAAACTTGGAAAATCACTACAGAATGAGTTCAGGGACACAGTGTGAGCCAAATCTGAGCTTAGACTCCTTTAATAACCTGACCTTTATATGCCCCCACTCTGACTGGTAGACCACAGAGATGTTTTGGGTTCCCTGGTGTTAGTGATGGTTCAAAGCTAGTAACCATTAATCCCCGAAAAGTCTGACTATTTCCTTTTCCCCAGTGAACTGTCACTCTCGTAAAAGGCCACAGATCCCTTTAGGGAAGGCTGGGAGAAAAATTAACGGTATAAATATTTGACAGTGTAGCGGGGTCCTTCCTCAAGGGGACCTAGCCTCTCCTTCATTCAAGAGATTGTGGGTCTGTAAACTGACCCAAATCTGGGAAATGATTGAGGGGCGGTGACTCTCTATCCTGGCAATTTGAGTTAAACTGTCATTAACTTCACCTAAAATTCTTCTGCTTGTACAGATCAAGTAAAATATTTAGTAGATCTCTTTAGGGACACCATGACTAAGTAGCCAGTGCCATAAGTCCATATGAGTCAGACCATTCTGATTATTGTTTTGACTTCATTGTCCATTAGATGGTAACCATGCCCAGCTTGTCTTTAAAATTGAGTGTCGCTGCTTGGCCTCTACCACCACAGGGTCCAATCAGCTGCATTGTAGTTAGGTGTCTTAATTCACTTAGAGCAGTTTTCGCTGTCAAATCTGACTTATATAAAATAGCAATCATATTAGTTTTCAAGGACACTTGGCTCCATTCACAAATCTGTTCCTCACCATTTTCATAAAAATGTTCTCTGGGCACTCCATACATGGGTCTTGGGTATAACCTAAGTCCACTCTACCATGCCAGTTTCCCTACACCTTTGGATTCCTTCTTCTACAGTACACCAAGGCAGGTCTGGCACTTCAACTTGATTTCATGTGGGCCACCATGTAATCCATGCTTCAGCAACTGAACCAAATAAGCTATTAGATCCTTTTCTTAACCTTTTGAGGTGAAACACTTAATGAAAAATCTATGCTTAGTGGGTGCATACCAATGAACTCAGACTAATCCAACTTTATTTTCCTTGCACAATTATCCCAAACCCTTAATACCAATTGTCACACATATTCCCCAGGTTTCTGTTTGTATGTATTAGAAAAGTCAAGCAGTTCTTTTGGAGTATACCATACCTCCTCCTGGGTCACACTTTGTACTTCACCTTTTGGGGTTCTCTGGGAATTAAGTCTAGTTGTAGGTCTAGAAGCAAAAATGGGTGGTGGGGATGTGTTCTGAGAACATTTAGCAACATCTTGTAAGGCATCTGCCTCAGAGGATGCCTGAGGCAACAGCTCAGATGCATCTAATGGTTTTACTGGGGAGGGTGGTTTAGCAGACAAAGATAGAGTAAACTTTTCAGATGGGATTGAGAGGGCTGGTTCTGTTGGCAGGAATGATTCAATGGCCTGAATTTCTGACAGCTCCCTGTCCATATACTGGCTGCAACTGCTTTTGAATGATCTTCACCAAAATTTTACTTGTGTGTGATATTAATAATATTGTTTGATAGTTTTCACATTCTGTTGGATCACCTTTCTTCGCAATGGGCACAAATATGGATATCTTCCAGTCAGTGGGCCAGGTAGCTGTCTTCCAAATTTCTTGGCATAGATAAGTGAGCACTTCCAGCACTGCATCCATTTGTTGAAACATTTCGATTGGTATTCCATCAATTCCTGAGTCCTTATTTTTTTTACCAATGCCTTCAGTGTAGCTTGGACTTCTTCCTTGAGCACCGTCAGTCCTTGATCATATGCTACCTCTTGAAATGGCTGAACTTCAACCAATTCTTTTTTGTTCAGTGGCTGTCTGTATTCCTTCCATCTTCTTTTCATGTTTCCTGCATCTTTTAATATTTTCCCCATAGAATCCTTCAGTATTGAAATCTGAGGCTTGAATTTTTTGTTCAGTTCTTTCAGCTTGAGAAATGCTAAGCATATTCTTCCCTTTTAGTTTTCTAACTCCAGGTCTTAGCACAAGTCATTATAATACTGTATTTTTACTTCTCGAGCTGCCCTTTGAAATCTTCTGTTCATCTCTTTTATTTCATCATTTCTTACTTTCACGTTAGCTATTCTATGTTCAAGAGCAAGTTTTAGAGTCTCTTCTGGCACCCAGTTTGTTTTTTTCCTTCTTTCCTGTCTTTTTAATGACCCTATCTTAGTCATCTAGTGCTGCTATAACAGAAATACTGCAAATGGATGGCTTTAACAAAGAGAAATTTATTCTCTCACAGTCTAGTAGGCTACAAGTCAAAATCCCGGGCATCAGCTCCAGGGGAATGTTTTCTCTCTCTGTAGGCTCCGGAGGAAGGTCCTTATCATCAATCTTCCCTTGGTCTGGGAGCATCTCAGTGCAGTAACCTCAGGTCTAAAGGACGCGCTCTGCTCCCAGTGCTGCTTTCTTGGTGATATGAGGTCCCCATGTCTCTCTGCTTGCTTCTCTCTTTTATATCTTAAAAGAGATTCACTTAAGACACTATCTAATCTTGTAGATCTTATCAACATAACTGCCACCAATCCATCTCATTACATCATAGTAATAGGATTTACAACACGTAGGGAAATCACATCAGATGACAAAATGGTAGATAATCATTCAATACTGGGAATCATGACAAGTCGACAGATATTTTTGGAGGACACAATCTAATCCATGTCAGACCTCTTTCTTTCTTCATGTATGATATCCTTGATGTCTTTTGAGATATAAAAGAGAGAAGCAGCAGAAAACTAGAGGGACCTCCTATCTCCAAGGAAGAAAAGCTGGGAGTGAGTGTATCCTTTGGACCTGATGTCCCTGTGCTGAGAAACTCCTAGACCAGGAGAAGACTGATGATGAGCAGCCCCCCTCCCCTGCCAGAGCTGACAGAGAGAGAAACTCTTCCCCTGCAGCGGGCACCCTGAGTTCAGAATTCCAGCCTCCTAAACTGTGAGAGAATAGACTTCTCTTTGTTAAAGCCATCCACTTGTGATATTTCTGTTATAGAAGCACTAGATAACTAAGACAATATTGAAGGGGACAGAAATAAGAGCTAGATTTGTGATAATATCCTTTTTTTGCATGTAAGTTTTACTCTAGAATCATATAATTTTTTATAATTAAAAATAATAATTTGAAATGGGAAGAATAATAATTCACAGAGCCTAAAAGCAAATTGAAACAAATGGAACTATGTATTAAATTGATGGTATAATTACAGAATGGAATTATTCCAAGTACTTTTAAAACACGAAAATATGAATGTACACATTTATGTAATATAACACAAAGACGAAAACAAATAAAAAATGCAATTTCTGTAGATATATTGTTAAAATTAAATAATATCATTAGTCTGACACACACAAATATGCCTACAAACACACATAGGATATGGGTGTATGTGTGTGTGCATGTGTATGTATTTGTAAACATATATGTATGCATAATCCTATGTACTTATATATATATGCATACATTTATATATATGTTTATATAGACATATATAGGATGTTATTATGGTTATGTCTTTAAAATAACTTATTTTATAAGGATGCAATTGCATTTTTATGAATGAAATGCTGCAACAATATTAAGATTGGGATTTATTTCCAACAATCCAGTTATGCTTTTTTCTGGGAGAGGAATTATGTGTTTGGGGATATAGATGAAACAGGACTGGCTTAAATTAATAATTGCTGAAGTTAGTTGATGAGTATGTGGAAAGTCATTTCTTCTTTTTCTATTTTGTATATGTTAAACATTTTTATGATAAAAAGTTTCAAAAATGGTGGGAAAGTAGGCAAATGTGCTAGATTAAAGACGTTTAAGAGACAGTAAAGCCAGAAGCAATGCATTATCTAGAATGAGGTATGGATTTGAACAATTATGGGATCAATTAGGAAATCCTGGTTGCATAGTGGCAAAGTACTACAGTTGCTAACCAAAAGATCAGCAGTTCAAATCCACCAGGCACTCCTTGGAAACTGTAGGGGGCAGTTGTACTCTGTCCTATAGGGTTGCTATGTGTCGGAATTGACTCAATGTCAATGGGTTCTTGGTTTGGGGTCAATTAAGATGATTTAAATGTAATCTGTGTATTATAGTTAAAGATTACAGAAATGGAGACGTGGAAATAGCCACAGGTAAAAAAACAGATTATAGAAGAGTATCACAGCATAACCTCATTTTAGAAAAAAAGTAATGAATAAAATATATGTATTTATGCATAGAAAAAGATCCAGAAGTCAATCTACTAGCTAAGTTTTGGGTTGGAAGAATCTTAATTTTCTTGTTGTCTTTTTATTTATTTCCTAATTTTCTGCAAAGTATATTTACTGCCTCAATAATAGTAAAGGGATTTTTTAAGGAAATAACACAGAAGTTTATTTTTTGTAATTATTACTTTTTTAGAGCCAATGATATTTCTCTTTTATACCACTCTGAATAAAATATATTTAGTCAAAAAGGGCAATAGCTCTTTCTTACCCCATTTCTTGCCCTGGTAAACAATAACTCTAGGTTGTTTTAGGACCTTTACATTCATTGTCCACAGTTATAACTTCAGCATGTGTTACTGGGATTTCAGTCTGCTTAGGGCTTCTGCATGTTTGGGGACCTATTAGGTTTGGGCATTGTGATTAAGATAAAGGTTAGTTTGACCATAACTTTTTTATGGAGACTTCGAGGGCCCAGGTTTATTACTTACTAAACTGTTCTAAAATGAAGTGTGTATCCTTTATAAGAATCACATCTTAGAAAAAAAAGAGCAATCCTTATAAAAATGATGCAAGTGATTTTAATAAAGAGGCTACAAAAAAGGGAAGCTATAATCTTCCCCTACTTTTCACTCTGACCCCATCTGTTGTAAATGAATAAAAGCACAAATTGGGTTTTACGCTGAACACTTTAAAGTCGGTAGTGGTTTAAGGTTATAAGCAAATGAAAACCAGAAGGAGACTTGGAGGTATGCAAACCTATATGCTTGAAGATATGTGTTTCTACCAGGTAATCATAGTGAGGAAAATGATGAGAAAAAGGCTGAGAAGTCAGAGAAAGCCTATTCCAGTATCTCTAATTGCTTGTCTGCTCTCTGGAGTCAGTCTTTGCAGAATTTTTCTTGGGCCTGGCCTAAGGAGAAATAGAGTGAGGATACAACAAGGTTTTGTAAAGTTAAATTTATTTCATTTAATGAACTTCTTTCTTTTCTCTTTCTTTGGTTAAGAGGCCTTCCTATATTTTTTTGGTATTAAAATGCCCTTTCTTTTGTGAAATGATTATATTTAGAAGTCATATCATCACCGTTTTTTGTTATTTTTTAAAACCTCCGTTCTTATCCAAAATACAAAAGTTAGACATTATGCATGGATTAATAATTAATTTGAAATTTTACTGACAACTTACCCATAGGTAAATGTTTTACCCAAAGTTATACTTGTGTCCTGACTACTCTAATATACCTGATTGTGGTCAGTAGGCTTAGAAGGGAATGTAAATCATGATGGGTTGAGCAGTCTAGCAGAAAAGAAAATATGTTTAAAGGTACAGTTTCCTCTGCCTGGAAAACCATTCTATAAATCTCCATAATGTTTTAGTGCCCTATTCATGTTTTTCTCCTATGTTAGAACTTCTGAGTTCCCCTTTTCAGGCTTAGGTCTTCTCTGTACCACCAGAATATCTTTGTAGGTAGTGTATGCTCATTCAAAACAGCCTGGCTTAGAGTTGGCATATGTCTGATCTCATTTGGAAAAGAAGAAACTGGTTCCAAGTAGTAATGAGCCCTTTTTGTTTGAGTTGTTTTCCGCCAAGAGACAAACAAGCTTTCTAGGTTCTGAAGGCGAATTAGGATCTAGTTACTAAATTCTGACCTAATGCTTTTTTTTCCTACTGATTTATGCTAGTGGGGAAAAAAATACATTCACTTTGTGCTGTGAAGACTCATGTAGCATCACAGCTTTTAGAGGAGTTCCTATTAAATAATTTCAAGACAAAAAAAGAGAGAGAGATGTAGGACAGAAAAGGTGTTTTAAGAACTGATGGCAGTATTCCTCTGATGGAGTGTAAAAAACCAAAAAAATGTTGTCATCAAGTTGATCTTGATTCCTGGCCCTTAGGACAGAGTAGAACTGCCCCATAGGGTTTCCAAGGCTGTAATCTTTATGGAAGCTGATTGCCACATCTCTCTCCCACGGTGCGTCTGGGGGGTTTGAACCACTGACCTTTGGGTTAGCTGCTGAGCCTTTAACCACTGCACCACCAGAACACCTTCTGAGGAGATGTACTCACTCTATTTTAGCAAATTATCTTATCTGCCATTTAATTTGTGAAAAACCGACTCTCAGGTCTTTGCCTAGACCAGAGAAGTGTCTGAAGGTGAAAAAATTGAGTAAAGTTTATACTAAGAAATGAATAAGCATCCACGGTATTGTGAATTTAAAGGCCAAGGAGAAGTGAAAAGAGTGAATGTTTTTCAGTGGCAGGAAAGACCTCAGTTTTTTTTCTGAGGGATGTTTAAAATATTATTATCTAACCCTAACCACCTCTTCACCAACACTCCTTCTGTTACCCCCTAATCTTTAGTAGAAGTCTCCTACTGGACAGCCTGGTGGATGATGGGCTGTCTTCTATTTGGGGTGGCATGAGAAGAGAGACAGGAACAGAAAGCAATAAGAGAGGTAGAGAGTTTGGAGAGAAGCAGGAAATCAGAACCCAAAAAATCAAACACAAAAAAACCTCAATTGCTGTTACATCAGTTGACTCATAGCAACCTTAACTACTGTGTCACCAGGGCTCCTAGGCAAAGATCAAGCCCCTGACAAGTCCCAGAGAATGTTTGCAGGAACTGTGCATCCTATATACGGGGAATGGTATTGAGCATAATTGTTATTTATCTCTTGAAGGACAAGATGACTCCAACAACCTGGATGATTTAAGGATGACTTAAGGGAAATCCTCATGATATAGGTAACAATTTACTCTTCTAAAACATTTAATATTAATATCAATTACCAGAATTCAAAGAGTATATAAATTTAAATAGGCACCACCCGTTGCTGTCAAATTGACTTCAACTCATGGCAACCTCGTGTGTCAGAGTAGGACTATGCTCTATAGAATTTTGAATGACTGATTTTCCAGAAGTAGATCACCAGATCTTTTTTCGCAGGTACCTTTGGGTGGACTTTAGCTGCCAACCTTTCTGTTAGCAACTGAGCATGTTAACCTTTTACACCACCAAGGACTCCTGGGTGTTATCACTAAGGGAGTGGTTATTTATGAAGAGCAGAGTGAGTATCCAGAAGAGTACATGCAATGCTTCTCAAAATACTTTAAATACCATAGCACATAAAAAATTATGGCCATTATTTTTATGGATGCTGGGATAAACAGAATAGGTTTTTCATGGTTGGAGACATTACCTTTTATCACCCTAGCCACCCTCCACCCCCAGCAGCTCCCAGGACTAAGGGGAAAAAAAAAATCCATATCTGGGCACATCTGAAACTAATTTTTGGTGTACCAGTTGAGTTTAATCTGTTAGGGGATAAGGAGTCCCTGGAGCAAATTCAACAGGCTCTCAATGTTAACAAACTTTGGGATGTAATATCCTAGAGCAACCACATATCTGCTTGCAACGTGACCTTGGTTCCTCTGCTTCGTCCATAAGATATGCTTTGCCCACCAGCATATGCACACTGATGAATTAGTGTTTAAAATTAGGACAGAGACAATGCCCTTCTAAAAATCAAAATTATAAGTCAAATTATTCTCTGCCCTGTGAATACTGCAGCTCCTGTTCTCATGGTGTTTACAAACTATAAATAAGTAAAATAATTTCTGAGGATGCCAAGTTCTTGGACGAAAATGAAGAGGAGTCCTTGGGAAGTACAAATAGTTAACTTGCTCGGCTGCTAACCAAAAGGTTGGAAGTTTGAGTCCATCCTGATGCACCTTGGAAGAAAACCAAAAAAAAAAAAAAAAAAAAAAAAACCCCATTGCCACTGAGTTGATTCCGACTCATAGCAACACTATAGGACAGAGTAGAACTGCCCCATACAGTTTCCAAGGAGCATCTGGTGGGTTCGAACTGCCAAGCTTTCAGTTAGCAGCCATAGCTCTTAATCACTATGCCACTATGGTTTCCTTGGAAGAAAGACCTGGCCATCTAAAAAAAAATAAAAAATCAGCCATTGAAAATCCTATGGAACGCTATTCTACTTTGACACACATGGGGCCACTGTGAGTCAAAATTGACTCCACAGCAACTTTTTTTTTTTTTTTTTTTGGTGAGGCAGTAGAAAAGAAGGCTGCTTTAGATTGGGAGTTACTGGCAAGCCTCTTTGAGGGTAAGCTGAGCCCTGAATGAGGCAACCATGTGCTTATCATGGGAATGACATTCCATCTAGGAAACGGCAAGCTCTGAAAGTAAGAATAAACTGAGCATATTTGATGAACAGAAAGAAAGTTAATGTGGCTAGCACTTAATGAGATTGGGGAATGAGTAGCAAGAGATGAGATAAGAGAAAGGGCCACATAATCCAGAGACTACATTAGCCTCAGACCAGAAGAACGAGATGGTGCCCAGCTACAACCAATGACTGCCCTGACAGGGAACACAACAGACAACCCCTGAGGGAGCAGGAGAGCAGTGGGATGCAGACCTCAAATTCTTGTAAAAAGACCAGACGTAATGGTCGGACTGAGACTAGAAGGACCCAGAGGTCATGGTCCCCAGACCTTCTGTTAGCCCAAGACAGGAACCATTCCCAAAGCCAATTCTCCAGACAGGGATTAGACTGGACTATAGGATAGAAAATGATACTGGTGAGGAGTGAGCATCTTGGATCAAATAGACACATGAGACTATGCGGGCAGCTCCTGTCTGGAGTGGAGATGAGAAGGCAGAGGGGGACAGAAGCTGGCTGAATGGACATGAAAATAGAGGGCGGAAAGAAGGAGTGTGCTGTCTCATTAGCAGGGGGACCAACTAGGAGTATATACCAAGGTGTATATAAGTTTTTGTAGGAGAAACTGACTTAATTTGTAAACTTTCGCATAAAGCAAGATAAAATTTTTTTAAAAAGATGAGATAAGAAAGATAGCTGGAAAAATGATAGAGTCATGGTAAAATAGAGTGTTCAAAATTGGTAAGTCGACATGATCTGATTTATATTTTTAAATTTTCACACTGTGTGGGAAGTGGATTGCAAAGGAGCAAAAGTGGAATTAGGAAGACTGATTAAAAGACTAAGGAGCTCTGGTTGCATAGTGGTTAAGTTCTAGTCTCCCAGCCAAAAGATCAATTGTTCAAACCCACCAGCTGCTCCACAGGACAAAGATGTGACAGTCAGTTCTGTAATAGATTTACAGCCTTGGAAATCCAATGGGGCAGTTCTACTCTGTTCTATAGGGTGGTTATGAGTCAGAATCAACTCCATGGCAATGGGTTAATGAGGGTTAGAAGACTATCATAGCTATTTGGGCAAAAAAAAAAAAAAAAAAAAAATGATAGCTTGCAGTAGTGTGGTAGTAGTAAAAAACCCAGTAGTAGATAAAGTAAACTGAGTAGAATCTAGATATATTTTGGAAAAAAATACCTTTCATGACCAGAAACTCAATGTTGTTGGAGTCCCAGGTTCATTATATTTACATACTTGTGTTGCCAAAGATTGATGTATAAAAACAGAATTCTTGCTTGTCAAAACAGTCTGTCTCTTTATGCAAAAACACTTGGGAAGCCTCATTAGAAGGTGTTATAGATTGAATTGTGTCCCTCAAAATGTGTGTCAACTTAGCTAGTCAATGATTCCCAGTGTTGTGTGATTGTCCATCATTTTGTCATCTGATGTGATTTTCCTATGTGTTGTAAATCCTATCTCTACGACGTTAATAAGGTGGGATTAGCGGCAGTAATGTTAATGAGTCAGGACTCAATCTGTAAGATTAGGTTGTGTTTTAAGTCAATCTCTTTTGAGATATTAAAAGAGAAAAGCAATCAGGGAGACATGGGGACTTCACACCATCAAGAAAGTAATGCCAAGAGAAGACTGGGTCTTTGGACCTGGGGTTCCTGTGCTGAGAAGCTCCTAGTCTAGGTGAAGATTGATGACAAGGACCTTTCTACAGAGCCAAAACATAAAGAAAGCCTTCCCCTGGAGCTGACATCCCAAATTTGGACTTCTAGCCTACTAGACTGTGAGAGAATAAACTTCTGTTTGTTGAAGGCATCCACTTGTGGTATTTCTGTAATAGCAGCACTAGATAACTAGGAAAGATTTTTTCCTGGAAAGCAAAGAACAATTAGTTGTTTGGATAGAATGGAAGGCAGATCAGTGCTCAGATGGAGTCTACCAATGATGACCTTTGACCTCATTTTTTCTTATGGTTTAAAGACTGGCAAATCAATATTGCACTTTTTGGAATTCTGTGTGGGGAGGTGTAAAATATACAATAAGGTCATAGAGGCTATCTGTTCATTTGGTAATCATTCTTTCTCTCTAAGGAGAAATTATCTCTCTGATCCATGTATGATATGAGTCATTAAGACCCAGTGATAGCTCAACTCTCAGATTATAATATTCTCATTACAGGCATGCTTCTTAGAATGTATTGCTGGTTAATATTTTCCCAGTAGAATGCTTCTTGTTTTTAGTAAACAAACTTCATCAAATGTATCTATCACTCATTTAACATTTCCACCTGAAAATAAAGCATGATAGGCAACAACAACACAAAAGATATGTGATAAAAGTATTGAATTATATTGCAAATGAAGTTCGTAGAAACCAGAATCTCCTTTAGATGTCTTGAAAATTATGATGACTGTCAACAGAAGGAATGTTGTTGGAACAAAGAGTGAGCATGTTATGGAATACAAAGTACTTTTAAAAATAAATATACTAATTATTTGGAGATGGGAAGGTAATGTTTTAGGTATTTTATATTCTCACATGATAGTATATGTCTTACACAAAAGAATTTTACTGTGTTGTAGTTATAGTATAAACTATTGAATGAGGATTTGACTTAACATGTAGCATATTATAATTTTTACAATTTAAAATAACAGAAAATAGGCCCTATCGTGGGCTGAATAGTATCCCCAAAGATATGTCTTAATCTTTAGAACCTGTAAATGTTACCTTAATTGGTAAAACGTTCTTTGCAGATGTGATTAAATTAAGGACCTGGAGATGAGTATATCCTGGATTATCCAGGTAGATCCTAAATGCAATTACACGGGCCCTTATAAGGAGGAGGAAACCCTGGTGGCATAGTGGTTGAGTGCTATGGCTGCTAACCAAGAGGCTGGCAGTTCAAATCTACCAGGTGCTCCCTGGAAACTCTATGGGGCAGTTCTACTCTGTTCTATAGGGCCGCTATGAGTCGGAATCGACTCGATGGCAGTGGGTTTGGTTTGGTTGGCTTGGTTTTAAGAGGGAGGGAAAGGTAGATTTGACACACAGATTGAAACACATGCAGATGAAAGGCAATGTGAAGAAGGAGGCATAAAATGAATTGTTGTGGCCAATTCCAGCAGGTACCTGAAACTGGGAGAGGCAAGGAACGGATTTTCTCATAGAGCCTCCAGAGAGACTACAGCCCTGCCGACGCCTTGATTTTGGCCCAGTGATACTGATTTTAGACTTATGGCCTTCAGGGCCGTGAGCAAATAAACTTCTGTTGTTTTAAGCTACTCAGTTTGTAGTAATTTGTTAAAGAAGCCACACGCAAATAATACAGGCTCCCAGTTAGTATTTTCACGCAGAACTGAATTTTCAGGAACGGATTTCTGATGTTAAGTAAGTGATGTGATGAGCGCATCTCCCAGTTTCTTGGAGAAAAGCCTACTTTCATAACCTGTGTTCCTTTTATGTACCCCCTAATTTGATGAACTTTAACCACAGTGGCTTACTCTGCATTCAAAAATGAGTATCAGAAATGAATAGATACTGCCAGTTTCTCTTGTTGTGACCACTTCTTAAACCTTTGATCCAGCACTTCTCCAGCCTTCTGTTTTTGTTCCTATTCCATTATCTTCTACTACCTAAAACTACCTGGATGGCTGTGGAGGATGTAGTATATTGAAGGTCAAAGTTTCAGGTTCTGTGGAAGGAAGTATCCAGTCACAAATTATCTATGAATTGACAATAATAAATCACCTGCAGTACTGACAAAGTTTTGTAATAAAGAAACATTGAAATAGTGCTAAAATGTGATTTTCAAAAAGTTAAAAACATGCCTTTCATATCAATGTAACATGAACATATCTGAGTGCTATTATTTGAGGCTCAGTGGTTTGGAATATGGTCTGAAACTCAATTCTGTCCCCAGTCCAGTTTCAACTGCCCACCTGTAAACTGTGCTCATGACTCCCCTCACTCTGGTGAGTCCTCGTAAGACTTTTGTTACTTTTGGTGTTATCTTTTCTACGTGGTGCAAATCAATTGTACCTCAACCAAACAGAATTTGTTTGTAACTCTATGGACAAGAATCATTTGCCTTGTTTTCAGGAAAGAATTGTTTGCATTGCTATCAACTTTCTACCAGTTAATCCCCAGCCTAGTCCATAGAAAATCAAATCACAACCCTACAGTATCAGATAATCCCTGAAGGGTCAACTAGACAACAGCCAGCATTTTATGGGAAGGATACCTAGTAATCTTTTCAGTAAACAACCTCAAGCAGTATTGAATTATTGTGCTGCTACTTGGAAACTCTATGGGGCAGTTCTAGTCTGCCCTGTAGGATTTGCTATGAGTCGGAATCAACTGGACGGCAACGGGTTTTTATTGGAACAAATACAGGACTTTCTATACCTCAGATTGTGGGCCCAGCCTCCTGTTGGCTTTAGTTAGAATGTACCCCTCCTCACCTCAGTCCAAAACCTATAGTATTCTTTGTCGTGATTAACCTATTCTCAAGATAATAGACAGTAGATAAATTGTAATCTAACACCCTGTGAGTATATAGTCTTTTCCCGTGGGCCCATCCAGTCAACCACCAACAGGACAGTATTGTGTAGTGGCAGCAGTTGCAGCTGCAGCAGGATATCATAGTAACGTGCAATGGCAGCTCATTCCTGGGGTAGTCAGTATGTGAATGGAATATTAGCTGTAAAACTCTCCATACTTGAAGGAGCCCTCTGAGTTCCAGCTCCATTAGGAAGTGGCGAAAGAAGCCAAGCCCGATATTTTGAAAGACAAGAGAGCAGAACTAAACTCCTCTCAGGTAGAGTACTGCACTGAAATAACAGGTTGAAAAAAGGGGGATGATTTGGTTTTGTGGTCATGGGCTAGTGAGAACCAAGATCTACGGATCCTTCATTATGGGAAAAAATAAAGAAAGGAAGAATCCAAAAAAAAAAAAACCATTGCCATGGAGTCAATTCTGACTCTTGTCGGCCCTGTAGGACAGAGTAGAACTGCCCCAGAGGGTTTCCAAGGAGCAGCTGATGGAGTTGAACTGCCAACTTTTTAGTTAGCAGCTGAGTTTTTAACTACTGCACCACCAGGGCTCCGTAATAATAGTTACTAAGAAGAGCCTGTTTTTCACCATAGACCAAATGATTCTTCTAACTAAATTGTAGGCTCAAAAAGAACAAAAAAACTAGTTTATAGATCATATGTATATAGTAAGGAGCCCTAGTGGGGCAGTGGTTAAAGAGTTTGGCTGTTGAGCTTCTAACCAAAAGGTAGGCAGTTCAAAGCCACCAGCCACTCTGCAGGAGAAAGATGGCGCAGTCTGATCCCATAAACATTACGGCCTTGGAAACCCTATGGAACAGTTCTACTCTGTCCTATAAGATTGCTACAAGTTGGAATCGACTCTATGTTAGTGGGTTTGGTTTGGTTTTGTATGTATAGTGGGTACCAGTATTCATATATAATCTGACTTTGCCACTTACTAGCTAGCTGGCCCTGGGAAAGTCGTTTAATCTTTCCCAGCTTCAATGCTTCATCTTTAAAATGGGTATTTACTCACAGGATTGGATGATATATACATGAAGTAGTTAGAACAGAATCTAGAATATTGAAAACAGTTAATGTTAGTCACTACTGTCATTACTTCACCTTTTCCTGCTACTCCTACTACCATAATATATATTATTTTATATTACATGGTGTTTAGTATTAGTCATGCATATTTAATGCATGGAATTAGTTGCAGAATGCAACTGAATAAATTCAAACAATTGAAGCTCATTTGTCTTATCAAAAATAAGGTGTCAGAGCTATTTTAAAAAACCCTAGGATATCTTTGTACCATAAATAAACAATAAATTGGCAAAATTCTTAACATAAAATTAGAATTACAATAATAAAGCTGTCAAATCCATGCTTTGGAGGCACTTGTACATAAACAGCCAGCAATTTTGAGAAGTTTGTTGAAAACCATACTTGATTTTCTTCTACCATAAACACTTTAAAAGACAGCACTCCTCTTGCCTAAGGCACAGTAAATAAAAGATAGCTGTAAAATGAGTTATCTAAATTCCTAGAATACCAGTGAAAGAATGATTGCTAAAGAGAGAAAGCTTATTTTGTTTTGGTTTTGGCTTTTTTTTTTTCCTCCCCAATTCCTTTAATCTATCTCCTAGCATCCTCACTTAGGGCATTAAAATGTATCAAGAGGGAAAGTAGGTGTCAAAAATATTACAGCTATAAGATCATTTATTATATCATAACTAGCCCATTGCCATCCAGTCAATTCTGACTCATAAAGACCCTGTAGGACAGAGTAGAACTGAACTGGCCCACAGAGTTTTCAAGGCTGTAATCTCTACGAAAGCAGACTGCCGCATCTCTCTCCTGAAGAGCACCTGGTAAGTTTGAACCGCCAACCTTTTGGTTAGCAGCCCTGCACTTAACCACTGTACCCCCAGGGCTCCTCTGTATCATGAATCATTATACGCTATTCGAGATTATTCATCATCTGGTTTCTAACCCATTACTCATGACCTAATTTGTTATTCTTTCTTGTCCTCTTGTTTCATTCATATTTTTCTCACATGGATTAATATTATAACACTGGCAAAATACCTTTTTTTCATATTTTTTATGCCACTCACGTAGAAAATTTTTCTGAATTTGAACAATTTTTGCCCTGCTTTGACATCAAGTACAGTATTTCACCATTTACCTTTTTTAAAACTTTTTCTTTTCCTATTTTTTGTTAATCTTTAAACTCTCTTGTGCTCCCTCAGCTGCCTCTGATTTGCCCGTATAAATTTGTCATTGATTCCATACTGCTAAACTCAGAATTTTAGTTTTAACCTAAGCCATTGGAATAAGAAGAAAAAACAAGAAAACACACAAATATGATGTAGTTTTTAATCTTAATATGACTTTTAAGGTTCAATTTAATTGAATTCCAGTTTTAGTAACTATCTTACCTTTTAAATTGATCTCGAGTTGTTTTTTGTTTTTGTTTTCCTTTTACTGGTTACTAGTAGGAGTCCATGGGTGGTACATAAGTTAATGGGCTTGGCTGCTAACTGAAAAGTTGGAAGTGTGAGTCCACCCAGAGGTGCCTTGGAAGAAAGACCTGGTGATCTACTTCTGAAAAATTAGTAATAGTATGTTGTTCACCATGAAATTAATGTAGCCATTCCAAGCCTGGGGATGACAGGTAATAATTGTTTTCTAAAAGAGATTTATGGTACCCTACCTGATTTAATTCATAATTGACGCATTGGGTCAATTCCAACTTATGGTGATCCCATGTGTGTCAATGTAGACCTATCCTCTATAGGGTCTTCAATGACTGATTTTTTTTGGAAGTAGATTGCCAGTCCTTCCTTCCAAAGTGCCTCTGGGTGGACTCAAACCACCAACCTTTTAGTTAGTGGCCAAGTGTGTTAACTGCATCACCCAGGGACTCCACCCTACCTGGTTAAGGGGTTTAACTTGTGGTATTCATATTGCTGTTGTTGTTGTTAGGTGCCATCAAGTCGGTTCCAACTTATAAGGACCCTATGAACAACAGAACAAAACAGTGCCCAGTCCTGTACCAACCTCACAACATTGTTATGCTTGAGCCCATTGTTGGAGCCACTGTGTCAATCCATCTTAATGAGGGTCTTCCTCTTTTTCACTGACCCTGTACTTTACCAAGCATGATGTCCTTCTCCAGGAACTGATCCCTCCTGATAACGTGTCTAAAGTATGTGAGATGAAGGCTCGCCATCCTTGCACCTAAGGAGCACTCTGGCTGTGCTTCTCCCAAGATGGATTTGTTTGTTCTTTTGGCAGTCCGTGGTATATTCAATATTCTTCACCAACACCATAAGTCAAAGGTGTCAATTCTTTGGTCTTCCTTGTTCATTGTTCAGTTTTCACATGCAAATGAGGCAATTAAAAACACCATGGCTTGGGTCAGGCACACCTTAGTCTTTAAAGTGACATCTTTGCTTTTTAGCACTTTAAAGAGATCTTTTGCAGCTAATTTGCCCAATGTAATGTGTCCTTTGATTTCTTGACTGCTGCTTCCACAGGTGTTGATTGTGGATCCAAGTTAAATGAAATCTTTGGCAACTTCAGTCTTTTCTCTTTATCATGATGTTGCTTATTGGTCCAGTTGTGAGGATTTTTGTTTTATATTGAGGTGTAATCCATACTAAAGGCTGTAGTTTTTGATCTTCATCAGTAAGTCCTTCAAGTCGTCTTCACTTTCAGCAAGCCAGGTTGTGTCATCTGCATAACCCAGGTTGTTAATAAGTCTTCCTCCAATCCTGATGCCACGTTCTTCTTCATATAGTCTAGCTTCTCAGGTTATTTGCTGAGCATACAGATTGAATAAGTAATGTGAAAAGATACACCCCTGATGCACACCTTTCTTGACTTTAACCCATGCAGCATCCCCTTGTAATGTTCGAATAACTGCCTCTTGATTTATGTACGGATTCCTCATAAGCACCATTAAGTGCTCTGGAATTCCCATTCTTTGCAATGTTATCCATGATTTGCTATGATCTACATAGTTGAATGCCTTTGCATAGTCAATAAAACACAGGTAAACATCTTTCTGATATTCTTTGATTTCAACAAGGTCCATCTGACATTAGCAGTGATATCCCTGGTTCCACATTATCTTCTGAATAGGACTTTGAATTTTGGCAGTTCCCTGCTGATACACTGCTACAACCACTTTTGAATGATCTTCTGCAAAATTTTACTTGTGTGTGCTATTAATGATATTGTTCAATAATTTCCACATTCTTTTGGATCACCTTTCTTTTCAATGGGCACGAATACCAATCTCTTCCAGTCGATTGGCCATGTAGCTGTCTTCCAAATTTCTTGGCATAGACAAGTGAGCACTTCAGCACTGTATCCATTTGTTGAAACATCTCACTTGGTATTCTGTCAATTCCTGAAGACTTGTTTTTCTCCAATGCCTTCTGTGCAACTTGGACTTATTCCTTCAGTACCATTGGTTCTTGACCATATGCTACCTTCTGAAATGATTGAACGTCGACCAATTTTTTTTTGGTACAGTGACTCTGTGTATTCCTTTCATCTTCTTTTGATGATTCCTGCATCGTTCAGTATTTTGCCCATAGAATCCTTCACTACGGCAACTCAAGGCTTGAATTTTTTCTTAGTTCTTTTAGCTTGAGAACTGCTGAGCATGTATAACCTACTATAATCTGTTTTCTGAACTATCCGTGTAATCATATTGCTAGGTGCTTTATACACATTGTTTCATTTCATTTTGAAGGAATCTGTCTAAGTAGTACAATTAAGCTCACTTTAGAAATGAGTAAATTCATTACCATTGCTAAATCTGACTTCAGAGTCAGGTAATAATAGTCATAATATTTGTGAAGACATTAATTTACCTGCCTTCTCTTTCCTCTTCTCCCCATATGCAAGGACTCACGTCTCGCCTCCCCCAATGCAATTACATGATAGCCAGCATGACATGTAATCTATGTAACTATGATTTAAGTTTGAAGCTAATAAATCATTGTGAAGGTAAGTTATAAGGAGAACAGGACCAAGTTTTGTAATCAGGCCATTTGAGACAGGAGATCCTGGTAGTGTAGAACACTGTACGGGAGAGGAGATCATTTATATTTGCTGAGTAAACAAGTGTGGACATTATTATCATCACAATACCTCATAATCATACCATCGCATAGATGAAATATCCCTAAAGATCATCTAATTTGAGTTTCTCCTTCTATTTTAATCAAAGCCATCTTTTAATAATTAGGGACTTTTTAAAAATAATGATTTAGAAAGAAGGTGTTTTTAGAAGACAAAAGCAATTCATGTTTAATGGGTATTTTTTTTTTTTTAACCTACTATTATGTGGCGCTCTGGTGATGTGGAGCTCTGGTGGTGCAGTGGTTAAGAGCTTGACTGCTAACCAAAAGGTCGGCAGTTTGAATCCACCAGCTGATCCTTGGAAAAACCCACTGGGGCAGTTCTACTCTGTCCTATAGGGTCACTATGAGCCAGAGTGAACTCAAAGACAATGGGTTTGGTTTGGTTTAACCCACTATAATCTGTTCTCTGAACTATCATTGCAATTATTACAAATAGGAAGTGATGTTTGTGGTTTTTGGTATCAGCTCATATAAATACTTAAACACTTTTTAAATGACTTCTGTCCTTGATGCTTGAGTTCATCTAAAACTCAGTGGTTTCTGTGTACAACAAACCTGAAATATCTTAAATATATAGCTGAGTCTATCTCAATTTAGCTTCGAAAGAAGATGGAAGGATTACACAGAGTCACTATACCAAAAAGAATTGATAATGTTCAACCCTTTCAGGAGATGGCATATGATCAGGAACCGATGGTACTGAGGGAAGAGGTTCAAGCTGCACTGAAGGCATTGGTGAAAAACAAGGCTCCAGGAATTGACGGAATGCCGATTGAGATGTTTCAACAGAGAGACACAGCGCTGCAAGTGTTCATTCATCTGTGCCAAGAAATTTGGTAGGCAGCTACCTGGCCAACTGACTGGACCCAGGGACTCCTAAAACCGAACCAGTTGCTGTCAAGTCAGTTCTGACTCATGGTAACCCCTTGTGTCCAAAGTAGAACTGCACTCCGTAGTTTTTAAGGCTGTGACTTTTTGGAAGCAGATCACCAAGCCTTTTTTCCAAGGCACCTCTGAGTGCTTTTGAATTGCCAACCCTTTTGATTAGTAGCCTAGCACTTAACCATTTGCACCACCCAGGGATTCTTTCTTACTTTAGTTAATTTAAAAGTTGGGTTCTATTGAATGAATCAAACTTGCATGCATTTGATTATCATAACCAAACCAAAACTAAACCCATTGCCATTAAGGCAATTCCGGCTTTTAGCCAATGTAAGTTAATTAATAATTCCTTGTGACTTGAGAGCTGAATTTCTGAACTTGCAAAACCAAATGAAAAGACTGAGATAAGAAAATTTCAATCCAGTGAGGTCCATTAACTGTAGGTCTATAATAGAACCAAATTTAGGAATATTTTCTAAATTCCAAAAAAAAAGATATGTTTTTATTTAAGCCTTTGAAAGCTTGAAAAAAAATTTGTATACAGACAATTTTGAATTTTAAAGTAGATTACCTTTACTGATAAGTACACTTTCATTTTGCTTTTGAGCATGTGCTGTTTTTCAACTTTTTTATTTTCCGTTTGTTTGGAAACCTTGACCATTTATAAATTCATTTATTCATTCAACAGATATTTATTGTGCTCTTACTATGTGCAATTCATTAATTATTCTAGGTGCTGGACAATGTATTAATTGTTGGTTTAAATATAAAATCTCTCACTTATTCCCAGAGGTATACATTTCCTTAAAAGATATTTTACCTCAATATGTAATATAACTTCAATCAAGTAAAGGAGAGCTGGAGTCTGTATCTTAACAGCAATCACACGGGACGAAAGCTACCAGAGAACTGGCTTTGGATTTCATCATTTGTTAATATCTGATTGTGTAGTGGCGAATATAAAATAAGCAGTAGTGAGCACATATTCAAGCAAGCATCATTGCAAGGTGAAAATATGACAAACCTAGGACAGCTCGTAAGGGTAAGAGCAATGTAACAGTATTGATCAGTTTACAATAAAAAGTAAGAATGTTTACACACTTTTTTTTTTAATTTGTTTATTATCTTGAGAGATCTCTGTAAACAGATTCCATGGGCAAGCCTTCTTCAACAATGCTCATGAGGGGATCCTCTGAATTTTCCCAAAAAAAATGTGATTTAAATAATTTGGTCAAGCTGCAAGCAAGTTTCAGCATCTAGCTTGAACTCATCTATCATGCATAGTAACATGAATAAATAGAGACATTCATCACTATGCACACAACAGAAATTGTGTTCCCCTATTGATATAATTAAATACTCATAGAAACCTAAATGCATAATAGCTTCCAGACCCTTTGTTTAATGCCAAAAATCAATGGCTTCGCTTCCAGTGAACTCAATAGGCATATGTTCCTAGTCAGAACCATTGTGAACCCTCTCCAGTTTCTAAACATTTATTGCTGGTGCTATAATAATAAACATCTTGCATTTATAAAATGTAATGTTGCCTAGAATTTTTCATTTTTCAAGAATGCAGAGCCCACTATCTAATGGCTCTCATATGTCCAGTGTGCCCATGAACAATTTGTCTTCTGAGTGGAGTGTTAATCTGACACCTCAAGGACAGACCTGTTTTCAGAGGGACTCAAAGAAAAGCTAGAAATATTCATAGTCTTCAATAACTACTGAAAATCCCAGTGAACTGTGGCTGGGATTACTCAGAGTTCTGGATCGCATTACTTCTTCATGCCATATTTTGCTTAAATAAGAGTTATTAAAGATGCTAGTAGATTTTTTTTGACTCATTGCCAAATATGTACATACCAAACACACATATAATGTATGTGCATATATATAAAATCAAGCTAATGATGACATTTATGGTCCAATTGTTTCGTTTTTCATCTGAGCTCAGAGATGGGTGTGTGGTAATAATGTACTTTCCATTTGCTTAAACCAGTTGCATGTGATAACACCAGAGCAGTGACGAAGAAAGCAAATAGATTCTTTGGCCATAAACACTGTAGGGCAGAGCAAAATACTTCTCTAAAGACAAATCCAGAGTTTTTGATCGCAGGTAAATGGCAACACATTAAACATGAGCTTTTTTATTTTTTTTCTTAATCTTTTTCTCAAAAAAAACTTTGTTTTAATGACACCATTCTACTGGGAGTAAAAAAATAGAAATTCACCTTACCAGTGGAATAAAAGGTTGCTTCCTATAAAAAAAAAAAAAAAAAAGCTTTTAATTGACACAGTAAAAATATTGAATTAAAGCTAGAAAGAAGGAAAACACCTTCACACCTGGATCCGAAATGTTTGCTTTTCTTATTTGACATGTATTATTAATCTTAACATTCCCAAGTGGCCTAAGTAGGACATGAATATTTACACCAATACCTTAAACTAGAACAATGCTTTTTACAGGTGTGAGGATAAAATAACACAAGAATGATATCCATCAGGCTCACATGCAAATTTTGCTCGTTTCCTTAATTCATGCTTTATTTATATTTAACAATAAAATAGTTGCTCACCAGAATTAGCAGTTCTTTGACTCGGTAATTTTTTATACTCTTTCCATATTTATTATGTTAAGAAAATACTTAATTTAGTCTTTTGAAATAAGGACAACTCAAATGGGGGAAAAAAAAAAGTCATGCCCCTTATATAAGTTGACCACAATTAGTGTTTCCAGGGCTAATATTTGTTTTTCAACCACAAGCACATAGGCACTTTCTGTATACCTGTTTTTGATATACAGAAAGCCAAAGAAATTTTAAGATTAAAAAAAAAAATTCATGTGCGTTGAATATTTTAGACCACTTTATTTTCTTTGGAAACCCTGGTGGCATAGTGCTATGGCTGCTAACCAAAGGGTCAGCAGTTCAAATCTGCCAGGCGCTCCTTGGAAACTCTATGGGGTAGTTCCACTCTGTCCTATAGAGTCCCTGTGAGTCGGAATCAACTTGACGGCACTGGGTTTGGTTTCTGTTTGGTTTATTTTCTTTACCTAGTTTTCAGCTACCAACATTTCCATGGAAATCCTGGTGGATAGTGGTTAAGAGCTACACCTGCTAACCAAAAGGTCAGCAGTTTGAACCCACCAGGCGCTCCTTGGAAACTCTATAGGGCAATTCTACTCTGTCCTATAGGGTCGCTGTGAGTTGGAATCGACTCGTTAGCCTTGGGTTTTTTGTTTTTTTAACATTTCCACACGAGCTGAAATGATTCACTGAACACATGATATACGTGTTCACCAGTTGAAGCACTATCAGTGCCTATAATCCAGTGTTTGCACACTGTAGGCTGAGAGTATCTCTAGAACAGGTGTGTGGAGTTTGGTGTAAGTTCTGTGGCCCAATGATAGAACAACACAATGTGCGTGAAAGAGGGAAATCTTCATGGCTTCTTTTCAGTTTTATTTTTTTCATCTTTCAAAGCATTTTCCACCAAAGCCCAGTTTGATTGGCATAGCAAAATTTAAGGCAACTCCAAGTGCCACCTTCCTATGTTTAATAAGGAACCCATGACTAACAGAGCAAAACTAAGAAAGAGGTATTCTTTGAGTTAAATTTAGCTTTAACTTTCTTTTGTCTGTTTGTTTTTTAAATAGATCTGGTCAAAGAGTTTCTTAATCAAATGAACAAATACAGAGCGAATTGAAAGAGCTCATACAAATGGGTGTTTATTATGATGAAACTTCCAAGTCCTCCATGACCTCTTTGCGGAGTTCCTGATTTTATTTGTTGCTCCACACATGTCAAGAAGTGCTTAATTAAAGCCACACTTACCTGCAGTCTTTTTACTGGTGTTATGCAAGATTTTCCTTTAGTGAAATGATAAAGAGTATAGCTCATGCACACATATAAATAATTTGGTAAGCCAACTTTAGCACCAGGATAGAAGTTAAGTACTTTGCATTTGACTATCAAACTTTCCCCCACCAAACAGAATTTTAAAAAGCATGGATCAAGTATATGATATATTATAGTTAAGTTTTATAACAATGTGTTATCTTTTCATTACTTTTTCAATTAACAGGTTGTATATTTTTCCAGAAATTCTTATATTCATATGAATTTATTAATAAAACCCCACTGCCGTCGAGTCGTTTCCGACTCATAGCGACCCTATAGGACAGAGGAGAACTGCCCCCTAGAGTTTCCAATGAGCGCCTGTTGGATTCAAACTGAATTTATTAATATGAAAATAATATTACTCTAATTAATATTTTATGATCTTTTATTTCCTTGATACTACATGATCATCCTTTCATACCAGTATTAATATATAACATCATTTTAGTAACCAAATAATAACCAAAAAAAAGAAACCCAACTCACTGCCATTGAGTCAATTCTGACTGATGGCAACCCCATGTGTTGTAGAGTAAAGCTGCTCCATAGGATTTCCTTTACAGAAGCAGATTGCTTTTACTGTGATGCCGATGGGTGGATTCAAACCATCAACCTCCAGGTTAATAGTTGAGCACAAACCATTTAAACCACCCAGGGACCTCACCAAATAATAGCCAAATAATCAGTAAAGTATTATAGTTATTATAATGGAATAATACTTTATTATTTAACCAATCTCCTTTTTCACAGTTAGGCTGTTGTCAACTTTTTCCTATATAAATAATACTGTGATGAAATCCTTATAGCTAACCTTTGAATCTTGCTCAGCTACTTTACTCACTTTGTTCCTTTATATTCATTCTTAGGCGTGAGAATTCTGGTCAAAGGGAAATACGTATTTTGAAGATGTTTGAAATTTTGTCGTTTGTAAATAGCCTATAAAGTTACCTGCCTACAGGAAGTATGAATCAAATATTTTGGGGTGTTAAAAAATGTAGGATGAGAATTTAAAAATCTAGTATAGTAAATTTAACAAATCATTTTAATGTTGCTACTTATGTATTGAATTAAGTCTACAATTCCTTTTTACATATTTTAAAAAATCTAAATCTTTCTGTCTGGATTTTTTTTTTCCCCTCACTTTTGCTCAGAGTAAGGTCATATACCATTATATTTAGAAAAGGAATGTTGAGCTAACAGTGAATGAGAACATACTAAAATTGAAGATATGGAATCCTTTGAGAAGAGGTTGTCTGCTGTTTGTATGAAAGTGTCACCTCAGTGACTGTAAACACCGAGACACAATTTCCACATCTTAACCTCTACAAAGGCTAAAAAGCCTGCCCTAATTGTATATCTTTTTGAAAAAAAGTGATGCTTAGTTTTCAGAGCTAATATATAGCATATAAATTAACTCCCGGGAATTTAATAATAACGCAATGGAAACCTTGGTTGCGTAGTGGTTAAGCGCTGCAGCGGCTAACCAAAGGGTCGGCAGTTCGAATCCGCCAGGCCCTCCTTGGAAACTTTATGGGGCAGTTCTACTCTGTCCTATAGGGTCGCTATGAGTTGGAATCGACTCGATGGCACTGGGTTTGGTTTTGGTTTTGGTTTAGTGTAAGGCAATACGTCAAAGGTAATGCAAAGAAGTCCTAATCTGTTTTTATAGCATACTACTTTGCAGGAATAAAAAGGAAAAAAAAAATGTCAATCAACATTTTTCCTTTACCCCCATTGTGGAAAGAAGGGAAGAAGAGAGGAAGAGAAAGAGGGAGGGAGGAAGGAAGGTTGAGTAAATTTAAGGTAGAAACTTATCGCCCCGCCCCCAAAAAAATCATTCTTACGAATTGTGTTGGGCTAAACAAGGAAAAAAAAAGTGAAATTGCTGAATATCCCTTCCCTAGGAATTAGAAAGAATCTGCACAATGAAAATCCTAAACATAGGACAGTAGTGCCAACCACTTTACTAGGCTATTTCAGGTGGCTGTAGAAGTAGAATTGTAACAGAACATAAATAGCAGTGAAACAATAGGCATAGTATATCACTTCAGGTACACAACATTATTCCTGGCTCATAGGGAGTAAGAATGTTGTATAAACCAAAAAACCAAACCCACTGCCGTCCAGTCGATTCTGATTCATAGGGACCCCATAAGGCTTTAAGGCTGTAAATCTCTACAGAAGCAGACTGCCACATCTTTCTCCCGCCGAGCTGCTGGTGGTTTCAAACTGCCAACCTTTCATTAGCAGTCAACTGCTTTAACCACTATGCCACCAGGGCTCTCTGAACGTTGTATAGGCAGGACAAGTGATAAAAATACCATAGGTTTTGGTTTCAAGCTAATATATAGGTATTGCTTTGCATCACCTGTATGTGAGTGAAGCATTTTGATCTCAAATTCCACACAAACTTCCCATAAAAGTTCTGTCCTTTACTGTGGTCTTACTGACTTTAATTAAGTGGAATGAGTAGGATCCAAGATCAGAATATCTAAGATTGGGCACAGGAACATAATAGATTTTCCATTAACTTTAACAAGATTTGCTAACAACTTCAGGCACTAAAAAGTGCTTCAAAAACACTAATGTCCTTCCTCCTGGATTTTTTTTTTTTTTTTGTAAAGGAAGGAGATGGATTGCTGGAAAGAATTCTTGGCATCTGAATGTTTGACAGACTGTCTAGTTCTTTCTTGTCTGTTTCTTTTTTAATTTTGTTGGTTTGTTTTTAAGACATCACTATTCGTGCTATGCCATTTAACTCAACAGAATGCCAAAACTGACACTGAAAATGACTCAGCAAAAGAGCAAGTTTTCTCTAAATTATTGTGCTCATATAAGTCATTAATATTATTAACAACTGAATTCAGTGCATGGTGACATAGGGAAAGAACTTCTAGGAATTATTGCTTGTTTATTTATAGTTCACAATAAAAAGAGGCAGTGTTTGATTATAAAAATTTTTTTTTTTTATTATATAAGCATGTTCCTAATTGTAGCCTTAAAACAAGTTTAAAAAAAAAAAAAACAGATGATATAAAACACTAATGAAATCAGTAGTACTTTGGGGACAAATGTACGTTCTTCAGTTTATTTTTCAAAATGTGTTGGTTCCATTAGTGGTTTAACCACATAAAAAAGAATAACCAATATGGATATTGTTCTGTCCAGGTAATGATTATTAATTCCAGGGAAGAAGTACTTTATAAAAAATAAAATAACATCAGAGTTATTCTGACTGCGCTGTCAGTGGAAGATGAAATGTTACTATTTTTAATAATGTTATTAACCTAGGTTATTTAAAAATATTTTTTCTTTCCATTCTTCATATATTCAAAGCCTGTGCTTGCCTATTTATACTATTTATGTCTACATTGAAAATGGTTTGTATATGATGCCTATTCAATTTATTTGCAAATAAGATATTCTCGAAGTCACTCATTTTTATTGTATTGAGAAAATAAGAATTTAATAATTGTGCTGATATAATATTGTCTATAATTTTTTTGTTTCAATTCTATGATGATGGGACATTTAAAAAGTAATTTAAAATAACAATGTGTTTGATAATTGAGAATCACAGAGTAACTTTGTCCCTCTTGCTTTAACTGCCAAGGAAAGAAATATATTAAATATCTCAAAACAGTTCCAAGGTCAAGTGTCATGATGAGTTTATTATTATTATCTTCACTTCCAAGATAAAAAAGGAAAAATTATGAAAATTATGTACCTTTACTTTAATGGCTAAGATGAAACATGGATATCTTTTTCCATATGATAATCTTATGGGCAAAGAATGGTAAACATAAGAGGGAATCACAGTAGAAAACACAAAGTTCTCAATTCCATTTAACAGTCCTTTTTTATGAACCCACAATGGTCCTGGTGTGGATCAGGTGGAATGGACAAAATATAAAACATACCTTATATGGCCTTGAAGAGTTTTGTAATATGTGTGTGGGGTTGACCTACACACAAAACAATATAAAATACAATAAGAAAAAACAATGACAGAAAGATTACCCACCATCCCAAATATTTAAAATTCTTAGGCAAGAGGCCAACAGAAAAATATAAAAAGAATTAACATCTTTGGAGATTATACACAAAATCAAAGTTCTACATTTCCAATCTTTAAATGATTGAATTTGTTTAATTCTTACTTTCTCTATGAAAAAGTAAAATATTTATGTCTTTAAAATTTTTGCACAAAGATTTTAATACATTAAATTACTTCTGGTAATAGTAAAGGTAAGTTAAACTGCGAGAACAACCAAACCCTAAAACATATAATGACATAAACATAATCGAAGCATATTTCATGTTCACATAAGATCTAAAATAGAAATTCCTAATTTTTAGGCAGCCATGTCACCTGCTACCTCCAACCACCCAAAGGACAAAGTCATAATGGAGAAGGTACATCTGGCCTTATAGGAAGCTTAAGCTCCAGGCTTTTGTGCCGTTGGAAGAACTTAGTACTGTGGACACATCTATCATCAAGGAGGCTGGGGAAGGTAGTCCAGCCCACATTTGGTTCTAATTCTATTACCATTAAAGAAAAATATGGAATTAGGTGGACAGTCAGTGGTATTTCCCACAGCTTTCATTAAAGTGTTTGATTGATAAAAACAAGAGAAACATTCTGATATTCTTGACTTGCATGAAATTCAAGAAAATCAGAGAATTTCTGTTGTTTTCATTCTATATATAACAAAGCATTTATCTCTCTCTTCAAGACTATTTTAGTGAGAGAAGTGTTATCTATCTAATGGAGTGAATAAAGAGAGTTACTTATAAGTCCATGAGTTACTCTTTGATTTTTTTTTATAAGCGCTTTATCTGTTAAGGAAAACTGTATGTGGATATGTCCTGTAAATCATGTCTTTAATTAACATTCTCCTGATAGAATGCTCCTGGCTTTAACATCAAAATTCCATAGAATACAAGTATATCTCAGTATTATCTTTTTGACTAATATTTCTTTAAATTTATATTTCTAACCCAAACTTAAATAGGCTTTTTTTTTTCCCACAAACTTATATGGAAAGAAAGTCTCTACACATTCCAAATATAATCGATAGAATAGCAAAATCACATATGGATGTTTTGAAAGTATTTTGCATGCTAATAAAGGAGATGTGAATATTGAAGAATGTGGCATTAGGTTTGGAGGAAGACTAACAATCTGCAATATGCAGATGACACAACTTTGCTTGCTGAAAGTGAAGGGGTCTTGAAGCACTTACTGATGAAGATCCAAGACTACAGCCTTCAGCATGGATTACATCTCAACATAAAGAAAACAAAAATCCTCACTGGGCCAATAAGCAACATCATGATAAACAGAGAAAATACTGAAGTTGTCAAGGATTTCATTTTACTTGGATCCACAATCAACACCCATGGAAGCAGCAGTCAAGAAATCAAACAATGTATTGCATTGGGAAAATCTGTTCAAAAGACCTCTTTCTAGGGTTAAAAAGCAAAGATGTCACTTTGAGGACTGAGGCACCTGGTATTTTAGACGCCTTGTATGCATGCGATAGCTGTTCAATGAATAAGGAAACCTGAAGAAGAAATAATGCATTTGAACTATGCTGTTGACAAAGAATATTGAATATACCATGTACTGCCAGAAGAACAAACAAATCTGTCTTGGAAGAAGTACAGCTGGAATGCTCCTTAGAAGTGAAGATGGTGAGACTTCGTCTCACATGCTTTGAACACGTTATCAGGAGGGACCAGTCCCTGGAGAAGGGCATCATGCTTTGTAAAGTAGAGGGTCAGCGGAAAAGAGGAAGACCCTCGATGAGATGGATTGACAGAGTGGCTACAAAAACCTGCTCAAACATAGCAACAATTGTGAAGATGTTCTGTTGTACGAGGGGTTCCTATGAGTCGGAACTGACTTGACAGCATCTAACGATAGCAGCAACACCAGGAGGATCATCACCCAGGCATACTTAGTGTAACCATTCTCTGTCGTGCAGATGTCCTGAGCCTCTTTCCACAATATCTATTTATATTTGTCCCTTATTTTTGTCCTTTGTTATAAATTGTCTTTAAAAGTTGAGAAAGTTTTAAATAACAGTCTGAGGAAGTAAGTAAAGCATATGAGAAGAATAATTATAATAGAAGAGAGGGTGAAAATAATAATGTTTTAACAAGGAGGGCCCACCAAAGACACTGTGTGCACTCTGAACACTTTAGCTTCCATCTTGTGTACTATAATAATAAATAGTGAAAAAATAAGCAAAAAGTCACAAAGCACTTGTGGTAGCAATATGTATAATGGGACAAAAATACATTGTTCAATGTTAGAAAAGCTTGAGATAAACCTGGAAAAAATCAATGCTAGGTTGAAGTGGTCATGCTATTCTACTCTGTACTCTGCGGATCCAAGAGAAGGTGAACAACACCTTTGAGAAGCTGAAGGTGAAGGCTATGGCAGAGAGGGAAGAATTAATAAAGGAGCAAACCTGAATTTTGCTACCCATTCATGTTTCATGACATAAAAATAACAAGGAAAGCAGCTGCAGCTGACAGTGAGTGGCTTTCATGTTCCCATCTCATCTACAAAAAAATTATTGATTAAGGAGGCTCTACCACTGAGCAATTGTTCAGTGTTAAGAAACACTTTTGTTTTGCAAGCATACATTTTCTCAGTATGTATCTTACAGGAAGAGAGGAAGCATTTGGTCACAAAGCCTCTCGGGGAGGCTGACTTTACTGTTGGTGGTTATATTCATCCCTTTTCTAGTGATTACTCTGAAAACCTCCCTGCCGTCAAGGAACAACAACAACAAAAAAATGCCAGCAGTCTGAAGTTTGAACATCAATACAGGGTGATAAGGAAGTTGTTTTTGTTTGTTTGTTTGCTTGCTTGCTTGTGGGGTGGGGAAGCTAGGCACAATTTTAATTGTTGTGGTTCCTGAATAGCCAAACAACATCTCCAAAAGAAGGTTTTACACATATTGAAGATACATAGCTTTGCAATATATGGCAATGACAACGTCCAAGTATTTTTTCACTTTCCGAACATGACCTCTGTTGCAACCCACTTGTGGATATCGCATCCTTTATGACTTACTATGCTCATTTGCCTATGCAATATGTAGTCTAGGGTATGAATGCCAACCAAGAACCTTCACTGAAAGACATTTGGAAAAGTCTTGAGTGAAAAAAGCCTTAGAGTTCATTGACGAGGTATGGCAAAAAGCTGTCTACAAAGGATGGGCATTATATGGAAGAAATGAATCCTGCAATTTGTGGTCAATTTTAAAGGCTTTGAAAAGGGGGTCGATGGTAAGGGGAAAATTGTTGCACTTTTAATAGTAACTGGCTTTGAAGAAGTTAAAAAAAAAAAAAGATGTTAAAGAGTTTTTAAATTTCACTGTGAGAAATAACAATGCTAGCCTGAAGATGACCACAGTAACAACAACACTCAAGAGTAGTCCCTCAAAACACTGGACACTGTCAGCTTAAAAAGCCAAACCAAGGAGGATTCTGACTCACAGCAACTCTACAGAACTGCCCCGTAGGGTTTCCAAGGAGCCGCTAGTGGATTTAAACTGCCGATCCCTTGGTTAGCAGCCAAGCTCGTAACCACTGAGCCAGCAGGGCTTCGTGTAAAGGAATAGACTGGAGGCGGGCAGCTGCTGGATGGTGGATGGGAGGAGCTAGGTTGCCATTTTCCCTCTCTCAAGGAAAGGTCCTCCTTCTTCCACAGCCCAGTGCGACTGTGCCGACCCATGATGTCGGCATCATCACAGGAGCTCTCCACCAATCCTGATGGACCGTGCGCCTGGACACATGCCTGAACACTCCCTGAAGGAGAGCCCACCCATACTCTGTTTCCTCCCCATATAAACTCCTGTGTCTGCGGACGGAGGAGCTGTCTTGGCCACGCAGGTCCTGGTGTGCTCCTTTGCTTGGCCAACCAAATAAAGTTTTCTTCTTTCGCTTTCACTTTACTCGTGTCTCAGTGTCACACTGAGTGAGACCTGGAGGACTGGTAACAGACATGTCTATATTCTAATGAAGCTTTATTTAAAAACTCAGGCAGCAGGCTGGATTTGGTCTGAGGCTGTAGTTTGTCAAACACTGTGGTAGATAATCTGCATGTATGATCACTATCAATTCCTTCCCTTCCTGTACGTGCATGCTGCACCCGTCACCAAGACCTGGGATCTACTCTCCCTCTCCTTGAAGCTGAGCTGCTAACAGTGATCCATAGTCCCTAAGGGAACAGAAATGATGTTCTGGGACTTCTGAGGTTAAATTTTAAGAAGGCTTATTAACTTCTACCTGGGAATCTTAGAATGCTTACTCTAAAACTCTAGAAACACTTAATTTCTGATGTTAGCCATCATGCCATGAGAATTCCAAGCCACACGGAAAGATCACATGGAGGTGCTTCGGTAGACAGCCCCAGCTCCCAGCCAACGGCCAGCATCAACTGCCAGCTATGTATGTGAACAATCTTAGACATCCCATCCAGTAAAACATTTAGGAGACTTCAATGCTAGCTGCCATGTGAGTGCAATCACATGAGAGACCCTAAGCTGGAGCCACTCATCTAAATCCAATCAGCACTTAGAGTGATAAAAAATAAATTATGCTTCAAAGCCAGTTGTTGAACAATAAGAGATAACCAGAAAAATCACCTAGTTTTCCTTTTTAATTGTATGTCTGCTTTTTTTTTAATATTTTCTAAAAAAGAATTGTTTATTGTGTTGTATTTGTTATGCCATATAGTAAATGGATTTTTATGATGAAGCTACCACTCATCTGTCAGTTAGTCGTACTTTGATGTCTTGGGTGTTGCTGTGATTCTGGAAGCTATCCCACAGGTACTTCAAAAAACAAAAGGGTCACCCATAGTGGACAGGCTTCAGCAGAGCTTCCAGACTAAGACAAACTAGGAAGAAGGAGCAGGTGGTCTGTTTCAGTGAAAAAAAAAAAAATTGGTCAGTGAAAACCTTATCAATAGCAGAGTTGGAAGGCACTCAGAATATGACCTTGGAAAGCTGTCTACTCAAAGTAGAGTCGACCCTAGTAACATGAATGGGGAAAACCTTTCAAGACCTCCATTTGCTGATGTGGCATGACTCAAAATGAGAATAAACAGCTATGAACATTAATATTCAGAATGTGGAATGTATGAAGTATGAATCTAGGAAAATTCAAAAGTCATCAAAAATGAAATAGAACACATAAAATCGATATCCTAGGCATTAGTGAGCTGAAATGAACTAGTGCTGGCCATTTTGAATAAAGCAATTATATGATCCACTATGCTGTGAATGACAAATTTAAGAGGAACGGTGTCACATTCATCATCAAAAAGAACATATCAAGATCTATCCTGAAGTACGACACTGTGAGTGATAGGATAATACCCACCTACCTACAAATGACACCAGTTAATACAAGTATTATTCAAATTGACTCACCAACCACTAACGTCAAAGAAGAAGAAATCGAAGATTTTTACCAACTTCTGCAGTCTGAAATTTATCAAACATGCAGTCAAGATGCATTGATAATTACTGGTGATTGGAATGCATAAGTTGGAAAGAAAGAAGGATCAGTATTTGGAAAATATGTATCACCTTGGTGATAGAAAAGATGTCAGAGATCACATGATAGAAGTTTGCAAGACCAGTGACTTATTCTTTACAAATACCTTTTGTCAACAACTTAAAACATCTACTGTATATGTGGACCTCGCCAGATGGAATACACAGGAATCAAATTGACTACATCTGTGGAAAGAGACAGTGGAGAAACTCAGTGTCATCAGTCAGAATAAGGCCAGGGGCTGACTTCAGAAGAGACCATCGGTTGCTCTAATCAAGTGAAAGCTGAAGCTGAAGAAAATTAAAACAAGTCCACAAGAGCCAAAGTATGATCTTGAGTATATCCCACCTGAATTTAGAGACCATCTCAAGAATACATTTAACACATTGAACACTAATGACCAAAGAAGAAATGAATTGTAGAATGACATCAAAGACAGTATACACAAAGAAAACAAAAGGTCATTAAAAAGACAGTAAAGAAAGAAAAGACCAAAACGGATGTCAGAAGAGATTCTGAAAGTTGCTCTTGAACAAAGAGTAGCAAAGTGAATAGAAGACATGATAAAGTAAAAGCTGAACAGAAGATTTCAAAGGGCGGCTTGAGAAGACAAAGCGAAGTATTATAATCCAATGTGCTGACCTGGAGTTAGAAAACCAAAAGAGAAGAACACATGTGACATTTCTCAAGCTGAAAGAACTGAAGAAAAAATTCAAGCCTTGAGTTGCAATATTGAAGGATTCTATGAGAAAAATATTAAACAGTGAAAGAAGCATCAAAAAAAGATAGAAGGAATACACAGAATCACTGTAGAAAAAAGAATTGGTTGACGTTCATTCATTTCAGGAGGTGGTATATGATCAAGAACCAATGTATGAAGGAACAAGTCCAAGTTGCACCGAAGGCATTGGCAAAAAACAAGACTTCAGGAATTGACGGAATATCATTGAGATGTTTCAACAAATGGATACATGCTGGAAGTGCTCACTTCTCCATGTCAAGAAACTTGGAAGATAACTACCTGGCCAATTCACTGCAAGTGATCCATGTTTGTGCCCATTCCAAAGAAAAGTGATCCAACAGAGTGTGGAAATTATCAAACAATATCATTAATATCAAATGCAAGTAAAATTTTGATGTAAATCATTCAAAAGCTGTTGCAGCAGTACATCTGCAGGGAACTACCAGATTCAGAAGAAGATATGGAACAAGGGATATCAATGCTGATGTCAGGAGGATCTTGGCTAAAAGCAGAGACTACCAAACAGATATTTACCTGTTCTGTTTACTATGCAAAGCCATTTGACTGTGTGGATCATAAAGAATTATGGATAACATTGTGAAGAATGGAAATTCCAGAACACTTAATTGTGCTCATGTGGAACCTGTACTTAGACTAAGAGGCAGTCATCTGAAAAGAACAATGGGATACCGAGTGCTTTAAAATCAGGAAAGGTGTGCATCACAGTTGTACCCTTTCACCATACATATTTAATCTTCTTGCTGAGCCAATAATTTGAAAAGCTGAGCTATATGATGAAGAAAGTGGCATCAGGATTAGAAGAAGACTCATTAACAACCTGTGGTATGTAAATGACACAACCTTGCTTGCTGACATCATGATAAACAGAAAAAATATTGAAGTTGTCAAGTATTTCATTTTACTTGAATGCACAATCAACACCCATGGAAGCAGCAGTCAAGAAATAAAACAACATATTGGAGTGGGTAAACCTGCAGACCTCTTCAAAGCGTTAAAAAGCAAAGCTGTCACTTTGAGGCATAAGGTGTGCCTGACCCAAGCCATGGTATTCATTTGCCTAATACGCAAGTGAAAGCTAGACTATGTATAAGGAAGACTGAAGAAGAATTGATGCCTTTGAATTATGGCGTCGGTGAAGAATATTGAATATATCATGGACTGCCAGAAGAATGAACAAATCTGTCTTGGAAGAAGTACAGCCAGAATGCTCCTTAGAAGCACGGATGGCAAGACTTTGTCTCATGTCCTTTGGACATGTTTTCAGGAAGGACCAGTCCCTGGAGAAGGGCATCATTCTTGGTAAAGTACAGGGTCAGTGTAAAAGGGGAAGACCCTCAGTGAGATGGATTGACACAGTGGCTGTAACTACAGCCTGAAGCATGGAAATGATTGTGAGGATGGCACAGGACCAGACAGTTTTTGTTCTGTTTTACAAGTTGCTGTGAGTCAGAACTGACTGGACAGCATCAAACAGCAACAACAACATGACAATGCATGCAAACTATATGGTGTACTGTATTTGCTGCCTAAGTTAAATAGTCCATATCATACTTCTGGTAATCAGAAAGCAATGCTTTAAAAAGTAATTTTATTGTATCTTAACATTGTAGTTTATTACTTATATTTCATTTTAGAAAATTGGTTTAAGATTTGAGATTGATGTAAAATTATGGGAAATGGGCTTCCCATTATCATTTTCCACACACAACTTTGGATTTTTAGAACTGCACTATTGACACATAAGAAGAGAGTGCCTTGAAGCAAAAAATATTGAATTTGCCTTTACTCAGTCTACAGATATAAAAAAAAAATTTTTTTTGGCTCTGTTTAAATACCAGATTATTTGATTTATGTGAATATTTGGCATGTACGAATGACTTCTTATAAGTTTTTAGTAAAATTGCATCCAATATATTTGAGTTAACAATTTTTGTTTTTATATTTGACCTCAGAAAAGGAATGAGTTATGAATATAAGAAAACTACTTTGTTCTACCTAGTTTCTTTAGGCTTTTAATAAGAAGTGACAAGTCTTGGAAATATAATTTTAAGTGAACATTAACCTGTTCAAGCTCAGAGAAAAACTTGCCACAGAAACATTTATGGTTGTTTACTTGTCTCTCCATTTTGATTCCATGGCAGTGAAAAAAAAATGTGCATAAATTGCCTTTTAATAGGGGCTAGTTTTTTGTTTTTTTTTGTTTTTGTTTTTGTTTTTTTATGTTGACCTAGGAAGCTCCTGGCTGCTGCAAACAGTTAATGCACTCAACTGCTAATGGAAAGATTGGAGGTTCGAGTTCACTCAAAGTCTCTTTGGAAGAAAGGCCTGATGATCTATTTCCCCCAAATCAGCCATTGACGACCCAGTGGAGCACAGTTCTACTCTGATACACCTGAGGCCACCATGATTCAGAGTCGACTTAACAGCAACTGATGGTTTGTACATTAACATAGGCTGCTCCTCTGTCTGCAATCATTCCATGTATAAAGGTAAAGACAAATGTGTGGTTTACTTGTGGTGATAATTATCACCCTGATTTAGAAAAACGTAAAATAAAACCTTGACATATATATACCTAGAGTATCAAGTGTAGCACAGATTTGGTAAACATACTTGTTCTTCCCCTGAGCATTGCTTTGACTTAAAAAAAAATTTTTTTTTTTCTTTATTCTGCACTAGAGTTTTGAAAAAACCATATGTCAGGCATGGCTTGTAAAATCAGCGGACACCTCTCTATGCTTGGGCCAAAACCCCCTAAACGGATCTAGAGAAAGCAACTGCTCTGATGGGAGATTACAATATGTTTGGACATTTCATAATTCACTGTGTATAAGAAGCATTTGAACTACAAAAAATGTGTACCTGTGTTAGAAAAAGTTCAGACACCTAAGAGAGGAACAGATGTCATGTGTGTTTGGGTGCACTATAAACAAAGGAAAAATACCCCAGCATAGTGTATAATTCAAAAGTCTTTTGGAAAGACGTAATTTAATAGCATCACTTAAAAGTAAACAGACATTTACATACCGTATCAGAGTCAGGCTTAACCCTAAAATAAAGTCACAAATACCCAAATGTATAAATATATGTATTTTAAAATTGGCATATATGTGAATTACAGAGAAAAATTAAGCTACCTCTATGTAGAAAACCCTGGAAGTGTGCTGTCCTCAGACTCTATTATCACTGAACTTAGCAGAGTGTATTTTGGCAGCATTATTGGGTTGACGTCCCAAGGGCTGAATTAAAACTAGACTTGCACCATATGTAGACATACAAAATCATTCTGGTTGGATACTGCCATAAACAGTATGCTACAGGCCATTCCGACCTCTTGTTTCTTTCTCTGTGGCTCCCAAGGGAAGGGCAAGTATTTTTCATAAAATAGAAATTCTTCCTAAATGGCAAGATAAACAGAAGAAATAAACAGAACTGCCACAGAAGCAGATACCAAATCCTGGATATCAGAAGCTACAAAAAGGCTGGTTTGCCCACATCACCAAGAGACTATTTAATTCAGGAAATGCTATAGACAAGGGGAAAAAGACTCTTTAAGCCTATAACTACATCTCAAGAAATTTCTTTGTACAGTATATTTTTTAGGTGAATTCTGTCTATATACCTCATTTGTTCTGGGCTATTTTTTGATAGGGAAAATAGATAAACTAAAATTCTGAAATTGGCACTCATAAACTTTCAAATACACTTGGAAGTATGTTCAGAAATAATATAAATTTAAAGTGCAATTCACTGTCTGACTGTATTGTCATATAACAAAAAACATCTGTATTAGTTTGTTAGCCTGATCGACGATTGAATTGCCAGAACTGACTAGCTGGTTTGTTACAGAGGTTCAGGGTGTTTTAAGGAGAAAATGAGTTTTGCTAGTGAGGAATGTACATTATCTGGATCTAATTTACAACTTTGAATATGAACTTGAGCAAGAAAGGAAGAGAGAGAAGAAATGATAAATAATCCTTCAACACTGCATATTAAATTTCACTAAAAATTGTGTCTGATTAGTCTACTAACACTTTCTAAGGGATGGAAGGGGCAGGATAAAATGACACTATTTCATTGCTTATGAGGCAGAATATAGCACATAGGTTAATTTTGTACTTTGAGGTCAATTGTTATTTGTGGTGGTTTTGATGCTCAGAAATAAGAAATTTTTGGTGTTACTAAAAAGCTTTCCTTTCCACCATTCATCTTGATTATTTTTCCTTCTTGTAAGTGCGTGCATCAAATATAAAAACACATGAATATTCTAAATCAGATTATATCATTTTTATGAGCTTCCGCATTCTAAGAGTGTATTTCTATGCATTCTTGATATCACAGCTCCTGCTTATTTTTTCATTTAAAATATTGCTTAGTTGATATTGGACTTATTTTAGATAGGTGAACATATTTTTTTTAAAGGTTTTGCATTAACAAATAACTTTTTCCTTTAAAACAAATCATTAAATTGATTTAATCCGGTTTGTAATAATTTGTCATTTTAAGAATGGGAAAAATATAAACCTAAGTTAGGATTTTGAAGATCATTGGCAATTTACATTAACTTTTTCCTCCTTTAATGGGACAGATACAGCAATGATGTGTTGTCAATGGAAGTTCACTTTTGGAGATTTTCAAACAGCTTGTATACACTTACATGTGGAAAGCTATAGCAACAGGGCAATAAAATGTTACTGCAGATCACTTGAGATTTAGCAAGAGCCTTTTATAATATTAGGTAACCTCCTGGAAACGTGATTCCGTTCTACCTTTGCTGAGTCTAAGATATACTGTAAAGATTCAAATCCCCAGAGATCTGCATACTGCCATAAACCAAAACCATGATTGTTTTATTTTTTAATTTATCTCACCATTCTTGAAGGAAAAGAGAGGATTGCATTTTTGTTTTTTTGTTTTTTTTTTAAATATATGAAGGTCATGCAATGGAGTAATACTCTTTGGTTATACTGGGAAAGACAGTCTCAAAGTATTACATGAAGTACAAACTTTTCCAGTTAAAATAAAAGTCAAAGAGAGTTGCTTGAATCTGAATTTGTTCTGAGAATTTATAACCTAAGTATTTATTTATATTTTTAGAGAAAATATATAAAACATTAACAGAATACTACAATCATCAAAAATATTCAGCTTTGAAATCAAAATCCATAATTCAATTCCTACTATCCCATGTTTCTTGGAAAAGTTATTTAACTTCCCTGAGACTTAGTTTTCTCATTTCTAAGATGGAACTAATGAAGCACAGGGTTGTTTAACATTTTTAACAAAAATATTTATTAAGCACCTACGATGTATCCAGGAACTCAGCTAGGCTCAGGGTACACCCCAGTCAACAAAAGAAACACCATCCTGACCCTCATTGTCCTGGCCCTTGTTCCAATGGATATAGGAAGATAATGCTAAACAAATAAATGTAAAATTGAATACATGATGATGCATATAAGTGCCTTTGAAAGACAGAGAATAGGATACCCTGAGAAAGAATGGTGGAATAGTGAAGTGAGGGTGAAGGGGGCTCCTTTAGGTATCCCTCTTGCTCCACTTCGGTATTGTGTCAACCCATTTGCCAGCATGTTACTGTTTTTAGGTTCTGTCAAGTTGTTTCCAGCTCACAGCGACCCTATATACAACAGACCGAAATATTGCCTGGTCCTGTGCCATCCTCATGATGGTTGCTATGTTTAATCCCATCGTTGCAGCCACTGTGTCAATCCATCTCATTGAAGGTCTTCTACCTTTTCACTAACCCTCTGCTTTACCAGATATGATGCCCTTCTCCAGGGACTGGTCCCTCCTGATAGCATGTCCAAAGTATGTGAGACAAAGTCTTGCCATCCTCACTTCAAAGGAGCACTCTGGCTGTACTTCTTACAAGACAGACTTGTTGCAAGCATAATGCAGTTTAATGTAAGCCAGAGTGTGTTAGTCTCTCCTTAATGCCTCTACAACTTGTGATCTCATCAGGGTAAGAGCCAGTGATTGTCCCCAGTCCAGTACCCAGTTGTCTCTCCAACCTTCTCTCCTGCTGTACTTGCCCTCACTCAGAGGGCTCCAGCAACTTCTGTTTCCTTGCTGCTTCCTTCTTTGGGCCTTTGGACTTAACATTCTCTCAGCCTGTTATACTCTTCCCCAGATTGCCACGTGGCTCATTCCTTCAAATTCTTTAGGCCTCTACTCAAATAATCTTTTCCCAGAGAAGCCTTCTCTGAACATTTTTAAACTTGCAAACCCCTAAGTCCAGCCCATCTGTACTTTTGTCCCTTTTCCCTGCCTTATTTTTCCCTGTGTGTGGCTCTTACCATCTAACATAACGTAAATTTACTTCTTACTTCATTGTCTGACTTCCCACTATATTGCAGATTCCGTACGGGCAGGCGTTTTGTCTGTATTCACAGCAAAATTCACATTGCCCAGGACAATCCTCCTGCACAATAAGTTATCAATAAATATTTTTCGATGAAGGAAGATCTGTCTGAAAGCGTGTCATTTAAACTGAAAACTGAGTAATTAAATGAGGTAATGAAGTGAAGGCTGGGGAGTTGTTCAAAGAGGAGGGACTGCAAATGGGAAACCCTTGAAGCTAGCAAGAGCTTGGCACTAGGGAAGAACTTAAAGAAGGCTCTGGGCAGCTACAGATTAGGGGAAAGTGGTTCTAGGTGCAGCAGGAGAGGTGGACAGGAGCCAGAACACAAAGAAATTAAAACTTCCACTTAGTAAAGAATCAAATTTATAGTAACCATATTTTTTTAAAGCAAACAACTCACTTAAAATAAGGAAGAAAAGAAAAAGGACGTATTAAAATAATATTTTATTGTAGTCAATAGAAACAAAGAAAGGTTAAAAAAAAGTGTGTGGGGGGGGGAAGAAAAACAGAGACAGGCAAGAACAGAAAAAGAAAGAACTTAACGAAAGGGAAAACAAGATGACCAAATGAGAAAGAGCAAAATATTCAATAGATCAAAATAGAGGCTGAAACGAAAAAGTAAAACAATACTGCAAGAAAAATCTCTTTTATCTACCGTTTTAAAAAGTGTGTATAAGATAGTTGGAATCCCTAGTGGCATGGTTAACATGCTTAACTGGGTGGAGGTTTGAGTCTACGCAGAGGTGCCTCAAAAGACAGTCCTGGCAATCTACTTCCAAAAAATCAGCCATTGAAAATCCTATGGAGCATAGCTCTACTCTGACATACGGGGTGATGAATCAGAATCAACTCCATGGCAAATGATTTTTATAGGATAGTTAGGAGCATGCGGAGACCAGAGACAGGGCAAACAGCAAGGATCACTGAAATAGTTAGGTCAGACTGTGAGCTGAAAGGACCTGATAAGAGAAAGATATTGAGAAGGAAAAATTGAGGAGGCCAGCAAAGTGGCTGAGTGTGTGGCACAAGAAGAGTGGAATAGGTAATTATTAGCCTAAGTTTTGAAGAATAGTACCTGAAATAACAGAAGTGCTGTGCATTAAATTGCTTTTATATATGACCTTTCTAGCCACGGTCTGGTAACTCCCACACCTACCTTTAGGGAGCATATTCTGGTTAATTTGCCTGGTGTCATCACCTCTGTCCCTAGGGAGCACCATCTTAAGGTAGAAAGAGTGGCTCCCTACATGGGGCAGTAAGAACAGCAGCAGCAGCTAACATTTACAAAAGCAACGATTATCACGCTCTGTGCCAAGCACTTGGCTTTAGTCTCACACATGTACAAAATTGCATTTGTTGATTTCACGGCCCGGGCAGAAAAAGCCAACTGAAACTTCACTTTATATTTTATCTAATGACAGATAAAACGAACCAACAGCTATACATAATCTAAATATACTACATATATAAAACATAAAAACCATTTGAAAAAGAAATTTAAAAGAATATTTCCTAAAGAAACCCTGCCAGTGTTTTATACAACCACGGGAAAAGCTTCCTTGTCTCTTGATATACTTTAATGAAACTTTTTGAGACAGAATTGCATAAAAAGCATGCAATGGCTTCTTAGTGCAGTTGTATTAAACACAACCAGTTTAACATGGCATGCAAGGCCCTGTGTTATGTGGCCTGCCCACTTTTCTAACTTCTTCTCATCCCACAGTCACCATTGCCCACTACAACCCAAGCACACTGGCTCTCTGTGTCAGTGACTCCCTCCCAAATCTATCCTTCCAACTTGACCTCTTTCTTAGCTCTGAGCCATGAACTCATGTATCCAACTCATACTGGAAATCTTGGCCTAGATGCCTGTCTTAGCTAGTGCTACTATAACAGAAATACTACAAGTGGGTGGGTTTAAAGAACAGAAATTTGTTTTCTCAGTTTAAGAGGCTCGAAGTCTGAATTCAGGGCTGCAGCTATAGAGGAAGGCTTGCTCTTCCTGTGGGCACTGGGGAAGATCCGTGTCTCTTTCAGCTTCTGTAACCCCAGTGTTCACATGACATCTGTCTTTTCTGTATGTGCTTCCTTCTGTGTCTAAACTGCTCTTTTGTATAACTCAGAAGTGATTAGGTTTAGGTCACAGCCTACACTGACGTGGCCTCATTAACATAACAAAAAGCATTATACCACAGGTATATGGGTTAAGATTCCAACACATATTTTGGGGGACACAATTCAATTCATAGCAATGTCTAAGGAGTATCTCAAACTTAAATACCAAAACAGAACTCATGACATTTCCTCCCAGTTCTGCTCCTTCCTCAGTCTTGTCCATCTCAGTAAAAGTCACCAACGCCCGTGATAGACTCTGGCTATCTCAATTATCTTTATGGCCCAACAATAAACCAAGTTTATTCCTGCTTCTGAGACTTGGCATTTGCTCTTTCCTCAGGCTGGAACTCTTCCTCAGGTTTTCTCAGGACTGTCTCCTTTTCATTCCAGTCAAATGTCACATGCTTATTGACACCTCGTATGTTTTAACTGCCTCAACCCATTAGAACGTATTACCGTGAAAGGCAGTGAGTTTTTCTCCTTAACTATCTCATCCTCCTCACTTAGAACACGCCCAGTGCAGAACAGGCCCTCTGATATCTCTTGCTGCTTGGCCTTTACCTGCACAATGTTCTTGTGCCCCAGGACCATTGTGCTCACTCTTCTCTTGGCAAGGACTGGCCAACACTGATTCATTCTTCAGGTCTCATCTGAAATGTCACTTCCTCAAAGAAGCCTTTCCAAACCACGCATTCTAAAGTAGTCTCATTGCCCATCTCTAGGTGTTGTCCCATTTAACACCCTATTGGTATTTATATCTTCATTCAGATTTTTACTTATTTAACGCCTATCTCATCTGCTAGAGCAAAGGCTGGCAAACTGTGGCCCATGGGCCGAATTTGGTCCTTGACCTGGTTTTTTTGTTTGTTTTGTTTTTTAAATAATCTTTATGGGAACACAACCACCCCCATTTATTTGTGTATTGTCTATAGCTGCTTTGCACTGTAACAGCCAACTAGAATCATTGCAACACAGACCATACAGTCAGCAAAGCCTAAGGTATTTGCTCTCTGACCTTTTACAGAAATAGTTCACTAAACTCTGTCTGAAGCTGTAAGTTCTTGAGGGCAGAGATTCTTTCTCTTTTGTTCACTATTGCATACCTAATACCTAACACATATCACATATTTGGTACTTATCTATTATTTATTGAATGGATGTTGCCAATAATGGCATTAAGAAAAAATTATCTTAAGAAAATAGTCTTTCTGTCAGCATGTTTTTTTTTTTTCTTTCTTTTGTTCTTCTCCAACACTTTCAAGATCCTATCATTTTCTGCTTTGAAAAAAAAAAAAATTTTTTTTTGATACCATGTGTTTTCATTAATGCAAGTGTGCTGAGTCTGGGGTGTATTTAAATTTTAGGTCGGTAATATGGATTTTGAGAAATATTGTCTAGGACTACGTGGTTACCACTGAATGTTCAGTTTTCTCAAGCATGTTGATTGGTGGGTGACTATCTTTCCCAATGAACCTTGGTTAGTACAAATATGGTAGAGTGCTTTCTATTAGGTTATGTGGGAAGCCTCCCTGGTTTTCCAAATCTGACACGAAAAAAACCAAACTAAGCCCACCAGGGCTCCATTACTATTACAAGGAAACCATAAATATGCTTACAAGCCTTATCTAAAGGTGCAAAAGCCAAAGGAGACAATTTTTTTTACCCAATCACACTTTCTGCTTATACCACCTTACTTACAAGCCTCATACCCCAGGTATTTTGCTTCAACTAATGATTCTTCTGCCTTTTCCCATTTTTCAAGTCCCCACTACAAATACTTACAGCAGGAAAAGTATCCTACCAAATAACCTGAGACTTGGAAAAAGTGAGTGGGATAACATACGCTCCACAGGTTATGACTAAATTTCTTGATCCTAATTTTTTGAACAATTACTTACTACCCTTATTTCCCACAACAGAGCCCTGGTGGTGCAGTGGTTAAGAGCTCAGCTGCTAACTAAAAGGCCAGCAGTTCAAATCCACCAGCCGCTCTTTGGAAACCCTACGGGGCAGTTCTACTTTATCCTGTCGGGTTACCATCAGTTGGAATCGACTCGACAGAATTGGGTTTGTACTAAAACAGCAGAGAGTATTCTATCTAGTAAATACCTATTATTTAACTGCTAAATAAAAGTCTGATGTTAGTATGTTGGATCTCTACATTCAATTCATAGAAAATGCTAGTGTGTGGTATTTAGTTCTCCTGTACCCTGCTAACATAGAGGTATAATGCCCCACTCTTTTTGGTGTGGCGTTGCTGAAGAGGACAATCCCAATACTATTGCCAATCATCTTTCCCCCCTATTAATACAGAGATACCGTTGCATGTGTTTCGAGGTTGGGTCTTTGCCTTCAGTTGCACTACCTTGAATTTGACCCATTTGAACTTTGCTCAGTTCATTTCTCTCTGCTTTCCAATTTGTTAAGTTCATTTTGAATGCTGAATCTATCTTCCATAAGTAGCCTGTCCTTATTCTCTTCAGTAGATTTAACTCATCTACAAATTTGATGAGCCTATTCTCTATTCCATTTTCCAGGTCATTGAAAAAACACTTAAGCAGTCCCGGAACCAAAGGTGACCCCTTCAAAACATCACTTGTTATGTCTCTCCAGGCTGACAGTGATTCATCAGTAACTTCTCTGGCATCCCCAGCCTTTCGGTACACTGCTTATTGTTGGCACAAAGTCAGAGAGCAGCAAAAAGTGCTCACTTAAACTTTGCAGGAGGGGTATTTTGCCTTCTGCTTCACTAAAATATTCCCAAACAGTGAATGATGCTGTTTAGAAATACAATTTCTTTTGTATATGGGGAAATATATTTTTGGTTTGTGTAGTCAGCTCTGTAATGTGGCCTTTCATAAACATTGTGATTAAACAAATAGTTGGTCACCCTTGTTTTATCACCGAACAGTCTCTATTTATTTTCAAGTCTCCTGTGTATCTGTATTTTCTGTCCCCCATGCTTGAGTAATTACCAAGTCTTGCTCATCATACTATTTCTTGGAATTCTTCTCTACTCTGTTGTTACAGTTATAGCCTCAGCTCACGCCATCACTACTTCAGGCCAAAACTATTGGAAAAAAATTCTGAACTGAAGATATTCTTGCCTCAAACTCTTGTGATACTCCCAAAGGAAAATACCTTTTCAAATGTTATACTGTTTAATGATTCTCAGTCTGAGAGTCCATGAGTGGCTTTCAGTTGCCCCTCAAAAAAAGAATAAAACTGTTAATGTGGCATTCAGGGCCAAGTTCCTATTATCTTTCACTCTTCAATCTTTAAAGCTCAGTTCATGTTCAGCGCTGTGTTATGCAAACACAGTCACCAATGCAGTGTACTTGTAATTACCAGCATTATTTGCTAATGACATTTGCTGGCAACTTAGAATATGCTTTTGTTACAAGCATTCTTATCATTTACCAATCTGTTATCTTTATCAATAATCACAATTCACTACCTTTTTTTGTTGTTGTTAAGAATTCCCATGAAAAGCAGTATTGTTGGCTCCTGCAACTGGTTACATACACTATCTACAATATTATAAATATCTCTTGATCTTTATAAAGGAGCCCTGGTGGCACAGTGGTTAAAGCACTTGACTACTAACAGAAAGGTTGGTAGGTCCATGAGAGAAAGATGTGACAGTCTGCTTCTGTAGAGATTTACAGCCTTGGAAAACCTACAGGGTTGCTGTGAGTCGGAATCGACTCAGTGGCAGTGAGTTTGGTTTGGATCTTTATTACTGATGAATTTTGCATTTATGTAGGATACCTTGTTATCTTCTTTGGATCCTTTGGAACAATGCGTTAAGACAAGAACAGATTTGAATACAATGTATATTCGTAAATTCACTGATTTAAAAAGAGATTATTGCTATTATTACTGATACTTAATATCACTAAGAGGAAGTATGAAGGAAGACAAAGATATTACCTAATATGCTTATAAGTTCAGGAAACCCATTATCTAAAGAAGAATTTTTAAAAAGCTATTTACTGATAATTTAACAGGAATTTTAATTGTCTTTTATGAATAATGCTAAAAATATTTTAATTTATATACTCCCTTGGGGGCATAGTCTAGTATAATGACTTGCATATAGTATATGTTCAATAAAAATCTGTTGAATTTGGAATTATTTTGTTGACAGTGTAATTCCTTAAGGTATACATTTCTAGCTCCATTTTCCTATATTACAATATATGCAGGGAAATTAGAGATGAAAGAAAACAAGAGAAAGCTATAAATATGTTATGTTACATATCACTTTGGGGGCATACTGGGTAGGTTTTGAAAGTGATTAAAGATTAGTTTAATGATGAAAAGTAGAGGATACATGAAAGTATATGAGATGATTGCTAAATCTAAAGAACCGCTTTTTTGGAAAAGATTACTCATAAAGCAAAAACAGAGTACAATATAAAATTTATATGGACATAGAAGCTAAAATATATGTTGTTGGTAGGTGCCGTCGAGTTGGTTCTGACTCATAGCGATTTTATGTACAACAGAGCAAAGCTCTGCCCGGTCCTGCACCATCCACACAAGCGTTGCTGTGTTTGAGCCCATTACTGCAGCCACTGTGTCAAACTATCTTGTTGAGGGCCTTCCTCTTTTTTGCTGACCATCCAAAATATTCAATCTATTTTTAAAAGTGTTGAAGACTATAGGTACTGGAATTATCAGGAAAGGCTTTCTGGGAAAAAAAAAAATGAAAAAGACAAAAAAAAGCCAAAGAAATATATGGATTTAGAGAAAACGTATGTGTAATATAAGATCTTAACAAATAATTTATTTTTATATGAACATACTAATTACTAAAATAAAGATTTAGCTATTAGATTAGATGGGAAACCTTAGATGAGTTTACTTCTTTGCAAATACTATTAGAGTTTACTAATGTATGATGGGACAGAATTACATAATCTTGATTATGGCTCTATGAAAATCTGGATTTACGAAGTACTGCCTTGTACTTTTCCATCACATAAATAAAATAACACATGTAACGTGCCACTGTGAAATGTTGAAGTATTGTAAAATGATTATTTGAACAATGAAAACCAGCTTTCACTCCTCTGATACTTCCTGCCTAAAGGAATTTTAGCATTTGCTTTAGTTTTCAGATTCCTTCAGCCCTCTTTAAAAAACAATGTCTAAATATATATAATCAAAATGTTCTGTAGTAAACTTTCACTAAATCATGATGACAAGTTTTAAATCTTGGTAGTAGAAAATAATTTCTTTTATATGAGTTTTTGGAAATATTCCTGAAGTATGGAGATATAGTTAACAATCCCTTTTCCAACATGTGCAAGGTGGAACATAAAGAGAGCAATCATTTTTTATCATCAAAGCTAGCAAGTTAAGCTAGATATATGCATTTGAATGAGAATAATTAGTAAAACTAGCCATGCTTAGGAGGCCATGTGGAATGTTTCTAGTATTGGAGTGTTAATATGCCTCCATCACATTTCAGCTGGGTAACTTTAGGTAAATTATTTCACATGTCATAGCCTCAGTTTCCTCATCTATACAATTGATGCAACAGGAGTAACTAATTAATAGAGTTGTCATGAGGAATAAATGAATTGATACTTGTGAACTACTGTGTGGATCTCCTAGGGCTGCCGTAACAACTTATCACAAACCGGGTGGCTAAAAACAACAGAAATTTATTCTTTCACAGCTCTGGAGGACTGAATAATGTAATACTTTGGGTTTTGACGTTTACTTTTCAAAACCCAACATCACACTTTCCAGATTTATTCACGCTGATAAAAACAAATTGAGTTCATTATTTTAACAACTGTAACAAATTTTATCATGTGAGTCACACAATTTATATATTCAATTTATTTAAATTGATCCTAGTTTTTTCACTTTTATAAACTGACTGAGGACAGAAATTGCTGGGCAGGCTTGGTTTCTTCTGAAGCTTTTGTGGGAGAATCTGTTCCATGACTCTTTCCCAGCTCCTGGTGGTTGTGGGAAATCCTTGGCGTTCATTGGCTTGTAGACATATCACTCCAATCTCCGCCTCCATATTCACATGACATTCTTCCTTCTGTGTCACTCTGTGCCCTCGCCTCTTCTTATGAGGACACAAGTCATTGGATTTAAGGGCCACCCTAAATCCAAGACGATCTCATCTCTAGACCCTTAACTTAACCCCATATTTGAATAAGTTGTATTCTGATATTCTGGGTGGACATGAATTTTGATGTTACACAATTCAAGCCACTCTAAGTCCTTAGAACAGTGCTTGGCTCTGAATAAGTACTCAGTTTACAAAAGTGAAAAAATGAAATTAATTATCAGTAGGAAATTGAATACATAAATTGTGCAAGTCACATGATAAATTTTGTTACAGTTGTTAAAATAATGAACTTTATCTATTTGTATCAGCAGGAATTAATCTGGAAGGTGTAGTGTTGGGTTTTAAAAAGTAGGCATCAAAGCTCAATATTTTTTACTATTTATGTAAATGTGAAAAATATAAACAAATACTATTACATTTAAAGATATAAATACCAAAATTCATCATAATTAGCTTCTGGTGAGAGAGAAGGAGTATGAGACTGAGGGAAGTCAGAACTTTGGGGACGTCTACAACTTCTGTAACAAATACTTTTAAAAATATCATATATATTCATATTTTGTATATATAAATGTTCAGCTCTTTCTTACCTTGCAAAAATACTTGAGTGAAGCATCTTAGAAAAGAATCTTAGTAAATACTGTATTCTTCAAAAACAAGCAAAAGGTTGTATAATACAAGTTTTTACAAATTTATTTTTTGATAAAATTAATCTATGCAATCAAATGAGTGTCATATATAGAGTTTTTGGCAGAATTCTAAAAAATTTCTTAAAGTTAATCAGTATTTGGTGGCACAGTGGTTAAGCGTTTGGCTAGTAACCAAAAGGTCAGCAGTTGGAATTCACCAGGCAACAGATTTGGTTTTGATTATGTATATATATGTGTGTGTGTATGTGTGTATATATATATATACATACATACATATATATATATACACACCCATTGCCGTCAAGCCACTTGCAGCTCATAGCAACCCTATAGGACAGAGTAGACCTGCCCCATAGGGTTTCTAAGGCTGTAAATTTTTACAGAAGCAGACTTCCACATCATTCTCCCACGGAGCACCTGGTAGGTTTGAACCATCGACCTCTCAGCAGCCATGCACTTTAACCATTGAGCAACCAGACCTCCTTTATATAATATGTATACATTGTCATTTAATTTAAAATATCTCGTTATATGATTTCTGTATAATATTCTTAAAATAATGCAGCTCTAGATTGAGTTTGGCAGTTCATTGAATTGACTGACCTACTTTCATTAATTAGCTGTTCCTAATTTGCTTTATGGATTGCTCAATATGTCAGCATCACTTGAAAAACATCTTTTTCAGCCACATCGTGTTGTTGTTGTTAGGTGCTGTCAGGTCGGTTCCAGCTCATAGCGACCTCATGCACAACAGAACGAAACACTGCCCAGAGTTGCACCATCCTCACAATCCTTGTTATGCCTGAGCCCACTTTTGCAGCCACTGTATTAATCCATGTTTTTGAGGGTCTTCCTCTTTTTTGCTGACCCTGTACTTTACCAAGCATGATGTCCTTCTCCAGGAACTGATCCCTCCTGATAACACGTCCAAAGTATGTAAGATGTAGTCTCGCCATCCTGGTTATATAACCAGAAGCATCCTGGTTATACTTCTTCCAAGACAGATTTTTTCGTTCTTTTGGCAGTCCATGGTATATTCAATATTCTTCCGCAATGCCACAATTCAAAGGTGTCAATTCTTCTTGGGTCTTCCTTATTCATTGTCCAGCTTTCACATGCGTATGATGCTATTGAATATACCATAGCTTGGGTCAGGTGCAGTTTAGTCTTCAAGGTCACATCTTTGCTTTTCAACACTTTAAAGAGGTCTTTTGCAGCAGATTTGCACAACGAAATACATCTTTTGATTTCTTGACTGCTGCTTCCATGGGTGTTGATTGTGGATCCAAGTAAAATGAAATCCCTAACAACTTCAAATTTTTCTGTTTATTGTGATGTTGCTTATTGGTCCAGTTGTGAGAATTTTCATTTTCTTTATGTTGAGGTGTAATTCATGCTGAAGGCTGTGGTCTTTCATCTTCATCAGTAAGTGCTTTAAATCCTCTTCACTTTTAGCAAGCAAAGTTGTGTCATCTCCATAACACAGGTTGTTAATGAGTCTTCCTCCAATCCTGATGTCCTGTTCTTCATACAGTCCAGTTTCTCGAGTTATTTTCCCAACATATGGATTAAATAGGCATGGTGAAAAGACACAACCCTAAAGCACACCTTTCCCAACTTAAAACCATGCAGTATCCCCTTGTTCTGTTCAAACTACTGCTTGTTGATCTATGTACAAATTTCCTCATCAGCACAAATAAGTGTTCTGGAATTCCCATTCTTCACAATGGAACACATAATTTGTTATGATCCATGCGGTCAAATGCCTTTGTATAGTCAATAAAACACAGGTAAACATATTTCTGTTATTCTCTGCTTTCAGCCAGGATCTGACATAGCAATGATATCCCTGGTTCCATGTTGTCTTCTGAATTTGGCCTGAATTTCTGGCAGCTAAAAAAATGTCAATATACTGCTACAGCCACTTTTGAATGATCTTTGCAAAATTTTGCTTGCATGGAATATTAATGATATTGTTTGATAATTTCCGCATTTGGTTGGATCACCTTTCTTTGGAATAGGCATACATATGGATCTTTTCCAGTTGGTTGGCCAGGAAGCTGTCTTCCAAATTTCTTGGCATAGACAAGTGAGCGCATTCAGCACTGCATCTGTTTGTTCAAACATCTCAATTGATATTCCATCAATCCCTGGAGCCTTGTTTTTCTCCAATGCCTTCAGAGCAGCTTGAACTTCTTCCTTCAGTACCATCGGTTCCTGATCATATGCCACCTCTTGAAATGGTTGAACATCAACTAATTCTTTTTGGTATAATGACTCCGTGTATTCCTTCCATCTTCTTTTGATGCTTCCTGCATCGTTTAATATTTTCCCCAAGGAATCCTTTCCTATTGCAACTCAAGACTTGAATTTTTTCTTCAGTTCTTTCTGCTTGAGGAATGACGAGCGTGTTCTTCCCTTTTGGTTTTCTATCTCCGGCTCTTTGTACATGTCATTGTAATACTTTACTTTGTCTTCTCAAGCCACCCTTTGAAATCTTCTGTTCAGTTTTCACTGGCTAATTCTTTTCAGAAGTAGACTGCCAGGCCATTCTTCTTAGTCTCTCTTAGTCTGGAAGCTCAGCTGAAATCTGTCTGCCATGGGTGGACCTGCTGGCGTCTGAATACCGGTGGGATAGCTTCCAGCATCACAGCAACACACGAGCCCCCACAGTACAACAAAATGACAGTCATGTGGGGGAAAGCCACATCATAGACATCATATACTAATTTTAATTAGTCATTCATTCATCTTTAAATTGAATACTTCATTAAGTTAAACTCAAAATGACTCATCCTCCGAATATCTCTACTTATCCCAAATAGCATTCTTCAATTCAATTTGTAAAAAGAGACTTTTAGTTTTCTATCTAAATTATTCTCCCATCTTTCACAGTAGCAGACACCTGACTTACATTCCAAGTAATTAAAAAAAAAAAAAAAATCCTACATTTACTACCTTCCTTATAGCTAGTGAAGGCCAACGATATAATCAAAAGTGGGTGGACCTTCCTGGATTGGCCCATCATAGGAGCCCCTTTGTATACTCTCTGTGTTCCTTCTGGTCAACACAAAATCATAAAATGATTTTGTGAACTTGAAAATGGCAGCTGTTAACCAAGAATGGCAAAGCTGAGAAGAAGATAATGCTGAATTCCTAAGGGCTTGACTTGGACTTAGATGGCTAGTTCTGGATTTCTTTTACTTGAGTAAGGAATGATTATTGAATAAACATTAGTCTTGTTTAATGGGTTGTTATCTTTTGTTACTAGCTGGATCAGTTTTGACTCAATCTCCTTCTTCATCTTTAATTGGTTATGAAGTTTTGCCGCTCCCTTGAAATTTCTCTTGAATCCACACTATTTTTTCCAAATACCATTATCATTGATCAAGTCCATTTGGTCATCCTGCAAAATGCAATTACATATGTTTTCTGAGTTTTTGCTAATACTATAACAAGTATTAAGATATATAAACATTTGAAAAATATTTGTGGCATCTGCACTAGATTCCAGTCATGATGTTAGAAATTGGAAATAACGTGAAGGGCCTTGATTGCCCAACATTAAATTTATATTGATTCCACTTTATTAAGTTCCAGCTTAGTGATCTCATTACACTTAAACTTCATAAGTAGGTATTGGACTCCCATTTTATTGATGAGGTTTGAGAAAGTTAAATTACTACTAAATGGTGCAATAAGGATTTAAATCAAAGGCTGTGTGCTTTTAAACCCCATCTTTTTTTTTTCCACTGAACCACAAACATGTGGCATAAACATGGGAGCAGAAATGGGAGTGGAACGTAAGGAGGACCAGAGTACACCAGTCGGCAAGAACAGTTCTATGCAGACCAAAAAGTGATGATCCAATGTGAAATGGAGGTCAACGTCTGAGTTATTGCAGCAACCTCAAAGGCAGTTTTGCCTTTTCCGAATCCATTCCAATTAATCTTTCCAAAACATGATAGTCATGCCAGGCACTTACCAGGAAAACTTCATCAGTGTTCCTGTGTTTTACATAATTTTGCCCCTCCCAAACATTCTTCATGATTCTCCAATTGAAACTCTCTATTTGAGAGAAACTGTTTTTGTCATCATTTCTGAACTACACAATGTCTTTGCTCACCTCTGAGTTCATGCAGCCCATACTGATTTCTCCTTTCTCTGACCTCTTATTAAATTTATTGTGTGTATTATCCTTTCTGGCCGTGAAATCTCATTTAATTTATTGTGTGTGTATATATTCATCCCAAGTAGTTTGTAAAATGTCTTGGGTGCAGGGACTACGTTTCACTTTGTTTCTCTATGAAGTCTAGATCTGGGAGGACTTATAAGAAACATTTACTATTTTCTTGAGATGAATTAAAACTTGCCTGGCCAAACTTGAAGAATATTTAAACACACACACATACTACACACAGACACATATATATATAAAACATACATACACATATATATATATTTTTTGCCTCATAGTGTTTAACCTTTGGATTAACTGTTGTTGTTGTTGTTGTTGTTAGGTGCCATCGAGTCACTTCTGACTCATAGCAACCCTATGCACAACTGGCTTACATATATTCTCCAGTTCACTTTCATACTTTTCAGTGTGGCCTAGGCTAAATTGTACAGTTGGTAAAACTTTTTTAGACATTTTTCCTACAATTAACTTTCCCACTACCCCTAAACCATGCCTAATTTTGCCTTCACCCAGATATACCTTTTTCTATGAATGACTTTCCTTGGCTTGACCTCCCCTTACCTGCAACCTTTTTAATGACATATTCTGAACCATTTTTGAACCTCAAATTCTTCATATTTCCCAAGAAAGCTCTTCTGTAGTATAACTTGTCTCCTGAAAGGTACACTATGCCAGCCTTCCAGTGACCACTAGCTAATGCCTCAAACTAATCCAGAGGATAAAGAATAAATTAAGGTAATGCAGGTAGTGCCTTTTTTTCTCCTTCCTAGATGACTAACATTTTTGCCCAGTATCTTATAGAGAACCTTCTTATCTTAGCCAGAAGGATATTTTAAGGGGATATTTAAGGTCTAACAGAGGCAGAGAGTGACCACTGTTGAACATATATCTGTGTTATAGAATTCTATAAAATTGGCTTAATCTCATTAAAGATGTTGTCCCCGAATATTTGGTGATTTCTTGATTATTCACACATAGTTGGCGATATTTGTACTTTTTTTAAGATCTATTAATAGAAGCTTTTTGTCTGCTCTAATTCTATCCTAGTGATATACTCCTTAAGTAATATCCTAAAGTTGATGAAGTATTAATAATTTTGGACATAGTTTCCTACTTTTTTGCCCATTTTATAATATATTTTACCGGTAGTGAATAAAGAAAAGAAAATATTACTTTCATTCCCATTTTCACCCTGCAAGCAATTGAACCACCTAAACCACACTGGGTAGGGACAGTGTAGAAGAGACAGTGAATCCTGTTAGCTCCATGGGCTTCATAACCTTGGAATCATAGGCCCAACATTCAAATTATGGAGTGGAAAAGTAGAACAGATACAGAATTCATTGAAAAAGTTCATATAAAGTACATTTACATTTAAGAATTTAAGCAGTATTTTCAGAAATGCCAACTAATAAGGCACCTGTATGAAAGCCTTTTGTAATCTAAAACTCAGAAATAACCTGTTCAGAATTCAAATCATTTATCATTGAGTATTTAGAGTCTTGACCCAAGTGAGACACATGTTTAAAAAAAGAATCAAATCTCTAACCAGACAATTAAAAATACCTTGAATTTTGGTTTCAAGGACATAATACCTTACATATCTGAACATATGTGTTAAATAGAAATATTTGTACTTATTTTTTATCAAAATATTTTTATAATAAATTGGAAACGACAGATCACATTTGGAATTTATTGAAACAATGTTATTAATAACAATTTCACAGCCACCATGACAACTGGCATAATTACCATCAGTAAAAGTAAAGGAGAGACTGTATAGATGGTGAGAGAGTGAACTTAGTAGACGGGGGCTGGGGTATTAGGAGTGTGGTAGCAAGCTAGATATTCAGCGCTCATGAAATTTTGATTTTTTTCTTCTTAGTGGAAAGAGAAAAACCAACAAGCACTGGATCATTGGTTCATAAATTAGATAACTTTTGCTATAAAGGACTCTCTTGAGTATAGGCTTATATGATGGGTTGCAAATAAATCTAGAAATAAATCAAAATAAAGTTATATGTTTCTTCAATTCGTATCCAAACTTTGGTATAAAAGTTAAACTAGAAACTCCCCAGGACATTATTTCTTGGGATGTTTCCACTATGTCTCATTTTCAGCCAAGATAGAAAAAAAAATCAGAATGAAAAGTCTTCACGGTATTTTGTGTGAAACCATGAAAACACAGACATTTTGTTTGTTTTTTCAATAAAAATGTTTGAATTCTGAAAGGTTTGGCTGTAGTTCATAACACAGACTTAAGATCATCACAGACAAACTTTAAATAACCTAATTTACTTAAATCCAATTAAAGAAAATTAAGATTAATTGCTCCCTTATACTATTTTTCCACAGGTAATTTTGTACTCTTGCAATAGTATATTTTCTCTAACTTCAATAGCAAAGCATACTTGTAACGTCTTTGAAATATACAAACATACACATGCACACACACGTGCACACACTCTAAAATAACCAATGTTAAAAAGGCCCTCCCTTCATATCACATCTACACACATAGTTGTGAATCATTTAGGTCTCTTCAAGTTGCATTGGTCCCTGAGTTACATTTAAATCACAGTCTGTTTTTTCTTCTGTAGGATTATCTCCTGTTTGCTTCCTCTGTCTTTTTCCTGGTACTCCGTTCCCATTTTCACTATACCTTTTCTACTTCATCACCTTTTGATACTTTCCTTAAGGTTATTCATGCATTTGAAAACATATTCATTACTATTCTCTTATTTGAGATGGAATGACAAGGAGAATACTTTTGCTAATTGTTTAGAACGATCATTATAAATATCCAAAGGTCAGAGGACTGTATCCATATAACCCACTGCAATATGACTTGTTATTTAAGAATTACAATTTTATTTTGTTTATCTTTTGTAATTCTTTTTTAAAAAGATGTCAGTCTCGTCGTCCAAATAATTTTTTTCTTTAAAGTGTAACTTACTTTTTTTTTTTTTTTCAGATTTATTTTCCCTGTCTTCTTTGTCTCCAGAAATAGGGTGAAAAAGTTTTTCTTTTTCTCTCCATATACTGAGTAATATGATTTTTGTTGTTGTGGTTAGTTGCCATCCAGTTGATTCTGAGTCATGGTAACCCCATGTGTGCTGAGTAGAACTGCTCCATGGGGCTTTCAAGGCTGTGACCTTTTGGAAGCAAATTGCCAGACCTGTCTTCTGAGGTGCCTCTGTTGGGTTTGAACTGCCAACCTCTCAGCTAGTAGTCAAGTGTCACCCAAGGACTCCATTTACTGCTGAGTAAAACAAGCTTCTATTAAGAGAAATAAAGCATTTATTCACAGTAAAAGTATAAAATACATAAAGGAAATAAGAAATTATTAAGCAGTGGGTTTTAGCTACCTAATGGAAACATGGAAAATGGATTGAAAATTAAGAATTTTAGAGAAAATGAGTTTTCTCTATCTTAAATAGCAATGCATACTTGTAATGTCTTTGAAATATACAAACACATGCGCACATACACACAGTCATGCACATACATACCCTAAAATATCCAGACAGTGAATTTAAAAATTTTTCAGTTTCATTCTTCCACTGATTTTCAGTAAATCAATTAGGGATATTAAGAAACAGTTGCTCACAGAATTTTAATTATAAGAAAAGTGCCAATAAATTATTTTAAAATATGTGCTTTTAGGCAATTCTTTACTTCATTGGTCCTTAGCACACTTGTGGAAATTCTATCAGAGGACTACCCTATATCTCTATTACCTGTTGGAACACCCAAAATTATCTAATTCTAAATTATAACTACCCAGAGCAATTCAATTTTTCCTGTAAAAGAAATCATAGAAAATCATCTTATTTTGTGTATGATAAAAATTATTCTGTATGTAGACTATATGACGGAAACCCTGGTGGCATAGATGTTAAGTGCTACAGCTGCTAACCAAGAGGTCGGCAGTTCAAATCCTCCAGGCACTACTTGCAAACTCTATGGGGCAGTACTACTCTGTCCTATCGGGTCGCTATGAGTCTGAATCGACTTGAAGGCAGTGGGTTTGGTTTGGTTTTGGTTTTAGATTGTATGACATGATGAAAAGTGAGGGTTCAACAATCAGACTTATTTAAACTCTGCTTTCAAGTCATAACAAATGTGTGACCTTGGGTAATCTCTCTGAGACCCTGTCCCTCATCTACTAAAAAAAAAAAGTGATAATAATATTAACATTAACTTTACAATGTGCTTGTAGGACTCAAAAAGAATGATGCATGTAAAGCTCTTTGCATAGTGTCTCCTATGGTGCAATAGCTTCAATCATCATCATCTTCATTATTAATAGTAGTAGTTGCACACTAATACAGGACAATAACTTTCAACAACACCAGGAAAACAGATCACACAGTTCTGAGTTTGAAATTTGAATACACTCATTCTGATTACTTACGCATTTTTAACTATCAAAGAGACTGGTGACATAGCAAGCCCTAAAAGTTCCAAGGTTCCATGGGTTCAGGTGCCTGGGAAAATACATGATATGCAGAAATACCTATATGAAGACATTTTTGATAACAATTGCCTTCAAATACATTTAAAAAAAAAAAAAAAAGCCCAATTGTAGGATGTCAATCTGCCTGGCACTGTAGATCTCCTTAAAGCAATTTAATTCAGATTAAAAAGATAACCCTGGCTTATGTAGCAGAATGAGGGATCTGTTTCAAATCCATCACTTGAACACTATCAATAACCCACAGTGACCCATGATTGAACAGTTTTAATTAAGTTCTGTAGGATATTGGGGGAGGGGTGCTTCATTTAATCTTTCATTGACAGTTAAACTCCATATTATAAATATCTCTATAATTTTTGTCATTTGAACATCTTTTTTTCTTTTTTTTTAATTGAATTTATTATTTTCCTAGCTTTAGAGCAATACCGTTTGGGGAACTCTGGTTCCCAGGTGCCTTAATGCTACCCCACTTCCAGCACTATAAAACAGAGGCCTGCTGTTTTAATCACGCCTCTCTCTCTCTCTCTCAATGTTGTTTGCGCCCTGGTACAACCCATCTGCCTTGAATCTAGTGCTCCGCTGGGGCTGCACACATCTGCCAGCCAGACTACCTTCGTACACAATTACTCAATCCACCGTAAGGCTTTTTAATAGGAAACAAGTGTGACAACGGCAAGCCTCTTTTTTTTTTTTTTTCCTTCTCCTCCCTCTTAAACCACAGAGTCAAATAGCTCTAATAGAGATGAAGCTTGATAGATCCGCCCAGGTGTAGGTGAAATGGTAGAGCCTCAGGGGTAATAGATGCTGTGTTCTCACGCTGAAGTTTAGCACTTTGTCCTGACCGGCTGGCTCTCTAGCAGCCTTGCGATGGGCTGCTCCTTGTACAGTTACAAAGTCAACAGGCTTCTTACCGTTCACGTTTATGCCTAATCCGGAGGGCAACCTGGGGCAAGGTAAGAACAGCAGAACAGCCCTTTTACTTCAATGCATGGACAAAGAACAGCAAATGCAGTAAGTGAAAATTTTATCTTTCCTTCTTTTACTTGGGAATTAATTACGGGTGTTTACTCTCAGGGAATCCTCTAAAGACGGTACAGAATTGAACTAGTAAAAAGCCTGTGTTCATAACCCTGTGGATTTCCTCTGGTTTCTTTTTGCATGGTGCCCTGGCACTGTCTGACACTTAAATACTCCACGGAGTGACTTTCTTATTCAGAAGCTCTCAGAACTAAAATGTGGTGCTAATAATAATGCTAATTCAATCCTGGAGCCTAGCACATTAACCGCTATCTCTGGGTGAAATGTCCTTTATTACTGTCAAAAAGGATAGTGGCAAGTGCTTTGCCACAGTTCTGAGAATAGAAGTCTTTAAGAAGAACATACCCTTCTTTAAAATGATTGTCAACATTTAAGTATAACTATATTGTTATATTGCCGTTCATACTTTAATGCAAGGATATTGTTTAAAATTTTTAACAAATCCATTATTGGCTTTATCTTTTACCAAAGAAATAAATCTAAAAACTCCAAAAGGAATATTAGCTTGCAGCAACAATGACAATGATAATGAATTTTTAAAACAAAACAAAACAAAAGGTCATTTGTCTAATAGCACAGGAAAAGTTATTAAAACCAGATGTAGGAAATCTCAACTTTGACTCTTTGGTCTTTCATGCTTGGTTTAAAGCAACCTTCACATTGCGTTTACTTTGCATTTACAACTTTGGATTCACTATTAAACTATGTTTGAACTTAAAGTTCAGATTTGATCTAACTACAACCCTAGTCCTTTAACCTCCTACTCTGATTTTTACTTGGCTATGGGGAATCTCTTTACTACTTGACCATATATCCTGAATTGTGTTAACAAGCTAACTGCAGTGGACTTTCAGGTGGAATGTCAGCCAATGCAAAAGAATGTTTGCTGTTCAATGTATGATGCCCCATGTAAGAAATAAAAACATGGGACATATGCCCTGACAAAGATTCCTAAATTCAATCTATTACATATTGCACAAAGATGATCATATTAAAAAAGAATGCAATAAAAACTGTCAGCACATAATATCTATTTATGGTTGTTTGAGTTGATTTTTTTCTTTAATTTAGCCTTTATTTGAAAAAACTAATCTGGAAGGCATTATTATCTTAAAAAAAATGCACATAGAGTATGTAAGGAACATACAAAAATAGATAAAACACGATTGCATTGTTTAGATAATTCTCCATTGGCCAATGTTTTGTTTTTGTTTTCTATTATAGATGGACTTATTTGAAAATGATGATTTAAAAGCCATGACGGTAGATCCTGATGACTCCTTTGTGTATATTCAGAAATGATTTAGCTTGGATAAAGTTGCTGCTATGAGAGGTTTAATTAATTACTGCTAGTTAAATATATTTCTTTAAGAATTGCATTTGACATTACTGATGGTGGAGTAAAAGCAGTTCAAAAGCCATTCTTCATGAAATACTTTACCCGACAATTGTTGGCATTGAATAGCGGTCAATGTCTACCCCCTACAGGGAGAGAATCTAATTTCACTATGCCTTCCCCAGTATATGAATACCAAGGAGTACAGTTCACACGTATGAATGCCGTAACCGTGTCAATGACTCCGACAAGTGCCCCTTAATGAAAAGGTCACACCTGTGATTAATAGGAAGCTGATTTCAAAGACTGCACCTCACTTCAGCACTGCTTTTAGATTTGGTTCCTCTGGATTTACTTGATTTGCTTTTCATAGCTTAATAAAAATCAACTGGTACTGTACTGCACTTTTTATAAAGTATTGTGATTGTTTTATATAGTTTGCAACATGTCGGTTGGTGTATTCAGTTCAATTAAAAAAAAAGTTAGAGATATATATAGCCTTTGCTTAAGTTTCAGTTAACTTCAAAAAAAAAAAAAACTTTAAAGAGGCATAATGGGCATGAAGGTGGAGTGACAGAGGAAGAGTTTGATATTTAACCTAAACATACGCACTGTATTATGCTTAAATGTGTAAAAAAAAAAAAAATGCACTAGAACGTAAATATATACAGGTAACTCCTGTAGATAATGATTCTCATCAATGGTGACAGTCATTCAAGAACATAGCTTAGTGGAAACGAAGAGAGTAATTATAGACCTAGTGACAACTTCAAGGAAGCAATTTAGTCGCTTAAATTTATATGCTGGTTTTGTTATAACTTTTCCAGTTATAACTTGTGCTGAAAAACATTATGGTTAAGTCTAAATTAATACTTTTTTTAAAAGATAGTTTACTCCTGGAATTATATTTTGATAATAGGTATCAGGTTAGAATCTAGGCAATTCACAAATTAGGTCGCCTTTAAATAAGTTTGTTTACCTTTTCATTTATGTATGTGCTTTGTGTCCCTGTGGCTTTATCTTTAAATGTTTTCAAATAAGATCGCAATATAAGTAATTAAGTATTTACAAACAACACACATATACACACATGTACTATATGTAATATACATGAAAATTTCCATATGCCTAGAGAAATATGTTTAGAAATCATAGGATGTATTAATTTATTCTAGGGGATATTCTCTTTCAAATAAATTTTCTTAACCCTAAATCAATACTTACAGGATTTAATCACTTCGCATTCACTTATAATGAAGGAACTATATTATACATCAGCATCAAATATCGGGCAAAATAAGTACAGCCCAATTTTGAATGCAAACAAGGCACAAGGGGAGCTTTCAATGGTTGAGTGTAGTCAGCTCTGTACAATGGGCATGGTGCTTCTTAGATGTTCTCCCACCTTATCAATGCCTACAGCTCTATCTTCCAGGTACCCTTCCATACAAAGTCCTGTTTTTGCTCTGACTGGAAGCCAACTACTTCCAGATAAGTTGCTAATGGATAACCATATTTGGGCACCCACAAGGTGCCAGTAACTGCCGTGAGCACTTTATATCCATGATTTATTTAGTCCTTGTAGCCCAATTAAGTAGAAATTCTTTTTCTCCTTTTACGAATGTGAAAACAGAGTGGTTCAGGGACTTGCCCAGTGTTACACAGCTAATAAGTACTGGAACTTGAATTCAAATCAACTTTGCCTGAGGCCAGAGATCTCCGGCTACCACTGGACACATTGCCTTTTAACAGATGACCTCATTATTGGTGGAAAATTGACTTCATCTCTGATCACCCACCTCATCAGAATGACTTAGATTTTGAAAAGGGATAAATAGAAGGACTAGCCTTTAAGACCTAATAGAACAAAACATAAGCAGTTGAATGCCAACCAGTAAGTATGACTTCTCTTCAAATTACATTCTTCATTCAGCACTTAAAAACCCTATTACATTTTAGGGGCTTTACTACAGGTAAAGAAGAAGTTACAAATATATCTCAAATGTGTGGAGAAAAACTGGTGCTTTCGCCCCCGCTAAGTTGCTAAATTCCCATTCTTATGAATATTGAGTCTCTGAGAAGAGTTTTCCTCCTTGGGTTTTTTCCAACCTTGCCACTACCTACATTGACTGGGGTGACTCTAATCACAGTGGCATCTCAATGAGAGACACATGAAAACATCCCCACCTCCAGGGTCATGAAGAAAGCCAGCTAGCTGTCAGCTAATCAACCCTGCCAAATCCTCAGGGATTTTCAGGCCTCAGTTATTCAATAGGAACATCAGTTGTTTTTTTTTTTTTAATAGAAAGCTAATTGAATTTTTCCTTCGTATGTGGATATTTTTTTTCATTCAGACATTACCTGGAAATTACTTCTTTAAAAGATTTCATTTCACATGCAGAATTTCCTAGGATTTGAATCTGTGTTCTCTCTGCTGAAACACTTTCTCCCCAAGACAGACATTGATCAATATGATTAAGAACATTCTCTGTGGACAGATTGAAAACAAAATATTTATTTTAAAAAATCCCTTGCATTTTATAACACATTTTTTGACATTATAGGTTCATGTATCCCCTCTCTGATAAACACAGAATATTCATTTCTAAAGAGTTAAAAAATTTTAAAGCACATATTTTCATAAATTTTGAACCCAAACTTCTGTAAACATAAGCCTAATCTAGATTTATGTAAGCCAAATGAAGTGAACACAAGTAAACTACTTCAAAATTTTAAGCAAACGAAACCCATTTTTTCCAAAAAAAAAAAGTGTTAAAAATAGATGTTACTTTAATTCTCAGACTTGCTTTATTTTTAATGGGAGATATTTAAATATGATTGGCAGTTATAAAACCATAGATGATTTTTATATGAAAGAAGATAAGAAAAGAAATAAATAAAAATTTAAACAGATCATTTTTTAAACTAATCTCAAGACTTTGGTAGAATTAATCTATGATGACAGGATCTGAAAGCTCTAAATACCACGAAGATTGATGATTACTTAAAAAACAGTGGTCAAAGACTACTTCCTCTGTTATCATCATTACTCAAAGAGATCAACAGACTACCTGCTTGAAGTTAATCTTATCCTCATAAATTCTTCTAGAATTATCTAGAAACTACTTTATTTTCATTTGTAGGCTCATCTTAAGTGGGAGGGTCTTCTTTCTCTCTCTCCCTGTCTTTCCTCCTCTCTTTACCTGATCCCTTCCAAGCCTCCAACAAGGACTTCAGTTCAGAGTTAATTCTCATGCTGGTTACTTCTGGCTCATGTCATAGGGAAACACTGGAAACAGTGCAGATGTCTTAAAATTCACATAAAACACTGGCATATCATTATCTTTGCTATCAGCCACCTATGAGATAGTCTAGTAAAACTTAGAATTTTTTGGTTTTGCTTCTTAAATGATAGAAATGTGTTCACATATTTAAGATGCACAACGTGAAAATGTGAATAATAATTTATATGAAATACATTTCTATTAAGATATAAAAACAAGTATATGTGGATGAATATGGAAAAGAAACATCAACTGAGTAACTACTATATGTGCTTATATTACCTTATTTAATTTTTATATAAACAGGGAGAGTAGACTTGTTATTTCCATTTTACGATAATGTTTTTTTTTTTACTGTGCTTTAAGTGAAAGTTTACAAATCAAGTCAGTCTGTCTTACAAAAACTTATACACACCTTGCTATGTACTCCTAGCTGTTCTCCCCCCAATGAGACAACACACTCCTCCTCTCCACCCTGTACTCCCTGGGTCCATTCAACCAGCTCCTGTCCCCTTTTGCCTTCTCATCTCCCCTCCAGACAGGAGCTGCCCACGTAGTTTCCTGTGTCTACTTGAGCCAAGAAGCTCACTCCTTACCAGTGTCATTTTCTGTCTTATAGTCCAGTCCAATCCCTCTCTGGAGAGTTGGCTTCGGGAATGGTTCCGGTCTTGGGCTAACAGAGGGCCCGGAGACCATGGCCTCCAGGGTTCCTCTAGTCTCAGTCAGACCATTAAATCTGGACTTTTTACGAGAATTTAAGGTCTACATCTCACTGTTCTCCCACTCCACCAGGGACTCTCTGTTGTGTTCCCTGTCAGGGCAGTCATTGATGGTTGCCAGGCACCATCTAGTTCTTCTAATCTCAGGCTGATGTAGTCTCTGGTTTATGTGGCCCTTTCTGTCTCTTGGGCTCACATCCATCTTATGCCTTTGATGTTCTTCATTCTCCTTTGCTCCAGGTGGATTGAGACCCATTGATGCATCTTAGATGGCCACTTGCTAGAGTTTAAGACCCCAGACGCCACTCACCAAAGCGGGATGCAGAACTAAACAATGTGTTTTATTTTCTCAATTTTAAGAATCAGTAAAAATCTTTTCTAGTGACTAATGGTGGTATAGTGGTTAGGCGTTCAGCTGCTAAGCAAAAAGTTGGCAGTTTAAATCCATCTGCTGCTTTTGGAAAACCCTATGGGACAGTTCTACTCTGTCCTATAGGGTCGCTATGAGTTAGAGTCAACTCGACGGCCATGGGTTTGGTTTTGTTGGTTTTTAATATGATATTAAAAGCCATAAGTGTGTACAAACATGCCCAGGTACCTACATATACTACAGGTTGAGGAGAAACATTTTAGTTTTGTTCTGGGCCCTGGGGCTGGTAAGAACCCCAACTATTTCAGCGCATTATGAACCTCAAATATTAGCATATACATATATATGAGTCTTACCTGACTTTGAAGCATTAATATTGCCATAATTTTTTGATTGAAGAAAACATAAGAAGACTGTGTGATATCAAGTAATGACATTTCTTTCTAAAGATATTCTACTTTGACAGTTTTATGAGACTGCAAATGCTATAGATGGTTTTATTATGTAGAAAACTGATATATTTTTACATTAAAACCTCATTTTTATGTCATATTTTAAGGTATATCCCTTAATGTCAGTGTTGCAATAATGCACTAAATAGTTTGTCCTCTGTGTTTGTGCATATATATGTAAGTAAATAAGTGAATATGTATGTGCATGAATAAAACCCTGTATTTAGCAGGATTTCGATTATATATTCACCCTCATAGTTCTGTTCAATAGGAAGGAATTTTTACTTTGCTTAAAGAACTGTATATAGTCTATAATTTTTTTTGAAAAATCACTAACAGGAAGAATCTATGAATTTAAAGCATTTGTTTCCCGATTTACCTTGGCTGTTTCAGAGTTTTAAATTTTATACTAATCATCTGGTATTCTTTGATGCTGTACTTTTATATTATTAACATGCAACTTTAATCAACGGCTATAACTATCAACAGCATTACATAGGTTTTCTAAGTAGAATACAAGGCTATTGGAACAATCATATTATTAACACTATGCCTGTCTTTTTTTTTTTTTTTTTTTGGTCTATTTTAGATATAGTGGAATTTTCTTTTTTATGATGAAGAAACCAAGATTATTATTATTATTTAATTAGAATGACTTGGGTAGTATATTGTCCACCTGGGTCTTTTCAGACTCAACTAAACCATCAATCTCACAAGACTGGGCCACATCTGACGCCAGCTTACTCAGGAGATAGGATAAAAAGGAACCACAGCCTGCCAGCAGGACAGCATCAGGGATTGCACTTCGGGGAGTCCTTACAGCAGGTCAGCAGCTCAGGTGCAAGGAGATGAATCAATATCCGGCAGGTGCAGGAGCCGCCCTAGCTTAAAAGCTTCCTTCCTTGTAGGAAACGATATCTTTTGTAAAAACAGGCATAGCTTCCTGCAAAGAGCTTGTGCAGTGAATATAGTCACCACACTCAGGGAAACCCTTTACTGTCGGATATTTATGATTCTTCTAGTTTAGATTCAGCTTAGCAGCCAAGGGCCATTTTTACCTTAGGCAAATTTTCTTAGTAATATAGTTGACATTCTAATTTTTATCAGGTTTCCAGGTGAATAGAGCTAGACAGTGAAATAAAAAAAGTAAAGAGAACTTGTTGTCGTTGAGTCGATTCCGACTCAAAGTGACCCTATAGGACAGAGTAGAACTTCCCATAGGGTTTCTAAGGAGCAGCTGGTGGATTTGAACTGCCAACCTTTTGGTTAGCAGCTGAGCTGTTAACCACTGCACCGAATTATCATGTGGAGGGGGAAGATGTGTTGTTAGCTCTTTATCCACAGGTGGCTTAGATGATGTTTGAGATTAACTTTAAGGACTAGCATGGCATATTTCCATATGTCTACAAATGTGGGGTGCTTTTTAGTTTAGGGTTATAGTCATTACACAGAGAAATGCCATTATTCTGTGATTTTGAATTTGTTTCCAAACCATTTTCAGTATTTATGTTTTCTCTGAAAACTTGATAAACTCCTCATACATATGTACATACTAACATTTTGAACGGATGGAAAAGCTCTAGATTTTGTAACGAGATTTTCCAAGGAGATTTTGTGTCCTTTATATGAGACTAGACTGAAAAAAGTTTAAGACTCACTTTAAATTCTAAAACTCAGGGTCTATTATGTAACTTCTGTAAGTAAATAAGGCTTCACATAGGATAAACATGGACTTGCTTCCAAAACTCAGGGTACTAGTTCTGGAGGGCCACCTTTGAGGCTGGATTAGGGCCCATCCATGGTACATTAGCTGTGGCCACAGCAATAATGTCATATGTGACCATCCACGAGGTAGTCATGCATCAGGGGAAGGCTGTGTGTATGGCAAGAAGTCAGGCTTTTATAGAAGGAAGCAGTGTGATGTGTAGATGGTACCCTGTAAGTTCCTACAGCTATGATCATCTGTGTTTAAGGACTGGCTCCAGCTATTTTTTTCAGGATCAGAGCAATTTTGAGTACAATTACTATTGTTGCCAATGCTAATTATCAGATTTAAAAATTACCACTAAAGACTTATAATAGTGATATTATAAACACTAAGAGAATATATGTAATTCTAATTAAGTCTAATACCTTAGTGCTTAGGAATAGATATAAAAAAAAAAAGCTACACAGTATTTGTAAAATGTGTGTCCATTTATATGTATGTACCTTGTGTTACAATGAGTAGAGAATTTACCAAAAATTCAGATGCTCCCCTTCCAATAAAGTCAAGATTAGTACTACTACCTTGGGCAAGTTATTTAATAGCTACTACCTCAGTATTTTCATCTATAAAATGAAAAGTTTGAAATAGATGATTTTTACAGTCCCTTTTGGAGCACTAGTGGCAAAGTGGTTAAGAGCTCAGCTGCTAACCAAAAGGTCAGCAGTTTGTACTCTGTCCTATAGGGTCGCTATGAGTCAGAATCAAGTCGACTACAACAGGTTTGGTTTTATAGTTACTTTTATGTCTAATTTTAAAATGTATAGATATATAATCTCCTTTACAAACTTAATATTAATCAATATAGTAGTACATAAAACACAAATTAAAAATAAAGTACAGATAGATATTTTACTCTTAGAAAAGTTGTGGGTTAAATTTTAAAGAACTTATTTTTAATTATATTTTTTAAATGATTTAAAGCCAATCTTGACTGAATTAAACTATTCTTAATTAAATATACACAAATTCCTTGGATATTGAAAAATGAGGACATTTATTCTTTCAGTTAATTTTGCCTGCTTCTGTTAAGTGCTTATCATGAATTAAGGTATTAAAATGCATTTCGTGTACTTTAAATAGATAATAATTTGCCTTTTTTTCTATTGGAGATAATTTTTTATTCTGTCAAACTATAGACACCCTAATAAAATAGAGATGTGCAATATAATTAGCTGAAAAACAGGAACTTAATTTTTCTTGAATTATGTGTATTAAGAGAAAAAAAAGTATGAAACCATGTTAAGCATTACTTACCACAACAGAAAAAATAGATTGTAATTATATTCCTTTAGAAATAATAGCTATAAATCTTTTGAATGTTTTGCAGTGATCTGTAAAACTTACTGTGAAATCTTTTTTCTTTTAAACACTGCATTTCTTATTTAATAGATATTGAACCTCAACATCGTCTGTGGTTAGCTCTCTTAATTTGGCTGAATAATATACTTAAAGCATTTGGGGATTTATTTCTTTCAGCAGGACATCTCAAAGTTATTCTAAAGAACTTTGAAATAATGTTTATTTTTAATTAGGTTTGATCCCAACCAGGGGAGCACAAGCCATTAATAACTGACACACATGCAAAAAAGGTGGGGGTAAATGAAAATTTGAAAGAATGCCTGATCCCTGAAGATTTATATTTGCCCTAGTATATCTACTTATTAGTCAGCCACACCATTAGGGAGGACTTTCATCTACTTAGAACCATAGAGACTTAGGGCATATTAAGAACAGGATTGACTCTTAGCAAATTTTTAGTGTCATGAATTTTAACTTTGACGCTCTTCCATCGCTCTTTACAACTTCCCATTTCAGGGGCAACTCCTCTTCCTTTCTTCAACAATTTAGTCACCCTCATTTAGCTCATAGTGAGTTCTTGCTGACTTCTGATTTCCCAAAGACTTGAACTTCCTCCAGCAGTAGTGATTTCAGTTCAAAAATTTCCAGGCTCCTAACAATCTTTACTCTTTGACTGTCCTTCCCAGTAATTCCTAAATCAAAGCAGACATTCTATTGATGGTAGTAACCACTGCTAGGTTCTGGAAGGGAAGCCTATAAAACCTGGGTAAAGCAAGCTGAAGAATCTAGTTTGAGGGAACATCACTTAATTAATACATTTTTATCCATTTTTGGGTGTTTGCATTGTAGTAAGAAGACTCTGATTCAAAACAGGTCTCTAATTATTTAGCTTTAGAAAAAACCCAAAGAGAGATGAGTTTCAGAACATGGGCTGAATACCCTTCAGTCCCACCTTGAAGCTGTGGTTTTCTGCATCCTGGCCAGCAGCACCCTTGCTGCAAGGAGACCAAAAAAAAAAACCAAACCCATTGCCTTCGAGTCAGTTCGGACTCAAGGCAACCCTAACCAGGATCTATAAAAATTCACTGCCAAATTGTGGTGCTGATCCATCTTTGCCTGTTTTATGTTCATACTCTAAACATTTTGAGACTGACCAATGGAGAAACTTACTGAATTAAAATATTCCTAATGAAGATAAGCTTGAAATTTTACTTATAATGATTATGCATTACATTATGTATTTTATTACTAGTCACAATTTCACCTTATTGCTCTACATTTCCAGGTATACCTCGTCAGCCCCTTACCCCCACAATCTCTATCCCTAACATACCTTACTTTCGAAATCAGTTGGAAATTCAGGGGGGAGTGAAACAAAAAGAGCCCTGACTGAATGTTCTTAGTGAAAGTGAGGCTGCTTCTGCAGAAATGAACATTAATCTTGTTTTAGTAAATTTCATTTATGTAATTAATCATGTTCTCATTTGGCGGTTAGTGAGACAGTTTGCCTTGGATAACTGTTGGATATTTCAGAGCCTTGGACTAGCCTAAGCTTTTCAGGTTTGCCCAGCCTAACAAAGTTTAGATGAAATTCAAAGTTAGTGTGCTAAGTTAGTGTCACTTTAGATAGTTGTTATTGTTGTTTCCTTTTTGTTTAAGTTGATTTTGAGACTTTGCATGTGAAAAAGCACAAATGAATATTCCTAACTATTGAATTTCTTATTCATCAGTATTGTTAAATTGCTGCTGTAGTATTAATAGTGAAACTATGGCAGAGTAGTATGTATGGCAGAAGTTGTCACTGATACAAGTTCATATTTTGGGGGATTGTATATGGCCCCCCACCCCTAAGAATTAATAAAAGAGAGCCCGCTGAAAACCATGAATTTCATGGTATAATTTAAATATGTCTCCCTACCCTGAAAATTTGAGCTACCCAGTATATTTCCCTGCTGTGAATTCTATAAGATGTATTGCATATGTCATTTATTTGATAAAACCAAACTAAACCAGTTGCCACTGAGTCGATTTCAACTCATGGCAAGCCTATGTGTGTCATAGTAGAACGGTTCTCAAAAGTATTTTCAATGGCTGTTTGTTTTGGAAGTAGATTCCGAGGCCTTTCTTCCAAGGTGCCTCTGGGTAAAGTGGAACTTCCAGCCTTCTAGTTAGCAGCCTAGAATGTTAAATGTTTGTACCACTCAGATACTCCTGTAAACAATAAAAAAACAAAACAAAACAAACGCACTGCTGTTCAATCAATTTCAACTCATAGTGACCCTGTAAAACAGAGTGGAACTGCCTCATAGGGTTTCCAAGCAGCGGCTGGTGGATTCAAACTGCAGACGTTTTGGTTAACAGCCAAACTCTTAACCACTGCACCACCATGACTCTAGTCATCAATGGAATTTAAATAGTTATCAACTAGACTCTTGAAATTCATTTTACTCCTTTTTACAAATGAAGAAGTGATATTTAAGAGAGATCAGTTCTCAATGACATAAAGTTAGAAGGAAGCAAAACTGAAGTTGAGATTCAAACCCAGCTTTGACAACTTCAAAGATATATTATCTTTGTGTCAAATCATCATTTATTGCTATTTGTATTTTCAAACTTGGATTTATTTCCTGCTAGACACTAATCTTCCTGAACAGTGGGGCCATGGTTTTTTACTTTTTTGTATACAACTGAGAGTTGACAGTGTAGGTGTTCAATAAATATTTCTTGATTTAAAGTTGACAGTTCAACTATGTAAGTTGATGAGTCATTTACCTTGAATCTCTACCCCCTCCCCCCTGCCAATTTGCTGTTTAATTGACTGTTAGTTGGAACTGATTGATAGACATAAAGACTTTTTTTTTCCAAGGGAATTGGCAGCTATGTAAATATAGCACTTAACCTTAAGCACTTAGTCATTAACCTTGATCACTGTCCATTAACCTTAAAGCACCCCAGGTTTCTCTCCTTACAACCCCCCAAAGCAAACTCACTGAATGCATTTTTAACATGAAAAAAAAAAAAAACTTTTCTAGAATGTTTTTATTGTTCTGTGAGTGGTGGTAGAAATGTATTTTGAAAGAGAACATTTAATTCCATTTCTTTGTGTAGATGCTAATTAACTTTTTCCAGGTGTTCAAAGAAAGATAAGAAATTGGGATCGTATTTTGAGGAGCATGTTGGGACATATTTGATAAGAGAAAGAATAGACAATGCTTTTTTAAAGTTCCACTTTTTATGAGATTGATAATTGGAAGAGTATCATACCACTCTCTACTTAACTCCAAAATTTTATGAAAAATAATTTTTCCAACAACCGTTACTAAAAATGATATTTAATATCAATTCCAAACGTGGAAACAACCAATTATTTTAAGAATAAGTAACCACTTAAAGTATTTTTGAAGGCCAGAATATAGTATAGAGAAAAAGGATAAATGAAAATACCTTCTTTAAACACAACACTTTAGATTTGCTCTTGTAAATATTCTTGATTGTAGGTGTAACCAGTTTTATTGAAAATGAAAAAAAGCTTATATTTTCAAAATATTTTGTAGTCTACAAAACCTGTATTTCCTCTTTTGAATGTTTCCAAAAAAAAAAAAAACTATATGAAATATACATTATGGGAAAGGAAAAAGTGTAGTTTAAAAAAAAAAAAAAACTAATACATTCCAATTTATTGTGTGCAGTATTTGTTTTATGTCATGGTTTCGTTTTTACCAAGATTTGGGTTTACTATGTATGGATGTAATAAAATAACATTACAAAGTTGTGAAAAGTTTTGTGTGTAAATTAAATATGCTTTTATGTTTTCCAATCTCAATCCTTAGGGCTAAAACTGCAAGTCAGTGAGAATTCCATTGTATTCTTAATGTAATACATCTTAGGATATGGTGGGTAGAGTGTTAGAAATGTGGGGGTTGTGGAGGGAGAAAAAGCACCTTGCTGTATTCTTGGAAGCAACTCGATACTAATGGACTGATTATTTTTAGGTTTGCCAAAGTGCTCAGCCTTGCTCCAAGCCCCAGTGGGAACTGACGCTAGAAGGTGTGAGCAACTAAGGGCAGGGAAGGTCTCTCTCAAAACTGCATTTCAAGGTGTATTTTAAACGAACGTGAAATCTCACTGGAAAAACAAACTAGTGCAACACATTGACTTCAACTACAAAAAGTTACCTCAACACTGTGCTGGTTAGCTATTCACTTGGAATTTTAGTTACCTGAGGAGGAAGGTGATAATGAGAGAGTAGCCTGCTGAAAAACAGTCCAGGCAGAATGAATGAACTCTACAAAGGCAAATCAAATGTCATTACTGACCACACATTTTGAGAAGTAATCAATACATCAATAGCTTTCACAGATACTGCTCTCCATATGTTTATTTCATTCCCTGAGCATTCCCTTGGAGGTCCCCAAAATTCTAAGACCATATTTATTCACTGTTTCACTTTTATCTAGTAGGTTAGTGGAAAAATAGCTTAGATATACCACTGTACGTTGGCATTCTTTTCACCAAGGCAATGAAATATATATGCAAATTTAGTCTAGAATCTGAGCAAATTCTTGAAGTAAATTTCTCACTTCCATCATTTTTGCAGGATATCTTCACCAATGTATGTATTTATTCATTTGAGTAACATTGCTTGAAGAATGTGGTTTCGAGAATAGTTTTGGTTATTTCTGTTTTTGAGGCATAGAGGTAAACATATTAACTATTTTTTAAATATTGTTTTCATTTTACAAACAGTGGCAGGTCCTTTTATATACTTGCTTTTTACTTGCAGAGGTACAATTAGGAATAAGACAAGTTTCTTTAATATGAACATTACATGCTATAACCTAGGCTGGCCACTGGGAAACTGATCGAAATGTCATTTTAATTTTTTTCTTTTTAAAAACTTGGCTAGACGTAATAAATAACTGTAGCCATGTCTCCAAGTTATAAGAAATAGTTAAATCAATGTAATGGTAGCACAATTAAGAGCAAATTAAACTAGATTGCAAGTTAGTGTCTCACATTAGTTTCTCAGCTACAATTTAAGGACACTAGACTAAATAAATTGTATATTTTCTAGCTCTGTGCTTATTCTTTCTAGTTTACTTTGTGACTTTCTGGTTATTTATCAGTTTGAACTGTTACACACGAGGAACACAAGATTCTAATATTTTATTTGCTAAATACTTAAACAGCAAAACAATATACCCAGTATTGATAACAAACAGAATTTATGTATTTGTGCATTGTTTTCATCTCTCCCCTCAGGCACATAGCATGTATTAGGTGTTCAAGTGCTTTGCCGAATAATTGTTAAATTCTTTCAATTAAACATTGTCAATATAATTTAATATTAAGCCTGACTTAAGTTTTACCTCTATACTGCATTATTTTATAGATCCTACCCCGGTGTTGTCTCTGCATATGGGCAACTAAGACACATTTAAAATACTTTTTAATTAACTTTCCTGGCCTTAGCCCTAGGTTCTAAGGAAATTTTTTTTTAAATATGGAAATTGAAAATTGCTGCATGAATATTGCGTCCTTCCTGAAAATCTGACTTTATTTGCATGCCTTACCAAATGCATTTTAACCTGGATTGGAATGACGATTACAGGTAAAGCCTACCAAGAGAGCAAAAGCAGCCCATAAGAATAATGCTGAAAATTTTAGGGAGAACCAAAAGAGCAGACACTATACTACAGGGAGAAGTAGGGGGTTACGGACTGTCTTGCTTTGGCCTTAGAGTCTCAGGATGAAAGCAGAAACAAATGACACAGGTATTCAGGAGTCCTGATAAGTAAACCCATATTCCTGTGCACATCATCTGTTAGTTGACAGAACATTCGTTCAGCACTAATTACTTATAGAACATTGGGGTAAAAAACGGAAGGAAATAGAGACACTTCCCACTTGCCAACTACACCACTAGGTTGCACGTTATATGTATTTTCTTCCTTAAGGAATGTCCTTTGAATTCATTTTGATCTTATTTTATCTGTAAAAGAGTTAGGTCAAAGTGCCCAACCCAACCCAGTAATGCCTGCTCCAACATCTTTATGACTGTGTTTTCTCAATTGAGATTTTCTCAAATGCTACCTAGAGCCTTTTGAAAAAACTGTTTCATATGTGTCTTTATAACCTTAAAAAAGCAAGCCCACAAACCACCACTACTCCAATGTGAACACTGAGAAACAACATAACCACTCATCACATTCACACACACCCTCACACCAAATGAACAAACAAACATGTAAGCGGACATAAAAAACAAACCAACTGCAAAAACAGATTCTGCCTCTCTAAAAATTCGTCATTGCAAGGTAATTTCTGATTGAATGTATATAGTCAAAAACACTTTCACCAGCAGTGTGAGGGGGCTGCCCCCCCACCCCACCCCCAGCCCAGCCCTCCTGGGATCCAGCACTCCTAGCGGGGAAGGGGAAGGAGAGAACTCTGGCGCCTCTAGCCCATCTGAGACCTTCTGGAAGAGGAATGATGTCACAGATGTTTCGCTGTTTTTTTCCTCATCCTCTTCATTTCCTTCTCTTGCATCTTTAAAGATTTTTCTCTCTTCCTAGTTCCTCTTCACTTTTCACTTTTCTAAACTTCTAAAATTTCTGCAAAACTCTCTTATCCCCTAAAGGAGAGGAACAATTCTCCTGACATTCATTCACAAACATTCATTCCCACTGGTGCTTTGTATTTTTTCTTATTCTTTACTGTGGACAGGGCTTCATTTCTCCCAAGGTACGGGTAAGAGTGTCAAGATCATCACCTGCATTTGCCATCTCTGGGGATACACTGAAGAAAACTGCCTATTAATTAACATTTGATGACGTGCCTCGCACTTGTTGGAGGAAACACACCATATAAATGCCAAATAGTAATAATTCATTTCCCTTTCTCTTTTGGGTTCTGGATTCACCAGCTTGCACCCTCCTGAGAGGAAAAAGAGTCATCTTCTTTATTATACCTACCAAGAGGATGAAATGCCAAGTGTAAAAAAGCTGCTTCAAGGAGGAAGAGTTGTAGTCATTTTAGAATGATTGCAAATATTTCTCTGAAAAAAGCAGTCCTCAGCATAGCTATCAGAGGAGGGCACATATGGCACATACCACCCCTTCAAATTCTTTTTCATGTCCAAGTAGGAGAGCCGAATTTATGACCTATGCTTCCTGTAGTTTTTTCACCTCTGGGAAACAACCTGTCTTACTGAGAAGAATATCATGCTTTGGGTTCATGTCTTAGTTATCTAGTGCTTCTGTAACAGAAATACAACAAGTGGATAGCTTTAACAAAGAGAAATTTATTTTCTCACAGTCGAGTAGCTTGAAGTCCAAATTCAGGGTGTCAGCTCCAGGGGATGGCTTTCTCTCTGTGTCACCTCTGGAGGAAGGTCTTTGTCCTCAATCTTCCCCTGGTCAAGGAGCTTCTCAGGCTCAGGGAACCCAAACCCAAAGGACACACCCTGCTCCTGGTGCTGCTTTCTTGGTAGTATGAGGTCCTCCAACTCTCTGCTTGCTTCCCGTCTCTTTTACCTCTTGAGAGATAAAATGTGGTGCAGGCCACACCCCAGGGAAACTCCTTTTACCTTGGATCAGGGAGGTGACCTGAGTAAGAGTGGTGTTACAATCCCACCCTAATCCTCGTTAGCATAAAATTAACAATCACAAAATGGAGGACAACCACGCAATACTGGGAATCATGGCCTAACCAAGTGGACACACATTTTGGGGGAACACAATTGAATCCATGGCAACTCATGTCTCAAAGGCCTTCTTTCCAGCATAGGTGGGAAGGTCCTGTCCAAGGTGAAGTTCATATGCAGCGTTGTCCTTAGCATTCATGCACTTTAAACCTTTTCATCCATTCTTCCATTTAAAATGATGGGAGGACTGTTCCCACTTATAAAGGAAGTCTAAGTTTATCCCATTTATTTTTTTAATTATAAGTCTTTCAATATTTTATTATAGTCAGAGAAATCAGAAAAAAAAAATTTTCCCCCAAGGCCAAGAGATAAGAAAAGTGACAGGATTCTCCTGCTCCCTGGCAGATAAACTGAAGGCCTTGGTCGCAGTGATGGAATACACACAGCCCTGTTGTGATTTGATCTGATCAGATCCCACCAGGATCCTGACCTGTGTCTCCTCAGGCAGCTGGTCTTTCATTTCATAAAGATATGGAAAATAGAATTATAACACATTCCTGCCACAGTATAGCTTTCAAGTTTTTAACTAAAATTTACTTTTTAGAAATAATGTTGAAGATAATTTCTGTAACGTGGGTCTATTATTCATGATTTAACATTTTTCTTTGTTTTGTCACAGTTTCAACGATCAGGTGTTTATATCCAGCCATCCCCATGAAAGTAAAACATTTGTTATATTTGACTTAGAATATATGATAATTAAGATTCATCCCTGGATGGCATTTTAATAGTTTCTATTTTTTTTTTCTGTAGATAATTTTATTAAATTTTGAATTGTGATTATGGGAAATATAAAGTGGTTAAATGCTGAAATTCATGTTAAAACCTTCAGAGGGAATAAGAGGGAAAGAAACTAATATTTAGGAAGTACCTAGGTTTTAGGGGAAACCCTGGTGGCATAGTGGTTAAGAGCTACAGCTGCTAACCAGAAGGTTGGCAGTTCGAATTCAATAGGGGCTCCTTGGAAACCCTACAGAGCAGTTCTACTCTGTCCTGTAAGACCTCTATGAGACAGAATCGACTCAATGGCAGTGGGTTTGGTTTTTGGGTTAGGTATTAGGACTCTGATTTACTATGTGTATATATCTTTGAGTATATGTAATTTGTTTCCTTTTTTTTTTTATCATTTAATCCATACAATATCTCTATGAAGAAAGTATATGTGGAGGCTCAAAGAAATTAAGTATTGTTTAGGTTCATACCTACATTTAGTAGCAAGCTATGATTAATACCTGTCTCCGCACTCCAGTTTTGTAACACTGATAATATGATGCCCTTCTTACTGCCACTATCACCGTTACCAACAATGTGTGCATCATTCTAAATGGGTAGCAATATTAAAAGCTGTTGCTAATTATATTATCTGACATTTGGGAAAGGGAGTTTTACTTCTTGAATGTATTTCATTATATTTGAGACTTACCTTTCCCCATCATTACAACCTATTGACATAATTTTATCTGTAGCCTTGGTTTATCGGAATTAATTTCCTCTGAATTAATATGGTGCAGTGAGTCATGGTAACAGTTTCAGAGTGAAACAGTGATTTTTGATTGAGTTTACCTCTTATTATGCTATATGATACTTGTGACATGTAAGTTGATTTTTAATAGAAGATATTTATTTAGCTCTCAAATATTTTGTAATTTATCAAAAATGCCTTGGATGGTTTATCTGATATAAATAGGGACTATATTTTATCTGATAAAGACTAGAAGTATGATGGGGGAAAAAAGATGAAACACAGATTGAAATATAGAACAAACAGCAGATTCGTGACCAGTAAAAATACAAAGCACTAGTGAGCTTTAGAATAATACATTAGATAGGGTCTGCCTTTTGCAGACCAGATGTTTACCTCAATTCCTCCTCTGCCTAAATCCATACCCCATGAAAGCCCAAGCTTTTTCAACATTTCTGCTTATGCCAGAGGCATATGTTGGAGTGGGGAAGTAGGACAGTGCACCTCATGTGTCTCATCACAGCCCCTGATCCTAAGCCACCTTTTCCTCAGTTCATGAACAATTTTACCATTTTTTCCAGTTTTACCTGTAAGGATATGTAAGCATAGACATACATCTGTACATGTCTAATTTTCTATTATAGTCATATATATTAATATTTTATTATAGACTGGGCACTCAATTTGAGGTTAAGTGATCCCCAGAGCGATATACTATTGCTCATTGAGTAAGTCTCTTAAAACTCTATTAAATTCAGTTAGCAATCCGTGTCAGGTCAGTGCAATTAATAATAACCATGAGCATTAACCTAAGCTACTAGGGAAAAAAAAAAAATGAAGAGATGGTTTGGAGGGCCACTATTCTTAATGTGCTGTTCACAATTAGAAGCAGAAAATTTTTATTGGAATAAGGAATCTAAAAAAGGAATTCCCCAGTCAGTCTTAGGTATAAAAGCATGTTTCTCTAGAAACCAGGGAGGGGAGGGGGGAAACACACATAGAAATATGGATGGTTTAGAGTGTCTCTTTTTGGCTGGGGGAATTGGGGATTTTGTTGCACTCTAGCAATTCCAGGTCTAGATTTCATAACGCTTTCGTTCCCTCTTTTTCTCATGAGAATATAAAGCCATTGGGATAGGTTGCTAACACAGTTTCTATTTTTATTCCTCAAAAGACTGGAATTATTGTCCTACAAATCCAAGCTTTGCTTTTTTAGCATCACTATAGATTTCCAGGTCTTTTGGTTCTTCCTGCATAGATTTGTTCATTTGTGCCATGGAAAAATGAGCAGTATTGACATTATGCAACATTTCCAACATTTTATTAAAATTCTTATATGGAAAAAGATATCTAAAGATCCTCCTTTAGGGATTTCCTTGCACCTTTTTAAATCTTTATGTATCTGTTTAAAAAGGGTGATATAAATATGATGAATCAGAAAAATGCTAGTCTTTAAAAATGATGTTGTGTCAAGAGGTCACTCTGAAAGTGAAGAAATACTATTGGGGAAAAAAAAATACACCCACGTACACAATTTAATATCAGTTTGCCTGGAAGGCCACTCGTTAGCAATCTCTATGGTTTAGAACCAAAAATAATAATAATAACAAAAGAGTGATTTAATTCCAGTGTCTACCTGGCTTAAGAAAACTTCTGTTTTGTTTTTTATCAGTGGTTATAAGCCTCAGAGTTTTTGCTGGAATACACAATTAAAATGTCATAAATTTCCCATTTCAGCCTTTCTACTTGCTTGTTTGAAGGCCTATCAAACTAGGGCCATTCCTTCTTTCCCCTGTCTGCTCTGTGTTCTCATCTTTACTGGTTGCAAGCCAGTAGAGAATCCTAATGTATTTTTCCTTCTGACCCAAATAATTTTACATGTGAAATCCAATTATAAAAAAAGATGTCAAGTGCAGTCTTGAAGGAGAAAGAATTCAAATCTCAGACAGCCTAATGGGTGAATAGGGACGAGGTTAGGACAGGCCTACTTTTATTCCTATAGCACTTCTTTCTAGAGCTCCTGCTAAAGAATATTGCTAAATAAGAAATATCTTTAAAAATTAAAAGATAATTAGAGAAGGAGTTTGGAGTTATGAGTCTGTGTACAAACTTCGTTACATACCATACCTATTAGCTATTGTCTCTATATAAGCTTCAGGTTTTTAGCATTGACTGAAACTGTTATTTTTAAATTCATAATGTTTGGTCCTTAAGTTAGGTCACTGGCCACCACAGGGGAAAGTAAGACCCACCCATCAAGGCCCAGTCTGTACTCACCCGTACATGTCGTCACCATGTGGAGTTGTTTTTTGCTTTATAACTTTACTGTCTTCAGCAGTCCACAGAATCATTTGTATCTCCAGAAATGCTTTATCACTCAGCCTAATTCTAATCTAGAATAAAGTGTATTTTTAATTGTTTTTGTTGTTAGATGCCATTGACTTGGGTTTTGACTCATAACAACCCCATGTACAACAGAATGAAGCACTGCCTGGTCCTGCTCCATCCTCACAACTGTTGATATGTTTGAGCCCTTTGTTGCAGCCACTATGCCTATCCATTTCATTGAGGGTCTTCCTCTTTTCCCCTGTCTCTGTACTTTACCAAGTATGATGTCTTTTTCCAGGGACTGGTCCCTTCTGATAACATGTCCAAAGTTCTTGGGATGAAGTTCTTTCATCCTTGCTTCTAAGGAGCGTTCTTACTGTGCTTCTTCCATGACAGATTTGTTTGTCCTTCTTGCAGTCCATGGTATATTCAGTATTCTTTGCCAACACCATATTCAAAGGCGTCAATTAGTCTTTGGTCTTTCTTATTCGTTGTCCAGTGTTCACACGCATATGAGGGATTGAAAATACCATGGGTTGGGTCAGGTGCACCTTAGTTCTCAAAGTGACATATTTGCTTTTTAACACTTTAAAAGAGGTTTTTTGCAGTAGATTTGCCCAATGCAATACATCGGTTGATTTCTTGACAGCTGCTTCCATGGGTGTTGATTGTGAATCAAGTAAAATGAAATGCTTGACAACTTCATATTTTCTCTAGTTATCGTAATGTTGGTTATCAGTCCAGTTGTGAGGATTTTTGTTTTCTTTATGTTGAGACGTAATCCATACTGACGGCTGTAGTCTTTGATCTTCATCAGTAAGTGCTTCAAGTCCTCGTCATTTCCATCAAGCAAGGTTTTGGCATCTGCATATTGCAGGTTCTTAATGAGCCTTCCTCCAATCTTGATGCCCCATTTTCCTCGGCTTATTTGGTCAGCATACAGATTGAACAGGTATGGTTAAAGGATACAACCCTGATACACACCTTTCATGATTCATGTCCTTCCTGAATTTAAACCAGGAAAACCTTATAAATAGCAGCAGCAGATTTTTTATTAGGAATATAACTTACCCAAAACTTAAAAAGTGAAAGTGAGGTTTGCTAAGGACGGTGGTTCATAAGGAAAGCACTTCTTATTTAATTTTGACCTTGGACTTTTCGGTAAAGCAAACAATAGAGGATTTATGAACTCTTTGTGAATTACAAGATTAGGAGACTCCTAAGTATTTAAGGAATCTCGTAATGATTTTGGGTTCTCTCTTTACCATTCTTCGTTAGATTGTCTATCAGTAAATTTAGTAATTGGTATATATTTATTTACTATGCTAATCTCAGAAGTTAATGAAAGCTTTTGGTTTTAATATTTAATATTTGGTTTAAAATATTTAGTGTGTTTTGTTTCATTTTACTTTTTTATTTCATTAACAACTTTTTAAAAAAGTAATATCACAAATAAGTATTCTTTCAGATGATTTTTAAGTTCGTATTTTTCTAAAGCTTATATTCTTCGTGAATAGAAGGAACTAACTGGGAAATAAAATTAATTACTGTGATTATATGAAAGAACTCCTGACCTCTTGGTAATAACAACAGATTTATCATTAAGACATCTCATTTTACATAAATAAATGAACCATTTTATAAAAGGTATCAACCGTATGTGAGAAATCAAAGAGATTGACCCAAGTTACAGCCATATTTATTTGAAAAATGTTTTTACTTTTTTGAAAGCACTTTTCACATATACCTCATTTAGCACATGTGGGCAATGATTTAGGTTGACCCAAAAAAAAAAAAATGTTAATAATCATGAGTTACCATGTAAAAGTGTAAAAAGTTTCCTAATGTTTTGGGACACAAAAGAAGGAAGTAACACAACCTGCACTTTATTATTTTGTATAAGATGCAAAGGTTTTTTTCTAAACTTTAAATCCAACTGAAAGCAGCTGCTGGAAAAATATCATTACACTATACCTTAAGCTACAAAAACCAATTTAATGGTGACATTTTATTTTGTTCAGATGGTCTGTTCTTTTCTTCTGTTTAAACTAGTAAAGCCTATGGAAACTATATCTGGATGAAATCACAGGAAGGTGAAGGCCCGTGACTAAAAACATTCTTTAAAGATTATACAGGGTTACAGTGGAATGGAATCACACTGCTAACAAGAGTGAAAGTCTCCCAAAGACAGGAAGTAATATTACATCATTTAATCATTCATAGGCATGACCACTTTCCCTTTCCTAGGAAAGGATAGAAAGTTTATTATTAAAAAATAGATCAACATAAAATATGGGTAATTACTTTTGCAGTACATGTGGTCTGCTTTCCTGGCCAGCCTATTTTTTATTTTTTAAATAAAATAATCACTTTTCTCACCCCTTCAGGTCAATTTTTTTTTCATAAATGTTTCCTAAATTTTGACCATTTTATTTACCTTTTCCGAAATGAAAAAGGAAACCCTGGTGGTATAGTGGTTAAGTGCTTTGGCTGCTAACCAAAAGGTTGGCAGTTTCAATCCACCAGGCACTCCTTGGAAAACTCTGTGGGGCAGTTCTACTCTGTCCTGTAGGGTTGCTATGAGTTGGAATCGACTTGACGGCAATAGGTTCTTTTTTTTTTTTTAATGAAAAAGTAAAAAGAATCACCTATACTTTCTTATGTGTCAATGTGATCACAACCCAAACTTGAAAACTAAGCAATATTTGATACTAAAGGTTAACCTAGCTTTCTCAAAAATGTATTTTACTGCAGTTGTTTTTAAAAAGAAAACAAAAACTATTCTTGATATGAATCCAACACTCACAAAGTTTTATAAGAATACCTTGAACCCAAATTATTTATAATCTAGCACTAGCCTTTATTGAACATGAGGAAAGAAATCCTTCTTTGCCTCTCTCACCAATTTTTGTGTTTAAATCATTCATCTCCACTGATAGCAAAATGCATTTGTTCATTCATTCACTCATTCATAATTTATACTTTATCTCTAAAAAGGACTTAACGATAAAAGTGTTAGATAACAGAAAACTATTGGCTTAAATAGTTGATAAAAACCTACAGGGAACAATCCAGGTTAACATTAATGCTATGATATAAACATTAAATAAAGATCTAAGCTTCATTTCATCTAAGTACCTAGAAAAATGCCTTTGTAATGAATGACCTTAAATGCAGTAAACTAAGCACTTGATGTGGATTGTAGTTATAACCTTTGCATAAATAAGACAGCCTTGCCACTTAGAAATGACTCCCAGGTGGTAGAGCCTGGTCACATCTGCTAGGTCTTACATAGATGAGGGTGAGGGTTCTGCATGCTGGTATTGTGCCACATAACCTTGGTAAAAGTTTTGCAGGAATGAAAAAATATCGCCAAGATGTAGAGGAAGAGAGAATTCCTGTTTAAAAATATAATATTGGATGCCTCCAACAAGTCACTTATCCTATACGGCCCTATATTTCCTGACCCTTAAATGAGTTTGTGAACTATATAATTTCCACAAATTTACCCTACTCTCCAGAATTCTTATTAAGTACATTTGATTTCACAGGAGCCCTGGTGGTGCCGTGGTTAGGTTGCCTGGCTGCTAAACAAAAGGTTGGTGGTTCGAACCCACCAGCTGCTCTGCGGGAGAAAGATATGGCAGTCTGCTTCCATAGATTTACAGCCTCAGAAACCCTATGGGGCAGTTCTGCTTTGTCCCTTAGGGTTGCTGTGAGTCAGAATCGACTCAATGACAGTGGGTTTGGTTTTTGGTTTATGTGATTTTACCAGTGGTAGACTACATAGAGTCTATCATTTATTCCTTCAACAGACATTTCCTCCAGGTGTTAATAAATAGAATATAATCCCTGCCTGTCTTGGGCTCAGAGTTTTAGCAGAAGAGTCATACATGTAAGCAGATTATTAGTGAATTGAAGAATTACTATAATACTCTTATACGCAGGCAGGTTAAAGGAAATGCTTTAGTCTTCTAATGAGGTTAAGAAAGCAGCTGTCTTGAATAAGAGTTCACAAGCTAATCACTGTCAAAGGAAGAAAAGAGAAAGGCTGTTCCTGGCAGTGGGAATAGCCCTGTGAAGGCAGGAGGGGAGGAAAGATTGGTAAATGAAGAGAGTTCTCAGAAGGTCAACGATGTTGGGATGTACTGAAAGTAGGACAGTGACTCTAAAAGTAGTTGGAGGCCAGATTCTAAAAGAACTTGCATGGGAGGCTATGTATTTTAGAGTTTAGGGTCATGGACTCAAAGTCCAGGGCTTAAAGTTGATTTCTGCCTCAGTTATGTTTGAACTCTGCAACTCAGGAAAATTTAGTTAACTCCCCTTAATCTCAGTTTTCAGATGTGTACAAAGGTGACTAGGTTTCTCTCTTATAGGGTTGTACTAAGGACTAAATTAGATAATGCATGTTAAAATGGAAATTTCAAGTAAACACCAAAATCTAAAAATACGAAATTCCAATCTGAGGTGCTGAATCACCACATGCAGATTTTAAAGGAAATTTCCAAAAAATGGTCGTCATATGACCCTTAATCTTCCTTACCCACTTTAAAACTATTTGCAGTTTGAAATTGAGGAGTGAGGAGGAGGGTTTATAAAGGTATCTCTTTGAAAACAGCAGTTGCCAAATTGTGAGCCCATCCTCACAGGATTGAGAGGTGAAATGATGCTATCTCCATGACTATGCATGAGGCTGGCCTGACTAGACAGGTGGGAGAATATCTGATATTAAGTCAGGTTCAACTTGTGTGGATATATTTCAATGCCAAATTGAGCCTGGGTTTTGTGAATTAAATGACCATTCCCAGTGCCGTCGAGTCGATTCCGACTCATAGCGACCCTACAGGACAGGGTAAACTGCCCCATAGAGTTTCCAAGGAGCACCTGGCGGATTCGAACTGCCGACCCTTGGGTTAGCAGCCGTAGCACTTAACCACTATGCCAACAGGGTTTCCAAATGACCATAGAACTGTCTTTTACTTAACAGAGAGCAAAGAATTCATGGCCTGCCAGAGTTTTCTTACAAACATCTTCAATGTGGTGAAAAACAGGTAAAATTGTGCACTGCAGATTAGAAAATAAGCACAAGTAAGCCTGCGTGTACCTTGCTTACTGGGTAATATGTCCCTGTATAACCTCCATGGAAAACATTATGTCACAAGACTAATTTGCTTCACATACCAGTTTCACATTAAAAAAAAGAAAAAAAAAAAAAGAAAAGTGATTGACAGATAGCTAGTGAATAATATTTACAGTGTTGGCAGCTATGTCAAGTTGCTGTGAAATGTTTCCTGGAGGAGCTGGGAAGCCTTTATAAGGATAGCAAAATGATCAGGACTTAATGATAAAAGTAATAGATAACAGAAAACCATTGGAAGAATGTTAACTGGTAAACTTCTCAAGAATTATTGCTTTAAAATGGTACAGGCAAAATGTTGATTCTGAGTGCTAAGGGATGAATGAAATTGCAAAATGGAAAACAGGAACTCCTATTTCAAGAAAGTTGATGATTTTCTAAAGGAGAGATATTGGGTAATAGCTTATAGGGATTAGAGGGTTATGGGAAAATTTATTAAGATTAGGGGAACTTCAACATATTCATTAGATAAGAGGAAGGAGTCAGCGCAGAGAGAGCATTTGAAAATATAGGCAAGTGAGGTCAGTAGCTTAGGTGGAGGGACTCAGAGACACTTCTTTTGTTTCTAGAAAGAGCAATAATAGACAATTTGGGAGGTTTATAGAGTGAACAACTGCTATATATATATGCACTTAATAAAGAGCGACTCTTGACTATTCTTTTACTGGAGCTCCTGATTGTGTGCTATGAAAGTCAACTACTCTACTAATGGAGGGTAGGCATTCATACATGGTATCTTGTTAGCTGCCATCAAGTTGGCTCCTGAGTCCTGGTGACCCTGAGTCATAGTCACCCCAGGCACAACAGAAAGAAACGCTGTCCTGTCCTGTGCTCTGCCCGTGATCAGTTGTGGATCAGATTGCTGTAATCCCTAGGGTTTTCATTGACTGATTTTTAGAAGCTGATTACCAGGCCTTTTTCCCTAGTCTGTTTTAGTCTAGGCGCTGTGCTGAAACCATTCAGCATCATCGTGATACACAAGCTTCCACTGACAGACACGTGTTGGCTGTGCATGAGATACATTGCTCAGGGATCAAACCCAGGTCTCCCACGTGGAGGATGAGAGTTCTACCACTGAACCACAAATGCCCCCGTGGTACCTTCTCTCTTTTTTAAAAAGAGCCTTTATCATTGCAGACCCACTCAAATAAAGGCCCGAGGAACATGGGTAATTAGGAATGCCAGGCTATAAGGAAGAATAAATATGATCTAAAGGAAGTCAGCCAGACAAAAGCAGAGACCATAGCTATTCTAATTTCAAAAATAAGAGTCTTTAATGATCAATGGAACAGTGTCAGTATCAGTGATCATGAGAAATTAGGTCCTTATATTCTTGTAGGGATACTTTGGCTTCTTTATATAAAATTCCCTGGGAAGGCTCCAGAAATCACAGTTGCTATATGTAAAGTGTTGTCATTTTTTTCTTGCTTGATTAATATGAACTCCCTGAGTTATGTGCTGTACTGTAAAACACTGCAGCAGTTGTATCCTGAAGATGTAATATAAGCTGAAATCAGGCCATCCATCATTTATGAATCCCTCATAAGTCTTTGGTAATAAGGTATATTTTTGTGAGAAAAAATCACTCAATACATAACATATCAATTCTTAATGCCACATGAGAAATTGCTTTATAAATCGCAAGGCAATAGCTATATATATGGCATTATATAATCAAGGGGGCAAGGAACATTTAAGATATATTGACAGTCACCAATACCCTAAAGAACTAAAAAGATTCTTAAAAGATAGTTCAGCATCCAAATAAATGTCTAAAGACTGAATATTGCATAATTTTAACAGTATTCCTATGGTAGCAGTCTTCCTAAAACCTCCAAATCCTGCTGTATTCAAAGATTAGTCTTTGTAGCAAGGATTGTAAATTTATAAATTTTGAAAGAATTTAACAACTTGAAATTAAATGAGAAATTAGAATCAAAGAAACATAAAGTGAACCTTAAGTTTGATTTTTATATATATAAATGTAAAACTAATTCTCGTCCTCAGTGTGGTTCAGTTTTCTTCCATTTGAATTGACTCCACCCTAGTAATATTTAAATTACCTGAGCATTAAACGCTTAGGCATTCTATAACGGATATAGTGTTTCTCTGATGCTACTGTTTATTTTGGTCCTGAAAGGTCTGTACATAATTTTAAGGCAGATGGGGAAGGTAGATATTGCCATTGTTTGTACATAGTCTGTGCTCGATTATAATGTACAAAATATTATCTCTTCATAATAAAGCATCCTCAGTTATGCACCCAAAGTTTGTCTTATTTCAAAGAAGTGAAGACAGCTGTAAAGGCTTTCTACGTATTTGTGCATCAAAAATCCATATGCATGATGGGAAATTACCCACCAAAATTGTGCACTTTGCAAGGGACAGCATTACAATTTTGCAAAAGTTAAAACCTGTCTTCTTAGTGCTCCGGTATTGTGTTGCTCTATTGGTGCACAGCAGGATATTCAGTGGAGATCCTTGAAATTGTGCTCCCTATGAATGTTTAAACATATTGAAAGTAAGAACAAAACTGAAGGATGTAAATGACTGAAACACAAGGCAGCTGCAGGCTGCTCACTGAGAACATTTATCAACAGATCTAATCTGCAGTTCATTTCACATTCCACGTATAGAGCTTTGTGTCTATTACACGGCATTTAGAATGAAGTATACTTGAAGTACACTTTCTTAAATAAGCAAAATGCCATTTACCCTGTGAATTTTAAGGTCCTTTTTTTTTTTTAATTTGGGCTGCTAGAAGAATCTTAAAGAAAAGCATTTTTAAAGTATTGGAGTAAAAAAAGCCTGAGGGATTAAAGAATCCTTGGGGATTCTCTTGGTTTGAAATGTAAGGTTATCTGTGCATAATGTAGGCATTTCAGTGAAGATATATGACTCAATTTTGCAATTTGGTATATTTGGGTGTAAGTTACAAGGAGTCGTAAAGTAACCCCTGAAACCAGGAGGCTGATTTTTGGCTCCTCCACTTCCTACATATATTTCCTTTCTGAGTCTCAGTTCCTTCATTCTTGAATGGGGAAAATAATCCCTACCTACTCAAAAAGCTTTCCCGTGGCTTAAATTAGATAATAGATAATAAAACTTTGGGTAAACTATAGAACAGTGATCAAATGGGAAAGCCAATTATTATTTCAAATTGCTGGTTTTTGAGTTATAGACATCCAATGGAACAATGCAAAGGTTATTATACCTTTAAATTGTGAATAAAAATTTACTTCAGTTTTACCAAATGGCAAGATGTGAGGGGGCAAATGAGTTTCCACTCTTTGCTTCACGGAGAGGAGGTAGAAAAACAGGTTCAAAATAACCTGCAAGATGCACAAAAATCTTCCAAAATGACTGTTACTACTGTTATTATCTTTTCTCCTTTTTATTTTTTCTGAGGATTGAGTAGGCAGTTATGGCTCCCCTACTTAGTCATATTTTTGGAAAAATGACCAAAAGCATCACTTGAGACAATGATAAACACTTTATTGCTAGTCTCTGAACCTGTTGATTTAATAAAACACAGTCAAACTTCTACTCCATTGTTTTATTTGCCTTTCTATTTGCAGGACTAAAAAGTCCAGAAGAAGGGTGTATTTGTGACTATAACACATTTATTTAAATTGGCTTTAAAAATTCTAAGTCAAGAATTCTTAACATTTAAAAAATCTGAATTTACAGTGTTGTTGAATACGTTGATGAAACCTTTTCTAATACCTCTATAAAGTGATGTTTTTCAAATACTTAAATTTTTATTAAGTGAATCAAAATTAATTTGGAGAAAAATTTTATTTTCTTAAGATTATTAAAGTTATCTGAGGAAATTACAAAATCCCTACTGAATACATAGTTTCTCAGGTGTTAAGAAAATCTTCAGGAAATACATAATTCAGGGCCTTAGTTTCTTTCTGTTCCTCCGTTGGCAATGATCACTGACTCCATTCATATCTAGTTTCTTTCATCTCTACTAAAGTTGATAATATTTTTTACTCACCTGTTATAGAGGTTACTAGATGGAATTTTTCTTCTTTGAAAATAACTTCAGTTCTTTACAGAAAATGTTACGACTTATTATATTTTTGTTTTATTGTAAAAAAATTAAGTGCAGATACAGTGAAATGGTCAGAATTATGTGTAGAATTTCTTTTGTATCAATAAGTCCATGTGAACCTTCTTGCTCTTTCAGTAGCTACATACTCTTTTTCAATACTTGAGAGACTTTGTTTAGAAATGAGTATGTGTTTTTAACTGCAACTCATTAAAAATCTTACATGACTTTTTCTTCCTGATATACAGCTTTCAGCAACATGAAAATAAGTCACATGATAAAAAAGTAATGGGTCCTTGAAGGATTTTTATAGAGAGCAAGGGCAAAAAAAACTATGTGTGTGTGTTGTGTGTTTGTGTGTGTGTGTGTACATACATATACACATATACATACTTGTGCTGGGAGGTTGATGTTATTAGTGCTATAGACGCAAAAGAAGTTTAATGAGAGCTAAGAGACAATATCAAGTCAGCATGTGAAATCTGGGTGGACAAGGGCAGGTAGGACAGAACAGTATAAACCAGGCAGAGAGGTGGGAGGATCCCTGTAACCACAAACCTGGCAACGTGGAGGTTTCTTTCTCAAGGAAGGGAAGCAAAAATCAAGAATTGTAAACTTCCGGGGGACAATCACAGGTTGTAAGTTGAAAAACAATTCTGTTAGATATATTAGAAAATGAAATAAAAATTAAAAAGTAAAATGTTCATTTCATTGTTTCCTTAATTTACATAGCATCAAAAAACTTTTTTTCCCTCTGAATTAATGATGTCAATATAGGTGTCTCCAGGTGGTACAAATGATTAAACACTTGACGACTAGCCAAAAGGCTGGATGTTAGAATCCAGAGGCACCTCGAAGGACAGGCCTGGCAATCTGCTTCTGAAAGGCCACAGCCTTGAAAACCCTACAGAGCAGTTTTGCTCTGTACACATGGGGTCTACATGAGTTAGAATCAAATCAATGGCAACTAACAATAACAGCAACAACAATGGTATCAATATATGAAATAGTAGTAGAGTTAAAATGTTTATTAAACATGCATTTTTCTCTTTAAATAGAAATGCAAATAAAAGCTGATGCATTTGTTAAATGAGCAGTTAAAATGCTATTTTACCAAAAGGCTACAGAAGGAAGAGTTACGCCTAGTTGATATTAACTGGAGGAATTATGTTCTCATATTACAGTCAAACTAAGAATCTCCTTGTACACTTAATGCTTCTGTGTTTAAAAGATAAATAATTATTTCTCCAATTTAAATCATGTCATCCTTGAACATAGAATTAACGTCAACACAATTGAGGAAGGACATTGAGACCATAAAGTCTTCCCTCTGGTGCATAATTGGTCCGTGGAAATATTAATACTAAAAGTCAAGTACACTTTGGCCCTGGTTACTTGCCAAGGTGATTTCCCACATTTCATTTATGTATGTGTGTACACATGCAAGTATGCATGCATGTATGTATTTGTTTCTCATAACCGTGTAATAAAAGTATTTTTTCCTCAATTGTTTTAACTCAAATGATTGATTTGCCAATGTGTTTGAGAAGAAATTAAGAATTGGCCAGAAATTGTATTTGTCCTTATTTATAACAAATATGTTTGTATTTTCAAATCAGAATATCTGAAATGATATTTAGAGGTTACTTAGGTTTAATCGACTCGATGGCACTGGGTTCTAGGTTAGGTTAAATTACATTGAGAATATTTAAGTTGATTAAATAGGAAATCTGAGAATCTTTTGTTATGTAGCAAAAATGCTTCATCTAAAAGAAGACATTTTCTAGTTTCATTTTTCCTATGTATTCAAATTATTTGAAACCTTATAAAATATATACTATTTTTGGTTTCTCTTATTTACTAAAAGAAAAAAAAGACAAACCTTTCTCCTCTATATCATAAACTTGTCACTGCTTCCTGAAGTTCATTAATTAGTATCAGCAGCTTCCCTAGTTTGTTGTGCACTCAGATTGTGATTACCCGTGAAAGGGTGGAGGATCTGCAGAACTAAAAACTGTAAAACTCTCATATATGCATACATAGGTATGGAATGCATTCGTAAGTAATAGAACAAGGCTGGAGTCTGTACTTGAGAAATAACAGGCTCACAAGAAGCTGGAAAATTTCTACTTTCCCTGTTTTTTACCCTCTCTGACCCTCCATTCTTGCTAGAAATGGGATTGTCATCAGATTGTGCAACGGTACCAGTAAGAACAACCATCTTTATTGACAAATAAGCAAGTGATAGTGAGATTGGTCAGTCTAAAATCTCACTCTACATAAGAAGGTTAATACGGACTTGAAAACCAGGTCAATTTATGATGCCTTTTTGAGAACTCATTATGTTTTTTCATGACACAAAAATTTTATCTTTAAAGTGGTATAAATACTTCAGCAGATACTGACAGTAAACGATGTCCATGTGTTGATATAAATTTCACTGAAATTTTTCCTAACAACAAATGACAGGGAATTTCAAAATTTTAGCTGTGATTACCCCGTATTTAAAAGAATGAAATTAAATTTGTATTGTATTTTAAATGAAATATCTCTGATATTTTTCTTATATCCAAAATTAACATTTATATGACTAACCTACTTACAAGTTGCCCCTCTCTGGTTAATTTAAAACCAAAAACCAAACCAAACCCACTACCATTGAGTCGATTTTAACTCATAGCAACCCCATAGGGTTTCTGAGGCTGTAAATCTCTGCAAAACAGACCGCCGCATCTTTTTCTAGCAGAGGTACTGGTAGTTTCACACTGCTGACCTTTTGGATAGCAATCAATGGCTTTAACCACTGTGCCACCATAACTTATATACAGTGTTTAATTGTACACTGGTTTTCACATATGTAAGTACTTAATAGATCCAACATTTATTTCTTAAATGGATTATAATGGCTTAAATGTGACAGTTTATGACCTCTGTGTTAACCTGGTTCAGTTATAGGCATATTCTGACTGATCCATAGCCATTGTTCCATTATTGTTTGTGTGTCTACTCTACTTTGTTAATTCCCACCACTGTACATTGAGAGTGAAATTATGGTGTTGTTCTAAGCTATAGTCTCATCTAAGGCTTAAAGTCTTCTTCTAAGCTTATTCAAATTCAGGTCATAGGCAAAATTCTGTTCCTTTTGCTCGTAGAAGTCCTTATCTTCTTGTTGTCAGCTAGAGGCTCAGCTGACAGCTTCTGGAGTTCAAGAGGCCAGCCACGTTCTTGTCACATGGCCTCCTCCATCTTTTCACCAGTAACTGCACATCAAATCCTACCCATGCTTTGAGCCTCTGACTTACTCCATTTCTAACCTCTAGCCTCATTTAAAGGGCTCATATGATTAAATCAGGCTAATGTGGACATTCTAACTACCTTAAGGTCAATTGGTTTAGGGCCTTAATTATATCTGCAAAATTTCTTTTGTCATATAACGTAATCACATCATCATATTTACAGGTTCTACCCACACTCAGGAACCCTGGTGGCCCAGGGGTTAAGAGCTTGGCTGCTAAACAAAAAGGTTGGCAGTTCAAATCCACCAGCCACTCCTTGGAAACCCCGTGGGGCTGTTCTACTCTGTCCTGTAGAGTCTCTATGAGTCAGAGTTGACTCGATAGCAACAGGTTTGATTGTTCTGGTTAACCCACACTCAAGGGTAGGTGATTATACAAGAATGAGAGTCACTGGGGGTCATCTTAGAATATTGTCTACCAAAATCTCTTTTTCCTTTTAGGGAAATTATTCATAGTAAGGCATATTTTGAATAAACTAAAGAGGAAGCAAAATTAAGATCAAGATCAAACTTTTTAAAATTCTATACCATAATCATATTTGGATCAAACAGTTATAGGTAGCAGCCAAATCAGAAAATGTCTGCCCCAGGGCCCTTTCATCTGCCTACAGTCCCATTATCACTAAATGTGATACACATATCCAGGGGTCAAACTCTTGAAATACAGAATCTTTCTTCTCTACAATTGTTTTGTTTCAAGCATGATGGAGACTCATTTTCATTTCGCCTCTTTTGACTTTGTCTTTAGGGATTGTTTTAATTAAGTAGAAATTTAGAATCTGGTATATGGCATGAACCAACACTGCATATTTTAAATACATTATTTAATTATTTCAAAAACTTTAAGAAGTAGCAATTATCATCTCTACTTTGCAAGTGATGAGAGCTGCAAAAGAATTGTCTTGAATCAGGTCGTACAAGGTAAAAAAAAAAAAAAAAGTAGTAAGTGGTAAATCTGAGAGTGGGACCCAGTTATCTTTGGTACCAAAATTCATGGCTATTTAGATAGGGCACATGTAGCAGTTTGCTTGGTACCTGAAGTTCTGAGTTTGAGTGTTCTGGCTTTATGACTTATTAACTGGCATTAACCAAGACACTTAGAGTCCATTAACCTCTGAGTTTTTTGTTTGTTTGGTATATCGTCATTATAGATATAAGATTTGGCTCACAAAATTGCTGTAAAGACAAAATAAGTTCTTAACATGTTTTACAAATGTGGATTTGTTTCTTAGGTTTATTCGTTTATGCCCTCCTATGAAACGTTGCAATGGCAATACAGATATTAAGTGTAAATAAAGCCAGATAAACCATGGCTGTTTGTATGCAGTTGTATGAAAAAATAATCGGACCTTTGTATTTTCAACTGAATGACTTATTTAATGAAGTTATTTTCTAAAGGCTTTACTAAAAGATGCATATCCATGCATTTATGTAAATATATTAATATTTCATAAACACCAAATATTTGTGATATTTAAATCCTTTTCTATGGTTGGTATTAGATTCTTAGTTTACAGTAATAGAATTCTTATCATCTGATGTCTGGCCCATTCAAAGTTAAGTGGTTTACAGACTTAGTTAAATAAATTTACTCGTTTATTTAATCACAGTGTCTAGCATAAATGCTCAGAAACTTTTAAGAATAACTGCTGTGTGAACTTCGTTCTGTAAGAACATGATAAAGTAGATTTTTCTCTGGGTCTTCAAAATAGAATAATAGATTCCTCTATATTAATACTTTATTTAATCCATCTCTGAGTTCCAAAATTGACTTGATTCAAAAATTCTGGACATTTGAGTACCTAATTTATTTTTATAGGTATATCTGGGTTTTTTTTTATATCTATATAAGCATACAGGATTAAAGTTAAGAAGGGGATATATTTTCTGCTTTTTAAATATTTTTCCCATAGGATGTTTAACAAGTTCTCTACTGCATGAAATAATTTTAGAATATCATCCCAAACATCCTTACATTTAGGCATTCGTTCACAAGTGTTAAATCTACTTTAAGGCCTGAATTGTCAAGGATCACATAAATTGGGTAGCTGCCAAATTTCCATTTCGTTTTATGCTGTGTAGACAGAACATGTATCCATATGACCTGCGAGAATCAGCCATTCAGCTGTCTCACAAGCTATTTCAGCTATTGCCTATTGCCAACTAGGTAAGAAAGAATATTCATTAGCATAAAAATTTTGGTATTTTTTTGTTGATTATACTGGCTAAATCTTTTTTCTAGCCTTTTCTCAACCATATGCAAAATGGAACAGATGTTTCCTTCTTGAAATTAAAAAAATATATAACTCAAAAAACTCTTAAAATCTGTGTATAGGTATAAAGTTAAGAAAATTGTGTAACTTATTTACAAATGTTAAGTAATAAACTTATGGCCATTCTTCTTACTTAACGTACAACTGTGTTGATAAGAAGCTTCAGACCAAATTGTAAGGAGAAATTTTTCACGCTGAATATTTCCTATATGATATTTCTAAAAAAATTCTCTGAAATAAATGAGTTTGTTAACTCTTGTCACTACTCAGATGACTTCACTGAAATTAACATATAATATTTGACACTTTTTTATACCTCTTATAATATCGACTTGATTATAAAAATATTTAATCAACCCCCATTGAACATTTTGAAACATTGTTATGCATTCTTGCAAATATATTTATTCAATAAGATGGAAAAATATTAACATAACAAAGTGGTTCTATTAAAGTAAAAAATTAACACTGTAAAATGACTTTTGTACTCTTGTTTGAAAGGTGTGCATTCAAAATATTTAACTTATACGGTTTGTATAAATATGTATTTTTATCTTAAACTACCTATTTGCATGTTTAAACATTTTCAGAAAGATGTGTTTATCCCCATCCCTCTATTTCATACAAAAATTAAGAATGGGGGTTCTCTTATTTCTGGCATAGTCCTGTTATGAAACTATTCTCCATATTTTAATCAAATTCAATTCTCTACTAGAAAGAATAAATATAGTTTAATTATGTCTGATAAATTTATAGTAAGTATTCAGTGTGGTCAAATGAGAAGAACAATTAAGCTATAAATGTGATACTAGCTAAATAATTAGTCAACTTTTATTTGAGAGGGCCTTATTTTCAGTATATTAGATCTCTGAATGCTATTTGTTAATATAATGCTAATAACTGAGTTATTTAGATTGTGCATGTAATTGACTGGATTCATTAAATCCATACTGGAATCATATAAAATTAATTTGAGTATATTTTATTTGACAATGGTAAAAAGATTTTAAATTAAAATTAGAGTGCAGTGTTGATATGCTTGAATATATGTTGCCTGAGTTTTGATCTTACCACCAGATGGCAGGAAAAATCAGAGTCAGATAGTTATTGTTAAGCAGCATGAACAAGCTTTTTTGTTTTGTTTTTGGTAATTTTGGGTATTTTTCTATAATCGATATTTTGCACACAACCTAGGACATCATCAGTATAATATGAATAGACGATAGTACCTCGCTATTAAAAGTTTTCTGTTTTTTCATTATAGTCATGCTATAAATAACTTTGCATATACTCGTGCTGTCATTTACATCATGAGTTAGAAAATTATAATTAAAGTCATTGTTTTGGTAACATTCTATGTTATACTAACTTGCAATAATAATTGATATTGTCAAACCCCCAAAATTCCCTGGATCAACCAACCAGTTACTTTACTCGTTTATGTACATGGCTTCACTTAATTGACCAGCAGGGCAATAAAGAGTGTAATCAATGAATACCCACCAAAGGGATGAAGGAAAATGAATGGAAAAGAAAACTGAGTTAAGCATTCATCTTAGACTTAGTTTCTTTTTTGCTCAAAGTCAAGCAGGGACTTATCTGTGGCTGATGTATGTCTTATCATTTTACCAAATAAATACTTTAAAGTCTTATTGTAATACCACTTGACATCTTCTATGAAAAACAACAGCACAACTTAATTATAAAACAGGAAAAAAACATTACCCAGAATTTTTAAAATATTTTTCATATGTATGCTTTTTTATATTCTTTATATGCATGCTTTTTACTCTATTTTTTTTAAGTAATGTTCAAGACCCTTAACACTTTGGATATATGCAAAATAGGTAATTGAGACAAAAAGGTTTTTTCATTGTGCTTTAGGTAGGAGGTTACCAGAGCAAATTAGCTTCTCATTAAGCAATTAATACACACATTGTTTTGTGACATTGGTTGCCAATGCCAGGATGTGACAACATTCTCCCCTTCTCAACCTTGGGTTCTCCATTTCCATTCATCTACATTTCCTGTACCTCCTGCCTTCTCTCCTTGCCCCTGGGCTGCTGTGCCCATTTGGTCTTCTGTACATAGTTGAACTACTTCTTTTATTATTTGTATTATAGGCCTGTCTAATCTTAGGCTGAAAGGTAAACTTCAGAAGTGACTTCAGTACTGAGTTAAAAGGGTGTCCTGGGGCCATATTCTTGGGGTTTCTCTAGTCTCTGTTAGACCTGTAAGTCTGGCCTTTTTTTGTGAGCTTGAATTTTGTTCTACATTTTTTTCCTGCTCTGTCTGGGACCCTGTATTGTGATCCCTGTCAGAGCAGTTGGTGTGGTAGCCAGCCACCATCTAGCTGTGCTGGAGAGACAATTTTTTTTTTTTTAATTAAACCTATATGTGCTTTTAGGAAACCCTGGTGGCGTAGTGGTTAAGTGCTACAGCTGCTAACCAAGAGGTTGGCGGTTCAAATCCACCAGGCACTCCTTGGAAACTCTATGGGGCAGTTCTACTCTGTCCTATAGGGTCACCATAAGTCGGAATCGACTCGACGGCAGTGGGGTTTTTTTTTTTGTTTTTTTAATATGTACTTTAATTGAACGACCTCAGTGCATATATTGTGGATGCCTTTTTTATTGCTCTCATAATCATAATAATTGCTTTAACACATCTACTTAATTTTTGATACAGCCTGTCTTTATCCTGCTTTAAAGTATCACTGTAATATCAAGAAGGGCAGGTATTGTTTCCCTCCTTTTCTAAAAGAAAAATTGTAACTATCATTATATCATCTAATTGGATCAGACTTTGATTCATTGATGTGACCCTTGCGCAGCAGCTTTCCTTGGCATATTAACACACATGATTTTACATAATTTTTAGCAAAGAAAGGGAAACAGCTATTCTTTGATAAATTACAGAGGATTCTTTACTGAGATAATATAAACAATTAAGATTAACACATAGAGAGTATGGCCTTTAGGTAAAAGTAGTGTTTCTTTTAGGTGGCTTCATTATGTGCCATTTCCAAACCGCACAGAAGAATGTGGCAAAGCACTGTGTGAATTAGAATGAAATCTCCCCGTCACTCAGACTGAAACAAAGTCTCATCAGTCGTGATTTCCTGTGAAACTGGGTTCAGAGGATCTTTCTTTTCTTATGTCTCATTGTAAAATTTACATAACAGAAGGTAATCATATGTGTAAGGGCAAAACATTTTCTTTTCTCTCCAGATTCTCTTGTCTTTAACAAAGATGAGGCAAAAACATTAGGGGTTTTGAACTAGATTAACAGCGAATTTGAAGCTATCACTGGTATAATGACTTGCTACACATTGATAAGGATGTTATGATGCAAACTTCCGATGTTACCAACAAGAAGAGGAAAGACCCTGACAGTTTGTAAAGATTTACTTCCGAAAAAAAGACCCTTGTTTGCTTGCACAAATGGTAACAGAGAGTGACAAGTGACCCATTGCACCAAGTTCAGACAAGTTGCGAAAGAAAAAGAAAAATGACACCTCTGGTCATTAACAGATGAACTTTGCATCCATCATGCAGCTGCAAGGTAACAGGTAGGTGAATTTCTGCTGCTGTCTGCAAGTCTTCAAGAGCAGCACCCCACAGAAACATGCCTGTGGCAAAATACATAGTTAGCCTGGGAGTGTCCTACTACGTATTTTGACTTTTGCAGTCCCTTTAAACCAATTCTTAATAAGTAGTGATGTAACACTATTTATGTTTTATGCCGAGGGTCAATGACAAAGTTATCACTAGGTTTAGAAAATAAAGTTATGGAATGAAATTATCATGAAACTTAGGTGGGCAGGGAGACAACCAGGTTTATATGATCAGTTGTGTCCCCCCATATTATCTCTGTAGATGTTTCTGGAAATAACATACAAATGTTTGCAAATGACCACATCATGCTAACAAGTTGTATATCTATCTGGTTTGCTGGCATTGTCAACTCTGAAATAAGAGGATTCGGTTCCTCACTACAGGCCCCATAACGTTATTGTTGTGGTATATATAGAAGTCTCATGACAGACTATTCAGCTAGAATAAAATTCAAGTGGATTGGTATTAGACAATTCTTGTAGCTACTGTCTATGTTCTTTTATAACCTTGTCTTAAATAGCAACCTTTTATCTATTTGGTAATTACCGTGTTTTGCCAGATGTTAAACTTTTAAGCTTTGAAAAGTGCAAGAACAAAAGTGTGATCTTATATGAATTTTTAAACTCAGACTCAAGTCAGGTTATTAAAAAAAGATGTTAAAGATAGTTTCTAAAATTTATAAGAATAGATTTGACAGATTAAATGAATGATACTGAAATCCTTTAGAGAAATTTAGGAGTATGAGAAAGGAACAGACATTGAGAATCATAGCTGTTGTCAGGAGGATCTTACCTGAAAGCAGAGAATACCAGAAAGATGTTTACCAGTTTTTTTATCAACTACTCAAAGGCATTGAACTGTGTAGATCATAACCATAATTCAAAGGCATCAATTCTTCTTCAATCTTCTTCATTCATTGTCCAGCTTTCACACGTATATGAGATGATTGAAAATGCCACGGCTTGGCTCAGGTACACCTTAGTGACATCTTTGCTTTATAACCTTTTAAAGGCATCGTCTACAGCAGATTTGACCAATGCAAAACGTCTTTTGATTTCTTGACTGCTGCTTCCACCTGCGTTGATTGTGGATCCAAGTAAAATGAAATCCTTCACAACTTTAATGTTTTCTCCATTTATCATGATGTTGCTTATTGGCCCACGCATGAGGATTTCTGTTTTTGTTGAGGTGCAATGCATACTAAAGGCTGTAGTCTTTGATATTCAACTACCGTTCCTTTATTTGAGAAAAATACAATGACATTAAATAAGGTTATGTAGACTCTAGAGAAAAAAAAACTGACTCTCATCTTCTCTTTCATCATCCTGACTTGGATAAGGGAAATTTAGAAGGCTAATAGACAAATTCAATTGAAACTATGATCCTATTCAATAAGGTGTACATTGTTACGTAAACTCAGCAACAACTGGGCCATCAATTATTTTAAAGCAGTGGTTTTGCCCAGGTTGATAAAACCAAAAACAAACAAAAAAAAACATTGCTGTTGAGTCGATTCTGACTCATAGCAGCCCTATAGGACAGAGTAGAACTGCCCCACAGAGTTTCCAAGGTATGGTTGGTGGCTTTGAACCTTTGGACCTTTTGGTTAGCAGCTGAGCTCTTAACCACTAAGCCACCAGGGCTCCTCTGAAGTTGATAAAAAAAAAAAAAAAAATAGGGGTGGTAAATTTGCTGTAACCTTTCCAACCATGTCAGCTTACAAAGAAATACTGGATTGCAGGGATGGTAGAGCTTTCGTAAACAGAAGACCTGAGTTCCCACTGTATTAGATATTTACCTGTGTATAAGATAAAACTCTATCTATTGCCATGTTCTGTAAAAATCACTAGTATCACTGGTAAGAGTTGTCTGAATCTTTGGTAACAGTAATCTGAATCTCCAGGTTAGCAATTTTGTTTCACTTATTCAATGATAATTTAGAACCATAAACATCTGTAATCAATTTAGGAGTTATTTGTGATATCTGGGCAAAATTTGTTCCAGAATGATTCAAAATTGACAACAGGGGCTTTTCCCTATGACCTTGATTACCCATGGACATGACTTTTAAATATCACCCAAAGAGGATGAAAAGTTCCTGCATAATTTTCCCAAAGTTTCTGGGAGAAATGTTATGTGTGTCACACATATCTTTTAACCCAGCAGCTTTCATCCTGATGATTTATCTTCAGCATATGCTTTCAACGTGGGCAAAAATATATGTTTAAGGATACTTATATAAATATTGTTTGCAAAATTGAAATACTACAAATCAAATGCTTACCAATTCTTTCAATATGTTAAAAGGAATGGAATCAGATATAGAAAATAAAACTATCCAGAATAGATTGCTAATTTAAAATGAATACATTTTGAAAAAAGCCATACAAATATGACCACATTGGTATTAAAAAAAAAAAAAGGAAAAATTATACAAGAAAACCTAATCTAAGAAAATGAGGCAGAGATGTTTGTAGGGAAGAAATGGTTTTTATACCAAATTGTGCTGTTAACTTCTGTTTTTGTTTTTTACTATGAAGACAAGAATTAATTGCATTTTATAACCAGTTATTTACATGACTAACAAGCCTGTTACTAAAAAGTTTATTTGGGGGCTTATTTATAAATAGTAATATTTACAAATAATCATATGTAAATTATTATAATTATTACTACTACTATTGATGGTGACAAAGTGCTAGCTACCATGTAAGCTCTTCATGTAGCACCGTACTTAATCAGCACAGGACTCTGGGGTGAATTTTGCTATACCCATTTTCCAAAGTGTGTGCACAATATTGCACTTTTGCTAGTGATATATGCTACCTGTAGTTGTTCGACAACCTCATCAGCATTTGATAGTGTTAGTCCTGTTAGTTTTAGCCATGTGTTGTGATATCTCATTATGGTTTTAATTTTCTTTCCCTGATGACTAATGATGCGGAGCGTTACTTAGATGTATATCAGTCAGTGTTACATTTTCTTTCATGAAGTGTTTTTTCAAGTCATTTGCTCATTTTTACTGAGTTGTTTATCTGTAATTGATATTTTGAGTTTTCTTTCTTAGATATTTGTATTATATTTTTTTCTCCCAGTATATGTCTTGTTTATTCCTTTTTATAATGTTTTAATCAGCAAAAATTTTTTTTTTGATCAAGTCCACAGTATGTATTTCCTTTCTTTTGTGGTTCATGAATTTTGTGTCCTATCTAAAAACGATTTGCCTGTCACAGATTGTAAATATATTCTAGTATGTTTTCCTTTTGAATCTTTGTGATTCGAGATTCAGTATTCAGGTTTATTATACATCTTGAACTGATAATTGTGAAAACTATGAGTAAGGGTTGTTTCATTTTTTTCTTACAGATATTTAGTTGTTGCAGCAAAATTCATTAAGCACATTTTTCTTTTCTCATTGAACTGTCCTAGATCTTTGGTTGACAACTGGTTGAAAAATATGTGTGAGTCTATTCTGGGATTCTCTTTCCTGTTCCACTGAAATGCATATCTATCCTTGTGTCAATATCATACTCTCTTGATGACCATGAATTTTGAGTAAATCTTCAAACCAAGCCGTGTGTTTACTTCAACTATATTCTTCTTTTTTAAGATGATTTTGGGTATTTTTGATTCTATGCACTTATAAATTTTAAAATCAGCTTGCCACTATCTTCAAAAAAAACCTGTTGAGATTTTGACTGAGATTGCACTGAATCTATAGCGCCATTTGCTGAGAATGGATATTTTAACCATAGTGAATCTCTTATTTCGAAATTTTTGTTAGCTTTTGTGAGTTTTATTTTACAAGGACTTAACTTGTAAAACATCTAAATTGTCAAATGTTTTAACATAACAAAGTTCACAGTATACCTTATTTTTTGTCTCTAGGATCTGTAGTGCTGTCCCTTCTTCCACTCGTGTTAATCATAATTTGTGTTTTATTGTCCCTTTTTCTTGATCAATCCAGCTAGAAGCTTAACAATTTTATTGACATTAAAATTTATTAATTTTTATGGTTTGTCAGTTGTCATTTTATTAAATTTTCCTCTAATTTTTATTATTTTCTTTCTTCTATTTAATTTGGATGTAATTTACTCTTTTCTCCCTTAAAATAATAGCTTAGATAAGTGACTTCACAATTTTTATTTATAAATTTTGCTCAAAACACTGCTTTAGCTGTACTTCACAAATTTTGATATATTATTGATCTAGTTATCAAATCACCTTAAAACTTAGTAGCTTAGAACAGCTATTTTATTATCCTATAACAACCATTTTATTATCCCTTACTGTCTCTCTAGATCAGGAATTTGAAAAGTGTTTGGCTAGGCAGTTGGGATCAGCTCTCTTGTATAGTCACATTTAGATGGTAATTGAAGTTAGAACAGTGAGTGCAGAATGCTAAAGTAGCTGGGTGCTAGCCAGGCCCTCTCTCTCTCTTTCTCTTTTTCTCTCCAGGCCTCACCACATGGTCTTTTCACATGGGATAGTTTAGCCTTCTTCAAGATATGATAACCTTGAACATTCAGCCTGTTTACGTGGTTACTTAAAACACCAAAGACGTTTCTCTCAAGAAAATCAGGTGGAAGCGTTTACACTTCTAAAGATGTGGTCTCGGATGTCACATAGCATCACTTCAGCTGTAGTCAGAAGACTGCCACGATTTCTATGGTGGGAAAATAGACCTTTCTTTTTGATGACAAAGTCACATTTTACAAAGAGAATGTTGGATGGGAGATATTGTTGGAAACATTGTTTCCATGTTTGGAAAATGCAACCTACCACCTCATCTTTGACCCATGGATGTGTATTGGCATTTAACAAACTATATTTTTATGTATTTGTTTCTCTCCTTTGCTCCAATAGTAATCGTCAGGCGTGATTGTTTGCCTATCCCTTTACTGGATATAGTGCCTGGCCCATGATAGGTGCTTATGAGTATTTGAATCTATGAATGAAATTCATTGATTCTGTCTCATATATCATGAATTTACTAAATGTATTTTTCTAACCTGAAAATATATATATTTTTTTAATTTGAGTTATATAAAGGTAAATATATTTTTGATTCAATAATCCAACACAAGTTCTATTTGCTTTGTTTGAATTTTATGATCCTTAGAGCATCGGTAACACTGTCATTTTTCTTCACATGAACTACCATCTTGCCCCTGTTATTTCTCTGTTTACAGATATAATTCCTTTTCCACTTTTGAACAGTTAGTAATCCACACTTAAGCTTTTTATAGCCTTAATCTAAATCTTCTTTGTGGGTGGCTAACCTTTGATAGTTACTGTTTAGAAAGTCCCATCAGAATTATCTATTTTCATTTTAATATCAAACACAATTCAGAAATTTTTGTAGCACACATATTTGATCTGTCATAATAAAATAGTCAGGACGGCTGCCTTGTTTATGCTCAATAAAAACAGCCTAAATAAAGCCAGCATCACAGTCATAATCTAAAATAACAAAATAGTTTTGCTTCTTGAAATATAACCAAGTGTTAAGTCAGGCATGAAAGCAAGGTAAAATTTGTCTGTGTAGGCCCAAGCATTCAACTTGTCCTATGCCACTACTACGCATTTCACTCACGCTTCCTGGTACTTCTCACCTGCCGTCATAGAAAATCATTCCAGTGTTCAGAATGGAAGATGGAAAGATAGAGGGAGAAGTTATGTGTATTCTCAATGTCTATATTCTGACCTGAATTCTAAGGGCTACAAACAGTAAAAAGTCACATCCCATTGTCTTGCTTTTAAGTTCTTAAGTTATAACAGCCCAAGAGAGGTACTGTTGGCTAGTGTTTGTTATTCTAAGTCCAGGGAGCCAAAACGTCACAGAATGTAGAAGTTATTTAAGTCTCTGACTCTTAAGAAGCTAGTTTCCTTGCCCTTGTTAAAAATAACCATCTTTCTTATCCTTTTCTATCTATAAAGCCATTGCCATCGAGTCAATTCCAACTAATAACAACCCTATAGGTCAGAGTAGAACTGCCCCATAGGGTTTCGAAGGAGCAGAAGATGGATTTGAATTGCTGACCTTTTGATTAGCAGCCAAACGCTTAACTACTGCGCTACCAGGGCTCCAATGCTCTTTATATTACTTCTATCCTTCTCTTTATTGGAAAATAAATAAACAAGTAGGTTTTGGCTTTGAGTCCCTAGTGTTCATCTTCTCTGTGATGCTTTTTCAGTTTCATTTATTATCACTGCCTCATCCTGCCTGGCACCTTCTGATAAAAACAAATAAAACCCTGGAGAAGAGAAAACCTCTTTTCCTTTATTTTCTTTTCTTTTAATTTTTGTTATGCTTAGAGTGCAAGTTTACAAATCAAGTCAGTCCCTCACCCAAACACTTATATACACCTTGCTGTTCTACTCTGTCCTATAGGGTCGCTATGAGTCGGAATCGACTCGATGGCAACGGGTATGGGTATGGTACATACTCCCAATTGCTCTCTCCCTGATAAGACAGCCTACTCCCTCCCTCCACTCTTTTTGTGTCCATTTCGCCAGCTTCTAACTCCCTCTACCCTCTCATCTGCCCACCAGGCAGGAGATGTCAACATAGTCTCAAGTGTCCACCTGATCCAAGAAGCTCACTCCTCACCAGCATCCCTCTCCAACCCATCGTCCAGTCCAATCCATGTCTGACGAGTTGGCTTTGGGAATGGTTCCTGTCCTGGGCCAACAGAAGGTCTGGGGGCCATGACCACCGGCATCCTTCTAGTCTCAGTCAGGCCATTAGCCCTGGTCTTTTTACAAGAATTCTGCAGATGGATCACGGGCACCCAACGTTTTTTGTTGTAAGGACTGGGAGATACCAGTTATCCTTGGACCTCTGTCGCAGGTGGCTGGGTGACCTAAGTGGAGCCACCAGTCCTTAGGCCCCTGATGTGGGTAGGTGAGGACCCTGTTTAATAGGCAAAGTGATGTCAAACATCAGACACCCATCTTTTCACTGCACAGCTGAAACAGTTGTGGTCTGCCAACAAGGGCCTATTCTCCTGAGATAGGCCCACACAGGTCCATGCAGAGGGGAAAGGTACTCAAAGCCCATGGACCATTTATGCCTGGGCAAGAGCCGCTTCTGTCTTGAGCTCCCCCGATTAGTGGAGCAGGCAAATTATCTTGTCCCCCAATTGCAAATGTATTCCTTTTCCAAGGCTGGGAGGATGGCTCTAGGCACTCAACAGGGCCTATCTCAGGCCCAGGGAATTCAGCTGCTGAACCCAGCTTGGGGCTGGGGGGACGTGGTAAAATATATGCAAGTATTTATCTTTTGCCGAGAGCACCGTTCTTCTCTGCTTCCGGAGATGTGTGTAGGCTGTGTGGCTGGCTGCTTCTCCCTGAGGAAACCGCAGCTGCACGCTAGTGCCAGCCCACCACCACCGCTGCTCCAGGAGTGGTGCCCGAGGGCTCTCCACGATTCAGGTCCAGTAACTCCTCTCTGCTTCTGAACTGTCTCTTCCTCCCCCTGCCCCTTGGTTCTTTTTCTATGCTTACCTTTGATGCTCAGGGCTCCTAGCTTGTCATAAATATACGCATTTCACTTGTTTTTTCAGGTCTTTGTTGTAAAGAGGGCTCGCTGGAAGCATCTGTCTATTCTGCCATCTTCGCTCCACCTCCTCCTTCATTTTCTTATGCACAATTGAGACATATTAATATTTTCATAGTGTTACTTTATTGTATACTTAGGAAGAATAAAATAAAAAAGAAACTTTAAGAAAATCTGTTATAAACTGAAATAAAACTCACAACGTCCTTTATTAAACTATACAGATTTATGGGCCTATAAGAACTGTGGACACCCAAAGTGCTGGCACCCCTTGATCTCCCAAAGTCTTGACTGTTTCTACATGCTGCGTGCCATCTTATTAGCTACCATAGAGAAGCAGCCTTTATGGAACCCTCTCTTGTGTTCTTACTCAGCCCAGAAGGGAAATGTTCTTGCTACTCAGTCTTTTGTTTTAAAGGCAAGATTTTCAATGGTTTGCTTGAAGTCTGTAATGATTCATGCAATCAAGTAGTTCAGATGAAGTAAGCCCCAACTTCCTACTTACAGGAAAGTTCTCTGCCCCATTACAGTTTCACAGACTGGTGATGTTTTAATTATATGGCAGCCATAATAACTGTAGCACAAACAGTATAATTACAGGCTTGATCTTCTGTGCTAATCAAAAGCTAAATTAAAGTGGTTAAGCGTAACGCACAATATTGCAGGGCCAATAAAAACCCCAAACTCATTGTTATTGAGTTGATTCCAGCTCATACCAACTGTAGAACTGCTCCATAGGGTTTCCAAGGAGCAGCTGGTGGATTTTGAACTGTTGCCCTATAGGTTAGCAGCCAAGCTCTTAACTACTGTGCCACCAGGGCTTTGCAGGATCAATATATACACATATATGTATATATTATCATATCTACATATTATACATATATGTAATCATTTCTAAGACACACTAAACTTCTTGAGTACAGTATTTATATCAGATTCATTTTAGTCTGTAGGAGTTCTGGTGGCACAGAGGTTAAGAGTTTGGCGTTCTGGTGGCACAGTGGTTAAGAATTTGACATTCTGATGGCACAGGGGTTAAGAGCTTGGTGGCTAACCAAAAGGTCAACAGTTCGAATCTACCAGTCGTTCCTTGGAAACCCTTTGGGGCAGTTCTACTCTGTCTTATTGGGTTGTTATGAGTCAGAATTAACTTAATGGCAATGGATTTCTTTTTTTTTTTTTTTTTGATTTATTAATAGTAAGGGCACAGTTAATAATACCACATTGGTCTAAGGAAACAACAGTGCAGGATTGTAATATAGTTAGCTTAGAGAACTCATTTCTGAAAAGTAGCAGCTGAGCACTACCGATTATGGGAAATATTTTGGTATATTCACCCATCATAGTCCTTTAATGTTCTATATGCTTTTAGTCTGTCAATCTGATTACTGCACATTTCAAGATACTTTCCTATTGGCATTCCCAGTTAGAAATCTTTATCTATCTGGAATATCCTGTTCTCATGTATCATAATGTAATATCTGGTTAAAAATGTATTTTCTTTAATGTTTTTTCTGTAAAGCAGCTTTTCTAGTTTATTAAATGCTTAAAGCTAGAAATTGAATACTAACGCTTTTAAGCATTGGCTTAATTTGAAATTAAATTTAAGAGATTTTTAAATGAAATATGTTCCACTAAAACAAAATGGGAAAATTTATTCAATATTACAGTTGTAGTACATAAAACTATCTTAGAAACAATATCAGTTTAAGTAACTGATGCTCAAGCTAGACTGTTAACTGGAAAGAAACATGCAGAGGATAACAGTCATAATAAGGAGTTACTTTAAATCCTAGCATTGTAAACTAATTACTAGCTCAAATAACACTAAATTCCACCTCCCACTTCAGTCTATGTCAGTTCATCCTATTATTCCTTTCTTATTGTAGCTGGTCTTCCAGGAAAGATTAGCCACTAGAGGTTACCTTCTTTTGATTTATCACGTATCCTTCTTTCTTTGGCCCCTTAGGGGATCACCTCACCCATCCAGACAGCCTATTGTAAAAACTGGTTGTGATCTTTTGTTGTGACGGATGCTGTATAAAAGTACATAGAGGTGAGAAGCTGTTTTAGATGGCAGTTCCTGGAATTTTGCTTTGTCTGTGTTCATTTTACGGAATTCAATTACTGGTACTTAACATAAATGGCACTTTAAAACTGCTCAAAGAAGCCAAATTAAAAGATTGGGAGAACTAAAACAATTTCTTTTTCCAAAGAAGTAATTTTTTTTTCATTGTTTCTACATACATATAATTTAATATTTGGACTTTGAAAGAACATGAGGTAAGTAGTTTATCCAGGAAATCATTTGTCTTAAATTTAGTAACAACAAATTGGGAATGTATTTATTTTTGCTCTGTTTGCATAAGAGAAGTATTCCAAAAACAATTCGCTTTCAGATTGACCATCAAAATATAATCCTTTTGATTAATTTCTTATGAGGAAATAGTATAAAAATAAATCTATGGTCAATACAAAGAGAAATATAATAAAAAATTTATAACAACAAATTTTCAACTTCTATCTGAAAAGCTCAAATTGATTTTAGACATTGATCTTCTAAAGTGTCAGCATTTCATAAAGAACATACTGAAGCACCTGACATAGTAAAATATTATGCATATTGCAAAAGCTTAAAAAAAATTAATAATAAAGGGATAAAAAGAATAAAATTAGATTAATGAAGAAGAAATGACTTTAAATGATTTATAGCATAACGGTGGCACTGTAAGAGTCTTTGGATGGTGTAAACAGTTAAGCATTGAGGTATTAACCAGAAGGTTAGCAGTTCGAATCTACCCAGAGGTGCCTGGGAAGGAAGACCTGGAAATCTACTTCCAAAAGGTCACAGCCATTGAAAACCCTATGGACAGCAGTTCAATTCTGACCTCCGCTTTTTTTTTTTTTTTTTTTTTTTTAGTGACACTATTGGAAATGGAATATTGATCTACCATATCTTGACTCATGTTTTGTTTCTGGAACACATATCTTGTCATGTCACTTCTATATTCAAACAATCAGTGGCCCCAATCCTTATTGTACTTTGTCTGAGCTTCTTTATATAGCGTCTACAGCTCTTGTTATCTGGGTCCTCTTTTCTTCCCACTATAATCCCCTACCATATGTACAGTTGATCTTTCTAATCCACGATTAGTGTAACAAAGAGAAATCCATCTACCTCACCACTGATGCCAATGGTATTTCTTTTGTCAGCAATCCAGTCTTCTTTTTTCCACTTGAAAAACTTCTTTTCACCTTCAGTACTCAGCTACGACTGCGCTGCACCTTGTATAATCATCAATGACCCGCCCAGATAGAGGCAATCACTTACTTCTCTGTGCTACTCTGTGTTTAGTGCTATCAGTGCTCTTATTATAATGTATTGTAATTACTTGTTTACACATAATTCTCTACTACTCAACTATAAGCTCTTTGACAGCAGGGGTACTCTTAAGTCTTCGAATCTCTGTAATGTAAATGTCAATGGATGCTTGTTAAATTCATTGAATTTTACCATATCCCCTCTGTTATTAATTACTGAAGCTGATCTTATCCATTATTCTATTTACTCAGATTAAATTCTTTGAAAAATAATTACTAAATCCAGTCCTATCATCAATTTTAGGTAGCCCTGCTATTAAAGCTCTGATTTTTAATTTTCTGTAACTTTTTTGTGATATATCCTATTTTAATGTATATATTAGTATAACACAATGACAATAAAATTAAATTAAATTGAAATTTAGTGAATTCTGACCCTAAAAATGAGCATAAACTTTTTTGAAACTAGTTAGCTTCTGTGACTAATGAAGCATGACTTCCTGTTCAAAGAAGAGAAGCTTTATAAAGCTAATAGACTCATGAGACTCTTGAACATCAAATGGCACTCGTAAAATATAATTTGATGAATTAGATGCCAATGAGTCATAATCATAGAGACTAAATTTTCCCTCAAGTATACATGGGCAGAAAAGGCAAGTTTAAGTGCACTTAGCTTTCCTCCACATAATAACTTGAAGTAAATTAAAAAAAATTATTTTCCCAGTATGTCCTCTAATGAGGGCTGTTCTTTGTATAAAAATATTTAGGGCAGGCAGATTATTAGAAGAGCTTACTTCTCCAAATAGCTGCACATAAAAATGTTAAATTCCATTATATCATATAGTCCTTTGGGGAAATGATATTGACGAGTCATATTCTGAATATATAAGGATTTTAGAGCTTTTCTTTCCATGAAGCTCTTAAAAATATTATGCAATTTAGTATTTATTTATTTATCAAAATTAAATGTTGACTTAAACACAGTAAAACACACACACATACAATTCTGTGTATTTTGGGGTGTTGTAGGTATATGGAAGGCTTTGAGACAAATGATCTGCACCTGGAACTTGCATCATCTGCGAACACCTGACCCAACCACAAGCTTTAGTCTGTGCATCCATCCTACAAACCTCATTTCTTTGTTAAATAATCAAATACATGGTCAGATTACTATGTTATATACGAAGTTAGAATTATTATTTTTACATTGATCTGATTTAAATAAGGATAATAACAATCTACCTAATTTGAAAAGCAAATGCTTAAACTGATAATTTTTTCTTTATCATTATGATGGTGATAATTGGGATTTGTAATCCTTTTTATGGAAACCCTGGTGGCATAGTGATTAAGAGCTATGGCTGCTAACTAAAGGGCTGGCAGTTCGAATCCGCCAGGCGCTCCTTGGAAACTCTATGGGACAGTTTTACTCTGTCCTACAGGGTTGCTATGAGTTGGAATCCACTGAACAGCACTGGATTTGGTTAATCATTTTTATTATTCCACATGAAAGTTCAGCTTTCTTTATCATTTATCCTTATTTGTTTATCTTAAAAAGTTAATGCCTGTTTTTCAGTATTGTAGGAATTTCATATTTCTTATTTAAAATGTCTCACTGCTTAGAAAGTGCTATGTAACGAATTGTATCATTTGGATACTATGTTTCTCAGAATTTCCTTCTAATTATTCTTGTTTGCCTAAAATCAAGTACCTTTCTGAGTAATTATTCTCCTAATAACTAAAAGCTGTTGATAAGTATTTTCTTTATTTTCTTTTGAACAAGTCGTGTTATAATTAGAGCACTGTAGAGGAATAAAAGAAGCCCTAGCAGTGCAGTGGTTAAGTGCTCGGCTGTTAACCAAAAGGTCAATGGTTCAAACCCACCATCTGCTCCATAGGAGAAAGATATGGCAGTCTGCTTTTGAAAAGTTTACAGCCTTGGAGACCCTATGGAGCAGTTCTACTCTGAACCATAGAGTCACAATGAGTCAGAATCGACTCAGTGGCAATGAGTGTTTTGGTTTGGTGGAGGAATGAAATTATTTTAAAAAAGGAAGACAAATGGAAGGAAGGATGTGCTGTATGTTAATGAAATATAAACAATTAACACCTATATATTTTTCTCATAATTTTTTTTATGTATATGATCATCAGAAATAGTTTACCTTTGTTGTATCAGCACAAAGAACCAGCTCTGTTGCTATTTATGGAGTCCCTGGGTGGTTTATTGGTTGGGACTATCCAGCATATCATTCACAGTATTGGAAAAGGTGACATATTAAGAGCTATTCATTGCTTCATTTGAGTGAATAGTTCACTCTCAAACTGTGGATTCTTTATGTTGAATCTCCATTAGGTCAAAGTCATACAAATTTTTAACAACCGTACCTTTTCTATAAGCCACTGGAATTCTTAGTCATAGCCATTCTTTGATGTCTTGATTTTGAAATAATGATATACACAAAAAAATACAATTTATAGATAGCATTCTTTTTTTTGTGGGGGAATGGTTTGGAAGAGCTGGGGAAGTGAATTTCTTCAGCTTCTATTTGCCTGCTTCTAGGAAAAATAGAGAAATGGGAAGGCATTCATTACAATAATTGAGTAGCTCTACATCCCAGAATCTCTCTAATGTGGTTTTCTTTTTACTAGATGGTACAACCTTCACTCTAGTGGATCCATTTCTTGGTTGTGCATACCCAAGTATCTTCTCAGTCAGTGCTTTTATTCTTTTTTCAGACAGAAGACATATATAATATGATTATTCATTGATCAGTCAACATACTACTTTTTTCATAATGAATGATTTTCAAATGAAGAATAGCAGGTATGTACATAAAGCCATTATCCTTTAGAGAAGATTAATAAAAATTAAAGATTTGAATATGTAATATAGAGATCAAATCTAAAATATTTCTTCTGAAAAGGTACAATATTAGTACTATCATGTATAAAGTTCTCTAAGTATGTTTCTTACATATACTTAAAAACTTAATATATAGTTAACTTTTTATACACTTAAGTATATTTACCCCCACATGTCTGTCAGTTTGGGTACTGTGGGGGCTTGTGTGTTGCTGTGATGCTGGAAGCTATGCCACTAATATTCAGATTGCAGCAGGGTCACCCATGGAGGACAGGTTTCAGCTGAGCTTCCAGACTAAGACAGACTAGGAAGAAGGACCCGGCAGTCTACATCTGAAAAGCATTAGCCAGTGAAAACCTTATGAATAGCAGTGGAACATTGTCTAATATAGTGCTGGAAGATGAGCCCCCCAGCTTGGAAGACTCTCAAAAGATGACCGGGGAAGAGCTGCCTCCTCAAAGTAGAGTCGAACTTAATGATGTGGAAGGAGTAAAGCTTTTGGGACCTTCATTTGCTGATGTGGCATGACTCAAAATGAGAAGAAACAGCTGCAAAATCCATTAATGATCAGAATCTGGCATGTACGAAGTATGAATCTAGGAAAATTGGAAACCATCAAAAATGATATGGAACACATAAACATTGATATCCTAGGCATTAGTGAGCTGAAATGGACTGGTATTGGCCATTCTGAATCAGACAATCATATAGTCTACTATGTTGGCAATGACAACTCGAAGAGGAATGGTGTTGCATTCCTCATCAAAAAGTATGTTTCAATATCTATCCTGAAGTACAATGCTGTCAGTGATAATAGAATATCCATATGCCTACAAGGAAGACCAGTTAATACGATTATTATTCAAATTTACGCACCAACCAAAGGTAGGGCCAAAGATGAAGAAACAGAAGATTTTTATCAGCTGCTGCAGTCTGAAATTGATCCAACATGCAATCAAGATGCATTGATAATTACTGCTGATTGGAATGCAAAAGTTGGAAACAAAGAAGAAGGATCAGTAGTTGGAAAAGATAGCCTTGCTGATAGAAACAATGCCGGAGATCAAATGATAGAATTTTGCAAGACCAGCAACTTCTTCATTGCAAATACCTTCTTTCACCAACATAAATGGCGACTATACACATGGACCTCGCCAGATGGAACACACAGAAATCAAATTGAGTACATCTGTAGACAGAGACGATGGAAAAGCTCGATATCATCAGTGAGAACAAGGTCAGGGGCCGACTGTGGAACAGACCATAAATTGCTCATATGCAAGTTCAAGCTGAAAATGAAGAAATCAGAGCAAATCCACAAGAGCCAAAATATGACCTTGATTATATCCCACCTGAATTTAGAGACCATCTGAAGAACAGATTTGATGCATTGAACACTAGCAACCAACGACCAGACGAGTTGTGGAATGACATCGAGGACATCATCCATGAAGAAAGCAAGAGGTCACTGAAAAGACAGGAAAGAAAGAAAAGACCAAGATGGATGTCAGAGAAGACTCTGAACCTTGCTCTTGAGCATCGAGCAGCTAAAGCAAAAGGAAGAATTGATGAAGTAAAAGAACTGAACAGAAGATTTCAAAGGGCCTCTCAAGAAGACAAAGTAAAGTATTATAGTGACATGTGCAAAGAGCTGGAAATGGAAAACCAAAAGGGAAGAACACGCTTGGCATTTCTCAAGCTGAAAGAACTGAAGAAAAAATCCAAGCCTCGAGTTGTAATAGTGAAGGATTCCATGGGGAAAATATTAAATGATGCAGGAAGCATCAAAAGAAGATGGAAGGAATGCACAGTCATTATACCAAAAAGAATTAGTCGATATTCAACTACTTCAAGAGGTGGCATATGATCAGGAACCGATAGTACGAAGGAAGAAGGCCAAGCTGCTCTGAAGGCATTGGTGAAAAACAAGGCTCCAGGAATTGACGGAATATCAATTGAGATGTTTCAACACACAGATGCAGCACTCGTCTATGCCAAGAAATATGGAAGACAGCTTCCTGTCCAACTTACTGGAAGAGGTCCATATTTGTGCGTGTTCCCAAGAAAGGTGATCCAACTGAATGTGGAAATTATAGAACAATATCATTAATATCACACGCAAGCAAAATTTTGCTGAAGATCATTCAAAAATGACTGCAGCAGTATATTGACAGGGAACTGCCAGAAGTTCAGGCCAGTTTCAGAAGAGGACATAGAACCAGGGATATCATTGCTAATGTCAGATGGATCTTGGCTGAAAGCAGAGAGTACCAGAAGGATGTTTACCTGTGTTTTATTGATTTTGCAAAGGCATTTGACTGTGTGGATCATAACAAACTATGGATAACACTGCAAAGAATGGGAATCCCAGAACACTTAATTGTGGTCATGAGGAACCTTTACCTAGATCGACAGGCAGTTGTTAATACAGAACAAGGGGATACTGATTGGTTTAAAGTCAGGAAAGGTGTGCATCAGGGTTGTATTCTTTCACCATACCTATTTAATCTGTATGCTGAACAAATAATCTGAGAAGCTGGACTATATGAAGAAGAACGGAGCATCAGGATTGGAGGAAGACTCATTAACAACCTGAGTGTGTTATGCAGATGACACAACCTTGCTTGCTGAAAGTGAAGAGGACCTGAAGCACTTACTAATGAAGATCAAAGACCACAGCCTTCAATATGGATTACACCTCAACATAAAGAAAACAAAAATCCTCACAACTGGACCAATGAGCAACATCATGATAAATGGAGAAAAGATTGAAGTTGTCAAGGATTTCATTTTACTTGGATCCACAATCAACAGCCATGGAAGCAGCAGTCAAGAAATCAAAAGACGCATTACATTGGGCAAGTCTGCCGCCCAGGACCTCTTCAAAGTGTTGAAGAGCAAAGATGTCACCCTGAAGACTAAGGTGCGCCTGACCCAAGCCATGGTATTTGCAATCACATCATATACATGTGAAAGCTGGACAGTGAATAAGGAAGACCGAAGAAGAGTTGACGCCTTTGAATTGTGGTGTTGGTGAAGAATATTGAATATACCATGGACTGCCAAAAGAACGAAAAAATCTGTCTTGGAAGAAGTGCAACCAGAATGCTCCTTAGAGGCAAGGATGGCGAAACTGTGTCTTACATACTTTGGACGTGTTGTCAGGAGGGATCAGTCCCTGGAGAAGGACATCATGCTTGGCAGAGTACAGCGTCAGCGGAAAAGAGGAAGGGCCTCAACAAGGTGGATTGACACAGTGGCTGCAACAATGAGCTCAGGCATAACGACAATTGTAAGGATGATTGTAAGGATGGCGCGGTTCCGGGCAGTGTTTTGTTCTGTTCTGCATAGGGTCGCCATGAGTCAGAACCGACTCGATGGCACGTAACAACAACAAGTATATTTATTAACTTAAATGTACTTTAAAGTTCTTTAAATGTCCCTCTGATAATAGTCAAGAAGGTGAAAAAGATTAAAGCACAGCAGGAGATATTTAGGTTAGATTTGTATGACTTCAAGGTTTCTATGTCTTCAAGGATTAAAATTGGGAGTGGAGAAGAGTGGTGGAGTAAGCATTTTCTTCTCTTGTAAAGCAAATAGCTTTGCCTAAAAACAGAAGAGCAGATTGAGTAGATCTTGAAACCCCTCTTAAGCTTTTAAGCACATAATTAGTTTGTGCACTGTTAGGTTTATTCTGTTAATTTCTGAGATGAAATTAAAAGCATAATATTGTCCATGGTTCATTGAAAAATTCAATCAATGTATATTTAATAAAATTTAACCTTGCGTCTGATATTCTTCTAGGAACTAGAGGTACAGTAGTGAACAAAACAGACAAAATGTGGACTTTCATTGAGCTTATGTTCTTATGGGGAAAATAAAGACAATGAACAAATGAAAAAATGTATACCACCGCTATGACAATAAATAAATAAGGTTATAGAGAATAAATTGAAATAGGGAATATCTGAAAAGGAATGTAATTTTTATTACAGGATAGCTGAAGAAGACCTCTTTGGAGAGGTGAAATACACTAGGTACTGAGCCTTGACTACGTACAGGAATTGTATTTATGCTGAACAAATAGAAACTAAAAAAGCCTCAAGGCAAAAATGTGCTTGATGTTTTCAAGAAACAGTGTGGTATCAATGTGGCAGTGTAAGAACGGGAATAAGAAGTGAGGTAAAAGAGGCATCCAGGACCATTTGAAACTTAAACATGTTCACAGTGACAAATTTACAGTCAAGTCTAGTACCTGTAAGTCTTTCCATGGCATTCACATAGCTCCGAGACTACAAACATATCTTCTTTAACACTGTACTTACTGGATGAATTGTTTTTGTGTTTTGCTTTTTTTTTTCTTTACGAATTTGCATTTTATGTTACAATGAGTTAAACTGATACATGATTAAACTGTGAGTTACTGAGGAGCAGGTTTAGTACTTTATTCAACATTATATTGCCAGAATCTGTCACAATATTTACCACTAACCAAAACCAAACCCTTTGCCGTGGAGTCAATTCCGACTCATAGTGACCCTATTATTCGATGGTCAAAACACGTATTTGGGAGGCGGGGCCAAGATGGCGGACTAGGGAGACGCTACCTAGGATCCCTCTTGCAACAAAGACTCAGAAAAACAAGTGAATCGATCAAGTACATAACAATCTACGAACCCTGAACAACTAACACAGATTTAGAGACGGAAAACAAACAAATACAGGGAAGCAGCAATTGTTTTCGGAGCCTGGAGCCAGCATCCCAGTCAGGTAACCTTTGGCGCCTGATTTAGGGCAGAGCCCAGGGGAGCTGACGGCGCAAACAAGAAGCCCAGCCCTAGCCCCCTGAACTCACCCCAGGAGGGGGCCCAACCAGTTCACGTAGGCGGCGTGTCGATGCAGCTGGTGGGAGAAGTCCCCGGGAGGCAGTGACTGGCCTTGGAGCTGGGAGAGCAGCGTCCCAGCCAGGGAACCGTCCCGCCGGGATTTTGACTGGGCGCTGGCACGGCACAAACACGGAGAGCTGCTCCACTCTCCTGAACTAACCCCGGGAGGGGGCCCAGCCAGTCTGCGGGGGCGGCGCAGCGACAGCTGGCAGGACGAGAAGTCCCCGGGAGGCAGTGACTGATTTTGGAGCCGGGAGTAAAGCGTCCCAGCAGGGGAACCTGCTAGGATTTAGACTGGCGGCAGGTGGCTTCAGAGGGCCAGACCCCCGGGGGCAATCTCCACACAGCCAGCACACATAGGCGACACACCCCACGGGAATCTCAGATATAATAGTCATTCCAAGCAAGACAAGCAACTCTGGCTATATTCTGAGGTGCTACTCTCCTATCTCTCTGATCCCTCCCCCACCCTTCCCAGGCAGCTTCATTAACATTGGAATTGCCTGAGCCAGAGGGAGAATGGCTCCATGGCGGCTTTGCTTTCCCCCCTTTTTCTTTTTCTTTTGGTCTTTTCCTAACCCATTCTTTCGGCCTGAGAGAAGGAACAAAACAAACAAACAAAACCCCAGGGACCAAAAATCCACCCCTAATTGGACTAAAAACACAGAACCAGCTACAGCCAAGCATATATAATCCAAATCTCAGACTTTCATCCTTACAGAGAACAAGGTGGCGGTTATAACAAACCCAAAAGCAATTCTGATAGGGATCTGACTGCATTTTTTTTTAGTGGAATTTCTGGAAAAACTAGTTTCCCAGTGATGACTCGGAGACAGCAGTCCATACCAAACCACATAAAGAAGCAGACCATGACAGCTTCTCCAACCCCCCAAACAAAAGAATCAAAATCTTTCCCAAATGAAGATACAATCCTGGAATTATCCAGATACAGAATATAAAAAACTAATTTACAGAATGCTTCAAGACATCACAAACGAAAGAAGGCAAACTGCAGAAAAAGCCAAGAAACACACTGATAAAACTGTTGAAGAACTCAAAAAGATTATTCAAGAACATAGTGGAAAAATTAATAAGTTGCAGGAATCCATAGAGAGACAGCATGTAGAAATCCAAAAGATTAACAATAAAATTACAGAATTAGACAACGCAATAGGAAGTCAGAGGAGCAGACTCGAGCAATTAGAATGCAGACTGGGACATCTGGAGGACCAGGGAATCAACACCCACATAGCTGAAAAAAAATCAGATAAAAGAATTTAAAAAAATGAAGAAACCCTAAGAATCATGTGGGACTCTATCAAGAAGGATAACTTGCGGGTGATTGGAGTCCCAGAACAGGGAGGGGGGACAGAAAACACAGAGAAAATAGTTGAAGAACTCCTGACACAAAACTTCCCTGACATCATGAAAGACGAAAGGATATCTATCCAAGATGCTCATCGAACCCCATTTAATATTGATCCAAAAAGAAAAACACCAAGACATATTATTATCAAACTTGCCAAAATCAAAGATAAAGAGAAAATTTCAAAAGCAGCCAGGGAGAAAAGAAAGGTTTCCTTAAAGGGAGAATCAATAAGAATAAGTTCAGACTAGTCAGCAGAAACCATGCAGGCAAGAAGGGAATGGCACGACATATACAGAGCACTGAAGGAGAAAAACTGCCAGCCAAGGATCATATATCCAGCAAAACTCTCTCTGAAATATGAAGGCGAAATTAAGATATTTACAGATAAACACACGTTTAGAGAATTTGCAAAAACCAAACCAAAGCTACAAGAAATACTAAAGGATATCGTTTGGTCAGAAAACCAATAATATCAGATACCAGCACAACACAAGGTCACAAAACAGAATGTGCTGATATCAACTCAAATAGGGAAATCACAAAAACAAATTATGATTAATTAAAAAAAAAATACTCATAACAGGGAATCACAGAAGTCAATATGTTAAAAATCACAATAATCAAAAAGAGGGACTAAATACAGGAGGCACTGAACTGCCATATGGAGACTGATACAAGGCGATATAGAACAATACAGGTTAGGTTTTTACTTAGAAAAATAGGGGTAAATAATAAGGTAACCACAAAGAGGTATAACAACTCCATAACTCAAGATAAAAGCCAAGAAAAACGTAATGACTCAACAAACATAAAGTCAAACACTACGAAAATGAGGATCTCACAATTTACTAAGAAAAACGTCTCAGCACAAAAAAGTATGTGGTAAAATGAAGTTGTCAACAACACACATGAAAAGGCATCAAAATGACAGCACTAAAAACTTATTTATCTATAATTACGCTGGATGTAAATGGACTAAATGCACCAATAAAGAGACAGAGAGTCTCGGACTGGATAAAGAAACACGATCCATCTATATGCTGCCTACAAGAGACACACCTTAGACTTAGAGACACAAACAAACTAAAACTCAAAGGATGGAAAAAAATGTATCAAGCAAACAATAAGCAAAAAAGAAGAGGAGTAGCAATATTAATTTCTGACAAAATAGACTTTAGACTTAAATCCACCACAAAGGATAAAGAAGGACACTACATAATGATAAAAGGGACAATTGATCAGGAAGACATAACCATATTAAATATTTATGCACCCAATGACAGGGCTGCAAGATATATAAATCAAATTTTAACAGAATTGAAAAGTGAGATAGACACCTCCACAATTATAGTAGGAGACTTCAACACACCACTTTCGGAGAAGGACAGGACATCCAGTAAGAAGCTCAATAGAGACACGGAAGACCTACTTACAACAATCAACCAACTTGACCTCATTGACTTATACAGAACTCTCCACCCAACTGCTGCAAAGTATACTTTTTTTTCTAGCGCACATGGAACATTCTCTAGAATAGACCACATATTAGGTCATAAAACAAACCTTTGCAGAGTCCAAAACATCGAAATATTACAAAGCATCTTCTCAGACCACAACGCAATAAAACTAGAAATCAATAACAGAAAAACTAGGGAAAAGAAATCAAATACTTGGAAACTGAACAATAAAAAAAAAAAAAAAAAAAAGAACAATACCCTCCTGAAAAAAGACTGGGTTATAGAAGACATCAAGGAGGGGATAAGGAAATTCATAGAATGCAATGAGAATGAAAATACTTCCTATCAAAACCTCTGGGACACAGCAAAAGCAGTGCTCAGGGGCCAATTTATATCGATAAATGCACACATACAAAAAGAAGAAAGAGCCAAAATCAGAGAACTGTCCCGACAACTTGAACAAATAGAAAGTGAGCAACAAAAGAATCCATCAGGCACCAGAAGAAAACAAATAGTAAAAATTAGAGCTGAACTAAATGAATTAGAGAACAGAAAAACAACTGAAAGAATTAACAAAGCCAAAAGCTGGTTCTTTGAAAAAATTAACAAAATTGATAAACCATTGGCTAGACTGACTAAAGAAATACAGGAAAGGAAACAAATAACCCGAATAAGAAACGAAAAGGACCACATCACAATAGAACCAACTGAAATTGAAAGAATCATATCAGATTATTATGAAAAATTGTACTCTAACAAATTTACAAACCTAGAAGAAATGGATGAATTCTGGGAAAAACACTACCTACCTAAACTAACACATTTAGAAGTAGAAGAACTAAATAGACCCATAACAAAAAAAGAGATTGAAACGGTAATCAAAAAACTCCCAACAAAAAAAAGCCCTGGCCCGAACGGCTTAACTGCAGAGTTCTACCAAACTTTCAGAGAAGAGTTAACACCACTACTACTGAAGGTATTTCAAAGCATAGAAAATGACGGAACACTACCCAACTCATTCTATGAAGCCACCATCTCCCTGATACCAAAACCAGGTAAAGACATTCCAAAAAAAGAAAATTATAGACCTATATCCCTCATGAACATTGATGCAAAAATCCTCAACAAAATTCTAGCCAATAGAATCCAACAACACATCAAAAAAATAATTCACCACGATCAAGTGGGATTTATACCAGGTATGCAAGGCTGGTTTAATATCAGAAAAACCATTAATGTAATCCATCAAATAAATAAAACAAAAGACAAAAACCACATGATCTTATCAATTGATGCAGAAAAGGCATTTGACAAAGTCCAACACCCATTTATGATAAAAACTCTCACCAAAATAGGAATTGAAGGAAAATTCCTCAACATAATAAAGGGCATCTATGCAAAGCCAACAGCCAATATCACTCTAACTGGAGAGAACCTAAGAGCATTTCCCTTGAGAATGGGAACCAGACAAGGATGCCCTTTATCACCACTCTTATTCAACATCGTGCTGGAAGTCCTAGCCAGGGCAATTAGGCTAGACAAAGAAATAAAAGGCATCCGGATTGGCAAGGAGGAAGTAAAATTATCTCTATTTGCAGATGACATGATCTTATACACAGAAAACCCTAAGGAAACCTCCAGAAAACTACTGGAACTGATAGAAGAGCTTGGCAGAGTCTCAGGTTATAAAATAAACATACAAAAATCACTTGGATTCCTCGACATCAACAAAAAGAACACCGAAGAGGAAATAACCAAATCAATACCATTCACAGTAGCCCCCAAGAAGATAAAATACTTAGGAATAAATCTTACCAAGGATGTAAAAGACCTATACAAAGAAAACTACAAAGCTCTACTACAAGAAATTCAAAAGGACATACTTAAGTGGAAAAACATACCTTGCTCATGGATAGGAAGACTTAACATAGTAAAAATGTCTATTCTACCAAAAGCCATCTATACATGCAATGCACTTCCGATCCAAATTCCAATGTCATTTTTTAAGGTGATATAGAAACAAATCACCAATTTCATATGGACGGGAAAGAAGCATCGGATAAATAAAGCATTACTGAAAAAGAAGAAGAAAGTGGGAGGCCTCACGCTACCTGATTTCAGAAGCTATTATACAGCCACAGTAGTCAAAACAGCCTGGTACTGGTACAACAACAGGCACATAGACCAATGGAACAGAATTGAGAACCCAGATATAAATCCATCCACGTATGAGCAGCTGATATTTGACAAAGGACCAGTGTCAGTTAATTGGGGAAAAGATAGTCTTTTTAACAAATGGTGCTGGCATAACTGGATATCCATTTGCAAAAAAATGAAACAGGACCCATACCTCACACCATGCACAAAAACTCACTCCAAGTAGATCAAAGACCTAAACATAAAGACTAAAACGATAAAGATCACGGAAGAAAAAATAGGGACAACCCTAGGAACCCTAATACAGGGCATAAACAGAATACAAAACATTACCAAAAATGACGAAGAGAAAGCAGATGACTGGGAGCTCCTAAAAATCAAACACCTATGCTCATCTAAAGACTTCACCAAAAGAGTAAAAAGACCACCTACAGACTGGGAAAGAATTTTTAGCTATGACATCTCCGATCAGCGCCTGATCTCTAAAATCTACATGATTCTGTCAAAACTCAACCACAAAAAGACAAACAACCCAATCAACAAGTGGGCAAAGGATATGAACACACACTTCACTAAAGAAGATATTCAGGCAGCTAACAGATACATGAGAAAATGCTCTCGATCATTAGCCATTAAAGAAATGCAAATTAAAACCACGATGAGATTCCATCTCACTCCAACAAGGCTGGCATTAATCCAAAAAACAGAAAACAATAAATGTTGGATAGGCTGTGGAGAGATTGGAACTCTTATACACTGCTGGTGGGAATGTAAAATGGTACAACCACTTTGGAAATCTATCTGGCGTTATCTTAAACAGTTAGAAATAGAACTACCATACAACCCAGAAATCCCACTCCTCGGAATATACCCTAGAGATACAAGAGCCTTCACACAAACAGATATATGCACATCCATGTTTATTGCAGCTCTGTTTACAATAGCAAAAAGCTGGAAGCAACCAAGGTGTCCATCTACGGATGAATGGGTAAATAAATTGTGGTATATTCACACAATGGAATACTACGCATTGATAAAGAACAGTGACGAATCTGTGAAACATTTCATAACATGGAGGAACCTGGAAGGCATTATGCTGAGCGAAATTAGTCAGAGGCAAAAGGACAAATATTGTATAAGACCACTATTATAAGATCTTGAGAAATAGTAAAAACTGAGAAGAACACATACTTTTGTGGTTACGAAAGGGGGAGGGAGGGAGGGAGGGAGAGGGTTTTTTATTCATTAATTAGTTGATAAGAACTGCTTTAGGTGAAGGGAAAGACAACACTCAATACATGGAAGGTCAGCTCAATTGGACTGGACCAAAAGCAAAGAAGTTTCCGGGATAAAATGAATGCTTCAAAGGTCAGTGGAGCAAGGGCGGGGGTTTGGGGATCATGGTTTAAGGGGACTTCTAAGCCAATTGTCAAAATAATTCTATTATGAAAACATTCTGCATCCCACTTTGAAATGTGGCGTCTGGGGTCTTAAATGCTAACAAGCGGCCATCTAAGATGCATCAATTGGTCTCAACCCACCTGGAGCAAAGGAGAATGAAGAACACCAAGGTCACATGACAACTAAGACCCCAAGAGACAGAAAGGGCCACATGAACTAGAGATCTACATCATCCTGAGACCAGAAGAACTAGTTGGTGCCCGGCCACAATCGATGACTTCCCTGACAGGGAGCACAACAGAGAACTCCTGAGGGAGCAGGAGATCAGTGGGATGCAGACCCCAAATTCTCATAAAAAGACCATACTTAATGGTCTGACTGAGACTAGAGGAATCCTGGCGGCCATGGTCCCCAGACCTTGTGTTGGCACAGGACAGGAACCATCCCCGAAGACAACTCATCAGACATGAAAGGGACTGGACAGTGGGTAGGAGAGAGATGCTGATGAAGAGTGAGCTAATTATATCAGGTGGACACTTGAGACTGTGTTGGCATCTCCTGTCTGGAGGGGGGATGGGAGGATAGAGTGAGTTGGAAGCTGGCAAAATTGTCACGAAAGGAGAGACTGGAAGGGCTGACTCATTAGGGGGAGAGCAAGTGGGAGTACGGAGTATGATGTATGTAAACTTATATGTGACAGACTGACTTGATTTGTAAACGTTCACTTGAAGCTCAATAAAAGTTAATAAAAAAAAAACAAAAAACAAAAAAACACATATTTGCTTGATGAATGACTGAATGAATTCAAATCCCCTTTTACAATGAAAGGTAGCACTCTGTCACATAGGGTCACTACGAGTCAGAATCGACTCCACAGCACTCAACACACACACACACACAGACGAGCACGGACTAGGGAATCAGACTTCCTGAGTTTGAGTTCTTGCTCTTTAGAGCTATATTTCTTTAGGCAACACATTTGAGAGCAACCTCCTTGTGCCGCAGTTCCTTCATCTATGAAATAGAGATAATAACAATATATAGCTACATCATTTAACATATGCTTGTTTGTGCTGCTGTAACAAAAACTCCCCAAATCCAAGTGGCTTAAAATAATGGTGCTTCTTTCTTTCTTTTGCTACATATGAGTTGATTGTTAGCAAGAGAGCCCTACTTAGTCACTCAGGGACCGGGCTCCATCCAGACAACTGCCTCCTCAAACAGTAGAGGCAGGGGAACACAGAAAACCTCACACTGGCTATCAGGGCTTCTGTTCAGAGTGACACACATTACTTTCACTTACACTTCATTGGCCAAAGGATGTCATATAGCCACACCAACATTCAGTTCCTGGAAAAACTTAATCCTACGTTACACCACAAAACAAAACCAATCATGTGTGGACAGCCCCAATGACTATCAAACTGCCCCATGTGGTTGTTAAGAGAAAGACTTAATATATGTAAAATGATTATAATAGTGGTTGTTAACAACTTCTGGCTTGATATGAATTTTAAGTACAGATATTCAGTATTCCACTATAATTCTGTACAATTCTATGGTTTAAAAGCTTTGTGATTCTCATCTGGAAGATAAGTAGCCTATGGAGGGTTTCCCCCAAACAAAAAGAAAAGTAATAAAAAAAAAAAAAATAGCTACTACAATTTCTTACTTAAACTAATTTTGATTACTTTCCTATATTCTTCACATCTAAGTAGATGCTTGAGATTAACTTATTAAGAGCAAGATCTTATAAAATAATTTAACAGAAAATGCCATATTTAAAGTTACAATTCATTATTATAACAGTCATTGTTTAAATGCAAGTAATACAAATGTTTTCCACAGTATTAATCAACTTAAATCACTGTAAAATTTTAAAAAATTGAACAGCAATATTGAGATAAATAAGTTTTATTATTGAAATAAACAAAAGTTGATAATGAAAACAAACTGGTTACAAATTTCTTGGTGTGAAGAAGTGATTTTACAAATCATCTGGATCAATTTAGTTTTTCATAAGCTTTAAATACTTCTGTCTCCTGCTCCTTGGAAACCCTGTGGGGTAGTACTACCCTGTCCTATAGGGTCACTATGAGTCAAAGTTGACTTGACGGCAACAGGTTAGGTTTTTTGGGTTTTCACGTAGCAAGGAGCCCTGGTGGCACAGTTAGAGCTTGGCTGTTAATCAAAAGGTGAGCAGTTTGAATCTACCAGTCACTCCTTGGAAACCCTATGGGGCAGTTTTACTCTGTCCGATAAAAAAAAAAAAATAGGTTCATTAAATGTCAGAATAGACTCGACAATGGGTTGTATCATTTATCAATGATCATGAAGATGGCACAGGACAGGGCAACATTTCATTCTGTTATAAATAAGTTTTCCATGAGTTGGAGCGATCTAAAGGAAGGTTTACATCACCTTACCAGTTCTAGACCAAACAACATTGTAGCCATTCCCTTTTTATTATAAGTTTATATTCTGTAGTGAATGTCTGAAATATTTTTAATTATTTGTAACAGAACAGGGTACTATTACATCACAATGTAAGTAAAATACTGTTTGATCACAGTTGTAATAGAGTTTCTCTGAACAGGAATTAAATAACTATTGGTAATACAGCCAAAATAAACAGTTTAGCCTAGAGCCTAAATTTAAAAATACTATGAGTAGTTATAGTAATCAAGCAAATCAGAGCTTTTCAAAGGATTGGGGACTTAAAAATTGCAAGTGTCATGGGATCCTTAATGAACAAGCCAGGAATTGAATTTTATTTCTCCTTGGAACAGAATCTTTCTTCTAATTAGTCAGCTATATTAGAGTTGTAGCTCCACATGGATTAAAAATAAATGAATAGCCTCTTCATTTCTCCCTCTGAAAGTTTGTCTTTTACTCCCATGCCTTCTTTAAATGTTCTAAAATATGCCTGTCTAATTTCAAAGAAAAGGAAGAAACCTTAAAGACAGATTTTTCTGAATCTCAAGTTCCTATAACTTTTCCAATCTGCTTTCTAACTATAAAGGTTGATAGTCTAATTGAGATAGCTCTCATCTTTATTTGCTAAGTCTATCTTATTTTATACCCAAAGCTGTATGTTTGAAGGATTTTTCTAACTCCAAAGCTTTGCATTATCTAAGTAAAACCCCAAAAAAACCAAACCCACTGCTGTCAAGTTGATTCCAATTCATAGCATCCCTATAGGACAGAGTAGAACTGCCCCGTAGAGTTTCCGAGGAGTGCCTGGTAGATTTGAACTGCCAGCCTCTTGGTTAGCAGCTGTAGCACTTAACCACTACTCCACCAGGGTTTCCTATCTAAGTAAAGTCATGTTTATATAACTGCCTTTCAGAGATGCTGGTCCGCAAGGGACAACAAGGACCAACAGAATGAGCTCCTAAGTGTCCAGGCAATAACAAAAGATGTTTAATATATTAGTAAGTCAGTGCAAGTGAGTCTACATTACTCATATATGTATTTTTTGAGACTTTTTGAATTAGACCCACAATATGCCTTAAAGAAATCCTAGGAGTCTAGTTAACCAAACGGGAACTAGTAGTATAACTTCTATGGAAACAAATATGTAATAATGTTAATTTGGACAACATTTATTGAGTATTAAATATATGCTAGGTAACTTGAATGCAACAATTCCTATCATGTAACTGAGAAAGGTAAGCACAGAGAGTGTAATTAAATTCCCCAATGGCACACAGAAGTAGCAATTTCAGTATTTCGAACCTGCTCAAAAAATCTCACTTCAGAGCTATACTGTCTCCTAAGGCTAGAGAACAAGGACACCCATATAAGCAAACAAATATCACCTTAAAATTGAAATAAGAAAAAAATGCCAAAAACAAATATTTTATTCCTTTACATCTCCAAATGTTTATTTTGGAAAAAATTCCAAACCTACAAAGAAGTTGAAATATCCTTAAACTGAACACCCATCACTTAGATTCACCAGTTGCTAACAATTTTGCCATTTTCTTTCCCTCATCCCCAAGCAGTGTTTTTGGCTGAACCATTTGAATGTAAATTGCAGAAATAATGAAATATGATCCCAAAATATTTCAGCACATATATTCTAAAAGTTAGGATATTCTCCTACATGGAGGACAATTCTCTTACTACATCCAAGAATTTTAATTCTGATACAGTAATGTTATCAGAATTGTCTAAAACTTAGAAATAGAAGAGATTGCTGAAAGTCACTTTATCAAACTGCTTACAACTTTGGTAAATTTTTTATTGACTGGCCTGTTTTGTAATACCTTCAGAGATGTAAAGCAGTAGAAGTTAACTTGTAGATGGTTGTTTGTACAGATGCAAATTATATCTATCTGATTAAAAACATAGTTCCAAAGGTTGTAGTTTAATTGCCCTGTTGGACATCAGCCATCTTTGTGTCTAACCCAGTAATGTTTTTCTAGTACCAAAAACCAGTCGCTTCGGAGTCAGCTCTGATTCATGGCAATCCCATGTGTTTGAGAGTGGAGCTGCCTTTCACAGGGTTTTCACGGCTATGATCTTTTGGAAGCAGATCCCCAGGCCTTTCTTCAAGGCACCTCTAGGTGAGTTTGAATCACCAACCTTTCAGTTAGTAGCCTAGCACCTAACTGTTTGCACCACCCAGTGACGTTATCCTACTATTCTTTATTAAATTGCCTGTAGAAACCTAGTTCCTCCAGTACTCTTTGGACTGGCTTTAACGTCCTGTGGGTTCCCTCGTTAATTAATGAGCTAGATAAAATCTTTGACATATATTCATTTTATTATTGCAAAAGAGTCAGGTTTTTTCAACTCTTTGAAAAGCATACTTTAACTTTTTTTTTACTAACTTTTATTAAGCTTCAAGTGAACATTTACAAATCCAATAACTCTGTCACATATAAGTTTACATACATCTTACTCCGTACTCCCACCTGCTCTTCCCCTATTGAGTCAGCCCTTTCAGTCTCTCCTTTCGTGACAATTTTGCTAGCTTCCCTCTCTCTCTATCCTCCCATCCCCCCTCCAGACAAGAGCTGCCAACACACTCTCAAGTGTCCACCTGATATAATTAGCTCACTCTTCATCAGCATCTCTCTCCCACCCGCTGACCAGTCCCTTTCATGTCTGATGAGTTGTCTTCGGGGATGGTTCCTGTCCTGTGCCAACACAAGGTCTGGGGACCATGGCTGCCGGGATTCCTCTAGTCTCAGTCAGACCATTAAGTATGGTCTTTTTATGAGAATTTGGGGTCTGCATCCCACTGATCTCCTGCTCCCTCAGGAGTTCTCTGTTGTGCTCCCTGTCAGGGCAGTCATCTATTGTAGCCGGGCACCAACTAGTTCTTCTGGTCTCAGGATGATGTAGGTCTCTAGTTCATGTGGCTCTTTCTGTCTCTTGGGCTCCTAGTTGTCATGTGACCTTGGTGTTCTTCATTTTCCTTTGCTCCAGGTGGGTTGAGACCAATTGATGCATCTTAGATGGCCGCTTGTTAGCATTTAAGACCCCAGACGCCACATTTCAAAGTGGGATGCAGAATGTTTTCATAATAGAATTATTTTGCCAATTGACTTAGAAGTCCCCTCAAACCATGTTCCCCAGACCCCCGCCCCTGCTCCGCTGACCTTTGAAGCATTCATTTTATCCCAGAAACTTCTTTGCTTTTGGTCCAGTCCAATTGAGCTGACCTTCCATGTATTGACTGTTGTCTTTCCCTTCACCCAAAGCAGTTCTTATCTACTGATTAATCAATAAAAAACCCTCTCCCTCCCTCCCTCCCTCCCCCCCTCGTAACCACAAAAGTATGTGTTCTTCTCAGTTTTTACTATTTCTCAAGATCTTATAATAGAGGTCTCATACAATATTTGTCCTCTTGCCTCTGACTAATTTCGCTCAGCATAATGCCTTCCAGGTCCCTCCACGTTATGAAATGTTTCACAGATTCGTCACTGTTCTTTATCGATGCGTAGTATTCCATTGTGTGAATATACCACAATTTATTTACCCATTCATCCGTTGATGGACACCATGGTTGCTTCCAGCTTTTTGCTATTATAAACAGAGCTGCAATAAACATGGGTGTGCATATATCTGTTTGTGTGAAGGCTCTTGTATCTCTAGGGTATATTCCGAGGAGTGGGATTTCTGGGTTCTATTTTTTTATGGTAGGTCTATTTCTAACTGTTTAAGATAACGCCAGATAGATTTCCAAAGTGGTTGTACCATTTTACATTCCCACCAGCAGTGTATAAGAGTTCCAATCTCTCCACAGCCTCTCCAACATTTACTATTTTGTGATTTTGGATTAATGCCAGCCTTGTTGGTGTGAGATGGAATCTCATTGTAGTTTTAATTTGCATTTCTCTAATGGCTGATGATCGAGAGCATTTTCTCATGTATCTGTTGGCTGCCTGAATATCTTCTTTAGTGAAATGTGTGTTCATATCCTTTGCCCACTTCTTGATTGGGTTGTTTCTCTTTTTGTGGTTGCGTTTTGACAGAATCATGTAGATTTTAGAGATCAGGCGCTGGTCGGAGATGTCATAGCTAAAAATTCTTTCCCAGTCTGTAGGTGGTCTTTTTACTTTTTTGGTGAAGTCTTTAGATGAGCATAGGTGTTTGATTTTTAGGAGCTCCCATTTATCGGGTTTCTCTTCATCATTTTTGGTAATGTTTTGTATTCTGTTTATGCCCTGTATTAGGGCTCCTAGGGTTGTCCCTGTTTTTTCTTCCATGATCTTTATCGTTTTAGTCTTTATGTTTAGGTCTTTGATCTACTTGGAGTTAGTTTTTGTGCATGGTGTGAGGTATGGGTCCTGTTTCATTCTTTTGCAAATGGATATCCAGTTATGCCAGCACCATTTGTTAAAAAGACTATCTTTTCCCCAATTAACTGACACTGGTCCTTTGTCAAATATCAGCTGCTCATACGTGGATGGATTTATATCTGGGTTCTCAATTCTGTTCCATTGGTCTATGTGCCTGTTGTTGCACCAGTACCAGGCTGTTTTGACTACTGTGGCTGTATAATAGCTTCTGAAATCAGGTAGCGTGAGGCCTCCCACTTTCTTCTTCTTTTTCAGTAATGCTTTATTTATCCGATGCTTCTTTCCCTTCCATATGAAACTGGTGATTTGTTTCTCTATCCCCTTAAAATATGACATTGGAATTTGGATCGGAAGTGCGTTATATGTATAGATGGCTTTTGGTAGAATAGACATTTTTACTATGTTAAGTCTTCCTATCCATGAGCAAGGTATGTTTTTCCACTTAAGTATGTCCTTTTGAATTTCTTGTAGTAGAGCTTTGTAGTTTTCTTTGTATAGGTCTTTTACATCCTTGGTAAGATTTATTCCTAAGTATTTTATCTTCTTGGGGGCTACTGTGAATGGTATTGAGTTGGTTATTTCCTCTTCGGTGTTCTTTTTGTTGATGTAGAGGAATCCAAGTGATTTTTGTATGTTTATTTTATAATCTGAGACTCTGCCAAACTCTTCTATTAGTTTCAGTAGTTTTCTGGAGGATTCCTTAGGGTTTTCTGTGTATACGATCATGTCATCTGCAAATAGTGATAACTTTACTTCCTCCTTGCCAATCCGGATACCCTTTATTTCTTTGTCTAGCCTAATTGCCCTGGCTAGGACTTCAAGTACGATGTTGAATAAGAGTGGTGATAAAGGGCATCCTTGTCTGGTTCCCGTTCTCAGGGGAAATGCTTTCAGGTTCTCTCCATTTAGAGTGATCTTGGCTGTTGGCTTTGCATAGATGCCCTTTATTATGTTGAGGAATTTTCCTTCAATTCCTATTTTGGTAAGAGTTTTTGTCATAAATGGGTGTTGGACTTTGTCAAATGCCTTTTCTGCATCAATCGATAAGATCATGTGGTTTTTGTCTTTTGTTTTATTTATTTGATGGATTACATTAATGGTTTTTCTGATATTAAACCAGCCTTGCATACCTGGTATAAATCCCACTTGATCGTGGTGAATTATTTTTTTGATGTGTTGTTGGATTCTATTGGCTAGAATTTTGTTGAGGATTTTTGCATCAATGTTCATGAGGGATATAGGTCTATAATTTTCTTTTTTTGGAATGTCTTTACCTGGTTTTGGTATCAGGGAGATGGTGGCTTCATAGAATGAGTTGGGTAGTGTTCCGTCATTTTCTATGCTTTGAAATACCTTCAGTAGTAGTGGTGTTAACTCTTCTCTGAAAGTTTGGTAGAACTCTGCAGTGAAGCCGTTCGGGCCAGGGCTTTTTTTTGTTGGGAGTTTTTTGATTACCGTTTCAATCTCTTTTCTTGTTATGGGTCTATTTAGTTGTTCTACTTCTGAATGTGTTAGTTTAGGTAGGTAGTGTTTTTCCCAAAATTCATCCATTTCTTCTAGGTTTTCAAATTTGTTAGAGTACAATTTTTCATAGTAATCTGAAATGATTCTTTTAATTTCATTTGGTTCTATTGTGATGTGGTCCTTCTCATTTCTTATTCGGGTTATTTGTTTCCTTTCCTGTATTTCTTTAGTCAGTCTAGCCAATGGTTTATCAATTTTGTTAATTTTTTCAAAGAACCAGCTTTTGGCTTTGTTAATTCTATCAATTGTTTTTCTGTTCTCTAATTTATTTAGTTCAGCTCTAATTTTTATTATTTGTTTTCTTCAGGTGCCTGATGGATTCTTTTGTTGCTCACTTTCTATTTGTTCAAGTTGTCGGGACAGTTCTCTGATTTTGGCTCTTTCTTCTTTTTGTATGTGTGCATTTATCGATATAAATTGGCCTCTGAGCACTGCTTTTGCTGTGTCCCAGAGGTTTTGATAGGAAGTATTTTCATTCTCATTGCATTCTATGAATTTCCTTATTCCCTCCTTGATGTCTTCTATAACCCAGTCTTTTTTCAGGAGGGTATTGTTCAGTTTCCAAGTATTTGATTTCTTTTCCCTAGTTTTTCTGTTATTGATTTCTAGTTTTATTGCGTTGTGGTCTGAGAAGATGCTTTGTAATATTTCGATGTTTTGGACTCTGCAAAGGTTTGTTTTATGACCTAATATGTGGTCTATTCTAGAGAATGTTCCATGTGCGCTAGAAAAAAAAGTATACTTTGCAGCAGTTGGGTGGAGAGTTCTGTATAAGTCAATGAGGTCAAGTTGGTTGATTGTTGTAAGTAGGTCTTCCGTGTCTCTATTGAGCTTCTTACTGGATGTCCTGTCCTTCTCCGAAAGTGGTGTGTTGAAGTCTCCTACTATAATTGTGGAGGTGTCTATCTCACTTTTCAATTCTGTTAAAATTTGATTTATATATCTTGCAGCCCTGTCATTGGGTGCATAAATATTTAATATGGTTATGTCTTCCTGATCAATTGTCCCTTTTATCATTATGTAGTGTCCTTCTTTATCCTTTGTGGTGGATTTAAGTCTAAAGTCTATTTTGTCAGAAATTAATATTGCTACTCCTCTTCTTTTTTGCTTATTGTTTGCTTGATACATTTTTTTCCATCCTTTGAGTTTTAGTTTGTTTGTGTCTCTAAGTCTAAGGTGTGTCTCTTGTAGGCAGCATATAGATGGATCGTGTTTCTTTATCCAGTCCGAGACTCTCTGTCTCTTTATTGGTGCATTTAGTCCATTTACATTCAGCGTAATTATAGATAAATAAGTTTTTAGTGTTGTCATTTTGATGCCTTTTCATGTGTGTTGTTGACAATTTCATTTTTCCACATACTTTTTTGTGCTGAGACGTTTTTCTTAGTAAATTCTGAGATCCTCATTTTCATAGTGTTTGACTTTATGTTAGTTCAGTCGTTACGTTTTTCTTGGCTTTTATCTTGAGTTATGGAGTTGTTATACCTTTTTGTGGTTACCTTATTATTTATCCCTATTTTTCTAAGTAAAAACCTAACTTGTATCATTCTATATCGTCTTGTATCACTCTCCATCTGGCAGTTCAGTGCCTCCTGTATTTAGTCCCTCTTTTTGATTATTGTGATTTTTAACATATTGACTTCTGTGATTCCCTGTTATGAGTATTTTTTTTTTTAATTAATCTTATTTTGTTTTTGTGATTTCCCTATTTGAGTTGATATCAGCACATTCTGTTTTGTGACCTTGTGTTGTGCTGGTATCTGATATTATTGGTTTTCTGACCAAACAATATCCTTTAGTATTTCTTGTAGCTTTGGTTTGGTTTTTGCAAATTCTCTAAACGCGTGTTTATCTGTAAATATCTTAATTTCGCCTTCATATTTCAGAGAGAGTTTTGCTGGATATATGATCCTTGGCTGGCAGTTTTTCTCCTTCAGTGCTCTGTATATGTCGTCCCATTCCCTTCTTGCCTGCATGGTTTCTGCTGACTAGTCTGAACTTATTCTTATTGATTCTCCCTTGAAGGAAACCTTTCTTTTCTCCCTGGCTGCTTTTAAAATTTTCTGTTTATCTTTGGTTTTGGCAAGTTTGATGATAATATGTTTTGGTGTTTTTCTTTTTGGATCAATCTTAAATGGGGTTCGATGAGCATCTTGGATAGATATCCTTTCGTCTTTCATGATGTCAGGGAAGTTTTGTGTCAGGAGTTCTTCAATTATTTTCTCTGTGTTTTCTGTTCCCCCTCCCTGTTCTGGGACTCCAATCACCCGCAAGTTATCCTTCTTGATAGAGTCCCACATGATTCTTAGGGTTTCTTCATTTTTTTAAATTCTTTTATCTGATTTTTTTTCAGCTATGTGGGTGTTGATTCCCTGGTCCTCCAGATGTCCCAGTCTGCATTCTAATTGCTCGAGTCTGCTCCTCTGACTTCCTATTGCGTTGTCTAATTCTGTAATTTTATTGTTAATCTTTTGGATTTCTACATGCTGTCTCTCTATGGATTCCTGCAACTTATTAATTTTTCCACTATGTTCTTGAATAATCTTTTTGAGTTCTTCAACAGTTTTATCAGTGTGTTCCTTGGCTTTTTCTGCAGTTTGCCTTCTTTCGTTTGTGATGTCTTGAAGCATTCTGTAAATTAGTTTTTTATATTCTGTATCTGGATAATTCCAGGATTGTATCTTCATTTGGGAAAGATTTTGATTCTTTTGTTTGGGGGGTTGGAGAAGCTGTCATGGTCTGCTTCTTTATGTGGTTTGATATGGAGTGCTGTCTCCAAGTCATCACTGGGAAACTAGTTTTTCCAGAAAATCCGCTGACTGGTACGCTGGCTCCAGGCGCTGAAACCGATTGCTGCCTCCCTATATTTGTTCGTTCTCCGTCTCTAAATCTGTGTTTGTTGTTCAGTGATCGTAGATTGTTACGTATGTGATTGATTCACTTGTTTTTCTGAGTCTTTGTTGCAAGAGGGATCCATGGTAGCGTCCACCTAGTCCGCCATCTTGGCCCTGCCTCTACTTTAACTTTTTTTAATTAAAAAAAAAATTTTTTTTCAATTGAAGTATCTAATAAGCCATCTGTATTCAAATTTTTCCAATTGTCTCAATAGAATTCTTTATAACTCATTGCTTATTTATTTATTTTATTGATTTTTTTGATCCAGGATCTGGTGACAAATCCTGCGTAATTGTTTTACATGTCTCTTTAATTTCCTTTAAACTGGAAGTACCTTCCCTCCTTTTCACCCAGTCATTTTTGTTTTCGTGATAATTTCTTAAGACTCCAGCTTAATTGTCTTATAGAATATTCCACCACCTGGGTTTGTTTGAGTGTTTAGTCACAATTAAGTTAAGGTTAAACAGTTTGGGCAAGAATATTACAGGTGGTCTGTGCACTTCCAATTATATCACATCAGATTCACATAATGATAGTTTGCCACTTTTTTGAAGGCGTAAAGTTTAATCACATTGTTAAGGTGATTTCTACTGAATTTCTCCATTTTTCGGAATCGACTCGACGGCACGGGGTTACTGGGGTTTTGTCAAATGTTTTTCTCAAGTTAGCTGTGGGTGTTAATTTGGGGCTATGTAACCTATCTTATTCCGCTACAGCATTTCACCCAATGCTTTAGCATCTCCTAATGATTCTCGCCTGAATCAATAAATACATTGATGTTTTCAGAACTAAACCTTTCATTTTCAAGTGTTATTGTTTACTGACAATGGAAATGGTTCAGGGAGTTTAGGATTGGGGTCAAGAGATAAATGCATGGATGTGCATACTTGGGGGCATAGCTTCCAAATTCCAAAGAATAGTAACACGTATTTCCTTGAAAATGGGGCCTTTATGCCACGGAGTAAGTCTGGTGCCTGATTACAATACTATTTTTGAAAATATAAAACCAGTAACAAATGCAATAATTTACTTTTTTAGCTAGTATCAGTAAGTTGCTGGGTAAGTGATATATGGGTTGCATTATAAATATCATTATAAGTTGCCATAAAAGCATAAATTGATGGAGCTAAATTAGGAATTTATAGTGAGGCAGTATGTATGACCCTGAGCTTAAATTACTCCATCTACTAAACTAGGAATAATAGTAACAACAATATCTATTTCATAGATTTCTTCTGAGAATTAAGAAACTACATCCAGGGTACTGAACACATTTTCTGGCACATAACTTTGATTTAATACTGTTAGTTATTTTTACTACATTACATTGTGCTGACCACCGTGTGATATGGTTATTTTTTATTTCAATGGCTGATACGCAACAAATGAATAGATATAAACAGATAGAATAAAATCTAGGCTACTTTCAAAGCTTTCTCCTCTACATGTTATTTCACTTGATGCATTTGCTTTCTGCTCTATATTCTATTTCTGACCTTAAAGCCATGTTCATTGCTATAAAATGGCCCACAAATAAAATTCTTAGAATATTAAAAAGTTTCATTTAGAGAGGGTTTTATGCAATAGCAACATTATTTTACCCATTTGGTAGTACGTTATGTGATCTCATAAATGCTGTAGTTATAAGTGGTAAATTCCTAAATGGAAGTCAGTAGAACAAAAAAGAAATGTACAAAAGAATACTAATGCCAGGAGCACATATTGGAAAAGGAATTAAATAAATATTATTAAAATATTTCGTCTGTTTGCATAATGTGATATTTCCTTCCAAGGGTAAAAAAAAAAAAAAAAAAAGTTTGTTTAATTGAATTCTTCATTATTGTCTTGAAAATACTGTTTGACAAACTGAAATAGAAGTTTGTTTTATGCACTGCAAATGTAAATGTGCTTGCATATATGTGCAGGCATGTGTGTATAGTGTGTGTGTGTGTGTGTTTGTATGTGCGTGCAAGCATGCTGGGGTGAAGCTGTGCAACATCTTACTCAGGACTTTGTTTTTTCAAACTTTGACAAGCTTTCCTAAACTTGAGTCATTCCTAGCTGGTGTCCTATAGCATGGGAAGATGTCATTTTATAAACTGTCTCAGCCATAGTGTTTGCTTCTGTTTATATGTTCGTTAAAATGGAAGAAGTCGTAGACACGGATTAAGAAATTTAACAATCCCTCATAGACAAAGAAAGAGGCCTGCTTTTAAAATAACTCAGCCAGTATAATCTTCACACCACTTCCAGCACAACTACAAAGATTGTTCATCAGAAAAAGGATAAGGGAAATATGGTGATGTTTCTTTGTAAATGATCTAGCTCTTGTTTTATTTGCCTCTTACTTTGAACCATTTCTGTATCAAAGTAATGAAAGAGCTTTGGGAGGATTTCTGACAGGTACCGTTACTAATAAATTGCCTCAGAATGTAAAAATGTGACCCCTCAGGTGGTTCAGCCACATTGTTTGCAAACTGTGACTAAGTATCACATTCCAGCTTTTTCGCTAAGCACTCGCCATGGAACAATACAGTTCCACCATTTAGTGCTTTGGCGCTGATTGTGTAGGTCATAATTAGAGATTCAGCTGGGGATGAATGGAGAGGAATGTGACTGTGCAATTGGCTGTAACCAATATGACCCTCCTTGATCCTTGCTCCTTAAAAACCTGTGACCTCTTGTAGCCTTTTGCATGATCCACGTATGTGCTTAGCACTGCCTTCCTACCAACCTTTTCATCAGTAGGCTTTTCAAGCCATTACTTTGCTTTGTAGCCTTATCAAGGCATTCGTCTGAGCTGTCATAAATAGGATCTAAGAGTTGAAAGTTCTTCCAGCACAGGAAGGAAAATCACTGAGTTTCTTAGGAAAGCAGGCAAGAAATATTGTAGAGCTTTGTAGAAATCACATATTTCAAAACAAGTGCGCATTTGAATCAGGAAAGCACCACGAAAGAATGAAATAAATGGGGAGAGAAATACAAGGTATCCATTTTATACATTATCTTTTTTATTATTATTATATTACCAGGATTCGATTTCACAAGAGTTTTATTTAATCCATCAAGAACCAGTTTACAGGTGGTCCATGACCTCTTGTTGAAAGAAAAAAGAAAGAAAACAAACCTGAGTCTAAAATACTGTCTTACGTACTCCAGCTGTTTCTTGTTGACATTAGAAAAAATTAACACCAGAAATATATCTCGACATATATATGGAAAAACTTAACGATTTTTCAATGGAATTTCTACATGGCTTTTGAACTTTAAAAAGTTTGATGAATTTCAGCCCACCCCACTTTTTCCCAGTTGTTTTGTTAAATAGTAGAGTACAAAAATATATCATACCCAAATGTCAAAGTTGTATGGAAGGGATGCAATTATATTTATAGTCATTTTTCAAATGGGTTTAATATAAATGTTGATTTGGCTGATATTTTGGAAAAATCATAATGGAAGTAACATGACCTAGAATCAATGATTCATAGTAATTAGAAAACAAGGGAAAACCAGCATTCCAGTATCCCTGGGAGATAAATTATCTTTGGCAATAAAATGCCCTGTTACATCTCATTCAAGTTTATGCTCTGGTGATTGTGCTATTTTTTTCCTTAAATGTGTTTAGTTGCTAAAATAGAAATTCGTATTAACAATCATCTTACATTATCAGGAAAAAAAAATGCCAAGTACGCGACTGCCTATTTTTCTCCTATTCTAGAAATCAAGCACCGCAGGAGAGAGAAGACCATCTCTCCACCTTTCTGTTGATGGCTCTGAGTTATGGCTAGCTTTTTTTTTCCTCTCCCTGTATCTTCAAAACACATACCCATACACAGACACGCAAACACAAGCGCATATAAAGATTTGTAAATACATTGACTTACTCCAAGTTCGTATTCCTCTACTTTTAACTTTAAGATTTTGGGAGCAATGAAAATTTACATCCCCTCAAGGAAAGCTGGAAGAAGTTCTGTCTAATAGTTGCCAAGGTGTCAAAATAGCAAGTATTTTAGGTGCAGATATCCTGCAAAAGTAGTCAAATGGCTTTTAAGAGCCCAAGTGTGGAGAAACACAAATACTTTTGAATGCACTAAAGTCATGGGGTTAAATGCTCCCCCAAGCAATTTGCCATTTCCGTGTTAATTCAATTTGTAGAAACATATAATTATCATCTCTAATACCTGCATTTTTCTTTTCTTTATGAGAAAAACATGTGGTAGCACACACAGCAATGGATACACTGGGAAGGGAACCTTTTGTGGGATGGCTTTACATCTCCTGCTGAAAGGCCACAACTATTATAGAAAACAAAGCAAAACAGTACTTTATTCCTTTATTGGAAACCAGCACCTTTCCTTAAAACTAAAATAGGTGCTTTTGTGTAGCCTAAGTAATTTTGTTCTTTATAGGTGTTGAACAAAATAGCCTGGAGAGTGTGCAGTCTGGGCTGGGAATTAAATCTTGGTTGCTTGCTTAACAGTATGATATATAACCATATAGGCATGGGGCTGGCATTAAAAGAATGCCTTTTATCTTGAAAATTACAGAAGAAAAATACCCTCTGATGAACGTAGTCACTTCTTATAAATGAAAAAATATGTTGTACGTAATACTATATGTATGTATTATATGCATGGAAACCCTGGTGGCATAGTGGTACGGCTGCGAACCAAGAAGTCGGCAGTTCGAATCCGCCAGGGACTCCTTGGAAACTCTGTGGTGCAGGTCTACTCTGTCCTATTGGGTCGCTATGAGTCGGAATCGACTTGACAGCAGTGGGTTTGGTTTTGATTACATGCATGTATATTAGCATATAAAAAGTATAAAGAATCGTTTGAATTTGTGTTTTCCTTTAAATAGCAAATGATTTGTCATGTAATACAAGAAAATAAATGAGTTTATGTTTGTTGATTCTTATATAGGAAAAGAAAAATTAACAGGCTTGCATTCTTCATTTACTTCTAGTTTATCATTGGTAAAGTTGCCTTTAAAACCAACTATGGTAGAGTAATGCTATTCCATGGTAATATTGCTATCAATCATTCAGTCTAAACAGAAAAAATGATAAAGCTCTTGGGAGGAGATTAAGTAAAATATTTATAGTTCTGTAACTAAAATTAACACACTTGCACTTTAATTCACAATAAAAGAACCTTAGAAACTAGTGCACAACTCAACTGAGAAAATAAACTCTTACACATTCTTTAACATTTTCTTCTAAATTGCTTTCTTTTAAGAATACTTGTTTCTATAAATTATATGTCATAACTTAGTTTTCCTTGCCTACCTAATTTGGCCCAAGCAGTAGGGTGATTGAAAACACACATTAGCTTTATTTTTCTCACTTGGGAACTATTAAATCAAACTCAAATAAATTCGTTGATTTTTTTTCTAATTCGAGAAGACTTTGAACAATGGGTATCTTAGTTATCTAGTGCTGCTATAACAGAAACACAACAAGTGGATGGCTTTAACAGAGAGAAATTTACTTGCTTACAGTCTAGGAGTCCAACTTCAGTGTGCCAGCTCCAGAGGAAGGCTTTCTCTCTCTATTGACTTTGGGGGAAATTCTTTGTCATTAATCTCCAGGAGCTTCTCCCGGGGCAGGGACCCCCAGGTCCAAAGGATGCACTATTCTCCTGGCTCTTGTTTCTTGGTGGTATGCTCATTTCTCTCTTTTGTGTTTCAGAAGAGGTTAATTTAAAACACAACCTAATCTAGTAGATCGACATTAACATAACTGCTGCATATCCCACCTCCTTAACATCACAGAGGTAAGATTTACAAGACCTTGGAAAATCACATCAGAGGACAAAATGGTGGACAGTCACACAATACTGGGAATCATGGTCTAGCCAAATTGACAGAATTTTGGGAGGACACAATTCAATCATGACAATGGGTGTTTTCTGTTCTTGGGTGATTGAGCTTCTGGAAGAGCACAGTCTTCATCTGTGAATCCCTACTAAGTCTTAAATGTTAATGTTTAAGTTGCTTTCCTCTCAATTCCTATTTTAAGACACCCTGGTAGTTGTAAAATGCCAAGGAAGTAACACAAAGGGTATGATGTGAAAAATGCCTTCAGGAGTTGTATAAGCTGGTAGCTCTTAAGGATTTTAGAGGGTCTAGAAGCAAATTAGAACATTGGACTATTATACAACTCTGCTTTTGCAGGCCCCAGTGAGGAACTGAGAAAGCAGGGTGATGCAATTGAAATGTATGGTACTTCTGAAATCCAGAAAAAAGACTCCAATCAGTGAACGGCCAGTGATAGCATGTACCAAACTATATGAAGCAGGACAAGAAGTGAGAAAAAGTCACCAGACTCATTTACATGAAATAAAATAATATAAAGCTACTGGTTTAAAAAAAAACTGGTATAGGCTCCAGGAAATTACAGGCGTGCAATAAGTAATAGCTATTGTTACTTTTCATAAGAAAGGGTGGAATGAAAGTCAATTTCAGAATCTTAAGACCAAACCAAAAAACCCACTGTCGTTGAGTTGATTCCAACTCATAGCAACCCTATAGGACAGAGTAGAACTGCCCCACAGAGTTTCCAAGGAGCGCCTGGAGGATTTGAACTGCCGACCTCTTGGTTAGAAGCTGTAGTACTTAACCACTACGCCACCAGAGTTTCCAGAATCTTAAGAGATGGCTCAAATAGAGAAATGAAGAAATTTGAAAGTTAAGAGACAAGAATCTATAAAGAATATCGGTTTAAGTATCTTTTGATTGTCTTGTTGGTTGGTTAGTGTTTATTTTTTCAAAATAACACTGCCTTGGACATTATTCAAAAGTAAATAAGACAGAAGTCAGCTAGCACAATGTCTGGCATACAGATCCAAAGGGAAAACAAACTTTTTGTTTACCAGGTGTTATGCTCTGTTGTATAAGCGTGGCATGATTTATCTCATTTAGTTATCGATGAGTTCCATGACTTTGGTGCAAATACAAGAAATGGTATATCATTCTAATACATCAGCACACATGTAAAGAAACTGAAGTCCAAAGTGGTTAACTAGACTTTTCAATGCATTTCACCTAAAGAATTCTGTCTGATTCCTTTCTACAATGACATGTTAAATGTTGGAGGCTCCCTCTGTCTATGTATGTATAAAATAAAAAAGGGAAAAAATTCATGGGTAGTGATATGGCAAAGATTGTAGAGGGTATATTCAGAGAAATGCTAGAAGTTTCAAATGCAAAATAAACTCAGTGTTTATTGACCAGTTGATTAATAATTTTTGCATTCTTACCTTTCTACATCATAATTTGTAATTAGACAATTGAATGTAACAAAACAAGATAAAATCAATCATTATCCTTTAAGTGTATAGCTTTGCCTTAGTTTTGTAAAATTTACAGTTTCTCATCTTGTGTGTTAGTGAGCCTGGAAGAACTTTTTATGCCCACACGTCTGTCAGTTTGTTGTAGTGCGGTGGCCTGCGTGTTGCTGTGAGGCTGGAAGCTATGCCACCAGTATTTCAAATACCAGCAGGGTCACCCTTGGTGGACAAGTTTCAGCTGAGCTTCCAGACCAAAAACAGACTAGGAAGAAGCACCTTCGCGGTCTACTTCTGAAACAATTAGCCACTGAAAGCCTTATGAATAGCACCAGAACATAGTCTGATATACTGCTGGAAGATGAGCCCCTCAGATTAGAAGGCACTCAAAATATGGCTGAAAGAGATGCCTCCTCAAAGTGTAGTTGACCTTAACTACATGGATGGAATCAAGCTTTCAGGACCTTCATTTGCTGATGCGGCATGACTCAAAATGAGAAGAAAGAGCTGCAAATATCCATTAATAATCAGAATGTGGAATGTAAGAAGTATGAATCTAGGAAAATTGGAAGTCATCAAAAATGAAATGGAAGGTATAAAGATCAATATCCAGGCATTAGTGAGCTGAAATGGACTGGTATTAGCCATTTTGAATCATTTGATCATATGGTCCTACCGTGCCAGGAATGACAAATTGAAGGGGAATGACATCACATTCATTATCAGAAAGAACATATCAAGATCCACCCTGAACTACAATGCTGTCAGTGATAGGATAATATCCATATGCCTACAAAGAAGACCAGTTAATACGACTGTTATTCAAATTTACACACCAACCACTAATATCAAAGATGAGAAAATAGAAGATTTTTACCAACTTCTTCTATCTGAAACTGATCATGTGATCAAGATACATTGATAATTACTGGGGATTGGAATGTGAAAGCTGGAAATGAAGAAGGATCAGTAGTCGTTAATTTATGTGGGACAATGATACAAAGGCATCATCGAAATTTTGTGGAACATACATTATTATAATCAATCAGCAGTTGCCTTCAGGTTGACTCCAACTCACAGTGACCCCACGTGCATTAGAGTAGAACTATGCTCCATGGAATTTTCAATGACTGATTTTTTCAGAAGTAGATTGCCAGGCCTTTCTTCTGAGGTGCCTCGTGGTAGACTGAAACCTCCAGCTTTTCAGTTAGCAGCTGAATGTGTTAATCTTCTGCATCATTCAGGGCTTCCAAGATTATGTCAGCTGTTCTCAATCCATCTTCCATATTTTGTAACTAGTATTTGATATGACTCCCTCTGTGGATTGCCTCATGGATATTTTCTTTAGTTTTTTCTTCTAGTTGCTTCTCCCTCAGTGCACTGGAATTAATTTATTTCTAAAACTTCCACTAGGTTTCTTTTTAAATCTTCACAGACATTTTAAAGTCTCTTGATCTTCACTCAAATTTTCAAGCTTAGTTTTATTTCCTGAAATATATAAGACATGCCTGTATAAATTGTTTTTACATTGAATATATGATGTCTCTTTTGAAAGTCTGCTTCTGCTGTTTTTCACTCGTGGTACTCTTCTCCTCTGTGAGTCTCTTGATTTTAATTTGCATGATTTATCTCATTTAATAATCATAGAACCCCATGACCAGATCCCATACGAATTCATTGGGAATTTTTTGAGGAGAATTTCTTGAGTTCAGGTTAACTTTTTGTAGGGAGGGTTTCATTTACATGCGTCAGTTGCTTGAGGGCACTCTTCTAAATAAAATGTTCAGTTTGAGGCCTTGTTTGTTTTTGTTTTTTTCACCAGTAAGTTCATGTAAAGATGCAGAGCAAATGTATATGAAGACTAGATTTTGATTATGAATTCTCTAAATATATATTTCTTTTCCTCACACAACACCAATGTCATAGTGAAGTTTATCTACTGTTCCTTCTGTTATGAGGTTATTGGAACCCTTTGGGAACCCAGCTTTATAGAGAATCTCCTGTCATATCCCCTGCCAAAAGCTGACCAAAGGCTTTATCTTGAGTCTTCCTTCTCTGAACTGCCATCAAAATAGAAACTTGAAATCCCCAGGGTAAAAACTGACTTTTACTTGCTACACTTTCTTCCTCTTTCCTAGCATTCCACCGTTACTGGTTTTAGCCCCTATGGATTAATTTATTTCTACTGCAGGAAGATTTTTAGAAAGATACTTATTACATTTTATATAACTCTCTTTTTTTTTTTTTTTCCATTGGGAGGGTCATTTGCAGTTTTTGTCTACTGATTGCAGGAAAAAGAAATTCTATTTGTGCTATTTTCAAAAAACTCCAATTACATATGTCCTCTTATGTTGTTGTTTTCATATGGCTTTTCTACATACTAAAGCTGTAGATTTTATTTTTTTTAAATACCTTTGTTGTTTCCATAAGCTGTCACCTATGACTATGGTATTGATATTGGGCCCTCTGTTAGAGTGCTGTCAATACAAATGCGTGTTTAAATATGACAGATTTATGAAATCAGCTCCCTGGGTTCTATGAATTGCACCTCAGAAAAAATCATTCCAGTTTTACCTTAACTATTCTTCTTTAAAGATTAACAAACAATGCACAGTAGGATATGACCTGTTGAATATATTGGGGATTTTTTTGTGAACATGACAACCTGGAAACTCATGATTTTTGAAACCACATGGTGCACGTTGGAGAAAGGCTGAGTTAATGTTCCATCAGCACTTATCAGAAAAAAAATGCTTTAAGCTTCATGCAACAAAATACCCGATCAACAGTAACTATACAATATAAGACCATTTATTATTTATTTAAAAAGATGTCTAGAGCTAGATTGTTTCATGGATGATCTAACAATGAAGGAATACCACTAACCAATCTATTTTCTAACTCTTAGTTAGTTGACAGCTTGTCCTTGTCTTTCTTGTGTCTTGGTTATGGATGGTTACCCTAGCTCTAGGAATCACATGTACAAGGCAGGAGAGAGGGGAAAGAAGTAATGCCAGCCAGCACTCTTCTTGTGCCTATTTCTTAGAAAATTATGTTTTGTACAAGTCCCCCAGTAAAATTGTTTTTTGGATTACTTTGACTAGAACTGAAACATGTGGCTGTTCTTGGCTTCAAGAGAATCTTGAGAAGTGAGCACCTACTGGAATTTCACCAGGTGGAAAGGAAGTTGGGAATTGATTACGGGAAGCCAACCAAATGGTATCTGCTATAGTTCTACCATGGGCTATGTCTTAGTCATCTAGTGCTGCCATAACAGTAATACCACAAGTGGGTGGCTTTAACAAAGAGAAACTTATTTTCTCACAGTCTAGTAGGCCAGAAGTCCAAATTCAGGGCATCGTCTCCAGGGGAAGGCTTTCTATCTCCGTCGGCTCTGGAGGAAGGTCTTTCTCGTTGATCTTCCCCTAGACGAGGAGCTTCTCCATACAGGAACCCCAGGTCCAAAGGACGCACTCTGCTCCTGGTGCTTCTCTTGGTGGTATGAGGTCCCCAAATCTCCACTTGCTTCCCTTTCCTTTTATCTCTTACCCCAAAACCAAAAACCCAGTGCCATCAGAGAGAAAAAGTGGTGCGGACCACACCCCAGGGAAACTCCCTTTACATTGGATCAGGATTACATCCCACCCTAATCCTCTTTAACCACAGTTAGAGATTATGATTTATAGCACATAGAAAAATCACAAAATGGAGGACAAACCACACAATACTGGGAATAATGGCCGAACCGAGTTGACACATATTTTGGGGGAACACAGTTCAATCCGTGACAGACTACTCAGCATCTGTATTCATTTTACATAAAAGGGACTCACCTTTCCACATGTAGACCACCTGAAAGTTTTATCCCTCTATTGCAAATGGCCCCTTTACTAAGATATCTAGGTAACACTTGTGACTAAAACAGAGCTTTTGTCTGTAATGTACAATATACAATTTTGGAGAATAAACACCATAACTTTTTCATTTTAAAGGTGAAGAATAGCAGTGTTTGCTATCAAGAGCACATATCTGATCTTGCTTGGTAAGAATGGAAGGAAATTCCTGTTCTGCCAGTGAAATTAATTTCTTGATTAACCCATCTGTTAGTGCTGCTTCCATTTCAAAGTCTTAATTCTATCCATCAAAGAGGAATTTTCCTCTCTGTTTTCCTTCCTGGCTGTATCTGAATTGGATGTTAGGGAAAATGTTCACTCTGTAGGATCCAACACTCTAGATTCATTCTGGCTTTTGTTTCTCATTAATGTAAGCTTAGAGCCCCAGAGATTTCCACAGATGTTGTCTAGTCAAATTTAGTATTTTATTGCTAGTATATGTACCTCATGTTTCAGTAGGTTCTATTCTACCTACTTTTAGTCGATTTCGTGTTCCTGTATCCACAACCAAATGAATTATTTAGACAGTCTTTAAGCTAGTACAACCTGTAAAACCTGTTGCCACTGAGTTGATTCCGATTCTTATTGTCCCTATAGGACAGAGTAGGACTGCCTCTTAGGGTTTCCAGGGAATGGCTGGTGGATTTGAACTGCTGACCTTTTGGTTAGCAGCTGAGCTCTTAACCACCGTGCCAACAGGGCTCCTAAGCTAGTATAAGTAGGTGTCATGGATTGAATTATGTCCCCCCAAAAAGTGTGTATCAACTTGGTTAGGCCATGATTCTCAGTATTCTGTGGTCTTCCTCCATTTTGTGATTGTAAGTTTTTGTTAAAAAGATTAGGGTGGATTGTAACACCACCCTTACCTACGTCATGTCCCTCATCCACTGTAAAAGGAGTTTCCTGGGCTGTGGCCCAACCACCTTTTATCTCTCAAGAGATAAAAAGGAAAGGGAAGCAAGCAGAGATTTGGGGACCTCATACCATCAAGAAAGCGGTACTAAGAGTAGAGTGTGTCCTTTGAACCCAGGGTCCCTGCGCCTGAGAAGCTCCTCCACCAGGGGAAGATTGAGGACAAGGACCTTCCTCCAGAGCCAACAGAGAGAAAAAAAGCCTTCCCCTGGAGCTGACACCCTGAATTTAGACTTGTAACCTACTAGACTGTGAGAAAATAAATTTCTCTTTGTTAAAGCCATCCACTTGTGGTATTTCTGTTATGGCAGCACTAGATGACTAACACAGTAGGCATAGCCAGTAATTGGGTTTTTGCTAGAAGGATTGTTGGCTTTGATAAAAGGTGCTAAGGAGAGTCTGGAGCATCAATTGTATTTCCATGCTGGCGCTTATATTAGCTCAACTTGGCAAATAGAAATTGACTTATTTAACCTTGTGAAATTGAAAACTATGGGTGTGGACTCCAGTCACCCTGGATTGCAAGCCACAGGCAGAGCACCTATCCTAACAAAGCTGTATTTTCTTTCCTCTTTCCTTTCAAACTGTCAGCCTCAGGTCTAGTGTCATTGTTCTCTCCTGCTTTTTGTTTTGTTTTGTTTGTTAGTTTCTGAAAACCTCAAAAAGTTGTTAAACATAGGCCAATACTTTGATTTCTTCCTAATTATTGAAGAGTAGTTCAACATCTGTTAGCACATTGTCTACATTCCAAATTAGTTCAGGCAACAGTTTGCCTATGTGTTTCACCATATCTTAACAAAAGTCTCTAAAATGTGCAGGCAAGAATAGTTGGTTCCTTGTTCTTCATTCTGTCATTAAGCAATACTACATTTAGAGGTACTTGTATCAGCCCAATTCTGTTGCCTGTTCAGGATATGTATTGGCACTTACTGATAGCTTTGCAATCTTATTGGTGATGCGATATCTCTGAATTAGAATTTCAAGTTAATTGCAACCTTAACCACTATGTACATGGAAAAAACAGATTAAAACAACAAGAAAACTAGATAGTATTCTCACCAATTAAGTTATAGCCAGAAGGAACATTTCTTATTTCTAGTAGTAATGGAGTTAAAACTGTAAACATTGTTGAAATTGCCCCAGCTGTTATAATGGTAAATTTCTTGAATATCACCAGCTTTTATCAGTTAGCCCAATATATTAAAAGTATCAATAAAAAAAAAAGTCTTGGACTGTCAGGTGTATAGGAAGGTTCTTATTGGAATGGCTTTGGAATTGGAAGGAGTTTACAAGTCTTGGAGCCCTGGTGGCGTAGTGGCTTTGGCTGCTAACCAAAAGGTCAGCTCCTTGGAAACTCTATGGGGCAGTTTTACTCTGTCCTTTAGGGTCACTATGAGTCAGAACTGACTCATGGCAACTAGCAACAACATCACAAGTCTTAATAAAACAGTCAAGATATCTAGTACCTAAACTTAATAAATACAAAGTGTCTTAGACACATGATAATTTATTTTATTGTTATATTTAAGTTCATTTTTCTTTATGCAGAGGATACTTGCATCTGTTAATTTGATAACAAATCATCATGATAAACTGAGTTTAATATGTCAATGTATAGACATAAGATTCAAACAGGGATTAGAAATTAGCTATAACTGTCTTTTCATTTCAGCTTGCATAGGCAATGTCCAGTTATACAAATTTTTTATTATCCTTGGATGTATTTGAAGTATTATGCAAGGTATAATTTTTTCATAACTTGTTTTGGATTAAAGGGTACGTCTCATCTGTTTTGAGCATCAACATTCCTTCATCCTGATCCTGCATTAGTTTATTCATATTTTCTAGAATTTTTTTTTAGTACATGGCAGCAGGAAAACAAGTAAAATAAATTTGATTCAAGTACACTTAATTTTTTTCTGTACTGTGATGACTACTTTAAAGTTTCTAAGTAGAATTATATATGTAAACAGTGGATCCTGTATTATACTTAGGACGGGTATCTCCATCCTATGTTCAGCAGTTATGCTCAAGATCTCTGCACAATTTTATTAAATTTGATATGTTAATGTTGCCAAAACTTTAGAGATTTGTGAATTGTTTTCCTACCAGCTTGTGCTAGGACTACTCAGAAGCCAGGTGTGTGCTGTTCAGTTATATAATTACATACTTGAGAATCAAAAGGAGGAAATGAACCCATAAAAGCTGCATCGACAGGTAAGCCAAATGCACACTGAGTGTGCATCATTACATACTTGAGACACAGAATCGGCCTCCTTCCTGTAAATAGTTGATAGGGAAATCAGAGAGTTCATCACACAGACACTTGGGAAGAGTTACAGAGAAATTAGATTCACTGTAGCAGTTTTCTACAAGAGTGAGAACACCTCCAACATACCTGAAAGGTCAAAGCCAAAAGAAATCTTTATTTGATCTAATCAGGAAAGTTCCTGCCATCTTTTTTATTCACTTGATTTTGAATCTGAAAGAGATACAAAGAAGCTGTCTTTGCAGAGAACTCTACCACCAATATTTCTAATCAAGGTGAGACCTAGAAATGGGCCCCCAACTCTTTTTTTGTTTTTCCTCCTAGTATCTCCTTTTTGTAATTTGTTCTTTGTAATCCATTACAAAGGGTAGATTTTGACTTTGATACACTAGGTTGCCACATGTGATCATGGCAATAAGAAAGTATTCCAAATGACTTTCAGACATTTATTTCTTTAATTATATTAGTGAAGCTTTGTTTTTATACAACTCCAGAACAGCTGAAAAATCAGGAAGCTTTCTTAGGATTAGGCAACAGACCTTCAGGGGAAATATTGCTGGGCTTGTTATCAGAAACTGAAGGTTCCTTAGATATCTCCTCTAATACACTACAAGCCACTGGATATGTTTTTCTATTTCTGTTATTTATATTTCCATTCCCAGGGTTCAGTACAGTTTCATACCCATAGAAAACGGTTAATAAATGCATCAGTCTCCCTTCTTATTACACATGGTTATATAAAGTTGTATAAAGAATTACTGAGAATTCTGATGAGGGTAGCAACATAGTTCTCTGGAAGTATAGGAAGGTATATAAATTTAGATATTGAGAATTAAACAAAAATATGTCTGGAAATCCATTTGAGAATGGTTTTAAGTGTAATGAACAGTATACATTCCTAGGCTAAAAAATGAAACAAAATGTGCTTTAAAAACAGTATGAATAAGGATCTATTCATCAGGAGGAATATTTGTCTTCAAAAGGCACACAACTATTTCCACTCCTTTTTAAACAGAAGTACGGAAGCAATGAGGTTACAGTTACTTAACTGCCAACTTGCCCTAAAACATCTAAACCTGATACAGTTTAAGAACCAGGTAAATATTTTGGAAAAGCATTCAAGTTTAGGTTTCTTACATGAACTAAGAACCCACCTGTCAACTAGGAGAATTTTCCAGAGACACTAAAGTTAAAATGTTTTGAGATAGAAAAAGCCTGTTCAATGTATTTTTCAGTTTAGCGTAGTCTAGTGTAAAGGTATTGTTCTACCATAAAAATTCTTGTTTTTAAGGCCATGCTTTAACATAGGAAATGAATTGAGTTCTAGTTGCACTTACCATGATTCCTTTAAATAGGTTCTTTCCATTGTGTACAGGTGGTAAACGTATTTCGCATGGTTTTTATATAACAGCCTGCAATAGCAAGCCCTGAAAAGCAACATCTAATGGTATCATTAAAATGATTGTAAACATGCCTCTTGTGGCAGTTGTGAGTATTCTCTCTGTTGACACACATTCAAATTGTTTGGTAGGATCAAACAAATGCAGAGTTTTAATATGTCAAACATGCCTACATTCTAACGGGTTCTGTTTTTAAAGAGATCTGTTTCTTTAGAAGTCAGGACAGCTATAAAAGAGCCAGGCTTCAGATCAGTCTCAAAGTCAAAACTCATTTTCTCTGATTAAAGCAGAATTCTCTGTGTTATTTAGCCAACAGTTTCCAATGAAAACAGATCAAGCATGGTATAATATGGAAATATCAAAAATTTATCAGAAAATATTGCAGATATTAAAAGAAGACATTGGTGGAGGCATGTGTGTCTACTAGTTAACTGTAATTACAGGCAATCCCCAAGTTACAAACGAGATCCATCCCTGTGTGTTTAAATCAAATTTGTAGGTAAGTCGGAACAGGTGCATACAGTTCTTATTCAGCCTTACTTCAGTGCCCTGGTGGTACAGTGGTTAAGAATTCAGGCTGCTAACCAAAAGGTCAGCCAGCAGTTTGAATCCTCCAGTCACTCATTAGAGACCCTGTGGGACAGTTCTACTCTGTCTTACAGGGTTGCTAGGAGTTGGAATCGACTCCATGGCAATAGGTTTGGTTTTGGTGGTTAGTGCGAGAAGGAGCCCTGGTTGAGCAGTAGTTAAGCACTTGGCTGCTAGCTAGAAGGTTAGTGGTTCAAACCTACCAGCCACTCCGTGGGAGAAATATGTGGCGGCCTGCTTTCATAAAGATACAGCTTTGGAAACTCTATGGGACAGTTGGTTTTGACTTGATGGCACTGGAGTTTAGTGAAAGAAAAGGCTCAAAGTTTTTTATTAATGATTTAAAACTGCACATACTGCAAGCGAAGGTGATTGTGATGAAGAATTTGTTGTGAGTAGGAGTTGGCTCAATCATTTCAAAGTAAGGGAAAATTTACATAACATTAAAGGGCAAGACTGAATTGTCCATAAATGAGACATTCATAACCTGGGGACTGCCGGTACTGTTTCTAGGTTTTGTCCAAGACACAATTAAATATTTTTGGTCATTAAATTTTATTTGACTTTATTCTAACCTTTTTCCCTCTCCATCCTCCTCCTCCTTTCACTAATTTAATAGTTTACTTAGAATGCTCTTATACCATGGGTTCTAATTTACAAGCAATTTAAAATTAATTTTAGGGAAGCTAGTTACATTTGAAATTCTCAAGCAAAAACTTGGCTTTTTTTTTTTGCAAAAGAAAAATAAGTATATTTCTCTGGTGTGGTTTCATGTTTTCTTTATATTATCATGAAGTTGTAGATGAATATATTATTGGAAATAGAAAAACTGCAAATACAGTATGTTTCCCAATTATAGCTAATATTTATTAAACACTTAATAAATATGTGGCTCTTTATAAAAATTATCTCATTTAATCTCACTGGGACAGAAATCATGTACCTAATAAACCGAGGCTAACAGAAGAAATCTCCACTCTTAATCATTGAAATGTACTTTGTTTTTTCATTTGAGATGTTTCATTACAGAAACTTATATTTTAAAATATGTAAATATGTGACAATGTCATCTCTACAAAGATTAAGGGAAAATAGGGTTTCTCCTACCTCTTGTAGCAGAAAGTGATACTTATTACATATTCGGTTTCTCTCCCGTAAACCAAGTTCCTATCTTGAAGAACAAAGGGTGAGAGAAAGTGTCTCATTTCTGGGCTAAATTACTGAAAATTTCAGCCACCATTCTTTACTCGTTCTTTTCTCTTGCTGTGGTGACAAGGTGGCTTAGTGTTGTAGAGTCACAACATCAAAACAACATGGATTGCTGAGTTACTGCAAGGAGAACCATGCCCTAAGTGTTGTCCCCGAAAGCAGTGGATTCTGAATAAACCAGACATCAGCCTTTGTTCTACTGAACACTGAGATGTGGACACTGTTCCTATAGCATAATCTAGCATATCTTGGTTATTGTAGAAATTGATACCAAAAGAGGAAGGCTGTTTAAAAAATAAATAAATAACACTAATATATTTGGCATCAACTTAGTGATCCAACCATGTGTGAGCAAAAATAGAACTGAAATTAGAGACTAGAAAGATGGTAATACATTTCATGCAATCGCAAAACATTTGATAGAAGTGTTTCCTTGGAAAATGTGAGCAGCAGATCACGTACCTAACAAAGTTGTGACGCTGGTTTGAAAGCAGGATGTTAATGTGTGTGAGTTGCTGTCGCTCAGCTTGACAAGGTACAATAAGAAAGAAATGGCCTCAGAATAGAATTGGCTAGTTTGTAAGCAGCAGTGAAAGGGGTAGAGAGAGTTCAATGCAGAGCCTTTCGGTGTGAAGAAATGTCTTCATGGCCCTAGAAAATCATGAGAGTGAAAAAAACTTCATAGACAAATTCCCGATAATATATTTCAACTGATTAAATTGCCTCAGAGCAAAGAGGAGGTTCAGAATGTGGTCAGATGACTCGGGGGGGGAAGATCAGACTTAGATGTGACTTCCCAGGAAATTCAGTTTCTGTGCAGCCCTGTTACACTGAGAGAATAAAGAATGGAAAGTGTAAAGAGATATGGATCATGGAAACACCTGAGTATGTTACAAATACTTGGAGTATATTGCCATTAAAGCTTACTGGGTTTTTGAATTTTGTATTAACAAAGAACTTTAGACTGAAAGAAAAACAAACCAAAAAAAAAAAAAAAAACAAGACTGTTACAGACTTAAATGACTCTAAGGCCTCAAACTTCCTCAGACAGAAAGCTGGCTGGGACAGCTTCTCAGACTCCAGATAGAGGCTATTCCTCCAAACCCACTCCCTGTCAGTACAAGAAGTAGAACGGTAGATGATAGACTCAGGAGACATGGAGAACAATGGACTCTGGGGCCCCCAGAAAGCAGAATCTGGCCCAGTGGAGGAACATTCTCCATTCCCAGAGTAGGGACCCTCATAATGCCTGCTCACTGGGACCAGAATGTCTATTAGCCAGTGACTACTGTTTGTCTCCCATTCTTGCCCTCTCCTAGTGGTATCTATTTCTCTTCTCCCATTTTTATTGAGTATTCGTGTGTGTGTGTGTCCATTAACTTGTCATTTTGGCTTATGTGTCTCTGAATCAAAGTAGTGACATCTGAACCTGATATGGAGACTCTTGCATATCACCCAAACATCTGGGTAACTTGGAAGCAGGGACTGGATTGATCCTTTGAGTTTTCTCACTTGGGCAACAGTTGAGTGTGTTTCTTTGCAGATTAAAGGGGGGAAAAAAAACTTAGTGACGGGCACAGTATAATGCTCATCAAGTATTTTATTTGCTCCTCGACATTTCCTTTCTCTAGAAGTTAGGTATGGCCAAGTAATTAGTCTTGGTGTTTGATTCCTAAATCTCTTTCTTTCCCTGACCTGGAAACAAAGAAAGCCATGTGTTGAGATGATACACAAGATTAAAACAGCTAGATCACTGACTACATACTAGAATATACTGCCATATTTTTTGTTTGGGATAGCATTAGTTATACAAACTTATACCTTAAAATATGTAAGTATAGTACCATCTCTATAATGATTTAGGGAAAATGGAACAAAAAGTTCATTCTTAAATTTCTCCCATTATTCCTCTCTTCTGTTGGTATCTGTTGTTTCTGTTCCACCCTTTTTATTGAGTGTTCACGCACATGTGTGAATGTGTGTGCACATGTGTACATGCACATGCAGAGGATAATGGCCTTGGAAAGTAGTTATTAGAATTCACAGGGCTCTTGTGGGAATGAAAAATAAACCTTTGTTGGGATATGGTGCTGAGATATTTTTAACTCCCGCATAGCCTAGCCTTTCTTGGCTAACACACCACTATTACTACCACATTTAACGTAAATTACAGATAGATGATGCTGCTTACATTTTAAGACTCAAAAATATTTTAATTGTTTAACAGGCATATATTTGCTCATTTTTATTCTTACCTATTACAATCTTTATGAAGTCCATCTCTTTTCTACTCTTTTGAAGCCGCAATACTAGAATTGTCTTCTACGTTAAGCATTCTATAATACATAAACCTAAAATAAATTTTAAAGATATATTAACAAAATAAAAAGTAATGCGAGACCTAGAGATGGCAATTATTTTTAATTTCCTAATGTCATAGAAACATGATCTCTGCCCTAACATCTTAGCAAAAATAAATGGAACAAGGAACCAATGAGTTATTTAAAGGACTCATTAACTTTCATATGACCCTATTTGTAATTGAGACAGTTGTGTCCTAGAAGTACCCTCCAAGAAATGATTGATGAGGTTTCCAAACATTCTAAATTGACTGACATGGAAAGGAGTGAACCTGTCCTGTAGCCAAACCTCTGTGAGTCCCAGGGAAAAGGGGAGACTGGTCTCTTAAATAATTCATGATAGTGTCTAATACTAAGCTTCTAAAAATGTAATTATTTTTCATAAAGTTTAAAGAGCTCCATATACTAGGTCAGTAAGGAGGCAATGTTATCAGTTTTCTCTCTAAACCGATCCATGTTAAAGCAGGTTTAGATTCAGCAGTCTGGTAACCTCACTCATAATTTGACAGATATTTCACAGATGCATTCAATAACATGGAAGGATTAATTTTTTAAACTCTGTTTTATTTAATGAACTAGTTGAGACCTTACCTACACCATGGAAGTCTGAATGCCAAGTTGTATTTGATCACAGTACATGCTTCTTTCAAATAAATGATTAGACCCCTTCTGATTTTAAATAACAGGGATCTAAGAACTGGAATTATCTGCATCAGTGATTAAATTCTCACTGTCACTAATGTAAATTTTCCATAGCTATAACTTTGAAGTAAAATGTTAAAAGTGAATTTAAGAGATTGTTAATATTCCAGGGTCTTATTGCAAATGCACTAAGAATTTTTTCTTTTTTTCAAATGTATTACACCTTGGAAGTTTCTTCGTAGTTAAAAATAACTTAATAGTTTTTATACTTTATAACTAATATCTTTATTATTGAATTTCATCAGACTACATATAAGAATTAGCTATTATATAGTTGATATGTTCATTTATATTTTATCCTTTTTATTTAATATTCTCTAATTTTTTTTTTTTTTTTTAGGAGAGAAGTGCATCAGCATAATATACTTCTATGGCTCATATTTTATCAGCTTCTTAAATTTATATTACAAAATAGCATAGATTTTCCAGGTCATTATTAGCATTAATAACTTAGTATCCACCCTCTGATGAATTTATTTCCATATACAAAAAACCAAACAGAAATCTATTGCCTTCAAGTTGATTCCTACTCCTAGTGACTCTATAGGACAGAATAGAATTGCCCATAGAATTTCCAAGGCTGTAAATGTTTATGGGAGCAGAGTGCAACATCTTTTTGCTGTGGAGCGGCTGGGGGTTTCAAACCGCCAGCCTTTAGGTTAGCAGCTGAGTGCCTAACCACTGTACGTACCATCAAGTCACTTTTTATTTCTATATATAAAGATTTTTTTTGTGTTTTGTTATATTTTTATTCTGTCTTAGGCTGAAACTTCAGGGTAAATTCCTTTTAAAAATATGTAATGATGTAAGTGCTTAAGAGTTGTGCTAGGAAATGATTTTAGTTAGCTTTCTATACATTTCATTAATTAGAAGGGAAAAAATTCAGTTTTCCCTTCTATTCATTGCAATCAAGGGTACACTTTCTACACACAAAATTAACTCTTACAATAGGAGATTTTTGTGGACAATTAAACAAATTGTGGCTGTAATACCAAACAATATTTTAAATGGTAAAATCATCACTTATTTATCCCTCTAATATTTTTTCTTATAGTCTGTTTATATCACGCACACACACACAGGTCTCACCTTCTTCGTCTATAAAATAGGTATAATAACGGCCCCCGTATCCATATCCGTTGCTGTCAACTTCATTCCTACTCACAGCAACCTTATAGGACAGAGTAGAACTGACACATAGGGTTTCCAAGGAGCAGCTGGTGGATTCCAGCTGCCAACCCTTTGATTAGCAGTTGAGTTCTTAACCACTGCACCAACAGGAAAACAATAACAGTACATAGCTATATTATTTAAAATATGGTAAAATACATAGTTCAATTAAAATAACATGTAGATTTTGAAAAGAAAAATGTTTCTTTAACATTTTTTCCAATTTTCTGAATGAAGCCAATATTTCTTTAAATTGACATGATCTCAGCTACCAGACAAACTTAATCCCTGGCTGCTTATCCTTATCTCCCCAATTCTTCTTTTAGCAGAAATACCAGAGTTATCTTCCTAAAATATCAATTAAGTCTTAAAACTTTCTTATTATTGACAAATTACTCCATCAAGGCAAACTTCTCTGCCCAACATTTAAGAGTCTTTATAGGGTATCCTCAAAATACCCAATAAACTATATTTACTACTAAGGTTCAAACTAGATTGTAACACATCACAGGTATAATTTTTGCTCATTTCTTCTGCATTTTCCAGTGCATCAGTGCACCTGGATGAATGTATTGCCCTAAAATCCTTTGGATTTGGTAGAGGGTCTACAAAAATGAGGAAAACCCTCAGCAAGGTGGATTGATGCAATAACCTCAACAATGAGCTCAAACATCAAAGACCCTGGAGATGGCACAGGACTGTTCTGTTATACAGAAGGTTGCCATGAGTTGGAGCTACCTCGCTGGCAGCTGACAACAAAATAAATCATTTAATTCTTTTCTTTTAATACGGGGAACTATCCTTTCATTTTATTTGCTGGGCCATCTTTTGTGATAAAGTAAATAATTGAAAGATATTACAGATCAGTCTCATTTCTTTGGGAACATGCTGGACTAAATATTCTGAATGGATATAAGACCTGCCGTGGAGTTTCTTAAATCGCCGTGCAAAGTTTCCCAAAGTTTAATTTGCTATACTCTGTGTCATTCCGAAACTATAGCTTTCATTTACATTTTTAGCATATCAATCAAAATAATCCCAAATTAGTTGCCAAAGAAATCTAATTTATGTTTTCAGCAGTCGTGTGTGAGTCACGCTGCCAGTGTTTTTGCCTCACTTGTTAAAAAGTCTCCTTAATTGGAAAATAGTGTAAGCAGTAAACTATGAAGAGCACAACCATGAGTACTTTGAAGTTTATCGATTAAAAAAATTAGATGAATTTTTCCATATTAATTTTGCTGAGCATAAAATTTTTTTTTTCTGCCTTAGTTTTGTCACTTAATTTCAGTTATGAAATAAGTTGGTGATTTGGGAAATATTTTTCAAGCCCAGACCATTTCCTCAAACAGAAGCTTTGTTCTTATAAATAGAATTGTGTTCATATGTTTGGTAGAAGAATCCAGTAATGTGGGTTTTGAACAGAAGCTCTCATGAGTAGTTTATTCAGTTCTTTGGAATTTTGCTGTTGAATTTGATTAACGGAGTCAATTCCATACAAAAAATAATTTTTCTTCATGGCAATATTTTCCCCAGAGTATCTACTTCCTCTTGCCTGCATGAACTTGTGATATTTGACAAGCTTTAAAGATATTAACCCTAAAGTTACAAATTAACCGTATGAGTTATAAATTAAGAATTAACTATTACAAAACTTAAGGTTTCCTCCAGTTTATTAAAACTATACAAACTCTTAAAAACATGTTCATGGATATTAATTTTCCTATTTATCAGAACAAAGGAATTAAATGAATGTAGGCCCACATATCTTTTAGCAATTTTCATTTTGAGTTTTTTAACGTGTACTGTAAGTTATATAAAAAGGCATTTTACATCTAAATTAACTGCATATATACTCTTTAGTTTCTATATAAATTGAAGAAAGTTTTGATTGCTCCTGAATAACTACAAAGTTAAATCACATATAGCATGATGCTATGGACAACCCCAGTTACTCAGAAATATCGAGAAATAGTACTTTATTTGTCATTGTCTGTGGTAAAGTGTGGCATCATCTGCTTTAACCACTGACTGAGACCAAAACTGTTATTACTGGGAAGCTCAGTGATAGGAACCACCTCCTGGCCTGGAGCAGGGGAAGTCTGGGATGGGTGGGCAGATGGAACTCAAAGGACTTGTGTAAATTACAATCCGTAGTGAAGCACTACCAGGCAATCTGGTGAGTCACAGCTGGAGTTCAGTTAGTTCCCTACTTTGAAGCCATGATGGAAACCTCTCTTTACTGCCCTTAGAATTCTCTGTATGACAGAAAGTTCTGCTTCTAAGGATTGGTAGCAGACATCAGTGAATAAAAACCTAAGATTATTGTCTACCACACTATAAAGTTTCAGATCCTGGCACTGCCACTTATGTTGTACACTCTCAGGCAAATTACTTGGCTTCTCAGAGTTTCCTGATTCCTCACATAAAAATAGGAATAATAATATCAGCCTCACTGGACACAGATGAAATGAAGTAATTCTCCAAAGCACTCTGTACGGCCGCGATACTGAGGAAGTGCTCAATGAATCACAGCTACCGTTTCATAGGGTTAGTATAAGGACGAACAAGAGAATACATATGAGCAGTGTCGCTTGGTACTTGCCACGCTTAGCGTCCTCACTAATATTCTTTCCTCAAGCTTCACCTTTAAAGCACCAGTTCTTATATCAAGAATTCATGTCTCCCCTGTACAGAACTTATGCAAAAAATGTGTTTCACATGGTTCTGTCACATGCAGATGCTGTGACAGGGTGGCAAGGCCTGTTGCCACAAGCACGTGATAAGCTCTCTCAATCTCTGTATGCCAGCAATCACAAACTCCCACCAAATATACCTGTCATCACCCATACAAGTTACCAGTGTGTTAGGCCTATTACATTATTGGGAGCTGGCTTTTCCAGTTTTTGCATATAGATCTAACTGTTTTGTTTTAACATAATATTCTTAAATAATTTAAAATGTTATGTCATTTTCCCCACATTTTAACAATTTGAAAGATTTTTTGTCTAATTATAAGTGCAGATAAGTAAAAAATGATAAAAATAAGTCAAATGCCTGCAAACCACAGACAGTTTTTAACAGATTGGTAATCATCCCTTTGAATATTTCTTTGTATGCATACCTACATATACACACACAGTTGGGTTCATATTAAAATACTTAATATATTTTAAGGGAAAAACATATATATATATATATGCATACACACACACATATGTATACACACACATATACACATATATATGTACGTATGTGTATATATGTGTGTGTGTGTGTGTGTGTATATATATATATATATATGTCTTAGAAGAAGTCCAGCCAGAATGATCCTTAGAGGCAAAGATTGTGAGATTATATCTCACATACTTTGGACATGTCATCAGGAGGGATCAGTTCCTGGAGAAGGACATCATGCTTGGTAAAGTAGAGGGTCAGCAAAAAAGAGGAAGATCTGTGTCAATCCGATGAGATGGATTGACACAGTGGCTGCAACAAGGGGCTCAGGCATAACAGTGATTGTGAAGATGGTACCGGACTGGGTAGTTTCATTCTGTTATGCATAGGGTGGCTATGAGTCAGAACCAGCTGGGTGGCACCTAACAACAACATATATGTACATATGTATGTGTGTATACGTATGTATATATATATATGTATGTGTTTGTGTATATACATATATATATAAACCCATTGCTGTCGAATCAATTACAACTCATAGCAACGCTACAGGAAAGGATAGAACTACCCCACAGGGTTTCCAAGGCCTTAATCTTTTTTTAATCTTTTTATATGCAGACTGCCACATCTTCCTCCTGAAGACCAGCTGGTCAGATTGAACTGCCGACCTTTCGTTTAGCAGCTAAGTGCTTAAATGCTGCACCACCAGGGCTCCTTAGATACATATAACACACATATATATACTATGCACATATATTATGAAATATATATGTATAAAATGTATGCTTAATATATATACATCTTAATAGGTACATAGTGTTCCAATGAATTCATATTTTATAATTTAAATATACCTTCTTTGATGGACATATATGCTTTCCATTTCCACTATTACAGTGCTACAGTGCACAACCTCATTATGTGTTTTTGCACATATATCTATTGCTATTCTTTGGGATTCTTTCCTTGGAATAGAGTTCCCGGACAAAGAGTATCCACATTAACATTTTTGATACATACTGCCTCCCGCAAAACTGCTAATGATTTATGTTTTTGCTGACAATGTAGAGTCTTAAAGTTTGCAGGAATTTCATTCAAAATCCCCACTGCCTTTCTCCTCTGGGCCACTGCCTGTAAGATGGTGCCTGAGCTCCCTTTCTCTCCTCCTGATCTCACTCCCAGGCATCTCACTGGTGCTTTTAGCTGTCCTTTCTTCAACCTTACTGATCTTCTTGTCCCTTTAAGCCAATCTCATTT